>NC_135234.1:491473217-492822384 GCF_051348905.1 Ranitomeya variabilis | reverse complement strand
AGCAGATCCGGCAGTTTTCCCGCATCTGCCGCGTAATGGATCACTTACGGCAACAGTGCGTTCGGCCTCATTCATTCCCTATAGGACTTGCAGACATGTGCGGCACTTGTGGTTTTGCAGCAATCCGGCAAATGCGGTACTTACAGCAATGGAAAAAAAACGCTGCTAGCAGTGTTTTTTTGTCTCAGTCACTGCAAGTGCAAATCCGCAAGTGCCGCACATGTCCACATGTAGCCATCACTACCTGTCCCTGCACCTTGCTACGTCATCCTAACCATCCCTCCCTGACCTAAAACTACACTATAAAGCTTTAGAAAAACAATTTATTAACTGACATATTCCTATGACAATGAGGGCTCCATGCTACATCGTAGACTGGGACGGGCAGTCTCCAGGTCTCCATTCTCTCTCTGTCCCTGCCTCACTGCCTGTGCACAGACATCCCTCCACCGGACCCGGTAATCACCGCTCGCAGTAGCATAGCGGCAGAGGTGTATCTAGGGTTTCTGGCACCCAGGGCAAGAATTCATTTTGGCCTACCCCCAGCCAAGGACATATGTGATTTGCACACTTAGTCATGTACCCACGAGCTCCTCTACCTAATGCTCTCAAGTTCAGTGAAAAACTGAGAAGCAGGAAGAGAAGCTCGTTGTCACAGGACCACAAGTATGGAAATCGCATATGATTGAAGTGTCCATGTGATGACTACTGGAACCTGCAGAGCTGAATCCTGACATCTCAGGCTACAGAATTCTCACAACTAATGCACTGCACACTTTTAGGATTCTCCCTTGCCGGTGGACAGTCATGTCAGCACAAGCATGTGATTTGTATACTTCTGATCACATTCCGACTTGACGTGCCCGGCCTCACTCAGTTCATTTTCATTGAGTGAGGCCACACATGTCTAATCAGCACGTGACCACATGTATGTAAATCGCCAGCATGAGAGAATCCTGATGTAATAATTATAGGGGATAACTCAGGAGACTCTTTGCATGGAACAAGACAACTACAGGACACAGTTTTATAAGTGGTAAAGTCTATATTATCACACGGTGATTCAAACAGGTGCAGAGAGAAACTCAAGTCCACAACACTTGGAGTAAATATTAAACGCAGCTTAGCAGCCTATAGGGGACTTCAGAGGAAAATGCAATCAAGCAGAAAGTCTATGAAGCACAGTTATTCTTGAGGATACTTGACACGAATAAGTCCTTGTTTAGTCCAAACACAGATAAATATGCTTATAAGGCAGTTCAAGCAAAGTCTTCTCAACCAGGAAGGCCTGGGTGATAATCTCAGGTTTAAGCAGAGCAGCAACAGCTTACATGTCCAGCAAATGCAGATGCAAGTAAACACAAGCAGCAGATGAAGGAGGATTACTGGAAGCCGGTGTATGCAGCAGGAACTCAGAGGAAAGTAGCAGGATCACCACACAGGTTCACAGGAGCAGGTATATAGCCAGGGAGTCACCAGGGTCAGGAGCTGGATGCAAGGCAGAATACTCTAGCACAGACTAAAGGCTGGGGTGGAGTTGTATAGCAGGAAGACACTGCACATGAGACCAAAGACGCCATGTTGGAAAAGGGCAGTAATGCACAAAAGGTAATAAAACAATGTTCTGACACCTGACAGCGTGCAGTGCACACTGTGAGAATTCAGAAGTCTGCAATCACATAGAATGACTGCAGACTCATTGCAAACCTGAGAATAATATGAAGAGAGAAAAGGTAGACCTGACAAAGTGGGAGTCACCACCATATAGATTTAAAATATAAGATAACAACCTTTATTACACACTTATGCAAAAAACAGAATATTTAAAAACATTTAAAAAAGGGATCACACATATCCCTGAACCAAATAGCCTATAATAAGGCCTAAGCGCCGCACCCCCTAATGAAGGGTTCAATACACATGCCCAATATGGTGAACAAAAAACGGCCCTGCACACTAGCACCAATAGTGGCTAGCGGTGCCTGTCTAATGACAAATATATCGGCACCCCATGATGGCGTAAAACCTGAAAAACAGCAATGATTAGCACAATCCTAGATATTTAGAGTGTGTTCGACCAAGCAGAAATGCTGTGACCATACATGGATAAAATACCCACCAAAGCGGAAAAGACCGGTGACCTGGAGTATAGGAGCAAGAAATGACCCGTAGATGCCAGTAATAAGCACAATAGCATACAAGGGCATGTGTACCCTAACACAGATGAGTGCGGGCAGCAGACTCCCAACGCGTGTCGCCACACAGCGGTGGCTTCGTCAGGGGTGATGTCTGTATGTGCTGCCTTCTGCTTAAATAAAGAAGCTGCAATAACTTACCGAATAGCAGCTGTGTGGGCGAGCGGACCGCATGGAGTTGCTAGAACGGAGTTCCTACCTGCCGGGCCCGGCGTGTAGTTACTGCGCATGCGCCGGCGTCCTAGAGCGGAAGTGTGAGCTCCACTCGTGGTTGCCGTAGCAGCGCATAAACAAAGGTGAACAGCGCTTGCGCAAAGGTAAGAGAAGGGTTGCCGTAGCAGCGCATAAACAAAGATGAACCGCGCTTGCGCAAAGGTAACAGAAGGGTTGCCGTAGCAGCGCGTAAACAATGGTAAACAGCGCTTGCGCAAAGGTGAAAAGAGGGGGGGGGGAAAGGGAGGGATAAACTGAAACAAAATAAGAAAACCTATAAAGGGTAAAGCATGATAATTAAGGCAATAGGCAAGTGCTGCTCCAAAGTGCGGAATAGTAAAGCTGTGGCCCAAGTACACGAATAGATGAGCTTTATCATTAAAGGGAGACAGTGGAAAACCCTGTCCTACATTAATAAGAAGCTTGTACCTATCTATGGCCCCAAAATGCCGGATAATAGTGCTGAAGCCAGAATCTATAAAGTGGGCAGTCTATTCAAGGGAGAAAAACGTTAACCCTATCCTATACTTAAAAGGAGCTTACAGCCGCCAAGGGCATTAATGCTATCAGCACACAGTGGAATATGGTATACGCTATCCTTAAAGGTGGCACATCCAGGAAGAGATATACTCAAAAAATGCAAAAAATACAAAAAAATGTGTAACCCTTAACATGAGCTGTTAATCAAAAATCAATAGATACAAATCTACAACCATACAGAGCATGAAGAAAAACAAAGCTGTATACACAGCTAATTATCCATATTATTGTTTATAAAAGCCAGTAAACAAGAGGTCTTCATTGATACCTAAAGGGACGACACAATTCAGGTCAAAGATCCACTTGGATTCCCGTTTTAAAAGCTCAAGGGTGACATTTCCACCTCTCATATTCATATTTACTGCTTCAAGTCCTAGAATCTTCGTGCCAGCCCACTGTGAATGATGTTCAGCCAAATAGTGTGTTGCCACTGATGTGAGGGTTTTCCCCTTGGCCTTGTCCCTTTGTGCTGTAGTTACATTGGAGAGATGTTGTTGTATACGTCTCCTGAGCTCCTGTGTGGTTTGGCCCACATAGACTTTTGGGCATGGGCATACCAGCGCATAAATCAAGTTCCGGGACCTGCAATTGAAGTGAGTCTTGGTAGGGGTCTGCGAAGACAAGAAAGGCACCATAATTTTCTCATTACGACTGGTGAGGGGGCAAATACTACAGTTACCGCATGGGAAAGTACCCCTGAGCCTGACCCCTCTGCCCAGTCTGGTGACTGGTCGCTGGAAATGACTATGACTCAGTTGGTCCCTAAGGCTCCTAGCCCTCCTAGCCACCAAACTTGGTTGGGGGGCAATGTGGGGAAGGAGTTTGGACTCACTTTGTAAGATACCCCAGTATTTAGACAAAATCCCTCGTAGGTCTTGCCACTGATTATTAAAAGCTGTGATTATACCAAGCGGTTTGTCATTGGTCCTGTGTCTACCCTGTAGTAGACTGTCCCTATTGCTATTGTTGGCCACCGAAAAAGCCCGGGAAATGACCCGTTTAGGATAACCCCTCTCACGGAACCGTGTGGTAAGCTCACGGGAATGTCTGGTGAACTCCCCGTGTTCACTACAGTTCCTCCTAACTCTTAAAAATTGTCCCTTAGGGATACCAGTTTTTAAATGTGTGGGGTGGAAGCTGTCAAAATGGAGGAGGCTATTTGTAGCCGTAGGCTTCCGATAAAGGGTTGTCTGAATTTGCCGACCCCTCACCTGCAGTTTCAAATCCAGGAAGTCAATCTCCGTCTGAGAATAGTTAGATGTAAGACGGATATTCCAAGGATTGTCATTAAGGGTATTCACAAAGTCCTTGCAGAGTTCCTGAGTACCTGTCCAGATAAAGACAACGTCGTCAATATAACGGAACCACTTCATGACATGTTCTACAAAGTGTTCCGAACAGTATACCCTTGTGTCCTCCCACCAACCCAAAGCGAGGTTGGCATACGCAGGGGCACAGCGTGCCCCCATAGCAGTGCCCCTTACTTGCCTGTAGTAAACACGGTCAAAAGTGAAATAGTTTTGGTCCAAGACAAACAGTATTAGGTCCAAGATGAATGAGTCATGTCCTCTGTCTCCCGTGGTCCTCAGGTCCAGAAAATATGATACAGCACCGATGCCCCAGTCGTGTCCAATGCACGTGTACAACGACTCAACATCAAGCGTGACGAGCCATGCCCCTGGTGGGATCTCGAGGTCCTGAAGTTGTAGAATGAGGGATGTAGAATCCTTAACATAGGACTTGAGAGACAAAACTAAAGGCTGAAGGAAAAAATCAATATAAACACACGGCTTTTCAAGTAACCCACCTATCCCAGACACAATCGGCCTACCGGGAGGGGCCTGAATGGATTTGTGTACCTTGGGAAGCATGTAGAAGGTGGGAGTCCTGGGATATTGGTTGGTTAAAAAATCCCTTTCACGTTTGTTGATAATACCGCGTGTGTACGCAGCCTCCAGTAAACGATTCAGTTTGGCCTGAAAAACACAAGTAGGGTCTGAGGGCAGTACTTGATAGCATACTATGTTGCCCAACTGGCGCCTGGCTTCTTGAACGTATAGATCAACTGGCCAAATGACAAGGTTACCCCCCTTATCCGCTTCACAGATAACGAAATCCCGGTTAGAACCCAATCTAGCCAAAATAGCCTGGTCCCGTTGACTAATATTCCTCCCCCTAGTGGTATCCAACCTGAGATCATGTACCTCTCTGCAAACGGCATTGAAGAAACTCTGTACCGCAGGGAACAGAGTAAACGGGGGAGTGGCCTGCAAAGGCAGCCTTCCAGTAAATTTTCTTCTGGGCTGGCACTCCTCACCCTCATCCAAGAGGTCCAGGAGGTCCCTCAAAACGAGTCTATCCGCCATGGGCAATTCATCCAGAACTGAGGGACGATGATATAACAATTTAAATGTAAGCTGTCTGCAGAATAGATAAACATCCTTGATGAAAGTAAATTTGTCAAGTACACTGGTAGGGCAAAAAGAAAGCCCTTTTTCCAGTAATATTTTTTCTCGTTCTGAGAGTACATAATCGGACAAATTGATAATATGTAACTTACCAGTGGGACAAGGCGGATCTAATATTGGCGTTTCCTTGTCTGCCGCGTCTCCCTCTTGTGTCTGGGTGACCATACTCTGCGATTCCGGACACGTCTCTGTTGGAATGTGTCTCCTCCTCCGACCCCTCCTCCTGCGCCTTCGGCGTCACTCAGTTCGGATGATAAAAAACCATCACTGGAGTCGTTGTACACGTGCATTGGACACGACTGGGGCATCGGTGCTGTATCATATTTTCTGGACCTGAGGACCACGGGAGACAGAGGACATGACTCATTCATCTTGGACCTATTACTGTTTGTCTTGGACCAAAACTATTTCACTTTTGACCGTGTTTACTACAGGCAAGTAAGGGGCACTGCTATGGGGGCACGCTGTGCCCCTGCGTATGCCAACCTCGCTTTGGGTTGGTGGGAGGACACAAGGGTATACTGTTCGGAACACTTTGTAGAACATGTCATGAAGTGGTTCCGTTATATTGACGACGTTGTATTTATCTGGACAGGTACTCAGGAACTCTGCAAGGACTTTGTGAATACCCTTAATGACAATCCTTGGAATATCCGTCTTACATCTAACTATTCTCAGACGGAGATTGACTTCCTGGATTTGAAACTGCAGGTGAGGGGTCGGCAAATTCAGACAACCCTTTATCGGAAGCCTACGGCTACAAATAGCCTCCTCCATTTTGACAGCTTCCACCCCACACATTTAAAAACTGGTATCCCTAAGGGACAATTTTTAAGAGTTAGGAGGAACTGTAGTGAACACGGGGAGTTCACCAGACATTCCCGTGAGCTTACCACACGGTTCCGTGAGAGGGGTTATCCTAAACGGGTCATTTCCCGGGCTTTTTCGGTGGCCAACAATAGCAATAGGGACAGTCTACTACAGGGTAGACACAGGACCAATGACAAACCGCTTGGTATAATCACAGCTTTTAATAATCAGTGGCAAGACCTACGAGGGATTTTGTCTAAATACTGGGGTATCTTACAAAGTGAGTCCAAACTCCTTCCCCACATTGCCCCCCAACCAAGTTTGGTGGCTAGGAGGGCTAGGAGCCTTAGGGACCAACTGAGTCATAGTCATTTCCAGCGACCAGTCACCAGACTGGGCAGAGGGGTCAGGCTCAGGGGTACTTTCCCATGCGGTAACTGTAGTATTTGCCCCCTCACCAGTCGTAATGAGAAAATTATGGTGCCTTTCTTGTCTTCGCAGACCCCTACCAAGACTCACTTCAATTGCAGGTCCCGGAACTTGATTTATGCGCTGGTATGCCCATGCCCAAAAGTCTATGTGGGCCAAACCACACAGGAGCTCAGGAGACGTATACAACAACATCTCTCCAATGTAACTACAGCACAAAGGGACAAGGCCAAGGGGAAAACCCTCACATCAGTGGCAACACACTATTTGGCTGAACATCATTCACAGTGGGCTGGCACGAAGATTCTAGGACTTGAAGCAGTAAATATGAATATGAGAGGTGGAAATGTCACCCTTGAGCTTTTAAAACGGGAATCCAAGTGGATCTTTGACCTGAATTGTGTCGTCCCTTTTGGTATCAATGAAGACCTCTTGTTTACTGGCTTTTATAAACAATAATACGGATAATTAGCTGTGTATACAGCTTTGTTTTTCTTCATGCTCTGTATGGTTGTAGATTTGTATCTATTGATTTTTGATTAACAGCTCATGTTAAGGGTTACACATTTTTTTGTATTTTTTGCATTTTTTGAGTATATCTCTTCCTGGATGTGCCACCTTTAAGGATAGCGTATACCATATTCCACTGTGTGCTGATAGCATTAATGCCCTTGGCGGCTGTAAGCTCCTTTTAAGTATAGGATAGGGTTAACGTTTTTCTCCCTTGAATAGACTGCCCACTTTATAGATTCTGGCTTCAGCACTATTATCCGGCATTTTGGGGCCATAGATAGGTACAAGCTTCTTATTAATGTAGGACAGGGTTTTCCACTGTCTCCCTTTAATGATAAAGCTCATCTATTCGTGTACTTGGGCCACAGCTTTACTATTCCGCACTTTGGAGCAGCACTTGCCTATTGCCTTAATTATCATGCTTTACCCTTTATAGGTTTTCTTATTTTGTTTCAGTTTATCCCTCCCTTTCCACCCCCCCCCTCTTTTCACCTTTGCGCAAGCGCTGTTTACCATTGTTTACGCGCTGCTACGGCAACCCTTCTGTTACCTTTGCGCAAGCGCGGTTCATCTTTGTTTATGCGCTGCTACGGCAACCCTTCTCTTACCTTTGCGCAAGCGCTGTTCACCTTTGTTTATGCGCTGCTACGGCAACCACGAGCGGAGCTCACACTTCCGCTCTAGGACGCCGGCGCATGCGCAGTAACTACACGCCGGGCCCGGCAGGTAGGAACTCCGTTCTAGCAACTCCATGCGGTCCGCTCGCCCACACAGCTGCTATTCGGTAAGTTATTGCAGCTTCTTTATTTAAGCAGAAGGCAGCACATACAGACATCACCCCTGACGAAGCCACCGCTGTGTGGCGACACGCGTTGGGAGTCTGCTGCCCGCACTCATCTGTGTTAGGGTACACATGCCCTTGTATGCTATTGTGCTTATTACTGGCATCTACGGGTCATTTCTTGCTCCTATCCTCCAGGTCACCGGTCTTTTCCGCTTTGGTGGGTATTTTATCCATGTATGGTCACAGCATTTCTGCTTGGTCGAACACACTCTAAATATCTAGGATTGTGCTAATCATTGCTGTTTTTCAGGTTTTACGCCATCATGGGGTGCCGATATATTTGTCATTAGACAGGCACCGCTAGCCACTATTGGGACCGGGGGACTGTTGATTTGTAGCCACCGTGCTAGTGTGCAGGGCCGTTTTTTGTTCACCATATTGGGCATGTGTATTGAACCCTTCATTAGGGGGTGCGGCGCTTAGGCCTTATTATAGGCTATTTGGTTCAGGGATATGTGTGATCCCTTTTTTAAATGTTTTTAAATGTTCTGTTTTTTGCATAAGTGTGTAATAAAGGTTGTTATCTTATATTTTAAATCTATATGGTGGTGACTCCCACTTTGTCAGGTCTACCTTTTCTCTCTTCATATTATTCTCAGTTGTTTTAGACCTGGGTTGAGTCCCACTGATCGTGGTGCCCCCATTGCTTTGTTTGGTACTCATTGCAAACCTGGACATTCCCTTTAATGCTCTTAACATAAATAAAAACATGAGAATTAGTCAATATCACAAATAACATTTACATCCAGGTACCTTATAGATGATGTCATCTCTGGAGCCGAACTCCTTCTTTTCTTCATCTTGTCCAGACCACATGATGAGTTTTCTCATCCACAGCCATCTCTGCAGACTTCCATCTTCTCCACTCTTTTGCAGAAAATCTCCACATGATGCCCTTAAAGATACAAGTGGCATTATAATGCTCCTGAATAAAAAATTGCCCCTCACTATATTGTCTGCACAAAATATGACCCCCACATTGTCCCTCTTATGGTACATGCCCTTCACACTGACCTCTTCTTTCCATACCGGCCCCCTCTTCACACTGTCCTCTCACACTGTGTCCTCCCTATAGGGCCCAGTATTTATACTGTACTCTCTCATCACACTCCCCCTCCTTGGTATACTGTCCCCTCCTGGCTGTGCCCTTACACTGCCCTCCATGCTATGAACCCACTACTCAGTTTCTATTCTGTGCCCACTCACTTTTGTCCCCCCCATACTGTCTCCTCACACTATTCCTCTCCCTCCTCATACTGTCTCCTCTCACATCCCTCCTGTTCACCATACTGTCTCCTCATATATTTACCCCCTCACTTTCTATACTGCCTGCTCACCTGACTCCCCATACTGTGTCTCCACACATCCCATCATCCTCACCCCCATACTCTGTCCACATACATTTTTCACATCGCTACTCATATTGTGTCCACATACATTCCCCCGTCGCTCTCCATACTGTCTGCACCCATCCCCCATACTGTTTCCTCATATATGCCCCCATTCCCCAGTACTGTTTCCTCATACATGCCCCTCATTCCCCGTACTGTTTCCACATATATGCCCCCACATTCCCCCATACTGTTTCCTCATACATGCCCCCCATTCCCCCAGTACTGTTTCCTCATACATGCTTCCCATTTCCCACTACTGTTTCCGCATTCATGCCCCATACCCCCAGTATTGTTTCCTCATACATGCCCCCCATTCCCCCAGTACTGTTTCCTCATACATGCCCCCCATTCCCTAGTACTGTTTTCTCATACATGCCCCTCATTCCCCAGTACTGTTTCCGTATACATGCCCCCCATTCACCAGTACTGTTTCCGCATACATGCCCCATTCCCCCAGTACTGTTTCCTCATACATGCCCCCCTTTCCCCCAGTACTGTTTCCGCACACATGCTCCCCATTCCCCAGTACTGTTGCTGCATACATGCCCCCCATTCCCCAGTACTGTTTCCTCGTACATGCCCATCATTCCCCCATACTGTTTCCTCATACATGCCCCCCATTCCCCAGTACTGTTTCCGCATACATGCCCCATTCCCCCAGTACTGTTTCCTTATACATGCCCCCCATTCCCTGTACTGTTTCCCCATCTCCCCTTTTGCTCTTCATTTTGTGTCCTCAAATCTCCTCACACACATTAAATCCCCCGATCTCCACTCCAAATCTCATCCCACACATTAAAACCCCCATCCTCACTCAAATTCTCCACACACAATAAATCCCCCCATCCCCACTCAAATTGCCCCCCCCCGTTCACTTAATCTTCGGTGTCTTATCCACTGGAGCACTTACCACTAGTGTTCACCTCTGCAGTGTGAGTGAACGACGTCAGCAGAGTGATCACATGATCTGATCACACTGCTCATGTCGCTCTGACCCGGCAGTCAGAGCCTCAATTGTACTCATTTCCGTAAGATGCGAGTACAATTGATCCCTGGGCAGGGGTGGACACTGACAGCTTGGGGCCCCTGAGCAAGAACTGTGTCTGGGCCCCCTCCTCTTATGACAACAAAGCTACATATACTGTATATATATATATATATATATATATATATATATATATATATATATATATATATATATATATATATATATATATACTGGGGTTGAACAAAATAATAGAAACACCTGGAAACATCAACAAAAGTTAGTTTAATATGGTGTAGATCCACCTTTTGCGGCAATTACAGCCTCAATTCTCCGAGGTATGGATTCATACAAGGTGTGAATTGTTTCCAAAGGAATTTTAGCCCATTCTGCAGTTAAAACACCCTCCAGTTTTTTGAGCGACGATAGCGGCGGAAATCAATGTCTAACTTGAATCTCTAAAATTGACCCTAAATGCTCAATAATGTTGAGGTCTGGGGATTGTGGGGGCCAGATGAGATGCTCAACTTCATTAGAATGTTCCTCGTGCCATGCTTTAGCGATTCTAGCTGCATGAATTGGTGCATTATCATCCTGAAAGATGGCGTTCCCCTCCGGGAACATTGCTTGAACCATTGGATGCATTTGGTCACCCAAAATGTCTAAATATTCTTGGCTGATAATTCTTCCATGAAGAGATATCATTGGCCCGGTGGATCTCCACGAAATAGCACCCCAGATCATCACAGAACCTCCGCCATGTTTTACGGTTGGGAGAAGGCAGTCTGGATGGAATGCTTCTTTCAGCTGTCTCCAAACGTACACTCGGCCGGAGGTCGGAAATAGGGAAAACGATGATTCCTCTGAGAATATCACATGTTTCCACTGCTCGAGGGACCAATTCTGGAGGTTTCTACACCACTCTAAATGCTTGGAAACATTTGTTACTGAGAGCAGCGGTTTTCTAATTGCAGCTCTTCCGTGGAATCCAGATTTATGCAGCTCCCGACAAACAGTTTTCATGGAAACTGGGTTCTGTAGGTGTTCATTGAGCTCAGCAGTGATTTTCGGAGCCGTGTTCTTGCGATCCTCTTTCACAATACGCTTTAGAGTCCGACGGTCTCTCTCAGTCAACTTTGACTTTCGGCCGGACCTGTGCTTTGCTGCGGACATTTTTCCTTCTCTTTCAAATGCAGTCATTACTTTGGAGACAGTACCTCTTGACACGCCAAGCATTCGGGCACTTTCTGATACACTAGCGCCTGACATACGAGAACCAACAATTTGGCCTCTTTGAAAATCCGAGAGGTCTGCCATTGGTATCAGGTTCTCATCAATGTTCTTACAATCATGCAAAAAAACAGTTAATTTACATACACATATCACATAACACAAATAATCAACTACAAAACATTACCATATGTCACGGTTTGCATGTTTATCACATGTTCGAAGGTTATGATGCAAAACGTTAGGTGTTTCCATTATTTTGTCCAACCCCTGTATCTATATATATATATACAGCCACACACATACATGTGTATGTATTGCATACCGTATATACTCAAGTATAAGCCGACCCAAGTATAAGCTGAGGCACCTAATTTTGCCAAGGAAACTGGGTAAGCTTATTGACTCAAGTATAAGCTAGGTATGTATTGCCCCCTCATTCCTATCCCGGTGGGTGTGGTTCCCCCCATCCTGTCCTGCTCTGTGTGGCTCCCCCTGTTGTATGCATGGTTCCCCTGTCCCATCTTGTATGCATGGCTCTGCTCCCCCTCCTCCCATCCTTGTATGCGTGGCTCCGCTTCCCCCCTCCTCCCATCCTTGTATGCGTGGCTCCGCTTCCCCCCTCCTCCCATCCTTGTATGCATGGCTCTGCTCCCCCCTCCTCCCATCCTTGTATGCGCGGCTCCGCTTCCCCCTCCTCCCATCCCTGTAGGCGTGGCTCTGCTCCCCCTCCTCCCATCCTTGTATGTGTGGCTCCGTTCCCCCTTCCTCTCATCCTTGTATGCGTGGCTCCGCTTTCCCCCTCCTCTCATCCTTGTATGCGTGGCTCTGCTTCCCCTTCCTCCCATCCTTGCATGCATGGCTCTGCTCCCCCCACCTCCCATCCTTTTAAGCGTGGCTACATTCCCCCCTCCTCCCATCCTTGTATGCATGGCTCCGCTTCCCCCCTCCTCCCATCTTTGCATGCGTGGCTCCGCTTCCCCCCTCCCATCCTTGTGTGCGTGGCTCTGCTCCCTCCATCTCCCATCCTTGTATATGTGGCTCCGCTTCCCCCCTCCTCCCATCCTTGTATGTGTGGCTCCACTTCCCCCCTCCTCCCATCCTTGTATGCGTGGCTCCACTCCCCCCCTCCCATCTTGTATGCGTGGCTCCACTTCCCCCTCCCATCTTGTATGCGTGGTTCCCCCGTACTCCTTCATCCTCCCCATCCTTCTTCATCCTCCCCCATCCTCCTTCATCCTCCCCGTCCTCCTTCTTCCCTCTGCCGTCATACTCACCCTCTTCACAGCGCGCTGAATGGACTCCCTGTCCTGCACATCTGTCCCGACTCCCTGCGCCGAAGCTTCTTCCTGTTTGAGTGGTCACATGGTACCACTTATTAAGGTCATGAATATGCGTCCATATTCATCACCTTAATGAACGGTATCATGTCACCGCTGTGAGCACATGATGAGCTGCCGGCGCTGAGGACAACAGAGCTGCAGGCAACCGCTGGAGGATGGTGACTATGTATATAGTCACCATATATATGGAGGGGGGGAGTGGGGAGAGAGTGAGGGGGGATGGTGGGTGGATGGGCGGGTGCTCGTTAATAAACAAATTAAAAAAGAAAAAACCTTGCTCAGATGCAACCCACCCCACATCCTGCCACCCTAGGCACATGCCCTCACGTGCCTAGTGGCAAATATGGCCCTGGTACTCGGGTCCACTTCCAGCAGGTTTTAGAATCCGAATGTGTTTGCCGTCCACAGCCCCCACACAGTTTGGAAAAGCCAGGAATCTGTGGGAAAAAAAATCAGTGCATGGCTTTTATAACAAGAATATTAATGACAGGTGTTTCTTTTTTTAAATTATGTACCTTAGGGTCACCAACAGATGTTCCTCAGCAGGAATTGCTCTACCTAGTTGTATGTCCTGCCTGGTGATGGATCCTCGCACACTATGCAGCAATTCATCGAAGCTCTGTTCAGACATCCTCGTGTATTCAAAAAGCTTTTTACGGGTTTTCACGAAGCTTGGTGTACAATGAGTGTTAGGCTCCATGGCTCTCTCGGACTTCAACAATGGGTGTTGCCAATAACGACGATGACGTCTTCTCCATCTTTCTCGTCTCCTTTCTTCCTCACAAGCCACAGCAAAAGCAAAAGCCAATTTTAATGATAAATCCAGATTCAGATTGAAGGTCTCCATGCTAGGATCCATCTTTCAGCAGGATACAACATCAAAAAAAGAGGATTTCATCTGTGCAGGGTCTATGTATAGAAATCCCATAAGCCACGCCCATTCAGAAATATCGTATGCATGCGCATAAACAATGCAAACGCATGCAGCTGCATGCACACGCAGCTTTTTTTGCAGTCATGCGTAAGATCATGCAGATAAAAAACTTAGCGTAAACATGCGTTTGCATGCGTTTTGGCATGCAGATGATATGCTGCGCACAGAAACGCTAATGTGAACCTAGACTAAAGTATGTTTTCATTGAATCGCCAGAACATTTCCAAGTGAAACATAGGTATTTGTAATAAGTCTGACCTTGATTCCTGCTGCCTATGGTTCGTGCAGCATCAATCACATGGTAGGTTTCTTTTATAGAATTTATTAAAAAAGGATAAGAAGGAAGAAACCTGTGCTGTACTCAATAAAGGCAGGATCATTTTTGTAAGAAGGAATAGATACATTTCTCAGGATATGCTCCTGACACCACCACCCTGTCGTGTTTTCAAGTGACTTTGAGTCATCCATTTCTAGAAGCTTTATTAGAACAGAGGACGGAGAGGCATGAAGCATGTAAAGGTTACAATATTTGCTGCATTTCAGATTCCTCATCAGTGCTACCGCTACATCAGCAACAGAGATTTAAGGCACGAAGGGAACATAGTCTTATTAAAGGCTTTAAAAAAAGAAGAGTTATAGATATTATGAAAAGGAGTACATCATAAACTAAAAAGATCAGCATCTGAATCAGTAGAATTAATCTGAAATAAGCACAGCCAATTACATATCAGCAGGTTGCTCATTCACTTACTGAAGTAAGCATAACCCAAGGTGAACAGAACAATATACTGAGAATAGAAATGCAAAGATTAATTAAGCATTGCAGAAAATTGTTGTATTTCTATACATGCTAACAACAATTGTGTCTGTTTTGCCCAAATCTGTTCCTTCTGTGCTTGTTCACACATAATTGAAGTTCATAACAGACTTCTACAAGAAAGCAATGAACAAAGGCGATTTGATGATTTGTCAAGATATGGAGGTGTTCTAACTTTCTTCTATTTCCTGTTGAGAAGTATAAATGCAATACAAGCTATAAAAAAAAAGTGTTAGTATCTCAGAATCAGGATGTATAACTTATAAGGAACAGCAATATACAAAAATGAAGGCAGCCTGGTGATAAGCAGATCATTACAAGTAGGCGTCTAAAGCCTCCGCTCCTGTCCGGCCTAATAGTGCCCATTCAAACGCATAATATTTCTTAACAATATAAAACAGGGTTCTCAATCTAGAGGGGATCTACCATGACACTGATATGTCCTAGCAGAGCATAAAAAAGAGTTGCCTTTCTGAGACCTCAAATATTTTGTTCAGCTACTCATGAATTGTCTATTGCCAAGTAAAAACAAATGACTAGGCTGTCATGGACAGAAGCTGGTAACGTTCTTTTACTTAATGGTATTTATTCACAAGCCACCTAAATGGGTACTGTCATTTTAATATTTTTTGCATAAATCAACAGTACAAGTAATTAGAAGAAATCTTGTGGTATAACATATCTGGAAAAAAAAAATGCTCCATTTTATACGTGTGAGCCACTTCTCCTCAAGCTCTTGAACATATTAACTCTGAAAATCTGTCTTGAGAGACAAAAGGAACTTTCAGCTGAGGGATAAAATTACAGAACCAGTGTAAAAAAGAAAGTTTTATCTCACCTTGGTGCTGGACTCGCAACTACAATGCTCAGTACTACTGTAAAATGGCCTCTATGCAGAGGCTGACTTTGGGTGTGCTATATAAAGATAGGGGAGCAAGATTGCCTCTTTTCTCTGTGTTCTGTATATCAGAAACATCAAAGCAGATTGTTTCCTCCCAATAGTTTTAGGAATCCGACAAACAAAGCCTACACAGGAAAAAAAATGATGACAAAATTCAGTATGAATAACAAAAAGTATAGTTGAAGTCAGCTCATTAAAAATGACCCAGGTTTTTTGACCAAACATAGGCAATCTGGTAAAATCGAAAAGAGTGGTTCCAGCTCCTTAGGAATATCAAACTTTATTTAGACAAAAATTAAAAAATGTATTTCATGTCACTCAAGGAACAAACAGTAATGTGTTTTGAGCTCAGACATACAGTAGAACGCCATACTACATTTGAAATGCATTGCTATTTTGTTTCCATGAGTAACATGCAATCCATTTTTTAATTATTGTCTAAATAAAGTTTCACATTTTATAAGGAGCTGGAACCACTCTTTTTGATTCGTCTAAAAAATAAAGTTTACCACTCACAAAATAGCTAGAAAAAGTTCTGCTCGTGTACACATCAGTTATAATGGTACTCCTCATGTATAAACATGACAGCTTATTCTAAAGTCATCTGAAACGACAAGAAAGCTTTAAACTGTATGAATAAAACAAAATAAATATACATAATCATCCCCATGAATCCTGTAATCTTTAGAATTCTAAATCAAATAGCTCTATATATTACAGTAAGGTGCTTTTTATTATTATTATGATTGATAGGATATAATGTGCTTGCTTTACCCAATATGCTAAAATTCTTCTGTAAAGTAAGGAATGCCAGCAATGGTTGCTGCTGTAAAGTGAAGATGGAGCTGCTAAAACTTACACCAGCACAAGTAGAAGTACAGACATTCCAAAGGAAAAATGTCCTGTCATTCGAAGAATTCTCTGTCTCCCTCTCCAACCTGTGACAACTTGCCCATGCCTCCAGTCACAGTCTTATTGAGTTACTGGGAAAAGAAAGCGCTCTGTTCCTTGGGGCACGGGCAATGGAAAGAAATCAATTTCTAAGTAAACAGTGGCATTTCAAGAAGCTTGGAAAATGTGTCACTTGAATAAAAGAAGGATTTCTAATTTGCAAACAAATAGTGATCTGATCAGAATTCAGTATGGGGCATATATGGGCGTTTAGCTTCAGCAGCCACTTATCATTATATTATATTACATCTCTTCATCCTTTCTTTACAATATATTTTCTTACATGAAAGTGAGATTTTTCCTATCTAAAGGTATGCTTCCACATGCCGGATTACATCAGGATTTGCTGCGGATTGGACGCTACATACAGCCGCAGCGTCCAATCCGCAGCGTCCAGATGTTACAGCATAGTGGAGTGGATTTTATGAAATCCCGTCTCCACTATGTGCGCATGGCCGCATCCGGCAGCCCTGAGTAACCAGACATGCGGCGCGTCTTTATAGACCGCAACATGTCTATTTATCTTGCGGAGACACTCAGTCTCCTCCAGATAAATACCACAGTCTATGTATAGGATGCGGTGATTCCGCGTGTGTTCATTGCACATAAAAAAAGGCAGGGTTTTGGGCGGAGCCGGGTATCCCCTGCTTCCAAAGCACAGCCATTCCGGCACGTGGAAACATACCCTTAGCAAGGTAGAAAAACAAACATAAGGATGTTACATAGTATGGGAGAAACTTCAGAAGATCTCCCCCTCTAGCACTCTCTGTCTCACTATCCTACTCTCTGTCTCTCTTCTTCCATTTCTCTATCCCTTTTGTGATGCTTTTTTTCCCCCACAAAAGTTATGTTATTGCATATTTAGGTATATGTTTCCTTTTCAGAGCCCATCTCCATCATTCAGGTTTAAAAAATAATTAGTGATGAGGGCGCATGCTCAGGTAAAGTGGTAAAAGAGCACGCTCATGTCCTAATCGAGTATTTTTGGCATGCTGGAAAAATATGCTCGAGTCACCATGGCTGTTCGACAGCCGCAACACATGCAGGAATTGCCTAACAAGTAGGCAATATCTGCATGTGTTGCGGCTATCGAACAAGCGGTGACTCAAGCATATTTTTCGAGCACGTCAAACTACTCAATTAGGAAACGAGCGTGCTCGGTAACACTTTAAGCGAGCACGCTCGCTCATCACTTTAACTAATCCATAGGTGGTTGGAACATTTTAGGAAGATTCATAAAACCTGAAGATTCTTCCCATAACAACCAGTAAGAATGTACTTTTATTATTTTTAACAGGCCTGTAATCTAATTAGCTTCTTAGAGCAATACCTTAGTTTTTTCATCCCTCGTTATTCTCCCTGATCATGCTATTCAAAAAGTCTAGAAAATATCACATTCACAATTCTAAACTAATGGCAAGTGAGAACGTGTAAATGAATTTGCAGACCTATGGTATAATGGATGTAATAGAAAGACTCTGGAAGAAAAAAATAAAGAGAAGACATTGTAATTATCACTATTATGTCTGCAGCATAATGGGGAAAAGGTCCGCATATTTATGCCGTGTAGCTGACGAAAACTACTCTGACCACCTCTATTAGCGACATGAAATCACAGTAATTAGGGTGACAAGGTCATGGCATGAGAGTAATGTGAGCCCGCAGTGCGGGGATCAGTGACAATTGCATTCATGGCTTGTGCCTGGAGTGAAACCACTTGTTTCTTGTTTATTTGGTTTTCAGATTACTTCTTGTATTTTTTAACTAAACGTCCAAGAGTTGATCAAAATACAAGTCACCAGATAAGAAAAGGCCAAAACTTGTTATTTCAAACTCTCAAAAAGAGGAAATAGAAAATTCCTTACAGCAGAGTCATAGGATTCCAGTGTGCGGAACACGCAGATCTGACTTATGTTTGTGAAGCATTCAGTTTGCTGAGGTGTGAAGCACTGTGTGGATTAGTACATAATATTACTCTACATCCCCCAGCATTAAAGGCTTTTTTTTATATATATATTGTATAACATATTGTTGAAGAAAATGCTGCATAGTTTTCAACATTTTCCCTCTTTGACAAGGGAACACTTCTGTGCATAATATTGTGGATGCAAATACAATGAAATGGTTTGGTAACTTCAACACATACATTACAATGATGGGTACAGTTAAAAAAAAAGTGTAAAGTGCCGCGGGGTATATGGGTGCAATGTAAATACAATTATTATATATTCTTTTACAAGCTGATATACTTGTACTTTTATTTTTGCATATATGGCCTCAACATCTGAATGTATGTGTATGTTTGGAACTGCGGCTGCATGATTGCTATGACCTGTGCTGGCGATTACTTCTCAACCTCTAATTATAACCTAACTAAATGTTGATCTCTTGATCAGTGTGTTTGTTCTTCTGTCAATTGCCCTCATTATATTAGATTAAAGCACTCACACATAGTTTTTTGTGTTAGACTTTTCACCGGATGAGTGATTAGAAGAGTCTCTATGCACTGAAGCATTTTATAGGGTTGATCAGTTCAGAGGCTGCAGACTGACTAGCAATTTTTTAGAAGAAAAATATTACAAACTTTTGTCTTATCATCATATTGTCACTGCTTATTAGACAAACCTAAGATAGAAACAAAATGAGCATATACCTTGCTATAAGCAAGTAAGTAAAAAGCAATAGTGCATATAAATAACACTGTTTTTGATCAAAAATAGTGTAAAAACCATTCCACTACAACATGGTGCACCACAATCAGGATAGTCCTATTCTCTAATACTAAAACCTCACCTAATGAGATAACCTCAATGTAGATGGAGGCAGAGCAGTAGTGGGATCCGTCTGTACAGAGACCTAGCCATGGGAAGCTCATTTTGTTTCTATCTTAGGTATTGTCTGTTAAATGGCCAGTGTGAACATGCTCTTATACTTTGCATGCATGCCAACTTATACTCCGACTCATTTAGATACTTGTGTAATAGTAAATGTAGAGAGAAAAGTAGGGGGCTGCTAAAGTACAATCATGGACAAAAGTTTTGAAAGTGACACAAATTTTGGTTTTCACAAAGTTTGCCGCTGCTGTTTTTAGATGTTTCTATTGTTGCTGAAGTACAATTAGAAGCATTTCAACACTTTTATGGACAAATACATCAAATTTATGTAAAGATTATTTATAGCGTTGAGCCTTATTTTTCAACTTGTCTGCAATTTGCATCAGTATCTCAGATATCAGTTTCTGGGTGAAATCCTGACATCTTGCCAAATCAACGCTTTTTGAGGATTAACCACAGAATTTAAATATGATTGAGATCTGAGGAGTTTTCCTGGTCGTGGATCTAGAAGTTCAATGTATTGTGCACAGAGTCACATAGATATAATTTTTACCTCGTGCCTTGGTGCCCCATCATGCCAGAATAAGTTTTGTTTATCACCAAAGTGCTCCTGGATTGTTGGAAGAAGTTGCTCTTGTAGGGTGTTTAGGTACCATTTTTTGTTCATAGACAAAATTGTAGGTGAGCCCACCTTCTTGGATTAAAAGCATCTCCACAGATGAATAGTCTCATGTTGCTTTACTGCTGGCAAGACACAGAATTCATGGTAGCGCTTGCCTTTTCTTCTCTGGACAGTTATTCTTCCATGTGTCCCAGTCTGAAGGGGCTTCATCAGAAAAAATAACTTTACACCAGTCCTATGCAGTCCAATTCCTGCTCTACCTGCAGAATGATAATCTGTCATTGATGTTTCTCTTGGAGTAGTAGTGAGTGATATTTTTGCAGCTGTACTTAACACCAGGCCAGCAATGAAAAGACTTCTCATCACTTTGTATGTAGATGCACTGATAACTGCCTGTTGTAGTTCTTGAGCACTGGCTCTGCACTGGTGTTGAATCAATCCCGTAAGTAAATCCTTTTTAGGAGATGATCATAGGAGTTGCTGGACTTTCTTTGGAACCCTGCTGCCTTCTAAACAATTGAAACTCTCTTTGAAGCTAGCTGTGAAAAAAATCTGTTTAGATCGAATCACGTTGCTGAAATGTCAGTGCTTATGTGCACCTCCACGTTGTGAGGATCATGCCGAATACCATGTTTTAATATTTCTACAATAAAAGAATTCATTTTAAGGAGCTGGGACATTTACCTTCATTTATTGCTGCAACACGACGAGTCCGGATGAGGTCCCGTGCACCTGTGGCTTGAGTTGGTGAGCTGGCTAGAGCTTTCAGCCCAAATTTCATTATATATTTGTCAATTAGATCTCAGCCTCATTTGGAGATGACTTAGAATCCAGTCATTTGTCTACGAGGTGTAATTTATATTGATTGCAGCCCAAATAATTTACAGTGGGTACGGAAAGAATTCAGAGCCCTTTAAATTTTTCACTCTTTGTGTCATTGCAGCCATTTGGTAAATTCAAAAAAGTTAATTTTTTTTCTCATTAATGTACACTTTGCACCCAATCTTGACTGAAAAAAAAAACAAATGTAGAAATTTTTGCATATTTATTAAAAAAGAAAAACTGAAATATTACATGGTCATAAGTATTCAGACCCTTTGCTCAGACACTCATATTTACGTCACACGCTGTCCTTTTCCTTATGATCCTCCTTGAGATGGTTCTACTCCTTCATTGGAGTCCAGCTGTGTTTAACTAAACTGATAGGACTTGATTTGGAAAGGCACACACCTGTCTGTATAAGATCTCACAGCTCACAGTGCATGTCAGACCAAATGAGAATCATGAGGTCAAAGGAACTGGCCAAGGAGCTCAGAGACAGAATTGTGACAAAGCACAGATCTGGCCAAGGTTACAAAAGAATGCATGCAGTACTCAAGATTCCTAAGAGCACAGTGGCCTCCATAATACTTAAATGGAAGATGTTTGGGACCACCAGAAGTCTTCCTAGACATGGCTGTCCAGCCAAACTAAGCAATCGTGGGAGAAGAGCCTTGGTGATATAGGTAAAGAAGAACCTCAAGATCACTGTGGCTGAGCTCCAGAAATGCAGTATAGAGATGGGAGAAAGTTCCACAAAGTCAACTATCACTTCAGCCCTCTACCAGTTGGGCCTTTATAGCAGAGTGGCCCAACGGAAGCCTCTCCTCAGTGCAAGACATATGAAACCCCGCATAGAGTTTGCTAAAAAAACACATGAAGGACTCCCAGACTATGATAAATAAGATTCTCTGGTGTGATGAGACAAAGATAGACCTTTTTGGTTATAATTCTAAGCGGTATGTGTGGAGAAAACCAGGCACTGCTCATCACCTGCCCAATACAATCCCAACAGTGAAACATGGTGGTGGCAGCATCATCCTATGGGGGTGTTTTTCAGCTGCAGGGACAGGACGACTAGTTGCCATTGAAGGAAACATGAATGCGGCCAAATAAAGAGATATTCTGGATAAAAATCTCTTCCAGAGTTCTATGGACCTCAGACTTGGCCAAAGGTTAACCTTCCAACAAGACAATGACCCTAAGCCCACAGCTAAAATAACAAAGGAGCGGATTCAGAACAACTCTGTGACCATTCTTGACTAGCCCAGCAAGAGCCCTGACCTAAACCCAATTGAGCATCTCTGGAGAGACCTGAAAATGGCTGTCCACCAACATTCACCATCCAACCTGACGGAACTGGAGAGGATCTGCAGGGAAGAATGGCAGAGGATCCCCAAATCCAGGTGTAAAAAAAAAAGATTCATGGCTGTACCAGCTCAAAAGGGTGATTCTACTCAATACTGAGGAAAGGGTCTGAATACTTATGACCATGTGATATTTAAATGTTTCTTTTTTAATAAATTTGCAAATATTTCTACAATTCTGGGTTTTTTTTCAGTCAAGATGGTGTGCAGAGAAAAAATGAGAAAAAAATGAACTTTTTTGATTTTACCAAATGGCTGCAGTGAAAGAAAGAGTAAAAAATGTAAAAGGGTCTGAATACTTTCTGTACCCACTGTATATGACATTTTTTATATTCTGTGTGTATAATGAAATGATTACATGAAATTTTAAAGTGGACTTGCACATTGTAACATAGTGCAGGCCTATCTGCAGTGTTATACCTTTAGGAGGCCAGGGTCACACAAGTGTAGAATACGAATGAGTGCTATGTGAGAAAACATCGCGTAGCACTCGGACCAGTGTTAATTTATGGGGCAGATCACATTTGCTATTATTTTCTCATGCCGAATCGGCATGTGAGAACAATCACAGCATGCTGCAATTGGCACCGAGACTCGGCTCACTCGCACTCATGATATTATCCAAGTGCAGTGCGATATACACCGACACCGGCAGTGGAGGAGATGGAGAAATTACTTTCTCCGCCTCCCCCGCAGCTGTTCTCCGATTCTCTCTATGCAAGAGGATCGGACCACAGTAGCATGACACTCGGCTCCCGCTCGCAGCAGATCAGGAGCCAAGAGTCATTAGCATAGCACATCCGATGCTCTCGCATCGGATGCCATACGCTAGTTTGACCGCGGTCTTATCGTGGATTTCCCACATGTGCCAGCTGCTTGTCTTTTATTTATTTTTTAAGGTTTTCTTATATAGTGCCATCATATTCCGCAGCGCTTTACATACATTATCATCACTTTCCCTAATAGGGTTCACAATATAAATTCCCTAACAGTATGTCTTTGAAATATGGGAGGAAACCGGACTACCCAGAGAAAACTCATGCAAACACAGGGGAGAACATACAAACTGCTTTTCCTTGGTGGGTTTTGAACCCAGGACCCCAGCACTGCAAAGCAACAGTGCTAACCACTGAGCCACCTAAAGTCTCATTGCATACCAAATGCCTCCATCCCCAACAAATTTAAAAGTGTACCAAGCTTTATAATTAGGGTTGAGCGAAACAGATCGGACATTTTCAAAAGTCGCCGACTTTCAGCAAAGTCGGGTTTCATGAAACCCGACCCGATCCCACTGTGGGATCGGCCATGCGGTCGGCGATCTTCGCGCCAAAGTCGCGTTTCATATGACGCTTTCCCCGCCATTTTTTCAGCCAATGAAGGAGTGTGGGCAGCGTGATGACATAGGTTCCGGCTTGCTTTGTGCGGCGTCACAGGGGGTAAAACTGCCATCTTAACGTTTGGGACATAGCGATTTGCACAGTGAAACACAAACTTTGCAGGGACGGAGGGGAGAGAGAGAGAGAGAGAGAGAGATACCTGCATTGGGTTTCGTGTTTCGGTTGGCCCCCGACTTTTCACAATAATCGGCCGATTTCACACGATCCGACTTTCGAGACAGTCGGGTTTCACGAGACCCGACTCGATCCTAAAAAGGCAAAAGTCGCTCAACCCTATTTATAATGCTAATTCCCACAGTATTTTGTGCCTTGGCAACAAGTTCTTTTTAGCTCCTGAAGTTTACAACATGTGTTTTACCAGTCCTGTTTAGCACATACCCAGCTTGTATGCTTCAGTGCATCTTCTTGTTTGATGTCTGTTCTATCTCCTATCCACCTACCACTTCTGACTAAACTGCCTGCCTCAACATGTCCACTGTCTATGACTCCTACCAGTTGCATTTAAAACTGTAACTTGGCGCCTTCAGTTCTACTATATACCAAATGTCAGTAGCAGAGACTACACTGACACGGGAGAGGGGAATTCTGTGGATTTCTGTGGAAAAGGCTACACCCTCTTGCAAAGTGTAAATATGAAAATTTCACAATCCCTTACCCAACCGAACCTAACCCAAATCTTTTGTTTCGTTTAGCTCATGTCAAATTGTTTTTTGACCCAGTAAGTCAAGATCTCATGTTGTATTTTTTACACTCATGGTCTGTATACAGTGGGGAAAAAAGTATTTAGTCAGCCACCAATTGTGCAAGTTGTCCCACTTAAAAAGATGAGAGAGGCCTGTAATTGACGTCATATGTAGACCACAACTATGAGAGTCAAAATGAGAAAACAAATCCAGAAAATCGCCTTGTCTGATTTGGCAAGATTTATTTTACAAATTATGGTGGAAAATAAGTATTTGGTCATTAACAAAAGTTCATATCAATATTTTGTTATATATCCTTTGTTGGCAATGACAAAGGTCAAACGTCATTGTCCGCTAACAGTACACCCTTCTTACGCTCCCTCTTCTTCAAGCCTGCTAGAAATTTCTGAAGAAGAGGAGCATGAATATTTTCTTGTGGCTCCCAAGACCTTTCTTCCGGACCAAATCCCTTCCAATCGACTAAGAAAAGGTTTTCCTTCTCACCCTCTTCAAGGCTAGGATATGCTCACCTCAAAAGACATCCTCGGAACTTATGGGAGCAGGTGTAACAGGTGTAACACCAGGATCCTCAGAGAAGGGACTCAAGATGACACATGGAAGGAATTGGGTATTAGTAATGAGGCTGGAAGCTTTAACTGTAAGGATACGGCATTAAATTGTTTGATAGTTTCAAAGGAACCGATGAAGCAAGGACCCAACTTATAGGATAGGATCTTGAGATGGATGTACTTGGAGGATAGCCATACCTTATCGCCTGGACGATAACATGGAGGATCTAAGTGTTTATTGTAAGCATGATTCTTTATATGCTCAGACGATTCCTCTATAGTAGCTTTAGTGTCCTCCCATAACTTAGAGAAATCCTTTAAAAGGACAACGGCCGCTGGTATGCCAGAAGCGGCCGTCACCAGAAGAGAAACTCCTGCCTGTTGCCCAAAAATAACGAAAAATGGAGAATTTGCAGAAGGTGCACTTAAATGGTTGTTGTAGGAGAACTTTGCCCATGGTAAGAGCTTGACTGAAACGTCATAATGTACATATGTTAAGTGTTGCAGGAAGTGAGCCACAATCAAGTTAATTCTCTCTACTTGTCCGTTGGATTGAGGGTGGTATGCAGACAAGAAATTGAGGACTACTGTATGTTCAGAAGCTTGAATTAGGCTTGCCATTCTAGATGTAAACTGGATACCTCTGTTGGACATGATGTGGCAAGAGAATCCTTGAAGACACAAGATGTGCAAAGAAATTCATCCAGCACATTCCTTTGCGAGCGGAAGGCCCGGGAATGGGGTGAAATGTGTGATTTTTGAGAAACGACCTACCACTATCCAGATGAAGGAACAGCCCAAGGATACAGAAAGATCTGTAGTAAAGTCCATGGCAATATGCTGCCAAGGCACCGAGGGCACAGGAAGTGATAGGCGTCACCCAGATGAAAGTTGCCTAGAAGTTTAATTGTGGGCAAAGGAATGGCAGGCGGAAACAAACTCCATGATTTCCTTACGCATTGTAAGACACCAGTAGTGACGAAATATGAGCTGCAAAGTCTTTTTTTGCCCAGCATGACTGGCAATCTTGGATAACTCCTCACTTGTCTGATTCTGACACCAAGGTCTTACCAACCAGAATTTAGGACAGGTATGCAAGTGCCACAGTGAATGGCTCAATGATGATTTGTCAGCTAGTCAGAAATGTAGAACCAAATCAAAACAACCACCTTGCCTGGCACGGGTTCAATCTTTGCACGTACTGCAAATAGGACAAGTTCTTGTGGTCAATATAAATGATGACAGGATAAACTTCTCCCTTGAGAAGGTACCGCCACTCCTCTAGAGCCATCTTGATTGCTGACAACTCTTGGTCCCCAATTGAGTAGTTGCGCTTCGAGGCTGAGAAGGCCTTGGAGAAGAAATCACATGTCACCATACGGCTGGAATGGGACATCTGAGTAAGAACTGCTCCAGCCCCAGAAGATGAAGCGCCTACTTACAGAAAGAATTGTTTATTCACTTTTAGGTCAGTGTAATACTGGAGCAGAGAAGAAGGCTCGTTTCAGGGAAAGAAAAGCATTCTTAGCTTCTGAAGTCCATATCTTCAAATTGGCTCCATTATGGATCATGGCGGAGATGAGAGCGGTCCGGGATGAAAAATGCAAAATGAATTGTCGGTAGCAGTTGGCAAATCCTAGGAATCACTGGATAGCTTTAGCGCCGTCAGGATGTGGCCATTTGAGTATGGAAGACACCTCCGGATCCATCTCCAAACCGTGTCCAAGATGATGTATCCTAGGAAAGGCAGAGATCATTTTTCAAACACACATTTCTCAAATTTAGTACACAGGCTATTCTCTCTGAGTCACTACAGGATTTAGCAAGTGTTCCGCCTATGCGAGGGCAGATCTGGAGAGAAGATCAAGATATTGTCCAGGTAAACCATGACAAAAATATACAGGAGATCTCGAAAGATGTCATTCACAAATTCTTGTAAGATAACTGGGGTATTGTTGAGCCCAAATGGCATAACTTGGTATTTGTAATGACCGTTCCTGGGTGTTGAAAGCTGTCTTCAACACATCTCCTTGACATATCCAGATGAGATTGTATTCTCCTTGCAAATCCAGTTTCGTAAAGATCTAGCACCCATGAGACGGTCGAACAACTCAAAAATCAGTGGCAATGGATACTTGTTCTTAACAGTCATCTGATTGAGACCCCTATAATCAATGCAAGGTCGGAGAGTCCCGTCCTTTTTCTTTACAAAGAAGAAACCGGCTATAGCTGGAAAAGAAGATTTCTGAATGAAACCCCCTAGCCAAAGTCTCCTTAACATATTTGGATATGGCCAGAGTCTCTGCCTGGGACAGGAGGTAAATACGGCAATGTCTCTGTTTCTTTCTTGTCAAAAACATCAACATATGACTAGTAGGCAGATGGTAATGCCGACAGACAAGATTATTCCACTGATGGCTGCATCGGTTGTACAGGTACAAGACACTTCTCCTGACAAGACTGTCCGCAATGAAGCACTGTATCTCCAGTCAAGGGTGGGTTCATGCATGCGGAGCGACAGAAGACCCAGAAAAAGAATGAGGCAGGCTAGGAAGCATGTAGAAGGAGCTCTACTTGCTCGGTGACCACCCAAATGGCTTTGGATAGGGGCTTACCATCAACAGATGACTCCAGCATCTTTATCACCATGCTTGCCCTTTAAGAGGCCAGGAGCACGTGCACACCCTAAACACACTCCCAGAAGACCTGCGTGCCATGCGCAGGTCCTGGGAGGAAACCGATGCCGAGGGAGCACGGACGGGTAAGTAAATATGCCGGCGTCAACGCAGGGGGGGAGGAAGGAGACATGTGCAGGGACACTGGCAATGCACTAACACTACATAATGAACCAGGTCAGTGCACTCCTTTGAGCTCTTCATTAAGACTTGCATTCACTCCCCCAGTTTTAATTACATAGTTACATAGGTTGAAAAATACCTAGGTCCATCAAGTTCAAACTTTCTCCATAAATTGTACATTTTGTCACTAATTTAACTATAACCAGCAATGTTATGGGTATCAAGGAAATCATCAAGCCCTTTTTTAATAGCTGTTATAGTGTCTGCCATTACTACCGCTTGTGGTAGGGCATTCCACAGTCTGACTGCTCTAACTGTAAAGAACCCTTTCCTATTTAGCTGCCAGAATCTCCTTTCTTCCACCCATAATGAGTGCCCTCTAGTCCTCAGTATGATGTTTGGAAGGAATAAGTCATGTGCCCGTGTAAATCACCCCCTAAGTGTATGGCAGCACTATAAATGTTACTGACCAAATTTTGAAACAAATACATAGAGTAACATGTTTTGCATTGACTCTATAGAAATACAAAATCCTATAATGTGTTAAAGTTTAGAGGCATCAAGATTAGTATGAAATGTGAAATATTTGGATGGACCAGGGATTATTTGAGGAAACCATGCCTCTCATTAACTTTTTTTTTTAAACCACAGCATTCCTATATGAATTTTTTTACTTTTGAACTACTGTATCAGGTTGCATTCCTGGGTTTAATCATAATAATAGATGCACATAACCTAAAACTAACCTAAACAGTAACAGGAAGATTTTGTACATGTTAACAGTCATACAGTTGACTTCTCTTGTGAAATGCTCCCAGGCTACGACCTGCGCCCTATCACAAGGTTTAAGAGCCTGTTCATCTTTACTCAAGAGGAGTCCAGATGAAGTATGGGGCAAATTGTCAAGAAGTCAGGGGAAGTTCAAATACTAGCCACAGCTCTCAGTGCATACATGATGAAGGTGAAAAAATAGGACATATTCATTCCCTTCATGTATGACCCAGTTTGCAGCTACCAGTGTTCTACTCCTGAGTAAAATATTTCCAATAAGTCAAACAGATTCTTTTTAATTCATGTTATTCTAAATGAAAATGTACTTTTCTACTGTAATATGGTTCTATCCTATATAGAATTGCAGTTTCTCCAATATGTTCTTTAATAATATCCCTTTTGTTGCATAATGCATTTTTTTCTTATGAATTTATATTAAGCTTCATGCACATCAGTCTGTACAGAAGAAAGGCACACAGAGTACCAGAGGCTCCATCTTTTGAGCTATCGGGCCTGTTACAGATTTATATTATGCTTTCCTAAATCAATGCTTTTATAAGAAAGTAGTTTTATCAATGACACATCCTATAGAATATGCTACAGTGCTTACAAACCTCCTTTTTCTCTCTATGGAGAGATACAGTAGTGCCCCATCGAAGTCTTTGGACTATCTAAAAGTTTGGATCTGGCCATATTGCGTTCACCTAATTCCTAATTTACCCTTTCCAACAAATAATCCAAAATGCGTATCAATACTGAATACACTGGGGCTAAAAACATCTAAAAGTGTATTAAGGGCAATGACCATATCTGTTAGCATGTTAGTCAGTACAAGGTTGTGAATGAGCGGCATTGCTAATCTTGCCATAGTTTAAACAGTGATATCATATTCCGATTTACAGTATATATTTAATCTGCCAAAACATTTCAGGATTAGTTTTTGACCTTTAGGATTGGCTGACTCATTTTCTTGTTAAAATAGAATAAAGCACACAGCAATACGATGTTTCTGTGTAATAATTCCAATTATAGTAAAAAGTACTGTGGGAAGAAGACTGGCTGGCAAGGGAGGTAATGTGGAATTTTTAGACATCCCTAGGAAATATGTTTATTCCTATGTAGGAGTAAATCCTGCACTACTCGTTTTCATTTGCTTTGTCTAAAATAATCTTAAGTCATTCAGCCACCTATCAGTTGATAATTCTGATATTTCCTAAACGTCTTTTTCTTATAGCCCAGATAATTTGGCTTGGAGAAATATTCACTGAACTCACTGTAAAAAAAAAAAAAACCTCATTCATTTTACCCTGAAAAACTGGAAAAAACTGGAAAAACCCAAGTAAGGTGAATTGGTGAAAGAACATAACTGTTTTTTGAGACACAGCAAAATAGTTACTCAGATCCGTACAATTACAGGGAAAACAAACTTATAGCTTTGTTCTATATTTTTGTTGTTAAAAAAATTCAGAACTTTATAAGCAAATATTTGTCTTATGTCACCATTGTCTGAGATCTATAACTTTTTTTATTTTTCTGTCTATGGACCTGTGTGAGGGCTTGCTATATTCTGCTGAGCGGATATTTTTATTCATATCATTTTGGAGAACATACAATGTTTTGATTACTTTTATTTCATTTTGTTGGGTAGATCTTACCACTGAGGAAGTCACACTTTTTGGTGGAGATACACTTGGATTTTTCTCTCCCTTATGTCATCATTGCTTATTACACAGGTTTTGCATTTTTCATCACGTTGTTTCTTCTTCATTAATTCATTTGGTTACTGGATATTTTGGTTAGGTTGTGGTGGCAGTATATCATGCTCTAATACTTTATTGTCTCATTAATATCTTTTTTATTTTTATTTATGCCCCCAAATTTTGGTTAACCTTTATAATCATCACCTCATGTCATCAATATATATTTATTGATTGGTTTATTTATGACAAGCATCCTGTGTACTGTTACCACATAGGTAGATGAGGGTAGATATTTGCTTGTCTAGTTTTGCATACACAACCTATTGGTTATTTTATTCTTTTTATTCTTTTTATATTCTGTGGTTTGTTTGCCTCTTCATCAATACTGTAAATATGGATTATTTGTCGGTGTTCCCTTTTTATATTGGCATACTTCTTTTTGTTACTGTTCCTTAATTTTTTGAGTGGAATCACAGCTAAAAAAAAACTACAAGACAACTCTAGCTTATCTTTTGGGAAAACAAAATGATTGGATTCCCTTTATTCTCCTGACATTATCTATTGGGTAAAGTTGAGATGCTTCCATACACAATAGATGGACAGCCAGTCTCACTCGCCAGACCCAAAATCACCAGGTTCACACCATTTTAATCCATATTGGGGCCTTAAAAATGTCTACAAAGGATGTTTAAATAAAACTAAAAATCTAAAATGTATTGTCGTGAATTATCAATCATAATCTCATTTCCATTTTGAATATAAGTCTAATTTCTATATTGTAGCTTTTCTGTTGCGTTGAAATAGAATACATAGACAAGAAGGAGAAAAGCACTACTGTACAATATGCACATTGACCGCCCCCTGACGAAGCCGACGCGAAACGCGCGTTGGGGCTACGGTGCGGCTCGGTCCTGGTGCCTGAATGTGGGTAAGCATCCGGGGTTGTGGGTATGCTGTTACATGAGATGAGTCAGTGTACAGGGCTCAATCAATCACTTTGCACTTTTCCATAGGCTCCCCTGGTGTATTTACCTATATATGATTCTGCACTGTGCATATAACTGTTTTATACCTGGCATCAGCCTGTGTGCTGCATCGTTCTTTTGGTCTGTGCTATAGCCATTCTTGTCTAATTGTTCTATTTTTATTCAAGCCAATTATAATATGTTGTATTTTGTAATTAAATAAACTATTTAACTATTCGTGGACATGAACTCCATTTTTTCCGCTTTATAATAGTGTACAATATGCACACTAAAGGTCAAATAGCAATATCAAAAATATTTTATTAGCATGCAATTTCATACATTAAAGCATGTAAAAACATGTGGGTCCAACCACTCAAAACCCATACTCCGCATACAAATAATTTTAGTACAGATAATAATGCCAACAGACAATAATAATGGACAATATTAATAGTTAGCCAACACTCCTGGTGTCTATCTGACTTATAACAGGTGAGTAGTGTTGGGAAAGGGCTTCTAAACACGGTCCCTATGACCCAAAAGTAAAGATATTAAGGGCCCCAGACCCCCAAGTACATAACAAAAATTAGCATGTGCATGAGTGATAAACAGATTACAAGTAAATAGCTGAGTGCTAGAAGTAACACAAGGAGTATGGTGCACCCTGACAAAGCACTGTGCAGGAATAGTACCCTGGAAGAGAAAGCACAGGTAAGAAATCTGCTTGCAACAGTGTGGTGCAGCAGATGGGGTAGGAAAAACCACCCGGTTAGATGCTTTAGTTGGCCCCGAGTAGTATATCCATTACCAGTAGGGAATCGGGGAATAGAGGGCATGAGTGGGCACCTGGCAACGGCCCCAAGCATATCGCCATGTCAGGCACGGATTTATCAGGGGAAGTGTGGATGATGTGGCCAAACAAGTTAATATACCGAATGAATTAGTGCTAAATAGCCTGTGTCTGTCAGGAATCAGCCGGCGGAAGCGAGTACTGAAAGAGCCTAGTATGCGCAGATGTCTCTTCCCAGACTTGAGGGAACGCGCACGTGCAAGACGAGCAAAACAGTGCGATAATCAAAGTATGCAGGGGAATACGCAGGTATGAGGAAGGTCAGAATGCGGGACCATCAGTTCCCGGGAAACTAGAGTATATGAAAGGTTGAAGGAAAACAGAGATGTCCTTTTTTGACCAAAAACCTAACTCTGAGAGGATGCACAACTCTTTTGTTATTGACTTATTAGACTTAGTGCTCAAACATAATTATTTTTTGTTTGATAGATTCTTGTATTTCCAGACGTCCACAGTCACCATGGGGGCCTGCTGTGCAATGATTAAGGCGTTAAGCTGAAATTGTTGGTCTGCTTCTCCCATGTCTATGGATCTCTTCTGGTGACCTGCTACTACAGTTTTTAAAGTGATTAAAAAATATATATTTTTTATATTTTTGGCTACCGCTGGAGGATATATGTATATTTTTTTGCTATGTATCATTTTCTGACTACTACTGGATATCGCACCTATATAGTACGTTATGATATTGTAGTCCGCCCTGTTTTCTAAGTTTCACCCTGAAATTAAATACATGTTGATCTTTATTGTTCTTATATAAGTGTATACCGAAGGTAAGACGTAAAGAAAAAAATGTATTCTAGAAGTAGTTTATAAGGTGCAATACAAGAACACAAATGTCATCATTTACGTTCCGTCTTTGGCATGTAAAAGGTTGGTCCACTTTGTACTTTTTTTTCTTTTCAATGGTCTTTTTATTGAGTTTTGAAGGTACAATGTCAAACATGCAAAAAGAAAAGAAGCAACTATTCAAAGTTTGGAACAGTAGTTCCAAATGGTGTAGCAGCAATAATACAAATAATGCTTTAGTACAGTCATAGGATTGGTATCATTGAAACACAAACAAGGTTAATCTTAACTGATTAACCCCTTAGTGACAGAGCCAATTTGGTACTTAATGACCGAGCCAATTTTTACAATTCTGACCACTGTCCCTTTATGAGGTTATAACTCTGGAACGCTTTAACGGATCCTGCTGATTCTGAGAAAGTTTCTTCGTGACATATTGTACTTCATGATAGTGGTAACATTTCTTCGATATTACTTGTGATTATTTATTAAAAAAAATGAAAATATGGCAAAAAAATTTAAATTTTGCAATTTTCAAACTTTGTATTTTTATGCCCTTAAATCAGAGAGATATGTCACACAAAATAGTTAATAAATAATATTTCCCACATGTCTACTTTACATCAGCACAATTTTGGAAACAAATTTTTTTTTGGTTAGGAAGTTATAAGGGTAAAAAGTTGACCAGCGATTTCTCATTTTTCCAACAAAATTTACAAAACCACTTTTTTTAGGGACTATCTCACATTTAAAGTCACTTTGAGGGGTGTACATGACAGAAAATACTCAAAGTTGACACCATTCTAAAAACTACACCCCTCAAGGTGCTCAAAACCACATTCAAGAAGTTTATTAACCCTTTACGTGCTTCACAGGAACTGAACAATGTGGAAGGAAAAAATGAACATTTAACTTTTTTTGCAAACATTTTAATTCAGAACCAATTTTTTTTATTTTCACAAGCGTAAAAAGAGAAAATGAACCACAAATCTTGTTGTGCAATTTCTCCTGAATAAGCCGATACCTCATATGTGGGGATAAAGCACTGTTTGGGCGCACGGCATGGCTTTAAAGAGAAGAAGCACCGTTTGACTTTTTCAATGCAGAAATGGCTGGAATTGAGATTGGATGCCATGTCGCTTTTGGAGAGCCCCTGATGTGCCTAAACAGTGGAAACCCCCCACAAGTGACACCATTTTGGAAATTAGACCAAAGAGCTTATCTAGATGTGTGGTGAGCACTATGAACCCCCAACTGCTTCACAGAAGTTTATAATGTAGAGCCATGAAAATAAAAAAAATCGTATTTTTTCCACAAAAATTATCTTTTCACCCCCAAATTTTTACTTTCACAAGGGTAACAGGAGAAATTGGACTTCAAAATTTGTTTTGCAATGTATCGTGAGTACGCTGATACCCCATATGTGGGGGGGACCACTGTTTGGGCACACAGTAGAGCTCGGAAGGGAAGGAGCGCCCTTTTGGCATGCAGACTTTGATAGAATGGTCTGTGGGCATTATGTTGCGTTTGCAGAGCCCCTGATGTACCTAAAAAGTAGAAACACCCCACAAGTGACCCCATTTTGGAGACTAGACCCCCCAAAGAACTTATCTAGATGTGTGTTGAGAACTTTAAATGCCCAAGTGCTAAACAGAAGTTTATAATATAGAGTCAGTTGTGAACTCTATTTTTGGGCTCCCTCTAGTGGTCACAAGCAGTACTGTGTAGTGTTGTCTTTCTGCAGGTTGCAGCATCAGCTGGTTCGTTATCCTTGGTTGGTTTCCTATTTAGCTCACCTGGATACTCAGTTCCTTGCCTGCTATCAATGTATTCAGTGCTCTTCAGATTCCTTGTGTCTACCTTGCTCCCAGTCTCTCCAAGACAAGCTAAGTTTATGTTTGATCATTTTTTGATTATTAGCGTTCATTATGTTTTTAGTCCAGCTCGTTAAAATGTGATCGCTTGCTGGTTGCTCTAGGAGACTGAGTTTCTCCCCCCACACCGTTAATTGGTGTGGGGGTTCTTGAAATCTCAGAGTGGATATTTTGTAAGGGTTTTTTACTGACCGCATAGATTCCCTTTTCTATTTTCTGCTATCTAGTATTAGTGGGCCTCATTTGCTGAATCTGCTTTCACCCCTGTGTATGTGCCTTCCTCTTACCTCACCGTTATTATTTGTTGGGGGCTTCTATATCTTTGGGGATTATTTCTCTGGAGGCAAGAGAGGTCTTTCTTTCTCTCTAGGGGTAGTTAGTTCCTCAGGCTGGCTCAAGACGTCTAGGATTTTTAGGCACGTTCACCGGCTACTTCTAGTGTGTTTGGATAGGTTCAGATTTGCGGTCAGTCCAGTTTGCCACCTCCCTAGAGCTCTTCCTATGTTTGTTACTTAGCTGGAGTAATTTGTGATCCTCAACCACTAAGGATCATAGTAGTATAGCAGGCCAAAAAGTGTTTAATGCATCGCAGAAGTGGGATAAAAAGAAGACCTGAGTACATTTTTTTTTTTTCCTCCCGCTTTTCCTTTGCTGCAGTCTGTTTAGCTTCTTTCATCCCCTTGAACTCTGGGTGGTTTTGAGCTCAGCTGCAGACATGAATGTTCAGACTCTGACTTCTAGTGTGGATCATCTTACTGCACGGGTGCAAAGTATTCAGGATTTTGTTATTCATAGCCCTATGTCAGAACCTAAGATACCCATTCCTGAGTTGTTTTCTGGAGATAGATCTAGGTTTCTAAATTTTAAGAATAATTGTAAGTTATTTCTATCTCTGAGACCTCGTTCCTCTGGTGATTCCGCTCAGCAAGTTAAAATTGTTATCTCCTTGTTGCGTGGCGACCCTCAAGATTGGGCTTTCTCTCTGGTGCCAGGAGATCCTGCATTGCTTAATGTAGATGCATTTTTTCTGGCTCTTGGACTGCTTTATGAGGAGCCTAATCTTGAGAATCAGGCAGAAAAAGCGTTGCTGGCTATCTCTCAAGGTCAGGATGAAGCAGAGGTGTATTGTCAAAAATTTCGGAAATGGTCGGTGCTTACTCAATGGAATGAGTGTGCCCTGGCTGCAAATTTCAGAGAAGGTCTTTCTGAGGCCGTTAAGAATGTTATGGTGGGGTTTCCCACCCCTACAAGTCTGAGTGATTCTATGGCTTTAGCCATTCAGGTTGATCGGCGTTTGCGGGAGCGCAAATCTGCTCATCCTTTGGCGGTATTTTCTGGACAGAGACCTGAGTCTATGCAATGTGACCGAACTCTGACCAGAATTGAGCGACAAAGTCATAGACGTCAAAATGGGTTGTGCTTTTACTGTGGTGATTCTACTCATGTTATCTCAGCATGCTCTAAACGCTTAAAAAAATCGCTAAACCTGTCACCATTGGTACTATACAGCCTAAATTTATTTTGTCTGTTACTTTGATTTGTTCTTTGTCGTCCTACCCGGTTATGGCTTTTGTGGATTCGGGTGCTGCCCTGAATCTGATGGATTTGTCGTTTGCCAGGCGCTGTGGTTTTGTCCTGGAGCCTTTGGAATTTCCTATTCCTCTGAGGGGAATTGATGCTATGCCATTGGCTGAGAATAAGCCTCAGTATTGGACGCAAATGACCATGTGCATGACTCCCGTACATCAGGAGGTGATTCGCTTTCTTGTTCTGCATAATTTGCATGATGTTGTCGTTTTGGGTCTGCCATGGCTGCAAGCTCATAATCCAGTTTTAGATTGGAAAGCTATGTCTGTGTCAAGTTGGGGTTGTCAGGGAAATCATGGCGATACTCCGTTGGTGTCTATTGCTTCTTCCACTCCTTCTGAGGTCCCTGAGTTTTTGTCTGACTACCAGGATGTATTTGATGAGCCCAGGTCCAGTGCCCTGCCCCCTCATAGGGATTGTGACTGTGCTATAAATTTAATTCCTGGTAGTAAATTCCCTAAGGAACGACTTTTTAATTTGTCTATACCAGAGCATGCCGCGATGCGGAGTTATATAAAGGAGTCTTTGGAGAAGGGACATATTCGCCGATCCTCTTCCCCTCTTGGTGCAGGATTTTTTTTTGTGGCCAAGAAGGATGGTTCTTTGAGACCTTGTATAGATTATCGTCTTCTGAATAAAATTACAGTCAAATTTCAGTATCCTTTGCCACTATTGTCTGATTTGTTTGCTCGGATTAAGGGTGCCAGTTGTTTCACCAAGATAGATCTCCGTGGTGCGTATAACCTTGTGCGCATTAAGCAGGGAGATGAATGGAAAACAGCATTTAATACGCCCGAAGGCCATTTTGAGTACTTGGTGATGCCTTTTGGACTCTCTAATGCTCCTTCTGTGTTTCAGTCCTTCATGCATGACATCTTCCGAGAATATCTGGATAAATTTATGATTGTTTATCTGGATGACATTTTGGTCTTTTCTGATGATTGGGAGTCCCATGTGAAGCAGGTCAGGATGGTGTTTCAGGTCCTGCGTGCTAATGCTTTATTTGTGAAGGGCTCAAAATGCCTCTTCGGAGTACAGAAGGTCTGCTTTTTGGGTTTTATTTTTTCTCCTTCTACTGTGGAGATGGACCCAGTCAAGGTCCAGGCTATTCATGACTGGACTCAGCCCACGTCTGTTAAGAGTCTTCAGAAGTTCTTGGGTTTTGCTAATTTTTACCGTCGTTTCATTGCTAATTTTTCTAGCGTGGTTAAACCTTTGATGGATTTGACCAAGAAGGGTTCTGATGTGACTAATTGGTCTCCTGCGGCCGTGGAGGCCTTTCGGGAGCTGAAGCACCGGTTTTCTTCAGCTCCAGTCTCATGTCAGCCAGATGTCTCTCTCCCCTTCCAGGTCGAGGTTGATGCTTCTGAGATTGGAGCAGGGGCTGTTTTGTCGCAGAGAAGCTCTGATGGCTCTGTGATGAAGCCATGTGCTTTCTTTTCAAGAAAGTTTTCGCCTGCCGAGCGGAATTATGATGTTGGTAATCGGGAGTTATTGGCTATGAAGTGGGCATTTGAGGAGTGGCGACATTGGCTCGAAGGAGCTAAACATCGTGTGGTGGTCTTGACGGATCACAAAAATCTGATTTACCTTGAATCTGCCAAGCGCCTGAATCCTAGACAGGCTCGTTGGTCGTTGTTTTTCTCCCGTTTCAACTTCGTGGTTTCATACCTGCCTGGTTTGAAGAACGTGAAAGCTGATGCACTTTCTAGGAGTTTTGTGCCTGACTCTCCGGGAGTTTCTGAGCCGGCTGGTATTCTCAGAGAGGGAGTTATTTTGTCTGCCATTTCCCCAGATTTGCGACGAGTGCTGCAGAAATTTCAGGCGGATAGACCTGACCGTTGTCCACCAGAGAGACTGTTTGTCCCGGATAGATGGACCAGCAGAGTTATTTCCGAGGTTCATTCTTCGGTGTTGGCGGGTCATCCTGGGATTTTTGGTACCAGAGATTTGGTGGCTAGGTCCTTCTGGTGGCCTTCCTTGTCGCGGGATGTGCGTTCCTTTGTGCAGTCTTGTGGGATTTGTGCTCGGGCTAAGCCTTGCTGTTCTCGTGCCAGCGGTTTGCTTTTGCCTTTGCCTGTTCCAAAAAGGCCTTGGACGCACATTTCCATGGATTTTATTTCGGATCTTCCAGTATCTCAGAAAATGTCTGTCATCTGGGTGGTGTGTGATCATTTTTCCAAGATGGTCCATTTGGTGCCCTTGCCTAAGTTGCCTTCTTCCTCCGATTTGGTTCCTCTATTTTTTCAGAATGTGGTTCGCTTGCACGGCGTTCCTGAGGATATTGTGTCTGATAGAGGATCCCAGTTTGTGTCCAGGTTTTGGCGGACTTTTTGTGCTAAGATGGGCATTGATTTGTCTTTTTCGTCGGCCTTCCATCCTCAGACTAATGGCCAAACCGAGCGAACTAATCAGACGTTGGAAACTTATTTGAGATGTTTTGTTTCTGCTGATCAGGATGATTGGGTGACTTTTTTGCCTTTGGCCGAGTTTGCCCTTAATAATCGGGCTAGTTCTGCTTCTTTGGTTTCGCCTTTTTTCTGCAATTCTGGTTTCCATCCTCGTTTTTCCTCGGGTCAGGTTGAGCCTTCTGACTGTCCTGGGGTGGATTCTGTGGTGGATAGGTTGCAGCAGATTTGGAACCATGTGGTGGACAATTTGAGGTTGTCACAGGAGAAGGCTCAGCGCTTTGCCAACCGCCGCCGCGGTGTGGGTCCCCGACTTCGTGTTGGGGATTTGGTGTGGCTGTCTTCTCGGTATGTTCCTATGAAGGTCTCCTCTCCTAAATTCAAGCCTCGCTTCATCGGTCCTTATAAGATCTTGGAAATCCTTAACCCGGTGTCTTTTCGTTTGGATCTCCCAGCATCGTTTGCCATTCATAATGTGTTCCATAGGTCTTTGTTGCGGAGGTATGTGGTACCTGTGGTTCCTTCTGTTGAGCCTCCTGCTCCGGTGCTGGTCGAGGGCGAATTGGAGTACGTGGTGGAGAAGATTTTGGAGTATTTGGTTAAGTGGAAGGGCTATGGTCAGGAGGATAATTCCTGGGTTGTCGCCTCTGATGTTCATGCGGCCGATTTGGTTCGTGCCTTCCACGCGGCTCATCCTGATCGCCCTGGGGGTCTTGATGAGGGTTCGGTGACCCCTCCTCAAGGGGGGGTACTGTTGTGAACTCTATTTTTGGCTCCCTCTAGTGGTCACAAGCGGTACTGTGTAGTGTTGTCTTTCTGCAGGTTGCAGCATCAGCTGGTTCGTTATCCTTGGTTGGTTTCCTATTTAGCTCACCTGGATACTCAGTTCCTTGCCTGCTATCAATGTATTCAGTGCTCTTCAGATTCCTTGTGTCTACCTTGCTCCCAGTCTCTCCAAGACAAGCTAAGTTTTTGTTTGATCATTTTTTGATTATCAGCGTTCATTATGTTTTTAGTCCAGCTCGTTAAAATGTGATCGCTTGCTGGTTGCTCTAGGAGACTGAGTTTCTCCCCCCACACCGTTAGTTGGTGTGGGGGTTCTTGAAATCTCAGAGTGGATATTTTGTAAGGGTTTTTTACTGACCGCATAGATTCCCTTTTCTATTTTCTGCTATCTAGTATTAGTGGGCCTCATTTGCTGAATCTGCTTTCACCCCTGTGTATGTGCCTTCCTCTTACCTCACCGTTATTATTTGTTGGGGGCTTCTATATCTTTGGGGATTATTTCTCTGGAGGCAAGAGAGGTCTTTCTTTCTCTCTAGGGGTAGTTAGTTCCTCAGGCTGGCTCGAGACGTCTAGGATTTTTAGGCACGTTCACCGGCTACTTCTAGTGTGTTTGGATAGGTTCAGATTTGCGGTCAGTCCAGTTTGCCACCTCCCTAGAGCTTGTCCTATGTTTGTTACTTAGCTGGAGTAATTTGTGATCCTCAACCACTAAGGATCATAACAAGAGTCGTGAAAATAATTTTTTTTTCCACAAAAAGATTTTTTAGCCCCCTAGTTTTTATTTTCACAAGGGTAACAGGAGAAACTGGACCCTAAAAGTTGTTGTCCAATTTATCCCGAGTATGCTGATGCCCCATATGTGGGGGTAAACCACTGTTTGGGCGCACGGCAGAGCTCAGAAGGGAGGGAGCACCATTTCACTTTTTGAGCGCAAAATTGGCTGTCGCGTTTAGAGACCCCCTGATGTACCTAAACAGTGGAAACCCCCCAATTCTAACTCCAACCCTAACCCCAACACACCCCTAACCCTATTCCCAACCCGATCCATAATCCTAATCACAACCCTAACCATAACCCTAATCACAACCCTAACCCCAAAACACCCCTAACCCTAATCCCAACCCTAACCATAACCCTAATCAAACCCCTAAGCCCAACACACCCCTAATCCTAATCTCAACCCTAACCTCAAACCTAACCCTAATCCCAATACACCCCTAACCCTAATCCCAACCCTAACCTTAACCCTAATCCCAAACGTAACCCTAATGCCAACCCTAACCCTAATCCAAACCCTAATCCCAACCCTAACCCTAATCCCAACTCTAATCCTAACTTTAGCCCCAACCCTAGCCCTTACTTTAGCCCCAACCCTAACCCTAGCCCTAACTTTAGCCCCAACCCTAACTTTAGCCCAAACCCTAGCCCTAAACTTAGCCCTAACCCTAACTTTAGCCCCAACCCTAACCCTAACTTTAGCCCCAACCCTATCCCTAACCCTAACTTTTAGCCCCAACCCTAGCCCTAACCCTAACTTTAGCCCCTGCCCTGACCCTAACCCTAGCCCTAACCCTAACTTTAGCCCAACTCCTCTAGTTGCCGGCCGGCAGATCAAGGTGGGTGCACTGCGCATGCGCCCGCCATTTTCTTACCGGAGGAAGAAGTCGGCGGTCAGGAGGGGACGCAGGAGGACCCAGGGACACCGATAAGTATAACAGGGTCCCCAATCCCCCTATTTCTGTGTCCTCTGATGTGCGATCACATCAGAGGACAGAGAATGACACATTGCTTTTTTTTTTTTTCTTTTTTTTTGCTGCCGCCGGTAAACAGTTAATTACCATCGATTGCAAAACAAGGGTTGGTAAAAACCGACCTCCATCATGTTCTTTGGGGTCTCGGCTGTCGGCGGCCCCAAAGATCTTCCGGGTGCCAGCCGGCGGGCACACTGCGCATGCGCCCGCCATTTTTTTGCCGGAACAAGATGGCGGCGCCCATCGGGAGCCACGAGGAGCACCGGGGGAGACGGGTGAGTATCAGGGGCGATCGGGGACCCCATTTCTCTGTCCTCTGATGTGCGATCACATCGGAGGACAGAGAAATTAAATGGGAAATCGCGTTTGTTTTTTTTTGCGACCACCGTAAAAGGTTAATTACCAGCGATCGCAACCCGGCGGTAGGTAAAACCCCCCGAATCATGTTCTCTGGGGTCTCGGCTACCCTCGGCAACTGAGACCCCAGAGAAAATCCGACTCTGGGGGGCGCTATTCACTTTTTCCATAGCACTGTTAATTAACGGCGCTGTGGTTTAAGTACCCTTAACTACCACCGTTAAAAGGCGTATAGGCGGTCATTAAGGGGTTAAGGAAGCACATGGGGGTACAATGTGTAATGTCTAATGTGTAAACACAATAACTAAATCTTTTTATATTGGATTAAAGGGTTTTCGAATTGCAAAAAATCATGTACCAAACCCCATACAATCTTTATTATTAAAATGGAGGGCAAACCATGCCACCAAGAAGTGACCAAACCACAACAAAAACAAAACAAAAACGTGTTCCACCCAGTTAAGAACTATGGGGTAAAGCTAGCAGTCCCTACACCGGTTCCTAGATGATAGCTGCCTGCCGGCGGAGGTTGGCACCCTAGGGGGGAGCGTATTGGCGCCCCCGCTCCTCGATGACTGACCCTAGTGGCCCTGATGGACCCTACAACCTCTGGTGAATCCCACTACCCGTAGGCTAAAGGACCACTAATTCTAAACAGACAACAACTCTTCTAAGGAACGCTAGCACCCATAGATATTAAAAACAATATGAACACATGAGGACCAGACCGGTGATAAAATTGGAGAGTCTGAGCAGAAATAGGTACCTCTCTTTGGTGGCTATTTGGCAGATATGCCCCTAACACTCAAAGCTGGGGCTATCAGTGGAAGCCAAAATAAAGATCCATATGCTGAACACCAAGTGTGTGAAAACAGGATACCCTAATACTCGCTTGTCCAGTGTGTGTGTCAGCACAATACGGATCAACCTATACCACCGCAGTTCTGATATCAGTGCATAGCCCGCACGTGCTTGAGACCACCAACTGACACTAATGTACACACACCATCTGTTATCGATATATACACTATTGGTGTTCAGCAGCCACCATCACATAGATACTGAGGAAATCGTTGATACTCATCTGTATCACGCCAGACTTCCCACACCGTCTGTCCTGGCCAATCTATGTGGGACACAAAGTTATCAATCCATCGAGCCTCCTGATGAGCCTAGGCAGGCGAAACGCGTTGAGGCGTTAATATTGAAAGGACAGACGGTGTGGGAAGTCTGGCGTGATACAGATGAGTATCAACGATTTCCTCAGTATCTATGTGATGGTGGCTGCTGAACACCAATAGTGTATATATCGATAACAGATGGTGTGTGTACATTAGTGTCAGTTGGTGGTCTCAAGCACGTGCGGGCTATGCACTGATATCAGAACTGCGGTGGTATAGGTTGATCCGTATTGTGCTGACACACACACTGGACAAGCGAGTATTAGGGTATCCTGTTTTCACACACTTGGTGTTCAGCATATGTTCAGCTTTATTTTGGCTTCCACTGATAGCCCCAGCTTTGAGTGTTAGGGGCATATCTGCCAAATAGCCACCAAAGAGAGGTACCTATTTCTGCTCAGACTCTCCAATTTTATCACCGGTCTGGTCCTCATGTGTTCATATTGTTTTTAATATCTATGGGTGCTAGCGTTCCTTAGAAAAGTTGTTGTCTGTTTAGAATTAGTGGTCCTTTAGCCTACGGGTAGTGGGATTCACCAGAGGTTGTAGGGTCCATCAGGGCCACTAGGGTCAGTCATCGAGGAGTGGGGGCGCCAATACGCTCCCCCCTAGGGTGCCAACCTCCGCCGGCAGGCAGCTATCATCTAGGAACCGGTGTAGGGACTGCTAGCTTTACCCCATAGTTCTTAACTGGGTGGAACACGTTTTTGTTTTGTTTTTGTTGTGGTTTGGTCACTTCTTGGTGGCATGGTTTGCCCTCCATTTTAATAATAAAGATTGTATGGGGTTTGGTACATGATTTTTTGTAAACACAATAAGTAAATATAACAGAAGGAGAAATGGAAACAGAGAAAAGGGGAGAAAGAGTGAAAAAGAAAGAGGAAGAAAAAAGGGGGGGCTCAGCATCACTTCAGGATGAAATTATTGTTGCCTGAAGAGAGCATATATTGCCCACTGGGAAAACGACCTGGGATATAAATTTATACAGTCACAAATACTCCATGTATATGCACATTCACACGGCCCAACAAGTTGCGTGAAAACCCAAGAAAACTCTTTTAAAATAGTATCTCGGGTTTGGCGAGTAGGTGCACAGACTAGATGCTGGAGATGTGAAACAGGGGATGGGGATTATTTCCATTTATGGTGGATGTACCCGGTCCTCCATCGCTTTTGGGCAATGACAGAAACACTTATTCAAGACATTACGGGGAAAATAGTGATACTAACACCAGAAACTGTGCTGTTGAATTTCCCTGTATGGCCAGAGCAAAAGAGAACCTCTATTCTTGTCCACAATATACAGTAATTGCTGCGGCCAAACTTCTCATCCACACATATTGGAGATCAACCCAAATCCCCACACTTCAGCAACTGCTGTTGATAATAGACCAATTATATCACATGGCCAATATAGTAGCCTCAGTGAATAACTCACAGGTGTCCTTTGAAGACAACTGGCGCCCATGGATACAATTTAGATCCAACTCACACTTTGTGCTTTTTTTTAAGCTTTCCTTCTGATTTTTTTCCCCTTCAAAGAAAAACAAATTTAGGCAGTAAGGAAAATAAAAGTTGGCAGAGGAGCTGAAATCATGATAAAAAGTGATTATGTGTATGGGATAGTCTGAAGACATAGCTTGACTTGTATACTTTTCTAGGGTCTCAAGGGTTCAAGACCATCTAATATGATCATAGTTGCTTATTGTTGTGGTAATCAGCGTCGTCTTGCACCTTTGAATTCGACAGTCGCCTGGTTAAAACAAAATAATATGAAAATTTCATAAGAACGATAAATTTGTTGCTATAGATACAGCTCTGGCAAAAATTAAGAGACCACTGCAAAATTTTCAGTTAGTCTGACTTTTCTCTTAATAGGTATATTTTTGAGTAAAATGTAAATAGTTCTTTTATTCTATAAAGTACTGCCAACATGTCTCCAAAGTTCCAAGCAATACATTTTGTATTTATTTTCTGAAAATGAGAAATGGTCAAAATATCAAAAAAATGCAGTGCTTGCAGACCTCAAATAATGCAAAAAAACCCCCAAACAAACAAGTTCATAATCATTTAGAAACAACAATACTAATGTTTTAACTCAGGCTGAGATCAAAAATCAATATTTTGTGGAATAGCCACAATTTTTAATCACAGCTTTCTAGCGTCTTGGCATGCTTTCCATCAGTCTTTCACACTGATTTAGGGTGACCTTATGCCACTCTGGTACAAAAATTTAGGCAGTTCTTCTTTGTTTGATGCCTTGTGACTATCCATCTTCCTCTTGATTACATTCCAGAGGTTTACAATGGGTTTAAGATCTGGAGCTTGGGCTGGCCATGACAGGTATTTGATGTGGTGGTCCTTCATCCACACCATAATTGACCTAGCTGTGTGGCATGGCGCAAGGTCCTGCTGGAAAAACAGTCCTCAGAGTTGGGGAACATTGCCTGAACAGAAGGAATCAACTGTTTTTCCAGGATAACATTATATGCGGCTTGATTCATACGTCCTTTGCAAAGATTAACCTGCCCAATTCCAGCCTTACTGAAGCATCCCCAGATCATCACTGATCCTCCACCAAATTTCAAAGTGGGTGCAAGACACTGTGGCTGGTATGCCTCTCCAGGTCTCTGTCTAACCAGTAGATGACTAGGTGTTGGGCAAAGCTGAAAATTAGACTAATCAGAGAAGATTACCTTACTCCAGTCCTCTATGGTCCAATCCTTATGGTCTTTGGGAAACTTCAGCCTGGCTCTCCTTTGCTTCTCATTGATGAAAGGCTTTTTTCTAGCTTTACATGACTTGAGCCCTGCCTTTAGGAGCTTGTTACGAACTGTTCTTGCCGTGAACTTCACCCCAGCTGCCATTTCCCATTCCTTTTGTAGGTCACTTGATGTCATCCTGCTGTTGCTGAGTGACATTCGAATAAGATTATGGTCATCCCAGTCAGTGGAGAGTTGTTTTTGCCCTCTGCCGGTCTGTAGCTTTGTTGTCCCCAATGTCTGCTGCTTGACATTGTTGTAAAGGATGGAGGCAACATGATGCTCACTGTGTCCCTCTGCTAGTAAAGCCAGAATTGAGGCCTTCTTTTCCTCACTCAAGACTTTTCTTTTCAACTCCTTTGGCATGGTTAAAAGTTATTTTTTCATTCATATTACTTTTGGGATATTACTAGCACTTGTTTTGCCATCCAGCTTGTCCTATTGCAAGAGGATTGTGAACACCACAGCAGTGTTTTTTATATTTTCCTTCTTTAAATAAGATTTGGTTTAGATCACCTAATCAGAAGCACATTATAGAATAGTAGAATGAGGTGTACTCTGGTTGGAATTCAACTGACACTGGAAAGGAATGGCTGTCAGACATGTAGAGAAGCTGATTTTTATAAACTGTGCAGTGGTCTCTTAGTTTTTGCCAGAGCTGTATGTGTCTGTGACAGGGACACTTATTAAGGGTTGGCACTAAGGTGTAGCTCTTTCTCTTTCCTATAGAAATGCTCATTTTAGGCAATCCTTACTTTCAAAGAAGGATCCCTTAACCTATCTTAAAGTTCCTCTCTTGCTGAGAACACAGACTATCAACTATAATTTGTGAAGAAATCTGTCTGTACATGTTCAGTTTTTATATAGTGCCATAACAGAGATAAATATTGCACAATGGCCATTATAAGGAGTGGGTTGTCTTTTATAACTGCATTAGGACTTGTTTTTTGCTTGGCAAGCAAACATGTTTATTGCCAATTTAGGGAACACATGATGTTGTGATTGTTTCTTTATGTCAGCATTCCTGTTGTCCTTCTGTATATTGACCATTAGTGGCTGCTAGTGTTGATAAATATGTTAAATTTCCACTCCCTACCAATGGAGGCTGCTGTTGTGCTCTGCAATTGCCCTCTAATAAGTTGGCAGATTCTTAATCTGTGGAATGTGGAAGACATCTTGTTTCCTGTTTGGGCCTACTTAAAGCTACATGGATCTCTTAGGCCAGGTTTACATTGCGTTAACAGCAGCCCGTTCAACACATGCGTTAACGGGCTGCTCTTAACGCAAGTGCCGATGTGTCATCGTGCTAGCGCAGATAGAGCTAGCAGATGCTCTATCTGCGCTAGCAGTGACAGACCCGGAAATGCTGCAGCCCGTGTCCCAGGGTCCATCACTTAATGACGGCACATCGCTAGCGCACGCCCATTGTGGGCATGCACTAGCGATGCGTCCAACATAGAAATTAATGGCGGCGTTAACGGACTGCGTTACACTGCGTTATGCCGCGGCGTAACGTAGTCCGTCTAACGGACGCCTGCAACGCAATGTGAACCCAGCTTTACTCATTTGTTTAGTATTGTGTCTAGCTGTTTGTCTATTTACAGTCTCCAGCTCCGGAGAACGGTCTTACCCAGACTTCTCCCACTCATCTCCGGAATCTTTTTTACAACTCATATTGCTATACTTCCACTACTGCTTGGTGTTCCCTGTTCTCCTGTGGCCATTGGATTTTAGCCTTACTTCACCAGTTTTTTAACACTTTACTGCATTTTTTTTAGGGAGGTATGACCAAAAAACTCCCACAAGTTTGATGCTTTTTTTCTTCTTTTTTCTGCATTTACTAAATGGATTAATTGATTTATATTTTGATAAACTGAACATTTACGGACGATGCTATACTAAATATGTTTTTTTTTAATTTCTTTATTTTTAAATGGAATGGGTGGATTCAAATTATATATATTTAATATTTTAAAAACTTTTTTTTCATTTTTTCCCTTTTTTAGTCTTCTTTCAGGATTTGAACTTGTGATAATTTGATTGCTAATACTATATACACTGCAATATTATGGCATTGCAGTATATAGATTAAGTTGTGTACACCACATCCAGTCCATTTAAATGGTTAACAGCAGTAATCAGAGCTCAGCTTCAGCCGCTGTGTTAGATATAGATGACCCCAGCATTATTGTCATTTTGTGCTAAGTTGTTAAACAGGATAATTGAATGGGAAACTATACTCTATTAATTCAAAATTCCTCTATTTCGCATATGAAAATAAATTTCGTTATCGGACAACCTCCCAGCTAATTCCCATAGTTATTTGGATTCTTTCAGATTTTAGCAACTACCATAATAGCATTAAATAATACATTTAACCCCTTAACGACTACCAATACGCCTTTTAACGGCTCTGAGAAATAAGGGTATAGCGCCCCCCAGCGTCGGAAAATCTCCAGGGCCTTGGCTACCAGGGGTAAGTGAGACTCTGGAGAACATGATTCGGGTCGCTTTTTACTGTCCCCAGTCTTTACCGAATGAAGGCGCCTGCAAAAAAAAGTCTGATTTCCCATTCATTTCTCTTTCCTCTGATATGATCTAGCATACCAGAGGAGAGAGAAATGGGGTCCCCTGAATCTCCTGGTACCTCCGCCATCTCCGGAGCCTCTGGTTCATTCCCCCGGCCCTTCATGTCTTCTTCCTGGAACAAAATGGCTTGCGCATGCGCAGTGCAGCCGCTGAGATCTGCCGGCCGGTACCCAGCAGCAATAGGAGATTTTTCCTATTGGTTCATTTTGATCACTGTGATAGACCCTATCACAGTGATCAAAATAATAAAATAGTAAATCAAACACTCCCTTTGTCATCCCCTTAGTTAGCTAATATAATAAAATGAAAGAAATGTATTTTTTTCCATTCTTTGCAGTTAGGGTTAGGGTTGGGGCTAGGGTTAGGGATGAGATTAGAGTTTGGCTTAGGGTTGGGTAAGGGTTAAGGTTAGAGCTAGCGTTAGGGTTGGGGCTAGGCTTTAGGGTTGAGGTTAGGGTTGTGTTGGGGTTATGGTTGTGGTTATGGTTGTGGTATTGGGATTAGGGTGGTGTTGGGGTTAGGGTGGTGGATAGGGTTATGGTTGTGGTTGGATTGGAATTAGGGTTGAAATTAGGGTTAGGGGTGTGTTGGGGTTAGGGTTGGGGTTACAATTGGGGAGTTTTCACTGTCTAGGTACATCAGGGGGTCTCCAAACGCAACATGGCTCCCACCTTTGATTCCAGCCAATTTTGTGTTCAAAAAGTCAAATGGTGGTCCCTCCATTCTGAGCCCTGCCATGAGCCCTTATAGTGGCTTTCCCCCAAATACGGGGTATCAGCATACTCAGGAGAAATTGCACAACAAATGTTGTCCATTTTCTCCTGATACCCTTGTGAAAATAAAAAAGTTTGTATCAGAATTAATTTTTTTGTGAAAAGAGTGAAATGTTCATTTTTTCCTTTCACTTTGCTTTAGTTCTTGTGAAGTACCTGAAGGGTTAATAAACTTCTTTAACCCCTTCCCGACATTTGACGTACTATCCCGTCGAGGTGGGGTGGGCCCCCATGACCGCCGACGGGATAGTACGTCATACGCGATCGGCCGCGCTCACGGGGGGAGCGCGGCCGATCGCGGCCGGGTGTCGGCTGCATATCGCAGCTGACATCCAGCACTATGTGCCAGGAACGGTCACGGACCGCCCCCGGCACATTAACCCCCGGCACACCGCGATCAAACATGATCGCGGTGTACCGGCGGTACAGGGAAGCATCGCGCAGGGAGGGGGCTCCCTGCGTGCTTCCCTGAGACGATCGGTACAAGGTGATGTACTCACCTCGTACCGAACGTCTTCTCCCTGCAGGCCCCGGATCCAAAATGGCCGAGGGGCTGTATCCGGGTCCTGCAGGGAGCACTTCCGGGTCGGAGCAGGCTGCAGATGAAAGCTGCAGCCTGCTCCGATGAAAGTATGATCGCCGATCTGATAGAGTGCTGTGCACACTATCAGATCTGCGATCTGTGATGTCCCCCCCTGGGACAAAGTAAAAAAGTAAAAAAAAAAATTTCCACATGTGTAAAAAAAAATAAAAAAAAAATTCCTAAATAAATAATAATAAAAAAAAAATATTATTCCCATAAATACATTTCTTTATCTAAAAAAAACAAACAAAAACAATAAAAGTACACATATTTAGTATCGCCGCGTCCGTAACGACCCAACCTATAAAACTGGCCCACTAGTTAACCCCTTCAGTAAACACCGTAAGAAAAAAAAAAAAAAACGAGGCAAAAAACAACGCTTTATTACCATACCGCCGAACAAAAAGTGGAATAACACGCGATCAAAAAGACGGATATAAATAACCATGTTACCGCTGAAAACATCATCTTGTCCCGCAAAAAACGAGCCGCCATACAGCATCATCAGCAAAAAAATAAAAAAGTTATAGTCCTCAGAATAAAGCGATGCCAAAATAATTATTTTTTCTATAAAATAGTTTTTATCGTATAAAAGCGTCAAAACATAAAAAAATGATATAAATGAGGTATCGCTGTAATCGTACTGACCCGTCGAATAAAACTGCTTTATCAATTTTACCAAGCGCAGAACGGTATAAACGCCTCTCCCAAAAGAAATTCATGAATAGCTGGTTTTTGGTTATTCTGCCTCACAAAAATCGGAATAAAAAGTGATAAAAAATGGTCACGTGTCCGAAAATGTTACCAATAAAAACGTCAACTCGTCCCGCAAAAAACAAGACCTCACATGACTCTGTGGACCAAAATGTGGAAAAATTATAGGTCTCAAAATGTGGAGACGCAAAAACTTTTTTGCTATAAAAAGCGTATTTTAGTCTGGTTTCACACTTGCGTTTTTATCTGCATGCGTTTTTTAAAAAAACCACATGTGTGAAAAAATGCATGTAAACGCGGTAAAACGCATGCGTTTTTATAGAAAAACACAAGAAAACAAGAAAAAAACAAAAAACCCTAACCCTACCCCTAACCTGAAATACGTGGCACTGAAATACGTGGCACTGAAATATACGTTTATATACGTATATACGTATATAAGTGCCACGAAATTTCAGTGGCCACGTATTTAAGTGCCACGTATTTAAGTGCCACGTATTTAAGTGCCACGTATTTAAGTGCCACGTATTTCAGTGCCACGTATTTCAGTGCCACGTATTTACGTGCCACGTATTTACGTGCCACGTATTTTTCAGTGCCTGAAATACGTGGCACTGAAATACGTGGCACTGAAATACGTGCCACTGAAATATCGTGGCACTGAAATATCGTGGCACTGAAATATCGTGGCACTGAAGTATTTACGTGCCACGTATTTTTCAGTGCCTGAAATACGTGGCACTGAAATACGTGGCACTGAAATATCGTGGCACTGAAATATCGTGGCACTGAAATATCGTGGCACTGAAGTATTTACGTGCCACGTATTTTCCAGTGCCTGAAATATCGTGGCACTGAAGTATTTACGTGCCACGTATTTTTCAGTGCCTGAAATACGTGGCACTGAAATACGTGGCACTGAAATATCGTGGCACTGAAGTATTTACGTGCCACGTATTTTTCAGTGCCTGAAATACGTGGCACTGAAATACGTGGCACTGAAATACGTGGCACTGAAATATCGTGGCACTTAAATACGTGGCACTTAAATACGTGGCTCTTAAATACGTGGCTCTTATATACGTGGCACTTATATACGTGGCACTTATGACTGTCAGAAAATGTTCAGTAAACGGTTAGGGGTGAGGTTAGGGGTAGGGTTTCAGGTAGAATTGGGGAGTTTCCACTGTTCAGGCACATCAGGGGCTCTCCAAACGCGACATGGCGTCCAATCTCAATTCCAGCCAATTCTGCGTTGAAAAAGTAAAACAGTGCTCCTTCCCTTCCGAGCTCTCCCGTGCGTCCAAAAAGGGGTTTACCCCAACATATGGGGTATCAGCGTACTAGGGACAAATTGAACAACAACTTCTGGGGTCCAAGTTCTCTTGTTATCCTTGGGAAAATAAAAATTTGGGGGGCTAAAAATCATTTTTGTGGGAAAAAAAATATGTTTTATTTTCACGGCTCTGCGTTGTAAACTGTAGTGAAACACTTGGGGGTTCAAAGTTCTCACAACACATTTAGATAAGTTCCTTGGGAGGTCTAGTTTCCAATATGGGGTCACTTGTGGGGGGTTTGTACTATTTGGGTACATCAGGGGCTCTGCAAATGCAACGTGACGCCTGCAGACCAATCCATTTAAGTCTGCATTCCAAATGGCGCTCCTTCCCTTCCGAGCTCTGTCATGCGCCCAAACAGTGGTTCCCCCCCACATAGGGGGTATCAGCGTACTCAGGACAAATTGGACAACAACTTTTAGGGTCCAATTTATCCTGATACCCTTGTGAAAATACAAAACTGGGGGCTAAAAAATAATTTTTGTGAAAAAAAAAAATAATTTTTATTTTCACGGCTCTGCATTATAAACTGTAGTGAAACACTTGGGGGTTCAAAGTTCTCACAACACATCTAGATAAGTTCCTTGGGGGGTCTAGTTTCCAATATGGGGTCACTTGTGGGGGGTTTGTACTGTTTGGGTACATCAGGGGCTCTGCAAATGCAACGTGACGCCTGCAGACCAATCCATTTAAGTCTGCATTCCAAATGGCGCTCCTTCCCTTCCGAGCTCTGTCATGCGCCCAAACAGTGGTTCCCCCCCACATAGGGGGTATCAGCGTACTCAGGACAAATTGGACAACAACTTTTAGGGTCCAATTTATCCTGATACCCTTGTGAAAATACAAAACTGGGGGCTAAAAAATCATTTTTGTGAAAAAAAAAAAAAATTTTTATTTTCACGGCTCTGCGTTATAAACTGTAGTGAAACACTTGGGGGTTCAAAGCTCTCAAAACACATCTAGATAAGTTCCTTAGGGGGTCTACTTTCAAAAATGGTGTCACTTGTGGGGGGGTTTAATGTTTAGGCACATCAGGGGCTCTCCAAACGCAACATGGCATCCCATCTTAATTCCAGTCAATTTTGCATTGAAAAGTAAAATAGCGCTTCTTCCCTTCTGAGCTCTGCTATGCGCCCAAACAATGGTTTACACCTACATATGGGGTATCGTCGTACTCAGGACAAATTGCACAACAACTTTTGTGGTCTAATTTCTTCTCTTACCCTTGGGGAAATAAAAAAATGGGGGTGAAAAGATCATTTTTGTGAAAAAATATGATTTTTTATTTTTACGGCTCTGCATTATAAACTTCTGTGAAGCACTTGTTGGGTCAAAGTGCTCAACACACATCTAGATAAGTTCCTTAAGGGGTCTACTTTCCAAAATGGTGTCACTCGTGGGGGGTTTCAATGTTTAGGCACATTAGGGGCTCTCCAAACGCAACATGGCGTCCCATCTCAATTCCAGTCAATTTTGCATTGAAAAGTCAAATGGCGCTACTTACCTTCCGAGCTCTGCCCTGCGCCCAAACAATGGTTTACACCCACATATGGGGTATCAGTGTACTCAGGACAAATTGCACAACAATTTTTGGGGTCCAATTTCTTCTCTTACCCTTGGGAAAATAAAAAATTGGGGGTGAAAAGATCATTTTTGTGAAAAAATATGATTTTTTATTTTTACGGCTCTGCATTATAAACTTCTGTAAAGCACTTGTTGGGTCAAAGTGCTCACCACACATCTAGATAAGTTCCTTAGGGGGTCTACTTTCCAAAATGGTGTCATTTGTTAGGGGTTTCAATGTTTAGGCACATCAGGGGCTCTCCAAATGCAACATGGCGTCCCATCTCAATTCCAGTCAATTTTGCATTGAAAAGTCAAATGGCGCTCCTTTGCTTCCAAGCTCTGCCATGCGCCCAAACTGTGGTTTACCCCCACATATGGGGTATCAGCGTACTCAGAACAAATTGTACAACAACTTTTGGGGTCTATTTTCTCCTGTTACCCTTGGTAAAATAAAACAAATTGGAGCTGAAATAAATTTTGTGTGGAAAAAAGTTAAATGTTCATTTTTATTTAAACATTCCAAAAATTCCTGTGAAACACCTGAAGGGTTAATAAACTTCTTGAAAGTGGTTTTGAGTACCTTGAGGGGTGCAGTTTTTAGAATGGTGTCACACTTGGGTATTTTCTATCATATAGACCCGTCAAAATGACTTCAAATGAGATGTGGTCCCTAAAAAAAAATGGTGTTGTAAAAATGAGAAATTGCTGGTCAACTTTTAACCCTTATAACTCCGTCACAAAAAAAAATTTTGGTTCCAAAATTGTGCTGATGTAAAGTAGACATGTGGGAAATGTTATTTATTAAGTATTTTGTGTGACATACAGTGGAGCCAAAAAGTATTTAGTCAGTCAGCAATAGTGCAAGTTCCACCACTTAAAAAGATGAGAGGCGTCTGTAATTTACATCATAGGTAGACCTCAACTATGGGAGACAAACTGAGAAAAAAAAATCCAGAAAATCACATTGTCTGTTTTTTTAGCATTTTATTTGCATATTATGGTGGAAAATAAGTATTTGGTCAGAAACAAACAATCAAGATTTCTGGCTCTCACAGACCTGTAACTTCTTCTTTAAGAGTCTCCTCTTTCCTCCACTCATTACCTGTAGTAATGGCACCTGTTTAAACTTGTTATCAGTATAAAAAGACACCTGTGCACACCCTCAAACAGTCTGACTCCAAACTCCACTATGGTGAAGACCAAAGAGCTGTCAAAGGACACCAGAAACAAAATTGTAGCCCTGCGCCAGGCTGGGAAGACTGAATCTGCAATAGCCAACCAGCTTGGAGTGAAGAAATCAACAGTGGGAGCAATAATTAGAAAATGGAAGACATTCAAGACCACTGATAATCTCCCTCGATCTGGGGCTCCACGCAAAATCCCACCCCGTGGGGTCAGAATGATCACAAGAACGGTGAGCAAAAATCCCAGAACCACGCGGGGGGACCTAGTGAATGAATTGCAGAGAGCTGGGACCAATGTAACAAGGCCTACCATAAGTAACACACTACGCCACCATGGACTCAGATCCTGCAGTGCCAGACGTGTCCCACTGCTTAAGCCAGTACATGTCCGGGCCCGTCTGAAGTTTGCTAGAGAGCATTTGGATGATCCTGAGGAGTTTTGGGAGAATGTCCTATGGTCTGATGAAACCAAACTGGAACTGTTTGGTAGAAACACAACTTGTCGTGTTTGGAGGAAAAAGAATACTGAGTTGCATCCATCAAACACCATACCTACTGTAAAGCATGGTGGTGGAAACATCATGCATTGGGGCTGTTTCTCTGCAAAGGGGCCAGGACAACTGATCCGGGTACATGAAAGAATGAATGGGGCCATGTATGGTGAGATTTTGAGTGCAAACCTCCTTCCATCAGCAAGGGCATTGAAGATGAAACGTGGCTGGGTCTTTCAACATGACAATGATCCAAAGCACACCGCCAGGGCAACGAAGGAGTGGCTTCGTAAGAAGCATTTCAAGGTCCTGGAGTGGCCTAGCCAGTCTCCAGATCTCAACCCTATAGAAAACCTTTGGAGGGAGTTGAAAGTCCGTGTTGCCAAGCGAAAAGCCAAAAACATCACTGCTCTAGAGGAGATCTGCATGGAGGAATGGGCCAACATACCAACAACAGTGTGTGGCAACCTTGTGAAGACTTACAGAAAACGTTTGACCTCTGTCATTGCCAACAAAGGATATATTACAAAGTATTGAGATGAAATTTTGTTTCTGACCAAATACTTATTTTCCACCATAATATGCAAATAAAATGCTAAAAAAACAGACAATGTGATTTTCTGGATTTTTTTGTCTCAGTTTGTCTCACATAGTTGAGGTCTACCTATGATGTAAATTACAGACGCCTCTCATCTTTTTAAGTGGTGGAACTTGCACTATTGCTGACTGACTAAATACTTTTTTGCCCCACTGTATGTCTGTGATTTAAGGGCATAAAAATTCAAAGTTGGAAAATTGCGAAATTTTCAAAATTTTCGCCAAATATTCGTTTTTTTCACAAATAAACGCAAGTTATATCGAAGAAATTTTACCACTAACATGAAGTACAATATGTCTCGAGAAAACAATGTCAGAATCGCCAAGTTCCGTTGAAGCGTTCCAGAGTTATAATCTCATAAAGGGACAGTGGTCAGAATTGTAAAAATTGGCCCGGTCATTAACGTGCAAACCACCCTTGGTGGTGAAGGGGTTAATGTGTTTTTGAGCACCTTGAGGTGGTGCAGTTATTAGATTGGTGTCACGTTTGGTTATTTTGTGTCATATTGACCCCCCCAAACTCACTTCAAATGTGAGGTGGTGCCTAAAAGAATGGTTTTGTAAATTTTGTTGGAAAAATCGACTTTTAACTCTTATAACGTCCTAACAAAAAAAAATTATGTTTTCAAAATTGAGCTGATACAAAATTGACATGTGGTAAATGTTATTTATTATTTAGTTTGTGCAATATGACTCTCTGATGGCACAAAAATTAAGTTTGAAAATTGCAAGCATTTTTGAAAATGTAAATAAAGACAAGTCATATCGAAGAAATTTTACTATTAACATGAAATACAATGTCACGAAAAAACATTCTCAGAATCAGTGGGATCCGTTGAAGAATTCCAGTTTTATAACCTCATAAAGTGACAGTGGTCAGAATGGTAAAAATTGGCTTGGTCATTAAGGACAAAATTGGCTCGGTCACTAAGGGGTTAATAATATGTTTAAATAATCTTTCTTTTCTGTTAGCATATTTTTTTTACCATAGAAAATTTTTAAGAGCCCTATGGTGTTAAAAAAATAATAAAATAAATTTTTACAAGCCTGTAATAGCAAGTAATGTAGAACACACCCGATAATTACAATTCTATCATAGGAAACACAAAACTGCTGATTGCAAATTATCTGGAACTATTTTCATTTCAACAAGGAAGAAAGAATTACTAAAGTATGTACACTGAAAATGTAGAACATTACGCCTCATAATGCATGACTTTAATTACGGTACATATCTTTTATGCCTGCATATGCTCTTAACTTCAGTTCAGGTGCTTTCAGCATTACACCTGTTTTATACATATTTCTATACCTAACACATATTTCATTGATAAAGTGTGAATGTCAAATTTAGAAAAACTTTCCATTTTAGTTGCTTTCAAACAGATAAGATTTTACAAGTCTTATACAAATCTTATATTTCATACTAGATAGAACAGATATTGTTTTCATGAATTTCAGATATACTAATACTGAAAAATATCTATATATATAATTGTCTAAGGGTCACTTCTGTCTGTCTGTCCTTCTGTCTTTCTGTCTGTCTGGCTGTCACGGATATTCATTGGTCGCGGCCTCTGTCTGTCATGGAATCCAAGTCGCTGATTGGTCGCGCCAGCTGCCTGTCATGGCTGCCGCGACCAATCAGCGACAGCCACAGTCCGATTAGTCCCTCCCTACTTCCCTGCAGTCAGTGCCCGCTCCATACTCCCCGCAGTCACGGCTCACACAGGGTTAATGCCGGCGGTAACGGACCGCGTTATGCCGTGGGAAACTCACTCTTTTACCGCCGCTATTAACCTTGTGTGACCAAGTTTTTACTATTGACGTAGCCTATGCAGCGTCAATAGTAAAAACATCTAATGTTAAAAATAATAATAATAAAAAAAAAATCATTATATACTCACCTTCCGCAGCCTTTTCTGCTCCTCGCGATGCTCCGGTGACCGGTCCATGCAAGCGGCACGTTCCGGTGGCAAGGATGGTCTGGGAGAAGGACCTTCCATGACATCACGGTCATGTGACCGCGACGTCATCACAAGTCCTGCGCGCCTGCACGAGAAGGACCTGCCGTGACGTCACGGTCATGTGACCACGACACGGTCATGTGTCTGCGACGTCATCATAGGTCCTGCACCAGAAGGACCTGCCATGACGTCACGGTCACGTGACCGCGACATCATCACACCCTGGGACTGGAAGCTGCCAGCTGCACCCCAAACAGGCGACAGAACTACATCGCGCCTGCGGAAGGTGAGTATATGTTTATTTTTTTAACCTGTGACATACGTGGCTGGGCAATATACTACGTGGCTGGGCAATATACTACTTGGCTCTGTGCTGTATACTACATCGCTGTGCAATATACTACGTCACTGGGCAATATACTATGTCACTGGGCAATATACTACGTCACTGGGCAATATACTTCGGAACTGGGCAATATACTACGTAACTGGGCAATATACTATGTCACTGGGCAATATACTACGTCACTGGGCAATATATTATGTCACTGAGCAATATACTACGTCACTGGGCAATATACTACGTGGCTGGGGAATATACTACGTGGCTGGGCAATATACTACGTGGCTGGGCAATATACTACGTGGGCTGGGCAATATACTACGTAACTGGCAATATACTACGTGGCTGGGCAATATACTACGTGGGCTGGGCAATATACTACGTCACTGGGCAATATACTACGTGGCTGGGCAATATACTATGTGGACATACATATTCTAGAATACCCGATGCGTTAGAATCGGGTCACCATCTAGTATTTCATGTTTTTATTATTACTTCCAAGAATAGACCAGTTAATATGCTGTAATTTGACTAACAAGGTATCTCTTATCTGTCAATTCAATGTAATTACACATTTGCAGATCTGTCACCTGTTCTAAATGTACTTCATCAACAGGCTGACAAAGCAATATATATACCATATTTTTCGCTTTATAAGACGCTCCGGATTATAAGACGCACCCCAAATTTTGAGGAGAAAAATAAGAAAAAACTTTTTTTAATAAATTGGTGGGGCGTCTTATAATCCATGCATCTTATTACTTACCAGGGGTTGTGGCTGCGGTGGATCAGGGTCCCAGGGTCGTTGCTGAAGGCAGGAGTGGAGCATTGCTGCAGGCTGGGATGAGGGGGTCTGCAGGGGGGCTCCTGTGCTGCAGGGGGGCTCCTGTGCTGCAAGCTGGGATGAGGGGGTCTGCAGGGAGGCTCCTGGGCTGCAGGGGGGCTCCTGTGCTGCAGGCTGGGATGAGGGGGTCTGCAGGGGGGCTCCTGTGCTGCAGGCTGGGATGAGGGGGTCTGCAGTGGGGCTCCGGTGTGCAGGGGGGCTCCGGTGCTGCAGGGCTGTCTCCAGTGCTGTGGGGGGGCTCTGCCAACATTTTGTGAAAGGCCAGAGCCCCCGGCAGTTCGTCCATGCTTTCCTGTATGACTGACTCCGGGAAAATGGCCCCCGGAATCTCGAGAGATGAGATCTCAGCACTGAAATCTCATCTCCTGAGATTACAGTGGACATTTTCCCAGAGTCAGTCATACAGGAACGCATGGACGAACTGCCGGGGGGCTCTGGTCTTTCACAAAATGTTGCATCACCTGGGGCAGCAGCGGACAACCGCAGCAGTGGTGGCGGGTGACAGCGGTGGCGGGCGGCAGCGGTGGCAGGCGGCAGCGGCGGTGGGCGGCAGCGGACACCCCCTCATCCCAGCCTGTAACGGTAAGCAGTATATCCACTTTGTAAGACATACCCCCATTTCCCCCTCAAATTTGGGGGAAATAAAGTGCGTCTTACAAAGTGGAAAATATGGTATGTATATATACAGTACTTGTCAAAAGTGCTCGGCCAGGGTGGGAAAAATCCTGCAAGGTAAGGAAGCTTTCAAATATAGAAGCGTTAGTTTATTTTTATCAATTAACAAAGTGCTAACTGAATGAAGAAAAGAGAATTCTAAATCATATTTAGTGTGTGAGCATCCATTGTCTCCAAACAGTAGCATAGCTACCGGGGTGCAGATGGGGTGGGTCGCCCCAGGCCCTTTGCTCTGAGGGGGCCCACTGTAGCTATGCTACTGTAAATGTATCTGCGTGCACAAAGTGCCCATACAGTTACACTCTGTGGCAGAGCAGGGAGAATCGATCCCGTCATTCCCCCTGTCAGTGTCTGACGTACCTGACACAGAAACTGACAGGGTCGCAATGACATCTCTACTTGGCGCCCACTGTCCGGAGATGTGCAGGCACTCAAAGCAGCAGAGGAAAAAGGTGGAAAAGAGGTATTTATTTATTGTTTTCACAGGGTGCATTATACTATAAAGTCTGCCTATGGGGAGGGGTGCATTATGCTATAGAGTTTGCTTATGAGAAGTGCAGTATGCTATAGAGTCTGCCTATGGAGCGGGGCATTATACTGTACAGTCTGCCTATCGGGAATGCAGTATCTTATAGAGTCTGCCTATAGGGAATGCATTACACTATATAGTTTGCCTATGAGCAAACTATGAGTGCATTATACTATAGAGTCTGCCTATGGGGGGTGCATTATACAATATAGGGTCTGTCTATGGGGGGGGGGTGCATTATACTATATACAAGTGCTTCTCCCAACATTAGAATATCATCAAAAAGTTAATTTATTTCAGTTCTTCAATAAAAAAAGTGAAACTCATATATAGAGTCATTACAAACAGAGTGATCTATTTCAAGTGTTTATTTCTGTTAATGTTGATGATTATGGCTTAAAGCCAATGAAAACTGAAAAGTCATTATCTCAGTAAATTAAAATACTGAACAAAAACACCTGCAAAGGCTTCCTAAGCATTTTAAAAGGTCCCTTAGTCTGTTTCAGTAGGCTGCACAATCATGGGGAAGACTGCTGACTTGCCTGATGTCCAGAAGGCAGTCATTGACACACTCAACAAGGAGGGAAAACCACAAAAGGTCATTTCTAAAGAAGCTGGCTGTGTCCAAGCATATTAATAGAAAGTTTAGTGGAAGGAAAATGTGTGATAGAAAAAGGTTCACAAGCAACCGGGATAACCTAACAAGGACAACATCTGCAAGGAGTTTGTATGCTCTCCCCGTGTTTGCGTGGGTTTCCTCCGGGTTCTCCGGTTTCCTTTCACACTCCAAAGACATACTGATAGGGAATCAAGATTGTAAGCCCCAATGGGGACAGTGATAATAATGTCTGTAAAGCGCTGTGCAATTAATGGTGCTATTTAAGTGAGTAAAATAAATAAATAAATAAATAAATAAATAGAGTCTGCCCATGGGGATTGCAGTATACTACAGAGTCTGCCAATGGGGTGTGCAATATCCTAGAGTCTGCCTATGGGGAATGCAGGATACTATATAGTCTGCATATGGGGAGGGCATTATACTATAGAGTCTGCCTATGGAGAGAGTATTATACTTTAGACTCTGCCTATGAGGGTACATTATACTATAGATTCTGCCTATGGGGAGTGCATTATACTAAATAGAGTATGTCTATGGGGAATGCATTATACTATATAGGGTCTGCCTATGGGGAATACATTATACTATATAGAGTCTGCCTATGGGCATGCATTATACAATATAGAGTCTGCATATGGAGAGTGCATTATACAATAAATATAGAGACTGCCCATGAAGAATGCATTATACTATTGAAGCCTATGAGGAGTTCATTATACTATATTGAGGACTATGGGAGGTGCACTATACTATATAGAGTGTGCTTGTGGGGGTGCACTATACAATATAGAGTCTCCCTATGGAGAGTACATTATACTATATGGGGAGTGAATTATACTATATGGAGGCCTATGGGGAGTGCATAATACTATATTGAGAACTATCTGGTGCATTATACTATATGGAGGCCCTTGTGCAGGGCATTACTATAGTCTAGTGGGTTATTTTTTACCAGCAAGAGGCACACAGTAACACACAGTAGGTGCTGTAATAGAAGTGAAATGTGTCCTTGTTGTAATATCTGCAGCCAAGTCCTGGCTGGAGAAGTTGTCATACCAGTCTGGATCAGATAGAAAAGCATCAAAAGTGAACGATTCCATCAGATAGAATGACAACTGTAAGTAACCATGTATAACTGTGCTGTAATCTCTTATATGTTCCGTAGGACTGGTATCTACCACTGACCATATGGCGGTAATATCAATGTTGATCTTTGTACTGAAATTATTTTTAGCAACAGCGAAGTCATCTGCTGAGGTTCTCGTACATCCACTATTAGGGTGCGTCACCAAGTTGTAATCAAGGTTACTTGGTTAGGTGCCAACTCAGAAGTTTTGCCCCCACCTGAACCAAAACCCTAGCTATGCCTCTGCCTCCAAAACAGCATCATTTCTTCTAAGTACAATTGCACACAGTTTTTGAAGTAACTCAGCAGGGAGGTTATATCAAATTCTTTTGAGAACTAAACACAGATCTTCTGTATAATTAGTTTGTGAAAATTCTTCTGTCTCTTCCTGTAATCCTACATTGACTCAACAATGTTGTGATCTGGGCTTTGTGGGGCCAAATCATCACCTTCAGGGCTTTTTGTTCTCCTTTAAGCTGAAGATAGTTCTTAATGCTATTCAACGTCTCTTTGGATTGCTGTCCTACTGCAGAATACATTTGGAACCAGATGCCTTGCTGCTGGTATTGCACAATGGAAAAGTATCTGCTAGTATTTCTCAGTATTGAGGACACTTAGAAATGGTCAACATTGAGGACTGTAAATGCAGCGGTTAGTCAATGAAACTTAGTGCAGCAGATGAAAGGCACAACAAGCTTACTTTCTTTTGAAATCAGATGCCCAGCAGTGCCATTGCTCAGAACTGGCAGCAACCAGTGGCAGTGGGACCCAGCTACAACCATCCAACCAACCAGCTACAATGTCTAGAGATGTCTAGATGGAATTGGTCTTCATGGAAGACTTGTGGCCAAAACCATACATTCAATACTGAAATAAAACTAAGCGACTTAACCATGGACAAAAACATAGGAAGTATCACTTCAGATGTTCTTGACTGATGAGTTAAAATTTGAAATATTTCGCTGTAATAGAAGGCTGTTTATTTGCCAAAGTGTTGGTGAGCAGTACCATAGTCTCTGCAGGAAACAGGGAAGCAAGGTAGATATTCTTTGCAACTTTGGGGCTGAATTTCAGCAAATGTTGGGGTTTTGGTGAAGATCAATGCTGAGTAGTGTTGAGCATTCCGATACCGCAAGTATCGGGTATCGGCCGATATTTGCGGTATCAGAATTCCGATACCGAGTTCCGATATTTTTGCGATATCGGGAATCGGGATCGGGATGCATATTCATGTGTACAATAAAGAATAAAAATAAAAAATAGGGATATACTCACCCTCTGACGTGCCCTGGTTGTAACCGCTGCAACCGGCAGCCTCCGTTCCTAAGAATGAGCGAGTGAAGGACCTGCGATGACGTCGCGGTCTTGTGATTGGTCGCGTAACCGCTCACGTGACCGCTCACGTGACCGCGACGTCATCGAAGGTCCTTCACTCGCTCATTCTTAGGAACGGAGGCTGCCGGTTGCAGCGGTTACAACCAGGGCGCGTTAGAGGGTGAATATATCCCTATTTTTTATTTTTATTCTTTATTTTACACATGAATATGGATCCCAGGGCCTGAAGGAGAGTTTCCTCTCCTTCAGACCCTGGGAACCATCCAGGATCACTTCCGATATTTGTGTCCCATTTACTTGTATTGGTATCGGGTATCGGTATCGGCGATATCCGATACTTTTCGGATATCGGCCGATACAATCCGATACCGATACTTTCAAATATCGGAAGGTATCGCTCAACACTAATGCTGAGAAATACAGGCAGATATTTATCTATCATGCATTATTATCAGGGAGGCGTCTGATTCGCTCTTAATTTATTCTGCAGCAGTCTCCCACCCCTGAAATTCAAACTCAACTAATTAAACAGCTTTGTTTGGGACTTAGCCTCTATAAAATCACATTAGCAGTATACATTTCACTATTGTAATAAGTTTGAAAACTCTTTATATTCCATATGCAAATGACAGAGCTGTGTGCAACGTTACACCTCCCTCAATTTGCATGTTCCATAACTATGATTGACAGTGCTATGCAGAGAGAGCACTGCAGAACACTAACAGCAGTGCTGTGCATGCACACAAATTATTCAGGAGTTAATGGCGCACACACACAGTACAGGGGTTGCCAACTTGACTTTTTGTTTTCTGGACAACATATCAAAATATCATAGACAGACAATATTTTTTTATGGACATATTGGAAAACCATAATAAATCATTATGATTTTAAGTGAAACATATCTACAGCCCATAATGCAGAGATGAAGACATCAGCTGCATTCACTGTAAACTGTAAAATAATTATTTGTCCCTTGTACGTGGTATTATTTGGGTACTATGTGGTGGTAATATGTGGTCTGGTCATGGTACGGTGGGAGTTGTCACTTGTATGTGGTATTATTTGGCCACTATGTGGTGGTAATATGTGGTCTAGTCATCGCATAATGGTAGTTGTCACTTATATGTGTTGTGCAATAGCAAATGAGTGATATAAAAATTAACTTATAATCTATTTTTTTAAAATATGCTTGAGACCAACACGAATTGGAACCCTTTTGGGTTTAAAGTGCAAAAACAGTGCAGAAACAAACTATACAGCCACTTAAACAGCGTTTTTGGGTAATTAACGTTGCTTCCCTTACCGGGTATCATTACTGGCAACCCCTTTATAAACTGTGCTAGTGGTGTGTTGATAGTATGGGGGGCATCTATTACTGCTCTCTATATATGTTCAATATATGTCTTGCTAAACCACCAACACTATGACAATTATGTCTTCCCCTCTGAGATGGTGAGAGTTATAATGGCATCTTAGTGAAATCGGAATGCTCTCGCCATGTCTGTGGTTTCTAGGGGTGTTATAATCCGGTCCGACAGTTACCCCTGGCGTGGGTCCACTGCTAAGCCTGTCTGGTCCAGGATAAGGTGCCAGTGTGTTATCTGCTCTTGATGCGTTTCCTCCAATATAGATTCATCAGGTGAGTCGTATGTACTGAGAGGGGTCATCAACCCCTCTGTGGCACTTTGTCACAGTTGTATCATTTAGTTGTGCAGTGCTGACAGTTTATGCCGCCCATATTTTTAAACTTCCCCATCTCTAGCTTCTTTTGGTGTCACTTGCGGTCGTGCACACGTCACTTCCGGTGTGTGGAACGCATCTGCTGGCAGTGACTTGCATAATGATATCTGGAGTCATTTCTCCACTCTCTAGACTTCCGGTGTATGGAGCTCATCGTACGGGGTGATACCATTATGTTATCTCTGGTTCGTATGGCCCTGTGCACAAAGGGTACTGGTGTAAGTATAAAAACAGGAGAGGCATCAATGGGAAAAAACCTTCCTCCCTGTGGTACCTCCCCCATTAACCCATTGTGCCTTGGGCATTGTTTTACTTACTTATTTTTGTAGATATGAATATCACAGCTGTAATTGTCTGTTCACATGTATCGGAGGGGTACATTTCTCCCTACCCATACATAGAAACCCATAGGGAATAGGCCAAATTTAATAACATAAATGTTTATTTAACAACAAGGGACAATGCTAATTTTAGAAAATGAGATGTCCCTGATTTCATTCACACATATTTATCAGTTAGGTACATTATGACACAAGCAGAAATATTTGTTTGTTTACAAGGAAGTATTTTTGGTGCAAACACCACAAAGACAAGAAACAGTACTAGAAGAGCTATTATCTTTATGGGCGTAGTGGAATCTAAGTTCAAGATCCTGGGAGGAGAAAAGAGAAGATGGGGGTGTCTAGCATGGAGAGATTGGATACCCCGAATGATTAGAGGAGGTGGGGGCTTATACTTGTTCCTGGTAAATACTGATCTGCCTGTGTCCTACTCCTGCCTAGTAGTGGTACTTGGCAGGTACCTGCAGCCCAGTCTGTCTCCTCTATCAGGAGCTCTAGCAAACACCAGGTAGTCACTTAGCTACACCCCTTCCTAGGGAGGTCCGGCCTTTTTGCACAGTGGGTCCACAAACCATTTGCTATGAGCGTGACACCTCCATTGTTCCTGTTAACTGCCATTTCTTAATTACACTTTAAACTGAGGAAGGGGCAACTTGAAAACACTTTCTTCTTATAGCCTTCTCCTGCTTTGTGAGCCTCCACTATTTTCATTTTCAGAGTGCTAAGCAGCTGCTTAGAAGATCCCATGGCTGATGGTTTTTGGCACAAGGTTAGAGGAGGCCAGATTTTTATGAAGCTGGGAAATTTGCATCACCTGACTTTTCGTAATGATGATAGTGAACAAGTCATAACCCTAACAAGCTAATTAAGGTCTGAAACATTGGCCAAAGTTATCTGAGCACATAAATCTCCAAGAGTGCTCAAACTTTTGCATCTGCCTGTTTTCCTTTCTGTTAGTTTTAAAATTTATAAAATGACAATACTTTTTTTCCCCTAATTTACAAAGGAAATGTGCCATCTTTAATTTCAGGCGTTTTAGAGATCATTTCATCTTCAGCTTGCTCAACTGTTCACAATAACAGTAATATTGACCAGAGATGCCCAAACTTTTATTTGCCACTGTGTATATATATATACAGTGGGGCAAAAAAGTATTTAGTCAGTCAGCAATAGTGCAAGTTCCACCACTTAAAAAGATGAGAGGCGTCTGTAATTTACATCATAGGTAGACCTCAACTATGTGAGACAAACTGAGACAAAAAAATCCAGAAAATCACATTGTCTGTTTTTTTAGCATTTTATTTGCATATTATGGTGGAAAATAAGTATTTGGTCAGAAACAAAATTTCATCTCAATACTTTGTAATATATCCTTTGTTGGCAATGACAGAGGTCAAACGTTTTCTGTAAGTCTTCACAAGGTTGCCACACACTGTTGTTGGTATGTTGGCCCATTCCTCCATGCAGATCTCCTCTAGAGCAGTGATGTTTTTGGCTTTTCGCTTGGCAACACGGACTTTCAACTCCCTCCAAAGGTTTTCTATAGGGTTGAGATCTGGAGACTGGCTAGGCCACTCCAGGACCTTGAAATGCTTCTTACGAAGCCACTCCTTCGTTGCCCTGGCGGTGTGCTTTGGATCATTGTCATGTTGAAAGACCCAGCCACGTTTCATCTTCAATGCCCTTGCTGATGGAAGGAGGTTTGCACTCAAAATCTCACCATACATGGCCCCATTCATTCTTTCATGTACCCGGATCAGTTGTCCTGGCCCCTTTGCAGAGAAACAGCCCCAATGCATGATGTTTCCACCACCATGCTTTACAGTAGGTATGGTGTTTGATGGATGCAACTCAGTATTCTTTTTCCTCCAAACACGACAAGTTGTGTTTCTACCAAACAGTTCCAGTTTGGTTTCATCAGACCATAGGACATTCTCCCAAAACTCCTCAGGATCATCCAAATGCTCTCTAGCAAACTTCAGATGGGCCCGGACATGTACTGGCTTAAGCAGTGGGACACGTCTGGCACTGCAGGATCTGAGTCCATGGTGGCGTAGTGTGTTACTTATGGTAGGCCTTGTTACATTGGTCCCAGCTCTCTGCAATTCATTCACTAGGTCCCCCCGCGTGGTTCTGGGATTTTTGCTCACCGTTCTTGTGATCATTCTGACCCCACGGGGTGGGATTTTGCGTGGAGCCCCAGATCGAGGGAGATTATCAGTGGTCTTGAATGTCTTCCATTTTCTAATTATTGCTCCCACTGTTGATTTCTTCACTCCAAGCTGGTTGGCTATTGCAGATTCAGTCTTCCCAGCCTGGCGCAGGGCTACAATTTTGTTTCTGGTGTCCTTTGACAGCTCTTTGGTCTTCACCATAGTGGAGTTTGGAGTCAGACTGTTTGAGGGTGTGCACAGGTGTCTTTTTATACTGATAACAAGTTTAAACAGGTGCCATTACTACAGGTAATGAGTGGAGGAAAGAGGAGACTCTTAAAGAAGAAGTTACAGGTCTGTGAGAGCCAGAAATCTTGATTGTTTGTTTCTGACCAAATACTTATTTTCCACCATAATATGCAAATAAAATGCTAAAAAAACAGACAATGTGATTTTCTGGATTTTTTTTTCTCAGTTTGTCTCCCATAGTTGAGGTCTACCTATGATGTAAATTACAGACGCCTCTCATCTTTTTAAGTGGTGGAACTTGCACTATTGCTGACTGACTAAATACTTTTTGGCTCCACTGTATATATATATATATATATATATATATATATATATATATATATATATATATATATATATATATATATATCTTTATGCACAATCTTTAAAAAAATTAAAAAGTTCCACATAAGTTGTCATTATTTCATGGTTTTCTTCTCTGGCTATACAAGAATGTATTATGGACCATACTAATGAAGAACAAGAGCAGAGAAAATTCAACCTTATGCTTTGTTGATAGCATGTCAGTAAATGTAAACTATAGGGGCATAAATAATTTCAAATCTCAGAGAAACGGAAGAGTCTCGGAATATAAACTGATGACAACCTTTGGCACTCTCAGTGCAGGAATGAATGTGTCACATGGATTTATTTTGTTTTACATCAATTAAGGAATTTGCTCCTCAGACCTTGTGGGGGCATCACAACACAGAACCAGACCCCAATCAGAGGACAAAAAAACATTCACACTCCTTATCTATGAACTGTTCCAATATTTATGGACACAACTGTTTATCACTCTCCCATATTGGTAGTTCTGCATCATGTCCCCTGTCTTATCTATGGCATTATTCTTGTGCTCTGTTGTGTATAAATATGTGATTCTTCAGATTTTGCATTATTCTATGCCTGATGAAGAGACCTGCGTAGTCTCGAAAGCTTGTAATTTGTTACCATCTTTTCAGTTAGCCATTAAAAGGTATCAACCACTGAGGCTCTCAATTCTAAATATTTTGTCCATTAAATATTAATACAAGTATGAGATCGATATCCTTGAATAGTCATAAATATCCTTGGAATGCTAGCTGCATAATACATTATTCAGTTTGTCAAAACATTGACTCTTCCTCTCTCATTTATTCATACATGTTTGTATGGTAAGAAGCACAACACAATGTTATACCTCTTTTCCAACTGGTTTATTATCTGTAAAAAAGGAGAACATTTGCTATTATTCTGCATAAATAACACATAAAATGATGCTTGAAAGTTTGTAAACTTTTCTGAATTTTCCATGTTTCTGCATTAATTTGACCTAAAACTACATCAAATCTTCTTGAAAGTGGATAAAGAAAACCAAATAAAATAAATTAGTCAAAATATTATAATATTACAATTTGTCATTTTTTATATAAGGAAAATGATCCAATAGCACATGTTTTTTAGTGACAAAAGTACCGTATATAAATCTTTGGAATTGGCAGATAATTTGAAGGTGAAATTAAGAGTCTGGTGTTTTCAGTCAATGTGAGGAAAACCAGGTGTGTGGTTGATCTATTTTATTTAAAGAACAGTGATCTATGAAAGTCTGAACTTCATGCCATGAACAAAAACATTTTTTAGGATCTCAGAAGAAGAGCTGTTGATGCTCATCAAGTTAGAAAAGGAGAAAAGAAGTTTGGACTCCACCAATCCACAGTCAGATACAGTGTACAAATTGATGACATTCCAAACCATTATTACGTCCCTACGTTTGGTCGACCAACAAAGATCACGCAAAGAAAAAGGCGTATAATAAGCCACAATGTCACAAGTTTAAGGGTACCGTCTCACATAACGATTTACCAACGATCACGACCAGCAATACGACCTGGCCGTGATCGTTGGTAAGTGGTTGTGTGGTCGCTGGGGAGCTGTCACACAGACCGCTCTCCAGCGACCAACGATGCCGAAGGCCCCGGGTAACCAGGGTAAACATCGGGTTACTAAGCGCAGGGCAGCACTTAGTAACCCGATGTTTACCGTGGTTACCAGCGTAAAAGTAAAAAAAAAACAAACAGTACATACTCACATTCCGGTGTCTGTCCCCCGGCGTTCTGCTTCTCTCCACTGTGTCTGTGCCAGTGCTCGCTTTCTGGCTGGCCGGCGCTCCCAGTGCAGAGAAGCAGAACGCCGGGGGACAGACACCGGAATGTAAGTATGTACTGTTTGTTTTTTTTTACTTTTACGCTGGTAACCACGGTAAACATCGGGTTACTAAGCGCGGCCCTGCGCTTAGTAACCCGATGTTTACCCTGGTTACAAGCGAACGCATCGCTGGATCGCTGTCACACACAATGATCCAGCGATGACAGCGGGAGATCCAGCGACGAAAGAAAGTTCCAAACGAGCTGCTACGACGTACGATTCTCAGCAGGATCCCTGATCGCTGCTGCGTGTCAGACACAGCGATATCGTATGGATATCGCTGGAACGTCACGGATCGTACCGTCGTAGCGTCAAAAGTGCCACTGTGTGACGGTACTCTAACTCTAACCAACTAAAGGCTTCTCTCACATTATCTACTGATAAAGAGGTTGTCTGACATGAAAATCTAATCTTTTTTTTTAGCTAATCCGTGCTGCATTGTAATATACAAACACCCCTCACTTTGTTTTTTTGTTTCTACCTTTCACTTTATTGCCTGCATGCAGTTTGTTTACATGTGGCTCTCCAGAATAAACATGAGCGAACTTGTTCGGAAAACGTTCTCCAATCTCAAATTCAGCATGAGGGTATGTGCACACGTCCGGATTTCTTGCAGAAATTTCCTGAAGAAAACCGGAAATTTTCTGCAAGAAATCTGCATTTTTTTTTTGCTTTTTTTTTTCGTTTTTTTCGCGTTTTTTTATTATTCTGCAAGCGTAATTAGCTTGCAGAATGCTAAAGTTTTCCAAGCGATCTGTAGCATCGCTTGGAAAACTGACTGACAGGTTGGTCACACTTGTCAAACATAGCGTTTGACAAGTGTGACCATCTTTTTACTATAGATGCAGCCTATGCAGCATCTATAGTAAAAGATAGAATGTTTAAAAATAATAAAAAAAATTAAAAAAATGGTTATACTCACCTGCAGGCGTCCGTTCCTATAGATGCCGGTGTGGTTCAGGACCTTCCATGACGTCGCGGTCACGTGAGCGGTCACATGACCGGTCTCGACCAATCACAAGACCGCGACGTCATCGCAGGTCCTTCACCGCACACCAGCTATAGAAACCGAAGCGGCAGCATGCAGCAGAGAGGCGGGAAGACATCGAAGGTGAGTATATGACTATTTTTTATTTTAATTCTTTTTTTTTTACCAATTATATGGTGCCCAGTCCGTGGAGGAGAGTCTCCTCTCCTCCACCCTGGGTACCAACCGCACATGATCTGCTTACTTCCCGCATGGTGTGCACAGCCCCGTGCGGGAAGTAAGCAGATCAATGCACTCCTAGGTGTGCGGAATCCCCTGAAATTCCGCATTTTAATGAACATGTTGCTTTTTTTTCCGCGATGCGATTTTTTCACGGAAAAAAAGGCTACATTTGCACAAAAAATGCGGAATACACTGAAAATAATGGGAGGCATATGTTAGCGTTTTTTTCGCGTTTTTATCATGTTTTTATAGCGAAAAAACGTGAAAAAAACGAAAAATACTGAATGTGTGCACATGGCCTGAGTGTTGCACATTCGGATTCATGTTCGGTTTTGCGTATTCTTTTAAAAATTGAGCATGACAACTTTTGCATGGTCACGTTGCGCAGTTTTTATGAAATCACATCCAATTAGCTTGGACAGTTAAATGCAATGTCCAAAAAAAATAAAAAGCAGCAGAAAAAAACTCAGTATTTACAAGGACCTCAAACATGTGTGTTATTAGCTGATTTGTGATGTTTATTTTTTTTTTTTTAAATGCAATGAAAATTTCATTATTGTTATTGTTTTTCATAATTTTTTAGGAAAAAAAATCTTTATTTTATTTTCCTTTTAAAATAAAGGGACATAAATATTCACTGGTATATAGAGATGTAACTCTATGTATCCGTGTAATATATCTGTGAATTCACAGCCTAAAGGCTTATACTCATCTGCCAGGAAAACGGACAAGTGCAATTTGATAAAAAATCGGATTGCACTCTGACCACTGTTAATCTATGAGTCTCTGTTCACCTGCAATTTTTTTTTTCTCGGCTGAAATCAAAGTGAGAAAAAAATCGCAACATGCTGCAAATGTCTTCGTATCTCGGGAGAGACTAGCCAATGTACGTAAGTCAATGGGTGTGATAAAAAAAATTGCATGCCACTCAGATTGTTCGAGCGCTGACTGATTTTTACACATTGATGTCCTTTGAAAGCCAGCAATTCATCTGCCGCATATGGTAAAATCACAGCATGACCCGACAACATAGATATACACATAGAATAGATAGATATAAAGGTATCAGTCACATATATAATGAGTACAGTGCCTTGTGAAGCTTACTGTACATGTATATGGAGCCCCCCACAAGCCCGCCCTGAAACACGAGAATCTCATTAACTCAAAACTGAAAATATAGATTAACCCCTTAACGTCCAATGATGTCGGTCATTTGATGCCACCACCTGTTTGGTGCGGGCTTCAGCGATGAGTCTGCACCTTTTCCGGCACATGACAGCTGATCTGTCAAACTCTGAGAGCAGAATTTAACATGCATGCACAGGAAGCGCTTCATTAGCTCTTCCCATCGGCACCCGTGCCACATGACCGCGGGTCGCCGATGGGATGGAATGACAACCCAGGGTCAGCAGGAGACCCCTGTGGATGTCAAAGCCAGATAGATATGAGCACTGCCCAGTGGTCGACGCTCATAGCAAGTGAGCATATCTGCTTCATAGAGCAGGGCTGTATGCCTGTAGCATAAGCGATTTGATGATCGCAGCTTCTAGCCTCCCATGGGGACTATTGAAGCAAGTACAAAATTTTAAAAAAGTTTTTAAAAATATTATAAAATTAAGGAAAAATAATATCAAATCACCCCCCTTTCGCCCCATTCAAAATAAAACAATAATAAAAAGAAACAAATATACACATATTTGGTATCGCCGTGTTTAGAATCGCCTGATCTATCAAGATATAAAAAGAATTAATCCAATCAGTAAACGGCATAGCGAGAAAAAATCGAAAAGCAAGAATTATGTTTTTTGCAACATTGCAATAAAATGCAATAACAGGCGATCAAAAAATCGTATATACACCAAAATGGTATAAATGAAAATGTCAGATCGGCGCACAAAAAATAAGCCCTCACCCGGCCCCAGATCCCAAAAAATGGAGACGCTACAGGTCTTAAAAAATTGCAACAATCACAAGACGGATTTCATCAACATAGTTTTCATTTTAATCAGTATAATGGCCCCAACCTGACATTATCTGTATGTTAGGCTTCTTTCACACTTCTGTCTTCCAAATCTGCACATGATCCATCAAGACGTAGAAATGACGGATCCTGTGCAGATTGTGGAAAACGTGTGCACTGGGCCCATCTTTCTGACGGACCCATCGAGGCTATGTGCAACTGTTGTGTATGCGTCTTCGCAGCGGTTTTCCGCTGCGAAAAGCATACACAACACAAACCAGGTTAAAAAAAATAAAAAATCACAATATTCTCACCTACCGGAGTTCCCGCGCATCGTCACCGATGTTCCCGGCAGCTAGCGTTACTTCCTAGTAATACACTGCAAAATCTCGCGAGAAGTCGTGGTCTCGCAAGACCGCGACTTCTCACGAGATTTCGCAATGTATTACTAGGAAGTGACGCTAGCTGCAGGGAACATCAGTGACGCTGCGCAGGAACGCCAGTAGGTGAGAATATTGTGATTTTTTATTTTTTTAATTATTTTTAACATATCTTGTTACTATTGATGCTGCATAGGCAGCATCAATAGTAAAAAGAGAAAGGGCAAGCGAGAGAGAATTTTCATGATGGGAAATTCTTCCACGCATGCTCTCTTGGAAAAGGCGGGACCCGTCACTGGATTCCTGCTTTTCACAGGCATCGATGCAACCTGCGCCCATAGGCTACTATTGTAGCCAGTAACGGGCAGCGCAGGATGCATCGCAGACCGATTTTCAGACGTGCAGAAAAAACGTTCCTCTGAACGTTTTCTCTGCCTGACGGACCGTTTTTTATGCAGGATCCAGTGAAAGATGGATGAAACGGATGGCCATCCGTCACAATCCGTCGCAAATTTTTTTGCAGGATCCTGCATTCTCAAAAAACGACGGATTGTGACGGGAGCTGAAAGACGGAAGTGTGAAAGAGGCCTTACTATGCACAATTCTGCTGGCCAGTTCCCTTTAAAAAGTAAAACAAGTACAGTAAAATACACATACAAAGCACTGATTATATATCTCAATCACATATTTATATCTATCGTTTTGTATCTATCTACTGTAGTGCAGCGGGGTTGGTGCAGTGTAACAGATAGGCATGGACCATAGAAAAGTTCAAAGCAAATGTCTTATAATGTCCAAAGAAACTCACAGCTGGAAAACAAATGGCGTCTTCCGGATCACAGCCAGAGTATCAAGACTGTATCCGAGACTGGTTGCGGTGGGTTAAGTGCTATATTACATATATGTGAAATTTTGAAAAATTGGAAATGCAAAATTTGCTATAGGAACATTTACAGTAAAAAGTAGGTACTTAGCACATAGATTGGCCAATGTATATGAGCCCAACTGCAGCGTCAATGCATACCTTATAGTTGGGTCCCTGACCTGATAAGACACCTCTCCTGGACTAAAAGGACTACAATATAGGGGGCATGAAGGAACCAGCTAGTTAAAACTACCTGAATCTGCTGAAATTGGGCGTGGGAGTGCACATGTCACATGAGTTTGCTACAAGCAGATAAAGACGCACCAGCACATCCCTATTAGTGTGAGTAGGTGCCAGCATAACAATTCCAAAAAAAATAAAGCTACTAGTTGGAGGTCCGATGCTATTGCATTGGGAAGGCGGTAATGTTACAATGGGGGCAGGCTTTGCAGCGTTGAGAATCTCTCCCCCCCATGTGCTCACCCACCTATCCACTCTCTATTTTCCCATGTGCTGACTTCTCCCCACGAACGAAAGTTAATTTTAAAAATTGTCTTTGTCTGACCATGTACAGAACATACCACAGCTCCTGGGCAGGGGAGGAAGCAAAAGACAATACTGACATTACAGCAGGAGATCACAGGGGATACATTTTGTGAGGTAAAATATTGTTTAAAGTCAGGGAAATATTTTACCTGACAAAAGAAATCCTCTGTGATCCCTTGCTGTAATGTAATTATTGTCTTTTGCTTCCCCAGGAGATGTGGTATGCTCCGTACACGGTCAGACACAGACAATTTTTAAAAAGCGTACGGCATATACAGTGTGTGTTTGTGTGTGTGTGTTGTGTATGTTGTATACAGTGTGTGTGTGGTGCAACGGTGTTCTGCTGGTGGTACCGTGCAAGAGGCTGGTACCACCAGCAGCTTCCATATTGAGACACCCATCACTTGGGTGTCCCAATATGGAGGTCGGTGAACTTCCGCCACTTGGAATTCTGGGATCCGAACACATCTGGATGGAACAGGATGTGCAGACATTACAAGGTAAGTATATATTAAGATATGCTAAGTACTTTGTTTTTACTGTAAATTTTCAATTTTTCAAAATTTCACATGTACGTAATATAGCACTTAATCAATGTTCTATGGCAGTAATGCAGTTCCAATTTTCTAGATGTACTATTCTAAACAGCTCAGAGTGCAGCTTCATATTTTCTTAGAATTGTTATGTTAGCTGGCACCTATTCACACTAGTAGGGATGTGCTGGTCAGTCTTTTTCTGTTTGTAGCAGGCTCGGTGACAATGTCATACTGGATGACAGAGGTACGACCGGGTAGTTCCGAGAATATATCCGTATTCTCTTTTACTAACTTCTGCACCTCTCGACGCTGCTGTTTATAGAAAATGTCACCTATTTTTACCTCTCTCTTGACCTTTTGTCCGGGCCGCTATTGGAGGGTCCCCAGATGACACTTCTGCAGTTTCATCTGTAAACATACACTCCCGGTCCTTCCACGTTTGCAACAGATTGACGTGATGCAACTGTTCAGGTTTTCTTTTCCCAGCCTGGTAAACTAGGTAGTTTATTTCCCCACTTTTTCCCAAACTTCATATTGCCCTTACCACTTGGCCATAAGCTTGCTTACATTGGTGGGCACCAAAATTAAAACCTGATCTCCTGCTTTAAAGGAGCAGACCATGGCCTTTTTGTTATATACTCTGCCCTTCACTGCCTGAGCATCCCCCAAATGCTCCTTTATGATAGGCATGACTGCTACGATCCCTTCCTGCATATTGGCCACGTGCTCTATTATGCTTTTATGTGGGGTGTAGGTTCCTGCTCCCATGTCCCTTTGGCTACATCCAGCAGACCCCCTAGGATGCCTGCCATACAGAAGCTCACAAGGTGAAAATCCTGTGGAAGTCTGCGGTACCACTCGAATGGCAAACATCAAGTAGGGCAACAGCATGACCCAAATTTGAGGGTTTTGTTGAAGTGCTCAACTAATCCGTCAGTCTGAGGATGATACACCGACATGCACTACTGTTTTATTTTAAGAAGCTTGCACAGTTCCTTCGTTACCTTGAACATAAAAGGAGTCCACTGATCTATGAGGATCTCCTTTGGTAGCCCAAGGCGACAGAACATGGCAAACAACTACCAATCGATAAGCTTAGCCGAGGTGTGCCGAAGTGGAATGACCTCCGGGTACTGGCTGGCGTAGTCTACAACCACTAATATATGTTGGTGGCCACAGGTGAATTTTACTATTGGCCCTACCAGATACATCGCAATCCGTTCGAAACATAGCTCTATAATGGGTAGAGGTACCAAAAGACTCTGGTAGTTTGTGGTGGGTGAGGTTAGCTGGCACTCAGGACACGTTTTGCAGAACCTCTGCACCTCAGCATACACCCCAGGCCAAAAAAACATGCAATATGCGCCCCTGCATATTTTTGGCAAACAAATGCCCTCTCTACACATGGGTGTGAGCCATTTCGAGCACCTCCCAATGGTAGGATTGGGGCACTACCAGTTGTTCTACCACCTCATCAACCCTGTACAGTGGGCATGGAAAGTATTCATACCCCTTTAATTTTTCACTCTGTTTCATTGCAGCCATTTGGTAAATTCAAAAAAGTTCATTTTTTTCTCATTAATGTACACTTTGCACCCCATCGTGACTGGAAAAAAAACTGAAATGTAACAATTTTGCAAATTTATTGAAAAAGAAAAACTGAAATATCACATGGTCATAAGTATTCAGACCTTTTGCTCAGTATTGAGTAGAGCACCCTTTTGAGCTAGTACAGACATGAGTCTTCTTGGGTATGATGCAACAAGTTTTTCACACCTGGATTTGGGGATCCTCTGCCATTCTGATTTGCAGTTCCATCAGGTTGGATGGTGAACGTTGGTGGACAGCCATTTTCAGGTCTCTCCAGAGATGCTCAATTGGGTTTAGGTCAGGGCTCTGGCTGGGACAGTCAAGAGTTGTTCTGAAGCCACTCCTTTGTTATTTTAGCTGTGTACTTAGGGTCATTGTCTTGTTGGAAGGTGAACCTTTGGCCAAGACTGAGGTCCAGAGCACTCTGGAATAGTTTTTCATCCAGGATATCTCTGTACTAGGCTGCTTTCATGTTTCTTTCAATGACAACAAGTCATCCTGTCCCTGCAGCTGAAAAACGCCCCCATAGCATGATGCTGCCACCAGATGATGAGCAGTACCTGGTTTTCTCCACACATACCGCTTAGAATTATAACCAAAAAGGTCTATCTTTGTCTCATCACACCAGAGAATCTTATTTATCATAGTCTGGGAGTCCTTCATTTTTTAGCAAACTCTAAGTGGGCTTTCATATGTCTTGCACTGAGGAAACAATGTGGTGGACAAAGACGTGAGCACTGCTATGGAGGTGCATTTGGAGGTGTGACTCCGGCACACACAGAGACTAGCGGTGGACACCGTGTCAAGCTCCGGATATAACAAGCTTTCAGCCTATTCCAATAGCAGGGCACTGGCACCTCAGTGACTCCAAGTTGACCTACTGTTTATGTTCACGTAGTGACACGCTATCTTCTCAAATACGTAACTGAAGAAGGTCACATGAGACCGAAACGTTTTTGTTGGTTCTACATAATAAATTCTCAAGCTACTAGCATTAAGTTGAGTGCCGGGTTTATTTACATATTTGCACTGAGGAAAGGCTTCTGTTGGGCCACTCTGCCATAAAAGCTTGACTGGTGGAGGGCTGCAGTGATAGTTGACTTTGTGGAACTTTCTCCCATCTCCTTACTACATCTCTGGAGCTCAGCCACAGTGATCTTCGGGTTCTTCTTTACCTGTCTTACCAAGGCTCTTCTCCCACGATTGCTCAGTTTGGCTGGACGTCCAGGTCTAGGAAGGCTTCTGGTGGTCCCAATAAGCACCCAATATAGTCCATTTAAGGATTATAGAGGCCACTGTTCTCTTAGGAACCTTGAGTACTGCAGAAATTATGTTGTAACCTTGGCCATATGTGTGCTTTGCCACAATTTTGTCTCTGAGCTCCTTGGCCAGTTCCTTTCACCTCATGATTCTCATTTGATCTGACATGCACTGTGAGTTGTGAGGTCTTATATAGACAGGTGTGTGCCTTTCCAAATCAAGTCCTATCAGTTTAATTAAACACAGTTCGACTCCAATGAAGGAGTAGAACCATCTCAAGGAGGATCACAATGAAATGGACAGCATGTGACTTAAATATGAGTGTCTGAGCAAAGGGTCTGAATACTTATGACCATGTGATATTTCAATTTTTCTTTTTTATTAAATTTGCAAAAAGTACTACATTTCTGTTTTTTTCAGTCAAGATTGGGTGCAGAGTGTACATTAATGTGAAAAAATGAACTTTTTTGAATTTACCAAATGGCTGCAATTAAGCAAAGAGTGAAAAATGTAAAGGGGTCTCAATACTTTCCTTACCTACTGTGTTGTGAATCTGCTTTTGGGCTCCTTCTGGTGGTGGCTAGTGGTACTGGTGACTCGGGTGTGTTTTCTTTCTCAGTTCACCTGTTTTCATCAGTAGTGGGGAGTTTCTATTTAATCCTGCTCTTCAGTCATTGCCTTGCCGGCCATCAATGTAACCAGAGCCTTTCTGTTGCATGTTCCTGCTCCTAGACTACTGATCAGCTAAGTTGGACTCTTAGTCCTAAGTTTGTTTGCATTTTTTGTTCCAGTTTACAGTTATGTCATTCTCTGTAGCTGGAAGCTCTTGTGGGCTGAAATTACCACTCCGGTGTCATGAGTTGACACATGAGTCTTAAAGTAATTTCAGGATGGTATTTTAAAGGGTTTTCAGCTGACCGTGCAGTTCCCTTTTGTATCTTTCTACCATCTAGTAAGCGGACCTCGCTTTGCTGAACCTACCTTCATAATGCGTATGTCTTTTCCTCTGAACTCACCATCAATATATGTGGGGGGCTTCTGTCTCCTTTTCGGGGGAATTTCCCTAGAGGTAAGCCAGGTCTGTTTTTTCCTCTACTAGGGTTAGTTAGTTCTCCGGCTGGCAAGAGACGTCTAGGGATAAAACTTAGGCACGCCCCCCGGCCACTATTAGTTGTGTGGTAGGTTTAGCTCACGGTCAGCTCGAGATTCCATCACCCAAGAGCTCGTCCGTTATTTATGTGTCCTGACGTTCCCCTGCCATTGGGAACCATGACAGTATGGCCGGCCTCGTGTTAAAACTGTTGGCAGAAGAAAGGAGAGAAAAAGGAAAAAGAAGTCTGCAAATTTTTTATTTTTTTTTCACCTCTGTGCTTGCTCTATAGTTGAATCAGTTGCATTTCAGCTCTAATTGCAGTCTTTGTCTCCCTCTCCTTCTAACCCTTGAATGGCTCTGATCTCACCTGCTTAAAATGGATCCTCAGAGTTTGGCTACAGGTTTGAATAATCTTGCCACTAAAGTTCAAAATTTACAGGATTTTGTTATACATGCTGCTATATCTGAACCTAGAATTCCTATACCAGAGTTTTTCTCCGGAGATAGATCTCGTTTTCTGAATTTCAAATATAATTGTAAATTATTTCTTTCTCTGAGACCTCGCTCCGCTGGAGATCCCGCACAGCAGGTTAAGATTGTAATTTCCTTGCTGCGAGGTGACCCTCAAGATTGGGCATTTGCATTGGCACCAGGGGATCCTGCGTTGCTCAATGTGGATGCGTTTTTTCTGGCTTTGGGGTTGCTTTATGAGGAACCTAATTTAGAGATTCATGCTGAAAAAGCCTTGATGGCCCTATCTCAAGGGCAAGATGAAGCTGAAATATACTGCCAAAAATTTCGTAAATGGTCTGTGCTTACTCAGTGGAATGAGTGCGCTTTGGCGGCGAATTTCAGAGAGGGTCTCTCTGATGCCATTAAGGATGTTATGGTGGGGTTCCCTGCGCCTACAGGTCTGAATGAGTCCATGACAATGGCTATTCAGATTGATCGGCGTTTGCGGGAGCGTAAACCTGTGCACCATTTGGCGGTGTCTTCTGAGAAGGCGCCAGAGAATATGCAATGTGATAGAATTCTGTCCAGAAGCGAACGGCAGAATTTTAGGCGAAAAAATGGGTTGTGCTTCTATTGTGGTGATTCAACTCATGTTATATCAGCATGCTCTAGACGCACAAAGAAGGTTGATAAGTCTGTTTCAATTGGCACTTTACAGTCTAAGTTTATTCTATCTGTGACCTTGATTTGTTCATTATCGTCAATTACCGCGGACGCCTATGTCGACTCTGGCGCCGCTTTGAGTCTTATGGATTGGTCCTTTGCCAGGCGCTGTGGGTTTAATCTAGAGCCTCTGGAAGTCCCTATACCTCTGAAGGGTATTGATTCTACGCCATTGGCTAGTAATAAACCACAATACTGGACACAAGTGACTATGCGTATGACTCCAGACCATCAGGAGGTGATTCGCTTCCTTGTGTTGTGCAATCTACATGATGTTTTGGTGCTCGGATTGCCATGGTTACAATCTCATAACCCAGTCCTTGACTGGAAAGCAATGTCTGTGTTAAGCTGGGGATGTCAGGGGGCTCATGGGGACGTACCTTTGGTTTCCATTTCATCATCTATTCCCTCTGAGATTCCGGCATTTTTGTCTGATTATCGTGATGTTTTTGAGGAGCCTAAGCTTGGTTCACTCCCTCCTCACAGAGATTGCGATTGTACCATAGATCTGATTCCAGGCAGTAAATACCCTAAGGGTCGTTTGTTTAATTTATCCGTACCTGAACATGTTGCTATGCGAGAGTATATTAAGGAGTCCCTGGAAAAGGGACATATTCGTCCTTCTTCATCTCCCTTAGGAGCCGGTTTTTTCTTTGTATCTAAAAAAGATGGCTCTTTGAGGCCGTGTATTGATTATCGACTCTTGAATAAAATTACAGTCAAATATCAGTATCCTTTGCCACTGCTGACTGATTTGTTTGCTCGAATAAAGGGGGCTAAGTGGTTCTCTAAGATTGATCTTCGTGGGGCGTATAATTTGGTGCGAATTAAGCAGGGGGATGAGTGGAAAACCGCATTTAATACGCCAGAGGGCCATTTTGAGTATTTAGTAATGCCTTTTGGTCTTTCAAATGCCCCTTCAGTCTTTCAGTCCTTTATGCATAACATTTTCCGTGAATATTTGGATAAATTTATGATTGTGTATCTGGATGATATTTTGATTTTTTCGGATGACTGGGACTCTCATGTCCAACAAGTCAGGAGGGTTTTTCAGGTTTTGCGGGCTAATTCCTTGTGTGTGAAGGGTTCTAAGTGTATTTTTGGGGTTCAAAAGATTTCTTTTTTGGGGTACATTTTTTCCCCTTCTTCCATTGAGATGGATCCTGTCAAGGTTCGGGCTATTTGTGATTGGACGCAACCTACTTCTCTTAAGAGCCTTCAGAAATTCTTGGGCTTTGCTAATTTTTATCGTCGATTTATAACTGGTTTTTCGGATGTTGCTAAACCTTTGACTGATTTGACTAAAAAGGGTGCTGATGTTGCTGATTGGTCCCCTGCTGCTGTGGAGGCCTTTCGGGAGCTTAAGCGCCGCTTTTCTTCTGCCCCTGTGTTGCGTCAGCCTGATGTTGCTCTTCCTTTTCAGGTTGAGGTCGACGCTTCCGAGATCGGAGCTGGGGCGGTTTTGTCGCAGAAAAGTTCCGACTGCTCCGTGATGAGACCTTGTGCGTTCTTTTCTCGAAAATTTTCGCCCGCCGAGCGAAACTATGATATTGGTAATCGGGAGCTTTTGGCTATGAAGTGGGCTTTTGAGGAGTGGCGTCATTGGCTTGAGGGGGCTAGACATCAGGTGGTGGTATTGACCGATCACAAGAATCTGATTTATCTTGAGTCTGCCAAGCGCCTGAATCCTAGACAGGCGCGCTGGTCGTTGTTTTTCTCTCGGTTTAATTTTGTGGTCTCATACTTACCAGGTTCTAAAAATGTGAAGGCAGATGCCCTTTCTAGGAGTTTTGAGCCTGATTCCCCTGGTGATTCTGAACCTACAGGTATCCTTAAGGATGGGGTGATATTATCTGCTGTTTCCCCAGACCTGCGACGGGCTTTGCAGGAGTTTCAGGCGGATAGACCTGATCGTTGCCCGCCTGGTAGACTGTTTGTTCCTGATGATTGGACCAGTAGAGTCATCTCGGAGGTTCATTCTTCTGCGTTGGCAGGTCATCCTGGAATCTTTGGTACTAGGGATTTGGTGGCTAGGTCCTTCTGGTGGCCTTTCCTGTCTCGAGACGTACGAGTTTTTGTGCAGTCTTGTGATGTTTGTGCTCGGGCCAAGCCTTGTTGTTCTTGGGCTAGCGGATTGTTGTTATCCTTGCCTATTCCGAAGAGGCCTTGGACTCACATCTCTATGGATTTTATTTCTGATCTCCCTGCTTCTCAGAAGATGTCTGTCATCTGGGTGGTGTGTGACCGTTTTTCAAAGATGGTTCATTTGGTACCCTTGCCTAAGTTGCCTTCCTCATCCGAATTGTTTCCTCTGTTTTTTCAAAATGTGGTTCGCTTGCATGGTATTCCGGAAAATATCGTTTCTGACAGGGGGACCCAGTTCGTGTCTAGATTTTGGCGGGCATTCTGTGCTAGGATGGGCATTGATTTGTCTTTTTCGTCTGCGTTCCATCCTCAGACTAATGGCCAGACTGAGCGAACTAATCAGACCATGGAGACTTATTTGAGGTGTTTTGTGTCTGCGGATCAGGAAGACTGGGTTGCCTTTTTGCCATTGGCAGAGTTTGCCCTCAATAATCGGGCTAGTTCTGCCACTTTGGTTTCTCCTTTCTTTTGCAATTCGGGGTTTCACCCTCGTTTTTCTTCCGGTCAGGTGGAGTCTTCGGATTGTCCTGGAGTGGATACTGTGGTGGATAGGTTGCATCGGATTTGGGGACAGGTGATGGACAATTTGAAGTTGTCCCAGGAGAAGACTCAGCATTTTGCTAACCGCCGTCGTCGTGTTGGTCCTCGTCTTCGTGTTGGGGACTTGGTGTGGTTGTCTTCCCGTTTTGTCCCTATGAGGGTTTCTTCTCCTAAGTTTAAGCCTCGGTTCATCGGTCCTTATAGGATTTTGGAGATTCTTAACCCTGTATCCTTTCGTTTAGACCTTCCGGCATCTTTCGCTATCCATAATGTCTTCCATCGGTCGTTGTTGCGGAGGTATGAGGTGCCGGTTGTTCCTTCTACCAAGCCTCCTGCTCCTGTGCTGGTTGAGGGTGAATTGGAGTATGTTGTAGAGAAAATCTTGGACTCCCGTATTTCCAGACGGAGACTACAATATCTGGTTAAGTGGAAGGGCTATGGTCAAGAAGATAATTCTTGGGTAACTGCTTCTGATGTTCACGCCTCTGATTTGGTTCGTGCCTTTCATAAGGCTCATCCGGATCGCCCTGGTGGTTCTTGTGAGGGTTCGGTGCCCCCTCCTTGAGGGGGGGTACTGTTGTGAATCTGCTTTTGGGCTCCTTCTGGTGGTGGCTAGTGGTACTGGTGACTCGGGTGTGTTTTCTTTCTCAGTTCACCTGTTTTCATCAGTAGTGGGGAGTTCCTATTTAATCCTGCTCTTCAGTCATTGCCTTGCCGGCCATCAATGTAACCAGAGCCTTTCTGTTGCATGTTCCTGCTCCTAGACTACTGATCAGCTAAGTTGGACTCTTAGTCCTAAGTTTGTTTGCATTTTTTGTTCCAGTTTACAGTTATGTCATTCTCTGTAGCTGGAAGCTCTTGTGGGCTGAAATTACCACTCCGGTGTCATGAGTTGACACATGAGTCTTAAAGTAATTTCAGGATGGTATTTTAAAAGGGTTTTCAGCTGACCGTGCAGTTCCCTTTTGTATCTTTCTACTATCTAGTAAGCGGACCTCGCTTTGCTGAACCTACCTTCATACTGCGTATGTCTTTTCCTCTGAACTCACCGTCAATATATGTGGGGGGCTTCTGTCTCCTTTTCGGGGGAATTTCCCTAGAGGTAAGCCAGGTCTGTTTTTTCCTCTACTAGGGTTAGTTAGTTCTCCGGCTGGCGAGAGACGTCTAGGGATAAAACTTAGGCACGCCCCCCGGCCACTATTAGTTGTGTGGTAGGTTTAGCTCACGGTCAGCTCGAGATTCCATCACCCAAGAGCTCGTCCGTTATTTATGTGTCCTGACGTTCCCCTGCCATTGGGAACCATGACACTACTGTATAATATCTCCTGGTTGATCGCCATACATGGGAACACGGTTTCTGCACCCAGATGTTGAGCCACCCCATTTACCTCGATTACTGTTTCTCGAGCCTGGGTCAGAGTGGGATCCTGCAGCTGAGCTGTCCCAAACTTACCAGGGGACACTTCCAGCTCGCAGATTGATGAGGTCCCTTTAACCTCTCCTGCCAATACCGCTAGGGGAAACCTATCGGGGTTACACTCTGTCCCTAGGTTGGTGACCCCTATGGCAGGTATCCCTCACCGGGATCTTCAGGTTCCATGCCCGGAGTAACATTTACCCTGGGAAGGTTAATTTTATTTTTCCATAGTGACCAAAAGAGGGGCAAATCCCTTCCCAGGACAGCACCATAAGGAAGGATCTTCATTACCTGCATGACGTGTTAATTTCCCTGCAGGGCAAAACAAATGAGACCTCCACTGTCGGGTACTCGCGGAGTTCACCATGAATGCATACAACACCTACATTTTTCCCTGTGGGTTCTAAGCCAGAGATGCACAAGTATCTCCAGGCTCCAGGAGGATTTTGACCTAGTGTCCATTGACGCCCACCTGGCACACATACAGTTCACCTGCTGGAACAAACGGATACTGGGCGTACAAAGACATATGGCAAGTATACCCGTAGTCCATAGGTTAAGCTGCCAGGGGACAGACAGTTGTCAGTCACATGTCCTGGCCTTTGGCACCGTCAGCACTTAATATGATATGCTTCCTCTATCTGGGCACCTCAGACTTGGTATAGCCAAGTCTTTATTGGGCCTCCTGATGAACCGTATGGACGGGGAAACATGTCGAGGCAATGGTTTCTTTATGGGATAAATACCCTTTCTTTCCTTGCTGTTTAACCATTTCATTTGACTGTGTGTACCTATTGTGTGATAATCAAATTCACTGGGCTACACCTGTTAATATCGGACCTTGCATTTATTTACTTATCATAGCTGCAGCAATGAAAGGTTGATATTTCTGCTGTTCAATGGGGACAATACATCTCATAGTTTGTAAGCTTGCGAGCAGGGCCCTCATTCCTACTGGTATCTGTTTTGAACTGTGATTTCTGTTATGCTGTAATGTCTATTGTCTGTACAAATCCCCTCTATAAGTTGTAAAGCGCTGCGGAATATGTTGGCGCTATATAAATAAAAATTATTATTAGGGTTGAGCGAAACGGATCGGTCATTTTCATAAGTCACCGACTTTTGGCAAAGTCGGCGTCTCATGAAACCCGACCCGATCCCTGTGTGGGGTCGGCCATGCGGTATGCGACTTTCGCGCCAAAGTCGCGTTTCAATGATGCTAAAAGCGCCATTTCTCAGCCAATGAAGGTGGACGCAGAGTGTGGGCAGCGTGATGACATAGATCTCAGTCCCCACCATCTTAGAGAAGGGCATTGCAGTGATTGGCTTGCTTTCTGCGGCGTCACAGGGGCAATAAAGGGGCGTTCCCGCCGACCGCCATCTTACTGCTGCTGATCTGTGCGTAGGGAGAGGTTGCTGCCGCTTCGTCAGAAGCAGGGATAGTGTTAGGCAGGGTACATTCACCCCCAAACCGCTTGTGCTGTAGCGATTTCCACTGTCCAACACCACCTTTTGTTTGCAGGGACAGTGGAGGCTAGATTTTTTTTTCCTCAGCGCTGTAGCTCATTGGGCTGCCCTGGGCTGCCCTAGAAGGCTCCCTGATAGCTGCGTTGCTGTGCGTGTACGCCGCTGTGCAAACCAACTGCTTTTTTCAAAGCACAAATCCTGTTGTTCCTTCCTTTCTGCACAGCTATCTTGTTTGTTTGTCCACACTTTTGTGTGCAGCAGTCCTAATTTTTATAGCTGCCTGCCATACTTTTCTGAGATTACTGCAGGGAGATAAAGATTGGCAAGTCTGCCTCTGTGCCAGTGTTGTGTGTGGCATCTGTCTCTCATTGTGTGCCACAGAAAACCTAGTGTGTAATACTGGGCCATTTTTTTTTTTTTTTATTCTCCCTGAAAAAAAAAAATAAATAGTGGGAGATAAAGATTGGCAAGTCTGCCTCTGTGCCAGTGCTGTGTGTGGCATCTGTCTCTCATTGTGTGCCACAGAAAACCAGTGTGTAATACTGGGCCATTTTTTTGTGTGTAAATTCTCCCTGAAAACAAAAATAGTGGGAGATAAAGATTGGCAAGTCTGCCTCTGTGCCATTGCTGTGTGTGGCATCTGTCTCTCATTGTGTGCCACAGAAAACCAGTGTGTAATACTGGGCCATTTTTTTTTTTTAATTTCTCCCTATAAAAAAAAAATAAATAGTGGGAGATAAAGATTGGCAAGTCTGCCTCTGTGCCATTGCTGTGTGTGGCATCTGTCTCTCATTGTGTGCCACAGAAAACCAGTGTGTAATACTGGGCCATTTTTTTGTGTGTAAATTCTCCCTGTAAAAAAATAAATAAATAGTGGGAGATAAAGATTGGCAAGTCTGCCTCTGTGCCATTGCTGTGTGTGGCATCTGTTTCTCATTGTGTGCCACAGAAAACCAGTGTGCAATACTGGGCCTTTTTTTTTTTTTGTAAATTCTCCCTGAAAAAAAAAAAATAGTGGGAGATAAAGATTGGCAAGTCTGCCTCTGTGCCATTGCTGTGTGTGGCATCTGTCTCTCATTGTGTGCCACAGAAAACCAGTGTGTAATACTGGGCCAATTGTTTTTGTAAATTCTCCCTGAAAAAAAAAAAATAGTGGGAGATAAAGATTGGCAAGTCTGCCTCTGTGCCAGTGCTGTGTGTGGCATCTGTGTTGTGAAATTGGATTTTGGGCTCCCCCGGTGGCCACTGGTGGAATTGAACTGGTGTGCATCATCCTCTCTGTTCACCTGTTTCCATCAGGATGTGGGAGTCGCTATTTAGCCTTGCTCCTCTGTCACTTCCATGCCGGTCAACATTGTAATCAGAAGCCTTTCTGTGCATGTTCCTGCTGCTAGACAACTCCCAGCTAAGTTGGACTTAGTCCTTGTTTGTTTTTGCATTTTGTTCCAGTTCACAGTTGTAGTTTCGTTTCTGTGTCTGGAAAGCTCTTGTGATCTGAAATTGCCACTCTGATGTTATGAGTTAATACTAGAGTCTTAAAGTAATTTCAGGATGGTATTTTGATAGGGTTTTCAGCTGACCATGAAAGTGCCCTTTCTGTCTTCCTGCTATCTAGTAAGCGGACCTCAATTTTGCTAAACCTATTTTCATACTACGTTTGTCATTTCATCTAAAATCACCGCCAATATTTGTGGGGGCCTCTGTCTGCCTTTCGGGGAAATTTCTCTAGAGGTGAGCCAGGACTATATTTTCCTCTGCCAGGATTAGTTAGTCCTCCGGCCGGCGCTGGGCGTCTAGGGATAAAACGCAGTCTACGCTACCCGGCTACTGTTAGTTGTGCGGCAGGTTTAGTTCATGGTCAGTTTAGTTTCCATCCTTCCAAGAGCTAGTTCGTATGTTTGCTGGGCTATGTTCTCTTGCCATTGAGAACCATAACAGTTTGACCGGCCTAAAAGGGTTAAATTAATTGACAGAGAAAGGAGAGAAAAGAGAAGTCTGCTGAAGATTTTTATTTTTTTTTCTCAGTTCTGAGTGTGCTTGTAATTGAATCTCTTGCAAGTCTGCCTATATTGCAGCCTTTCTCTCTCTCTCTCCTTCTAATCCTGGAATGGCTCTGTGTTCACCTGTTTAAAATGGATATTCAGAGTTTAGCTGCAGGTTTGAATAATCTCACCACGAAAGTTCAAAACTTACAAGATTTTGTTATTCATGTTCCTATATCTGAACCTAGAATTCCTTTGCCTGAATTTTTCTCGGGGAATAGATCTTGCTTTCAAAATTTCAAAAATAATTGCAAGTTGTTTTTGTCCCTGAAATCTCGCTCTGCTGGAGATCCTGCTCAGCAGGTCAGGATTGTGATTTCTCTGCTCCGGGGCGACCCTCAGGATTGGGCTTTTGCATTGGCTCCAGGGGATCCTGCGTTGCTCAATGTGGATGCGTTTTTTCTGGCCTTGGGGTTGCTTTATGAGGAACCTCAGTTAGAACTTCAGGCGGAAAAGGCCTTGATGTCCCTATCTCAGGGGCAAGACGAAGCTGAAATATACTGCCAGAAATTCCGTAAATGGGCTGTGCTTACTCAGTGGAATGAGTGCGCCCTGGCGGCGAATTTCAGAGAGGGTCTCTCTGATGCCATTAAGGATGTTATGGTGGGGTTCCCTGTGTCTGCGGGTCTGAATGAGTCCATGACAATGGCTATCCAGATCGATAGGCGTCTGCGGGAGCGCAAACCTGTGCACCATTTGGCGGTGTCTACTGAGAAGACGCCAGAGAATATGCAATGTGATAGAATTCTGTCCAGAAGTGAACGGCAGAATTTTAGACGAAAAAATGGGTTGTGCTTCTATTGCGGTGATTCAACTCATGTTATATCAGCATGCTCTAAGCGTACTAAGAAGCTTGATAAGTCTGTTTCAATTGGCACTTTACAGTCTAAGTTTATTCTATCTGTGACCCTGATTTGTTCTTTATCATCTATTACCGCGGATGCCTATGTCGACTCTGGCGCCGCTTTGAGTCTTATGGATTGGTCCTTTGCCAAACGCTGTGGGTATGATTTGGAGCCTCTTGAAACTCCTATACCCCTGAAGGGGATTGACTCCACCCCATTGGCTAGCAATAAACCACAATACTGGACACAAGTAACTATGCGGATTAATCCGGATCACCAGGAGATTATTCGCTTTCTTGTGCTGTATAACCTACATGATGTGTTGGTGCTTGGATTGCCATGGCTGCAATCTCATAACCCAGTCCTTGACTGGAAAGCTATGTCTGTGTTAAGCTGGGGATGTAAGGGGACGCATGGGGACGTACCTGTGGTTTCCATTTCATCATCTATTCCCTCTGAGATTCCTGAATTCTTGACTGAATATCGTGACGTTTTTGAAGAACCTAAGCTTGGTTCATTACCTCCGCACCGGGAGTGCGATTGTGCCATAGATTTGATTCCGGGTAGTAAATACCCTAAGGGTCGTTTATTTAATCTGTCTGTGCCTGAACATGCTGCTATGCGAGAATATATAAAGGAGTCCTTGGAAAAGGGACATATTCGTCCTTCGTCATCTCCCTTAGGAGCCGGTTTTTTCTTTGTGGCTAAGAAAGATTGCTCTTTGAGGCCGTGCATTGATTATCGGCTTTTGAATAAAATCACGGTTAAATATCAATATCCGTTGCCACTGCTGACTGATTTGTTTGCTCGCATAAAGGGGGCCAAGTGGTTCTCTAAGATAGATCTTCGTGGGGCGTATAATTTGGTGCGAATTAAGCAGGGGGATGAGTGGAAAACCGCATTTAATACGCCCGAGGGCCACTTTGAGTATTTGGTGATGCCTTTTGGTCTTTCAAATGCCCCTTCAGTCTTTCAGTCCTTTATGCATGACATTTTCCGTGATTATTTGGATAAATTTATGATTGTGTATCTGGATGATATTTTGATTTTTTCGGATGACTGGGACTCTCATGTCCAGCAGGTCAGGAGGGTTTTTCAGGTTTTGCGGTCTAATTCCTTGTGTGTGAAGGGTTCTAAGTGCGTTTTTGGGGTTCAAAAGATTTCCTTTTTGGGATATATTTTTTCCCCCTCTTCCATCGAGATGGATCCTGTCAAGGTTCAGGCTATTTGTGATTGGACGCAACCCTCTTCTCTTAAGAGTCTTCAGAAATTTTTGGGCTTTGCTAACTTTTATCGTCGATTTATTGCTGGTTTTTCTGATGTTGTTAAACCATTGACTGATTTGACTAAGAAGGGTGCTGATGTTGCTGATTGGTCCCCTGCTGCTGTGGAGGCCTTTCGGGAGCTTAAGCGCCGCTTTTCTTCCGCCCCTGTGTTGCGTCAGCCTGATGTTGCTCTTCCTTTTCAGGTTGAGGTCGACGCTTCTGAAATCGGAGCTGGGGCGGTTTTGTCGCAGAGAAGTTCCGATTGCTCCGTGATGAGACCTTGTGCTTTTTTCTCGCGTAAATTTTCGCCCGCCGAGCGGAATTATGATGTTGGGAATCGGGAGCTTTTGGCCATGAAGTGGGCTTTTGAGGAGTGGCGTCATTGGCTTGAGGGGGCTAGACATCAGGTGGTGGTATTGACTGACCACAAAAATCTAATTTATCTTGAGTCCGCCAGACGCCTGAATCCTAGACAGGCGCGCTGGTCGTTGTTTTTCTCTCGGTTTAATTTTGTGGTGTCCTACCTGCCGGGTTCTAAGAATGTTAAGGCGGATGCCCTTTCTAGGAGTTTTGAGCCTGACTCCCCTGGTAATTCTGAACCTACAGGTATCCTTAAGGATGGAGTGATATTGTCTGCCGTTTCTCCAGACCTGCGGCGGGCCTTGCAGGAGTTTCAGGCGGATAGACCTGATCGTTGCCCACCTGGTAGACTGTTTGTTCCTGATGATTGGACCAGTAAAGTCATTTCTGAGGTTCATTCTTCTGCGTTGGCAGGTCATCCTGGAATCTTTGGTACCAGGGATTTGGTGGCAAGGTCCTTCTGGTGGCCTTCCCTGTCTCGAGATGTGCGAGGCTTCTTGCAGTCTTGTGACGTTTGTGCTCGGGCCAAGCCTTGTTGTTCTCGGGCTAGTGGATTGTTGTTGCCCTTGCCTATCCCGAAGAGGCCCTGGACGCACATCTCGATGGATTTTATTTCGGATCTTCCTGTTTCTCAGAAGATGTCTGTCATCTGGGTGGTCTGTGATCGTTTCTCTAAGATGGTCCATTTGGTTCCCCTGCCTAAGTTGCCTTCTTCTTCCGAGTTGGTTCCTCTGTTTTTTCAAAATGTGGTCCGTTTGCATGGTATTCCGGAGAATATCGTTTCTGACAGAGGTACCCAATTTGTGTCTAGATTTTGGCGAGCATTCTGTGCTAGGATGGGCATAGATTTGTCTTTCTCGTCTGCTTTCCATCCTCAGACTAATGGCCAGACCGAGCGGACGAATCAGACCTTGGAGACATATTTGAGGTGTTTTGTGTCTGCAGATCAGGATGATTGGGTTGCTTTTTTGCCTTTAGCGGAGTTTGCCCTCAATAATCGGGCCAGTTCTGCCACCTTGGTGTCTCCCTTTTTCTGTAATTCGGGGTTTCATCCTCGATTTTCTTCTGGTCAGGTGGAATCTTCGGATTGTCCTGGAGTGGATGCTGTGGTGGAGAGGTTGCATCAGATTTGGGGGCAGGTAGTGGACAATTTGAAGTTGTCCCAGGAGAAGACTCAGCTTTTTGCCAACCGCCGGCGTCGGGTTGGTCCTCGGCTTTGTGTTGGGGACTTGGTGTGGTTGTCTTCTCGTTTTGTCCCTATGAGGGTTTCTTCTCCCAAGTTTAAGCCTCGGTTCATCGGCCCGTACAAGATATTGGAGATTCTTAACCCTGTGTCCTTCCGTTTGGACCTCCCTGCATCTTTTTCTATTCATAATGTTTTTCATCGGTCATTATTGCGCAGGTATGAGGTACCGGTTGTGCCTTCCGTTGAGCCTCCTGCTCCGGTGTTGGTTGAGGGCGAGTTGGAGTACGTTGTGGAAAAAATCTTGGACTCCCGTGTTTCCAGACGGAAACTCCAGTATCTGGTCAAATGGAAGGGATACGGTCAGGAGGATAATTCTTGGGTGACTGCCTCTGATGTTCATGCCTCCGATTTGGTCCGTGCCTTTCATAGGGCTCATCCTGATCGCCCTGGTGGTTCTGGTGAGGGTTCGGTGCCCCCTCCTTGAGGGGGGGGTACTGTTGTGAAATTGGATTTTGGGCTCCCCCGGTGGCCACTGGTGGAATTGAACTGGTGTGCATCATCCTCTCTGTTCACCTGTTTCCATCAGGATGTGGGAGTCGCTATTTAGCCTTGCTCCTCTGTCACTTCCATGCCGGTCAACATTGTAATCAGAAGCCTTTCTGTGCATGTTCCTGCTGCTAGACAACTCCCAGCTAAGTTGGACTTAGTCCTTGTTTGTTTTTGCATTTTGTTCCAGTTCACAGTTGTAGTTTCGTTTCTGTGTCTGGAAAGCTCTTGTGATCTGAAATTGCCACTCTGATGTTATGAGTTAATACTAGAGTCTTAAAGTAATTTCAGGATGGTATTTTGATAGGGTTTTCAGCTGACCATGAAAGTGCCCTTTCTGTCTTCCTGCTATCTAGTAAGCGGACCTCAATTTTGCTAAACCTATTTTCATACTACGTTTGTCATTTCATCTAAAATCACCGCCAATATTTGTGGGGGCCTCTGTCTGCCTTTCGGGGAAATTTCTCTAGAGGTGAGCCAGGACTATATTTTCCTCTGCCAGGATTAGTTAGTCCTCCGGCCGGCGCTGGGCGTCTAGGGATAAAACGCAGGCTACGCTACCCGGCTACTGTTAGTTGTGCGGCAGGTTTAGTTCATGGTCAGTTTAGTTTCCATCCTTCCAAGAGCTAGTTCGTATGTTTGCTGGGCTATGTTCTCTTGCCATTGAGAACCATAACACATCTGTCTCTCATTGTGTGCCACAGAAAACCAGTGTGTAATACTGGGCCATTTTTTTTTTTGTAAATTCTCTCTGAAAAAAAAAATGAAATAGTGGGAGATAAAGATTGGCAAGTCTGCCTCTGTGCCATTGCTGTGTGTGGCATCTGTCTCTCATTGTGTGCCACAGAAAACCAGTGTGTAATACTGGGCCATTTTTTTTTTTGTAAATTCTCCCTGAAAAAAAAAAATTGTGGGAGATAAAGATTGACAAGTCTGCCTCTGTGCCATTGCTGTGTGTGGCATCTGTCTCTCATTGTGTGCCACAGAAAACCAGTGTGTAATACTGGGCCTTTTTTTTTTTTTTTTTTAATTCTCCCTGTAAAAAAATAAATAAATAGTGGGAGATAAAGGTTGGCAAGTCTGCCTCTGTGCCATTGCTGTGTGTGGCATCTGTCTCTCATTGTGTGCCACAGAAAACCAGTGTGTAATACTGGGCCATTTTTTTTTTTGTAAATTCTCCCTGGAAAAAAAAAATAGTGGGAGATAAAGATTAGCAAGTCTGCCTCTGTGCCATTGCTGTGTGTGGCATCTGTCTCTCATTGTGTGCCACAGAAAACCAGTGTGTAATACTGGGCCATTTTTTTTTTGTAAATTCTCCCTGTAAAAAAAAAAAAAATAGTGGGAGATAAAGATTGGCAAGTCTGCCTCTGTGCCAGTGCTGTGTGTGGCATCTGTCTCTCATTGTGCGCCACAGAAAACCAGTGTGTAATACTGGGCCATTTTTTTTTTGTAAATTCTCTCTGAAAAAAAAAATTAAATAGTGGGAGATAAAGATTGGCAAGTCTGCCTCTGTGCCATTGCTGTGTGTGGCATCTGTCTCTCATTGTGTGCCACAGAAAACCAGTGTGTAATACTGGGCCTTTTTTTTTTTTGTAAATTCTCCCTGAAAAAAAAAATTGTGGGAGATAAAGATTGACAAGTCTGCCTCTGTGCCATTGCTGTGTGTGGCATCTGTCTCTCATTGTGTGCCACAGAAAACCAGTGTGTAATACTGGGCCATTTTTTTTTGTAAATTCTCCCTGAAAAAAAAAATTGTGGGAGATAAAGATTGACAAGTCTGCCTCTGTGCCATTGCTGTGTGTGGCATCTGTCTCTCATTGTGTGCCACAGAAAACCAGTGTGTAATACTGGGCCTTTTTTTTTTTTTTAATTCTCCCTGTAAAAAAATAAATAAATAGTGGGAGATAAAGGTTGGCAAGTCTGCCTCTGTGCCATTGCTGTGTGTGGCATCTGTCTCTCATTGTGTGCCACAGAAAACCAGTGTGTAATACTGGGCCATTTTTTTTTTTGTAAATTCTCCCTGGAAAAAAAAATAGTGGGAGATAAAGATTAGCAAGTCTGCCTCTGTGCCATTGCTGTGTGTGGCATCTGTCTCTCATTGTGTGCCACAGAAAACCAGTGTGTAATACTGGGCCATTTTTTTTTTGTAAATTCTCCCTGTAAAAAAAAAAAATAGTGGGAGATAAAGATTGGCAAGTCTGCCTCTGTGCCAGTGCTGTGTGTGGCATCTGTCTCTCATTGTGTGCCACAGAAAACCAGTGTGTAATACTGGGCCATTTTTTTGTGTGTAAATTCTCCCTGAAAACAAAAATAGTGGGAGATAAAGATTGGCAAGTCTGCCTCTGTGCCATTGCTGTGTGTGGCATCTGTCTCTCATTGTGTGCCACAGAAAACCAGTGTGTAATACTGGGCCATTTTTTTTTTTTAATTTCTCCCTATAAAAAAAAAATAAATAGTGGGAGATAAAGATTGGCAAGTCTGCCTCTGTGCCATTGCTGTGTGTGGCATCTGTCTCTCATTGTGTGCCACAGAAAACCAGTGTGTAATACTGGGCCATTTTTTTGTGTGTAAATTCTCCCTGTAAAAAAATAAATAAATAGTGGGAGATAAAGATTGGCAAGTCTGCCTCTGTGCCATTGCTGTGTGTGGCATCTGTTTCTCATTGTGTGCCACAGAAAACCAGTGTGCAATACTGGGCCTTTTTTTTTTTTTGTAAATTCTCCCTGAAAAAAAAAAAATAGTGGGAGATAAAGATTGGCAAGTCTGCCTCTGTGCCATTGCTGTGTGTGGCATCTGTCTCTCATTGTGTGCCACAGAAAACCAGTGTGTAATACTGGGCCAATTGTTTTTGTAAATTCTCCCTGAAAAAAAAAAAATAGTGGGAGATAAAGATTGGCAAGTCTGCCTCTGTGCCAGTGCTGTGTGTGGCATCTGTGTTGTGAAATTGGATTTTGGGCTCCCCCGGTGGCCACTGGTGGAATTGAACTGGTGTGCATCATCCTCTCTGTTCACCTGTTTCCATCAGGATGTGGGAGTCGCTATTTAGCCTTGCTCCTCTGTCACTTCCATGCCGGTCAACATTGTAATCAGAAGCCTTTCTGTGCATGTTCCTGCTGCTAGACAACTCCCAGCTAAGTTGGACTTAGTCCTTGTTTGTTTTTGCATTTTGTTCCAGTTCACAGTTGTAGTTTCGTTTCTGTGTCTGGAAAGCTCTTGTGATCTGAAATTGCCACTCTGATGTTATGAGTTAATACTAGAGTCTTAAAGTAATTTCAGGATGGTATTTTGATAGGGTTTTCAGCTGACCATGAAAGTGCCCTTTCTGTCTTCCTGCTATCTAGTAAGCGGACCTCAATTTTGCTAAACCTATTTTCATACTACGTTTGTCATTTCATCTAAAATCACCGCCAATATTTGTGGGGGCCTCTGTCTGCCTTTCGGGGAAATTTCTCTAGAGGTGAGCCAGGACTATATTTTCCTCTGCCAGGATTAGTTAGTCCTCCGGCCGGCGCTGGGCGTCTAGGGATAAAACGCAGTCTACGCTACCCGGCTACTGTTAGTTGTGCGGCAGGTTTAGTTCATGGTCAGTTTAGTTTCCATCCTTCCAAGAGCTAGTTCGTATGTTTGCTGGGCTATGTTCTCTTGCCATTGAGAACCATAACAGTTTGACCGGCCTAAAAGGGTTAAATTAATTGACAGAGAAAGGAGAGAAAAGAGAAGTCTGCTGAAGATTTTTATTTTTTTTTCTCAGTTCTGAGTGTGCTTGTAATTGAATCTCTTGCAAGTCTGCCTATATTGCAGCCTTTCTCTCTCTCTCTCCTTCTAATCCTGGAATGGCTCTGTGTTCACCTGTTTAAAATGGATATTCAGAGTTTAGCTGCAGGTTTGAATAATCTCACCACGAAAGTTCAAAACTTACAAGATTTTGTTATTCATGTTCCTATATCTGAACCTAGAATTCCTTTGCCTGAATTTTTCTCGGGGAATAGATCTTGCTTTCAAAATTTCAAAAATAATTGCAAGTTGTTTTTGTCCCTGAAATCTCGCTCTGCTGGAGATCCTGCTCAGCAGGTCAGGATTGTGATTTCTCTGCTCCGGGGCGACCCTCAGGATTGGGCTTTTGCATTGGCTCCAGGGGATCCTGCGTTGCTCAATGTGGATGCGTTTTTTCTGGCCTTGGGGTTGCTTTATGAGGAACCTCAGTTAGAACTTCAGGCGGAAAAGGCCTTGATGTCCCTATCTCAGGGGCAAGACGAAGCTGAAATATACTGCCAGAAATTCCGTAAATGGGCTGTGCTTACTCAGTGGAATGAGTGCGCCCTGGCGGCGAATTTCAGAGAGGGTCTCTCTGATGCCATTAAGGATGTTATGGTGGGGTTCCCTGTGTCTGCGGGTCTGAATGAGTCCATGACAATGGCTATCCAGATCGATAGGCGTCTGCGGGAGCGCAAACCTGTGCACCATTTGGCGGTGTCTACTGAGAAGACGCCAGAGAATATGCAATGTGATAGAATTCTGTCCAGAAGTGAACGGCAGAATTTTAGACGAAAAAATGGGTTGTGCTTCTATTGCGGTGATTCAACTCATGTTATATCAGCATGCTCTAAGCGTACTAAGAAGCTTGATAAGTCTGTTTCAATTGGCACTTTACAGTCTAAGTTTATTCTATCTGTGACCCTGATTTGTTCTTTATCATCTATTACCGCGGATGCCTATGTCGACTCTGGCGCCGCTTTGAGTCTTATGGATTGGTCCTTTGCCAAACGCTGTGGGTATGATTTGGAGCCTCTTGAAACTCCTATACCCCTGAAGGGGATTGACTCCACCCCATTGGCTAGCAATAAACCACAATACTGGACACAAGTAACTATGCGGATTAATCCGGATCACCAGGAGATTATTCGCTTTCTTGTGCTGTATAACCTACATGATGTGTTGGTGCTTGGATTGCCATGGCTGCAATCTCATAACCCAGTCCTTGACTGGAAAGCTATGTCTGTGTTAAGCTGGGGATGTAAGGGGACGCATGGGGACGTACCTGTGGTTTCCATTTCATCATCTATTCCCTCTGAGATTCCTGAATTCTTGACTGAATATCGTGACGTTTTTGAAGAACCTAAGCTTGGTTCATTACCTCCGCACCGGGAGTGCGATTGTGCCATAGATTTGATTCCGGGTAGTAAATACCCTAAGGGTCGTTTATTTAATCTGTCTGTGCCTGAACATGCTGCTATGCGAGAATATATAAAGGAGTCCTTGGAAAAGGGACATATTCGTCCTTCGTCATCTCCCTTAGGAGCCGGTTTTTTCTTTGTGGCTAAGAAAGATTGCTCTTTGAGGCCGTGCATTGATTATCGGCTTTTGAATAAAATCACGGTTAAATATCAATATCCGTTGCCACTGCTGACTGATTTGTTTGCTCGCATAAAGGGGGCCAAGTGGTTCTCTAAGATAGATCTTCGTGGGGCGTATAATTTGGTGCGAATTAAGCAGGGGGATGAGTGGAAAACCGCATTTAATACGCCCGAGGGCCACTTTGAGTATTTGGTGATGCCTTTTGGTCTTTCAAATGCCCCTTCAGTCTTTCAGTCCTTTATGCATGACATTTTCCGTGATTATTTGGATAAATTTATGATTGTGTATCTGGATGATATTTTGATTTTTTCGGATGACTGGGACTCTCATGTCCAGCAGGTCAGGAGGGTTTTTCAGGTTTTGCGGTCTAATTCCTTGTGTGTGAAGGGTTCTAAGTGCGTTTTTGGGGTTCAAAAGATTTCCTTTTTGGGATATATTTTTTCCCCCTCTTCCATCGAGATGGATCCTGTCAAGGTTCAGGCTATTTGTGATTGGACGCAACCCTCTTCTCTTAAGAGTCTTCAGAAATTTTTGGGCTTTGCTAACTTTTATCGTCGATTTATTGCTGGTTTTTCTGATGTTGTTAAACCATTGACTGATTTGACTAAGAAGGGTGCTGATGTTGCTGATTGGTCCCCTGCTGCTGTGGAGGCCTTTCGGGAGCTTAAGCGCCGCTTTTCTTCCGCCCCTGTGTTGCGTCAGCCTGATGTTGCTCTTCCTTTTCAGGTTGAGGTCGACGCTTCTGAAATCGGAGCTGGGGCGGTTTTGTCGCAGAGAAGTTCCGATTGCTCCGTGATGAGACCTTGTGCTTTTTTCTCGCGTAAATTTTCGCCCGCCGAGCGGAATTATGATGTTGGGAATCGGGAGCTTTTGGCCATGAAGTGGGCTTTTGAGGAGTGGCGTCATTGGCTTGAGGGGGCTAGACATCAGGTGGTGGTATTGACTGACCACAAAAATCTAATTTATCTTGAGTCCGCCAGACGCCTGAATCCTAGACAGGCGCGCTGGTCGTTGTTTTTCTCTCGGTTTAATTTTGTGGTGTCCTACCTGCCGGGTTCTAAGAATGTTAAGGCGGATGCCCTTTCTAGGAGTTTTGAGCCTGACTCCCCTGGTAATTCTGAACCTACAGGTATCCTTAAGGATGGAGTGATATTGTCTGCCGTTTCTCCAGACCTGCGGCGGGCCTTGCAGGAGTTTCAGGCGGATAGACCTGATCGTTGCCCACCTGGTAGACTGTTTGTTCCTGATGATTGGACCAGTAAAGTCATTTCTGAGGTTCATTCTTCTGCGTTGGCAGGTCATCCTGGAATCTTTGGTACCAGGGATTTGGTGGCAAGGTCCTTCTGGTGGCCTTCCCTGTCTCGAGATGTGCGAGGCTTCTTGCAGTCTTGTGACGTTTGTGCTCGGGCCAAGCCTTGTTGTTCTCGGGCTAGTGGATTGTTGTTGCCCTTGCCTATCCCGAAGAGGCCCTGGACGCACATCTCGATGGATTTTATTTCGGATCTTCCTGTTTCTCAGAAGATGTCTGTCATCTGGGTGGTCTGTGATCGTTTCTCTAAGATGGTCCATTTGGTTCCCCTGCCTAAGTTGCCTTCTTCTTCCGAGTTGGTTCCTCTGTTTTTTCAAAATGTGGTCCGTTTGCATGGTATTCCGGAGAATATCGTTTCTGACAGAGGTACCCAATTTGTGTCTAGATTTTGGCGAGCATTCTGTGCTAGGATGGGCATAGATTTGTCTTTCTCGTCTGCTTTCCATCCTCAGACTAATGGCCAGACCGAGCGGACGAATCAGACCTTGGAGACATATTTGAGGTGTTTTGTGTCTGCAGATCAGGATGATTGGGTTGCTTTTTTGCCTTTAGCGGAGTTTGCCCTCAATAATCGGGCCAGTTCTGCCACCTTGGTGTCTCCCTTTTTCTGTAATTCGGGGTTTCATCCTCGATTTTCTTCTGGTCAGGTGGAATCTTCGGATTGTCCTGGAGTGGATGCTGTGGTGGAGAGGTTGCATCAGATTTGGGGGCAGGTAGTGGACAATTTGAAGTTGTCCCAGGAGAAGACTCAGCTTTTTGCCAACCGCCGGCGTCGGGTTGGTCCTCGGCTTTGTGTTGGGGACTTGGTGTGGTTGTCTTCTCGTTTTGTCCCTATGAGGGTTTCTTCTCCCAAGTTTAAGCCTCGGTTCATCGGCCCGTACAAGATATTGGAGATTCTTAACCCTGTGTCCTTCCGTTTGGACCTCCCTGCATCTTTTTCTATTCATAATGTTTTTCATCGGTCATTATTGCGCAGGTATGAGGTACCGGTTGTGCCTTCCGTTGAGCCTCCTGCTCCGGTGTTGGTTGAGGGCGAGTTGGAGTACGTTGTGGAAAAAATCTTGGACTCCCGTGTTTCCAGACGGAAACTCCAGTATCTGGTCAAATGGAAGGGATACGGTCAGGAGGATAATTCTTGGGTGACTGCCTCTGATGTTCATGCCTCCGATTTGGTCCGTGCCTTTCATAGGGCTCATCCTGATCGCCCTGGTGGTTCTGGTGAGGGTTCGGTGCCCCCTCCTTGAGGGGGGGGTACTGTTGTGAAATTGGATTTTGGGCTCCCCCGGTGGCCACTGGTGGAATTGAACTGGTGTGCATCATCCTCTCTGTTCACCTGTTTCCATCAGGATGTGGGAGTCGCTATTTAGCCTTGCTCCTCTGTCACTTCCATGCCGGTCAACATTGTAATCAGAAGCCTTTCTGTGCATGTTCCTGCTGCTAGACAACTCCCAGCTAAGTTGGACTTAGTCCTTGTTTGTTTTTGCATTTTGTTCCAGTTCACAGTTGTAGTTTCGTTTCTGTGTCTGGAAAGCTCTTGTGATCTGAAATTGCCACTCTGATGTTATGAGTTAATACTAGAGTCTTAAAGTAATTTCAGGATGGTATTTTGATAGGGTTTTCAGCTGACCATGAAAGTGCCCTTTCTGTCTTCCTGCTATCTAGTAAGCGGACCTCAATTTTGCTAAACCTATTTTCATACTACGTTTGTCATTTCATCTAAAATCACCGCCAATATTTGTGGGGGCCTCTGTCTGCCTTTCGGGGAAATTTCTCTAGAGGTGAGCCAGGACTATATTTTCCTCTGCCAGGATTAGTTAGTCCTCCGGCCGGCGCTGGGCGTCTAGGGATAAAACGCAGGCTACGCTACCCGGCTACTGTTAGTTGTGCGGCAGGTTTAGTTCATGGTCAGTTTAGTTTCCATCCTTCCAAGAGCTAGTTCGTATGTTTGCTGGGCTATGTTCTCTTGCCATTGAGAACCATAACACATCTGTCTCTCATTGTGTGCCACAGAAAACCAGTGTGTAATACTGGGCCATTTTTTTTTTTGTAAATTCTCTCTGAAAAAAAAAATGAAATAGTGGGAGATAAAGATTGGCAAGTCTGCCTCTGTGCCATTGCTGTGTGTGGCATCTGTCTCTCATTGTGTGCCACAGAAAACCAGTGTGTAATACTGGGCCATTTTTTTTTTTGTAAATTCTCCCTGAAAAAAAAAAATTGTGGGAGATAAAGATTGACAAGTCTGCCTCTGTGCCATTGCTGTGTGTGGCATCTGTCTCTCATTGTGTGCCACAGAAAACCAGTGTGTAATACTGGGCCTTTTTTTTTTTTTTTTTTAATTCTCCCTGTAAAAAAATAAATAAATAGTGGGAGATAAAGGTTGGCAAGTCTGCCTCTGTGCCATTGCTGTGTGTGGCATCTGTCTCTCATTGTGTGCCACAGAAAACCAGTGTGTAATACTGGGCCATTTTTTTTTTTGTAAATTCTCCCTGGAAAAAAAAAATAGTGGGAGATAAAGATTAGCAAGTCTGCCTCTGTGCCATTGCTGTGTGTGGCATCTGTCTCTCATTGTGTGCCACAGAAAACCAGTGTGTAATACTGGGCCATTTTTTTTTTGTAAATTCTCCCTGTAAAAAAAAAAAAAATAGTGGGAGATAAAGATTGGCAAGTCTGCCTCTGTGCCAGTGCTGTGTGTGGCATCTGTCTCTCATTGTGCGCCACAGAAAACCAGTGTGTAATACTGGGCCATTTTTTTTTTGTAAATTCTCTCTGAAAAAAAAAATTAAATAGTGGGAGATAAAGATTGGCAAGTCTGCCTCTGTGCCATTGCTGTGTGTGGCATCTGTCTCTCATTGTGTGCCACAGAAAACCAGTGTGTAATACTGGGCCTTTTTTTTTTTTGTAAATTCTCCCTGAAAAAAAAAATTGTGGGAGATAAAGATTGACAAGTCTGCCTCTGTGCCATTGCTGTGTGTGGCATCTGTCTCTCATTGTGTGCCACAGAAAACCAGTGTGTAATACTGGGCCATTTTTTTTTGTAAATTCTCCCTGAAAAAAAAAATTGTGGGAGATAAAGATTGACAAGTCTGCCTCTGTGCCATTGCTGTGTGTGGCATCTGTCTCTCATTGTGTGCCACAGAAAACCAGTGTGTAATACTGGGCCTTTTTTTTTTTTTTAATTCTCCCTGTAAAAAAATAAATAAATAGTGGGAGATAAAGGTTGGCAAGTCTGCCTCTGTGCCATTGCTGTGTGTGGCATCTGTCTCTCATTGTGTGCCACAGAAAACCAGTGTGTAATACTGGGCCATTTTTTTTTTTGTAAATTCTCCCTGGAAAAAAAAATAGTGGGAGATAAAGATTAGCAAGTCTGCCTCTGTGCCATTGCTGTGTGTGGCATCTGTCTCTCATTGTGTGCCACAGAAAACCAGTGTGTAATACTGGGCCATTTTTTTTTTGTAAATTCTCCCTGTAAAAAAAAAAAATAGTGGGAGATAAAGATTGGCAAGTCTGCCTCTGTGCCAGTGCTGTGTGTGGCATCTGTCTCTCATTGTGTGCCACAGAAAACCAGTGTGTAATACTGGGCCATTTTTTTTTGTAAATTCTCTCTGAAAAAAAAAATTAAATAGTGGGAGATAAAGATTGGCAAGTCTGCCTCTGTGCCATTGCTGTGTGTGGCATCTGTCTCTCATTGTGTGCCACAGAAAACCAGTGTGTAATACTGGGCCATTTTTTTTTTTGTAAATTCTCCCTGAAAAAAAAAAATTGTGGGAGATAAATATTGACAAGTCTGCCTCTGTGCCATTGCTGTGTGTGGCATCTGTCTCTCATTGTGTGCCACAGAAAACCAGTGTGTAATACTGGGCCTTTTTTTTTTTTTTTTTAATTCTCCCGGTAAAAAAATAAATAAATAGTGGGAGATAAAGGTTGGCAAGTCTGCCTCTGTGCCATTTCTGTGTGTGGCATCTGTCTCTCATTGTGTGCCACAGAAAACCAGTGTGTAATACTGGGCCATTTTTTTTTTGTAAATTCTCCCTGGAAAAAAAAAATAGTGGGAGATAAAGATTAGCAAGTCTGCCTCTGTGCCATTGCTGTGTGTGGCATCTGTCTCTCATTGTGTGCCACAGAAAACCAGTGTGTAATACTGGGCCATTTTTTTTTGTAAATTCTCCCTGTAAAAAAAAAAAAATAGTGGGAGATAAAGATTGGCAAGTCTGCCTCTGTGCCAGTGCTGTGTGTGGCATCTGTCTCTCATTGTGTGCCACAGAAAACCAGTGTGTAATACTGGGCCATTTTTTTTTTTGTAAATTCTCTCTGAAAAAAAAAAATTAAATAGTGGGATATAAAGATTGGCAAGTCTGCCTCTGTGCCATTGCTGTGTGTGGCATCTGTCTCTCATTGTGTGCCACAGAAAACCAGTGTGTAATACTGGGCCATTTTTTTTTTTTTGTAAATTCTCCCTGAAAAAAAAAATTGTGGGAGATAAAGATTGACAAGTCTGCCTCTGTGCCATTGCTGTGTGTGGCATCTGTCTCTCATTGTGTGCCACAGAAAACCAGTGTGTAATACTGGGCCTTTTTTTTTTTTTTATTCTCCCTGTAAAAAAATAAATAAATAGTGGGAGATAAAGGTTGGCAAGTCTGCCTCTGTTCCATTGCTGTGTGTGGCATCTGTCTCTCATTGTGTGCCACAGAAAACCAGTGTGTAATACTGGGCCATTTTTTTTTTGTAAATTCTCCCTGGAAAAAAAAAATAGTGGGAGATAAAGATTAGCAAGTCTGCCTCTGTGCCATTGCTGTGTGTGGCATCTGTCTCTCATTGTGTGCCACAGAAAACCAGTGTGTAATACTGGGCCATTTTTTTTTTTTTTTGTAAATTCTCCCTGTAAAAAAATAAATAAATAGTGGGAGATAAAGATTGTCAAGTCTGCCTCTGTGCCAGTGCTGTGTGTGGCATCTGTCTCTCATTGTGTGCCACAGAAAACCTAGTGTGTAATACTGGGCCATTTTTTTTTTTTATTCTCCCTGAAAAAAAATAAATAGTGGGAGATTAAGATTGGCATTTCTGCTTGAGTGCCGGTCGTGTGTGTGCCATCTGTTATGACCTGGTGGTTAGGAGCACCAGAAGTGACCTGATGGTTAAAACAGAAAACCTGGGACAAGCTCTGAGGAAGTGGTAACTCTACTGACCGCAATCCCTAATCCTATCACACACACTAGAAATAGCCGTGGAGCGTACCTAACTCTCCCTAGACGCCTCTTCACAGCCTAAGAGCTAAGTACCCCTAAAGATAGAAATAGCAGCCTACCTTGCCTCAGAGAAATTCCCCAAAGTAAAGGTAGCCCCCCACAAATATTAATTGTGAGTTAAGAGGGAAGTGACAAACACAGGAATGAAACAGATTTTAGCAAAGGAGGCCGAATCTTCTCTAGAAAGACAGAGGATAGGAAAGGGAACTATGCGGTCAGTATAAAAAACTACAAAAACCACGCAGCGTGTGCAAAAAGACCTCCACACCGACTCACGGTGTGGAGGTGCAGCTCTGCACCCCCAGAGCTTCCAGCTAGCAAGGAAATATCATAATAGCAGGCTGGACTGAAACATAGCATGTACTGAAAAATATATTCAAAAACCAATGAACAGCAAATGACTAGAAAGGACTTAGCTTCTGCTGGAGTAGTCAGGTCATCTGAGAAATCCAAGAGAGATCTGAACCAGTACTGAGACATTGACAGCTGGCATGGACTAACGACCTGGGCAGAGTTAAATAGGGAAGCCAGCAGCAGCAATAAACGAGGGCAGCTGAGAAAGCCAACCTCAAAGATCAGCAGTTCCACTCAAAGCCACCAGAGGGTGTCCAAGGACAGAACTCACCAAAGTACCATTCACGACCACAGGAGGGAGCCCGAGAACGGAATTCACAACAGCCATCTGTCTCAAATTATTGGGGCACAGAAAACCTAGTGTGTAACATTGGGCCTGGTTTTCCTTTCAGTGTCAGCCACCTATAAAGGTGTATATAAATCCTACAGAAGTTAGAGTTCACCTTATAAGTTGTTTTACAGTAACAAATACCGTTACTTTGTTTACGTTTTGCAAACAATGAGGAAGTCTGGTGGAAGAGGTCGTGGCCGTGGGCGGTCATTGTCAGCTGGTAATGATGGTAGTGGTGATGGAGCATCAGGTGGTTGTGGTAAAAGCAGTACAGCACCTAAGTCTCGAGTTGCTGAGCCAGGTTCGTCGTCTGGCTACACAAGGCCTCGAACGCTCCCTTTTCTGGGAGTAGGAAAACCGCTTTTAAAGCCGGAGCAGCAAGAACAATTTTTGGCTTTCCTTGCTGACTCAGCCTCTAGCTCTTTTGCCTCCTCTTCTGAAAGTGCAAAATGTAAAAGCAGCGCGTCGTTAGTGGATGTTCACGGTCAGGGACAAGTCGCTTCCTTGTCTTCTTCACCTAGAACAAGAGAGAAGGATGCGTCAGGAGACACAACGGGTTACTCCATGGAGCTCTTTACACATACCGTTCCTGGGTTAGACAGTGAAACAATTAACAGGCCATGCCCATTAGAAGTTGAATCGGACATGGAGTGCACTGAAGCACAGCCACAGCCAGATTACTATGCTGTTCCTTTGACTCAGACCAGAACATTGCCCTCGCAGTGTACTGAGCCAGAATCAAACCCAGCTGAGACTATGGTGCCCCGTCACGAACGCTATACCACCGGCTTACACGGTGACACAGACGAAGTTGCACACGAGATAGAAGAGGAGGTCATGGATGACCCAGTTGTTGACCCCGATTGGCAGCCATTGGGGGAACAGGGAGCAGGCGGCAGTAGTTCTGAAGTGGAGGAGGAGGAGGAGCTGCAGCAGGCATCAACATCACAACAGGTTCCATCTGCCAGGCCCGTATCTGGCCAAAAACGCATGGCAAAACTAAAACCACTTGGAGGACAGCGTGGCCATCCGGTTAAAGAAGCTCAGTCTGCAATGCCTGAAAAGGTATCCGATAGTAGAAAGAGTGCAGTCTGGCATTTTTTTAAACAACATCCAAATGATCAGCGCAAAGTCATCTGTCAAAAATGTTCAACTACCTTAAGCAGAGGTCAGAATCTTAAAAGTCTAAATACAAGTTGCATTCATAGACATTTATCCACCATGCATTTGCAAGCCTGGACTAACTACCAAACGTGCCTAAAGGTTGCAGCACCCTCAGCCAATGAAGCTAGTCAGCAACGCTACATCCCTTCCCTCACTGTAAGCCCACCATTTCCCGCAACACCTGCAGTATCTGTGCAGCTTTTGTCTCCAGGCCAAAGCAGTCAGGGAATCACCAGGTTCGTAGTAGGAAACACTGCATGTAGGGCACCGGCAAGAATACCATCTCCAACCCTCTCTCAGTCTGCCATGTCCACCGGCACCACCGCTAGTTCCACGATCTCCAGCTCTCCAGTCCAGCTCATCTTACATGAGACTCTTGTTAGGAAAAGGAAGTACTCATCCTCGCATCCGCGTACACAGGGTTTGAACGCCCACATTGCTAGACTAATCTCATTAGAGATGATGCCCTACCGGTTAGTTGAAAGCGAAGCTTTCAAAGCGCTGATGGACTACGCTGTACCACGCTACGAGCTACCCAGTTGACACTTCTTTTCTAGAAAAGCCATCCCAGCCCTCCAACAGCATGTTAAAGACCACATCGTCCATGCACTCAGGCAGTCTGTGACTACAAAGGTGCACCTGACAACAGATGCATGGACCAGTAGGCATGGCCAGGGACATTACGAGTCCATTACGGCACACTGGGTGAATGTGGTGGATGCAGGGTCCACAGGGGCCAGCAATATTGGGACAGTTCTGCCTAGCCCACGGTCAAGGAAAGAGTTGGCTGTAGGCGTTCGCCCCCCCTCCTCCTCTTCCTCGTCCTCCTGCAGAAGCGAGAGCTCGTCCACAGAGCGCAGTCGCACATCCACTCCATCCGCAGCTGCCACTGCACACCAGGTGTGCCATTATGGGACAGCTAGTGGCAAGCGTCAGCAGGCTGTATTGGCAATGAAGTGTTTGGGCGACAACAGACACACCGCGGAAGTTCTGTCCGAGTTCTTGCAGAAAGAAACTCAGTCATGGCTGGGCACTGTACATCTTGAGGCAGGCAAGGTAGTGAGTGATAACGGAAGGAATTTCATGGCTGCCATAGCCCTTTCCCAACTGAAACACATTCCTTGCCTGGCTCACACCTTAAACCTGGTGGTGCAGTGCTTCCTGAAAAGTTATCCAGGGTTACCCGACCTGCTCCTGAAAGTGCGCAGACTTTGCTCGCATATCCGCCGTTCGCCCGTACACTCCAGCCGTATGCAGAACTATCAGCGTTCTTTGAACCTTCCTCAGCATCGCCTAATCATCGACGTTGCAACAAGGTGGAACTCCACACTGCACATGCTTCAGAGAGTGTGCGAACAGAGGCGTGCTGTTATGTATTTGTGGGAGGATACACGGGCAGGCAGTTGGATGGCAGACATGGAGTTGTCAGGTGTGCAGTGGTCGAAGCTACAAGACCTGTGTCAAGTCCTTCAGTGTTTTGAGGAATGCACACGGCTGGTTAGTGCAGACAACGCCATAATAAGCATGAGCATCCCCCTAATGCGTCTGCTCATGCAAAGTTTGACGCACATAAAGGAGCAGGCGTCTGCAGCCGAGGAAGAGGAAAGCCTTGATGACAGTCAGCCATTGTCAGGCCGTGTAGAGGACGCGGTAGCGGGCGAAGAGGATGAGGAGGACGAGGAGGATGATGGGGATGAGTACTTTTTTAATGAGGAAGCTTCTCCTGGGCCAACAGAATTAGTGGCGTTGCAAGGCCGGGTTCTGGTTTTTTAAGGGAGACAAGTGACGTAGATTTGCCTGTAACTGCCCCTCAAACCAGCACAACCGCAGATTTGACAACTGGAACTTTGGCCCACATGGCGGATTATGCCTTACGTATCCTCAAAAGGGACCCACGCATTATTAAAATGATGAGCGATGACGATTACTGGTTGGCCTGCATCCTTGACCCTCGCTATAAAGGCAAATTGCAAAATATTATGCCACATGAGAACCTCGAACAAATATTAGCAACCAAACAAGCAACTCTTGTAGACCGTTTGATTCAGGCATTCCAAGCACACAGCGCCGGTGATGGTTCTCACACGAGCTGCAGGGGGCTACAGGGCAGAGGTGTTAGAGGTGCACAAATCAGAAGTGGCGTTGGACAGAGGGGTTTTCTGACCAGGTTGTGGAGTGATTTCGCAATGACCGCAGACAGGACAGGTACTGCAGCATCTATTCAAAGTGACATGAGACAACATTTGTCCAGTATGGTTACTAACTATTTTTCATCCCTTATCGATGTTCTCCCTCAACCGTCATTCCCATTTGATTACTGGGCATCCAAATTCGACACCTGGCCTGAATTGGCAGAATATGCAATGCAGGAGCTTGCTTGCCCAGCAGCTAGTGTGCTATCAGAAAGAGTATTCAGTGCTGCTGGTTCAATATTAACCGAAAAAAGGACTCGTCTGGCTACCCAAAATGTGGATGATCTAACCTTCATTAAAATGAACCACTCCTGGATTTCAAATTATTTTGCCCCACCTTTCCCGGCTGACACCTAGCTTTCCTATAAAAAGGTCTTGCTTGTGGACTGGTCTTACTGAGTGTTCCAATCTCTTAATTTGCAGCAGCTGTTTGTCCAGCATACGACATGTTTACACCTCCCTCAATGGGAAAACTCCCCCCATGGGGCCGTGGTCTCGCCACTTGGCGCAAGCACCCGTTAGAGTGCCTTTTTTCTGAAGAGGTGGGTGTGCCCGCTTTTGGTCGACGGCACTGCCACTGGGTCCCTCATAGTACAATAAAGTGTCTCTGGCGGTGGTGGCACGCACCCAACGTCAGACACACCGTTGTAACATGAGGGGCCCTGGGACGGTACCGCCGGCCACAAGAGAGTTCACCCCCCCCCAGCTCAAACTGTGCTCTACCACGTGCAAAATTATCTCTCACAGCTCCCCCAATGTTTAGTCTATGCGCTGACATCATTCAATGCCTGGCACTGACAATACCAATTTGTTGACATCTATGATGCTAGTTAAAGTAGTCTGGGTCAGTGTACTATATTGACACCAGTAAATACTTACTGCCACTATTACTATGTCAGAAACTCAGCAGATGAGCCCACCCCTGTACCTAAGTATGCCACACTTTTTTTTGTTTTTTTTTTGTTTTGCGAGACATTAACATCTATTTATTTTTTGTGAGTACTAACTGTGTCAGACACTCCTTGCAATCATCCTCCGCTGACCACACCAATGCTGCCTGTGTACCCCAGCGAGATAACTGTAAGTGCCTTGAGCCTATTTTTATTTATTTTAGGCCTAGTAAGCCTGTCTGCGGTCCCTCCTTGCAATCCTCCTCCACTGACCACAACAATGCTGCCTGTGTACCCATGTAACCTATTTAAAACTGCATTGAGCCTATTTTTATTTATTTTAGGCCTAGTAAGCCTGTCTGCGGTCCCTCCTTGCAATCCTCCTCCACTGACCACAACAATGCTGCCTGTGTACCCCTGCGAGATAACTCTAAGTGCCTTGAGCCTATTTTTATTTATTTTAGGCCTAGTAAGCCTGTCTGCGGTCCCTCCTTGCAATCCTCCTCCACTGACCACAACAATGCTGCCTGTGTACCCATGTAACCTATTTAAAACTGCATAGAGCCTATTTTTATTTATTTTAGGCCTAGTAAGCCTGTCTGTGGTCCCTCCTTGCAATCCTCCTCCACTGACCACAACAATGCTGCCTGTGTACCCATGTAACCTATTTAAAACTGCATAGAGCCTATTTTTATTTATTTTAGGCCTAGTAAGCCTGTCTGCGGTCCCTCCTTGCAATCCTCCTCCACTGACCACAACAATGCTGCCTGTGTACCCCTGCAAGATAACTCTAAGTGCCTTGAGCCTATTTTTATTTATTTTAGGCCTAGTAAGCCTGTCTGCGGTCCCTCCTTGCAATCCTCCTCCACTGACCACAACAATGCTGCCTGTGTACCCATGTAAACTATTTAAAACTGCATAGAGCCTATTTTTATTTATGTTAGGCCCAGTAAGCCTGTCTGTGGCCCCTCCTTGCAATCCTCCTCCACTGACCACAACAATGCTGCCTGTGTACCCATGTAACCTATTTAAAACTGCATAGAGCCTATTTTTATTTTTTTTAGGCCTAGTAAGCCTGTCTGCGGTCCCTCCTTGCAATCCTCCTCCACTGACCACAACAATGCTGCCTGTGTACCCATGTAACCTATTTAAAACTGCATAGAGCCTATTTTTATTTATTTTAGGCCTAGTAAGCCTGTCTGCGGTCCCTCCTTGCAATCCTCCTCCACTGACCACAACAATGCTGCCTGTGTACCCCTGCGAGATAACTCTAAGTGCCTTGAGCCTATTTTTAGTTATTTTAGGCCTAGTAAGCCTGTCTGCGGTCCCTCCTTGCAATCCTCCTCCACTGACCACAACAATGCTGCCTGTGTACCCCTGCGAGATAACTCTAAGTGCCTTGAGCCTATTTTTAGTTATTTTAGGCCTAGTAAGCCTGTCTGCGGTCCCTCCTTGCAATCCTCCTCCACTGACCACAACAATGCTGCCTGTGTACCCATGTAACCTATTTAAAATTGCATAGAGCCTATTTTTATTTATTTTAGGCCTAGTAAGCCTGTCTGCGGTCCTGTTATGATCCTGGTGGCAAGGATCGCAAACTGACCTGCTAAGTAACAGAAATCCTTAGGACAAGCTCTGGGGATGTGGGAGCTATACTGACCGCAACCCTGATTCTATCAATACACACTATAGGCAGCCGTGGAGCGTTACCTAAAATCCTAGACGCCTCGTCACAGCCTGAGAAAATAGCTACCCCTAGAGAGAAAGCAAGCCTCACATGCCTCAGAGAAATCACCCCAAAGTTTTAGACAGCCCCCACAAATAATAACGGTGAGTTAAGGGGAAAACACAAACGTAGAAATGAAAACAGGTTTTTAGCAAATGAGGCCCGCTAACACTAAATAGACAGAAGACAGCAAGGGATCTGTGCGGTCAGTATAAAATGCTATCAAAAATAATCCACGCAGAGATTACAAGAACCCCCACACCGACTCATGATGTGAGGGGCGCAACTCTGCACCCCAGAACTTCCAGCAAGCGAGAATATTACATATAAGCAAGCTGGACAGAACTCATCATATACAGAGAAACATTTTCAAGGAAATAATGAGCAAACATGAACTAGCAAGACTTCGCTTCTCAGGAGGAGACAGGTCACAAGGAAAGTCAAGAGAGATCAGAACCAGTACTGAACACAACGACAGCAGGCAAAAAGTGAAGGTCCAGGTGGAGTTAAATAGAGGCCAGACTAGCAGAAAACGAGGCAGCTGGATTCCAGCTACAGACCCGCAGTAAGCACTAAAGGCCACCAGAGGGAGCCCAAGAACAGAACTCACACAATACCACTCATGACCACAGGAGGGAGCCCGAGAACGGAATTCACAACACGGTCCCTCCTTGCAATCCTCCTCCACTGACCACAACAATGCTGCCTGTGTACCCATGTAACCTATTTAAAACTGCATAGAGACTATTTTTATTTATTTTAGGCCTAGTAAGCCTGTCTGCGGTCCCTCCTTGCAATCCTCCTCCACTGACCACAACAATGCTGCCTGTGTACCCCTGCGAGATAACTCTAAGTGCCTTGAGCCTATTTTTATTTATTTTAGGCCTAGTAAGCCTGTCTGCGGTCCCTCCTTGCAATCCTCCTCCACTGACCACAACAATGCTGCCTGTGTACCCATGTAACCTATTTAAAACTGCATAGAGCCTATTTTTATTTATTTTAGGCCTAGTAAGCCTGTCTGCGGTCCCTCCTTGCAATCCTCCTCCACTGACCACAACAATGCTGCCTGTGTACCCCTGCGAGATAACTCTAAGTGCCTTGAGCCTATTTTTATTTATTTTAGGCCTAGTAAGCCTGTCTGCGGTCCCTCCTTGCAATCCTCCTCCACTGACCACAACAATGCTGCCTGTGTACCCATGTAACCTATTTAAAACTGCATAGAGCCTATTTTTATTTATTTTAGGCCTAGTAAGCCTGTCTGCGGTCCCTCCTTGCAATCCTCCTCCACTGACCACAACAATGCTGCCTGTGTACCCCTGCAAGATAACTGTAAGTGCCTTGAGACTATTTTTATTTATTTTAGGCCTAGTAAGCCTGTCTGCAGTCCCTCCTTGCAATCCTCCTCCACTGACGACAACAATGCTGCCTGTGTACCCATGTAACCTATTTAAAACTGCATAGAGCCTATTTTTATTTATTTTAGGCCTAGTAAGCCTGTCTGCGGTCCCTCCTTGCAATCCTCCTCCACTGACCACAACAATGCTGCCTGTGTACCCATGTAACCTATTTAAAACTGCATAGAGACTATTTTTATTTATTTTAGGCCTAGTAAGCCTGTCTGCGGTCCCTCCTTGCAATCCTCCTCCACTGACCACAACAATGCTGCCTGTGTACCCCTGCGAGATAACTCTAAGTGCCTTGAGCCTATTTTTATTTATTTTAGGCCTAGTAAGCCTGTCTGTGGTCCCTCCTTGCAATCCTCCTCCACTGACCACAACAATGCTGCCTGTGTACCCATGTAACCTATTTAAAACTGCATAGAGCCTATTTTTATTTATTTTAGGCCTAGTAAGCCTGTCTGCGGTCCCTCCTTGCAATCCTCCTCCACTGACCACAACAATGCTGCCTGTGTACCCCTGCGAGATAACTCTAAGTGCCTTGAGCCTATTTTTAGTTATTTTAGGCCTAGTAAGCCTGTCTGCGGTCCCTCCTTGCAATCGTCCTCCGCTGACCACACCAATGCTGCCCGTGTACCCCTTGAACCTATTTAATAGTTCATAGAGCCTATTTATATATTTTATTTAATATTAATAAAGCCATGATGGACTACGCTGTACCACGCTACAAGCTAACCAGTCGACACTTCTTTTGCGAGAAAAGCCATCCCAACCCTCCACTAGCATGTAAAAGACCGCATTGTCCATGCACTCTGGCAATCTGTGAGTACAAAGGTGCACCTGACAACAGACGCATGGACCTGTAGGCATGGCCACGGAAGGTTACGTGTCCATTACGGCGCAATGGGTTAATCTGGTGGATGCATGGTCCACAGGGGACAGCCTACTAAGTCTGTCTGCAGTCCCTAATTCAAATGGTCCTCCACTGTATAAATCTGAGCTTCAACCTTCTGGCTCTCATTAAGTGCTTTTTAACAAAAATTTGGTGGTTGGGGCATACTAACGGTGTCTGCCGCTCCCTGGTGTTGTCCTCCACTGTATAAATCTGAGCTTCAACCTTCTGGCTCTCATTAAGTTCTGTTTTTTAAAAATTTGGTGGTTGGGGCCTACTAACGGTGTGTGCCACACCTTGGTTTTGTCCTGTTTTATTTTCCTGACCTTTAATCTTCAGGCTTTCGGCCTTCATTTGTAATATTAAACTGCATAGGGCCTACTAGTTGGGTTGGGCCTACTAACGGTGTCTGCCGCTCAAAGGTGTTCTCCTCCACTGAACAAAGCAGTGCCGCTTTTTACTCCTGTTACCAATTTTGAACTTTATTTTGCCCACTTTATTATTTGGGCCTACTAACTGTGTCTGCCTCTCATTACAGTTGTCCTCCACTGAACTAAGCAATGCTGCCTGGTTAGTCCTGTAACCAATTTTGAATTGCATTTAGCCCACTTTATTATTTGGCCCTATATCAGTGTTTCCTCCTCATCCTGCCCATTGCCCAGCCGGTGCTACATGAGTCTTGTGGTACTTTGACCCAGACCACTACATTCCCCTTGCACACTACACAGCCACAATCTTACCCTGCTGAAAGTCAGGTTCCCCTTCCCGCATACTATACCACCTTACACAGGGACAAAGAGGAAGGTGCAGATGAAAGACAGGTTTCTTTAACAGGTAGGGGGCATACTCGTTGGCGACGTCACAGGCACAGGGCCCCTCAGAGTACGCAAAAGTGTCGCTGCCGGTGGGAGGCGCCCCCGCCGTGCAAACACACCGCTGTACTTTGAGGGGCCCTGTGCCAATGCCAATGCGAACGAGTGGGCCCCCCCTGCTTGCTCAGGATCACAGCACTTGCAACGTTGAAATACTTACCTCTCCCTGCTCCACCACCGTGACGTAGTCCACGTTTCCTGGGCCCACTAAAACCTTGAACCAGCCCTACCCCCCACAACTTTTGCCAAATGACCCCCAATTTCCAATGTCCAACTATTATTATAAAGTTAATTAAGATTGACAAGCTTCAGAAACAAGAATGGATGTTTTTGGCATTAAAATGGGCACTGTAGGTGTTTTCCTGGCCTCCACTCACTGCCGACTATGCTTCCCCATTGACTTGCATTGGGTTTCGTGTTTCAGTCGATCCCCGACTTTTCGCGATAATCGGCCGACTGCACTCGACTTGACTTTGGACAAAGTCGGGTTTCGCAAAACCCGACTCGATCTTAAAAAAATTAAAGTCGCTCAACCCTAATTATTATTATTATTATTATTATCTGTGGTTACTTGGATAGATGGTTGTACTAAATGCAAATACTATCCCTAAACATACCCTGAGGTTGTAATTATACCTCAAGGTATTGATATCCTAAGATACTATAATTTTTTTCTGATTGTTAAAAAATTGTTACCTTATATTTCTATATTTCATCTCTTTTAAAGCTATATGTTTACCCACCTGCACTAGCGACAGGGCCTATCAGGGATAGATTGGGATAGCCGTCGCGGAGTGGGGCGCCAGAAAACCATGTCTTTTAGGGTGCCAACCCCCACAGCTAGGTAGGGTCCATATAGGGATGAATTGGGGACTCAGGTTATTTTTGAAGTATCAGTGTATGTATCAATTGTGCTCTTTTGAACATGGTTATTGTTTACGCACTGGTTGGTGATTTTTTTAATATGTAACTAATAAATTTATTGCTTTTTAAAGGGAACGACTGAAACTTTTGGCCAATTTCAGGGAACTTGTTCTCTTGTCACTCTCACTCCAGGGTACTCCCTCAGTGCAGGCTCAGCCCTGTTTGCCCCCAGCAGAGGGTCGTGGACCTTTCCCAGGTTCCTTCCTGAGCTGGCGGGGCCCGAAGTGATAAGCATAGTGGAACAGAGTCCTGTATAAAGTCCTGAGTGGCTGTATACTGCTCAATCAGGTTGACCACCAGACCTAGGGTGCTGGGATCCCCTTGGCCCACCCAACGCTGAATAGTGGTCGGCAGAGTCCTCACTAGCTGATCGACCACCACCCTCTCTATCATCTGGTAAGGGGTTAAGTTCTCAGGCTGAAGTAATTTTTTTACCAGTTGTAACAAGTCATATTCCTGAGACCTGGCAAGACGAGACTCCACAAAGGACCACTGAAACAACCGTTGGGCCCACACATATGTATTAACCCCCAGTCAAGCAAGGATCTCACCTCTCATTTTCTCATAGTCCAAGGCATCATGCCGACTGAGGTCTAAGTAGGCCTTCTGGGCATTTCTCGTTAAGAAAGTGGCCACCACTTCAGACCACTGGGACATTGGCAAGCTCTCCTGCTCTGCTGGGGGCTCGGACACAGTGAGGAAAGCCTCCAAATCACCTTCAGGACTCTTCTTCCTCAGTGCTGACCACACGGGGCCTCCAAACAGATCGGGATTTTGACACACCCAACCCTTTGCTGCAGGGTTTAACTGGAATCTGTGGCTATGGACCACTTGTAAGACCCAGTCTGGAGGAAGCGAACTGCCCCACTACCATCCTGTAGTTTGCTCCAAAAATAAAATCCCTTAACGGGTTTTCCTAAATATTGCCTTGGTCAAATTACTTGACCAGGTCCACACTTACTTTTATTTTGCACTGCAGCCACAGCTATATCTGATACTGCAATGTACTCCAGTGGGTTTAATATGCTTTTATGCGCATTCTGGGAGGATACATGTCAATCCTTGCATATGATCCCCTCACTGCCTCACACTCTCTATCTATGTCTGTCTGTCTCTCTATCTATCCATATTCCTAGGTTCCCTTTTCCCTGAGGGCCCCAGCCAGTGGTGTGTGCTAATAGTGGCACACCACATGGCCACTAAGGAGCCTGGAATAGCGCATTCAACTTATAAGCATCATAGATGACCATACACGTGAAAGCAATGATGGAGTAGAGCGCGTCAGATGATGCTCCCTCTCCCCTCACTATTCCTCTGCTTCTGATTCAGCGAGTGTGCTATGACATCATTTCGTCGTCCGCCACGCTGTGCCAGCAGTGAAGCTGAGGAGAGGCGCTGCATAAGCCAGAGAAACAGGGCATCGGGGAGAGGTAAGTATTGCGTGTGTTTGCATTATACTGTGTGTATAATATTGCTGGACTGAGGTATTGCATTATTGTGTGTGTGTGGGGGGAAGGCTGCATTTTACTGTGTGTAGGGGGCTGCATTGTAGTGTGTGTGGTGCATTATACTGTGTGTGAGGGGGCTACATTGTAGTATGTGTGTGTATAAGGGGGCTGCATTATACTGTGTGTGTGGGGGGAGAGGTTGCATTATTGTGTGTGTGTGCTGCATTATATTGTTTGTATGAGGTAGCTGTATCATACTGTGTGTGGGAGGGGAGCTGCATTTCTCCTGCTCATGGTGCGGACAGACAGGTCCTGCAAGTTCAAAGCCAATTAGCTCATTTCACCTTTCCGACGTGCTGAATTTGCAGAATGGGCAAAACAAAAATTTTAACAGGACCCTCAGTTTACACAGAACATTATGTTCAGTGATGAGGCAAGCTTTTTTGGGTGGCCCATTTATACGGATACACCTAGATAACATGAGAATGGTGACAGTTTTCTTGCATAGGGTTTCTGTTGTGAATCCGCTTTTTGGGCTCCCCTGGTGGTTGCTGGTGGTACTGGTGACTTGTGTGTGCTTTGCTGTCTCAGTTCACCTGCTCCCATCAGTGTTTGGGAGTTTCCTATTTAGCCTTGCTCTCCAGTCATTTCCTTGCCGGTCATCATTGTAACCAGAGCCTTCGGTTGCATGTTCCTGCTACTAGTCTGCTGATCAGCTAAGTGGACTTTGTCCTTTTGTTTTGTATCTTTTGTCCAGTTTGCAGTTTTTGTTATTCTCTGTAGCTGGAAGCTCTTGCGGGCTGAAATTGCCACTCCTGTGTCATGAGTTGACACAGGAGTCTTAAAGTAATTTCAGGATGGTTTTTTGAAAGGGTTTTCAGTTGACCGTGAAGTCCTCTTTTGTATCCTTCTGCTATCTAGTAAGTGGACCTCTCTTTGCTAAATCTACTTTCATACTGTGTATGTCTTTTCCTCTTAACTCACCGTTATTACATGTGGGGGGCTGCTATCATCTTTTGGGGTATTTCCCTAGAGGTAAGCCAGGTCTGTTCCTTCCTCTACCAGGCGTAGTTAGTCCTCCGGCTGGCGCGTGGCATCTAGGAAGTCGTAGGTATGCTCCCTGGCTACTATTAGTTGTGTGGTAGATTTAGTTCACGGTCAGCTCGAGATTCCATCACCCAGAGCTCGTCCGTTATTTTTGTGTTCTGATGTTTCCTTGCCATTGGGAATCATGACAGTATGACCGGCCAATGTTAAAGTTATTGGCAGAAGAAAGGAGAGAAAAAAGAAGTCTGTAGATTTTTATTTTTTTTTCCCCCTATGCTTGCTCCATAGTTGGATCAGTTGTATTTCAGCTCTAATTACAGCCTTTGCCTTTCTCTCCTTCTAATCCTTGAATGGCTCTGATCTCACCTGTTTAAAGATGGACCCTCAGAGTTTGGCTGTAGGTTTAAATAATCTTGCTACCAAGGTTCAAAATTTACAAGATTTTGTTATACATACTCCGATGTCTGAACCTAAAATTCCTACACCAGAGGTGTTTTCCGGAGATAGATCTCGGTTCCTGAATTTCAAATATAATTGTAAATTGTTCCTTTCTCTCAGACCTCACTCCTCTGGAGATCCTGTCCAGCAGGTTAAGATTGTAATTTCTTTGCTGCGAGGTGACCCTCAAAATTGGGCATTTTCATTGACACCAGGGGATCCTGCGTTGCTCAATGTGGATGCGTTTTTTCTGGCTTTAGGGTTGCTTTATGAGGAACCTAATTTGGAGATTCAAGCTGAAAAAGCTTTGATAGCCCTATCTCAAGGGCAAGATGAAGCTGAGATATACTGCCAAAAATTTCGTAGATGGTCTGTGCTTACTCAGTGGAATGAGTGCGCCCTAGCAGCAAATTTCAGAGAGGGCCTTTCTGATGCCGTTAAAGATGTTATGGTCGGGTTCCCTGCGCCCACAGGTCTGAATGAGTCCATGACAATGGCTATTCAGATTGATCAGCGTTTGCGGGAGCGCAAACCCGTGCACCATTTGGCGGTATCTTCTGAAGAGACGCCAGAGAAAATGCAATGTGACAGAATTCTGTCCAGAAGCGAGCGGCAGAATTATAGGCGTAAAAATGGGTTATGCTTCTATTGTGGTGATTCTGCTCATGTTATATCAGCATGCTCTAAACGTACAAGGAAGGTTGACAAGTCTATTTCAATTGGCACTTTACAGTCTAAATTTATTCTGTCTGTAACCTTGATTTGTTCATTATCAGTTATTACCGTGGATGCCTATGTGGACTCTGGCGCCGCTCTGAGTCTTATGGATTGGTCCTTTGCCAGGCGCTGTGGGTTTGATTTAGAGCCTCTGGAAGTCCCTATACCTCTGAAGGGTATTGATTCTACGCCTTTGGCTTGTAATAAACCACAATTCTGGACGCAAGTGACTATGCGTATGACTCCAGACCATCAGGAGGTGATTCGCTTCCTTGTGTTGTACAATTTGCATGATGTTTTGGTGCTTGGATTACCATGGTTACAATCTCATAACCCAGTCCTTGACTGGAAAACAATGTCTGTGTTAAGCTGGGGATGTCAGGGGGCTCATGGGGACATACCTTTGGTTTCCATTTCGTCATCTATTCCCTCTGAGATTCTGGCATTTTTGTCTGATTATCGTGATATTTTTGAGGAGCCAAAAATTGGTTCACTCCCTCCCCACAGAGATTGTGATTGCGCCATAGATCTGATTCCTGGCAGTAAATTTCCAAAGGGTCGTTTGTTTAACTTATCTGTACCTGAACATGCTGCTATGCGAGAGTATATTAAGGAGTCCCTGGAAAAGGGACATATTCGTCCTTCTTCATCTCCTTTAGGAGCTGGTTTTTTCTTTGTATCTAAAAAGGATGGCTCTCTGAGGCCTTGTATTGATTATCGACTCCTGAATAAAATTACAGTCAAATATCAGTATCCGTTGCCTTTGCTGACTGACTTGTTTGCTCGCATAAGGGGGGCTAAGTGGTTCTCTAAGATTGATCTTCGTGGGGCGTATAATTTGGTGCAAATTAAGCAGGGGGATGAGTGGAAAACCGCATTTAATACGCCTGAGGGCCATTTTGAGTATTTAGTAATGCCTTTCGGCCTTTCTAATGCACCTTCAGTCTTTCAGTCCTTAATGCATGATATTTTCCGTGAATATTTGGATAAATTTATGATTGTGTATTTGGATGATATTTTGATTTTTTCTGATGACTGGGAGTCTCATGTTCAACAGGTCAGGAGGGTTTTTCAGGTTTTGCGGGAGAATTCTTTGTGTGTAAAGGGTTCAAAGTGTGTTTTTGGGGTTCAAAAGATTTCCTTTTTGGGGTACATTTTTTCCCCTTCTTCTGTTGAGATGGACCCTGTCAAGGTTCGGGCTATTTGTGACTGGACGCAGCCTGCTTCTCTTAAGAGTCTTCAGAAATTCTTGGGCTTTGCTAATTTTTATCGTCGATTTATAACTGGTTTTTCTGGCGTTGCTAAACCTCTGACGGATTTGACCAAAAAGGGTGCTGATGTTGCCAATTGGTCCCCTGCTGCTGTGGAGGCCTTTCGGGAGCTTAAGCGCCGCTTTTTGTCTGCCCCTGTGTTGCACCAGCCTGATGTTTCTCTTCCCTTTCAGGTTGAGGTCGATGCTTCCGAGATCGGAGCGGGGGCGGTTTTGTTGCAGAAAAGTTCCGACTGCTCAGTGATGAGACCTTGTGCGTTCTTTTCTCGAAAATTTTCGGCCGCCGAGCGAAACTATGATGTTGGTAATCGGGAGCTTTTGGCCATGAAGTGGGCATTTGAGGAGTGGCGTCATTGGCTTGAGGGTGCCAGACATCAGGTGGTAGTTTTGACTGATCACAAGAATCTGATTTATCTGGAGTCTGCCAGGCGCCTGAATCCTAGACAGGCACGATGGTCGTTGTTTTTTTCTCGGTTTAATTTTGTGGTTTCATACTTACCGGGTTCTAAAAATGTTAAGGCAGATGCTCTTTCTAGGAGTTTTGAGCCTGATTCTCCTGGGGATTCTGAACCTGCTGGTGTCCTTAAGGATGGGGTGGTTTTGTCTGCTGTCTCCCCAGATCTGCGACGTGCTTTGCAAGAATTTCAGGCGGATAGACCTGATCGTTGTCCGCCTGGTAGACTGTTTGTTCCTGATGATTGGACCAGTAGAGTCATCTCGGAAGTTCATTCTTCTTCGCTGGCAGGTCATCCTGGAATTTTTGGTACCAGAGATTTGGGGGCTAGATCCTTCTGGTGGCCTTCCCTGTCTCGGGATGTGCGTGTTTTTGTGCAGTCTTGTGATGTGTGTGCTCGGGCCAAGCCTTGTTGTTCTAGGGCTAGTGGGTTATTGTTGCCCTTGCCTGTTCCGAAGAGGCCTTGGACGCACATCTCTATGGACTTTATTTCTGATCTCCCTGTTTCTCAGAAGATGTCTGTCATCTGGGTGGTGTGTGACCGTTTTTCTAAAATGGTTCATTTGGTACCATTGCCTAAGTTGCCTTCCTCATCTGAGTTGGTCCCTCTGTTTTTTCAAAATGTGGTTCGCTTGCATGGTATTCCGGAAAACATCGTTTCTGACAGGGGAACCCAGTTCGTGTCTAGATTTTGGCGGGCATTCTGTGCCAGGTTGGGCATTGATTTGTCTTTTTCGTCTGCATTCCATCCTCAGACTAATGGCCAGACGGAGCGAACTAATCAAACTTTGGAGACTTATTTGAGGTTTTTTGTGTCTGCGGATCAGGATGACTGGGTTGCCTTTTTGCCGTTGGCGGAATTTGCTCTTAATAATCGGGCTAGTTCTGCCACTTTGGTTTCTCCTTTCTTTTGCAATTCAGGGTTTCATCCTCGTTTTTCATCTGGTCAGGTGGAATCTTCGGATTGTCCTGGAGTGGATGCGGTGGTGGATCGGTTGCATCAGATTTGGGGACAAGTGGTGGACAATTTGAAGTTGTCCCAGGAGAGGACTCAGCAGTTTGCTAACCGCCGTCGTCGTGTTGGTCCTCGCCTTCGTGTTGGGGACTTGGTGTGGTTGTCTTCCCGTTTTGTCCCTATGAGGGTTTCTTCTCCTAAGTTTAAGCCTCGGTTCATCGGTCCTTATAGGATTTTGGAGATACTTAACCCTGTGTCCTTTCGTTTGGACCTCCCGGCATCTTTCGCTATCCATAATGTATTCCATCGGTTGTTGTTGCGGAGATATGAGGTACCGGTGGTTCCTTCTACTGAACCTCCTGCTCCTGTGCTGGTGGAGGGTGAATTGGAGTACGTTGTAGAGAAGATCTTGGATTCCCGTATTTCCAGACGGAGACTTCAATATCTGGTTAAATGGAAGGGCTATGGTCAGGAAGATAATTCTTGGGTAACTGCCTCTGATGTTCATGCCTCGGATTTGGTTCGTGCCTTTCATAGGGCTCATCCAGATCGCCCTGGCGGTTCTCGTGAGGGTTCGGTGCCCCCTCCTTAAGGGGGGGTACTGTTGTGAATCCGCTTTTTGGGCTCCCCTGGTGGTTGCTGGTGGTACTGGTGACTTGTGTGTGCTTTGCTGTCTCAGTTCACCTGCTCCCATCAGTGTTTGGGAGTTTCCTATTTAGCCTTGCTCTCCAGTCATTTCCTTGCCGGTCATCATTGTAACCAGAGCCTTCGGTTGCATGTTCCTGCTACTAGTCTGCTGATCAGCTAAGTGGACTTTGTCCTTTTGTTTTGTATCTTTTGTCCAGTTTGCAGTTTTTGTTATTCTCTGTAGCTGGAAGCTCTTGCGGGCTGAAATTGCCACTCCTGTGTCATGAGTTGACACAGGAGTCTTAAAGTAATTTCAGGATGGTTTTTTGAAAGGGTTTTCAGTTGACCGTGAAGTCCTCTTTTGTATCCTTCTGCTATCTAGTAAGTGGACCTCTCTTTGCTAAATCTACTTTCATACTGTGTATGTCTTTTCCTCTTAACTCACCGTTATTACATGTGGGGGGCTGCTATCATCTTTTGGGGTATTTCCCTAGAGGTAAGCCAGGTCTGTTCCTTCCTCTACCAGGCGTAGTTAGTCCTCCGGCTGGCGCGTGGCATCTAGGAAGTCGTAGGTATGCTCCCTGGCTACTATTAGTTGTGTGGTAGATTTAGTTCACGGTCAGCTCGAGATTCCATCACCCAGAGCTCATCCGTTATTTTTGTGTTCTGATGTTTCCTTGCCATTGGGAATCATGACAGGTTTCCCTGTCATGGTCAGCTGCAGCCGCTAATGCGGCCCAGCCCATAAATGCCCCCAAGCCAACCAACCTCAGAAGACATGGGGCGCACGTCCCCCGGGGATGCAATACGGACCCTTTTTACCGCAGAGGGGGACCCGGGCCTACCCGAACTAGGGGAGGGCAGAGACCAGGTTTCTATGGCAGATGAGCATGTGGACAAGGAAAGAGACACGTAGGACTTGATTACACCGCACAACTTCAGGTATAGAGAAAGTAAAGTTTACTAAAGTAAAGTCACACAGTACATAAACAAAACATGACGAAGTCAGGCTCCCGATTCCACACCTGCAGAAGGGTACCACCCTGTGGACTCAAAGGCACCAACGGATCACCGAGGCACACATAGGCGGGACATCAGGACCCAGGCAGGACATCAGGGTACACGAGGACATCAGGGAGCAGGCAAGACATCAGGATACAGACAGGACATCAGGACATCTGGACTCAGGAAGGACCTCAGGACATCAGGACACAGGCAGGGCATCAAGACACAGGAATACTGGATAGACATCTGAGACACTGGCATGGCAGCCCAGGTCATCAGCTGGGACACTGGCGTGGCAGCCCAGGTCATCAGTTACATCAGGACATCGAACACAGGAAGGACATCAGGACATCAGGGAACACGAGGTCATCAGGATGCAGGTAAGACATCAGGACACACGAGAACGTCTGGACATCAGGGTCCATGAGGTCATCAGGACACAGGCAGGCCATCAGGGTACAGACAGGACATCAGGACATCTGGATCCAGGGTCACCGGCAGACATCAGACAGGAGTCATTCAGTTCTGGACATCCGACATGACCTACAGGCACCACCAGTCATCAGGCTCCAAGCTCCAGGCACCGGTCATCAGGTTCCAGTCTGCAGTCGTCAGCCTCCAGGCATCGGACCTAGGAAGGAACTCAAGCGTGATGGTGCAAGCACTGCCGTACTGGACATGAGCCAGACGGGGTTAACACTGCATGGTAGTCAGAGCACAGAGTAGTAGATGCTCAGCAGAAACACCGGTTTCAAGAGACTCAAAGTCACTGGGAATGAGGCTCCAGATGCAGAGGGATTCCAGGAAATAATCACAGCAGACACAGTTCAGACAGGTTCAGGTACAGGATCAAGGATTCGGGCCTGGATATACTGCTTCCAGGACAGGCGCCAGAAGAGGACAAAACAGGAATCAAGGCAAGCACTTTGGTACCAAAACATAGCAAGGAGAGGTGCAGAAACACAAACACACATAGCGAAGTTCAGGAGCTTTGTGAGTAGCTCAGGCCCCGCCCATAGGGCAGGGGAACTTTATATAGGAGCTGCCCCTTAGCAATTGGCTGGGGACAGCATTTCAAGTACACACCCTAACCCTGATAAAAGCAGGGGAGGTGTGGCCACTCACGCCCTAAGCACAAACAGAAAATATTACAGCACAATCAGTGCAGGATTTGAGGCTCAGGGCACCTAACTGAAACTGCATGCACTGACCCACGTGGAAAGTCATGCACCAGCTGCAAATGACCTCACAACCCGTGGACAGCTTCACAGCAGCAACCAGGAACCGCACATGTGGATGGTCCTACAGAAAAGACCTAACCAACATGTACGGCTGCGCAGCAGAGCAGGGAACTGAGAAGGCTCCATCCAGGTAACAGCCAACAGTATCCCAGCTCAAGTTAGGGGGAAATGAGTAAAGGGTTAAAGCAAACATATGCATTGTCATGCCGAAAACCAGAAACAGGCAGAATGGCATGACAGTCTTGCATTGAAATCTGCTACAATGACCCAGGTACTGTATTCACCAGACATCAACACAATTTTTATCTGCTCCTCATGTGTTAGTTAACCTCTGCGACATGTCAATGGCTGTAAACAAACAGAAACTTGTAAATAACTCATGAAAGAATAAAGTTACGTTACAACCAAGCACACCATTGTTTTTCTTGTGAAATTCTCAAAAAGTTTGATGTGTCACATGACCCTCTTCCCATTGGAAAAAATAAAGTTGGATCCAAAATGGCCAACTTCAAAATGGCCGCAACCATTCCCATTTTATTTAGGTATATCCATATACATGGCCCACTCTGTACAGGTAATGAGTGGAGGATAGAGAATCCTCTTAAAGAAGAAGTAACAGGTCTGTGAGTGCCAGAATTCTTGCATGTTTTTAGGTGACCAAATACTTATTTTCCACCATAACTTGCCAAATCAGACGAAGTGATTTTCTGGATTTGTTTTCTCATTTTGACTCTCATAGTTGTGGTCTACCTCTGTTGTCAATTACAGGCCTCTCTCATCTTTTTAAGTGGGAGAACTTGCACAATTGGTGGCTGACTAAATACTTTTTTCCCCACTTTATATACTATTCACTACCATATAACACAACTAATTAACTATCACAGGTTCCTGCATCTTTTCCAATTAGTCTCCCCGTACTCCATCCATACTTACTAATGACACTGAGGTCATTTTATGCCTCTATTCTGGGGAGAGCCTCAGCTCTTTTAGCAAAGTTAGTTGACTACAGTTTATCCATGATGGCTTCCAGCCACAACATGGCTTTTCAGTGTATTATGTCTGACCATTCTCTTACAAGTTGTCCCCTTCTGTATGACATTAGTAACAGAATAATTTTTGGGGGGCCTTTGGATCAGATCTCTATAACAGACTGGATGCTGCAAACAATTTGAAAGTGAGCTGTCCCCTACTGTATGACGTTAGTAACAGAATAATTTTTGGCGAGCTTGTGAATTAGGCCTCTATAACAGACTAGATGCTACAAACAATTTGAAAGTGAGATGTTCCCTACTGTACAATGTTAGTAGCAGAATATTTTTTTCCTGCCTGTGGATTAGGCGTCTATAACAGAATAGATGCTGCGAACGATTTGAAAGTGAGATGTCACCTACTGTATGACGTTAGTAACAGAAGAAATTTTAGAGGCCTGCGGATCAGGTCTCTATAACAGACTAGATGCTACAAACAATTTGAAAGTGAGGTGTCCCCTACTGTACGACGTTAGTAACAGAATAATTTTTTGGTGCCTGTGGATTAGGCCTCTATAACAGAATAGATGCTACAGCTACAAACAATTTGAAAGTGAGATCCCTAGTGAGTAGTTCCCTACTGTACGGTGTTAGTAACAGAAACATTTTTTTTTTAGTGTGGGTGACTCCTGTATAAAGTAGAAGATATGCTAAAAACAATTTCAAATTCGGATTTAGCCTGCTGTATCACATTTGTAAAACCCAAAAAATGTTTTTTACTATGTGCAACAGCTCTGCACACACAACAATTTTACAGCCAAAAAAATTACAATGTTGGATATGGCGGCCCGTAACACGTTTAGCAACAGAATTTTTTTTGTGTTATGTTCATGAGGTCTGTAGAGAGCTTCATTTCAATCCAACAAATGGCAACAAGGGATATGGCAGGCTGTATCGCGTTTTGCAACAGAAAAATTATAAAATTTTTTTTAATGTGCGTTAGGTTTGCAGACAGTTTCACATCACCACCACAAAATGACAACATGGAATCTGGCAAGCTGTATCACATTTAGCAACAGAAATAATGTATATATATTTTTTAATGTGCATGAACTATGCATACTGTGGAATTGCACCGCCACTAAATAACAAGATGAGATATGACATGGTGAATCTTGCTAGCAGCTGCCTCCCCAAAATATTTCTTCATGTGCAATAGCTCAAATCACAGAAATATGTTACTTCAGCACAAAATTACAAAGTGGCATATGGTGTGCTGCTTCACATTTAGCTAGTGAAAAAATAAGATTTAAAACGCTATACTCATGCATCGAGCACAATAGAAGCAGTGCACAACACACTTGTATGACATGCTTTGTGCAAAAAGAAAAAAAAAAAAACAAAAACAAAAAAAACCACTTGTATGACATGTGCACTGCTGTCTTTGTCTCTGGACCTCAGTAATGGCAAAAAAAGTTGCTGGAAAGTTGATTTCACAACCACACAGGACACTACTTAGCTAAACTATCTGAGCAAGAGACAACCAACTAGCTAACTAAAATATAGCTACTAACACTGCCAGCATTCAGGAGCAGCCTTTGTGCACTTTTACAGTGCCAAAATGTTGCTAAAACAAGATGTCTGCTCTTTATATGGAGAGGGACATGTGATTTCAGCAGCCAATGACACAAGCCATGCAAAAATAATAATTGTTTTCTATAAAATAGTTTTTATTGTGTAAAAGTGCCAAAACATAAAAAAATATAAATTGGATATCGCTGTAATCGTATTGACCTGAGGAATAAAGCTGCCTTACCAAGTTTTCCATATGGAATGGTATGAAAAAAAAACAAAAATACATTTTTGAATTGCTGTTTTTTTTGTACATTCTGTCTCCCAAAAATCAGAATAGAAAGCGATCAAAAAACCCGATAAAAAATCGGATTGCACTCGGACCAATGTTATTCAATGGGTGACATCTCATCTGCGATTTTATTCTCAGCTGAAATCGTACTGAGAAAAAAATTGCAGTATGCGAGTGCTGTCTGTTTTTTTACGCACCGCTGTCCTTTGAAAAGCCGGCAATTCATATGCGGCTACTGTAAAAATCACACTGACAGGTTAGAATAGAATAGATAGAATAGAAATATACACATAGAATACATATATATCTATATATAGATTTATATGTCAGTAACACGCACACATATATATACAGTATATGTATTTATATTGAACTGAAAGATAGATAAAATAAAAGCCGGTTATTCATCTGCCGGCTTCTGTAAAACCACTGCAGGAGCCGACAGGATAGAAGAGATGGATTACATACATTAAATACATGTAGAATAGGTAGATATATAGATGTCAGTGACAAATACAATTAGTACAGTGTGTGTGCAAATTACAGGACATGTATTTAATTAATGAAAGAATATTTTACGGAAAAAAAGGGTGTGGGCTCCCGTTCAATTTTCAAAACCAGCAGAGGGAAAGCTAGCAACTGGGGGTCGATGCTTCTAGCCTGGGTGGGGGTAATACCCATGGATCTTCCCAGGCTATTAATATCGGATCACAGCTGTATACTTAGCCTTTACTGACTATTAAAATGGGGGACCCCAAATAAAAATGACGTGGGGTTCCCCCATAATTAATAACCAGCAAAGTCTATGCAGACAGCTGCGGGCTAATATTAATAGCCTAGGAAGGGGCCATGGATATTGGCCCCCCTGGCTAAAAAACATCAGCACTCAGCCGCCTCAGAAATCTGTACGATGCGCCAATTCTGGCACTTAGCCTTGCTCTTTCCACTTGCCCTGTAGCGGTGGCAAGTGAGGTAATAGTTGTGGGGTTAAAGTCACCTTTGCATTGAAAGGTGAAATCAAGCCTGGCTGGCATTTTCCCTCACTCTAGAGTTCACCACGGGTCAGGCAGTGAGGCAGTGCAGCATCAGTGATGGCACCACAAGTCACTGATGCTGCGCCGGTTGCTTCTCATTCATTAATTCATTCATCAGTGGTTTACAGCCAGAGCAGTCGCATTAGCACCGCTCTCGGTTGTAAGCTGTATATCTCCTAGATATGGATTACAGCATGGGACTGAACGCTGGACAGGTATGAGTATATTGTTGGTTTGTTATTCTTTCTTTATTACAGGAGATCAAGGGTATCGCATGCATTATCAGAAACAATAAAATGGTCAAACTGTGTTGTGTTTTATTTCATTAAAAGACTTTATTCTGGCTGTATCTTTATTTAACCCTTTACCAACTATAGGATTAGTAATGGATAGGTGTCTTATTGACACCTCTCCATTACTAAGCCCGCTTGATGTCAACTTACAATACAAAGGTGACATCAACCCCCAACTATTACCCCATATGCCACCACTATTGGGCAGCGGGAAGAGATAGGCTAAGTGCCAGAATTGGCGCATCTTAGAGATGAGCCTTTTCTGGGGTGGCTGGGGCAGATGTTTTTATTCAGGGGGGCCAGTAACCATGGTCCCTTCCTAGGCTATTAATATCTGCCCCCAGTCACTGGCTTTCCCTCTCTGACACAGAAAATTGCACTGGAGCACACGCCATTTTTTTCCCCAAAAAGAATCTTTTATTAAATACATACACGTTCCCTAATTTGCACACACACTATACTAATTGTATTGATCACGCACATCTATATATCTAACTATTCTACATGGAATTACTGTATGTAAACCATGTCTCCTATCCTGTCGGCTCCTGCATTGATTTTACAGAAGCTGACAAATGAATTAACGGCTAATCTTCTATCACTATCTCTATGCAATCTAAAGATATACAGTGTATACATATGTGTGTCGCTGACATATATATATACTGTATACATATATATATATATACACCTATTCTATGTGAATATATCTATTCGATCTATTCTATCAAAACCTATTCTATTCTATACTGTATGCAGCAGATCATTTTAATTCAACTATCTAATATATATAAATATATATACTAGATGGTGGCCCGATTCTAACGCATCGGGTATTCTAGAATATGTATGAGTAGTGTACAGCACAGCCCATGTAGTATATTGCGCAGCCCACGCAGTACATTGCGCAGCCCACGCAGTACATTGCGCAGCCTACGCAGTACATTGCACAGCCAACGCAGTACATTGCGCAGCCCACGTAGTACATTGTGCAGCCCACGCAGTACATTGCGCAGCCCATGTAGTATATTGCCCAGCCCACGTACTACATTGCGCAGCCCACGCAATACATTGCGCAGCCCACGTTGTATATTGCGCAGCCCACATACTACATTGCGCAGCCCACGCAGTACATTGCGCAGCCCACGCAGTACATTGCGCAGTCCATGCAGTACATTGTGCAGCCCACGTAGTATATTGCGCAGCCCACGCAGTACATTGCGCAGCCCACGTTGTATATTGCGCAGCCCACGTACTACATTGCGCAGCCCACGTTGTACATTGCGCAGCCCACGTTGTACATTGCGCAGTCCACGTAGTATATTGCACAGCCCACGTAGTATATTGCGCAGCCCACGTAGTATATTGTGCAGCCCACGTTGTACATTGCGCCGCCCACGTTGTATAGTCACGTAGTATGTTGCCCAGGCACGTAGTATATAGCACAGCCCACGTAGTATATTGCCCAGCCATGTGGTATATAGCACAGCCCATGTACTATATTGCCCAGCCACGTATTATATTGCACAGCCCATGTAGTATATTGTCCAGCCACGTAGTATATAGCACAGCCCATGTAGTATATTGCCCAGCCACGTAGTATATAGCACAGCCCATGAAGTATATTGCACAGCCCATGTAGTATATTGCCCAGCCACATTGTATATTGCCCAGGCCACATAGTATATAGCAATGTGGGCATCATATCCCTGTTTAAAAAAAGAAATAAAATAAAAAATAGTTATATACTCACCTTTCGGAGCCCCCGGATCCAAGCGAAGCGGTTACCGACGCTGCTCGTGCGCTCTGGTCCCAAGAGTCTCGCGAGACCGCTACGTCATCATCTCGCGAGATCGCAGCATGGACCGGTTACTGAAGCGTCGCGAGCGGGAAAGGCCTGTTGTCGATCCGGGGGCCGACGGATGGTGAGTATATAACGATTTTTTATTTTTTTTGTTATTTTTAACATTAGATCATTTTACTATTCATGCTGCATAGGCAGCATGAATAGTAAAAAGTTGGTCACACAGGGGTAATTGCAGCGGTAAAGGAGTAGATTACACCGCGGCATAACGCGGTCCGTTACCGCTGCCATTAACCCTGTGTGAGGGCAGACTGGAGGGGAGTACGGAGCGGGCACTGACTGCGGGGAGGAAGGAGCGGCCATTTTTCCGCCGGACTGTGGCCGTCGCTGATTTGTCGTGGCTGTTTTGCCACGACCAATCAGCGACTTGGATTCCATGACAGACAGAGGCCGCGACCAATGAATATCAGTGACAGACAGACAGACAGAAGGACAGACAGACGGAAGTGACCCTTAGACAATTATATAGTAGATATACAGTATATATATATATATATATATATATATATATATATATATATATGTGTGTTTTGAAGAATATTTGGTTTTAAAAGGATGAGTGCAATTGTGTATTACAATGCGATTTTAACATAAGGTTTTATCAGTCTGAACCTGTGTCTCTGTTTTTCCCCATCCCCATCTTGACTCAGTGTTTCCCTTTTATGTGCTTACTCCTTGGTTTTGACTTGGCTTGTATCCTGACCTACTTCTGCTTTCTGTTTTTGGCTAATCCACTCCTGACTGTTACTAACCTTTTGGCTTTTCTCTGGCTCTGTGTTTTGTCTATTCCTTTGGTACTGCGCTACTGGCTATATCTACCTGGCTTGTTTGACTTTCCTGCTGCCACCTTGTGGTAGCCTCGCTGCTGCACAACTAACCTGCTTTGTCTAGGTGCAGTCCTCCTTCCACTCTATAGCCATCTAGTGGAGCTTGCACCTACCTGCATTGCAGCAGCGTGACACTACCATTGTCAGAAAAATGTAAGAATAGTAACACAGGTAGTTGAGTCCAAGGAAGTGGGGGACTGACGGTCCCGGAGGCCTACTACATCAGGCAACACGAATAAAGGAGACCTAACCAGGAGTGTTCACATTTTCAAAAATTATTGGCAGACAATACCAATGTGGCATCAATTTCACCTCAGTAGAAATAGTACAATAGGGGCCGACAGGTCTTCCACTATGCCCAATCAAGCAGATGAACACCCAACAAGGAGTGTTCACATTGAGGGCCTTACACCACAGAAGTGCCATCAATTTCAACACAGTAGAAAAACAGTTGTTCTCAAAAGTTTACATACCTCAGCAGAATTTTTGCTTTCTTGGCCTTTTTTTCAGAGAACATGAATGATAACACCAAATCTACGGTACTGCTTGGCCATATAGAGAGACTGAGACTGAGACTGATGGAGCGCTATTTGTTTCCTGTAGAGCAGATTATTCTAGAATAGTTTGCAGACTCCATATACAGAGTCCCTAAGTGCTAGAAGAGCAGAATCCCTCCCTCAAGTGACTTCATTTTGAAAATTTGAAATTTTGCTTTCTTGGAATTTTTTCAGAGAATATGAAAGATAACACCAAAACTTTTTCTCCACTCATGGTTAATGGTTGGGTGAAGCCATTAATTGTCAAACTACTGTGAGTTTTCTTTTTAAATCATAACGACAACAATGACCCTGATCAAAAGTTCACATACCCTTGTGAATTTGGCCTGATAACATGCAAAGAAGTTGACACAAATGGGGTTGAATGGCTACCTGTGACCTGTTGCTTGTAATCAGCATGTGTGCATAAAATCTAATTGAGTTTCTGAGATCCAGACAGACTTTTGCATCTTTCATCCAGCCACTGATGTTTCTGGATTGTGAGTCATGGGGAAAGCAAAAGAATTGTCAACAGAACTACCAGAAAAGGTAGTTGAACTGTATAAAACAGGAAAGGGATACAAAAAGGTATCCAAGGAAATAATAATGCCAGTCAGCAGCATTGAAACTGTGATTAATAAATAGAAAATCAGGAAGCTCTTTAACCCCTTCATGACCTTGCCGTTTTTTGCAATTCTGACCAGTGTCCCTTTATGAGGTAATAACTCAGGAACGCTTCAACGGATCCTAGCAATTCTGAGATTGTTTTTTCGTGACATATTGGGCTTCATGTTAGTGGTAAATTTAGGTCGATAATTTCTGAGTTTATTTGTGAAAAAAACGGAAATTTGGCAAAAATTTTGAAAATTTCGCAATTTTCACATTTTGAATTTTTATTCTGTTAAACCAGAGAGTCATGTGACACAAAATAGTTAATAAATAACATTTCCCACATGTCTACTTTACATCAGCACAATTTTGGAAACAAATTTTTTTTTTGCTAGGAAGTTATAAGGGTTAAAATTTGACCAGTGATTTCTCATTTTTACAACAAAATTTACAAAACCATTTTTTTTAGGGACCACCTCACATTTGAAGTCAGTTTGAGGGTTCTATATGGCTGAAAATACCCAAAAGTGACACCATTCTAAAAACTGCACCCCTCAAGGTGCTCAAAACCACATTCAAGAAGTTTATTAACCCTTCAGGTGTTTCACAGCAGCAGAAGCAACATGGAAGTAAAAAATGAACATTTAACTTTTTAGTCACAAAAATGATCTTTTAGCAACAATTTTTTATTTTCCCAAGGGTAAAAGGAGAAACTGGACCACGAACGTTGTTGTCCAATTTGTCCTGAGTACGCTGGTACCTCATATGTGGGGGTAAACCACTGTTTGGGCGCACGGCAGGGCTCGGAAGGGAAGGAGCGCCATTTGACTTTTTGAATGAAAAATTGGCTCCAATCTTTAGCGGACACCATGTCGCGTTTGGAGAGCCCCCGTGTGCCTAAACATTGGAGCTCCCCCACAAGTGACCACATTTTGGAAACTAGACCCCCCAAGGAACTTATCTAGAAGCATAGTGAGCACTTTAAACCCCCAGGTGCTTCACAAATTGATCCGTAAAAATGAAAAAGTACTTTTTTTTCACAAAAAAATTATTTTAGCCTCAATTTTTTCATTTTCACATGGGCAACAGGATAAAATGGATCCTAAATTTTGTTGGGCAATTTCTCCTGAGTACACCGATACCTCACATGTGGGGGTAAACCACTGTTTGGGCACATGGTAAGGCTCGGAAGGGAAGAAGCGCCATTTGACTTTTTGAATGAAAAATTATCTCCATCGTTAGCGGACACCATGTCGCGTTTGGAAAGCCCCTGTGTGCCTAAACATTGGAGCTCCTCCACAAGTGACCCCATTTTGGAAACTAGACCCCCCAAGGAACTCATCTAGAAGCATAGTGAGCACTTTAAACCCCCAGGTGCTTCACAAATTGATCCGCAAAAATGAAAAAGTACTTTTTTTTCACACAAAATTTATTTTAGCCTCAATTCTTTCATTTTCACATGGGCAACAGGATAAAATGGATCCTAAAATTTGTTGGGCAATTTCTCCTCAGTATGCCGATACCTCATATGTGGGGGTAAACCACTGTTTGGGTGCACGGCAAGGCTCGGAAGGGGAGGCGTGCCATTTGACTTTTTGAATGGAAAATTAGCTCCAATCGTTAGCGGACACCATGTCGCGTTTGGAGAGCCCCTGTGTGCCTAAACATTGGAGCTCCCCTACAAGTGACCCCATTTTGGAAACTAGACCCCCCAAGGAACTTATCTAGATGCATAGTGAGCACTTATAACCCCCAGGTGCCTCACAGAAGTTTATAACGCAGAGAAGTGAAAATAAAAAAATAATTTTTCTTTCCTCAAAAATGATTTTTAGCCCAGAATTTTTTATTTTCCCAAGGGTAATAGGAGAAATTGGACCCCAAATGTTGTTGTCAAGTTTGTCCTGAGTACGATGATACCCCATATGTGGGGGTAAACCACTGTTTGGGCGCACGGCAGGGCTCGGAAGGGAAGGCACGCCATTTGGCTTTTTGAATGGAAAATTCGCTCCAATCATTAGCGGACACCATGTCGCGTTTGGAGAGCCCCTGTGTGCCTAAACATTGGAGCTCCCGCACAAGTGACCCCATTTTGGAAACTAGACTGTCATGATCTCTGCAGGCAGAGATCATAGCAAGCCTATAGAGGGACAAGCTCTCGGAAGATGGAACTATACTGACCATGAACTAAGCCTGCCGCGCAACTAGAAATAGCCAGGTAGCATTTCCTATTTATTGCTAGATGCCCAGCTCTGGCCTAAGACCTAAATAGCTAGCAGAGGGAAATATAAGACCTGGCTCACCTCTAGAGAAATATTCCAAAGAAGACAATAGCCCCCCACATATAATGACGGTGAGTTCAGATGAAACAACAAACGCAGCAGGAAAATAGTCTTAGCAAATTTGAGGTCCGCTTACTAGATAGCAGAAGACAGATAGTATACTTTCATGGTCAGCAGAAAAACACTAACAAAACACCATCCAGAGATTACCTTAAACTCTGGCATTAACTCATAACGCCAGAGTAGCAATCCCTGATCAACGAGAGCTTTCCAGACACAGTAACAAAACTTCAGCTGTGAACTGGAACAAAAAGGCAAAACGAAACATGGACAAAAGTCCAACTTATCTAGTAGTTGTCAGAAGCAGGAACAAGCACTGAGAGGCATCAGATAACATTGTTGACCGGCAAGAAACCACCAGAGAAATGAGCTTAAATAGCGACACCCACTACTGATGGAACCAGGTGAAACAGGAAAGAGGATGACAAGTCCAATTCCACAAGCGGCCACCGGGGGAGCCCAGAATCCAAATTCACAACAGTACCCCCCCCTCAAGGAGGGGGCACCGAACCCTCACCAGATCCTCCAGGGCGACCAGGATGAGCCCTATGGAAGGCACGAACAAGATCAGAAGCATGAACATCAGATGCATTGACCCAAGAATTATCCTCCTGGCCGTAACCCTTCCAGTTGACCAGATACTGGAGTCTCCGTCTGGAAACACGAGAGTCCAAAATTTTCTCCACAACGTACTCCAACTCACCCTCAACCAACACCGGAGCAGGAGGCTCAACTGAAGGTACAACAGGTACCTCATACCTGCGCAATAACGACCGATGAAAAACGTTATGAATGGAAAAGGACGCAGGGAGGTCCAAACGGAAAGAAACAGGATTAAGAATCTCCAATATTCTATAAGGGCCGATGAACCGAGGTTTAAACTTAGGAGAAGAGACCCTCATAGGGACAAAACGAGAAGACAACCACACCAAATCTCCAACACAAAGCCGAGAACCAACACGACGATGACGGTTGGCAAAACGCTGAGTCTTCTCCTGGGACAACTTCAAATTGTCCATAACCTGCCCCCAGATGTGATGCAATCTCTCCACCACCGCATCCACTCCAGGACAATCCGAGGATTCCACCTGACCGGAGGAAAATCGAGGGTGAAACCCCGAATTACAGAAAAACGGGGACACCAAGGTGGAAGAGCTGGCCCGATTATTGAGGGCGAACTCTGCCAATGGCAAAAAAGCAACCCAATCATCCTGGTCAGCAGAGACAAAACACCTCAGATATGTCTCCAGGGTCTGATTAGTCCGCTCGGTCTGGCCATTAGTCTGAGGGTGAAAAGCAGATGAAAAAGACAAATCTATGCCCATCCTAGCACAGAATGCCCGCCAAAATCTAGACACAAATTGGGTACCTCTGTCAGAAACAATATTCTCAGGAATACCGTGCAATCGGACAACATTCTGAAAAAACAGAGGAACCAACTCAGAAGAAGAAGGCAACTTGGGCAGAGGAACCAAATGGACCATTTTAGAGAAACGGTCACAGACCACCCAGATGACAGACATCTTCTGGGAAACAGGCAGATCTGAAATAAAATCCATCGAGATGTGTGTCCAAGGCCTCTTAGGAATAGGCAAGGGCAACAGCAGTCCGCTAGCCCGAGAACTACAAGACTTGGCCCGAGCACAAATGTCACATGACTGCACAAAGACTCGCACATCTCGTGACAGGGAAGGCCACCAGAAGGATCTTGCCACCAAATCCCTGGTACCAAAAATTCCGGGATGACCTGCCAATGCAGAAGAATGTACCTCAGAGATGACTCTACTGGTCCAATCATCCGGAACAAACAGTCTATCAGGCGGACAACGATCCGGTCTATCCGCCTGAAACTCTTGCAAGGACCGCCGCAGATCAGGAGAAACGGCCGACAAAATTACTCCCTCCCTAAGGATACCTGTGGGTTCAGCATTACCAGGAGAGTCCGGGTCAAAACTCCTAGAAAGGGCATCTGCCTTAACATTCTTAGAACCCGGTAGGTATGACACCACAAAATTAAAGCGAGAAAAAAATAAAGACCAGCGCGCCTGTCTAGGATTCAGGCGCCTGGCAGTCTCAAGATAAATCAAATTTTTGTGGTCAGTCAATACCACCACCTGATGTTTAGCCCCCTCTAGCCAATGGCGCCACTCCTCAAACGCCCACTTCATGGCCAAAAGCTCCCTATTCCCAACATCATAATTCCGCTCTGCGGGCGAAAATTTGCGAGAAAAGAAGGCACAAGGCCTAATGACGGAGCAGTCGGAACCTTTCTGCGACAACACTGCCCCAGCTCCGATCTCCGAAGCGTCAACCTCCACCTGAAAAGGCAGATTCACATCAGGCTGACGTAACACAGGGGCAGAGGCAAAACGGTGCTTAAGCTCCTGAAAGGCCTCTACAGCATGAGGGGACCAATTAGCAACATCAGCGCCATGTCTGGTCAAATCAGTCAGTGGTTTAACGACATCCGAAAAACCAGCAATAAATCGGCGGTAAAAGTTGGCAAAGCCCAAAAATCTCTGAAGACCCTTAAGAGAGGAGGGCTGAGTCCAGTCACAAATAGCTTGCACCTTGACGGGATCCATCTCAATGGAAGAGGGAGAAAAAATATACCCCAAAAAGGAAATTTTCTGGACCCCAAAAACGCACTTAGACCCCTTCACACATAAAGAATTAGACCGCAGAACCTGAAAAACTCTCCTGACCTGCTGGACATGAGAGTCCCAGTCATCAGAAAAAATCAGAATATCATCCAGATATATTATCATAAATTTATCCAGAAAATCGCGGAAAATATCATGCATAAAAGACTGGAAAACTGAAGGGGCATTAGAAAGACCAAAAGGCATGACCAAATACTCAAAGTGGCCCTCGGGCGTATTAAATGCGGTCTTCCACTCATCCCCCTGCCTGATCCGCACCAAATTATACGCCCCACGAAGATCAATTTTAGAGAACCACTTAGCACCCTCTATACGAGCAAACAAATCAGTAAGCAATGGCAATGGGTATTGGTACCTAACAGTGATCTTATTCAGAAGCCGATAATCAATACATGGTCTCAAAGAGCCGTCCTTTTTTGAGACAAAGAAAAACCCAGCCCCCAAGGGAGAAGAAGATGGACGAATATGTCCCTTTTCCAAAGACTCCTTTATATATTCCCGCATAGCAGCATGTTCCGGCACAGACAGATTAAACAAACGACCCTTTGGATATTTGCAACCCGGTATCAAATCTATGGCACAATCGCACTCACGGTGCGGAGGTAACGACCCAAGCTTGGGTTCGTCAAAGACGTCTTGATAATCAGAGAGGAACTCAGGGACTTCAGAGGGAATGGACGACGAAATAGAAACCAAAGGTAAGTCCCCATGAATACCCTTACATCCCCAGCTCAACACAGACATTGCTCTCCAGTCCAAGACTGGATTGTGAGACTGCAACCATGGCAATCCCAGTACCAAATCGTCATGTAAATTATACAGCACCAGGAAACGAATAATCTCCTGGTGATCCGGATTGATACGCATGGTTACTTGTGTCCAGTATTGTGGTTTATTATTAGCCAATGGGGTGGAGTCAATCCCCTTCAGAGGAATAAGAGTCTCCAAAGGCTCTAAATCGAAACCACAACGATTGGCAAAGGACCAATCCATAAGACTCAGAGCGGCGCCAGAGTCAACATAGGCGTCCGTGGCAATGGATGACAAAGAGCAAATCAGGGTTACAGACAAAATAAACCTAGACTGAATGGTGCCAATGGAAACAGACTTATCAAGCTTCTTTGTACGCCTAGAGCATGCTGATATAGCATGAGTAGAATCCCCACAATAGAAGCACAATCCATTCTTCCGTCTAAAATTCTGTCGCTCGCTCCTGGACAGAATTCTATCACACTGCATACTCTCTGGCGTCTTTTCCATAGACACCGCCAGATGGTGCACCGGTTTGCGCTCCCGCAGACGCCTATCAATCTGAATAGCCATTGTCATGGACTCATTCAGACCTGCAGGCACAGGGAACCCCACCATAACATCCTTAACGGCATCAGAGAGACCTTCTCTGAAAGTTGCCGCCAAGGCGCACTCATTCCACTGAGTAAGCACAGACCATTTACGGAATTTTTGGCAGTAAACCTCAGCTTCGTCTTGCCCCTGAGATAGTGCCATCAAAGTTTTTTCTGCCTGAAGTTCCAAATGAGGTTCCTCATAAAGCAAGCCCAAGGCCAGAAAAAACGCATCCACATCGCGCAACGCAGGATCCCCTGCTGGCAATGAGAAGGCCCAATCTTGAGGGTCACCCCTGAGCAAGGAAATCACAATCCTAACCTGCTGAGCAGGGTCTCCAGCTGAACGAGACTTCAGGGACAAATAAAGCTTACAATTATTTCGGAAATTCTGGAAGCTAGCTCTATTCCCTGTGAAGAACTCCGGCAAAGGAATTCTCGGCTCAGATACTGGAGCATGTACCACAAAATCTTGTAAATTTTGTACTTTCGTGATGAGATTATTCAAACCCGCAGTTACACTCTGAAGATCCATTATTGTCAGGTGCACACAGAGCCATACAGAGATTAGGAGGAGAGAGAGAAAAAAGACTGCAGCAAGGCAAACTGGAGAAAAAAAAAAAAAAAAAAAATTCCAGCAGACTTCTTATAACTCTCCTTTCTCAACCTGGGTCTTTAACACTTTATTGGCCGGTCAAACTGTCATGATCTCTGCAGGCAGAGATCATAGCAAGCCTATAGAGGGACAAGCTCTCGGAAGATGGAACTATACTGACCATGAACTAAGCCTGCCGCGCAACTAGAAATAGCCAGGTAGCATTTCCTATTTATTGCTAGATGCCCAGCTCTGGCCTAAGACCTAAATAGCTAGCAGAGGGAAATATAAGACCTGGCTCACCTCTAGAGAAATATTCCAAAGAAGACAATAGCCCCCCACATATAATGACGGTGAGTTCAGATGAAACAACAAACGCAGCAGGAAAATAGTCTTAGCAAATTTGAGGTCCGCTTACTAGATAGCAGAAGACAGATAGTATACTTTCATGGTCAGCAGAAAAACACTAACAAAACACCATCCAGAGATTACCTTAAACTCTGGCATTAACTCATAACGCCAGAGTAGCAATCCCTGATCAACGAGAGCTTTCCAGACACAGTAACAAAACTTCAGCTGTGAACTGGAACAAATAGGCAAACGAAACATGGACAAAAGTCCAACTTATCTAGTAGTTGTCAGAAGCAGGAACAAGCACTGAGAGGCATCAGATAACATTGTTGACCGGCAAGAAACCACCAGAGAAATGAGCTTAAATAGCGACACCCACTACTGATGGAACCAGGTGAAACAGGAAAGAGGATGACAAGTCCAATTCCACAAGCGGCCACCGGGGGAGCCCAGAATCCAAATTCACAACACTAGACCTCCCAAGGAACTAATCTAGATGTGTGGTGAGCACTTTGAACCCCCAAGTGCTTCACAGAAGTTTATAACGCAGAGCCGTGAAAATAAAAAATGTGTTTCCTTTCCTCAAAAATATTTTTTTAGCCCAGAATTTTTTATTTTTGCAAGAGTAACAGGAGAAATTGGACCCCAAAAGTTGTTGTCCAGTTTCTCCTGAGTACGCTGATACCCCATATGTGGGGGTAAACCACTGTTTGGGCACATGCCGGGGCTCGGAAGGGAAGTAGTGACGTTTTGGAATGCAGACTTTGATGGAATGGTCTGCGGGCATCATGTTACGTTTGCAGAGCCCCTGATATGCCTAAACAGTAGAAACCCCCCACAAGTGACCCCATTTTGGAAACTAGACCCCCCAAGGAACTTATCTAGATGTGTGGTGAGCACGTTCAACCCCCAAGTGCTTCACAGAAGTTTACAACGCAGAGCCGTGAAAATAAAAAATCATTTTTCTTTCCTCAAAAAAGATGTTTTAGCAAGCAATTTTTTATTTTCACAAGGGTAACAGGAGAATTTGGACCCCAATATTTGTTGCCCAGTTTGTTGTGAGTACGCTGATACCCCATATGTGGGGGTAAACCACTGTTTGGGCACACGTCAGGGCTCGGAAGAGAAGTAGTGACATTTGAAATGCAGACTTTGATGGAATGGTCTGCGGGCGTCACATTGCATTTGCAGAGCCCCTGATGTGCCTAAACAGTAGAAACACCCCACAAGTGACCCCATTTTGGAAACTAGACCCCCGAAGGAACTTATCTAGATGTGTGGTGAGCACTTTCAACCCCCAAGTGCTTCACAGAAGTTTATAACGCAGAGCCGTGAAAATAAAAAATAATTGTTCTTTCCTCAAAAATTATGTTTTAGCAAGTAATTTTTTATTTTTGCAAGGGTAACAGGAGAAATTGGACCCCAACAGTTGTTGCCCAGTTTGTCCTGAGTACGCTGGTACCCCAAATGTGGGGGTAAACCACTGTTTGGGCGCACGTCGGGGCTTGGAGCACCATTTGACTTTTTGAACGCAAGATTGGCTGGAATCAATGGTGGCGCCATGTTGCGTTTGGAGACCCCTGATGTGCCTAAACAGTGGAAACCCCTCAATTCTAACTTCAGCACTAACCCCAACACACCCCTAATCCTAATCCCAACTGTAGCCATAACCCTAATCACAACCCTAACCCCAACACACCCCTAACCACAACCCTAACCGCAACACAACCGTAACCCTAATTCCAACCCTAATCCCAACCGTAACCCTAATCCCAACCCTAACCACAACTGTAACCCCAACACACCCCTAACCCTATCCGTAACCCTAACCACAAGCCTAATCTTACCCCTATTTTAAACCCTAGCCCTAATTCCAACCCTAACTCTAATTCCAACCCTAACACTAAGGCTATGTGCCCACGTTGCGGATTCGTGTGAGATTTTTCCGCACAATTTTTGAAAAATCTGCAGGTAAAAGGCACTGCGTTTTACCTGCGGATTTACAGCAGATTTCCAGTGTTTTTTTGTGCGGATTTCACCTGCGGATTGCTATTGAGGAACAGGTGTAAAACGCTGCGGAATCCGCACAAAGAATTGACATGCTGCGGAAAATACAATGCAGCGTTTCTGCACGGAATTTTCCGCACCATGGGCACAGCGGATTTGGTTTTCCTTAGGTGTACATGGTACTGTAAACCTGATGTAAAACTGCTATGAATTCGCAGCGGCCAATCCGCTGCGGATCCGCGGCCAATCCGCTGCGGATCCGCGGCCGATCTGCTGCGGATCCGCTGCGGATCCGCTGCGGATCCGCTGCCGATCCGCGGCCGATCCGCTGCGGATCCGCGGCCGATCCGCTCTGTGTGCACATCCCATAACCCTACCCCTAACCCTAACCCTACCCGTAACCCTAACCCTACCCCTAACCCTACCCCTAGTTCTAACCCTAGTTCTAACCCTAACCCTAGTGGTAAAAGAAAAAAAAATATTTTCTTTATTTTATTATTGTCCCTACCTATGGGGGTGATAAAGGGGGGGGTTTATTTATTATTTTTTTTATTTTGATCGCTGTGGTAGAACCTACCACAGCGATCAAAATGTACCTGTAATGAATCAGCCAGCCGGCAGATTCGGCGGGCGCACTGAGCATGCGCCCGCCATCTTGGAAGATGGCGGCGCCCAGGGAGAAGACGGACCGACTTCCGGGAGGCTCGGGAAGTATGAGGGGGTGGTGGGGGGGTGGATCGGAGCACAGGGGGGGGATCGGAGGACGGGGGGAGCGGACAGGAGCACGGGGGAGCGGACAGGAGCACGGGGGAGCGAACAGGGGGACGGAGGGGGGTACCGGACAGAACGGAGGACTGGGGAGGAGATCGGGGGTGGTGGGGGGGGCCAGAACATGATTTCCAGCCATGGCAGATGCTATTGCAGCATCGGCCATGGCTGGATTGCAATATTTCACCATTTTCATAGGTGAAATATTGCAAATTGCTCTGATTGGCTGTTGCACTTTCAACAGCCAATCAGAGCGATCGTAGCCAGGTGGGGGCAAAGCCACCCCCCCTAGGCTGAAGTACAACTCCCCCTCTCCCTGCAGATCGGGTAAAATAGGAATTAACCCTTTCACCCGATCTGCAGGGATGCGATCATTCCATGACGCCACATAGGCGTCATGGGTCGGGAAGGGGTTAAAAACAAAACTACGGTCAGGTAGACCAACAAAAATGTCATCCACAACTGCCAGGAAAATTGTTCGGGATGCAAAGAAAAACCCACAAATAACATCAGCAGACATACAGGACTCTCTGAAAACTAGCGGTGTGGCTTTTTCAATATGCATATTAAGGAGGCACTTGAAGAAAAATGGGCTGCATGGTCGAGTCTCCAGAAGAAAGCCATTACTGCACAAATGCCACAAAGTATCTCACCTACAGTACGCAAAACAGCACAAAGACAAGCCTCAAAACTTCTGGAACAAGGTAATTTGGAGTGATGAGACCAAAATTTAACTTTTTGGCCACAACTGTAGTCCATGTTGACCTCTCTCCAATTGTAACATTTATATGTTACAATTGGAGAGAGGTCAACAAGGCCTATGATGAAAGGAACACCATTCCTACTGTAAAGCATGGAGGTGAATTACTGATGTTTGAGGATGTGTGAGCTACAAAAGCATAGGAAAATTGGTCAAAGTTGAAGGAAAGATGAATTCAGCTTGTTATTAGCAAATACTGGAGGCAAATATGCACTCATCAGCCCAGAAGCTGCACATGGGATGTACTTGGCAATGATACAAAACACAAGGCCTGTCATTGGCTACAGCAGAAAAAAGTGAAGGTTCTGGAGTGGCCATCTCAGTCTCCTGACCTCAATATCATTGAGCCATTCTGGGGAGATCTCAAGCGTGCTGTTCATTCTAGCCAGCCCAAGAATTTACAGGAAGTAGTGGATTTTTGTCAGGAAGAGTGGGAAGTTGTACCAGCTGAGAAAATAAAGAACCTCATCCACAACTACCACAAAATACTTCAAGCTGTCATTGATGTTAGAGGGGGCGATATAAGGTGTTGTGAATTCTGCTCTTGGGCTCCCTCCGGTGGCTGTTGGTGGTAGTGCAGTTGTCTTGGGGTTGTAATCCAGGGCAGGTGTTTCTGCTGATTGCAGCTCTATTAGGTATTTAGCTGTGCAGGATCCATGAGTCCTTGCCAGTTGTCCATTGTTTTTGGAGGGATTGCATCTCTCTCTGGTTCCTCATGCCCTGCTGCCAATTCAGCTAAGATAAGTGTCTGTTTTTTTGTCTCTGTGCACACATGCAGTGTGCTTTGCAATTCAGTGCAATTCATTGTGTTTTTGTCCAGCTTAGACTTTGTTTGGATTTTTCAGTCATGCTGGATTCTAAGGAGATGCAGATTTACTTTCTATGTCTTTAGTTAGATGTAGAATATTTGTATTATCTGCTGTGGATATTTTTAGGATTTTAATACTGACCACTTAGAATTCTGTCCTATCCTTTTCTATTTAGCTAGAAGTGCCTCTTTTGCTAAATCCTGTTTTTCTGCCTGCGTGTGTCTTTCCTCTTATACTCACAGTCAATATTTGTGGGGGGCTGCCTATCCTTTGGGGTTCTGCTCTGAGGCAAGATAGAATTCCCATTTCCATCTATAGGGGTATTTAGTCCTCCGGCTGTGTCGAGGTGTCTAGGACGTGTTAGGTACATCCCACGGCTACTTCTAGTTGCGGTGTTAGTTTAAGGTTTGCGGTCAGTACAGGTACCACCTACTCCTGAGAAAGTCTCTCATGCGGCTCCAAGGTTACCGGATCATAATAGTACAACTGGCCAACAATGAGTTAAATGCATCTCAGAAGAAGGGAAGAAAGAGCCATTTTTTTTTCTGTAGCCTGCTTTGTCTTTTCTTCCCTCTTTTCCTCTGGGTGACTGAGGAGTCTTATGCTAGCATGGATGTTCAGGGATTAGTTTCTCGTGTAGACCAGCTTGCTGCTAGGGTACAGGGTATTTCTGATTATATTGTTCAGACTCCGCTTTTAGAGCCTAGGATTCCTACTCCTGATTTGTTTTTTGGGGACAGGTCCAAATTTTTGAGTTTTAAAAACAATTGTAAACTGTTTTTTGCTCTGAAGCCTCGTTCCTCTGGTGATCCCATTCAGCAGGTTAAAATTGTCATCTCCCTGCTACGTGGTGACCCTCAGGATTGGGCATTTTCCCTGGAATCTGGGAATCCGGCCTTGCTTAATGTAGATGCCTTTTTTCAGGCTCTAGAATTATTATATGATGAACCAAATTCTGTGGATCAAGCGGAGAAGACCTTGTTGGCCCTGTCTCAGGGTCAAGAAGCGGCAGAATTGTATTGTCAGAAATTTAGAAAATGGTCTGTGCTGACTAAATGGAATGAGGATGCTTTGGCGACAATTTTCAGAAAGGGTCTTTCTGAATCTGTTAAAGATGTTATGGTGGGTTTTCCCACGCCTGTTGTCTGAGTGATTCTATGTCTCTGGCCATTCAGACTGATCGGCGCTTGCGGGAGCGCAGAACTGTGCGCGCTGTGGCGTTTGTTATGACCTTGTGGGTACGGAGCGGTACTGAGATGACCTGGTGGGCAAAACCAATCATGGACTCGCTAAGGAGCAGCACTGAAATGACCTGGTGGGTAAAACAAAAATAGGACTAGCTCTGAGGAGGTGGTAACTTTACTGACCGCAATCCCTACTCCTAACACCAACACTAGAAATAGCCGTGGAGCGTTCCTATCTCTGCCTAGACGCCTCTGCACAGCCTAAGAACTAGCTACCCCTGAAGATGGAAACGGAAAGCTATCTCGCCTCAGAGAAACCCCCAAAGGAAGAAAGCCCCCCACAAATATTGACGGTGAGTGGAGAGGGAAAATGACAAACTCAGAAATGAAACTAGATTTTTTAGCAAAGGAGGCCACTACTATCTAAATAGACAGAGATAGAAAAGGTTACTGTGCGGTCAGTATAAAAACTAAACGTCCACGCAGAGTTTACAAAAATAACCACCACACCGACTCACGGTGTGGAGGGGCAAATCTGCGACCCCAGAGCTTCCAACTAGCCGGAATATTTCATAATGACAAGCTGGACAAAAGAGACATAAATTGAACTGAACAGAAGGTCATAAGCAGGGAAACACCCAAAAAGTAGCAGACTTATCTTAAGCTGAAAATGGACTGGCCAACAGAGAACTTCCAGGAAAGGACTGAATCCACAGGAAATACATTGACAGCTGGCATCCACTAAAGCCAAAAGCCCAGTTAAATAACAAGGCCAGGAAACCGATTAGTGAACGCAGCTGCTAAGTTCCACTTGAAACCACCAGAGGGAGCCCAAGAGCAGAACTCCCAAAAATACCATTCGCAACCACAGGGTGGAGCCCAAGAACGGAATTCACAACAGGCGTTGTCCTCAGAGCAGATGCCTGAGCCTATGCAGTGTGATAGGATTCTGTCTAGAACGGAACAAAAAGGATTCAGACGTCAGAATAGGTTGTGTTTTTATCGTGGCGATGCTTCTCATGTCATTTCAGTCTGCCCAAAGCGTACAAAGAGAATCGCTAGTTCAGTTACCATCGGAACTGTACAACCTAAATTTCTGTTATCTGTGACCTTGATCTGCTCATTGTCGTCATTTTCTGTCATGGCGTTTGTGGATTCAGGCGCCGCTTTGAACTTAATGGACTTTGAATTTGCCAGGCGTTGTGGTTTCCCCTTGCAGTCTTTGCAGAACCCTATTCCTTTAAGGGGCATTGATGCTACACCTTTGGCTAAAAATAAACCCCAGTTTTGGACACAGGTGACCATGTGCATGGCGCCAGCCCATCAGGAAGATTGTAGTTTTCTGGTGTTGCATAATTTGCATGACGATATTGTGCTGGGTTTTCCATGGTTGCAGATACATAATCCTGTGTTGGATTGGAAGTCTATGTCTGTGACTAGTTGGGGTTGTCAGGGGGTTCATAATGACGTTCCTGTGCTGTCAATCTCCTCTTCCTCCTCTTCTGAAGTTCCAGAGTTTTTGTCTGATTTTCAGGATGTATTAGATGAGCCCAAGTCCAGTTCCCTTCCACCGCATAGGGACTGTGATTGTGCTATTGACTTGATTCCAGGCTGTACGTTTCCTAAGGGCCGACTTTTCAACCTGTCTGTGCCGGAACATACCGCCATGCGGAGTTATGTTAAGGAGTCTTTGGAGAAAGGGCATATTCGGCCATCTTCTTCACCGTTGGGAGTGGGATTTTTTTTTGTTGCTAAGAAGGATGGCTCCTTGAGACCCTGTATTGATTATCGCCTCTTGAATAAGATCACGGTCAAGTTTCAATACCCTAAACCTTTGCTTTCCGATTTGTTTGCCAGGATTAAGGGAGCTAGTTGGTTTACTAAAATTGACCTTCGGGGGGAATATAATCTTGTTCGTATTAAGCAGGGTGACGAATGGAAAACTGCGTTTAATACGCCCGAAGGCCATTTTGAATACCTTGTGATGCCATTCAGGCTCTCTAATGCTCCAATTGTTTTTCAGTCCTTCATGCATGATATCTTTCGGAATTATCTTGATAAATTCATGGTTGTATATTTGGATGACATCTTAATTTTTTCCGATGATTGGGAGTCTCATGTGAAACAGGTCAGGATGGTATTTCAGATCCTTCGTGATAATGCTTTGTTTGTGAAGGGGTCTAAGTGTCTCTTTGGAGTGCAGAAGGTTTCTTTTTTGGGCTTCATTTTTTCTCCCTCATCTATAGAGATTGTTTCAGTTAAGGTTCAGGCCATTCATGATTGTATTCAGCCCACATCCGTGAAGAGCCTTCAGAAATTTTTGGGCTTTGCTAATTTCTATTGCCGTTTCATTGCTAACTTCTCCAGTGTGGTTAAACCCCTGACCGATTTGACGAAGAAAGGCGCTGATGTAACGAATTGGTCCCCTGTGGCTGTCTCTGCCTTTCAGGAGCTTAAACGCCGATTTACTTCTGCCCCGGTGTTGCATCAGCCAGATGTTTCTCTTCCGTTTCAGGTTGAGGTTGACGCTTCTGAGATTGGGGCAGGGGCCGTTTTGTCTCAGAGGAATTCTGATGGTTCCTTGATGAAACCGTGTGCCTTCTTTTCCCGTAAGTTTTCGCCTGCTGAACGCAATTATGATGTCGGCAATCGGGAGTTGTTGGCTATGAAGTGGGCGTTTGAGGAATGGCGACATTGGCTTGAGGGAGCCAAGTACCGTATTGTGGTCTTGACCGATCATAAAAATCTGATTTACCTCGAATCTGCCAAACGGCTGAATCCTAGACAGGCTCGATGGTCCCTGTTTTTCTCCCATTTTGATTTCGTGGTCTCGTATCTTCCGGGTTCTAAAAATGTTAAGGCTGATGCCCTCTCTAGGAGTTTTTTGCCTGATTCTCCTGAGGTATTTGAGCCAGTCGGCATTCTGAAGGAAGGGGTGGTCCTTTCTGCCATTTCCCCTGATTTGCGATGGGTTCTGCAGGAATTTCAGGCTGACAAACCTGACCGCTGTCCAGTGGGGAAACTGTTTGTTCCTGATAGATGGACTAGTAGAGTGATTTCTGAGGTTCATTGTTCTGTGTTGGCTGGCCATCCTGGTATTTTTGGTACAAGAGATTTGGTTGGGAGGTCCTTTTGGTGGCCTTCTTTGTCGCATGATGTGCGTTCTTTTGTGCAGTCCTGTGGGACTTGTGCGCGGGCCAAGCCTTGTTGTTCCCGTGCTAGTGGGTTGCTTTTGCCTTTGCCGGTCCCTGAGAGGCCCTGGACGCATATTTCTATGGATTTTATTTCAGATCTTCCGGTTTCCCAGAGGATGTCGGTTATCTGGGTGGTTTGTGACCGGTTTTCTAAGATGGTTCATTTGGTGCCTTTGCCTAAATTGCCTTCCTCTTCTGATTTGGTTCCATTGTTTTTTCAGCATGTGGTTCGTTTGCATGGTATTCCGGAGAATATTGTGTCCGACAGAGGTTCCCAGTTTGTTTCTAGGTTTTGGCGGGCCTTTTGTGCTAGGCTGGGCATTGATTTGTCTTTTTCTTCCGCATTTCATCCTCAGACAAATGGCCAGACCGAGCGAACTAATCAGACTTTGGAAACTTATTTGAGATGCTTTGTGTCTGCTGATCAGGATGATTGGGTGGCTTTCTTCCCATTGGCCGAGTTTGCCCTTAATAATCGGGCTAGTTTGGCTACCTTGGTTTCGCCCTTCTTTTGTAATTTTGGTTTTCATCTTCGTTTTTCTTCGGGGCAAGTTGAACCTTCTGATTGTCCTGGTGTGGATTCTGTGGTTGACAGGTTGCAGCAGATTTGGGCTCATGTGGTGGACAATTTGGTGTTGTCTCAGGAGGAGGCTCAGCGTTTTGCTAACTGTCGTCGGTGTATTGGTTCCCGGCTTCGGGTTGTGGATTTGGTCTGGTTGTCTTCCCGTCATGTTCCTATGAAGGTTTCTTCCCCTAAGTTTAAGCCTCGGTTTATTGGTCCTTATAGGATTTCTGAGATTATCAATCCGGTGTCTTTTCGTTTGGCCCTTCCGGCCTCTTTTGCCATCCATAATGTTTTCCATAGATCTTTATTGCGGAAATATGTGGTGCCCGTTGTTCCCTCTGTTGATCCTCCTGCTGCTGTGTTGGTTGATGGGGAGTTGGAGTATGTGGTTGAGAAGATTTTGGATTCTCGCTTTTCGAGGCAGAGGCTTCAGTACCTTGTCAAATGGAAGGGTTATGGCCAGGAGGATAATTCTTGGGTTTTTGCCTCTGATGTCCATGCTGCTGATTTGGTCCGTGCCTTTCATCTGGCTCGTCCTGATCGGCCTGGGGGCTCTGGTGAGGGTTCGGTGACCCCTCTTCAAGGGGGGGTACTGTTGTGAATTCTGCTCTTGGGCTCCCTCCGGTGGTTGTTGTTGGTAGTGCAGTTGTCTTGGGGTTGTAATCCAGGGCAGGTGTTTCTGCTGATTGCAGCTCTATTAGGTATTTGGCTGTGCAGGATCCATGAGTCCTTGCCAGTTGTCCATTGTTTTTGGAGGGATTGCATCTCTCTCTGGTTCCTCATGCCCTGCTGCCAATTCAGCTAAGATAAGTGTCTGTTTTTTTGTCTCTGTGCACACATGCAGTGTGCTTTGCAATTCAGTGCAATTCATTGTGTTTCTATCCAGCTTAGACTTTGTTTGGATTTTTCAGTCATGCTGGATTCTCAGGAGATGCAGATTTACTTTCTATGTCTTTAGTTAGATGTAGAATATTTGTATTATCTGCTGTGGATATTTTTAGGATTTTAATACTGACCGCTTAGAATTCTGTCCTATCCTTTTCTATTTAGCTAGAAGTGCCTCTTTTGCTAAATCCTGTTTTTCTGCCTGCGTGTGTCTTTCCTCTTATACTCACAGTCAATATTTGTGGGGGGCTGCCTATCCTTTGGGGTTCTGCTCTGAGGCAAGATAGAATTCCCATTTCCATCTATAGGGGTATTTAGTCCTCCGGCTGTGTCGAGGTGTCTAGGACGTGTTAGGTACATCCCACGGCTACTTCTAGTTGCGGTGTTAGTTTAAGGTTTGCGGTCAGTACAGGTACCACCTACTCCTGAGAAAGTCTCTCATGCGGCTCCAAGGTTACCGGATCATAACAATAAGGTATTAAGAAGTGGAGTATGTGAACTTTTGATCAGGGTTATTTGGATGTTTTGGGTTGTCATTATGATTTATAAAAGAAAAGCACTGTAGTTTGACAATAAATGGCTTCCCTCAACAACTAACCATGAGTGGAGAAAAAGTTTTGGTGTTATGATTCATATTCTCTAAAAAATAGGCCAAGAATGCAAAAATTCTGCTGGGGTATGTAAACTTTTGAGCCAAACTGTAGGCTAATAGAGACCGACAGGTCTTCCACTATGCCCAATCCAACAGATGGACACCCAACCTGGAGTTTTCACATTTTTAAAAATGAGGGCCTGACACCACCGAAGTGGAATAAATGTCACAAGAACAGAAATAGTATAATTGGGACCGACAAGTCTTCCACTACAGCTAACCCAGCAGATGTAGACCAACCATGACTGTTCACATTTCCTCAAATTTGTGTTAGCATCAGCAGCAGCAGCCACAGCAGGCACAGAAGCAACACTAAAGATATCACAAAGTGCAGTTACGGGACATTAATGCATTACACTAAAAATGCAATATCACTTAGTCTGTACATTCCGCGATTGGGGTGCAAAAGTACTTGGAGATCCATGACCTGTTCATCTTGGTGAAAGTTAGGCAGTCCACACTTTCAGGGGACAGACAGCTGTGCTTATCTGTCAGGACACCTCCAGCAGCACTGAAGACACGTTCTGAGCGAATGCTGGTTGCTGGGCAAGATAAAACCTCCAAGACAAGCTCAGGCCACTGAGGCCACTCAGGCCATTTTAGAAGACCAAAATGTGAAGGGCTCCAAACCCTCCGTGATGGTATTGATATTCAGTTCTAGATACTCCTGCACCATCCTCTCCATTCGTTCACCATCACCACGTGTAAGACTTGGACTCTGTTGTGCTAGTGCATGAGCTGGTCTACAAAAAGTGTCAACTCACAGAAATTACTTCTCCCACTTACACCACTGCTGCTGCTGCTAATGTTTTGGCATTGATGAATTGACATGCCAGAGGTTGGAAGTCTAGATTTGCGATGCGCACTGTGTGCTTCATTGCTGTCTTGGGGAAAAGCTCTCTTAAGGTTGGGTAAAAATGTGTTTTGACACTTCCGCCCATGATGTGTTGGTGGCTGGTAACAATGATGCTTGTTTCCTCTATCCCCTTCCGCCAACTATGAACAACAGAGAGGGGTGGATTATGATCTTCATTGGACAGTTGCTCGCCCATCACCTCTTCCTCCTCCATTTGTTCCTCGGACCTAGCACCTTCGATAACAGTTTGTCTTTTATCACCAGCCCCCTCGATCATAGTAATCCACCCTCTCTTGGCACCCACCTGTGTGACGACAGTCCGGAACTTAGAGACAATGTTATCCCTTCCGCATCCTCCTCTGCCTCCTTCTTTTCTTCTGGGATCACCATCTCCTCCCGCAGGCTATTCAAAATCTGCTCCAGCATATAGATGACCGAAATAGTAATGCCGATGACTGCATCATCAGCGCTAGCCATCTTAGTAGCCACATTGAAACTGTGCACAAGGGTGCAGAAGTCCTTAATCTGTAAACGTGATATGCGCCATGTCCGTACTGCATTGGCCCAGGCTATATGACATGACATACTGCATCAGTGCTCGTTGCTGCTGCCACAGTTGCTGCAACATGTGCAGAGTGGAATTCCACCTTGTCAGCACATCGCATATCAACCTGTTAACTGGCATGGACAAAGACCGCTGTATCGATGCAATTCGATGACCTGTGGGGTGCGAACAGCAGAAATGAGCACACAGCTTACGTGCTTTCTGGAGCAGCTCACCCAGGCCAGGATAGTGGTGGATAAAATGCTGTACCACCATATTAAGGACATCAACCCTGCAAGGCACATGTTTGAGCTTGCATCGCTGTAGGGCCACCACCAGGTTTGCACCATTATTGGACATGGCCTTCCCTGGATTCAGGTTCAGTGGAGACAGCCATTGATCAAACTCAGCATGGAGAGCTTTCCACAACTCTTCAACTGTATGACTGTGATCTCCAAGGCATATCAATTTTAATACTGCCTGTTTGCGGTGAGCTCTGGCTACGCAGTACGGAGGTGGTGGGGATTCGCTCTGCATTGTTGGAACACGTGTCTCATTAAGGCAGAGGTTGAGGGTGCAGGTGGAGGCCCTAGGGGAGATAGAGAAGGAGGCAAAAGCAGTAGAGGAAGTGCTAAAAGTAGACTTTTGTCCTGCAAGCCTTGGGGATTCCAAGACTTGTGGAGCAGTGTTATGGACCTGGTGGTTAGGAGCACCCGAAATGACCTGATGGTTAAAATGGAAAACCTGGGACAAGCTCTGAGGAAGTGGTAACTCTACTGACCGCAATCCCTAATCCTATCACACACACTAGAAATAGCCGTGGAGCGTACCTAACTCTCCCTAGACGCCTCTTCACAGCCTAAGAGCTAACTACCCCTAAAGATAGAAATAGCAGCCTACCTTGCCTCAGAGAAATTCCCCAAGTAAAGGTAGCCCCCCACAAATATTGACTGTGAGTTAAGAGGAAAGTAACAAACACAGGAATGAAACAGATTTTAGCAAAGGAGGCCGAATCTTCTCTAGAAAGACAGAGGATAGGAAAGGGAACTATGCGGTCAGTATTAAAAACTACAAAAACCACGCAGAGTGTGCAAAAAGACCTCCACACCGACTCACGGTGTGGAGGTGCAGCTCTGCACCCCCAGAGCTTCCGGCTAGCAAGGAAATATCATAATAGCAAGCTGGACTGGAAACATAACATGTACTGAGAAATATATTCAAAAACCAATGAACAGCAAATTAACTAGCGAGGACTTAGCTTCTGCTGGAGTAGACAGGTCATCTGAGAAATCCAAGAGAGATCTGAACCAGTACTGAGACATTGACAGCTGGCATGAACTAACGACCTGGGCAGAGTTAAATAGGGAAGCCAGCAGCAGCAATAAACGAGGGCAGCTGAGACAGCCAAGCTCAAAGATCAGCAGTTCCACTCAAAGCCACCAGAGGGTGTCCAAGGACAGAACTCACCAAAGTACCATTCACGACCACAGGAGGGAGCCCGAGAACGGAATTCACAACAGAGCAGCACCTGAACCCTCAGCCACCAGAGTCACACAGTGTCCAGTCAGAGAGATGTAAGACCCTTGCCCATGCTTACTTGTCTAAATGTCATAAATTTAGTCAAGGAACAGGTTATGTTGTCTGCATCATGCTGGTGTAGTACAAGCACTGCTTTCTTAGAAATGTAATGGTGACTGGGCAATTGGTACTGGGGAACTGCAGAAAGGCAGCATTTCCATGGCCAACAGATTGGAGATGATGGAGGAAACAATCTTTTATATGACCACAACTGTGGTACCGTGTTCTGGCTGCAGTGTTGAGAGAGGGTGGAGTACGGTGAACCGGACAAACTGCTGGACTGTGAGTGAGGTGCAGGAGGAGATGTTACGGTGGATTGTGAAAGTTGTGGTGTGCTCGTTCAATGAAATGGGTCTAAAACAGCAGGCATGTCCACATCCGTTACAGCTGATGGCGGGCTCTCAGTCAGCGTGAATGGAGTGGGTAAAGAACCAAAGGTTTTATGGTCGAACACCTTCATCTCATTAGTTGGCGTAGTTACAAAGGAGGAGCAAGAAGCAGCAGATGCGATTAATGGGGTGGCTGAAAGCTGTTCAGGTCCACTGGTCTGCATTTTAGTGCAGTGGGATTCCCAGAGTAATGCATGCTCATTGCGCATGTGAAGGTTCACACATGTAGTAGTTAAATTATTGCAATTTTTAACTCTACTCAGGTTTTTTCAAATTTAGCAGATTACATGAGTTGGCTCATCCTTTAAAGTGTCAAAAAAGGCCCAGGCTAGGCAACCCTTGCCACCCCTGCGAGCCATGGACATTGCTGCTCACAGCCACTGTTGTGGCTGAGGATGCATTGTTCATCGTGGCTGCATCACTACGTGTCTGTGATGCACGGCGCTATGCAGCCTCCTCATCTTCCTCCTCAGATGGACCTACTCAGCTGTATGCCTCTATTTTACGCCAACTGGAATCTAACACCTCATCATCATCATCCTCTGTGTTATCACATTTCTTGCTCTTGAAATCGTCCTTCTCCTCTTCCTTCCCTGATAGCACAGTACAGTCCGTGTGAGCCTCAGATATCTGAATCTCATCAAGATCATCTCCCCCTGATGATGAGGGTCAGAATGCTGCTTAGACCCTATCTTGTCCTGCTCCGAATCCAAGCTGAAAAAATTTTGGGCATCGGTGCAGATTTCCTCCTCTTGACTCTGTGAAGCTTTTGAGTACACTTCTGATGACCATGGCATAGAATTTGTGAACAGCTCTTCAGACTCACCCATCTGTGGTTCAGTACAGTCAGTTGTACAGTTGGTATGCAGGGGGAAGCAAGGTGAATTTGAGAGACATCTCTGTGGACAGTACTGGGTGTGATGTTGAGGTAGAGGAAGACGAGGAGAGGCCACTTGAAGCTGAGCTTGCCATCCACTCGAGCACATGCTTTTTTTGGGCATCATCAACAAGGTATACCGCTGTGCATCTGCCAAAGAAAGGTAGTGGAGTTGCCCATCCAGAAACAGAAGTTGTCAGATATCTTTGCATAGGACGTGACGTTGTTGGTTCTATAGTGCTTTCTCTAACCTTACCACCTACCCCTTGAACACCAAGCCTAATTACCCTTCCACGACGGCCTCACTTTTTCCCAGACGGGTTGCACAGATACAGTGGTAGGAGTACAGTATTGGGAACAAAAAATTGGATTTTAAACTCTGCACCGCCTCTACAAATTGCTGAATTTTAGAGGCAGTAAATTCCAAAGTGAAATATGGCATGCTGTATCGCGTTAGTCACAGAAGAAAGAATTGTTTGAGTGTGGATGAGGCCTGTATGAGAAAGAAGACATCCTACAAACAATTTGAAAGTCAAATGTCCCCTACTGTATGACTTTAAGAAGACAAGATTTTTTTGGTGTCCTCTGGACACACTACATGCTGCAAACTAATTGAATGTGAGATGTCCCTACTGTATGACACTAGGAACAGAATAATTTTTTGGTGGCGTCTGTCTCAGGCCTCTATAACACACTAGATGCTACAAACTATTTGAATGTGAGATGTCCTCTACTGTATGACACTAGGAACAGAATAATTTTTTCGTGGCCTCTGGATCAGGCCTCTATAACACACTAGATGCTACAAACTATTTGAATGTGCGATGTCCCATACTGTATGACACTAGGAACAGAATAATTTTTTGGTGGCGTCTGTATCAGGCCTCTATAACACACTAGATGCTACAAACTATTTGAATGTGAAATATCCCCTACTGAATGACACTAGGAACAGAAGATTTTTTTGGTGGCCTCTGGATCAGGACTAGATGCTACAAACTATTTAAAAACTACTGTATGAGATTTAGCAACAGAAAATTGTTTTTGGTTATGTGCATTAGAACTGCAGACAGCTTAATTTTAACCCAACAAAATGACAAAGTGTGATACGGCATGGTGGAGGAGTAGGTCTTCTCTTTTCCTCTAACTGCACTTTAACCCAATCCCACCTCTACCCTTCCTTATCCTCCCCTCTTTTGAAGTCCACTCTGTCTGCATCTACTCTCCCTTCAACCTCCAAGTGGCCATCATATACCGACCTCTGGGCCTGGCCACTACCTTTATTGACCAATTCTCTACCTGGCCTCTTCACTTTCTTTCCACTGACATTCCCACTATCATCATGGGTGACTTCAACATCCCCACTGATACCCTTCAGTCAACAGCCTCCAAACTTCTGTCTCTTACTTCATCTTTTGGACTTACTCAGTGGTCCTCTGCAGTCACCCACACAGACAGACATGCATTACACCTGGTCTGCACCCGTCTCTGCTCTCTATCTAACTTCACCACCTCCCCTCTCCCCCTATCCGACCACCATCTGCTCATTTTCTCATCCCTGTCCTCCTCACCCGTCGCCCATGTCCAGCAACATGCACACCCCCACAGAAACCTTGCACACCTAGACACCCACACACTCTCTGACTCTATCCTACCACTGGCATCCATATCCCCACTCCCCGACAGTGCCACTGCTTTCTACAATGCCACTCTCGCATCAGCTATTGACACGGTTGCCCCTCTTGTTCATGGCAGAGTATGACGCATCAATAGACAACCCTGGCACAATAACACCACTAAAATGCTCCGCCAAGTGTCCAGGGTTGCAGAGCGGCATTGGAAGAAAACACATTCGCAAGACGACTTCACTGCATTCAAATAGGCAACACTCACTTTCAAATCTGCTGTCACCTCTGCTAAACAGACCTACTTCACAACCCTCATATCCTTCCTATCCTACAACCCTAAACAGTTATTCAAAACCTTTAACTCCCTCCTCTGCCCCCCACTGCCCCCTCCAACCTCCCTCATCTCTGCTGAAGACTTTGCCACACATTTTAAAAATAAGATCGACCAAACAAGACAAGTCTTCATTGTTCAACCACCACAACCCCTTTGTATACCAGACCAAAGCCCAAAACCCATAACCTCCCTGTCCAACATCACTGAAGGGGAGCTTAATTGTATCCTCTCCAAATTGCACCTGACCACCTGTGCGCTTGACCCCATCCCATCCCACCTGCTCCCCAACCTCACCGCCACTCTTATCCCATCTCTAACCCACCTCTTCAACCTATCACTTCTGGTACCTTCCCTTCTGCCTTCAAACATGTCACAATCACGCCTATCCTTAAAAAGCCAACCCTCAATCCAACTGCTATCTCCAGCTATTGCCAAATATCGCTGCTCCCATTCACTTCCAAACTCTTGGAGCAGAACGTCCACGTTCTGTTGGAGTCCCCCAAGGCTCTGTTCTAGGACCCCTACTCTTTTCAATCTATACACTTGGCCTGGGACAACTCATAAAGTCCCATGGATTCCAGTACCACATTTAAGCAGATGACACTCAGATCTACCTCTCTGGCCCAGACGTCACCTCTCTGCTGTTCAGAATCCCGGAGTGTCTATCAGCCATATCCTGCTTCTCCTCTCACTTCCTCAAACTCAATGTGGACAAATCTGAACTCATCATCTTTCCTCCATCTCATAGATCTTCCGTACCTGACCTATCTATTGCAATTAACGACATCACGCTTCCCCCATACCGGAAGTCTGCTGCCTTGGAGTACCCTTGATTCTGCCCTGTCCTTCAAACCGCACATCCAAGCTCTTTCCACCTCCTGTTACCTCCAGCTCAAAAATATCTTCAGAATCTGTCCTTTCCTCAACCATCAATCTACTAAAGTGCTTGTGCATGCCCTCATCATCTCCCGCCTCGACTACTGCAACATCCTTTTCTGTAGCCTCCCTGCTAACACCCTCGCACCTCTCCAGTCCATCCTTAACTCTTCTGCCTGATTAATTCATCTCTCTCCTTACTGCTCCTCCACTTCTCCCCTCTGTAAATCTCTTCACTGGCTCCCATTCCCTCAGCGTATCCAGTTCAAATTACAAATACTGACCTACAAAGCCATTCATAACCTCCATATATCTCTGAACTAATCTCCCGATATCTTCCCTCATGTAATCGCCGGTCCTCCCAAGACCTCCTTCTCTCCTCTACACTTATTTGCTCCTCACCCAACTGCCTCCAAGACTTCACCCAAATATCCCCCATCCTCTGGAATTCTTTGCCCCAACAAGGCCGACTTTCAACCACATTCGGATCCTTCAGATGGAACCTGAAAACCGACCTCTTCAGGAAAGCCTACTGCCTGCACTGACCCCGCTGCCTCCTCACCACTACCGGAGCTACCACCTCATCAGCACCAGAGCTGCTGCAACCCTCAACCTATTGTCTCTTTCCCCACCATCCTGTAGGATGTAAGCTCACAAGGGCAGGGTCCTCGCCCCTCTGTATCAGTCTATAATTGTTAGTTTGCTTATTGTAAGTGATATCTGTAATTTTTATGTAACCCCTTCTCATGTACAGCACCATGGAATCAATGGTGCTATATAAATAAATAATAATAATAAATAATACGGCAAGCTGTTTAACTTTTTGTAATTGAAAAATATATATTTTTTTAACCCCGTAGTGACGGAGCCAATTTGGTACTTAATGACCGAGCCAATTTTTACAATTCTGACCACTGTCCCTTTATGAGGTTATAACTCGGGAACGCTTCAACGGATCCCGCTGATTCTGATTTTTCGTGACATATTGTACTTCATGTTAGTGGTAACATTTCTTCGATATTACTTGCGTTTATTTATTTAAAAAAATGGAAATATGGCGACAATTTTGAAAATTTCGCAATTTTCAAACTTTTAACTTTTATGCCCTTACATCAGAGAGATATGTCACACAAAATGGTCAATAAATAACATTTCCCATACGTCTACTTTACATCAGCACAATTTTGGAAACAATTTTTTTTTTTTATTAGGGAGTTATAAGGGTTAAAATTTGACCAGCAAATTCTTCTTTTTACAAAACCATTTTTTTAGGGACCACCTCACATTTGAAGTCATTTTTAGGGGTCTATATGGCAGAAAATGCCCAAAAGTGACACCATTCTAAAAACTGCACCCCTCAAGGTGTGTAAAACCACATTCAAGAACTTTATTAACCCTTCAGTTGCTGCACAGGAACTGAAGCAATGTGGAAGGAAAAAATGAACATTTAACTTTTTTTCACAAACATTTTATTTCAGAACCAATTTTTTTTATTTTCACAAGTGTAAAAAGAGAAATTGGACCCCAACAGTTGTTGTGCAATTTGTCCTGAGTATGTCGATACCCTGTATGTGGGGGTGAACCATTGTTTGGGTGCACAGTAGAGCTCAGAAGGGAAGGAGCGCCATTTGACTTTTTCAACACAGAATTCCCTGGAATTGAGATCGGACACCATGTTGCGTTTGGAGAGCCGCTGATGTGCCTAAACAGTGGAAACCCCCCACAAATGACCCCATTTTGGAAACTAGACCCCCTAAGGAACTTATCTAGGTGTGTGGTCAACACTTTGAACCCCCAAGTGCTTCACACAAGTTTATATCGTAGAGCCAAAAAAAATAAAAATCATATTTTTTTCCCAAAAATGATATTTTCACCCCCAATTTTTTATTTTCCCAAGGGTAGCAAGAGAAATTGGACCCCAAAAGTTGTTGTGCAATTTGTCCTGAGTATGTTGATACCCCATATGTGGGGGTAAACCTCTGTTTGGGCGCACTGCGGAGCTCGGAAAGGAGGGAGCGCCGTTTGACTTTTTAATCTCTTAATTGTGAGAGCGGACGCCATTTTGGGTTTGTAGATGTGCCTATCAGCAGAAACCCCCCACAACTTACCCCATTTTAGAAACTACACCCCTTAAAGATTTTAATCAGGGGTATATTGAGCAATTTGAACCCACATGTACGACACAGAGTTTGATAACATTAGGTCGTCATATTGAAAAAATTCATTTTTTTCCACGAAAATCTTGTTTTAGACCTGAATTTCTCACTTTTTTTCAGAAATAACATCAAAAAGTGGACCCCACAATTCGTTACCCACTTTATTATGAGCGCAGCGATATCCCATATGTAGTCAAAAAGTTCTGTTTGGACAAATGGCAGGGATTGGAACAATAAACTGTACTGGAATGAAAGGCAAAATGTGTAGGAAAATGCAGTCAACTATGTGGCAAAGCGGAGTTTGTTCCAAAGATGAACATCAGGGCTAGAATGGCAGACACTTTCAGAGACTGGTCGTACAACGTCCTTTTAGCTCCATCAATCCCTATATGAGAGACGAATGTGCCAATAGACAAGGTGCACCATAGCAAGCTCCCACCCGCCAAGGTCAGAACCGCTATATGCACAAAACAACCAGTTCTCTATAGAAAGTATTGTCTGGTACCAGAGGTTCAGCAAGAACCATAAAGCCCATAGTGTATAAGTACGGAACTTCCTAATTTTTTAGAAATCCTATAATAAAATGATCATGCCCGTATCATCAACATAAATATAAGTAATATAAATGGAAGCCAAAGTTTTGTGTAGCAAGACAGTCGTAAAAACAGTCAAAGTTAGATAAATGGTCAAACATGTTTGTGCGTAATCAAGTCCTAGAATTCATTTTCAGATTATCTCACTTTTCAAGATAATTTCTGGGGTCCACATTCTAACGCTTATTGACGTGGGTACATGGACGAGAATTTGTTGGAATAGTAGTTTGGTATAGGATTGATCGAGTCCCAGAATTTTCAGATGACCTGACTTTGCAAGAACATTTGTGGGGTCCACACTCTAGAGTGTACAGACGTGGGTACGTGGATGAGAATTTGTTGGGATAGTAGTTTGGTGTGGGATTGATCAAGTTCTGGAATTAATTGTGAAATGGGGTAAAATGGGATCTACTAATTAAAATATTCTTTATCAATTGTTCCAAATTGTTCTACTGGGGCCACTAAGCAGAAAATAAAAATTATTGAAAAAAACAAACAAACTAATAATTGTAGGTGGTGTGGTAGGTCTCAAAACAGGGGGAGATACAAAGGCCTGGTTGGGATGGGCATGTGGGGCAATAGAATCTGGAATCACTCCGTCTGCCATGCTTTCTGCAAACTCGGCATCTTTTTTGAGGATACCTTTGGGTTGGAGTGACAGGGACAGGGTGAGGAAAATGGCGTTCTGCAAGTCTCCGGGAATCCTCAGAGTCGAAGGCTTCCCCCGATGCCATTGACTCAAATATGAGGCTCTCTACAACTTTTTCCTGAAAGTGCAGGAACGTAAGTGGTCCTTGGAACTTTTTATACAGGACAAAGCTGTTATATGTGGCAGTTTGAATAAGGTAGATTGCAACCTTTTTGTACCAGGCCCTGGTCTTCCTCTTGACCAGGTATGGTTGCAGAACCTGGTCTGACAAGTCTACGCCACCCATATGTTTGTTATAGTCTGTGACGCAGACTGGTTTTTCCTTGTCCTTGGTGGCACCCCTCTCTCTGACCATCACAGTGGTGTCCGCATGCAGTGTGGAAAGCATGTAGACATCCTTCCTGTCTTTCCACTTCACTGCAAGAAGTTGGTCACTTGCGAGTGAGAATGACGCCCCCCTCTCCAAACGTCTGGACACCAAACCCCACTCTGTTTTTCCTGACTGTCCCACAGGCCCCTGTATTTGCAGCATGGAGGGATTTATATAGGGGGATGCTCGTGTAGTAGTTGTCAGTATACACGTGGTACCCTTGTTGGAGAAAGGGCGTCATTAGCTCCCAGACAATTTTGCCTGGGATACCAATTGTCTGGGGGCAGTTTGGGGGGTTTATTTGGCGGTCCCTACCTTCATAAATTAGGAAGGTGGACGTGTACCCTGATGAGCTCTCGCAAGTTTTGTATAATTTTATGCCGTATTTGGCTCTCTTGGATGGAATAAATTGGCGGAATGACAGACGGCCCTTGTAGCTCATCAAGGACTCGTCGACTGCCACATTTTGCTCTGGGGTATAGGAATTTAGAAATGAAGTTTTTAGGAGGGAAATTAGGGGTCTCAATTTATTTAGCCGATCGTAGTTGGGGTCAGTTCTTGGGGGGGCTTAGGAATTGTCACTGAAGTGGAGGAATCTCATCAGGGCTTTGTAACGGTCTCGGGACATGACGGCTGCAAATACAGGGGTGCTGTGGACAGCTTTTGTTACCCAGTAAGAGCGGAGTGTGTTTTTGTTTACTAAACCCATATTCAGGGTGAGGCCTAAGAATTTTTTTATTTCGGGGACATTTGTGGGGATCCAGGAACGGGAATGAAAGGCACTGGGTTTTTGGGAAATATATTGCCGGGCATATAGGTTTGTTTGTTGGACGATTAATTGCAGGACTTCGGGGCTAATGAGAACTTGAAAAAAATCAATGGGGGGTAAAATTGGCGACATCTACTCTTATTCCAGGGACTGCAGAAAAAGGGGGAATTTGAGGGGAAAATGAGGTGTCATTATACCACAGCGGTGGGGGGACTGCGATACTTGGTCCTGCCTCTGAAGCTTCAGCAGTGACGACCGCATCCACTACCACCGGGCTGGGGGATCCCGTGGAGGAAGAGTCGTCATCACTGTCTGAAAGCTGTTCAGCTTCAGAGGCAGATTCTGTTTCACTGCCGGAGCAAAGCAGGCTGTAAGCTTGCTCTGCGCTGAAAGTTCTGCAGGCCATTTTATTTATTTCCTCTGCTAACGCTAATATGTGTAACCCTAACCCTAACCCTAAAAAATAAAAAAAAATAATTAGAAAAAAAAATTATAATTTTTTTTTTTTATAATCCTCTGCTGATGATGCAGGGATTACGGAGAACGGGGGTGGGTAAATGGGATGCTGGCGGTGCAGAAGTTATGTTTTTTATCACTGACAGGGCAGCACTTGAAATGTAGTCTCTCTCTCTTCTCTCCCAGAAGAGAGAGGTACAGCCCAAGTGCTGCCATATTTATCAAATATTAGGGGGTTTTGATCACTGTGATAGGACATATCACAGTAATCAAAACCCAGCAGCCAATGAGAAAATTCTCACTGGTTGCCGGGTGTCTGCTGGCAGATCTTGGTGGGTGCACTGCGCATGCGCCCGCCATTTTCTTCCAGCTGAGAAGAAGAGGGGCCGGGAGCTGTGTGCCGGCGACCGGGGGACATCTGCGGGGACTAATAGGTACCGTGGGGGGCTCAGGGGACCCTATTTCTCTCCCCTCTGATGTACGATCACATCAGAGGGGAGAGAAAATGCAAAACTAACTTTTTATATATATATATATATATATATATATATATATATATATATATGCGCTATATGGGGCGATCGCAACCCCGGGGGTCTGTAAAGACCCCCGGGATTGCGATCGCTCCTGGGGTCAGTAAAAACCGACCCCAATCAACTGCCAATTCTGGGGGAGCTAGATTTTGGCAGGCACATCTGCACATGCGCCCGCCATTTTGTTGTTGCTGTAGGAGACGGAGGAGGGCCTGGGACCGGGGGACAGCGTTTTCAGTACATAAGGTACCGTGGGGGGCTCGGGGAACCCTATTGCTCTCCCCTCTAATGTGCGATCACATCAGAGGGGAGAGAAAATAAATGCAAAGCCGGATTTTTTATTTTTTTTGCGATAGCCGGTAAACAGTTAATTACCGGCGATCGCAAAAGCGGGGTCAGTAAAAACCGACCCGAATCATGTTCTCTGGGGTCTCGGCTACCCCTGGCAGCTGAGACCCTGGAGAAAATCAGACTCTGGGGGGGCGCTATTCACTTTTTCCACAGCGCCGTTAATTAACGGCGCTGTGGTTTAAGTACCCTTAATGACCGCCGTTAAAAGGCGTATCGGCGGTCGTTAAGGGGTTAATGTGCGTTGGGTCTGCAGACAGTTTCATATCACCACAGCACTAAATGACAAAGTGGGATACAGCAGGCTGATTCACATTTAGCTAGTGAAAAAATATTATTTAGAATGCTATAATCATGCATGGAGCACAATAGAAGCTTTGCACAACTCACTTGTAGGACAGGTGACCTGCTGGCTTTGTCTGTGGCCCCCCAAAAAATGTTAGAAGGTAAATTTAACAACCACTGACAGACTGATATACAACTGCCTAGATAACTAGCTAAAATCTTACTGCTAACAGTACCAGCATCAGAAGCAGCATCTCATGTTACAGTGTCAAAATGGCACAAGGCGTGGAGTCAGGACATTGTGGATGTTTCTTGTACCCTTACTGGCTATCAGCATTGTGCACACATAAAGTTAGGAAAAAATATGAATGTTTACAAGAACGCCGTGCCACTGAGCGCTGCAAACCCCCTCCCCTCATCAAACACATGCCAAAGGTTCACCATTATCGTTGCTAAAGTGCTGAAAATACTTTTGTGGCAATACAAATATTTTCTCGATTTTATGAAGTTTGCTCGTGTTTCCGATCACGAATCTGAATGTGCCATATTTGTGCCGAAGTTTGGCGATTGTTTTCCGAACAAATTCGCTCATCACTAATCATAAATGTTATGTAAAATGTTACCAACAAAAGCTTCAACTCAATCCACAAAAAAGAAAGCCCTCATCCAGGTCCGTCATCTGTTAACGGAAATATAGGGGCTTCCACGTTACTGGTTGTGTAAGGGTCATCAGGGCGGTAGTCGTGGCTGAGGACTTCTGCTCCATCACACTCTGGCCTCCCCTCACATACACTCCACAACTCCCAGTCAGCATACCTGCTGCTCCTTTACTTCTGGGGCTTCCTGTAAAGGCCCCGTCTCACATAGCGAGATCGCTAGCGAGATCGCTGCTGAGTCACAAGTTTTGTGACGCAACAGCGACCTCAGTAGCGATCTTGCTATGTGTGACACGTACCAGCGATCAGGCCCCTGCTGTGAGATCGCTGGTCGTGTCGGAATGGCCTGGAACGTTTTTTGGTCGTTGAGGTCCCGCTGACATCGCTGAATCGGTGTGTGTGACACCGATCCAGCGATGTCTTCACTGGTAACCAGGGTAAACATCGGGTTACTAAGCGCAGGGCTGCGCTTAGTAACCCGATGTTTACCCTGGTTACCAGCGTAAATGTAAAAAAAACCAAACAGTACATACTCACCATCTGATGTCCGTCAGGTCCCTTGCCGTCTGCTTCCTGCTCTGACTGACTGCCGCCGTACAGTGAGAGCACAGCACAGCGGTGACGTCACCGCTGCGCTCTGCTCTCACTGTACGGCGGCACTCAGTCAGAGCAGGATGTAGACGGCAAGGGACCTGACGGACACCGAAAGGCGAGTATGTACTGTTTGTTTTTTTTGGTAACCAGGGTAAACATCGGGTTACTAAGCGCGGCCCTGCGCTTAGTAACCCGATGTTTACCCTGGTTACCCGGGTGCTGCAGGGGGACTTCGGCATCGTTGAAGACAGTTTCAACGATGCCGAAGTCGAACTCGTTGGTCACTGGAGAGAGCTGTCTGTGTGACAGCTCCCCAGCGACCACACAGCGACTTACCAACGATCACGGCCAGGTCGTATCGCTGGTCGTGATCGTTGGTAAATCGCTATGTGAGACGGGGCCTTAAAGCACTGCACGTTCTCCTCAGCCGAAGTAGAATAAACAGAGTCACAGTCCCATTGAACGCTTGAACAATAAACTTTACTAAAGACGGGCACATAACATTTCTCTTCAGCATTTGCAGCAGGCTTTACATTAAACAACTTTCTTTCTGTCCCTGTCTCTTCTCTGACCTTGTCAGCATTTATACCTGGCTTTGCTTTACACAGCTTCTTCTCTTTCTCTACCTTTCCTTCATCTTCCGGAATGGACCGTGCCTATTGGTCCTCCAGCGTCCTCTATGCCCAGTCTTACTTTAGTAGGGATTCCTTTAAACCATTTCTCCCTGGTCCCGAGTACATCCATCCACTTAGCAAGCCACCACATTGCGAGTGACCTGTCTGTACTGCTTAGTTCTTTCCTCCCTGTCAGCCACAGTCCCACTTATACTGCGCTGTCAATTACTCTATCAATGCCCTTCTTCTCTCTCATGGCCTTCCAGGCCCTGATTCTCCCTGACTGGACCTTGGACTTCTGCAGAGCTGACTGCCCTGACAGGGTGCTCTCATCCAACTGATTCAAATTCTCAGTTGTTCTGAACGCTAAATGTGTCACAAGCTCCTCCCACATTAACCATCATATCCTGTGCACTGTGCTCACTCCAAATATTCCTCATTCTGCAGTTTGACGGCCACACCATAGTAGCCGCGAGGGCCATCTTCTTGAAGAAGGTGACCCAGTCTCCCTCATGCAGGGGTCAGGTAAATTTGACCGACGCAGCATTAACGTAGACTTTGGCGTTGGTCTCCGTTTCACGGAAGAAATCATAGATGCAATCCACGTTGGTATATACAAGTTGTCCAGTGCTGCAATGGTCTGTCATGGCGCCTTCCCCACGTTGGCGCAACTTTGCCCAGACCTCCCGTTCCCGTTGTTTTTTATGCCTGATGACCCCCTCAATCCAGGCGGCCTGGTCAGGTGTAGGGAAAGGGCCCTCTCTCGGCTGGTGAACATAGGAAGCTTCCAGGGACATCACGGTAGCAGAGGGAGACTGGGCCTCAGGGACACGTGACTGCAATGAGGACCTTACTTCCAAGGTAATGGGCCAGGGTGAACTCACCGCTCTTGTCACGTTAGCTGCACCTATCCCAGGATCGCTGTATCCTTCTGCGGTGTGCTCCACCACTACTGCAACAGGATCTGACTTATTCCCAGCTTCCAGTCCGGGTTCCTCAAGTGCAGGTGTCATCTCTGGTCACCGCTGGATCGCCAACGTCATCATCGGTGGTACAGGCTTCCTCTCTCAGTATCGCTGGACAGATTCATCACTCGGCAATGTCAGCATAGCTGGTGCAGGCCTCTTCTCCTGGTATCGCTGGACAAGCTCATCACTCCTTCATGGCTCTGATAGTCGCCAGTCCGGTGCTTGTGGGAACTTCTGGGACAGGTAAACTACGGCCTCTTCTACTCCCCCTCTTTGCTTTCCTTGGCTGTGTATTCTCTTCTTCGCGCCAACTCCATTGAATATGGCCAATTTCTCATCCTGGCCGTGAGCAGCAGGGCTCCATCATCATCAGTACTGGATCACCGAATGGTATGGAACAGCCGCTCTCATAAGTCACATTCAGACCACACCCATTTCTAGGTTAGGTCCACTCTTTCCACTCCACCCATTTTGCAGCACTAGATAGGGGAGGACGCCGTCCTCTCTGCTGTAGCCACACCCACCATGGGTGGGCTGGACATAGTCAGCTAACAGTCTTTCAAGCCCTTTCTGCATGGATGTGCCCACGAAGGGTGAGATCATCCTTTACCTCAGGGACACTCACCACCATCTTTGCAGTCACCATCTTTGGCACAAAAAGCACTTTAGTCAAACTCACGGTTTTTGTTAAGTCCTTTGTTTCAGTCACATCCGATAAAGTGGCAGTTTCAGTCTTTATTCTCTTTGCGGTATCTCCCCACAGCAGCATGTAATTTTCCAGGATTTCCACATCATCTGAGACACTTGTCACTTTCCTCAAGTCTCTAGTCTCATTTTTCACATCAGTTTCATGTTTCACAGCACTCCCACACTGCACGACTTCGGCATCCTGCCAACTACGCCAAGTGTAAGGTTCGGTCAGGGCGGTAGTCGTGGCTGAGGACTTCTGCTCCATCACACCCTGGTCTCCCCTCACATACACTCCACGACTCCGAGTCAGCATATCTGCTGCTCCTTTACTTCTGGGGCTTCCTGTAAAACACTGCACGTTCTCCTCAGCCGAAGTAGAATAAACAGAGTCACAGTCCCATTGAACGCTTGAACAATAAACTTTACTAAAGACGGGCACATAACATTTCTCTTCAGCATTTGCAGCAGGCTTTACATTAAACAATTTTCTTTCTGTCCCTGTCTCTTCTCTGACCTTGTCAGCATTTATACCTGGCTTTGCTTTACACAGCTTCTTCTCTTTCTCTACCTTTCCTTCATCTTCCGGAATGGACCGTGCCTATCGGTCCTCCAGTGTCCTCTGTGCCCAGTCTTACTTTAGTAGGGATTACTCTAGACCATTTCTCCCTGGTCCTGAGTACATCCATCCACTTAGCAAGCCGCCAAATTGCGAGTGACCTGTCCGTATTGCTTAGTTCTTTCCTCCCTGTCAGCCACAGTCCCACTAATACTGCGCTGTCAGTGACTCTATCAATGCCCTTCTTCTCTCTCGTGGCCTTCTGGGCCCTGATGCTGCCTGACTGGACTTTGGACTTCTGCAGAGCTGACTGCCCTGACAGGGCGCTACCACCCAACTGATTCAACTTTTCTGCTGTTTTGAACCCTAACTGTCACTAGCTCCTCGCACATTAACCATCTACTTGCTGAAACTCTCTATCCCCACCTAGTGGACAAACTAGGGAACTATGCTTTCCCTATCTTCATAACAGTACATTTACATGACAGGGAAATGCACAACATGGACACTTACAAAGACATTACAAGTAATATTTACTGACAGCTCCTTGTGTCCCTTACATTAGCACAAAGGCTCTGGAAAAGCGAAATGGTTCCTTGCCCCCTAGAAGAATTTCAGAAAATTCTCTGCTCATAAATCCAAAAGCCCCCTTCCCTTCTGAGCTCCAGTGTGCCTAAAGCTCATTTATCGCCCACATATTTGGCATTTCTGTAGTGATGAGTGCCAGCCTATCTTACAGATTCGTGTCTCCAGAAGTATGAGCTGGGCATAATGTACTGGTAACTACAACTGCAGTTTGCAATTTTCACTCAGCAACATCCACTGCTACTTGTTTCTGGAAAACACCCATGGAGTCAAAATCGTCACTACATCTGTTGATAAATTCCCAAAGGGTTATAATTTCCAAAATGGGTTCACTTGAGGGGGAATTCTGCTTTTCTAGCACTTAGGGGCTCTTTCCATGGAATCCACAAACTATTCTAGGAAAATCTGCATTCCAGGAGGCAAATAGCGCTCTGTCCCTCCCGAGTCTCTCTGTATGGCTAAGTAGTACTGCACAGCCACATTTGGGGTATTGCCACATTCAGCAGAAATTGTAGGACAAATTTTGATGCCATTTTTACCCATTTCCCAGCTTGAAAATGTAAAACTTGGGGCTAACATACAATCTTGGTGGTAAAAATGTTAATTATTTTATCTTTACTGCTCATTGGTACAAAAGTCTGTGACAAATATGTGGTGTCAATGTAATCACTGCACCCCTAGATGAATTCATTGAGAGGTCTAGTTTGTAAAATGAGGTGACCTATGAGGAGATCTGGTGTTAGCACCTCAGGGCCTCTGCCCATGTAACATGGCACCCTCATTGTCCTGGTCAGGAAAATGAAAACAGGCTTCGGGGTGAAGGGGTTAAAACATAATTATTATTAATCAATTATGTTCAGTGGTTTTTATTTATCTGTTGTCTATGGGAAACAACGCTATTTTAGTTTCCACTTTTCATTGATGACACATAATACATGCTCATCTCTTGATTTGAATTACAGCAGCCACTGATAATTATGCCAAGTTTATTTCCTGTTAATAACTGAAAATATTTTCTTTGCTTCAAAAGGAAATGGATATAACTGCAAAATGGATCCTGCTGAGAAAGGTAAGTGATTAAAAAAGCTGAGTGATGTAGATAATTCAGTCAACTATGTTCTATTATGCTGGGATGTACCAGGTCTTTGTCATTAAGGGCTTAATAAGCCCTATTACAAACTCATCTTCAGAGCCTAATGTGGAAAAGTTTCCTTGCGGAATGTGATGATTATGCATCATGTGTAAAAGACCTTGGTTTGAATATATAAATATCTATATTTTCTTAATAATTAATGTGTATTTCTCCACTGTGTCCACTCCTTCAACACATAGAGAAATCAAACATAAGATTTATACGTTTACTTTCCATTAGCTTTCATGTTATAATACCATAATGCATGTGCTATGTGCAAAAGGTTTATAAGATTTCAGTCACATATTAGGGCTCATGCACACACTCTGAACCCTACCGTACCTTTTATATTCCTCTGATGTTTAGCATTAAAATAAATCATATGATGATTGTAAGAGTATGTATCCACGTTCAGGATTGCATCAGGATTTGCTCAGGATTTGACGCAGGTAAAATCTGCACAAAATCTGTACCTGAGGTCACTGGCAGGTCACCTGCGTTTTTGATGCGTTTTTTTGTGTGTGTGTGTTTTTGTAAGCTAAATAAAGATATACAAAAAAAAAAGGATATCTATTTATCGTATCTATCTATCTATCTATCTATCTATCTATCTATCTATCTATCTATCTTATCCATCTATCTATCTTATCCATCTATCTATCTTATCCATCTATCTATCTATCTATCTATCTATCTATCTATCTATCTATCTATCTATCTATCTATCTATCGTATTCATCTATGGTATCTATCTATCGATATATCTATCTATTATCTACTGATATATCTATCTTTAAATATATCTAACTATATATAGATATATTGATAGATATATATAATGATAGATAGATAATAGATTAATAGATAGATAAGATAGATACAATAGATAGATACGATAGATAGATGGATACGATAGAAGGATACGATAGATAGATACAATAGATGGATCACACATGCGAGAAACTTAATGCTGCCTGCACTCGGGAGCTGAGCATGCTGTTGCATGTATTTCTATGCAGCCGCACGCTCCGGTCCCGAGTGTCGGCATTAAGATGCGAGACTCGTCCGAGTTTATCACATGTGTGATCCTGGCCTTAAATAAAGACACATACACCCATGAAATCTGCGTTAGGCCAGGGTCACACTCGCGAGAAACTCACACAAGTCTCTTGCTTCAATACCCGACACTGCCGCCGGCTCTCGGGACTGGAGTGTGCGGCTGCATGTATTTCTGTGTAGCTGAACGCTCCGTTCCTGAGTGCCCGTGGCAGTGTCGGGTATTTACCCCGGCCTTAAATGCGATGTGTTTAATTTAAAAAAAAAAATATTTAAATGGCGTTGGCTCCCGCGCAATTTTCTGCACCAGAGAGGGAAAGCCAGTGACTGGGGGACCGATGTTTGTAGCCTGGGAAGGGGTAAATACCCATGGAGCTTCCCAGGCTATGAATATCAGCCCACAGCTGTCTGCATAGCCTTTACTGGCTTTAAAAATAGGGGGACCCCAAAAAAATGATGTGGGGTCCCCCTATAATTTATAGCCAGAAAGGCTACGCAGACAGCTGCGGGCTGATATTCATAGCCTAGAGAGGGACCATGGATATTGGCCCACCGGCTACAAATACCATACCGACAGGGGGCTGCCGACTGCAGTGGACACGGGGCTTCCGACGGCGGGACAGGTAAGCCCGCATGTGACATGCGTAGTAAGGTGCATTAAGGCAGTTACTATGCATTTCACTAATCATTAGATGTGGTTTTATCACATCTAATGATTATCTATGGGAAATTTAAGGTGCGGCGACGGAGTGTCACTACACTGTAAACAGACCAGACATTAAGCTTGGTTAATAATGGAGAGGCGTCAATAAGACGCCTATCCATTATTAATCCTAGAGTAGTGAAAGGGTTAAAAAAATAAAGACACAGCCAGAAAAAAGTATTTTAATATTCTTAATTTAACCATACTTAGCATACTCGATCGCCTGCAAACAAATTAAAATAATAAACCAACCGTATACAACCTGTCCGCCGTAGTCCAATTAATAACGAATGTCTTACAACGATCTCCCCTATAGAACAGTGACATCGTGTGATGTCACTGCTCTATAGGCCCTCCAGTGACACACTGACAGGAGACAATGGCTCCTGCTGTGTATCACTGAGGTTACCTTAGTTCAGGGTCTTACTTTATGGCAAAAGCTGCATGGGAATTTTCCCACACAGCAGTGGCACAAGTGAGACTAGGGGCTGTTTATCACAGGGGCATAGGAATACATTGCTGAAACATACCTTCTGTCATTGTATTCCTGGAGCCCCTGGAGAGCAGTCGCATCAGCTGATGTGGCTGCTCTCCATGGGAGATCATCGTGGAACACTCATTTTAATTGGATATCTGCGGACTCAGGGAGTATAGTGTTTGTTTATTATTTTAATATTTTTTAAAGGTGACAATGGCTTCGAGGATCAAGGTGACAAGGTGATGGTGAGTATGTACTTTATGTTTAATGTACTGTATGTCTATATGTATGTAGTGTATGTATGTGTTGTATGGTGTATGTTGCATGTTGTATGTGCATGTTGCATGGTGCATGTCGCATGTTGTATGTCGCATGGTGCATGTCACATGGTGCATGTTGTATGTCGCATGGTGTATGTCCCATGGTGCATGTCGCATGGTGCATGTTGCATGTCGCATGGTGCATGCTGTATGTCGCATGGTGCATGTTGTATGTCGCATGGTGCATGTAGTATGTCGCACGGTGCATGTTGTATGTCACATGTTGCATGTCGCATGGTACATGTTGTATGCCACATGGTGCATGTTGTATGTCGCATGGTGCATGTTGTATGTTGCATACTGTATGTCGCATGTCACATGGTGCATGTTGTATGTCACATAGTACATGTTGTATGTCACATGTTGCATGTCGCATGGTGCATGTTGTGTCTCATGTCACATGGTGCATGTCGTATGTCGCATGGTGCATGTTGTATGTTGCATACTGTATGTCGCATGTCACATGGTGCATGTTGTATGTCACATAGTACATGTTGTATGTCACATGTTGCATGTCGCATGGTGCATGTTGTGTCTCATGTCACATGGTGCATGTCGTATGTCGCATGGTGCATGTCGTATGTCGCATGGTGCATGTTGTATGTCGCATGGTGCATGTCGCATGGTGCATGTTGCATGTCACATGTTGCATGTTGAATGTCGAATAGTACATGTTGCATGTCGCATGTTGCATGTCGCATGGTGCATGTTGTATGTCGCATGGTACATGTTGTATGTTGTATGTTGTATGTCATATGTTCCATGGTGTATGTTGTATGGTGTATGTTGTGTGTTGTATGTGCACACAGTCTAGACGAGCCCAGCTCTGCTACATCTGGATGCCTGACATCTGGATGTAGCAGAGCCTGTAGATGATCACCGGAGATAACTCTCCAGCGATCACCTACACTGCAGCATTCTCACAATCAGCTGATCAGCTGTTTGTGAGAACCAGACTAGTGACCGGAGATAACTCCCGGTCACGTGCACAGCAGTTCTCTTGATAAGATAAGTTATGGCGAGAACTGCAGTGGACGAGGGACTCCCGGCGGCAGAACAGGTGAGCCAGCAGACATGCGTAGTAAGCTGCATTTACGCAGTTACTATGCATTTGACTAATCATTAGATGCAGTTTTACCGCATCTAATGAAAGTTTATGGTAAATTTACGGTGCGGGGACGGAGCGTCGCCCATTGTAAACAGACATGCTGCGTTCTGAAAAGATGTGCCACATGTCTGTTTACGCAGGTCTGCCGCCTGCGTGTTTTACCGCATAGTGGAAACGGGATTTCATGAAATCCCCTCCACTATGCTGTAACATCTGGACGCTGCGTGTTTGACACTGCGGTGTTATGATCCCAGTGGTAGAGGATCTCTGATATTCCGGCAAGATAGCAAAAACATAAATACTGCTCTAGGGAGGTGGAAACTGGGCTAACCGCATACCTGATCCTAACACACACAACTAGAAGCAGCCGGTGAACGTGCCTACGTTGGTTCTAGACGTCTCGAGCCAGCCGGAGAACTGACTACCCCTAGAGGGAAAATAAGACCTCACTTGCCTCCAGAGAAATTGAACCCCAAAGATATAGAAAGCCCCCAACAAATAATAACGGTGAGGCAAGAGGAAAACACAAACGTAGAGATGAACTAGATTCAGCAAAGTGAGGCCCACTAGTCTAGATAGGCAGAAAATAGATAGTGGACTATGCGGTCAGCAGAAAACCCTACAAAAACATCCACGCTGAACATTCAAGAACCCCCACACCGACTGACGGTGCGGAGGGAGAATATCAGCCCCCTAGAGCTTCCAGCGAGCCAGAAAATCAAATATTAAGCAAGCTGGACAAAAACACTGAAAAATGCAAACGATCCAAATTATACAAAACGGACTTAGCTTTTCTTGCATGAGACAGACTGAAAGGAATCCGGAGGAGACCATATAGGTCTGGATACAACGATGCCAGGCAAGAGACTGAGTCCAGAGGAGACTAAAATAGGGAACACCCGCTGCTTAACGACACAGCTGGAGCTCAGGCCTGCAACAAGACATGCCTAACACAATACCGTTAGTGACCACCAGAGGGAGCCCAGAAACACAGCTCACAACAGTACCCCCCCCTTGAGGAGGGGTCACCGAACCCCCAGGGCGATCAGGATGAGCAGCGTGAAAGGCATGAACCAAATCAGCCGCATGAACATCAGAGGCGACAACCCAGGAATTATCCTCCTGACCATAGCCTTTCCACTTAACTAAATACTGGAGTTTCCGTCTAGAGATACGAGAATCCAGAATCTTCTCCACCACGTACTCCAACTTGCCCTCAACCAAAACCGGGGCAGGAGGCTCAACAGCAGGAACCATAGGCACCACGTACCGCCGCAACAAGGACCTATGGAACACATTATGAATAGCAAATGACGCTGGAAGGTCCAAGCGAAAAGACACCGGGTTAAGGATTTCCAAAATCTTATAAGGACCGATAAAGCGAGGCTTGAACTTAGGAGAGGAGACTTTCAAAGGAACATGCCGAGAAGACAACCAAACCAAATCCCCAACACGAAGTCGGGGACCCACACCGCGGCGGCGGTTGGCAAAACGCTGGGCCTTGTCTTGTGACAATTTCAGATTGTCCACCACATGGTTCCAAATCCGCTGCAACCTATCCACCACAGAATCAACCCCAGGACAGTCAGAAGGTTCAACCTGACCCGAGGAGAAACGAGGATGAAAACCAGAGTTGCAGAATAAGGGTGAAACCAAAGTGGCAGAACTAGCCCGATTATTAAGGGCAAACTCGGCCAGTGGCAAAAAGGTAACCCAGTCGTCCTGATCAGCAGAAACAAAACATCTCAAATAAGTCTCCAACGTCTGATTAGTTCGCTCGGTCTGGCCATTAATCTGAGGATGAAAAGCCGACGAAAAAGACAAATCAATACCCATCTTAGCACAAAAGGATCGCCAGAATCTGGACACAAACTGGGATCCTCTGTCAGACACAATATTCTCAGGGATGCCGTGCAAACGAACCACATTCTGAAAGAACAAAGGGACCAAATCAGAGGAGGAAGGCAACTTAGGCAAGGGCACCAAATGGACCATTTTAGAAAAACGATCGCACACCACCCAGATGACAGACATCTTCCGAGATACCGGAAGATCCGAAATGAAATCCATGGAAATGTGCGTCCAAGGCCTCTTCGGGATAGGCAAGGGCAAAAGCAACCCACTGGCACGAGAACAGCAAGGCTTAGCCCGAGCACAAATCCCACAGGACTGCACAAAAGAACGCACATCCCACGACAAGGAAGGCCACCAAAAGGACCTAGCCACCAAATCTCTGGTACCGAAAATCCCAGGATGTCCCGCCAACACTGAAGAATGAACCTCAGAAATAACTCTGCTGGTCCATCTGTCAGGGACAAACAGTCTCTCTGGTGGGCAACGATCAGGCCTATCAGCCTGAAATTTCTGCAGCACTCGTCGCAAATCTGGGGAAATGGCAGACAAAATCACTCCCTCTCTGAGAATACCAGCCGGCTCCGAGACTCCCGGAGAGTCAGGCACAAAACTCCTAGAAAGTGCATCAGCCTTCACGTTCTTCGAACCAGGCAGGTACGAGACCACAAAGTCAAAACGGGAGAAAAACAACGACCAACGAGCCTGTCTAGGATTCACGCGCTTTGCAGACTCGAGGTAAATCAGATTTTTATGATCAGTCAAGACCACCACACGATGTCTAGCTCCCTCGAGCCAATGTCGCCACTCCTCAAATGCCCACTTCATAGCCAACAACTCCCGATTACCAACATCATAGTTCCGCTCAGCAGGCGAAAATTTTCTTGAAAAGAAGGCGCATGGCTTCATCACGGAGCCATCAGAACTTTTTTGCGACAAAACAGCCCCTGCACCAATCTCAGAAGCATCAACTTCAACCTGGAAGGGAAGAGAGACATCCGGCTGGCACAAGACTGGCGCTGAAGTAAACCGACGCTTCAGCTCCCGAAAGGCCTCCACGGCCGCAGGAGACCAATTAGCAACATCAGAACCCTTCTTGGTCATATCCGTCAAAGGTTTAACCACGCTGGAAAAATTAGCGATAAAACGACGGTAAAAATTAGCAAAGCCCAAGAACTTCTGCAGGCTCTTAACAGACGTGGGATGAGTCCAGTCATGAATGGCACGGACCTTGACTGGGTCCATCTCCACAGTAGAAGGGGAAAAAATAAAACCCAAAAAAGAAACCTTCTGTACCCCAAAGATACATTTTGAGCCCTTCACAAATAGAGCATTCTCCCGCAGAACCTGAAACACCATCCTGACCTGGTTCACATGGGACTCCCAATCATCAGAAAAAAACAAAATATCATCCAGATAAACAATCATAAATTTATCCAGATATTTCCGGAAGATGTCATGCATGAAGGACTGAAACACAGAAGGGGCATTCGATAATCCAAAAGGCATCACCAGGTACTCAAAATGACCCTCGGGCGTATTAAATGCCGTTTTCCATTCATCTCCCTGCTTCATGCGCACAAGGTTATACGCACCACGAAGATCTATCTTGGTGAACCAACTGGATCCCTTAATCCGAGCAAATAAATCAGACAACAGTGGCAAAGGATACTGAAATTTAACCGTGATCTTATTCAGAAGACGATAATCTATACAAGGTCTCAAAGACCCGTCTTTCTTGCCCACAAAAAAGAATCCTGCACCAAGAGGAGAAGAGGATGGGCGAATATGTCCCTTCTCCAAAGACTCCTTTATATAACTCCGCATCGCGGCATGCTCTGGCACAGATAAATTAAAGAGTCGTCCCTTAGGAAACTTACTACCAGGAATCAAATCTATAGCACAATCACAGTCCCTATGAGGAGGAAGGGCACTGGACCTGGCCTCATTAAATACATCCTGAAAGTCTGACAAAAACTCAGGGATCTCAGAAGGAGTAGAAGAAGCAATAGACACCAATGGAGAATCGCAATGAATCCCCTGACACCCCCCAACTAGACACAGTCATAGCTTTCCAATCTAAAACTGGATTATGGGCCTGCAGCCATGGCAGACCCAAAACGACAACATCATGCATTTTATGCAGTACCAGAAAACGAATCACCTCCTGATGTACAGGAGTCATGCACATGGTCACTTGCGTCCAATACTGAAGTTTATTCTCTGCCAATGGCGTAGAATCAATTCCTCTAAGAGGAATAGGATTTTCCAAAGGCTCCAGGACAAAACCGCAGCGCTTGGCAAACGACAAATCCATCAGACTTAAAGCAGCACCAGAATCCACAAAAGCCATAACTGAGTAAGAAGATAATGAACAAATTAAAGTCACAGGCAAAATAAACTTAGGCTGAAAAGTACCCATGGCGACAGGATTAACAATTTTTTTTAAGCGTTTAGAGCATACTGAGATAACATGTGTTGAATCACCACAGTAGAAACACAACCCATTTTGACGTCTATGATTTTGTCGCTCGACTCTGGTCAGAATTCTGTCACATTGCATAGAATCAGGTGACCGTTCAGACAGCACCGCCAAAGGTTTAACAGATTTGCGCTCCCGCAAACGTCGATCAATTTGAATGGCCAGAGCCATTGAATCATTCAGACCTGTAGGGATAGGAAACCCCACCATCACATCTTTAATGGCTTCAGAAAGACCATTTCTGAAATTTGCGGCCAGTGCACACTCATTCCATTGAGTAAGCACGGACCATTTCCGAAATTTTTGACAATATACCTCAGCTTCGTCCTGACCCTGAGAGATAGCCAGCAACATCTTTTCAGCCTGATTTTCAAGATTAGGCTCCTCATAAAGCAAACCAAGTGCCAGGAAAAACGCATCAACATTCACCAATGCAGGATCTCCTGGCGCCAGAGAGAAGGCCCAATCTTGAGGGTCGCCGCGCAAGAAGGAAATAACAATCTTAACTTGCTGAGCGGAATCACCAGAGGAACGAGGTTTCAGAGACAGAAACAATTTGCAATTATTCCTAAAATTCAGGAACTTAGATCTATCTCCAAAAAACGGCTCAGGAATAGGTATTTTTGGTTCAGACATAGGGCTATGGATAACAAAATCCTGAATGCTTTGCACCCTAGCAGCAAGCTGATCCACACTAGAAGTCAGAGTCTGGACATTCATATCTGCAGCAGAGTTCCAGCCACTCAGAGAAAAAAGGGGATGGAAGAAGCTAGGCAAACTGCAGCAACAAAAAAAAAACAACTCAGAACTTCTTTTTAATCCCGCTTCTGTGATGCAATAAACATTTTCTTTTGGCCTGGCATACTGTTATGATCCCAGTGGTAGAGGATCTCTGATATTCCGGCAAGATAGCAAAAACATAAATACTGCTCTAGGGAGGTGGAAACTGGGCTAACCGCATACCTGATCCTAACACACACAACTAGAAGCAGCCGGTGAACGTGCCTACGTTGGTTCTAGACGTCTCGAGCCAGCCGGAGAACTGACTACCCCTAGAGGGAAAATAAGACCTCACTTGCCTCCAGAGAAATTGAACCTCAAAGATATAGAAAGCCCCCAACAAATAATAACGGTGAGGCAAGAGGAAAACACAAACGTAGAGATGAACTAGATTCAGCAAAGTGAGGCCCACTAGTCTAGATAGGCAGAAAATAGATAGTGGACTATGCGGTCAGCAGAAAACCCTACAAAAACATCCACGCTGAACATTCAAGAACCCCCACACCGACTGACGGTGCGGAGGGAGAATATCAGCCCCCTAGAGCTTCCAGGAGACCATATAGGTCTGGATACAACGATGCCAGGCAAGAGACTGAGTCCAGAGGAGACTAAAATAGGGAACACCCGCTGCTTAACGACACAGCTGGAGCTCAGGCCTGCAACAAGACATGCCTAACACAATACCGTTAGTGACCACCAGAGGGAGCCCAGAAACACAGCTCACAACACTGCGGCTTTAAGCAGCGTCAAACACGCAGCGTTTCCTGAACGTGGAAACATACCCTTAGGGTATGTTTCCACGGTCAGGATTGCTTCAGGATTTGCTCAGGATTTGACGCAGGTAAAATCTGAACCAAATCTGCACCTGAGGTCACTGGCAGGTCACCTGCGTTTTTGATCCGTTATTACATGCGTTTTTCTTCATGTGGATTTGTGTGTGTTTTTGTAAGCTACAGTAAATAAAGATATACAAAAAATAGAAAGAATTGTGATGACATTTCTTGTCCAACCTCTTCATTTACATACTTCATAGCATTGAAGAATAATGTTAACACACACAGACAGATAGATGATAGATCACAGATAGATGATAGATAGATAGATAGATAGATAGATAGATAGATAGATAGATATGGGAGAGATAGATAGATAGCTAGATAGATAGATAATAGATAGATAGATAGATAGATAGATAGACAATAGATAGATGATAGATTAATAGATAGACAATAGATAAATAGATAGATAATAGATAGATATAGTAGATCGATCGATAATACCAAGCCCAATGTTTAGTAATAAATATAATAAAATGGTGCAAAAAGAGTTAGGCCCGGGATCACACATGCGAGAAACTCGGATGAGTCTCGCATCTTAATACCCGGCACTGCTGCTGGCACTCGGGAGCGGAGGGTGCTGTTGCATGTATTTCTGTGCAGTCGCACGCTCCGCTCCTGAGTGTCGGCTGCAGTGCCGGGTATTAAGATGTGAGACTCGTCCGAGCTTCTCGCATGTGTGATCCCGGCCTTAAATAAAGACACACAAACGAAATCAGTGTTAGGCGGGGGTCACACTTGCAAGAAACTCGCACGAGTCTCACACCTCAATACCCGACACTGTCGCCAGCACTCGGGACCGGAGCATTCAGCTGCATGTATTTCTATGTAGCTGAACGCTCCGGTCCGAGTGCTGGCGGCAGTGTCGGGTATTGAGGCGAGAGACTCGTGTGAGTTTCTCGCAAGTATGACCCCGGCCTTCAAAGCAATATCTGTTTAATTGAAAAAAAATTGAAAAAAAAATGGCGTGGGCTCCCGCTCAATTTTCTGTGCCAGAGAGGGAAAGCCAATGACTGGGGGACTGATGTTTGTAGCATGGGAAGGGGTTAATACCCATGGAGCTTCCCAGGCTATAAATATCAGTCCGCAGCTGTATAATTAGCCTTTACTGGCTATAAAAATGGGGGACCCCCAAAAAATGATGTAATTTATAGCCAGAAAGGCTACACAGACAGCTGCGGGCTGATATTCATAGTCTAGGAAGGGACCATGGATATTGGTCCCCCCTGGCTACAAATACCAGCCCCCAGCTGCCCCAGAAATGGCGCATCTGTACCTACCGTTACTAATCCTATACTTGTGAAAGGGTTAATAAAACACACACGCATGCAGTATAAAGTATTTTAATGAAATAAAACACCACACAGTTTTGACCATATTTTTATTGTATGCTCAATCCATGCAATGCCCTCGTCTCCTGAAAAAAAGAAAAATAATAAACCAACAGTATACTCCCTGAGTCCGACATAGTCCTTAATAACGAGTGTCCCACGACGAGTCCAGCTCTGACAGCGTGACATCCAGACATAGCAGAGCCTGTAGATGATCGCTGCAGATAACTCCAGCGATCACCTACACTGCAGCGTCCTCACAATCAGCTGATCAGCTGATCGTGAGAACCAGACTAGTGACCAGAGATAACCCCCGGTCACATTTACAGCAGTTCTCGCGGTAAGCCAAGTTATCGCGAGAACTTAGCTTACCGCGGGTACTGCAGTGGATGCGGGCTTCCGGTGGCGAGACAGGTAAGAGCTTATTTAAATTAGGAGACATGCGTAGTAAGCTGCGTTTACGCAGTTACTACGCATGTGACTAATCATTAGATGCAATTTTAACGCATCTAATGATTATCTATGAGAAATTTACGATGCGGCGACGGAGCGTCACCGCATTGTAAACAGACATGCTGCATTCTGAAAAGACGCGCCGCATGTCCGTTTACGCGGGTCTGCCGCATGCATGTTTTAACGCATAGTGGAGACAGGATTTCATGAAATCCCCTCCACAATGCTGTAACATCTGGACGCTGCGTGTTTGATGCTGCAGCTCTCCGCAGCATCAAACACGCAGCGTTTCCTGACCGTGGAAACACACCCTTACTCTTTCCTTTGTGTCTGCTGCTGCCCAGGGTGTGCGCATGCCACGCAGATCCCTGGGCAATGTGCTTAGGGTGCGCACTCCCTCTTTCTTAAAGGGGTCGCAGGCTCCTTTTTATTTAAGGCACCTCCCCCAGCATGGAGGTACCTGAGCAATGTGGTTACTTAGCCCTGAGCACACTTGCTAGATGACAGGTCTCCAGTATCCATCAGTCAGTCTATCTGTCCTGTGCCTGTCTGTCCATACTAGCTTGTCTATCTCAATTTCTACTGGTGCAGTCGGCACCTGCCAGAGCTCATCTATATATCAGTTGGTCCAGTCCGCACCTTCCAGTGGTCATCTGTACATCAGCCGGTCAATCTATATCCTTGGTCCCATTGTTCCTTCAGTGCCTGCCTGCATCTGCTGCCCCTCCCACTGGGTTGTTCCAGCTACCAGTCCCTTGGGGATCAGTTACCGTGCATCCGTTGTCTGTGCTGGAGTAGCACCAGGTGTTCATCGGGAGCCAAGCCTAACCCCACCATCGGGGCCCTTTTGAAGAGTCAGGTGCTCATCTAGTCGTTCCACCATTCCCAATACAACACCTAATGCTGCACCATGACTATTTAATTTTTTACTATGAACCTAAGAACTAATAGACACATAGTTAATAACTACCTGCTTGTTGTGCCTGGTGCATATCTCTACTGACTCCGCACGTGGAGGCTTCCACTGCTGTCACATCAACCAGGCAATGGATTCTCTTCTGCTGTGCCCTGTTGATGGGTCGAGACTGCCAAAGTCATGCTAATTGACAACCAACTCGCTGCTGACTAACTGTGGGGAACCAGTTTTCAATCAGCAGGATGTTGGCAGTCACACCATGCTGACAGAGCAACCTGGAAAAAGAGCTTCCAAATTGATGTGAAGCTGCCCTGTTGATGGGTCGAGACTGCCAAAGTCATGCTAATTGACAACCGACTCGCTGCTGACTAACTGTGGGGAACCAGTTTTCAATCAGCAGGATGTTGGCAGTCACACCATGCTGACAGAGCAACCTGGAAAAAGAGCTTCCAAATTGATGTGAAGCAGCTGAATTACCGGCAGAAGCAGTCAGAGACCGCTGTGAGCTTCTGCTGAGTAGAACAGGCAGGTGGTTGCCTCTGTTACCAACTACTTGCCAGTTAGTTTTTAAACCCATAGTAAAAAAGTAGAATTTCAGTCTCCTTGCTGAATCGAATGGTCATCACATGATAATTATGCGTGATTTTATTACTTGCGGTCCCCTTTTTTGGCTAGCTTTTATCCCACTTCTCTCATTCTAACATTTGTGATGACACTTTATTTAATCTGAATTATCCAAACATATTATTTCAGTAGGCCCTGGGACATGAACTAGAGTTTATGAGAGAATGAATCTTGACTCTTAAGGTACCTTCACACTAAGCGACGCTGCAGCGATAGCGACAACGATGCCGATCGCTGCAGCGTCGCTGTTTGGTCGCTGGAGAGCTGTCACACAGACCGCTCTCCAGCGACCAATGATGCCGAGGTCCCCGGGTAACCAGGGTAAACATCGGGTTACTAAGCGCAGGGCCGCGCTTAGTAACCCGATGTTTACCCTGGTTACCAGCGTAAAATGTAAAAAAAACAAACAGTACATACTTACATTCGCATCCCCCGGCGTCCGCTTCCTGCACTGACTGAGCGCCGGCCCTAACAGCAGAGCGGTGACGTCACCGCTGTGCTGTACTTTCACTTTCACTTTACGGCGCTCAGTCAGTGTGGGAAGCGGACGCCGGGGGACGCGAAGGTGAGTATGTACTGTTTGTTTTTTTACATTTTACACTGGTAACCAGGGTAAACATCAGGTTACTAAGCGCGGCCCTGCGCTTAGTAACCCGATGTTTACCCTGGTTACCAGTGTAAAACATCGCTGGTATCGTTGCTTTTGGTGTCAAACACAACGATACACGCCGGTCTGACGACCAAATAAAGTTCTGAACTTTGTTCAACGACCAGCGATATCACAGCAGGATCCTGATCGCTGCTGCGTGTCAAACTAAACGATATCGCTAGCCAGGATGCTGCAGCGTCACGGATCGCTAGCGATATCGTTTAGTGTGAAGGTACCTTTATTGTCATTGAATTAAATGTTCAATGGCTGCCATTTGTTGACTGACTACTGATTGGCTATATTATCTGTCCTAGTGTTGCAGTCCTAGTATTGTTCTACTATCTCTGAGAAACAAAGGAACAGGATAAGTAAACAATGTTTGTTAATATGTTGATGACCCATTGGTGCTCTGCAAATATGAAGTAAAATCTATGCATGTTGTTTGAACACTCCAGCTGTGAGGGATGACATCCTTCCATCTTCCCCAAGCCTGTGGAGGAATGCCTGAATGAGAAGTTTTGACCTAAAAAAAGGAGGATCTGACTGTGTTTAGACAGTCTCTACTTTACAATAGCCATGGCATCATGGCTTCAACTGAAAAATACAGTGCTGCTTCATTGTCCTAACCAGGATTCTCTAAACGTATTTGAGGGTTCAGTGATGGTCAGTCAAGTCACCTGGTCTCATACATCATTAGACAGCTTCCTAAGCTTGTCATTATCTCCTCTCTGTGAAGGCCTGACAAAAGCGGGTAGGCACTGGTGGAGGTAGTCGGCCTTGGAAGTAGCTCTAATCCTGGCAAGTCAACGGAAGGGTGAGACTGTAATTTGCACCATTTTGGGTATTTTCTGGGACTGTTCTACAGTGCCTGGCGAAAGTATTCGGCTCCCTGGAACTTTTCAACCTTTTCCCACATATCATGCTTCAAACAAAGATACCAAATGTACATTTTTGGTGAAAAATCAACAACAAGTGGAACACAATTGTGAATTTGAATGAAATTCATTTGTTATTTTAATTTTTTGTGGAAATTCAAAAACTGAAAAGTGGGGCGTGCAATATTATTCGGCCCCTCTACTTACAGTGCAGCAAACTCACTCCTGAAGTTCATTGTGGATCTCTGAATGATCCAATGTTGTCCTGAATACCTAATGATGATAAATATAATCTACCTGTGTGTAATCAAGTCTCAGTATAAATGCACCTGCTCTGTGATAGTCTCAAAGTTCTGCTTGAAGCAAAGAGAGCATCATGAAGACCAAGGAACACAACAGGCATGTCCGTGATACTGTTGTGGAGAAGTTTAATGCTGGATTTGGATACAAAATGATTTCCAAAACTTTAAATATCCCAAGGAGCATTGTGCAAGTGATCATATTGAAATGGAAGGAGTATCATACCACTGCAAATCTACCAAGACCCGGCCGTCCCTCTAAACTTTCATCTCAAACAAGGAGAAGACTGATCAGAGATGCAGCCAAGAGGCCCATGATCACTCTGGATGAACTGTAGAGATCTACAGCTGAGGTGGGACAGTCTGTCCATAGGACAACAATCAGTCGTACACTGCACAAATCTGGCCTTTATGGAAGAGTGGCAAGAAGAAAGCCATTTCTCATTTATCCATAAAAAGTGTTGTTTAAAGTTCGCAACAAGCCACCTGGGTGACACACCAAACATGTGGAAGAAGGTGCTCTGGTCAGATGAAACCAAAATCGAACTTTTTGGCAGCAATGCCAAACGATATGTTTGGCATAAAGGTAACACAGCTCATCACCCTGAACACACCATCCCCACTGTCAAACGTGATGGTGGTGGCAGCATCTGCTTTTCTTCAGCAGAGACAGGGAAGATGGTTAAAATTGATGGGAAGATGGATGGAGCCAAATACAGGACCATTCTTCAAGAAAACCTGTTAGAGTCTGCAAAAGATCTGAGACTGGGACGGAGATTTGTCTTCCAACAAGGCAACGATCCCAAACATAAAGCAAAATCTACAATGGAATGGTTCACAAATAAAGGTATCCAGGTGTTAGAATGGCCAAGTCAAAGTCCACACCTCAATCCAATCGAGAATCTGTGGAAAGAGCTGACAACTGCTGTTCACAAACGATCTCATCAAACCTCACTGAGCTTGAGCTGTTTGCCAAGGAAGAATGGGCAAGAATTTCAGTCTCTCGATGTACAAAACTGATAGAGACATACCCAAGCGACTTGCAGCTGTAATCGCAGCAAAAGGTGGCGCAACAAAGTATTAAGTTAAAGGGGCCGAATAATATTGCACGCCCCACCTTTCAGTTTTTGAATTTCAACAAAAATGTAAAATACTAACCAATAAATTTTGTTCAACTTCACAATTGTGTTCTACCTGTTGTTGATTTTTCACCAAAAAGTTACATTTGGTGTGTGGGAAAAGGTTGAACAGTTCCAGGGAGCCGAATACTTTCGCAAGGCACTGTACAGTGCCTACAAGTAGTATTCAACCCCCTGCAGATTTAGCAGGTTTAATAAGATGCAAATAAGTTAGAGCCTTCAAATTTCAAACAAGAGCAGGATTTATTAACAGATGCATAAATCTTACAAACCAAAAAGTTTTGTTGCTCAGTTAAATTTTTATAAATTTTAAACATAAAAGTGTGGGTCAATTATTATTCAACCCCTAGGTTTAATATTTTGTGGAATAACCTTTGTTTGCAATTACAGCTAATAATCGCCTTTTATAAGACCTGATCAGGCCGGCACAGGTCTCTGGAGTTATCTTGGCCCACTCCTCCATGCAGATCTTCTCCAAGTTATCTAGGTTCTTTGGGTGTCTCATGTGGACTTTAATCTTGAGCTCCTTCCACAAGTTTTCAATTGGGTTAAGGTCAGGAGACTGACTAGGTCACTGAAACACCTTGATTTTTTGCCTCTTGAACCAGGCCTTGGTTTTCTTGGCTGTGTGCTTTGGGTCGTTGTCTTGTTGGAAGATGAAATGACGACCCATCTTAAGATCCTTGATGGAGGAGCGGAGGTTCTTGGCCAAAATCTCCAGGTAGGCCGTGCTATCCATCTTCCCATGGATGCGGACCAGATGGCCAGGCCCCTTGGCTGAGAAACAGCCCCACAGCATGATGCTGCCACCACCATGCTTGACTGTAGGGATGGCATTCTTGGGGTTGTACGCAGTGCCATCCAGTCTCCAAACGTCACGTGTGTGGTTGGCACCAAAGATCTCGATCTTGGTCTCATCAGACCAGAGAACCTTGAACCAGTCAGTCTCAGAGTCCTCCAAGTGATCATGAGCAAACTGTAGACGAGCCTTGACATGATGCTTTGAAAGTAAAGGTACCTTACGGGCTCGTCTGGAACGGAGACCATTGCGGTGGAGTACGTTACTTATGGTATTGACTGAAACCAATGTCCCCACTGCCATGAGATCTTCCCGGAGCTCCTTCCTTGTTGTCCTTGGGTTAGCCTTGACTCTTCGGACAAGCCTGGCCTCGGCACGGGAGGAAACTTTCAAAGGCTGTCCAGGCCGTGAAAGGCTAACAGTAGTTCCATAAGCCTTCCACTTCCGGATGATGCTCCCAACAGTGGAGACAGGTAGGCCCAACTCCTTGGAAAGGGTTTTGTACCCCTTGCCAGCCTTGTGACCCTCCACGATCTTGTCTCTGATGGCCTTGGAATGCTCCTTTGTCTTTCCCATGTTGACCATGTATGAGTGCTGTTCACAAGTTTGGGGAGGGTCTTAAATAGTCAGAAAAGGCAGGAAAAAGAGATAATTAATCCAAACATGTGAAGCTCATTGTTCTTTGTGCCTGAACTACTTCTTAATACTTTAGGGGAACCAAACAGAATTCTGGTGGGTTGAGGGGTTGAATAATAAATGACCCTCTGAAAAAACTTTTCCATTTAAAAAAAAAAAATAAACAAAGAAATAACATTCTTTTTTGCTGCAGTGCATTTCACACTTCCAGGCTGATCTACAGTCCAAATGTCACAATGCCAAGTTAATTCCAAATGTGTAAACCTGCTAAATCTGCAGGGGGTTGAATACTACTTGTAGGCACTGTATATGCTATTGTGTGTTGGTGGCTCAATAAATTATTACCACACTGCTTAAGGCCTCTTTCACATTTCCGTTGGTACGGGGCTGTCGCAAACCTTCGGCCCGACGTACCGACGGACGTTGTGCAAAATAGTGCACAACGTGGGCAGCGGATGCAGGTTTCAGATGCTTCCGCTGCCCATTGTGAGTTCCGGGGAGGAGGGGGTGGAGTTTCGGCCGCTCATGCGCAGTCGAAAATGGCGGACGCATCGCACTAAAAAAAGTTACATTTAACGGTTTTTGTGACGACGGTCTGCCAATTACTGACGCATCCAGTGCACGACGTATGGAACGTGTGTCCATATGTCATGATGCGTCGGTAATACAAGTCTATATGCAAAAAACGCATCCTGCGGGCAACTTTGCAGGATGCATTTTTTGCACAGAACGACGCACTGCAACGTCTTCAAAAAGACGTAAGTGTGAAAGTAGCCTTACCCTCAACGTGTGTTGTTTGAGTAGTGTTCTACCCACCAGGAGAGAGAGTGGGCTGGTATGAGCCCTGGTCCATGCAGTCTTTCTAAAGACAGCCGTGCCAATGGACGAGTGCATGCACTAACTCTATGTCTCTACAGCATTGAAAAAAGTAAAAAAAAAAACAAGCTAGTCAGCTTGTGACTGCAAGCATGCAAACTGCATATGAACAGTCACGTGACGACCTCTTGAACCTAATTGAGCGAAGCAGGCAATGTAATTAGTTGGCACGTGATTGCAAGCATGAAAATTGCAACCTCTTGAACTGTCAAGCAGGGCCACATTCTCAAATATTCAGAGAAGAAAGTTGGAACAAGACAACAAATATGCAAATCACATATAGGTGGTCAAATGATGACTTCAGAAAACCATTAACCCCTTCACGCCACAGTCCATTTTCATTTTTGCGCTTCTGTTTTTTGATCCCCTTCTTCCCAGAGCCCTAACTTTTTATTTTTCTGTCAATATGGCCATGTGAGGGCTTTTTTTACAGGACAAGTTGTACTTTTGAACGACACCATTGGTTCTACCATATCATGTACTGGAAAATGGGAAAAAAATTCCAAGTGTGGTGATTGTTCAGTTTCTGTGGCTTCGGGGGCAGGTATGATGAGGGCTCATTTCATCAAGACTGTGATAGCTCAGGTTCATGCTATGCTATTCTTGATAAAGCACACTATGCTGAATTCAATAACAGGCGCACGCGGATTAAAGCATAAATCCAGCTATTTTTTTTAATTGCAGCACTGGACTGGTGTTACTAACCTAAGTTCCCTGCTCCTAATATTATACTTACTAGAGGCTATCTTCATATGTTATCATCACTGCTCCAGTCACTCTCAGTTTGTGACCTGCTGGATCACTCCAGTGTTTGCTGAGTGATCCAGAAGTCACAAATCAATAAAAGTCCATGGGAGCCAGAATAAGGTTCTTATAGACTGACATTCCAGTCAATCAGAAGTTGCAGTCACAAGATGGCAATGCTGGACAGGAGGGGTGCCAGGAAAAGCTGAAGGCGGTGGGTCAGGGAACTTAGATTAGTAGCACCACTCAAGGGCTGGAGTCACACTAGCGTATTGCACCAATGCAAGGGCATCGGATGCGATATGCTAATGACCCTCGGCTCCTGCACAGCTGCGGAGGAGGCGGAGAAATTACTTTCTCCATCTCCTCCATTGCCGGGGTCAGCGTTTAACACACATCACTCGGATGATATCCGAGTGATGTACGCTGTCTCACTCGCACCCATAGGCTTATACTGGTGCAAGTGAGACGATTCTCGGCCCAGTGTCGGTGACAATCGCAGCATGCTGCGATTTCACTCGCACACTGAAAACGGCCGAGGAAAAAAATCGGGGATGTGAGCTGCAGGAGTAAAATTGATGAAAAATCAAAGAGACGGGTAATACAAATGGTAACAAAAGAGCCCAGAAAAACTTCTAAACAGATTAAAGGTGAAGTTCAAGCTCAAGGAACATCAGTGTTAGATCAAACCATTCCTAATTGTATGAGCTAAAGTGAACTTCATGGGAGACGACCAAGGAGGACACCATTGTTGAAAAAAAATCATAAAAAATCCAGACTGGAATTTGCCAAACTACATGTTGACAAGCTACAAAGCTTCTGGGAGAATGTCTTATGGACAGAGGAGACAAAAATTGAACTTTTTGATAATGCACATCAGCTCTATGTTCAGAGATGGAGAAATGAAGCATGTCAAGAAAAGAACAATGTCCCTACTGTGAACCATGGATGAGGCTCTGTTATGTTCTGGGGCTGCTTTGCTGCATCTGCCACAGGGTGTATAGAATCTGTGCAGAGTACAATGAAATCTCAAGACTGTCAAGGGATTCTAGAGAGAAATGTACTGCCCAGTGATAGAAAGCTTGGTCTCAGTCGCACGTCATGGGTCTTGCAACATGATAATGACCCAAAACACACAGCTAAAATTACCCAAGAGTGACTAAAAGGAAAACATTGGACTATTCTGAAGAGGCCTTCTATGAGCCCTGACTTAAATCCCATTGAGCATCTTTGGAAAGAGCTGAAACACGCCGTCTGGAAAAGGCTACATTCAAACATGAGACAACTGAGCAGTTTTCTCTTGAGGAGTGGGCAAAAATACCTGTCGAGAGGTGCAGAAGTCTCATTGACAGTTACAGGAATCGTTTGATTGCAGTGATTGTCTGAAAAGGTTGTGCAACAAAATATTAAGTTAAGGGTACCATCATTTCTGTCCAGGCCTATTTCATGAGGTTTTTTTTTTTTTTTTTAATACTGTGGAAGCATGGTTGAAAAGCAATGTCTGATTTTCATTTGTTCATTTTAATAGATTTTTTAGTTATTGTTACTTTTGTCAGATTCAAGTTATTTCTGTGACCATTGTGGGTTTTTCTGTCATTAAACGAGGGGTACCAACAATTTTGACCACGTGTGTACATGTTAATAGCACCATACACTATAAAGGGTACATGTTGTATGTGTGAAAATGATGGATTCAACACGTATGTGGCACATGGACATCTGAATAAGGCCCAACTGATAGTTCTATGTGCATCATAAATGTGGGTACATCATTTTTTTTCTTAGAATGTTAGAAGAATTAAAAGTTGACCAGCGATTTCTAATCGATTTTCCAATAAAATTTTCAAAACCATTTTTTTATGGAACACATCAAATTTGAAGTGACATTGGAGAGCATATATGACAGCAAATACCCAAAAGTGACACCATTCTAAAAACTGTACCCCTCCCTCAAAGTACTCAAAACCACATTGAAGACATTTATTAACCTTTCAGATTCTTCACAGGAACTAAAGCAATATGGTAGGAAAAAATGAACATTTAACTTTATTTCACAAAAATTTAACTTTCACTTCAAATGTATTATTTTTACAGGGGTAAGGCTGGTTTCACACTTGCGTTTTTATCTGCATGCGTTTTTTAAAAAAAACGCATGTGTGAAAAAACGCATGTAAACGCGGTAAAACGCATGCGTTTTTTAGACGAATGCGTTTTTATAGAAAAACACAAGAAAACAAGAAAAAACCAAAAAACCCTAACCCTAACCCTACCCCTAACCCTACCCCTACCCCTAACCCTAACCCTAACCCTACCCCTAACCCTAACCCTAACCTGAAATACGTGGCACTGAAATACGTGGCACTGAAATACGTTTATATATGTATATACGTATATAAATGCCACGATATTTCAGTGGCCACGTATTTCAGTGGCCACGTATTTAAGTGCCACGTATTTAAGTGCCACGTATTTAAGTGCCACGTATATAAGTGCCATGTATTTAAGTGCCACATATATAAGCGCCACGTATTTAAGTGCCACGTATATAAGTGCTACATATTTCACGTAAATGCCATGATATTTCAGTGCCACGTATTTCAGTGCCACTCATTTAAGTGCCACGCATTTACGTGCCACGATATTTCAGTGCCACGTATAACCACGTAGTTATAGTATTTATAGTACGTGGCACTGAAATACGTGGCACTGAAATATCGTGGCACTGAAAGATATGGCACTGAAAGACATGGCACTGAAATATCGTGGCACTGAAATACGTGGCACTGAAATACATGGCACTGAAATACGTGGCACTATGACTGTCAGAAAATGTTCATTAAACGGTTAGGGGTGAGGTTAGGGGTAGGGTTAGGGTTTTGGATCCCTTTATCACCTTGGTGGTGGGTGACTTTTCAGTGTGTTTTCTGTTTTTTTTCTATAAAAACGCATGCGTTTTTAACGCAAACAAACGCATGTGCTTAAAAACGCATGCGTTTAGGCTACGTTCACATTTGCGTTGTGCGCCGCTGCGTCGGCGACGCAATGCACAACGCAAACAAAACCGCAACAAAACGCACGTTTTGCGACGCATGCGTCCTTTTTTGCCAAAAGTTGGACGCAAAAAAAATGCAACTTGTTGCGTTCTCTGCGCCCAACGCTTGCGGCCATGCATCGCAAAACGCAGCACAACGCATGTCCATGCGCCCCCATGTTGAATATAGGGGCGCATGACGCATGCGGCGACGCTGCGGCGCCCGACGCTGCGGCGCCGAACGCTAATGTGAACGTAGACTTAGTCTACGTTCACATTTGCGGTCTGCGCCGCAGCGTCGGGCGCCGCAGCGTCGCCGCATGCGTCATGCGCCCCTATATTTAACATGGGGGCGCATAGACATGCGTCGCACTTGCGTTTTGCTCCACATGCGTTGTGCATGCAAATGTGAACGTAGCCTTACATAGACATCAATGCATTTTTTTGCCGCGAAAAAACGCATGCGTTTTTTCACGGCAAAAAACGCCGCTAGAAATTACTACAGGTTGCATTTCTGCAAATGAATGCACGCATCAAAAAACGCATGCGTTGCCGAAAACGCGTCAAAACGCATGCGAAAAAACGCATGCGTTTTAATGTTAAGTATAGGGAAAAAAACGCATGCGTTTTTTGCGTTTTTTAGCGCTAAAACGCAACTTACAAAAACGCAAGTGTTAAACCACCCTAAAACGCAAAAATGGATCCTAAAATTTGTTGAGAAATTTCTCCTGAGAATGTTAATACTCCATATGTGAGGTAAATCTGCTGTTTGGGCACACGGCAGTTCTCAGAAGGGAAGGAAAGTAGCACAGTTTGACTTTTTGAACACAAAAATGTATGGAATCAAGAGCGGAAGCTATGACGTGTTTGGATAGGGTAGCAAGAGAAAATGGACCCCAAAATATGTTGTGGAGGAATACTTGAGAACACAGCAGGTATCTGAAGGAAAGGAACACCGTTTGACTTTTTGAATGCAAAAATGTCACGTTTGGAGAGCCCCTGATGTGCCTAAACAGTAGAAACCCCCACAAGTGACTCCATTTTGGAAATTATACCCCTTAAGGAATGTATATAGATGTGTAGTGAGCACTTTAAACCCCCTTGTAACAACTTAAATACTGCAGTCACAATTGCCCCCCCAGTACTACAGAACGGCAGTGACTGTCTGTCCGCAGTCTCCAACATCATGTCCGCTCTCTATCTGAAACTCAACCTCTCCAAAACTGAACTTCTTCTGCTCCTGCCACCTCCCTAAATCTGACATTTCCTTCTCCGTGGGTGGCACCATAATAATACACTGGCAGCAGGCGCGCTATCTGGGAGCTATGTTTGATTCCGATCTCTCCTTCACATCCCATATACAATCTCTTGCCCGCTCTTGCCACTTACACCTAAAGAACATCTCTAGAATCTGCCCTTTTCTCACCATGGAAAGAACAAAAACCCTCATTGTCGCCTTGATCCACTCCCGCAGGACTACTGCAATGCTCTATTAATTGACCTTCACGTTACTCGACTTTCTCCTCTCCAGTCCATCCCTAATGCAGCAGCCAGAGTTGTCCATCTAGCTAATCGGTATTCAGATGTGTCCGCTCTTCGCCAGTCACTACACTGGCTGCTCATTCATTATAGAATCCAATTCAAAATACTTGTTGTCACCCACAAACTCTTCACAGTGCGGCACCCCCTACCTCTCCTCCCTCATTTCTGTCTATTGGCATAACCGACCACTGTGCTCTGCAAACGACTTTCGACTAACCTCTGCACTAATCTGTACCTCCCACTCCTGACTCCAAGACTTCTCCTGTGCTGCGCCAATCCTCTGGAATGCTCTACCCCAAGATATTAGGACCATCCACAATTTGCATAGTTTTAGGCGCTCCCTCAAAACACATTTGTTCAGAGCGGCTTATCACATTCCCTAATCAAAGTAATTTTATGTGTAAGTGTATGTGTGTAGCCCATTCACTACTTCCCTCTATCCCTCATCCCCTGAAGATGGCTGGACTGTTGTGGATTCTGTTTGTGGGCTCCCTCTGGTGGTTACTGCTGGTACTGGGTGACTTTGGTGGGTTGCGGCCTTTGGTTTCCACCTGTCCATCAGAGGCTGGGTGGTTCCTATTTTATCTGGCCTTTCTGTAATTCCCTTGCCGGCTATCAATGTATTCAGATGTGCTCTGTTTGGTTCCTGCCTACCTGCTCCCAGATCTTTCAGGATAAGCTAAGTGCTGATTTTCAGTTGTTGTTTTTTTTGTCCAGCTTGCTTATTATGTCTCTATGCTAGCTGGTAGCTCTAGTGGACTGAGGTTCTCCCCATGTGCCATGAGTTGGCACATGGGTTCTTGTAATCTCAGGATGGTTTTTTTGATTGGGGGTATTTTGCTGACCGCTCAGACCCCTTTTGTATCGTTCTGCTTTCTAGTTTACAGCGGGCCTCAATTTGCTGAACCTATATATATCATCTCTATGTGTGTGCCTTCCTCTCATTTCACCGTCAATACATGTGGGGGGCAACTATACCTTTTGGGGTTCATTCCTCTGGAGGCAAGTGAGGTCTTTATTTTCTCTGCAGTACTAGTTAGCTCTTAGGCTGGTGCGTGGCGTCTAGAACCAACGTAGGCACGCTCCCTGGCTATCTCTAGTTGCGTTTGTCAGGCGTAGGGCAGCGGTCAGCCCAGGTTCCATCACCCTAGAGCTCGTCCGATATTTTGTATTACTTTGCTTGTCCCCTGCTATCCCTAGCCATTGGGATTCATGACAGTATAGCCGGCACACAAAGTGTTAATTGTTTGGGCTGAAGCAGGAGAAAAAGAAGTGTTTAAGGGAAATTTTTTTTTTTTTTCCTTCAGAGTTTTGCTGCCTAGCCCTTAATTGCTGTCTAGCTGCTTCTTACCTCCTCTTAACCCTTGAATGGCTCTGATATTAGCTGTTTTACATGGATGTCCAGAGTTTGGCTTCCAGCCTGAGTAATCTCGCGGCAAAAGTTCAAAACATACAGGATTTTGTTGTTCACACTTCCATGTCTGAACCTAGAATTCCTATTCCAGAGTTCTTTTCTGGAGATAGATCTACCTTCCTGAATTTCAGGAACAATTGTAAATTGTTTCTTTCTTTAAAATCTCGCTCCTCTGGAGACCCTGCTCAACAGGTTAAGATTGTAATATCTTTCCTGCGGGGCGACCCTCAGAATTGGGCATTTGCATTGGCACCAGGGGATCCTGCATTGCTCAATGTGGATGCCTTTTTTCTGGCATTGGGATTGCTCTATGAGGAACCCAACCTGGAGATTCAGGCTGAAAAGGCTTTATTAGCCCTCTCTCAGGGGCATGATGAAGCGGAAATAAATTGTCAAAAATTTCGGAAATGGTCGGTGCTTACTCAGTGGAATGAGTGCGCCCTGGCTGCAAACTTCAGAAATGGTCTTTCCGAGGCCATTAAGGATATTATGGTGGGGTTCCCTACGCCTACAGGTCTGAATGAGTCGATGGCTATGGCCATTCAGATTGATCGGCGTTTACGGGAGCGCAAACCCGTGCACCACTTGGCGGTGTCTTCTGAACAGGCACCTGAGACTATGCAATGTGATAGAATTCAGTCCAGAAGTGAACGGCAAAATTATAGGCGGAAAAATGGATTGTGTTTTTATTGTGGTGATTCAGCTCATGTTATATCAGCATGCTCTAAACGCACAAAAAGGGTTGATAAATCTTTTGCCATTGGTACTCTGCAGCCTAAGTTCATTTTGTCTGTGACTCTGATTTTTTCACTGTCTTCCATTTCCGTCGATGCCTATGTGGATTCAGGCGCTGCCCTGAGTCTTATGGATTGGTCATTTGCTAAACGCTGCGGTTTTAGTCTGGAGCCTCTGGAAGTTCCTATCCCTCTGAAGGGAATGGACTCTACACCATTGGCTATGAATAAGCCGCAGTATTGGACACAAGTGACCATGCGCATGACTCCTGTTCATCAGGAGGTGATTCGCTTCCTTGTACTGTATAATTTACATGATGTACTAGTGCTTGGCCTGCCATGGTTACAAACTCATAATCCTGTCCTGGACTGGAAAACAATGTCTGTGTTAAGCTGGGGATGTCAGAGGGTTCATGATGATGCACCTCCGATTTCAATCGCTTCATCTACTCCTTCTGAGATCCCTGCGTTTTTGTCTGACTATAGGGATGTTTTTGAGGAGCCTAAGCTCAATTCGCTCCCTCCTCATAGAGAGTGTGACTGTGCTATAGAATTGATTCCTGGCAGTAAGTTCCCTAAGGGTCGTTTATTTAATCTGTCACTGCCAGAGCATACTGCTATGCGGAATTATATTAAGGAGTCCTTGGAAAAGGGACATATTCGTCCATCTTCGTCCCCTCTGGGAGCAGGTTTTTTTTTCGTGGCCAAAAAAGATGGTTCCCTGAGGCCTTGTATAGATTATCGCCTTCTGAATAAGATTACAGTCAAATATCAGTATCCACTGCCATTATTGACTGATTTGTTTGCTCGCATTAAGGGGGCTAGGTGGTTCACTAAGATAGATCTTCGCGGTGCGTATAATCTGGTGCGGATAAAACAGGGTGACGAGTGGAAAACCGCATTTAATACGCCTGAGGGCCATTTTGAGTATTTGGTAATGCCTTTTGGACTCTCCAATGCTCCGTCAGTCTTTCAGTCCTTTATGCACAATATTTTCCGTGAATATCTGGATAAGTTTATGATTGTGTATTTGGATGATATTTTGGTGTTTTCTGATGACTGGGAGTCTCATGTTTTACAGGTCAGGAAGGTGTTTCAGGTTCTGCGGGCCAATTTTCTGTTTGTGAAGGGCTCAAAGTGTCTCTTCGGAGTCCAGAAGATTTCTTTTTTGGGGTACATTTTTTCTCCTTCTACTATTGAGATGGATCCCGTCAAGGTTCAGGCGATTTGTGACTGGACACAACCTACATCTGTTAAGAGCCTTCAGAAGTTCTTGGGGTTTGCTAATTTTTATCGTCGGTTCATTGCTAATTTTTCCAGTATTGTTAAACCTTTGACTGATTTGACTAAAAAGGGTGCTGATGTTGCTGATTGGTCTCCTGCGGCCGTGGAGGCCTTTCGGGAACTTAAGCGTCAGTTTTCTTCTGCTCCTGTGTTGTGTCAACCAGATGTTTCACTTCCTTTTCAGGTTGAGGTTGATGCTTCCGAGATTGGAGCGGGGGCGGTTTTGTCACAGAGAAGTTCTAATGGCTCGGTGATGAAGCCATGTGCATTCTTCTCTAGAAAATTCTCGCCCGCCGAGCGCAATTATGATGTGGGTAATCGGGAGCTTTTGGCCATGAAGTGGGCATTTGAGGAGTGGCGTCATTGGCTTGAGGGTGCTAAACATCGTGTGGTGGTCTTGACTGATCACAAGAATCTCATTTACCTTGAGTCTGCCAGGCGTTTGAATCCTAGACAGGCTCGTTGGTCGTTGTTTTTTTCTCGTTTCAATTTCGTGGTTTCATACCTGCCAGGTTCTAAGAATGTGAAGGCAGATGCTCTTTCCAGGAGTTTTGTGCTTGACTCTCCTGGAGACTCTGGGCCTACTGGTATCCTTAGGGATGGGGTAATATTGTCCGCCGTATCCCCAGACTTGCGACGTGCATTGCAGGAGTTTCAGGTGGATAAACCGGATCGTTGTCCGCCAGAAAGACTGTTTGTTCCGGATGATTGGACCAGTAGAGTCATCTCCGAGGTCCATTCTTCTGTGTTGGCTGGTCATCCTGGAATATTTGGTACTAGAGACTTGGTGGCCAGGTCTTTTTGGTGGCCTTCCTTGTCTAGGGATGTGCGTACCTTTGTGCAGTCTTGTGAAGTGTGTGCTCGAGCTAAGCCTTGCTGTTCTCGGGCAAGTGGGTTGTTGTTATCCTTGCCCATCCCGAAGAGGCCTTGGACGCACATTTCCATGGATTTTATTTCTGATCTCCCGGTTTCACAGAAAATGTCCGTTATCTGGGTTGTGTGTGACCGCTTTTCTAAGATGGTTCATTTGGTGCCCTTGCCTAAGTTGCCTTCCTCCTCTGAGTTGGTCCCTTTATTTTTTCAGAACGTGGTTCGTTTGCATGGGATTCCGGAGAATATCGTTTCTGACAGGGGATCCCAGTTTGTGTCTAGATTTTGGCGGACGTTTTGTGCCAAGATGGGCATTGATTTGTCTTTCTCGTCTGCATTCCATCCTCAGACGAATGGCCAGACGGAGCGAACTAATCAGACCTTGGAAACTTATTTGAGGTGTTTTGTTTCTGCTGATCAAGATGACTGGGTTGCTTTTTTGCCACTGGCCGAATTTGCTCTTAATAATCGGGCTAGTTCTGCCACGTTGGTCTCTCCTTTTTTTTGTAATTCGGGGTTTCATCCTCGTTTTTCCTCTGGTCAGGTGGAGTCTTCGGATTGTCCTGGAGTGGACGTGGTGGTGGACAGGCTACATCACATTTGGAATCAGGTGGTGGACAATTTGAAGTTATCTCAGGAGAAGACTCAGCAGTTTGCTAATCGCCGTCGCCGCGTGGGTCCCCGACTTCTTGTTGGGGATTTGGTGTGGTTGTCTTCTCGTTTTGTCCCTATGAAGGTCTCTTCTCCTAAGTTCAAGCCTCGGTTCATCGGTCCTTATAGGATCTCGGAGATTCTTAACCCTGTATCTTTTCGTTTGGATCTCCCAGCATCGTTTGCTATTCATAATGTGTTCCATCGGTCGTTGTTGCGGAGGTATGAGGTGCCCGTTGTTCCTTCGGTTGAGCCTCCTGCTCCGGTGCTGGTGGAGGGAGAATTGGAGTATGTTGTTGAGAAGATCTTGGATTCTCGTGTTTCCAGACGCAAACTCCAGTATTTGGTTAAGTGGAAGGGTTATGGTCAGGAGGATAATTCCTGGGTGGTCGCCTCCGATGTTCATGCGACTGATTTGGTCCGCGCCTTCCATAGAGTTCACCCTGATCGCCCTGGGGGTTCTCGTGAGGGTTCGGTGACCCCTCCTCAAGGGGGGGGTACTGTTGTGGATTCTGTTTGTGGGCTCCCTCTGGTGGTTACTGCTGGTACTGGGTGACTTTGGTGGGTTGCGGCCTTTGGTTTCCACCTGTCCATCAGAGGCTGGGTGGTTCCTATTTTATCTGGCCTTTCTGTCATTCCCTTGCCGGCTATCAATGTATTCAGATGTGCTCTGTTTGGTTCCTGCCTACCTGCTCCCAGATCTTTCAGGATAAGCTAAGTGCTGATTTTCAGTTGTTGTTTTTTTTGTCCAGCTTGCTTATTATGTCTCTATGCTAGCTGGTAGCTCTAGTGGACTGAGGTTCTCCCCATGTGCCATGAGTTGGCACATGGGTTCTTGTAATCTCAGGATGGTTTTTTTGATTAGGGTTTTTTGCTGACCGCTCAGACCCCTTTTGTATCATTCTGCTTTCTAGTTTACAGCGGGCCTCAATTTGCTGAACCTATATATATCATCTCTATGTGTGTGCCTTCCTCTCATTTCACCGTCAATACATGTGGGGGGCAACTATACCTTTTGGGGTTCATTCCTCTGGAGGCAAGTGAGGTCTTTATTTTCTCTGCAGTACTAGTTAGCTCTTAGGCTGGTGCGTGGCGTCTAGAACCAACGTAGGCACGCTCCCTGGCTATCTCTAGTTGCGTTTGTCAGGCGTAGGGCAGCGGTCAGCCCAGGTTCCATCACCCTAGAGCTCGTCCGATATTTTGTATTACTTTGCTTGTCCCCTGCTATCCCTAGCCATTGGGATTAATGACACTGGACCATCATTGTAAATACACATGTCTACTTTGTATCTCCCCCACCTCATTGTAGACTGTAAGCTCTCAAGAGCACGATTGTAAGCTCTCACGGTCGTCTTATTTTGTTTTAATTATTGTATTGTTAATGTTGTTATTTATGACTGTTGTTTGAAACTGTTAAACTGCAAAGTCCTGCGTAATATGTTGGCGCTATATAAATAAAGATTATTATTTAAGGGGTTAATCAGCCCCGATCGGTCTCAAAATCATCCGGGGTCTGTACATCAGGGTGTCAGCTGTCATGTACAGCTGACACCCACAGGAATCGCTGGCATTCTTCCTTAATTCCTGACTTATTCCCATTTTAAAACAGCGGTAAAGGAATAAGTACCCTTAACGACCCCCCGTTTCAATGCGTATCGGCGATTGTTAAGTGATTAGACGACTGCCAGTTGGCAAAAAGCAAATCAGTGGCTGTTTAACAGCTGCCATCAACCAGTTTATACACAACCTAACATTTTATTTCACAGCAAGCTCCAGATTTTGCGTGGATCAATTCACAGGGTTTAATTTAAAATAATTTGATGAAGCTGCCAAATTTTTTTAAAAAGGTACACACATGTCATATAAATTATTGCCCCATGTATGCCCATGAATTGCTTTTAACCCCTTCATGACCGATGATGTATATTTATGTCATCGGTCCTGTCCATTCCTTTGATACGGGCTCAAACGCTGATTTAATCAGCCAAGTGCCCCCTGCGGTTGTTAACCAGTTAAATGACGCTGTCAATCACTGACAGCAGCATTTAACACACGCAAGCAAGGAGTATGTCATGATCCCATCCATCAGCTCAGCCATCATGTGTTTGAGGGACGTAGAAGGGTTGTCAAGACAGCTGGGAGTCTACTGAAGACCCCCTTTGCCTATATTCATCATGATCATCCTGTGAATGCTGGCCCATGGAAATTGTGATTTTTGCAATAAAAAGCAGTGCAGTGCTGGCACACTGCTATGTATAGCACAGGAGATCAGACAAGCACAGCTTCAAGTCTCCTAATGGAACTATTAAATACAGTAAAAACTAAAAAATACCTATTATTTAAATAAAAAAAATAAATGCACTTTTGCCCCACTAAAAATAACAAAAATTAAAAAACACACATATCTAATATCGCCTAATATGCCTAATCTACCAAAATTTTAAATAAATTAATCTGATCGGTTTTTACTTTTTTTTAGGATAGCTCCAACATTGTAATTAACCCTTTCATGACCGGAGGTATTTTCATTTTTGCGTTTTTGTTTTTTGCTCCCCTTGTTCACAGAGCCATAACTTTTTTATTTATTGGTCAATATGGCCATTTGAGGACTTGTCTTTTGTAGGACAAGTTGTCCTTTTGTACAACACCATTCTTTTTAACATATCATGTACTGGAAAACAGGAAAAAAATTCCAAGTGCGGTGAAATTACAAAAAAAGTGCAACTCCACAATTGTTTTTTGTTTTACTTTTTTGCTATCTTCACTAAATGCTAAAACTGACCTGCCATTATGATTCCTCAGGTCATTATGAGTTCATAGACACAAAACATGTCTAGGTTCTTTTTTTATCTAAGCAGTTAAAAAGAAATCCAAAGTTTGTTAAAAAAAAATTAAAATTGTGCCATTTTCCGATACCTGTATCATCTCCATTTTTCATGATCTTAGGTTGGGTGAGGGCTTAATTTTTGTGTGCTGAGCTGACGTTTTTAAACATACCATTTTGATGCAGATACGATCTTTTGATCTCATTACGCCGTTTAGGGATCGGGTAAAATTTTTTTATATTGATAGATCGGGTGATTCTGAATGTGGTGAAACCAAATATGTGTAGGTTTGATTTTTTTAAATTGTTTTATTTTGAATGGGGCAAAAGGGGGGTGATTTGAATTTTTAGATTTTTAAAATATTTTTAAAATCTTTTTTTTTTTTTTTACTTTTGGCATGCTTCAATAGTCTCCATGAGAGACTACTGTAGAAGCTGCTCTAACCTGATTGGCTCTGCTACATACAGACGATGATCAGATTGCCAGTATGTAGCAGAATTGCTGACTTGCTATGATCGCCGATCACCAAGCTGCGCTCATAGCAATCTGGCAGTGACAACAACCATAGAGGTCTGCTGGAGACCTCTTGTTGTCATGGGATTTCTAGTGCGCTTGCCGGAAGTGCGTGTTATATGCTGCTGTCAGAGTTTGACAGCGGCATTTATTGAGTTAACAGTCGCGGGTGGATCGCTATTCCTCCCGCAGCTGGTAACGGCACATGTCAGCTGATCAAAACAGCTGACATGTGCAGGAAAAAATGTGGGCTTATCGCCGGAGCCCACATCAAAGCGAGGGTGTCCGATATTGGCATATTATTATGCTCGATGTTGGAAAGGGGTTAAATTCAATAAAAGGTGATCAAAATATTGCATCTACACCCAAATTGTATCAGTAAAAATGTCAGTTCAGGGCCCAGATCATAAAAAATTAGAACGTTAGAGTCTTGGAAAATGGCGATAAAAGGTAAATTGATTTTTTCACCTACTTCTGAATTTTTTTCCACCACTTAGGCTGGAGTCACACACAGTGTATAAAAATAAAAAAAAGGGGGTCCAACCCGTTACTAGCATGGTGTACCTAATAAAGTGGCCGGTGAGTGTATATATACACTCACCGGCCACTTTATTAGGTACACCATGCTAGTAACGGGTTGGACCCCTTTTGCCTTCAGAACTGCCTCAATTCTTCGTGGCATAGATTCAACAAGGTGCTGGAAGCATTCCTCAGAGATTTTGGTCCATATTGACATGATGGCATCACACAGTTGCCGCAGATTTGTCAGCTGCACATCCCAAAGATGCTCCATACAAGGCAGGATGGATCCATGCTTTCATGTTGTTTACGCCAAATTCTGACCCTACCATCCGAATGTCGCAGCAGAAATCGAGACTCATCAGACCAAGCAACGTTTTTCCAATCTTCTACTGTCCAATTTCGATGAGCTTGTACAAATTGTAGCCTCAGTTTCCTGTTCTTAGCTGAAAGGAGTGGTACCCGGTGTGGTCTTCTGCTGCTGTAGCCCATCTGCCTCAAAGTTCGGCGCACTGTGCGTTCAGAGATGCTCTTAGGCCTACCTTGGTTGTAACGGGTGGCGATTTGAGTCACTGTTGCCTTTCTATCAGCTCGAACCAGTCTGCCCATTCTCCTCTGACCTCTGGCATCAACAAGGCATTTCCGCCCACAGAACTGCCGCTCACTGGATTTTTTTTCTTTTTCGGACCATTCTCTGTAAACCCTAGAGATGGTTGTGCGTGAAAATCCCAGTAGATCAGCAGTTTCTGAAATACTCAGACCAGCCCTTCTGGCACCAACAACCATGCCACGTTCAAAGGCACTCAATTCACCTTTCTTCCCCATACTGATGCTCGGTTTGAACTGCAGGAGATTGTCTTGACCATGTCTACATGCCTAAATGCACTGAGTTGCCGCCATGTGATTGGCTGATTAGAAATTAAGTGTTAACAAGAAGTTGGACAGGTGTACCTAATAAAGTGGCCAGTGAGTGTATATATATATATATATATATATATATATATATACACTAGATGGTGGCCTGATTCTAACGCATCGGGTATTCTAGAATATGTATAGTAGTATATAGCACAGCCCACGCAGTATGTAACACAGCCCACGTGGTATATAACACAGCCCATGCAGTATATACACACAGCCACGTAGTATACTGCCCAGCCACGTAATATTTAGCACAGAGACGTAGTATATAACACAGCCCACAAAGTATATAACACATCCACGTAGTATATAACACAGCCCACGTAGTATATAACACAGCCACGTAGTATATTGCACAGCCCACATAGTATATAACACAGCCACGTAGTATATTGCCCAGCCATGAAGAATATAACACAGCCCATGTAGTATATTGCACAGCCACGTAGTATATTGCACAGCCATGTAGTATATTGCACAGCCACGTAGTATATTGCACAGCCATGTAGTATATAGCACAGCCCACGTAGTATATAGCACAGAGAAGTAGTATATAACACAGCCCATGCAGTATATAACACAGCCCATGCAGTATATAACACAGCCCACATAGTATCTAGCACAGCCCACATAGTATATAGCACAGCCCACATAGTATATAACAGACCATGTAGTATTTAGCAATGTGGGCACCATATCCCTGTTAAAAAAATAATTAAAATAAATAATAGTTATATACTCACCTTCCGGCGGCCCCCGAATCCAGCCCAGGTGTTTAGCGACGCTCCGGTCCCAAGAATACATTGCGGCAATAACACGTGATGATGTAACGGTCTCGCGAGACCGCTATGTCATCATCTCGCGAGACCGCGGGTCGTTGCTGCAATGCATTCTTGGGACCGGAGCGACGCGAGGAGCGGGAAAAGTGCCGGAAGGTGAGAATATAATGATTTCTTATTTTTTTATTATTTTTAACATTAGATCTTTTTACTATTAATGCTGCATAGGCAGCATCAATAGTAAAAAGTGGGTCACACAGGGTTAATAGCAGCGTTAACGGACTGTGTTACACCGCGTTATAAAATGCTATGGGGGCACTGACTGGAGGGGAGTAGGGAGGGGCCGGCTGTGCCTGTCGCTGATTGGTCGCGGCCGGTTACACGGGATTTCCGTGACAGACAAATAGATGGAAGTGACCCTTAGACGATTATATATATATATATATATATATATATATATATATATATATATATATATTTATTTATTTATATTTAATACAAAGCTAGATAGCAGAAAAGCCGGTAATTCAATTGCCGGCTTTTGCTATCTCCTTATCAAACCTGACAGGATATGAGACATGATTTACATACAGTAAACCTATTCATATCCCCTTTTTTTTACATATTCCTCACTAATAATGTTAGAAGAGTCTATGGGCAAAATTTGGGAGCTCTAGGTGTTAAAATAAAGGGTTAAATCACAGAAAAAACTGGTGTGGGCTCCCGCGCAATTTTCTCCGCCACAGTGGGAAAGACAGAGACTGAGGGCAGATATTAATAGCCTAGAGAGGGTCCATGGTTATTGCCCCCCGGCTAAAAACATCTGCCCCTGTCCCCAGCTACCCCAAGAAAGGCACATCTGTAAGATGCGCCTATTCTGGCACTTAGCCACTCTTTTCCCATTCCCCTGTAGTGGTGGTATATGGGGTAATAAAGGGTTAATGTCACCTTGCTAATGGAGAGAGATGTCAATAAGACACCTATCCGTTATTAATCCAATAATAATAAAGGGTTAAACACACACATTATGAATAAAGTATTTTAACCCCTTTCTGACATCTGACGTACTATCCCATTGAGGTGGTATGGGCCTGTATGACCACTGACCGGATAGTACGTCATCATCGATCAGCCGCGCTCACGGGGGGAGCGGGGTTGATCGCGGCTGGGTGTCAGCTATCACAGCTGACATCCGGCACTATGTGCCAGGAGCGGTCATGGGCACATTAACCCCCGGAACAGCGTTCTGGCAGCATAGGGAAGCATCGCGCAGTGAGGGGGCTCCCTGCGTGCTTCCCTGAGACCCTTGGAACAACGTGACGTGATTGCGTTGTTCAGAGGGTCTCCTACCTCCTCCTCCCTGCAGGCCCCATATCCAAAATGGCCGCAGGGCTCCTTCTGGGTCCTGCAGGGAGGTGGCTTGCAATCGCTGATCTGACACAGTGCTTTGCAAAGTGTCAGATCAGCAATCTGACACTATAGCATAATGTCTCACCCTGGGACAAAGTAAAAAAAGAAAAAAAAAATATTTACATGTGTAAAAAAAAAAAAATTCCTAAATAAAGAAAAAATATATATATATTGTTCCAATAAATACATTTCTTTATCTAAATAAAAAACAAAACAATAAAAGTACATATATTTAGTATAGCTGTGTCCGTAACGACCCAACCTATAAAACTGTCCCCCTAGTTAACCCCTTCAGTGAACACCGTAAAAAAAATGAGGCAAAATACAACGCTTTATTATCATACCGTCAAACAAAAAGTGGAATAACACGCGATAAGACGGATATAAAAAAAAATGGTACCGCTGAAAATGTCATCTTGTCCCACAAAAAAGGAGCTGCCACACAGCGTCATCAGTGAAAAAATGAAAAAGTTATAGTCCTCAGAATAAAGCAATGCAAAAATAATTATTTTTTATATAAAATAGTTTTTATCATATAAAAGCGCCAAAACATGAAAAAATGCAATAAATGAGGTATCGCTGTAATCGTACAGATCCAAGGAATAAAACTGCTTTATCAATTTTACCAAACGCGGAACGGTATAAACGCCCCCCCAAAAGAAATTCATGAATAGCTGGTTTTTGGTCATTCTGCCTCACAAAAATCGGAATAAAAAGCGATCAAAAAATGTCACATGCCCGAAAATGGTACCAATAAAAACATCAACTTGTCCTGCAAAAAACAAGACCTCACATGACTCTGTGAACCAAAATATGAAAAAATTATAGCTCTCAAATTGTGGAGATGCAAAAACTATTTTTTGGAATAAAAAGCATCTTGTAGTGTGTGACAGCTGCCAATCATAAAAACCTGCTATAAAAACCCGCTATAAATATTAAATCAAACCCCCATTCATCACCCTCTTAGTTAGGGAAAAATAATAAAATAGAATAAAGTATTTATTTCCATTTTCCCATTAGGGTTAGGGTTGGGGCTAAAGTTAGAGTTGGGGCTACAGTTAGGGTTAGGGTTGGGGCTAAAGTTAGGGTTGGGGCTAAAGTTAGGATTAGGGTTGGGGCTAAAGTTAGGGTTAGGATTAGGGTTAGGGGTGTGTCAGGGTTAGGGGTGTGTCAGGGTTAGGGGTGTGGCTAGAGTTATGGTTGGGATTAAAGTTAGGGGTGTGTTGGAGTTAGGGGTGTGGTTAGGGTTGGCATAAGGGTTAGGGGTGTGTTGAGGTTAGGGGTATGGTTGGGATTAGGGTTAGGGGCGTGTTCGGTTCAGGGGAGTGGTTAGGGTTATGGTTAGAGTTGGGATTAGGGATGTGTTTGGGTTAGAGTTTCAGTTAGAATTGGGGTGTTTCCTCTTTTTAGGCACATAAGGGGCTCTCCAAACGCGACATGACGTCCAATCTCAATTCCAGCCAATTCTGCGTTGAAAAAGTAAACAGTGCTACTTCCCTTCCGAGCTCTCCCGTGCACCCAATCAGGGGTTTACCACAACATTTGGGGTATCAGTGTACTCAGGACAAATTGGACAACAACTTTTAGGGTCCAATTTATCTTGTTACCCTTGGGAAAATAAAAATTTGGAGGCTAAAAAATCATTTTTGTGGGAAAAAATGATTTTTTATTTTCATGGCTCTGCGTTATAAACTGTAGTGAAACACTTGGGGGTTCAAAGTTCTCACAACACATCTAGATAAGTTCCTTGGGGGGGGTCTAGTTTCCAATATGGGGTCACTTATGGGGGGTTTCTACTGTTTAGGTACATCAGGGGCTCTGCAAACCCAATGTGATGCCTGCAGACCATTCCATCTAAGTCTGCATTCCAAACGGTGCTCCTTCCCTTCCGAGTTCTGCGATGCGCCCAAACGGTGGTTCCCCCCACATATGGGGTATCAGCATACTCAGGACAAATTGGGCAACAACTTCTGTGGTCCAATTTCTCCTGTTACCCTTGGGAAAATAAAAATTTGGGTGCCAGAAAATCATTTTTTGTGGGGAAATTTTTTATTTTTATTTTCACGGCTCTGCGTTATAAACTGTAGTGAAACACTTGGGGGTTCAAAGTTCTCACAACACATCTAGATAAGTTCCTTAGGGGGTGTAATTTCCAAAATGGTGTCACTTGTGGGGGATTTCCATGATTAGGTACATCAGGGGCTCTCCAAATGTGACATGGCGTCTAGGGTTGAGCGAAACGGATCGGTCATTTTCATAAGTCGCCGACTTTTGGCAAAGTCGGGTTTCATGAAACCCGACCCGATCCCAGCGTGGGATCGGCCATGCGGTACACGATCTTCGTTCCAAAGTCGCATTTCATATGACGCTTAAAGCACCATTTCTCAGCCAATGAAGGTGCACGCAGAGTGTGGGCAGCGTGATGACATAGATCTCAGTCCCCACCATCTTAGAGAAGGGCATGGCAGTGATTGGCTTGCTTTCTGCGGCGTCACAGGGGCTATAAAGGGGGGTTCCCGCCGACCGCCATCTTTCTGCTGCTGATCTGAGCGTAGGGAGAGGTTGCTGCCGCTTCGTCAGAAGCAGGGATAGCATTAGGCAGGGTACATAAAGCCCCAAACCGCTTGTGCTGTAGCGATTTCCACTGTCCAACACCACCTTTTCTTTTTGGGACAGTGGAGGCTCGATTTCTGTGCAACAGCTCTGTAGGTTATAAGGCTCCCTGATAGCTGCGTTGCTGTGTGTACGCCGCTGTGCAAACCAACTGCTTTTTTCAAAGCACAAATCCTGTTGCTCCTTCATCTCTGCACAGCTATCTATCTTGTTTGTTTGTCCACACTTTTGACTTTTGTGTGCAGCAGTCCTTTTTATTGCTGCCTGACATACTTTTCAGAGATAACTGTAGGGAGATAGTAATTGTAGTACAGTCCCTTTTTTTTTTTTTTTGGTTATATCTCTTCAAGCCACTTTTTGCTACAGAAAATATACTCTAATATAGTGGCCCCGATTTATTCACAGTTCTCCCAGAAAAAAAAATACAAGTGGGAGATTAAGATTGGCAAATCTGCATCAGTGCCAGTCCTGTGTGTGGCATCTGTCTTTGTTTTTCTGCCACAGAAAACCTACTTTTTTAACAGTGGGCCTGATTTCTTCACAATTCTCCCAGAAAAAAAAATAAAAGTGGGAGATTAAGATTGGCAAATCTGCATTAGTGCCAGTCGTGTGTGTTGCATCTGTGTTTGTTTTTCTGCCACAGAAAACCTACTGTGTAGCAGTGGGCCTGATTTCTTACTAATTCTCCCAGAAAAAAAAATAAAAGTGGGAGATTAAGATTGGCAAATCTGCATTAGTGCCAGTCCCGTGTGTGGCTTTTTTTTTTTTTTTTTTTTTTTTCTGCACCAGAAAACCTACTGTGTAGCAGTGGGCCTGATTTCTTACTAATTCTCCCAGAAAAAAAAATAAAAGTGGGAGATTAAGATTGGCAAATCTGCATTAGTGCCAGTCCTGTGTGTGGCATCTGTGTTTGTTTTTCTGCCACAGAAAACCTACTGTGTAGCAGTGGGCCTGATTTCTTACTAATTCTCCCAGAAAAAAAAATAAAAGTGGGAGATTAAGATTGGCAAATCTGCATTAGTGCCAGTCCTGTGTGTGGCATCTGTGTTTGTTTTTCTGCCACAGAAAACCTACTGTGTAGCAGTGGGCCTGATTTCTTACTAATTCTCCCAGAAAAAAAAATAAAAGTGGGAGATTAAGATTGGCAAATCTGCATTAGTGCCAGTCCTGTGTGTGGCTTTTTTTTTTTTTTTTTTTTTTCTGCACCAGAAAACCTACTGTGTAACAGTGGGCCTGATTAAATCACTGGTCTCACATATCCCCCCCAAAAATAAAATAAAGGGATAATAATCTTGCCAAACCTGTGCATCTGTGTGAGTGCTGTCTGTGGTATCTGTCAGTCATTTTGTGCCACAGGAACTATACCGTGATATAGTGGGCCTGATTCAATCCCTTGTCTCCCATATCCAAAAAAAGAGGGACATTTCTATTGCCAGTGGGTGCATCTGCGTCATTCCGGCTAGTGCCACATCTGCCACCCTCTTTCTGCAAATCAAACTGTGTTGTTGTGTAATACAGTGGGCCTGATTTTTCCCTGGATTCTCCAACACATAAATAGGGACATTTCTATTGCCAGTGTTTTTATCTGTGTCACTCCTGTTACTGCCATATCTGCCAGCCTCTTTCTGCCAACCAAACTGTGTTGTTGTGTAATACAGTGGGCCAGATTTTTCCCTGGATTCTCCCACACATAAATAAGGACATTTCTATTGCCAGTGTTTTTATCTGTGTCATTCCTGTTACTGCCATATCTGCCAGCCTCTTTCTGCCAACCAAACTGTGTTGTTGTGTAATACAGTGGGCCTGATTTTTCCCTGGATTCTCCCACACATAAATAGGGACATTTCTATTGCCAGTGTTTTTATCTGCGTCACTCTTGTTAGTGCCATGTCTGCCAGCCTCTTTCTGCTAATCAAACTGTGTTGTTGTGTAATACAGTGGGCCTGATTTTTCCCTGGATTCTCCCACACATAAAAAAGGGAGATTTAAATTCACAACCAGTTCACGTACACCTTCTTCCTGGTTTTACTGGACCACATAACGGTTGTTAGTTTGATTACATTTTTCCAATAATGAGGAAGTCTGGTGGAAGAGGTCATGGCCGTGGGCATTCATTGCCAGCTGGTAATGATGTTAGTGGTGGTGGTTGTGGTCGTGGGAAAAGCAATATAGCCCCTAAGTCTCGAGTTGTTGAGCCAGCGTCATCGTCTGGTACACAAGGCCTCGAAGGCTCCCTTTTCTGGGAGTAGGAAAACCGCTTTTGAAGCCGGAGCAGCAGGAACAAGTATTGACTTTCATTGCTGACTCTGCCTCTACCTCTTTCTCCTCCTCCTTGGAAAGTGCCAAATGTCAGAGCAGTGTGTCGTCAGTGGATGCTCCCGCTCAGGAACAAGTCGCTTCCTTGCGTCCTTCACCCAGAAGAACAGTGAAGGATGCGTCAGGCGACACAACTGGTTACTCCATGGAGCTCTTTACACATACCTTGCCTGGGTTAGAAAGTGAAATTGTTAACAGGCCATGCCCATTACAAGATGAGTCGGACATGGAGTGCACAGATGCACAGCCACAGCCAGATTATAATGCTGTTCCTTTGACTCAGATCAGAACATTGCCCTCGCAGTGTACTGATCCAGAATCTGACCCCGAGGAGACTATGGATCTCCGTCACGAACGCTATAGCACCGGCTTACACGGTGACCCAGAGGAAGGTGCACATAACATAGAAGAGGAGGTCATATATGACCCAATTGTTGACCCCGATTGGCAGCCATTGGGGGAACAGGGTGCAGGCGGCAGTAGCTCTGAAGCGGAGGAGGAGGAGCCACAGCAGACATCAACATCGCAACAGGTTCTGGCAGGCCTGTATCTGGCCAAAAACGTGTGGCAAAACCAAAACCAGTTGTAGGACAGCATGGCCATCAGGTTCAAGTAGCTCAGTGTGCAATGCCTGAAAAGGTATCCAATAGGAAGAGTGCAGTGTGGAATTTTTTTAATCAAGATCCCAATGATCAGCGCAAAGTCATCTGTAAGAAATGCTCCAGGACCTTCAGCAGAGGTCAGAATGTTAAAAATTTAAATACAAGTTGCATGCATCGACATTTAACCACCATGCACTTGCAAGCCTGGACACACTACCAAACGTCCCTTAATGTTGTAGCACCCTCTCACAATGAAGCTAATCAGCAAGGCGACATCCCTTCCCTCACTGTAAGCCCGCCATTTACCACACCACCTGCAGGTAATGTGGCGGTTTCGTCGCAAGGCCAAAGCAGTCAGGGAATCACCAGGTTCGTGGTCGGAAAAACTGTATGTAGGGCACCATCAAGAATACCGTCACCAACCCTCTCTCAGTCACCCATGTCCACCGGCACCCCCGCTAGTTCCACCGTATGCAGCTCTCCAGTCCAGCTCACCCTACATGAGACTCTCGTTAGGAAAAGGAAGTACTCATCCTCGCATCCGCGTACACAGGGTTTGAACGCCCACATTGCTAGACTAATCTCGTTAGAGATGATGCCCTACCGGTTAGTTGAAACCGAAGCTTTCAAAGCCCTGATGGACTACGCTGTACCATGCTACGAGCTACCCAGTCGACACTTCTTTTCGAGAAAAGCCATCCCAGCCCTCCACCAGCATGTAAAAGACCGCATTGTCCATGCGCTCAGGCAATCTGTGAGTAGAAAGGTGCACCTGACAACAGATGCATGGACCAGTAGGCATGGCCAGGGGCGTTATGTCTCCATCAAGGCACACTGGGTTAATGTGGTGGATGCAGGGTCCAGAGGGGACAGTAATATTGGGACAGTTCTGCCTAGCCCACGGTGTAGGAAACAGTTGGCTGTAGGCGTTCGTCGTCCCCCCTCCTCCTCCTCATCCTCCAGCAGAAGCAAGAGCTCTTCCACAGACTGCAGTCGCACGACCACTCCATCCGCAGCTGCCACTGTTGCACACGAGGTGTCCAATTATGGAACAGCTTGTGGCAAGCGTCAGCAGGCTGTATTGGCAATGAAGTGTTTGGGCGACAACAGACACACCGCGGAAGTTCTGTCCGAGTACTTGCAGCAAGAAACTCAGTCATGGCTGGGCACTGTACATCTTGAGGCAGGCAAGGTAGTCAGTGACAACGGAAGAAATTTTATGGCTGCCATAGCCCTTTCACAACTGAAACACATTCCTTGCCTGGCTCACACCTTGAACCTGGTGGTGCAGTGCTTCCTGAAAAGTTATCTGGGGTTACCCGACCTGCTGCTGAAAGTGCGCAGACTTTGCTCTCACATCCGCCGTTCGCCCGTACACTCCAGCCGTATGAATAACCATCAGCGGGCTTTGAACCTTCCACAGCATCGCCTAATCATCGACGTTGCAACAAGGTGGAACTCCACACTGCACATGCTTCAAAGACTGTGCGAACAGAGGCGTGCTGTTATGTATTTGTGGGAGGATACACATACACGGGCAGGCAGTTGGATGGCAGACATGGAGTTGTCAGCTGTGCAGTGGTCGAAGCTCCAAGACCTGTGTCAAGTCCTTCAGTGTTTTGAGGAATGCACACGGATGGTTAGTGCAGACAACGCCATAATAAGCATGAGCATCCCCCTAATGCGTCTGCTGATGCAAAGTTTGACGCACATAAAGGAACAGGTGTCTGCAGCCGAGGACGAGGGAAGCCTTGATGACAGTCAGCCATTGTCTGCTCAGGGAAGTCTACAGGACGAGGTGGCGGGCGAAGAGGAGGAGGACAAGGAGGATGATGGGAATGACTATTTGTTGGATGAGGAAGCTTCTCAGGGGGCAATAGAAACTGCTGGCGGTGCAAGGCCGGGTTCTGGGTTTTTGAGGGAGACAAGTGAAGTGGATTTGCCAGAAAGTGCTCCTCAACCCAGCATAAGCACTGACTTGACAACTGGAACATTGGCCCACATGGCAGATTATGCCTTGCGTATCCTCAAAAGGGACCCACGCATTTTAAAAATGATGACAGATGACGATTACTGGTTGGCCTGCCTCCTTGATCCTTGCTATAAAGGCAAATTGCAAAATATCATGCCACATGAGAACCTCGAACAGATATTGGCAACCAAACAAGCTACTCTTGTAGACCGTTTGATGCAGGCATTCCCAGCACACAGCGCCGGTGATGGTTCTCACACGTGCCGCTGGGGGCAACAGGGCAGAGGTGTTAGAGGTGCACAGATCAGAAGTGGCGTAGGACAGAGGGGTTTTCTGACAAGGTTGTGGAGTGATTTCGCAATGACCGCAGACACAACAGGTACAGCAGCATCCATTCAAAGTGACAGGAGACAACATTTGTCCAGTATGGTTACTAACTATTTTTCCTCCATTACCGATGTTCTCCCTCAACCATCATTCCCCTTTGATTACTGGGCATCCAAAATAGACACCTGGCCTGAATTGGCTGAATATGCATTGCAGGAGCTTGCTTGCCCAGCAGCTAGTGTGCTATCAGAAAGAGTATTCAGTGCTGCTGGTTCAATACTGACCGAAAAAAGGACTCATCTGGCTACCCAAAATGTTGATGAGCTAACCTTCATAAAAATGAACCACTCATGGATTTCAAAATATTTTGCCCCACCTTTCCCGGCTGACACCTAGCTTTCCTGTAAAAAGGTCTTGCTTTGGGACTGGTGTTACTGACTGTTCCAATCTCTTAATTTGCAGCTGCTGTTTGTCCAGAATACGACATGTTTTCACCTCCCTAAATGCACTAACTCCCCCCACGGGGCCGTGGTCTCGCCACCCGTCAGAGTGCCATTTGTCTGAAGAGGTGCGTGTGCCCACTTTTGGTCGACGGGACTGGCACTGGGTCCCTCATAGTACAATGAAGTGTCTCTGGTGGTGGTGGCGCGCACCCAACGTCAGACACACCGTTGTAACATGAGGGGCCCTGGGCTTGTACCGCCGGCCAGGAGAGAGTGTCCCCCCCCAAGGTCAAACAGTGGTCTACCACTTGCTAAATTATCTGTCGCTGCTCCACCACTGTTTAGTATAGGCGCTGAAATCCTTCCATGCCTGGCACAGACAATAACAGTTTGATGACATGTATGATGCTAGTTAAAAAAGTCAGGGGCCCTGTCCTACATTTGCACCAGTAAATACTTTGAGCCAAATTACAATGTCTGAAAGTCAGCATAGGAGCACACCCCTGTACCTAAGTATGCCACCCTTTTTTTTTTTTGGGGGGGGGGGTTATTTTTGTTTTGGATACATTAACATCACTTTAGGTTTTGGGACTCGGAGTACTTACTGTATCAGACACTCCTTCCAATTGTCCTCCACTGACCACACCAATGCTGCCTGTGTACCCCTGCCACATCATGGAAGCTGCATCGAGCCTATGTTATTATTTTAGGCCTAGGAAGTCTGTCTGCGGTCCCTCCTTCCAATTGTCCTCCACTGACCACACCAATGCTGCCTGTGTACCCCTGTTGCCAAATTTATGCTGCATAGAGCCTATGTTATTATTTTAGGCCTACGAAGTCTGTCTGCGGTCCCTCCTTCCAATTGTCCTCCACTGACCAAACCAATGCTGCCTGTGTACCCCTGCCACATCATGGAAGCTGCATAGAGCCTATGTTATTATTTTAGGCCTAGGAAGTCTGTCTGCGGTCCCTCATTCCAATTGTCCTCCACTGACCAAACCAATGCTGCCTGTGTACCCCTGCCACATCATGGAAGCTGCATCGAGCCTATGTTATTATTTTAGGCCTAGGAAGTCTGTCTGCGGTCCCTCCTTCCAATTGTCCTGCACTGACCAAACCAATGCTGCCTGTGTACCCCTGCCACATCATGGAAGCTGCATAGAGCCTATGTTATTATTTTAGGCCTAGGAAGTCTGTCTGCGGTCCCTCCTTCCAATTGTCCTCCACTGACCACACCAATGCTGCCTGTGTACCCCTGTTGCCAAATTTATGCTGCATAGAGCCTATGTTATTATTTTAGGCCTAGGAAGTCTGTCTGCGGTCCCTCCTTCCAATTGTCCTCCACTGACCAAACCAATGCTGCCTGTGTACCCCTGCCACATCATGGAAGCTGCATAGAGCCTATGTTATTATTTTAGGCCTAGGAAGTCTGTCTGTGGTCCCTCCTTCCAATTGTCCTCCACTGATCACACCAATGCTGCCTGTGTACCCCTGTTGCCAAATTTATGCTGCATAGAGCCTATGTTATTATTTTAGGCCTAGGAAGTCTGTCTGCGGTCCCTCCTTCCAATTGTCCTCCACTGACCACACCAATGCTGCCTGTGTACCCCTTTGACCAATTTACAACTGCATAGAGCCTATGTTATTATTTTAGGCCTAGGAAGTCTGTCTGCGGTCCCTCCTTCCAATTGTCCTCCACTGACCACACCAATGCTGCCTGTGTACCCCTGTTGCCAAATTTATGCTGCATAGAGCCTATGTTATTATTTTATGCCTAGGAAGTCTGTCTGCGGTCCCTCCTTCCAATTGTCCTCCACTGACCAAACCAATGCTGCCTGTGTACCCCTGCCACATCATGGAAGCTGCATAGAGCCTATGTTATTATTTTAGGCCTAGGAAGTCTGTCTGCGGTCCCTCCTTCCAATTGTCCTCCACTGACCACACCAATGCTGCCTGTGTACCCCTGTTGCCAAATTTATGCTGCATAGAGCCTATGTGATTATTTTAGGCCTAGGAAGTCTGTCTGCGGTCCCTCCTTCCAATTGTCCTCCACTGACCACACCAATGCTGCCTGTGTACCCCTGTTGCCAAATTTATGCTGCATAGAGCCTATGTTATTATTTTAGGCCTAGGACGTCTGTCTGCGGTTCCTCCTTCCAATTGTCCTCCACTGACCAAATCAATGCTGCCTGTGTACCCCTGCCACATCATGGAAGCTGCATAGAGCCTATGTTATTATTTTAGGCCTAGGAAGTCTGTCTGCGGTCCCTGCTTCCAATTGTCCTCCACTGACCACACCAATGCTGCCTGTGTACCCCTGTTGCCAAATTTATGCTGCATAGAGCCTATGTGATTATTTTAGGCCTAGGAAGTCTGTCTGCGGTCCCTCCTTCCAATTGTCCTCCACTGACCACACCAATGCTGCCTGTGTACCCCTGTTGCCAAATTTATGCTGCATAGAGCCTATGTTATTATTTTAGGCCTAGGAAGTCTGTCTGCGGTCCCTCCTTCCAATTGTCCTCCACTGACCAAACCAATGCTGCCTGTGTACCCCTGCCACATCATGGAAGCTGCATAGAGCCTATGTTATTATTTTAGACCTAGGAAATCTGTCTGCGGTCCCTCCTTCCAATTGTCCTCCACTGACCACACCAATGCTGCCTGTGTATCCCTGTTGCCAAATTTATGCTGCATAGAGCCTATGTTATTATTTTAGGCCTAGGAAGTCTGTCTGCGGTCCCTCCTTCCAATTGTCCTCCACTGACCACACCAATGCTGCCTGTGTACCCATGTAACCAATTTAAAACTGCATACAGCCAACTTTTTTAGTTAACACATACTACCTTTGTCTGTCTGCGCCCCTAAATCACGCTGTCCTCCACTGAAAAAGCTGAGCTTCAACCTTCAGGCTCTCATTGAGTATTTTTTAATGTCACACTGCAGTTGCCCTACTACTTTGGTTGGGGCCTAGTAACGGTGTCTGCCGCTCCCTGGTGTTGTCCTCCACTGAAAAAGCTGAGCTTCAACCTTCAGGCTCTCATTGAGCATTTTTGAATGTCACACTGCAGTTGCCCTACTACTTTGGTTGGGGCCTAGTAACGGTGTCTGCCGCTCCCTGGTGTTATCCTCCACAGAAAAAGCTGAGCTTCAACCTTCAGGCTCTCATTGAGTATTTTTTAATGTCACACTGCAGTTGCCCTACTACTTTGGTTGGGGCCTAGTAACGGTGTCTGCCGCTCCCTGGTGTTGTCCTCCACTGAAAAAGCTGAGCTTCAACCTTCAGGCTCTCATTGAGTATTTTTTTAATGTCACACTGCAGTTGGCCTACTACTTTGGTTGGGGCCTAGTAACGGTGTCTGCCGCTCCTTGGTGTTCTCCTCCTCCTTGGTGTTCTTCTCCAGGTTTCCTTGTCTGAGCTTCAACCTTCAGGCTCTCATTGAGTATTTTTTAATGTCACACTGCAGTTAGCCTACTACTTTGGTTGGGGCCTAGTAACGGTGTCTGCCGCTCCTTGGTGTTCTCCTCCACTGAACAAAGCAGTGCCGCCTGTTTACTCCTGTTACCAATTTTGAACTTCATTTGGCCCACTTAATTACTTGGGCCTACTAACTGTGTCAGCCTCTCATTACAGTTGTCCTCCACTGAACAAAGCAATGCCGCCTGGTTAGTCCTGTTACCAATTTTGAACTGCATTTAGCCTACTTTATTCTTTGGCCCTATATCTGTGTTTCCTCCTCATCCTGCCCATTGCCCAACCACTGCTAGATGAGTCTGCTGGTACATTGACCCAGACCACTACATTCCCCTTGCACTCTACACAGCCAGAATCGGACCCTGTTGAAAGTAAGGTTCCCCTTCCCGCATGCTATACCACCTTACACAGGGACAAAGAGGAAGGTGCAGATGAAAGTGCAGGTTCCTTCATCAGGTGGGGGGGCATACTCGTTGGCGACATCACTGGCACAGGGCCCCTCATAGTACGCAAAAGTGTTGCTGCCGGTGGGAGGCGCCCCCGCCGTGCAAACACACCGCCGTACTGTGAGGGGCCCTGTGCCAGTGCCAATGCGAACGAGTGGGCGCCCCCTGCTTGCTCAGGATCACAGCACTTGCAACGTTGAAATACTTACCTCTCCCTGCTCCACCGCCGTGACGTAGTCCACGTTTCCTGGGCCCACTAAAAACTTTAACCAGCCCTACCCCCCACAACTTTAGCCAAATGACCCCCAATTTCCAATGCCTAACTATTATTATAAAGTAAATTAATATTGACAAGCTTCAGTAACAAGAATGGATGTTTTTGCCATTAAAAAGGGCACTGTAGGTGTTTTACTGGCCTCCACTCACTGCCAACTATGCTTCCCCATTGACTTGCATTAGGTTTCGTGTTTCGGCCGATCCACGACCCCGACTTTGCAAGAAGATCGGCCGATTTCACTCGACTCGACTTTTGACAAAGTCGGGTTTCGCAAAACCCGACTCAACCCAAAATAAGTAAAAGTCGCTCAACCCTAATGGCGTCCTATCTCAATTCCAGTCAATTTTGCATTGAAAAGTCAAACGACGCTCCTTCCCTTCTGAACTCTGCCATGCTCCCAAACAGTGGTTGCCCCCACATATGGGGTATCAGCGTACTCAGTACAAACTGCACAACAACTTTTGGGGTCCAATTTCTTCTATTACCCTTAGGAAAATAAAAAATTGGGGGCAAAAAGATAATTTTTGTGAAAAAATATGATTTTTTATTTTTACGGCTTTACATTATAAACTTCTGTGAAGCACTTGGTAGGTCAAAGTGCTCACCACATATCTAGATAAGTTCCTTAGGGGGTCTACTTTCCAAAATGGTGTCACTTGTGGGGGGTTTCAATGTTTAGGCACATCAGGGGCTCTCAAAATGCGACATGGCGTCCCATCTCAATTCCAGTCAATTTTGCATTGAAAAGTCAAACAGCGCTCCTTCCCTACCAATCTCTGCCATGCTCCCAAACAGTGGTTTACCTCCACATTTGGGATATCAGCGTATTCAGTACAAATTGCACAACAACTTTTGGGGTCCAATTTCTCCTCGGTAAAATAAAACAAATTGGAGCTGAAGTAATTTTTTTGTGAAAAAAGTTAAATGTTCATTTTTTTTTAAACATTCCAAAAATTCCTGTGAAACACCTGAAGGGTTAATAAACTTCTTGAATGTGGTTTTGAGCACCTTGAGGGTTGCAGTTTTTAGACTGGTGTCACACTTGGGTATTTTCTATCATATAGACCCTCAAAGTGACTTCAAATGTGATGTGGTCCCTAAAAAAATGGTGTTGTAAAGATGAGAAATTGCTGGTCAATTTTTAACCCTTATAACTCCCTAACAAAAAAAATGTTGGTTCCAAAATTGTGCAGATGTAAAGTAGACATGTGAAAAATGTTGCTTATTAAGAATTTGTGTGACATATCTCTGTGATTTAAGGGCATAGAAATTCAAAGTTGGAAAATTGCGAAATGTTCAATATTTTCGCCAAATTTCCATTTTTTTCACAAATAAGCGCAGGTAATATCAAATAAATTTTACCACTTTCATGAAGTACAATATGTCTTGAGAAAACAGTGTCAGAATCATCAGGATCTGTTGAAGCGTTCCAGAGTTATAACCTCATAAAGGGACAGCGGTCAGAATTGTAAAAATTGGCCCTGTCATTAACGTGTAAACCACCCTTGGGGGTAAAGGGGTTAATGAAATAAATACACATGGGGTTTTAACATCTTTATTGTACTCTCAATCCAACTGATGACCCTTGTCATCTGAAAAAAAGGGAAAATAAAAAAGCAACAATATCCCATACCTGTCCGCCGTACTGTCATGTCCCACGATGTAAATCCATCTGAAGGGGTTAAATAATTTTACAGCCAGGAGTCTGCTAATGCAGCTGCCCATGGCTGTAAAAACTGGGGAATGAATGGAATGCAGGGGAACGTAGCTTCATAGACTTGCGGGGATGCGCCCCCTGGTGGCATAAACTCATATGAACTCTAGCATAGGAATTTTTCTGTTTATTTTCCCACACTAAAGTTCATATGAGTTTATGCCACCAGTGGGCACAGCACCGCAAGTCAACGATGCTATGTTCCCCTGCATTCCATTCATTCCCCAGTTTTTACAGCCAGGGGTGGCTGTTGTGAATTTACCTTTTGGCTCCCTCTAGTGGCTACTAGTGATTTTACTCTGGGTATGTCTATCATCCCTTGTATGCTCACCTGGGTCGTTAGGTAAGGGGTGTTGCTATATAAGCTCCCTGGACCTTCAGTTCAATGCCTGGCAACGTTGATATCAGAGCTAATCTGTAGTGCTCTTGTCTACTGATCCTGGTTCCTGCGTTATTAAGCTAAGTCCGCTTTCTTGCTTTTTGCTATTTGTTTTTGTTTGCATTTTTGTCCAGCTTGTTCATTATCTGTATCCTTTCCTTGCTGGAAGCTCTAGGGAGGCTGGAGTTCTCCCCCCGGGCCGTTAGACGGTTCGGGGGTTCTTGAATCTCCAGTGTGGAATTTTGTTAGGGTTTTTGTTGACCATATAAGTTATCTTACTACATTCTGCTATTAGTAAGCGGGCCTCTCTTTGCTAAACCTAGTTCATCTCTGTGTTTGTCATTTCCTCTTACCTCACCGTTATTATTTGTGGGGGGCTTGTATCCTACTTTTGGGGTCTATTCTCTGGAGGCAAGAGAGGTCTTTGTTTTCCTCTTCTAGGGGTAGTTAGTCCTCCGGCTGGCGCGAGACATCTAGCGACCAACGTAGGCATGTTCCCCGGCTACTTCTAGTGTTGGCGTTAGGAGTAGATATATGGTCAACCCAGTTACCACTGCCCTATGAGCTGGATTTTTGTACTTCGCAGACTTGCTGATATCTCTGAGACCCTCGCCATTGGGGTCATAACAGTTTGCCAGGCCCGTATTAAATGTTAAATGCATTGCAGAAGCGGGATTATAAGAAAGAAAGTTCTGAGTTTTTTTTTTCTCTTTCTCATTTTTGTTTCTTTTCCCCTTTAACTCTGAGTGGCTTGTGTTTGCTGCAGACATGAATGTCCAGACCTTGATTACAAGTGTGGACCAGCTTGCTGCTCGTGTGCAGGGCATACAAGATTATGTTATCAGAAATCCTATGTCAGAACCTAAGATACCGATTCCTGAACCATTTTCCGGAGACCGATTTAAATTTAGAAATTTCAGGAATAATTGTAAATTGTTTTTGTCCCTGAGACCCTGTTCATCTGGAGACTCCGCTCAGCAAGTAAAAATTGTTATTTCTTTTTTACGGGGCGACCCTCAGGATTGGGCCTTCTCGCTGGCGCCAGGAGATCCGGCATTGGCTGACATTGATGCGTTTTTTCTGGCGCTCGGTTTGCTTTATGAGGAACCCAATCTTGAGATTCAGGCAGAAAAAGCCTTGCTGGCGATGTCTCAGGGCCAGGACGAGGCCGAAGTGTATTGCCAAAAATTTCAGAAATGGTCCGTGCTGACCCAGTGGAACGAGTGTGCATTGGCTGCAAATTTTAGAAATGGCCTTTCTGAAGCCATTAAGAATGTGATGGTGGGTTTTCCCATTCCCACAGGTCTGAATGATTCTATGGCCCTGGCTATTCAAATCGACCGGCGGTTGCGGGAGCGCAAAACCGCAAATCCTCTCATGGTGTTGTCTGAACAGGCACCTGATTTAATGCAATGTGATAGAATCCTGACTAGAAATGAGCGGAAAATTCATAGACGCCAGAATGGCTTGTGTTACTACTGTGGTGATTCTACACATGTTATCTCAGCATGCTCTAAACGTCTTACTAAGGTTGTTAGTCCGGTCGCCATTGGTAATTTGCAACCTAAATTTATTCTATCTGTAACTTTGATTTACTCACTGTCATCGTATCCTGTCATGGCGTTTGTGGACTCAGGTGCTGCCCTGAGCCTTATGGATCTGTCATTTGCCAAGCGCTGCGGATTTGTGCTTGAGCCATTGGAAAATCCTATCCCTCTTAGGGGCATTGACTCTACGCCATTGGCAAAAAATAAACCGCAGTTTTGGACACAGGTTACCATGTGCATGACTCCCGAACATCGGGAGGTAATACGTTTTCTTGTTCTACATAAAATGCATGATTTAGTTGTTTTGGGTTTGCCATGGTTACAGACCCATAATCCAGTCTTGGACTGGAAGGCTATGTCAGTGTCAAGCTGGGGCTGCCATGGAATTCATGGAGATTCCCTGCCCTTGTCTATTGCATCTTCTACGCCTTCGGAAGTTCCGGCGTATTTGTCTGATTATCAGGATGTCTTCAGCGAGTCTAAGTCCAGTGCACTGCCTCCTCATAGGGAATGTGACTGTGCAATAGATTTGATTCCTGGCAGTAAGTTTCCTAAGGGGAGACTGTTTAATCTGTCGGTACCTGAACATACCGCGATGCGTTCATATATCAAGGAGTCTCTTGAGAAGGGGCATATCCGTCCTTCTTCTTCCCCTCTTGGTGCGGGATTCTTTTTTGTGGCCAAAAAGGACGGATCTTTGAGGCCTTGTATTGACTATCGGCTTTTAAATAAGATCACTGTCAAATTTCAGTATCCTTTGCCGCTGTTGTCAGATTTGTTTGCCCGGATTAAAGGTGCCAAGTGGTTCACCAAGATAGACCTTCGTGGTGCGTACAACCTTGTGCGCATTAGGCAGGGCGATGAATGGAAGACCGCATTCAATACGCCCGAAGGTCATTTTGAGTACTTGGTGATGCCATTTGGGCTCTCTAATGCACCTTCAGTTTTTCAGTCCTTCATGCATGACATTTTCCGGAAGTATCTGGATAAATTTTTGATTGTTTATCTGGATGATATTCTGGTTTTTTCTGATGATTGGGACTCGCATGTGGAGCAGGTCAGGATGGTTTTTGAGATTCTGCGTGAAAATTCTTTGTTTGTAAAAGGCTCAAAGTGTCTCTTTGGTGTACAGAAGGTTCCCTTTTTGGGGTTCATTTTTTCCCCTTCTGCAGTGGAGATGGATCCAGTCAAGGTCCGAGCTATTCATGATTGGACTCAACCCTCGTCAGTTAAGAGTCTTCAGAAGTTCTTGGGTTTTGCTAACTTCTACCGTCGTTTTATCGCAAATTTCTCTAGCGTTGTTAAACCGCTGACGGATATGACCAAGAAAGGCTCTGATGTAGCTAACTGGGCTCCTGCTGCCGTGGAGGCTTTCCAGGAGTTGAAACGCCGGTTTACTTCGGCGCCTGTTTTGTGCCAGCCTGACGTCTCACTTCCCTTTCAGGTTGAGGTGGATGCTTCGGAGATTGGGGCAGGGGCCGTTTTGTCGCAGAGAGGCCCTGGTTGCTCTACTATGAGACCTTGTGCCTTTTTCTCTAGGAAATTTTCGCCGGCAGAGCGAAATTATGATGTGGGCAATCGGGAGTTGTTGGCCATGAAGTGGGCATTTGAGGAGTGGCGTCATTGGCTCGAGGGTGCTAAGCATCGTGTGGTGGTCTTGACTGATCACAAAAATTTGATGTATCTCGAGTCTGCTAAACGCCTGAATCCTAGACAGGCCCGCTGGTCATTGTTTTTCTCCCGTTTTGACTTTGTGGTCTCGTATTTACCAGGTTCTAAGAATGTGAAGGCCGATACTCTGTCTAGGAGCTTGGTGCCTGATGCTCCTGGAGTCGCTGAACCTGAGGGTATTCTTAAGGAAGGAGTTATCTTGTCAGCTATTTCTCCAGATCTGCGACGTGTGTTGCAGAGATTTCAGGCTGGTAGGCCTGACTCTTGTCCACCTGACAGATTGTTTGTGCCTGCTAAATGGACCAGCAGAGTCATTTCCGAGGTTCATTCCTCAGTGTTGGCAGGGCACCCGGGAATTTTTGGCACCAGAGATCTGGTGGCCAGGTCCTTTTGGTGGCCTTCCTTGTCAAGGGATGTGCGGTCATTTGTTCAGTCCTGTGGTACTTGTGCTCGAGCTAAGCCTTGCTGTTCTCGTGCCAGCGGGTTGCTCTTGCCCTTGCCTGTCCCGAAGAGACCTTGGACACACATCTCTATGGATTTCATTTCGGATCTTCCGGTGTCTAAGGGCATGTCTGTCATCTGGGTGATATGTGATCGTTTCTCCAAGATGGTCCATCTGGTTCCTTTGCCTAAGCTGCCTTCCTCTTCTGATCTGGTTCCTGTGTTCTTCCAGAACGTGGTTCGTTTGCACGGCATTCCTGAGAATATTGTGTCGGACAGAGGATCCCAGTTTGTTTCCAGGTTCTGGCGATCCTTTTGTGGTAGGATGGGCATTGATTTGTCGTTTTCCTCCGCTTTTCATCCACAGACTAACGGACAAACGGAACGAACTAATCAGACTCTGGAGGCGTATTTGAGGTGTTTTGTCTCTTCTGATCAGGATGATTGGGTGACCTTCTTGCCGTTGGCTGAATTTGCCCTTAATAATCGGGCTAGTTCTGCCACCTTGGTTTCGCCATTTTTCTGCAACTCCGGTTTCCATCCTCGTTTTTCCTCGGGACATCTGGAGCCTTCTGACTGTCCTGGAGTGGATTCTGTGGTGGATAGGTTGCAGCGGATCTGGAATCATGTGGTGGACAACTTGAAGTTGTCACAGGAGAAGGCTCAGCGTTTTGCCAACCGCCGCCGCGGTGTGGGTCCCCGACTTCGTGTTGGGGATTTGGTATGGCTGTCTTCTCGATTTGTTCCTATGAAGGTCTCCTCTCCCAAATTTAAGCCTCGATTCATTGGTCCTTACAGGATATTGGAGATCCTTAATCCTGTGTCCTTTCGCCTGGATCTTCCGGTGTCGTTTGCCATTCACAACGTATTTCATAGGTCCTTGTTGCGGCGGTACGTTGTGCCTGTGGTTCCTTCTGCTGAGCCTCCTGCTCCGGTGTTGGTTGAGGGCGAGTTGGAGTACGTGGTGGAGAAGATCTTAGATTCTCGTCTCTCCAGGCGGAGGCTCAGTACCTGGTCAAGTGGAAGGGCTATGGTCAGGAGGATAATTCCTGGGTGGTCGCCTCTGATGTGCATGCGGCCGATTTAGTTCGTGCCTTTCACGCCGCTCATCCTGATCGCCCTGGTGGTCTTGGTGAGGGTTCGGTGACCCCTCACTAAGGGGGGGGTACTGTTGTGAATTTACCTTTTGGCTCCCTCTAGTGGCTACTAGTGATTTTACTCTGGGTATGTCTATCATCCCTTGTATGCTCACCTGGGTCGTTAGGTCAGGGGTGTTGCTATATAAGCTCCCTGGACCTTCAGTTCAATGCCTGGCAACGTTGATATCAGAGCTAATCTGTAGTGCTCTTGTCTACTGATCCTGGTTCCTGCGTTATTAAGCTAAGTCCGCTTTCTTGCTTTTTGCTATTTGTTTTTGTTTGCATTTTTGTCCAGCTTGTTCATTATCTGTATCCTTTCCTTGCTGGAAGCTCTAGGGAGGCTGGAGTTCTCCCCCCGGGCCGTTAGACGGTTCGGGGGTTCTTGAATCTCCAGTGTGGAATTTTGTTAGGGTTTTTGTTGACCATATAAGTTATCTTACTACATTCTGCTATTAGTAAGCGGGCCTCTCTTTGCTAAACCTAGTTCATCTCTGTGTTTGTCATTTCCTCTTACCTCACCGTTATTATTTGTGGGGGGCTTGTATCCTACTTTTGGGGTCTATTCTCTGGAGGCAAGAGAGGTCTTTGTTTTCCTCTTCTAGGGGTAGTTAGTCCTCCGGCTGGCGCGAGACATCTAGCGACCAACGTAGGCATGTTCCCCGGCTACTTCTAGTGTTGGCGTTAGGAGTAGATATATGGTCAACCCAGTTACCACTGCCCTATGAGCTGGATTTTTGTACTTCGCAGACTTGCTGATATCTCTGAGACCCTCGCCATTGGGGTCATAACAGGTGGCTGCATTAGCAGGCTCCTGGTTGTAAAATTATTTAACCCCTTCAGATGGATTTACATCATGGGACATGACTGAATGGCGGCCAGGTATGGGATATTGTTCCTTTTTTATTTTCCCTTTTTTTCAGATGACAAGGGTCGTCAGTTGGATTGAGTACAATATAGATGTTAAAACCCCATGTGTATTTATTTCATTAAAATACTTTATTTATAATGTGTGTTTTTTTTAACCCTTTATTATTATTGGATTAATAATGGATAGGTGTCTTACTGACATCTCTCCATTATTAACTCGGCTTAATGTCACCTAACATTAGCATGGTGACATAAACCCTTTATTACCCCATATCCCACCGCTACTCGGGAGTGGGAAGAGAATGGCTAAGTTCCAGAAAAGGCACATCTTACAGATGCGCCTTTTCTGGGGTGGCTGGGGGCAGATGTTTTCAGCCGGGGGGGGGGGGGGAACCGCAATAACCATGGTCCCTCTCTAGCTATTAATATCTGCCCTCAGTCACTGGCTTTCCCACTCTGGTGGAGAAAATTGCGCGGGAGCCCACTCCAGTTATTTCCATGATTTAGCCATTTATTTTAACACCTAGAGATCCCAAATTTTGCACACAGACACTTCTTACATTATTAGTGAGGAATATGTAAAAAAATAAGGCATATGAAATGGTTTACTGTATGTAAACCAAGTCTCATATCTTGTCGGGTTTGATAAGGAGATAGCAGAAGCCGGCAACTGAATTACCAGCTTTTCTGCTATCTAGCTCTGTATTAAATATAAATATATATATAATAAGAGAATGCCAAGAGTGTGCAAAGCAGTCATCAAAGCAAAAGGTGGCTACTTTGAAGAACCTAGAATATAAGACATAATTTCAGTTGTTTCACACTTTTTTTTAAGTATAATTCCACATGTGTTAATTCATAGTTTTGATGTCTTCAGTGTGAATGTACAATTTTCACAAAATACAGAAAAATTTTTAAATTAGAAGGTGTGTCCAAACTTTTGGTCTTTACTGTATATGTGTGTGTCAATGACATATATATAGGGTTGAGCGAAACAGGTCGGACAAATTCAAAAATCGCCGACTTTCGGCAAAGTCGGGTTTCATGAAACCCGACCCGATCCTAGTGTGGGATCAGCCATGCGGTCGGCGATCTTCGCACCAAAGTCGCGTTTCATATGACCATTTTTCAGCCAATGAAGGAGGACGCAGAGTGTTGGCAGCGTGATGACATAGGGGTCGGTCACCACTATCTTAGAGAAGGGCATGAAAGTGATTTGCTTGCTTTCTGCGGCGTCACAGGGGCTATCAAGGGGCGTGAACGCCGACCGCCATCTTATTTCTGCCGATCGTAGCATAGGGATAGATTGCTGCAGCTTCATCAGAAGAAGGGATATAGTTAGGAAGGGAAGGTTAACCCCCAAACCGCTTGTGCTGTAGCGATTTCCACTGTCCAACACCACCTTTTTTTTGCAGGGACAGTGGAGGGTATATTTTTGTGCATCAGCTCTGTAGCTTATTAGGCTGCCTTATAAGGCTCCCTGATAGCTGCATTGCTGTTTGCACGCTGCTGTGCAAACAAACTGCTTTTTCAAAAGCAAAAATCCTGTTGCTCCTTCCTGCACAGTTATCTTGTTTATTTGTCCACACTTTTGTGTGCAGCAGGCTTTTGTATTGCTGCCATACTTGTCCTGAGATCATTGTAGGGAGATTGAAATTGTACTACAGTCCTTGTATTTTTTCATATATCTTCCATCCACGTTCTGCCACTTACATTTTGTTGTGTTATACACTGGGCTGCCTGAGATTTGGTGCAGTCTCCCCCCCAACAAAAGGAGATTCAAATTGTCACAAAGTGGATATACTTCAATTCTGTTAGTTTGTCGTATATCAGCCAGCCACGTTCTGCCACTTACATTGTGTTGTGTTATACACTGGCCCTGAGTTTTGGTGCAGTCTCCCCCCCAAAAAAGGGACATTCAAATTGTCACAAAGTGGATATATGTCAGTTCTGTTAGTTGTCGTATATCAGCCAACCATGTTCTGCCACTTACATTGTGTTGAGTTATACACTGGGCTGCCTGAGTTTTGGTGCAGTCTCCCCCCAAAAAAAGGAGATTCAAATTTTCACAAAGTGGATATACGCCAGTTCTGTTAGTTTGTCGTATATCAGCCAGCCACGTTCTGCCACTTACATTGTGTTGTGTTATACACTGGCCCTGAGTTTTGGTGCAGTCTCCCCCCCAAAAAAGGGAGATTCAAATTGTCACAAAGTGGATATACGTCAGTTCTGTTAGTTTGTCGTATATCAGCCAGCCACGTTCTGCCACTTACATTGTGTTGTGTTATACACTGGGCCTGTGTTTTGGTGCAGTCTCCCAAAAAAAAGGGAGATTTAAATTCTCAACAAGTTTATATACACCTTCTACCTTGTTTTACAGCACCATATAACGGTTGTTATTTTGGAAAGATTTTCCCAAAAATGAGGAAGTCTGGTGGAAGAGGCCGTGGGCGGTCGTTGTCATCTGGTACTGATGGTGGTGGTGGTGGTGAAGCATCTGATGGTAGTGGGAAAAGCAAAATAGCACCTAAGGCTGGAGGTGTTGAGCCAGCGTCATTGTCTGGCTACACAAGGCCTCGAAGGCTCCCTTATCTTGGAGTAGGAAAACGGCTTTTAAAGCTGGAGCAGCAGGAAAAAGTTTTGGCTTTCCTTGCTGACTCAGCCTCTAGCTCTTTCGCCTCCTCTTCAGAAAGTTCCAAATATAAAAGCATCGATTTGTCAGTGGATGCTCCCGGTCAGGAACAAGACATTTCGTTGTGTCTTTCACCCAAACCAAAAGTGAAGAATGAGTCAGGCGACACTACAGGTTACTCCATGGAGCTCTTTACACATACCGTGCCTGGGTTAGAAAGGGAAATTGTTAACTGCCCATTACAAGATGAATCGGACATGGAGTGCACTGATGCACAGCCACAGCTAGATTATTATGCTGTTCCATTGACTCAGATCTCTACATTGCCCTCGCAGTGTATTCAGCCAGAATCTGACCCTGATGAGACTATGGTGCCAATGTCCCGAACGCTATAGCACCTTACACAGTGACACAGAGGAAGGTGCACATTATTTTTATTATTATTATTATTTATTTATATAGCACCATTAATTCCATGGTTCTGTACATGAGAAGGGGTTACATCAAAATACAAATATCACTTACAGTAAACAAAACTAACAACGACAAACTGGTACAGAGGGAAGAGGACCCTGCCCTTGCGGGCTTACATTCTACAGGATTATGGGGAAGGAGACAGTAGGTCGAGGGTTGCCGTAGCTCCAATGGTGTTGAGGTGGCCGTGTGGTCTTTTCAGGCTGTAAGCTTCTTTGAAGAGATGGGTTTTCAGGTTTCTTTTGAAGGATCCAAAAGTAGTGGATAACCGGACGTGTTGGGGCACTGAATTCCAGAGGATGGGTGATATTCGGGAGAAGTCTTGGATGCGATTGGGTGAGGAGCGAATAAGCATGGAGGAGAGGAGGAGGTCTTGGGAGGACCGGAGAGTACGTGAGGGAAGATATTGAGAGATTAGTGTGGAAATATACGGAGGAGAAAGATTATGGATGGCTTTGTAGGTCAGAGTTAGTAATTTAAACTGGATACGCTGAGAAATTGGGAGCCAGTGAAGGGATTTGCAAAGAGGGGAAGCAGGAGTGTAGCAAGGAGAGATATTAATTAGTCAGGCAGCAGAGTTAAGGATGGACTGGAGGGGTGCGAGAGTGTTAGAAGGTAGGCCACAGAGGAGTATGTTGCAGTAGTTGAGGCGGGAGATGATTAGAGCATGCACGAGCATTTTGGTAGAGTGTGGGTTGAGGAAAGGACGGATTCTGGAAATATTTTTGAGCTGGAGGCGACAGGAGGTGGCGAGAGCTTGGATGTGCGGTTTGAAGGACAGGGCAGAGTCAAGGGTTACTCTGAGGCAGCTGTTTTTGGGGACAGGGGAAAGTGTGATTTCATTTATTTTGATAGATAGATCAGGTAGGGAAGATATGCGAGATAGAGGAAAGATAATTAGTTCAGATTTGTCCACATTGAGCTTGAGGAAGCGAGAGGAGAAAAAGGAGGATATGGCTGATAGACACTCTGGGATTCTGGAGATCAGAGAGGTGACATCTGGGCCAGAGAGGTAGATCTGAGTGTCATCGGCATATAGATGGTACTGGAAGCCATAGGACCTTATGAGTTGTCCCAGGCCGAGTGTATATATTGAGAAGAGTAAGGGTCCTAGGACAGAGCCTTGAGGGACACCAACAGAGAGAGGGCGAGATGAAGAGGTAGTATGAGAGAAGGAAACGCTAAATGTGCGGTTGGCAAGGTATGAGGAGATCCAAGATAGGGCAATGTCTTTGACCCCAAAGGAAGAGAGGATCTGTAGTAGAAGGCAGTGGTCAACTGTGTCAAAGGCAGAGGACAGGTCTAGGAGGAGGAGTATAGAGAATTGTCTGTTAGCTTTGGCTGTAAGTAAGTCATTAGTAATTTTGGTCAGGGCAGTCTCAGTGGAATGGTGGGGACAGAAGCCAGATTGTAGGTTGTCGAAGAGAGAGTTAGATGCACAGTGAGAGGAAAGTTCAGCATGGACGTGCTGCTCAAGGAATTTGGATGCAAATGGGAGCAAAGATATGGGGCGATAGCTGGACATACCGCTTGGGTCAAGGGATGGCTTTTTGAGGATAGGTGTGATTGTGGCATGTTTGAAGGCAGAGGGGAAGGTACCAGAAGTTAGTGAAAGGTTGAAGAGATGGGTTAGGGATGGGATTAGTGTGGTGGTGAGGTTGGGGAGGAGGTGGGATGGGATGGGGTCAATTGCACAAGTGGTGAGGTGTGATTTGGAGAGAAGATGAGCAAGCTCCCCTTCAGAGATTTTGGAGAGTGAAGTAATGGGGTTTGGGCATTGGTCTCTCATACAGAGGGGTTGTGGTGGTTGGACAACAAAGACTTGCCTTGTTTGGTCGATCTTATTTTTGAAGTGCATGGCAAAGTCCTTGGCAACGATTAGGGAAGTTGGAGGGGGCAGTGGTGGGCGGAGGAGGGAGTTAAAAGTGTTGAACAACTGTTTGGGGTTGTGGGATAAGGAAGATACGAGGGTTGTGAAGTAGGCGTGTTTAGTGCACATGACATTAAAGAGAAGGTGAAAGATGACCCAGTTGTTGACCCAGATTGGCAGCCATTGGGGGAAGAGGGTGCAACTGCCAGTAGCTCAGAAGCGGAGGTGGATGATCCGCAGCAGCCATCTACATCGCAACAGCTGTCATCTGGCAGGCCCGTATCAGGCCAAAAATGTGTGTCAAAAACAAAAACAGTTTTAGGACAGCGTGGCCATTTCCAGCACAGTATACTTTTTAAATTTTTCGGGAACCACCAGTACTGTATCCATTAATTTCTTGGATCTCAATATTTTTATTAAAAATGGTGGAATTCACACCAAAACTTTTTACAAACCTACGGACGCCAACAATTACATTGCTTCAGATAGCTGTCACCTCCCCAGTTGGTTACTTAATGTCCCTAAGAGCCAGTTTATTCGGGCACATGGGAGCAGTTTCTAAGTTCAAGATTTCAACCAGGAAGTGAAAATTCTAATGAACAAATTTGCCAATAAGGGTTACTCGCAGAGCTCCCTGATGACAACAAAGCATCTAGTTGAAAAGTTACTCAGATCACATCTTCTCCAAGATATAGAGAAAACCAACAAGAAGCCATTATTGGAAACAGTCCCTATTATTACAAGGTTTAACGCCAATACCCATCTTTTGAGAAAGATAGTAAATAGGCATTGGGATATACTAAAATAAGACAAAATTATCGGGGAGAAACTTCCGGAACGCCCACTGTTCATCTACAAAAAGGCTATGAATCTGGGGAATACTATAACCCCCACGGTTCCACATCCTAAGGTTCCAAAAGAACATTATTTTAAATCTAAACACCCCGGCTTTTATCCTTGTCTAAAATGCAAATCTTGCAAATTATTAAAAACAAAAATAAATCCGTATTTTCTAATGGGAATTTAGATTGGCAAATTAAAGATTTTATATCTTGTAACACAAAAGTTGTCATCTATTCTATCAAGTGCCCCTGTGACAAGATATATATAGGGAGAACCAAGCGACCTCTCCAAATTAGGATTAACGAACATATAAGGAATATTCACAAAAAATTCCAAGGCCATCCGCTTTCAAAGCATTTTTTGACCCACCATGAGGGTTCAATTAAGGGCACTATTATCACAGGCCTAAAAGTAGTGTATCAAAGTTGAAGAGGTAATTTCATTCAAAAGATGTCTAGAGAAGAAACCAAAATGATCTTTGAATTTGATACTCTGGCTCCAAAAGGCTTGAATAGTGAAATTGAGCTATTTGCCTTCAACACATAATGTGGTCATGTGATCGCTGCAGGTTATATAGGTGTATGTCACACAGTATGGATCATTCCTGAAGAAGGAACACGTCTGTTTCCGAAACATGTAGGATTTGATCCATCGCACCTTCCATAGCCAAGTCCCATGAGCAATCACGTGACCGTGACGTCTCATAAGGTCTTGCAGATGCAGAGAACCTAACGGCTCAAACCAGGAGCGCTATCTCACTCCACAGAGGAAGCGAGTGCAGGGCATTCTGCCGCCGGCCGGGGCAGTGCCCAGAGCTCTCTCCTCAGAAGGCATCACACAAGACTTACTGCGGTGGGATTCAGTTGCAATACAGACGGACTGAACAACAAAGGACCTTGCACTATCATTCCATCTGCACCAGGTAATTGCTACTGGACGTTTTTGTCATTACCCTCAATATCGGCTGTACTATTTTCAGGCTGCGGGTTGGTACTTTGCTGTTTGTTACCATACCAGTGGCTGAGTACTTATAAGCAACGCTCATTAATCGTTTTTTTTTTAACATATTGTGGTCAGTGTTTTTGGCATTTTAATTGTTATTTCCCCAATCTTTGGCCCTCATATGGGGTTAAAATTCGCATCCAGAGCAGACAGTACATTTTAGATTATATTTATAGACATTTATACAGAGGGTGGTACTGTATTAATATCTGCTGCAGGACGCACTCGGTCTGAAGCGCTACTGGCATCTATATATCAACATCAAGAATACCATCACCAACCCTCTCTCAATCCGCCATGTCCACCACCACCACCACCACCGCTAGTTCCACCATATGCAGCTCTCCAGTCCAGCTCACCCTACAAGAGACTCTTGTTAGGAAAAGATAGTACTCATCCTATCATCCGCGTACACAGGGTTTGAAAGCCCACATTGCTAGACTAATCTTGTTAGAGATGATGCCCTACCGGTTGGTTGAAAGCGAAGCTTTCAAAGACCTGATGGCCTACGCAGTACCACGCTATGACCTACCCAGTTGGCACTTTTTTGCGAGAAAAGCTATCCCAGCCCTCCACCAGCATGTCAAAGACCACATTGTCCATGCACTGAGGCAATCAGTCAGTGGAAAGGTGCACCTCACAACAGATGCATGGACCAGTAGGCATGGCCAGGGACGTTACGTGTCCATCACGGCGCACTGGGTTAATGTGGTGGATGCAGGGTCCACTGGGGACAGCCATAGTGGGACAGTTCTGCCTAGCCCAAGGTCTAGGAAACAGTTGGCTGTAGGTGTTCGCCACCCCTCCTCCTCCTCCAGAAGCGAAAGCTCGTCCACAGAGTGCAGTCGCATGACCACTCCATCCACAGCTGCCAGTGTTGCACATGAGGTGTCCCATTATTGAACAGCTAGTGGTAAGCGTCAGCAGGCTGTGTTACAAATGAAGTGTTTGGGCGACAACAGACACACCGTGGAAGTAGTGGCCGAGTACTTGCAACAACAAACGCAGTCATGGCTGGGCAGTGTACATCTTGAGGCAGGCAAGGTAGTCAGCGATAATGGAAGGAATTTTATGGCTGCCATAGCCCTTTCAGAACTGAAACACATACCTTGCCTGGCTCACACCTTGAATCTGGTGGTGTAGTGATTCCTCAAAAATTATCCGGAGTTTCCAGCCCTGCTCCTGAACGTGCGAAGACTTTGCTCGCACATCCGCCGGTCGCCCGTACACTCCAGCCGTATGCTGAAACATCAGCGATCGCTGAATCTTCCCCAGCACCACCTAATAATCGACGTTGCAACAAGGTGGAACTCCACACTACACATGGTTCAGAGGCTGTGCGAACAGAGGCGTGCTGTAATTAATTTGTGGGAGGATACACATTCACAGGCAGGCACTTGGATGGCAGACATGGAGTTGTCTGGTGTGCAGTGGTCGAAGCTACAAGACCTCTGTCAAGTCCTTCAGTGTTTTGAGGAATGCACACGGCTGGTAAGTGCAGACAATGCCATCATAAGCATGAGCATCCCACTAATGCGTCTGCTGATTCAAAGTTTGACGCACATTAAGGAGCAAGCGTCTGCAGCCGAGGAGGAGGGAAGCCTTGTTGACAGTCAGCCATTGTCTGCTCAGGGAACTCTCCTGGACGAGATGGCGGACGAAGAGGAGGAGGAGGAGGATGATCGGTATGAATATTTATGGGAGGAGGATGCTTCTCAGGGGGCAATAGAAACTGGTGGCGTTCCAAGGTCAGGTACAGGGTTTTTGTGTTACACAAGTGATGTTGATTTGCAAGAAAGTGCTCCTCAACCCAGCACAAGCATTGAATTGACACCTGGAACATTGGCCCACATGGCTGAGTATGCCTTGCGTATCCTAAAAAGGGACCCCCGCATTATCAAAATGATGACCGATGATGATCACTGGTTGGCCTGCCATCTGGATCCACGATATAAAGGAAAATTACAAAATATCATGCCACATGAGAACCTTGAGCAAATATTGGCTACCAAACAAGCAACTCTTGTAGACTGTTTGGTTCAGGCATTCCCAGCACATAGTGGCGGTGATGGTTCTCACACGAGCCGTAGGGGGCAACATGGCAGAGGTGCTGGAGGTGCACAAATCCGAAGTGGCGTTGGACAGAGGGGATTTATGACCAGGTTGTGGAGTGATTTCGCAATGACCGCTGACACGACAGGTACTGCTGCATCGATACAAAGTGACAGGAGACAGCATTTCTCCAGTATGGTTATGAACTACTTTTCCTCCCTTATCGATGTTCTCCCTCACAGGTCATTCCCCTTTGATAACTGGGCATCTAAAATAGACACCTGGCCTGAATTGGCAGAATATGCATTACAGGAGCTCGCTTGCCCTGCTGCTAGTGTGCTATCAGAAAGAGTCTTCAGTGCTGCTGGTTCAATACTGACCGAAAAAAGGACACGTCTGGATACCCGAAATGTTGATGATCTAACCTTCATTAAAATGAACCAATCATGGATTTCAAATTATTTGGACCCACCTTCCCCTGCTGACACGTAGCTTGCCTGCAAAATGTCTTGCTTTTGGCCTCCTCTTACTGACTGCTCCAATTCCTCCATTTGCAGCTGCTGAATGTCCAACATAGGCCATTTTTATACCTCCCTAAATGGGCTGACTCCCCCCACAGGGCCGTGGTCACCACCTGGCGCAAGCACCCGTTCGAGTGCCATTTGCCTGGACAGGTGGGTGTGCCCACTCTTGGGCGACGGCACTGGCACAGGGTCCCTCATAGTACAATGAAGTGTCTCTGACGGTGGTGGTACACAACTAACGTCAGACACACCGTCGTAATATGAGGGGCCCTGTGCCAGTACCGCCGCCCACGAGAGAGTGTTCCCCCCCAGCTCGAACAGTGCTCTACCACTTGCCATACTTACCTCTCCCTGCTCCACCACTGTGTAGTCTGGGCTGTTAAATCCTTCAATGGCACTGCCAATACAAATTTGTTGAAATGAGAGATGATAGTTAAAATGTACAGGGGCCCTGGCCTCCATTTAGACCAGTTAATACTTTGCGCCTACTACCACTGTTTGCTACCCAGCAGAGGAGCCCACCCCTGTACCTAGCTATGCCACCTGTTTATTTATGAACAATTTTTTGACAGACATTTAGCCCACTTTATTATTTGGGCCTAACTGTGTCTACCACTCATTACAGTTGTCCTCCACTGAACAAAGCAATGCCGCCTGTTTATTCCTGTTACCAATTTTTAACTGCGTTTAGCCCAGTTTATTATTTGGGCCTACTAATTGTGTCTGCAACTCATTACAGTTGTCCTCCACTGAACAAAGCAATGCCTGCCGCCTGTTTAGTCCTGTTACCAATTTTGAACTGCATTTAGCCTACTTAATTATTTAGGCCTACTAACTGTGTCTGCCACTCATTACAGTTGTCCTCCACTCAACAAAGCACAGCTGCCTGTTTAGTCCTGTTACCAATTTTGAACTGCATTTAGCCTACTTAATTATTTAGGCCTACTAACTGTGTCTGCCACTCATTACAGTTGTCCTCCACTCAACAAAGCACAGCTGCCTGTTTAGTCCTGTTACCAATTTTGAACTGCATTTAGCCTACTTAATTATTTGGGCCTACTAACTGTGTCTGCCACTCATTACAGTTGTCCTCCGCTGAACAAAGCAATGCCGCCTGTTTAGTTCTGTTACCAATTTTGAACTGTATTTAGCCTACTTTATTATTTAGGCCTACTAACTGTGTTTCCTCCTCATCCCACCCATTGCCCAGCCACTGCTAGATGAGTCTGCTGGTACATTGACCCAGACCACTACATTCCCCTTGCACTCTACACAGCCAGAATCTGACCCTGCTGAAAGTCAGGTTCCTCTTCCCGCATACCATACCAACTTACAAGGGGACAAAGAGGAAGGTGCAGATGAAAGTGCAGATTCCTTCATCAGGTGGGGGGCATACTCGCTGGCGACGTCACTGGCAGAGGGCCCCTCATAGTACGCAAAAGTGCCTCTGCCGGTGGGAGGCGCCACCCACCGTCAAACACACCGCCTCACTATGAGGGGCCCTGTGCCAGTGCCAATGCCAACACGTGGGCCCCCCTGCTTGCTTAGGATCACAGCACTTACAAAGTTGAAATACTTACCTCTCCCTGCTCCACCACCGTGACGTATTCCGCGTTTCCTGGGCCCTCGAAAATCTTGAGCCAGCCCTACTCCCCCCACAACTTTAGCCAAATGACCCCCAGTTTTCAATGCCTAACTATTATTAGAAAGTAAATTAAGATTGACAAGCTTCAGTAATAAGAATTGATGTTTTGGGCATTCAAATGGGCACTGTAGGTGTTTTCCTGTCCTCCACTCACTGCTGACTTTGATTCCCTATTGACTTGCATTGGGTTTCGTGTTTCAGTCGGCCCCCGACTTTACACAATAATCAGCCGATTTCACCCGACCCGACTTTTGACAAAGTCGGGTTTCGCGAAACCCGACTCGATCTGAAAAAAGTAAAAGTCGCTCAACTCTACATATATATATATATATATTTATATATATATACACACATACACCTATTCTATGTGTACACGTTTATGTTAGCTATTCTAACCTGTCAATGTGATTTTACTGTACACCGCACTGAATTACCGGCTTTTCTATAGAACACCGGTGCGTATTTCTCGCAAGTCACGGTCATGGTCTGTGTGTAATCCGTATTTTTCTCTCCCCCATAGACTTTTATTGGCGTATTTTTGTAGGAATACGCTGACAAATGCAGCATGCTACAATTTTCTCAGCCCGTAAAATATGGCTGAGAAATATACGGACGATAGGAGCTGCCCCATAGAGAATCATTGGTCCGTGTGCAATGCGTTGTTTTTGAGCGTCTCATACGTCCGTATTCGTCTCTAGTGTGAACCCGGCCTTAAAATAAAAAAAACAAGGTACACATGCTTAATATCTGTGTACTCTTACTGACCTGAGTAATCATATTGCTAGGTCTGATTTACCATATATTTAACATGGTGAAAAAAAAAATTGTGCGCTGTTTTTTGCTATTTCACCGCACTTGGATTTATTTTCCCATTTTCCAGTTCACTATATATGCTGCAGAATGAATGGTGTCATTCAAAAGTACAACTGGAAAAATAAAAAATAAAAAAGTTATGTCTCTTGGAAGAAGGGGAGGACAAAAACGAAAAATGGAAAATCACCCAGAGGTGAAGGGGATAATGTTAGAAGCAAAAGGCAACCATAAATAAGCTCTGCCAGCCCAGAATATAGCTGCACTCAGATGTTTGCTATACTACAATGTCAATGCATTGAATGAATACCTTCTTTCCAAGTAGTATTGTACTGGGCTAAATCTATGGATGTTAGAGACAAACTTTTTGATTAATTGCCATGAACTATGGAATGTTGTTTTTTATGTGAATTTGTTCTGGCTGTGACTTCTAACTTCCCAAGTCAGTGAAAAGCTCTAGAGGACAATTAGTGTAGACCAGCCCTTTATCTCTGATTGACTAAACAAAAAGCCTTTGGTTTTTCGGTAAGTGCCAGCATACTGTGTATACCTGTATAACCTGTTATAAAAGACAAATAGCTGGCACAGAATGTTTGACATTATTGTTTTCCTATCAGTGCAGGAGTTTGGGGCCATAGAAAATTGATTTATCATATTAGCTAAGTAGAAACATCACATGAACTGACCTTTTCAAATGCGGCCATTGCTAAATGTTGTCTACATGTAAAACTTAATGGATGACCAAAGACAAGAGACATATTCACTGTCCATTTGCTGCAGCTACTGATAATGCTGCCTAGTGACAGTAATGCACTTTCATGATATAGCGTGATAAATTTTGAGCAAACACCGATGGGAATAAACATCTTCTGACACGGATACAGCTCCGGGATAACATATTAGCCATAATGGATGTTATTGCTGTTGGTATGAGATGGTATACTGTTAATGTGAATTGTTATTGTTTTTCACTTCACTTCTGTGTTCTGATACACAGTAGTGAATTAGTAGTAATGTTGTTATTTTTTATGATGTAATTCACTCTGATTGAATAACAAAACAAACAATATTTCAAAACGCATACAATACTGTGCAAGTGTTTTAGACAGGTGTGGAAAATATACTGCAGAGTAAAAATACTTTCAAAAGTACAAGTGTTAATAATTTATTTTTATTAACGAAATGCAAAATGAATGAACTAAAGAGAAATATAAACAAAATCAATATTTGCTGTGATCAATAGTGATGAGTAGAGTTGAGCGACTTTTTCTTTTTTGGGATCGAGTCGGGTTTCGCGAAAACCGACTTTGTGAAAATTCGGGTCGGGTGAAATCAGCCTATTATTGCGAAAAGTCGGGGGCCGACTGAAACACGAAACCCAATGCAAGTCAATGGGGAATCAAAGTCGACAGAGAGTGGAGGACAGGAAAACACAAACAGTGGCCATTTTAATGCCAAAAACATCAATTCTTATTACTGAAGCTTGTCAGTCTTAATTTATTTTATAATAATAGTTAGGTATTGAAAACGGGGGTCATTTGGCGAAAGTTGTGGGGAGGTAGGGCTGGCTCAAGTTTTTTGTGGGCCCAGGAAACGCGGAATACGTCACGGCGGTGGAGCAGGGAGAGGTAAGTATTTCAACTTTGGAAGTGCTGTGATCCTGAGCAAGCAGTGGGGTCCCACTCGTTGGCATTGGCACTGGCACAGGGCCCCTCATAGTATGGCGGTGTGTTTGACAGCAGGTGGTGCCTCCCACTGGCAGAGACACTTTTGCGTACTATGAGGGGCCCTGTGCCAGTGATGTCGCCAACGAGTATGCCCCCCCACCTGATGAAGGAACCTGCACTTTCATCTGCACCTTCCTCTTTTTCCCCGTGTAAGGTGGTATAGTATGCGGGAAGGGGAACCTGACTTTCAGCAGGGTCAGATTCTGGCTGTGTAGAGTGCAAGGGGAATGTAGTGGTCTGGGTCAATGTACCAGCAGACTCATCTAGCAGTGACTGGGCAATGGGCAGGATGAGGGGGAAATACAGATATAGGCCCAAATAATAAAGTGGGCTAAATGCAGTTCAAAATTGGTAACAGGACTAAACAGGCAGCATTGCTTTGTTCAGCGGAGGACAACTGTAAGGAGTGGCTGACACAGTGAGTAGGCCCAAATAAGTTAGTAGGCTAAATGCAGTTCAAAATTGGTAACAGGACTAAACTGGTGGCATTACTTTGTTCAGGGGAGGACAATTGTAAGGAGTGGCTGACACAGTTAGTAGGCCCAAATAAGTTAGTAGGCTAAATGCAGTTCAAAATTGGTAACAGGACTAAACTGGTGGCATTGCTTTGTTCAGGGGAGGACAATTTTAAGGAGTGGCTGACACAGTGAGTAGGCCCAAATAAGTAAGTAGGCTAAATGCAGTTCAAAATTGGTAACAGGACTAAATTGGCGGCATTGCTTTGTTCAGGGAGGACAATTGTAAGGAGTGGCTGACACAGTGAGTAAGCCCAAATAAGTAAGTAGGCTAAATGCAGTTTAAATTTGGTAACAGGACTAAACTGGCGGCATTGCTTTGTTCAGGGGAGGACAATTGTAAGATGTGGCTGACACAGTGAGTAGGCCCAAATAAGTAAGTAGGCTAAAAGCCGGTCAAAATTGGTAACAGGACTAAACTGGCAGCATTGCTTTGTTCAGCGGAGGACAACTGTAAGGAGTGGCTGACACAGTGAGTAGGCCCAAATAAGTAAGTAGGCTAAAAGCCGGTCAAAATTGGTAACAGGACTAAACTGGCAGCATTGCTTTGTTCAGCGGAGGACAACTGTAAGGAGTGGCTGACACAGTGAGTAGGCCCAAATAAGTAAGTAGGCTAAAAGCCGGTCAAAATTGGTAACAGGACTAAACTGGCGGCATTGCTTTGTTCAGCGGAGGACAATTGTAAGGAGTGGCTGACACAGTGAGTTGGCCCAAATAAGTAAGTAGGCTAAAAGCCGGTCAAAATTGGTAACAGGACTAAACTGGCAGCATTGCTTTGTTCAGCGGAGGACAACTGTAAGGAGTGGCTGACACAGTGAGTAGGCCCAAATAAGTAAGTAGGCTAAATGTCTGCCAACATTTTTTTCATAAATAAACAGGTGGCATAGCTAGGTACAGGGGTGGGCTCCTCTGCTGAGTAGTAGACAGTAGTAGTAGGCGCAAAGTATTAACTGGTCTAAATGGAGGCCAGGGCCCCTGTATATTTTAACTATCTTCTATCATTTCAACAAATTTGTATTGGCAGTGCCATTGAAGGATTTAACAGCACAGACTACACAGTGGTGGAGCAGGGAGAGGTAAGTATTGCAAGTGGTAGAGAACTGTTCGAGCCGGGGGGAACACTCTCTCTTGGGCAGCTGTACTAGCACAGGGCCCCTCATATTACGATGGAGTGTCTGACGTTGGTTGTGCACCACCACCGTCAGAGACACTTCATGTAATAATTATAGGGGATAACTCAGGAGACTCTTTGCGTGGAACAAGACAACTACAGGACACAGTTTTTTAAGTGGTAAAGTCTATATTATCACACGGTGATTCAAACAGGTGCAGAGAGAAACTCAAGTCCACAACACTTGGTGTAAATATAAAACGCAGCTTAGCAGTCTTTAGGAAACTTCAGAGGAAAATGCAATCAAGCAGAAAGTCTTTGAAGCACAGTTATTCTTGAGGATACTTGACACGAATAAATCCTTGTCATAGTCCAAACACAGATAGGTAAGCTTATAAGGCAGTTCAAATCATATCTTAGCTCAACCAGGGAGGCCTGGTTAATAGTCTCAGTTTCTTGGAGAGCAGAAACAGCTTACATGTCCAGCAAATGCAGATGGTATTAAACACGAGCAGCAGATGAAGGAGGATTACTGGAACTGGTGTATGCAGCAGGAACTCAGAGCAGAGTAGCAGGATAACCACACAGGTTTACAGGAGCAGATATATAGCCAGGGAGTAATCAGAGGTCAGGAGCTGGATGCAAGGCAGAATACTCTAGCACAGACTGAAGGCTGGGGTGGAGTTTTATAGCAGGAAGACACAATGCACATGAGACCAAAGACGCCATCTTGGAAAAGGGCAGTAATGCACAAAACGTAAAAAATGTTCAGAGTCCTGACACTTCATTGTACTATGAGGGACCCTGTGCCAGTGCCGTCGCCCAAGAGTGGGCACACCCACTTGTCCAGGCAAACGGCACCCGTACGGGTGCTTGCACCAGGTGGTGAACACGGCCCTGTGGGGGGAGTCAGCCCATTTACGGAGGTATAAAAATGGCCTATGGTGGACATTCAGCAGCTGCAAATGGAGGAATTGGAGCAGTCAGTAAGAGGAGGCCAAAAGCAAGACATTTTTCAGGCAATCTACATGTCAGCAGGGGAAGGTGGGGCCAAATAATTTGAAATCCATGATTGGTTCATTTTAATGAAGGTTAGATTATCAAAATTTTGGGTAGCCAGGCGTGTCCTTTTTTCGGTCAGTATTGAACCAGCAGTTCTGAATACTCTTTCTGATAGCACACTAGCAGCAGGGCATGCGAGCTCCTGTAATACATATTCTGCCAATTCAGGCCAGGTGTCTATTTTAGATGCCCAGTAATCAAAGGGGAATGACCTGTGTGGGAGAACATCGATAAGGGCTTAAAAGTAGTTCGTAACCATACTGGAAAAATGCTGTCTCCTGTCACTTTTAATCGATGCAGCAGTACCTGTCGTGTCAGCGTTCGTTGCGAAATCACTCCACAACCTGGTCATAAAACCCCTCTGTCCAACGCCACTTTGGATTTGTGCAGTTCTAACACCTCTGCCATGTTGCCCACTACGGCTCGTGTGAGAACCATCACTGCCGCTGTGTGTTGGAAATGCCTGAACCAAACGGTCTACAAGAGTTGCTTGTTTGGTAGCCAATATTTGCTCAAGGTTCTCATGTGGCATGATATTTTGTAATTTTCCTTTATATCGTGGATCCAGGAGGCAGGCCAACCAGTAATCATCATCGGTCATCATTTTGATAATGCGGGGGTCCCATTTTAGGATACGCAAGGCATACTCAGCCATGTGGGCCAATGTTCCAGGTGTCAATTCACTGCTTGTGCTGGGTTGAGGAGCACTTTCTTGCAAATCAACATCACTTGTGTCCCACAAAAACCCTGTACCTGACCTTGCAATGCCACTAGTTTCTATTGCCCCCTGAGAAGCATCCTCCTCCCATAAATATTCATCCCCATCATCCTCCTCCTCCTCTTCATTCGCCACCTCGTCCAGGAGAGTTCCCTGAGCAGACAATGGCTGACTGTTATCAAGGCTTCCCTCCTCCTCGGCTGCAGACGCCTGCTCCTTAATGTGCATCAAACTTTGCATCAGCAGACATATTAGTATGATGCTCATGCTTATGATGGCGTCGTCTGCACTTACCAGCCGTGTGCATTCCTCAAAACACTAAAGGACTTGACAGAGGTCTTGTAGCTTCGACCACTGCACACCAGACAACTCCATGTCTGCCATCCAAATGCCTGCCTGTGTATGTGTATCCTCCCACAAATAAATTACAGCACGCCTCTGTTCGCACAGCCTCTGAAGCATGTGCAGTGTGGAGTTCCACCTAGTTGCAACGTCGATTATTAGGCGGTGCTGGGGAAGATTCAGCGATTGCTGATGGTTCAGCATATGGCTGGAGTGTACGGGCGACCGGCGGATGTGCGAGCAAAGTCTTTAGGAGCAGGGCTGGTAACCCCGGATATTTTTTCAGGAAGCACTGCACCACCAGGTTCAAGGTGTGAGCCATAAGTAAAGAAAATTGGTGTGCACTCAGGATAATAAGGGAGCGAGCTGCAGGTGTAGTGGGCTGTAGAAAGCCCCACGTACATAGAAAATATAGTACACCGCACACTCTTGTATATATTTTGCAACGGTGAAGGTTTATTAACAAGACAACTATATGATGTGAAAGCGACCAGAGGTAATTATGACGTTTCGGCCCTCCCAGGGCCTTAATCATACAATCGCTAGGAAAAAAAACAAAAATAAAATACATAAGTATACAGTATGTACAATAAACAGTACTCAATAAAATAAAACAGAAAATTAACAGATCCCAACCTGGATGAAAACAGCAAAAAAATAATAAAGAAAGTCATACGTAGTAACTGTGAAAACATGCAATGCATAGTAAAGAGAACACCGCGTACATCTGCGAAACAGGGGGTATAGGCATTATCGCAATCACAGGGGAAGAAAAAGGCTAAGGTAGCCAGGTCACATGACTTTGTGCATATAAGTAAAAGACATTTTTACCTTTATTGTGCAGAGAAGAGAGGATAGAGATCCTTGAAGGAAGAGGCATACACTGTAGGGAAAACGGTGGATGCATATAAGTATGAGGAGGTACATGGAGGACATAATAGACATGGTGGAGTAGTGTGTAATGTACCTTAGGTGCCAGATTGCTGCGGACATAAAGTCACTTAGACTGCCCTGTTGTGGGGGTCTGTAAACAAAGCAGAGCGTGGGGAGGTAATGAGTATATAATAGAATACACAGTGGCGCCCATGTACATAAGTGGTGGTGGCCAGGTATATGTAGTGAGGGAGCCAGATTACCTTATGGAACAAGCTGATAAGCGGCGCTCCCGCGCCCTGCTGCCAGAGTGTAGCGTGACCGGCGGTACTGTGTCTTAACAGCATGTACCGGAAGTGGGGCCATGCGAAACCGGAAGTGATGTCAGCAGTGTGGAAATGTTACTGCGCATGCGCGGCCGGCGCTCCTGTATATGCCTGGTTGCTAGGGAACCCAGGCGCTGCACTGAGACAGCGGTGCGGGGTATCATTGCTGAGAATGTAGTGGGACTGTGTGTGCCTTGTTGCTAGGTAACGCAAACGCTGCAGTGCACAGCACCTAGGTCAGTAAGAGTGTTGCTCAGCCTGTATACCTGTATGTATGAGGCTAATAATAATAGCCAGCGCTATCTAGGTCCTAATGCTATAATGAATGGGACAGCCTGTAATGGAATGTGTAAATTAATAAACAGACCACGTATAAGTAAATGGGTATGGAAATCAAAAATTAAAAATGACTACGTCTGCAAAATGGCAACAGGTCCAGGTTTATAAAATACCAAGGGGGAGGAGCCTATATGTTAGTGGCCAGTACAGGAACTATGTGGGGTTATGTCGGATAATTGATGTTTTTAAAGGGATGTAAGTTAATGGAGTATAACTATATATCTATAATGAACTCACCAAGGGGTTCAACGGATCTGTAAGGGAAGAGGAGAGAATTAGTAAAAGATTGATTAGAGTAGCCAGTCAGTTTCCCTGTTCAGGCCCCTGGGTGCGAGGGTATCCAATGTATAAATCCAATACGTTTCCCTGGCCCTCAATTGTTTAACGTGGTTGCCGCCCCGTCTGGCGGGGAACTTGTTCCAATATTTGGAATTTTAATTGAGCCACCGAATGCCTAGCCCTGGAAAAATGGTCAGGAAGGGGAAGCCAGGTTTTGTTGCACCTGATCGTGGATTTGTGGCTGGCGATCCTGTCTTGTACGTGCTGGGTGGTCTCATCGACGTAGAGCAAGCCGCAGGGGCATTTAATAACATAAACCACAAAATTCGTATCACAAGTATAGAATCTGCGGATGGGATACGATTTCCCAGTCCTGGGGTGAGTCACATTGTCCGACTTGATCACGTTTGAGCAGGAGGCACAGCTCAGGCAAGGGAACGTACCGTTACGGCGTGAACTTAGAGATTGTTGAGTCGGTACTCAATGTGTGCTACCCATATCTGCCCTGACTACTTGGTCACGGATGTTGGGGGGTCTCCTGGTGCTCATGAGTGCAGGTACCCTAAAGGATGCAATCTCTGGGTGGGCTCTACCAAGAAGGGGACAGTGCTTTTTAATGACGGAATACACCTTCGTCATGAAAGGATGGTGGGTGTGCACAAATGGGATCCTCTCTTGGGGTTGGCGTGGTATTGGGCTCACAGGAGGACCAGAGAACCTATTGAGTTCTTGTGCCAAGAGGGTAGAGGGGTAGTCCCTGTCACTGAACTTCTGTGCCATAGTTGCTAGCCTGATTTTTCGTGTTTCAGGATCCGTGACAATGCGGGAGACCCTTTTGAGTTGAGAACGGGGTAGACTATTTTTAGTGGTGACTGGATGGCAGCTTGAATAAAGTAGTAAGCTGTTGCAGTCTGTCGGCTTTGTGTACAGGTCTGTTTTGAGGAATCCATTAGTATCCTTCAACACCAGGGTATCCAAAAAGGCTACTTGTGTTTCATGGGAATGGATGGTGAACTTGAGTTCTGGGAAAGTAGAATAGAGGGTAGAATAAAATAGATCCAGAGTTCCAGATGTTCCGGTCCAGACCAGGAAAATATCATCTATGTACCTACAGTAGTTGAGGACATACCTGGAAAAAAGCTCATTGTTGTAAACGTGATGTAGCTCAAAATAATTCATATACGCATTAGCATAGGCCAGGGCTACATTTGAGCCCATTGCGGTCCCGCATGCTTGGACGTAATAGGTGTCCTCATATAGGAAATAGTTCTCAAACAGGACTGTTCTTAGGAGATCAAGACAGAGGGAAATGGCATTCTGGGACATGTCGGTCTGTTCTAGAAGGTCCCTTGTAGTACGCATGCCCTTCTCATGGGTAATAGATGTGTATAAGCTGTTAACTTCCATTGTAACGAGAAGACTATGGGAGGGTACTTGATGTATTTGTTTCACTTTTTCAAGAAAATGGCTCGTGTCTAGTGTTGAGCATTCCGATACCGCAAGTATCGGGTATCGGCCGATACTTGCGGGTATCGGAATTCCGATACCGAGATCCGATACTTTTGTGGTATCGGGTATCGGTATCGAAACAACATTAATGTAAAAATGTGTAAAAGAGAGAATTAAAATAAAAAATATTGCTATACTCACCTCTCCGACGCAGCCTGCACCTTACCGAGGGAAGCGGCAGCGTTCTTTGTTTAAAATTCGTGCTTTTCTTTCCTTACGTGAAGTCCCGGCTTGTGATTGGTTGCGTGCCACCCATGTGACCGCAACGCAACCAATCACAGCAAGCCGTGACGTAATTTCAGGTCATTCAGTATTTTAAAATTACGCTCCGGCTATGTGATTGGTTGCGTCGCAGTCACATGGGTGACGCAACCAATCACAGCAAGCCGTGACGTAATTTCAGGTCATTCAGTATTTTAAAATTACGTCCCGGCTTTGTGATTGGTTGCGTCGCAGTCACATGGACGACGCAACCAATCACAAGCCGTGACGTCACGGGAGGCTGGACACGCGCGCATTTTAAAATGCGCGCGTGTCCAGCCTCCCGTGACGTCCCGGCTTGTGATTGGTTGCGTCGCTGTCAACCAATCACAAGCCGGGAGGCTGGACACGCGCGCATTTTAAAATGGCTTCCCGGCTTGTGATTGGTTGACAGCGACGCAACCAATCACAAGCCGGGACGTCACGGGAGGCTGGACTCGCGCGAATTTTAAAATGCGCGCGTGTCCAGCCTCCCGGCTTGTGATTGGTTGACAGCGACGCAACCAATCACAAGCCGGGACGTCACGGGAGGCTGGACTCGCGCGCATTTTAAAATGCGCGCGTGTCCAGCCTCCCGTGACGTCACGGCTTGTGATTGGTTGCGTCGCCCATGTGACTGCGACGCATCCAATCACAAAGCCGGGACGTAATTTTAAAATCCTTAAGGACCTGAAATTACGTCACGGCTTGCTGTGATTGGTTGCGTCGCCCATGTGACTGCGACGCAACCAATCACAAAGCCGGAGCGTAATTTTAAAATACTGAATGACCTGAAATTACGTCACGGCTTGCTGTGATTGGTTGCGTTGCGGTCACATGGGCTGCACGCAACCAATCACAAGCCGGGACTTCACGTTAGGAAAGAAAAGCGCGAATTTTAAGCAAACAACGCTGCCGGTTCCCTCGGAGAGGTGAGTATAGCAATATTTTTTATTTTAATTCTTTATTTTACACATTAATATGGTTCCCAGGGCCTGAAGGAGAGTTTCCTCTCCTTCAGACCCTGGGAACCATCAGGAATACCGTCCGATACTTGAGTCCCATTGACTTGTATTGGTATCGGGATCGGATTGGACCCGATACTTTGCCGGTATCGGCCGATACTTTCCGATACCGATACTTTCAAGTATCGGACGGTATCGCTCAACACTACCGTGTCCAATATATACAGTAGGACCTGGTGTTTTTGGTCAGAGGGGGTCAAGATTTTTTCTAGAAATATGGAGAGTGGTGAAAGGACCGAATCAGTGGAGGCCACGATCGGTCTGCCTGGTGGATTATGGAGGGATTTGTGTATTTTGGGAAGGACATAGAAGACCGGGATGATGGGATGGTGGTTCTGCAGAAAGGTGGCTGTCCTACCATCAATGGTTTCATTATCAAGGTATATTTCGAGAAGATCCTTAATTTTAATGGTAATGGCTGCAGTGGGGTCCCTAGGTATGACCCTGTAGGTGTTAATAATAGAGAGTTGTCTAAGGATCTCGCCCCGGTACTGTGACTGATCCATGACAACAATCGCACCCCCTTTGTCCGCGGGTTTAATTACAATGGTGTTGTTGGACCGTAGTGAGGAGAGTGCCTGTTTCTCCTCAAGTGACATGTTAGTATGTGTTGGAAACAAGCCCAATCTCTGTTGGTGCAATAAAGATTTAATGTCGCGGTCCACGAGAGAGATAAAGGTTTCTATGGTGTGGTAAGAATGAGGAGGTGAAAAAGTGCTAACATTACGAAGCCCCAGAGAGGAAATTGACAATTCTGATCAAGCATTCGTAGATGTAGAAGAACCCACCCCTGGGTCCGATGTGGGCATATTGCCAAAATGAGTCTTAAGTCTGATAGTCCTATAAAATCGATGTAAGTCTTTTTCCAGTTGAAAAGGATCCCAGCGAGGTGTTGGACAGAAAGATAATCCTTTCTGTAAAACTGTCAGTTCCGCTGGTGATAAAGAGTAACTGGAGATGTTGACCACCTGGTTGGCGGGCTTACCTGACTTCGGGTCACCATCCTTTCGCCGCGCTCTTCGGGTCGGTCTGGTTGGTGTCGTCCCCCTCCGCGGCCTGCAGCTTAAAAATGTTGCCTGGTGGAACCGGTAGAGGAATCGCTGCCGGAGGCCGTGGAGGGGGACGACACCAACCAGACCGACCCGAAGAGCGTGGCGAAAGGATGGTGACCCGAAGTCAGGTAAGCCCGCCAACCAGGTGGTCAACATCTCCAGTTACTCTTTATCACCAGCGGAACTGACAGTTCTACAGAAAGGATTATCTTTCTGTCCAACACTTCGCTGGGATCCTTTTCAACTGGAAAAAGACTTACATCGATTTTATAGGACTATCAGACTTAAGACTCATTTTGGCAATATGCCCACATCGGACCCAGGGGTGGGTTCTTCTACATCTACGAATGCTTGTTCAGAATTGTCAATTTCCTCTCTGGGGCTTCGTAATGTTAGCACTTTTTCACCTCCTCATTCTTACCACGCCATAGACACCTTTATCTCTCTCGTGGACCGCGACATTAAATCTTTATTGCACCAACAGAGATTGGGCTTGTTTCCAACACATACTAACATGTCACTTGAGGAGAAACAGGCACTCTCCTCACTACGGTCCAACAACACCATTGTAATTAAACCCGCGGACAAAGGGGGTGCGATTGTTGTCATGGATCAGTCACAGTACCGGGGCGAGATCCTTAGACAACTCTCTGATATTAACACCTACAGGGTCATACCTAGGGACCCCACTGCAGCCATTACCATTAAAATTAAGGATCTTCTCGAAATATACCTTGACAATAAAACCATTGATGGTAGGACAGCCACCTTTCTGCAGAACCCCCATCCCATCAACCCGGTCTTCTACGTCCTTCCCAAAATACACAAATCCCTCCATAATCCACCAGGCAGACCGATCGTGGCCTCCACTGATTCGGTCCTTTCACCACTCTCCATATTTCTAGAAAAAATCTTGACCCCTCTGACCAAAAACACCAGGTCCTATATATTGGACACGAGCCATTTTCTTGAAAAAGTGAAACAAATACATCAATTACCCTCCCATAGTCTTCTCATTACAATGGATGTTAACAGCTTATACACATCTATTACCCATGAGAAGGGCATGCGTGCTACAAGGGACCTTCTGGAACAGACCGACATGTCCCAGAATGCCATTTCCCTCTGTCTTGATCTCCTAAGAACAGTCCTGTTTGAGAACTATTTCCTATATGAGGACACCTATTACGTCCAAGCATGCGGGACCGCAATGGGCTCAAATGTAGCCCCGGCCTATGCTAATGCGTATATGAATTATTTTGAGCTACACCACGTTTACAACAATGAGCTTTTTTCCAGGTATGTCCTCAACTACTGTAGGTACATAGATGATATTTTCCTGGTCTGGACCGGAACATCTGGAACTCTGGATCTATTTTATTCTACCCTCTATTCTACTTTCCCAGAACTCAAGTTCACCATCCATTCCCATGAAACACAAGTAGCCTTTTTGGATACCCTGGTGTTGAAGGATACTAATGGATTCCTCAAAACAGACCTGTACACAAAGCCGACAGACTGCAACAGCTTACTACTTTATTCAAGCTGCCATCCAGTCACCACTAAAAATAGTCTACCCCGTTCTCAACTCAAAAGGGTCTCCCGCATTGTCACGGATCCTGAAACACGAAAAATCAGGCTAGCAACTATGGCACAGAAGTTCAGTGACAGGGACTACCCCTCTACCCTCTTGGCACAAGAACTCAATAGGTTCTCTGGTCCTCCTGTGAGCCCAATACCACGCCAACCCCAAGAGAGGATCCCATTTGTGCACACCCACCATCCTTTCATGACGAAGGTGTATTCCGTCATTAAAAAGCACTGACCCCTTCTTGGTAGAGCCCACCCAGAGATTGCATCCTTTAGGGTACCTGCACTCATGAGCACCAGGAGACCCCCCAACATCCGTGACCAAGTAGTCAGGGCAGATATGGGTAGCACACATCGAGTACCGACTCAACAATCTCTAAGTTCACGCCGTAACGGTACGTTCCCTTGCCTGAGCTGTGCCTCCTGCTCAAACGTGATCAAGTCGGACAATGTGACTCACCCCAGGACTGGGAAATCGTACCCCATCCGCAGATTCTATACTTGTGATACAAATTTTGTGGTTTATGTTATTAAATGCCCCTGCGGCTTGCTCTACGTCGGTGAGACCACCCAGCACGTACGAGACAGGATCGCCAGCCACAAATCCACGATCAGGTGCAACAAAACCTGGCTTCCCCTTCCTGACCATTTTTCCAGGGGTAGGCATTCGGTGGCTCAATTAAAATTCCAAATATTGGAACAAGTTCCCCGCCCCAGACGGGGCGGCAACCACGTTAAACAATTGAGGGCCAGGGAAACGTATTGGATTTATACATTGGATACCCTCGCACCCAGGGGCCTGAACAGGGAAACTGACTGGCTACTCTAATCAATCTTTTACTAATTCTCTCCTCTTCCCTTACAGATCCGTTGAACCCCTTGGTGAGTTCATTATAGATATATAGTTATACTCCATTAACTTACGTCCCTTTAAAAACATCAATTATCCGACATAACCCCACATAGTTCCTGTACTGGCCACTAACATATAGGCTCCTCCCCCTTCGTATTTTATAAACCTGGACCTGTTGCCATTTTGCAGACGTAGTCATTTTTAATTTTTGATTTCCATACCCATTTACTTATACGTGGTCTGTTTATTAATTTACACATTCCATTACAGGCTGTCCCATTCATTATAGCATTAGGACCTAGATAGCGCTGGCTATTATTATTATCCTCATACATACAGGTATACAGGCTGAGCAACACTCTTACTGACCTAGGTGCTGTGCACTGCAGCATTTGCGTTACCTAGCAACAAGGCACACACAGTCCCACTACATTCTCAGCAATGATACCCCGCACCGCTGTCTCAGTGCAGCGCCTGGGTTCCCTAGCAACCAGGCATATACAGGAGCGCCGGCCGCGCATGCGCAGTAACATTTCCACACTGCCGACATCACTTCCGGTTTCGCATGGCCCCACTTCCGGTACGCGCTGTTAAGACACAGTACCGCCGGTCACGCTACACTCTGGCAGCAGGGCGCGGGAGCGCCGCTTATCAGCTTGTTCCATAAGGTAATCTGGCTCCCTCACTACATATACCTGGCCACCACCACTTATGTACATGGGCGCCACTGTGTATTCTATTATACAGTATACTCATTACCTCCCCACGCTCTGCTTTGTTTACAGACCCCCACAACAGGGCAGTCTAAGTGACTTTATGTCCGCAGCAATCTGGCACCTAAGGTACATTACACACTACTCCACCATGTCTATTATGTCCTCTATGTACCTCCTCATACTTATATGCATCCACCGTTTTCCCTACAGTGTATGCCTCTTCCTTCAAGGATCTCTATCCTCTCTTCTCTGCACAATAAAGGTAAAAATGTCTTTTACTTATATGCACAAAGTCATGTGACCTTGCTACCTTAGCCTTTTTCTTCCCCTGTGATTGCGATAATGCCTATACTCCCTGTTTCGCAGATGTACGCGGTGTTCTCTTTACTATGCATTGCATGTTTTCACAGTTACTACGTATGACTTTCTTTATTATTTTTTTGCTGTTTTCATCCAGGTTGGGATCTGTTAATTTTCTGTTTTATTTTATTGAGTACTGTTTATTGTACATACTGTATACTTATGTATTTTATTTTTGTTTTTTTCCCTAGCGATTGTATGATTAAGGCCCTGGGAGGGCCGAAACGTCATAATTACCTCTGGTCGCTTTCACATCATATAGTTGTCTTGTTAATAAACCTTCACCGTTGCAAAATATATACAAGAGTGTGCGGTGTACTATATTTTCTATATAACCAAGGTGTGAGCCAGGCAAGGTATGTGTTTCAGTTCTGAAAGGGCTATGGCAGCCATAAAATTCCTTCCGTTATCACTGACTACCTTGCCTGCCTCAAGATGTACACTGCCCAGCCATGACTGAGTTTCTTGCTGCAAGTACTCAGCCAGTACTTCCGCGGTGTGTCTGTTGTCGCCCAAACACTTCATTTGTAACAGAGCCTGCTGACGCTTACCACTAGCTGTTCGATAATGGGACACCTCGTGTGCAACACTGGCAGCTGCAGATGGAGTGGTCGTGTGACTGCGCTCTGTGGACGAGCTTTCGCTTCTGGAGGAGGAGGGGTGGCGAACGCCTACAGCCAATTGTTTCCTAGACCATGGGCTAGGCAGAACTGTCCCACTATGGCTGTCCCCAGTGGACCCTGCATCCACCACATTAACCCAGTGCGCCGTGATGGACACGTAACATCCCTCGCCATGCATTCTGGTCCATGCATCTGTTGTGAGGTGCACCTTTCCACTGACTGATTGCCTCAGTGCATGGACAATGCGGTCTTTGACATGCTGGTGGAGGGCTGGGATGGCTTTTCTCGCAAAGAAATGCTGACTGGGTAGGTCATAGTGTGGTACTGCATAGGCCATCAGGTCTTTGAAAGCTTCGCTTTCAACCAACCGGTAGGGCATCATCTCTAACGAGATTAGTATCGCAATGTGGGCATTCAAACCCTGTGTACGCAGATGAGAGGATGAGTACTTTATTTTCCTAATGAGAGTCTCTTGTAGGGTAAGCTGGACTGGAGAGCTGCATATGGTGGAACTAGCGGTGGTGGTGGTGGAAATGGCGGATTGAGAGAGGGTTGGTGATGGTATTCTTGATGTTGGCCTACATACAGTGTTTCCTACCAATATCCTTGTGATTCCCTGACTGCTTTGGCCTTGCGACGATACGTCCACATTTGTTGCTGGTGGTGTCCTAACTGGTGGGCTTACAGTGAGGGAAGCAATGTAGCGTTGCTGACTACCTTCATTCTGAGCAGGTGCACCTATGGTACAAGACGTTTGGTAGTTAGTCCAGGCTTGCAAGTGCATGCTAGTTAAATGTCCACGCATGCACGTTGTATTTAAATTTTGAAGATTCTTCCCTCTGCTAAAGGTCTTTGAACATTTCTTACAGATAACTTTTGAATGATCATTCGGATCTTGGTTAAAAAATTGCCACACTGCACTTCCTACTATTGAATACCTTTTCAGGCATTGCACGCCGTGCTACTTTCACCGGATGGCCACGCTGTCCTAAAACTGTTTTTGTTTTTGACATACGTTTTTGGCCTGATACGGGCCTGCCAGATGACAGCTGTTGCGATGTAGATGGCTGCTGCGGATCATCCACCTCCGCTTCTGAGCTACTGGCAGTGGCACCCTCTTCCCCCAATGGCTGCCAATCTGGGTCAACAACTGGGTCATCTATCACCTCCTCTTCAATGTCATGTGCACCTTCCTCTGTGTCACCGTGTAAGGTGTTATAGCGTTTGTGACAGGACACCATAGTCTCATCAGGGTCAGATTCTGGCTGAGTACACTGCGAGGGCAATGTAGTGATCTGAGTCAATGAAACAGCATAATAATCTAGCTGTGGCTGTACATCAGTGCACTCCATGCCCGATTCATCTTGTAATGGGCAGTTAACAATTTCCCTTTCTAACCCAGGCACAGTATGTGTAAAGAGCTCCATGGAGTAACCTGTAGTGTCGCCTGACGCATCCTTCGCTTTTGGTTTGGGTGAAGGACACAAGGAAACGTCTTGTTCCTGACCGGGAGCATCCACTGACGAATCTCTGCTTTTATATTTGGAATTTTCTGAAGAGGAGGTGAAAGAGCTAGAGGCTGAGTCAGCAAGGAAAGCCAAAACTTTTTCCTGCTGCTCCGGCTTTAAAAGTGGTTTTCCTACTCCAAGATAAGGGAGCCTTCGAGGCCTTGTGTAGCCAGACGATGACGCTGGCTCAACACCTCCAGCCTTAGGTGCTATTTTGCTTTTCTTACTACCACCAGATGCTCCACCATCACCACCACCATCAGAACCAGCTGGCAACGACTGCCCACGGCCTCTTCCACCAGACTTCCTCATTTTTGGGAAAATCTAACCAAAATAACAACCGTTATATGGTACTGTAAAACAAGGTAGAAGGTGTATATAAACTTGTTGAGAATTTAAATCTCCTTTTTTATTTTGGGGAGACTGAACCAAAACTCAGGCCCAGTGTATAACACAACACAATGTAAGTGGCAGAACGTGGCTGGCTGATATACGACAAACTAACAGAACTGACGTATATCCACTTTGTGACAATTTGAATCTCCCTTTTTTGGGGGTGAAACAGCACCACAAATCAGGCCCAGTGTATAACACAACACAATGTAAGTGGCAGAACGTGGCTGGTGTTATGACCCCAATGGCAGAGGGTCTCAGGAATAATGCTAAGTCAGTAAATACAGAAAACCAGCTCATAGGGCAGTGGTAACTGGGCTGACCATATAACTAATCCTAGCACCACAAATACCAGCAGCCGGGGAACGTTCCTACGTTGATCCTAGACGTCTCGTGCCAGCCGGAGAGCTAACTACCCCTAGAAGGGAAAAGAAAGACCTTTCTTGCCTCCAGAGGAAATACCCCAAAAAGTTGGATAGAAGCCCCCCACAAATAATAACGGTGAGGTAAGAGGAAAAGACAAACATAAGAATGAGCTAGGAATTTAGCAAAGAGAGGCCCACTAGCTAATAGCAGAATATAGAAAGATAACTTATATGGTCAGCAAAAAATCCTATCAAAAATATCCACACTGGAAATTCAAGAACCCCCGAACCGTCTAACGGCCCGGGGGGAGAACACCAGCCCCCTAGAGCTTCCAGCAAGGTCAGGAATCACATTTAGTACAAGCTGGACAAAAATGATAGCAAACAAATAACCCAAAAAACAAATAAGCAAGACTTAGCTTAATTTAGCACGAACCAGGACCAGCAAACAGGAGCAAACAGAATGTGTCTGATAACACCGATGCCAGGCACTGGACTAAGGTTCCAGGAGGTTTATATAGCAACACCCCTGAAGTAACGACCCAGCTGGGTGCAAACAGAGGGAAGGAAATCCCAGAGTCATATCACTAGTAACCACTAGAGGGAGCCAAAAAAAGTCTAATTCACAACAGTACCCCCCCTTAAGGAGGGGTCACCGAACCCTCACCAAGACCACCAGGGCGATCAGGATGAGCAGCGTGAAAGGCACGAACCAATCGACCGCATGCACATCAGAGGCAACCACCCAGGAATTATCCTCCTGACCATAACCCTTCCACTTGACCAAATACTGAAGCCTCCGCCTGGAGAGACGAGAATCCAAGATCTTCTCCACCACGTACTCCAACTCACCCTCAACCAACACCGGAGCAGGAGGCTCAGCAGAAGGAACCACAGGCACAACGTAGCGTCGTAACAAAGACCTATGGAACACGTTGTGAATGGCAAACGAAACCGGAAGATCCAAGCGAAAGGACACAGGATTAAGGATTTCCAATATCTTGTAAGGACCGATGAAGCGAGGCTTAAATTTAGGAGAGGAGACCTTCATAGGAACAAATCGAGAAGACAGCCACACCAAATCCCCAACACGAAGTCGGGGACCCACACCGCGGAGGCGGTTGGCAAAACGCTGAGCCTTCTCCTGTGACAACTTCAAGTTGTCCACCACATGATTCCAGATCTGCTGCAACCTATCCACCACAGAATCCACTCCAGGACAGTCAGAAGGCTCCACATGTCCCGAGGAAAAACGAGGATGGAAACCAGAGTTGCAGAAAAATGGCGAAACCAAAGTAGCGGAACTAGCCCGATTATTTAGGGCAAACTCAGCCAACGGCAAGAAGGTCACCCAATCATCCTGATCTTCCGAAACAAAACACCTCAAGTAAGCTTCCAAAGTCTAATTCACAACAGTACCCCCCCTTAAGGAGGGGTCACCGAACCCTCACCAAGACCACCAGGGCGATCAGGATGAGCAGCGTGAAAGGCACGAACCAAATCGACCGCATGCACATCAGAGGCAACCACCCAGGAATTATCCTCCTGACCATAACCCTTCAACTTGACCAAATACTGAAGCCTCCGCCTGGAGAGACGAGAATCCAAGATCTTCTCCACCACGTACTCCAACTCGCCCTCAACCAACACCGGAGCAGGAGGCTCAGCAGAAGGAACCGTCAGAATGGGGCCTGGCATACTGTTATGACCCCAATGGCAGAGGGTCTCAGGAATAATGCTAAGTCAGTAAATACAGAAAACCAGCTCATAGGGCAGTGGTAACTGGGCTGACCATATAACTAATCCTAGCACCACAAATACCAGCAGCCGGGGAACGTTCCTACGTTGATCCTAGACGTCTCGCGCCAGCCGGAGAGCTAACTACCCCTAGAAGGGAAAATAAAGACCTTTCTTGCCTCCAGAGGAAATACCCCAAAAAGTTGGATAGAAGCCCCCCACAAATAATAACGGTGAGGTAAGAGGAAAAGACAAACATAAGAATGAGCTAGGAATTTAGCAAAGAGAGGCCCACTAGCTAATAGCAGAATATAGAAAGATAACTTATATGGTCAGCAAAAAATCCTATCAAAAATATCCACACTGGAAATTCAAGAACCCCCGAACCGTCTAACGGCCCGGGGGGAGAACACCAGCCCCCTAGAGCTTCCAGCAAGGTCAGGAATCACATTTAGTACAAGCTGGACAAAAATGATAGCAAACAAATAACCCAAAAAACAAATAAGCAAGACTTAGCTTAATTTAGCACGAACCAGGACCAGCAAACAGGAGCAAACAGAATGTGTCTGATAACACCGATGCCAGGCACTGGACTAAGGTTCCAGGAGGTTTATATAGCAACACCCCTGAAGTAACGACCCAGCTGGGTGCAAACAGCGGGAAGGAAATCCCAGAGTCATATCACTAGTAACCACTAGAGGGAGCCAAAAAAAGTCTAATTCACAACAGGCTGGCTGATATACGACAAACTAACAGAACTGATGTATATCCACTTTGTGACAATTTGAATATCCCTTTTTTTGGGGGGAGACTGCACCACAACTCAGGCCCAGTATATAACACAACACAATGTGAGTGGCAGCAAGTGGCTGGCTGATATACGACAAACTAAGAGGACTGAGGTATATCCACTTTTTGAGAATTTGAATCACACTTTTTTGGGAGGCAGACTGAACCCAAACTCAGGCCCAGTGTATAAAACAACACAATGTGAGTGGCAGCAAGTGGCTGGCTGATATACGACAAACTAAGAGGACTGAGGTATATCCACTTTGGGAGAATTTGGATCTCACTTTTTTGGGGGGGAGACTGGACCCAACCTCAGGCTCTGTGTATAAAACAACGCAATGTGAGTGGCAGCAAGTGGCTGGCTGATATACGACAAACTAAGAGGACTGAGGTATATCCACTTTGGGAGAATTTGAATCTCACTTTTTTTGGGGGGAGACTGAACCCAAACTCAGGCCCAGTGTATAAAACAACACAATGTGAGTGGCTGCAAGTGGCTGGCTGATATACGACAAACTAAGAGGACTGAGGTATATCCACTTTGGGAGAATTTGGATCTCACTTTTTTTGGGGGGGAGACTGAACCCAAACTCAGGCCCAGTGTATAAAACAACGCAATGTGAGTGGCAGCAAGTGGCTGGCTGATATACGACAAACTAAGAGGACTGAGGTATATCCACTTTGGGAGAATTTGAATCTCACTTTTTTTGAGGGGAGACTGAACCCAGGCACAGTGTATAAAACAATGGAATGTAAGTAGCAGCAAGTGGCTGGAAGATATATGAAAAATACAAGGACTGTAGTACAATTTCAATCTCCCTACAATAATCTCAGGACAAGTATGGCAGCAATAAAAAGGACTGCTGCACACAAAAGTGTGGACAAATAAACAAGATAACTGTGCAGAAAGGAGCAACAGGATTTTTGCTTTTAAAAAAGCAGTTGGTTTGCACAGCAGCGGTGCAAACAGCAATGCAGCTATCAGGGAGCCTTATAAGGCAGTCTAATAAGCTACAGAGCTGATGCACAAAGATATAGCCTCCACTGTCCCTGCAAAAAAAGGTGGTGTTGGACAGTGGAAATCGCTACAGCACAAGCGGTTTGGGGGTTAATCTTCCCTCCCTAACTATGTCCCTTCTTCTGACAAAGCTGCCGCAACCTCTCCCTATGCTAAGATCGGCAGAAGTAAGATGGCGGTCGGCATGCAAGCCCCTTTATAGCCCCTGTGACGCCGCAGAAAGCAAGCCAATCACTGTCATGCCCTTCTCTAAGATGGTGGGGACCGAGACCTATGTCCTCACGCTGTCCACACTCTGCGTCCTCCTTCATTGGCTGAGAAATGGCGCTGAACGCTTCATATGAAACGTGACTTTGGCGCGAAGATCGCCGACTGCATGGCCAATCCCACACTAGGATCGGGTCGGGTTTCATGAATGGAATTTTTGAATTTGTCTGATCAGTTTCGCTCAACCCTAGTGATGAGCGAATAGTGAAATATTTGGATTTGGGAAAATAGGCACAAATAATTTCTAATATCTGTGTATTCGTACAGAATAACAAATTCAATGCAAGTCAATGGAGGCATGGGAAAAAAGCTGAAATTGTTGGAAAAGAGCTAAAACTAAATGGAAACAGCATGGCGAAGATGTCTGCATGACTTTCTGACTCACATATGGTCTCTGTTAATAATGTGTCAGAATATTGCGCTAGTTTTACGGATTTTTAAAAAGCAAAACCAAAGAAAAAACAATATGTGCATATACCCTAATGAAAATAAATAAGTAAAAAAGCAAGTGCATTAAATAATTAACATATGGTACTTTGTAAACCCTGCTTTTGATCAAAAAAAGCATAAAGCTGCCCCACTGTGGCAAGGTGTACCCAATTGGGACAGTAACTACACTCTCTAATGTTAAAGCCTACCTAGTGTGAATAGTGGCAGAGAGTAACCAGGTCCCAACTGGACACCCAGCTTTGGAGGGACTATATATGAACTGCCCAGCTCAGTGAAAAGGGGGCCACACCCTATTTGTACTGAATACAAAAATACTGAAGAAAAGCAAAAAACTGAGCCGGAGTATGACTTGAAAACATGCATGATGTAAAGGCATGTTCACACTGTCCATAGGTGGACCACAAATGGGTCAAGAAATGAAAGAGAAAATCAAGTCTCTTTTGCGCTCTCAGCATCTCATTCACCAGTGGTTTTCAGCCGGGACGGTCGCATCTAGGTACCGTCCTGGTTGAAAACTATTTAGCCCACAGTCATGTATCACAGCGTGGGACACAACAACAGACAGGTATGGTATATTGTTGGTTTATTATTTCATCTTTGTTACAGGAGATCGAGGGCGTCGGGGAATTAGGTGTTGCAGTTAGTATGGTTTAATTTAGAACATTAAAGGAGTAATTTTTTCAAATATCATTACAACTATAGGATTAGTAATGGATGGGTAATGGGGATGTACCTTTTCTGGGCAGCTGCAGGCTGCTGTTTTTAGTCTGAGGGACTATATCAATGGCCCCTTTCCAGCCTGAGAATAGCAGCCCCCAGCTGTGAGCTTTATCAAAGCTGGTTATCAAAAATGGGGGGGACTCCATGACTTTTTTTAATTATTTATTTAAATAACTAAAAAAAGAGTGGGGACCCCTCTATTTTTGATAACCAACCTTGTAGAATATGACAGCTGGGGCTTGCAGCCCCCAGCTGTGAGTTTTGTCTGGTTGGTTCAATAAAACAGGGGGAACCCATGTCGAGTTTTTCATTCATTTATTTGTGAATGATTGCTGCCGGCGGCTGTGGAATACCTGTTGTGAATTCCGCTCTTGAGCTCCCTCCGGTGGTTGTAAGTAGCACTTTTGTGAATTCTGCTCTTGGGCTCCCTCCTGTGGTTTTGAGTGGTATAGCTGCTTCTTGGATTTAGCATCAGCAGCTGCGTCCTCTGATCTTCTTTCTGCTCGGCTATATTAGTCTGGCTTTTTCCCTCAATCAATGCCAGTTGCCAATTGTTCCTGCTTGGAGGCACAGCTCATGGATTTCCCTGACACTCTGACCCGTTCAGCAAAGATAAGTCCTTGCTTGTCCTTTTGCAGTCCACTTGTTGTGGACTTATTGTTCAGCACATTCTATGTTTTGCTCATTTGTCCAGCTTATCAGTATGGATCTATTTAGCTAAGCTGGAAGCTCTGGGCTGCAGATTTTGCCCTCCACACCTTTAGTCAGGTGTGGAAATTTTTGCATATCTCTGCGGTGGACTTTTTCTAGTTTTTATTACTGACCGCACAGTGTTTCTTTCCTTACTGTCTATCTAGCTAGAATTGGCCTCCTTTGCTAAAATCTTGTTTCATACTACGTATGTCGTTTCCTTCTCCTCTCACAGCCAATATTTGTGGGGGGCTGTCCTATCCTTTGGGGATTTTCTCTGAGGCAAGATAGCTTTCCGTTTTCTGCCTTTAGGGGTAGCTAGTTCTCCAGCTGTGACGAGATGTCCAGGGAGTGACAGGAACATTCCACGGCTACTGCTAGTGTTGTGTTAAGATCAGGAACTGCAGTCTGTATAGTTACCACCTGCCCAGAGCTAGTCGCATGTCGCTCCTAAATTACCAGTCCATAACAGTGCAACTGGCCAAAAATGAGTTGAATGCATCTCAAAAGAAGGAAAAGAAAAAGAGTTCTGAGCCATATTTTTTTTCTTTAGTCTGTTTTGTCTTTTTCCTTCTTCTTAATCTCTGGGTGGATTTGGGCGCGGACATGGTTGTTCAGGGTTTATTTTCTCGTGTGGATCAGCTTGCTGCAAGAGTTCAGAGTATCCAAGATTATGTTGTTCAGACTCCAGCCTTAGAGCCTAGAATTCCTACTCCAGATTTGTTTTACGGGGATAGATCTAAGTTTTTGAACTTTAAAAATAACTGCAAATTGTTTTTTGCTCTGAAACCCCGTTCCTCTGGTGACCCCACTCAGCAAGTTAAAATAGTTATTTCTCTGCTGCATGGTGACCCTCAGGACTGGGCATTCTCCCTTGAGTCAGGGGATCCGGCATTGCTTAATGTTGATGCTTTTTTTCAATCGCTCGGATTATTGTATGACGAACCTAACTCTGTAGAGCATGCTGAGAAAACACTTTTGGCCCTGTGTCAGGGTCAGGAAGCGGCAGAATTGTACTGCCAGAAATTTAGAAAATGGTCTGTGCTTACTAAATGGAATGAGGATGCTCTGGCAGCAATTTTCAGAAAGAGTCTTTCAGAAGCCCTTATAGATGTTATGGTGGGGTTCCCCACGCCTGTTGGTTTGAGCGAATCTATGTCCCTAGCCATTCAGATTGATCGGCGCCTGCGCGAGCGCAAAGTGGTGCACCATATGGCAGCGTCCTCTGAACAGAGTCCTGAGCCTATGCAATGTGATAGGATTCTGACTAGAGCGGAACAGAGGGGATACAGACGTCAGAATGGGCTGTGTTTTTACTGTGGTGATTCTGCTCATACTATTTCTGATTGCTCTAAGCGTATTAAGAGGGTCGCTAGATCTGTTACCATTAGTACTGTACAGCCTAAGTTTCTCCTGTCTGTGACCCTGATTTGCTCATTGTCATCTTTCTCTGTCATGGCATTAGTGGATTCAGGCGCTGCCCTGAACTTGATGGACTTAGATTTCGCCAGGCGCTGTGGTTTTTCTTTGCAGCCTTTGCAGAGCCCTATTCCTTTGAGGAGTATTGATGCTACACCGTTGGCCAAGAATAAACCTCAGTATTGGACTCAGCTGACTATGTGCATGGCTCCAGCACATCAGGAAGATTGTCGTTTTCTGGTGTTGCATAATTTACATGATGTTGTTGTACTGGGTTTTCCATGGTTACAAGTACACAATCCAGTGTTGGATTGGAAATCGATGTCTGTGACTAGTTGGGGTTGTCAAGGGGTACATAGTGACGTTCCTTTAATGTCAATTTCCTCTTCCCCCTCTTCTGATGTTCCTGAATTTTTGTCAGATTTCCAGGATGTATTCGATGAGCCCAAGTCCAGTTCCCTTCCTCCTCATAGGGACTGTGATTGTGCTATCGACTTGGTTCCTGGCTGTAAGCTCCCTAAGGGCTGACTCTTCAATCTGTCTGTGCCAGAGCATGCCGCTATGCGGAGCTATGTTAAAGAGTCTTTAGAGAAGGGGTATATTCGTCCGTCTTTGTCACCATTGGGAGCAGGATTCTTTTTTGTTGCCAAGAAGGATGGCTCCTTGAGACCTTGTATTGATTATCGCCTTCTTAGTAAGATCACGGTCAAATTCCAATACCCTTTACCTTTGCTCTCTGATTTGTTTTCTCGGATTAAGGGGGCTAGTTGGTTTACCAAGATTGACCTTCGAGGGGCGTATAATCTTGTTCGTATTAAACAGGGTGACGAATGGAAAACTGCATTTAATACGCCCGAAGGCCACTTTGAATACCTGGTCATGCCTTTCGGGCTTTCTAATGCTCCTTCTATATTTCAGTCCTTCATGCATGATATTTTTCGCAATTATCTTGATAAATTCTTGATTGTGTATTTGGATGATATTTTGATTTTTTCCAATGATTGGGAGTCTCACGTGAAGCAGGTCAGGATGGTATTCCAGATCCTTCGTGATAATGCTCTATTTGTGAAGGGGTCTAAGTGCCTATTTGGGGTCCAGAAGGTCTCTTTTTTGGGGTTTATTTTTTCTCCTTCGTCTATAGAAATGGATCCTGTTAAGGTCCAAGCCATTCATGACTGGGTTCAACCCACATCTGTGAAGAGCCTTCAGAAATTTTTGGGCTTTGCTAAGTTTTATCGCCGTTTCATTGCCAACTTCTCTAGTGTGGTTAAGCCCCTGACCGCTTTGACGAAGAAGGGCGCTGATGTGGCAAATTGGTCCTCTGAGGCTCCGGAGGCCTTTCAGGAGCTTAAGCACCGATTTACTTCTGTCCCGGTCTTGCATCAGCCTGATGTGTCTCTTCCTTTTCAGGTTGAAGTTGACGCTTCTGAGATTGGGGCAGGGGCCGTTTTGTTACAGAGGAACTCTGATGGTTCCTTGATGAAACCATGTGCCTTCTTTTCCCGAAAGTTTTCGCCTGCGGAACGCAATTATGATGTCGGCAATCGGGAGTTGTTGGCAATGAAGTGGGCATTTGAGGAGTGGCGACATTGGCTTGAGGGAGCCAAGCATCGCGTTGTGGTCTTGACCGATCATAAGAATCTGATTTACCTCGAGTCGGCCAAGCGGCTGAACCCTAGACAGGCTCGATGGTCCCTGTTTTTCTCCCGTTTTGATTTTGTGGTCTCATATCTTCCGGGATCTAAGAATTTTAAGGCAGATGCCCTCTCTAGAAGTTTTTTGCCTGATTCTCCTGGAGTTCTTGAGCCGGTTGGCATTCTTAGGGAAGGGGTGATTCTTTCTGCTATCTCCCCTGATTTACGGCGGGTGCTTCAGGAATTTCAGGCTGATAAACCTGACCGCTGTCCTGTGGGGAAGCTGTTTGTTCCTGATAGATGGACAAGTAAGGTAATTTCTGAGGTCCATTGTTCTGTGTTGGCCGGTCATCCTGGGATTTTTGGTACCACGGATTTGGTTGCTAGGTCCTTTTGGTGGCCTTCCTTGTCGCGGGATGTGCGTTCTTTTGTGCAGTCCTGTGGGACCTGTGCCCGGGCTAAGCCTTGCTGTTCCCGCGCTAGTGGGTTGCTTTTGCCTTTGCCTGTCCCTGAGAGGCCCTGGACGCATATTTCCATGGATTTTATTTCGGATCTTCCTGTGTCTCAGAGGATGTCTGTTATCTGGGTGGTTTGTGACCGGTTCTCTAAGATGGTCCATTTGGTACCTTTGCCTAAATTGCCTTCCTCCTCTGATTTGGTTACATTGTTTTTTCAGCATGTGGTTCGTTTGCATGGCATTCCGGAGAATATTGTGTCTGACAGAGGTTCCCAATTTGTTTCCAGGTTTTGGCGGTCCTTTTGTGCTAAGATGGGCATTAATTTGTCTTTTTCTTCGGCGTTCCATCCTCAGACAAATGGCCAAACTGAGCGAACTAATCAAACCTTGGAAACCTATTTGAGATGCTTTGTGTCTGCTGATCAGGATGATTGGGTGGCTTTCTTGCCGTTGGCCGAGTTTGCCCTTAATAATCGGGCCAGTTCGGCTACTTTGGTTTCACCTTTTTTTGTAATTTTGGTTTCCATCCTCGTTTTTCTTCAGGGCAGGTTGAGCCTTCTGATTGTCCTGGTGTTGATTCCGTGATGGACAGGTTACAGCAGATTTGGACTCATGTGGTAGACAATTTGACGTTGTCTCAGGAAAAGGCTCAGCGTTTTGCTAACCGCCGTCGGTGTGTTGGTCCTCGGCTTCGTTTGGGGGATTTAGTCTGGTTATCTTCTCATCATGTTCCTATGAAGGTTTCTTCCCCTAAGTTGAAGCCTCGGTTTATTGGTCCTTATAAGATTTCTGAGATTATCAATCCAGTGTCTTTTCGTTTGGCCCTTCCAGCCTCTTTTGCCATCCACAATGTTTTCCATAGATCGTTGTTGCGGAGATATGTGGTACCTGTGTTTCCCTCTGTTGATCCTCCTGCCCCGGTGTTGGTTGAGGGGGAGTTGGAATATGTGGTTGAAAAAATTTTGGATTCTCGTTTTTCAAGGCGGAGGCTTCAGTATCTTGTCAAGTGGAAGGGTTATGGCCAGGAGGATAATTCTTGGGTGGTTGCCTCCGATGTCCATGCCGCCGATTTGGTTTGTGCTTTTCACTTGGCTCATCCTGATTGGCCTGGGGGCTCTGGTGAGGGTTCGGTGACCCCTCCTCAAGGGAGGGTACTGTTGTGAATTCCGCTCTTGGGCTCCCTCCGGTGGTTGTAAGTAGCACTTTTGTGAATTCTGCTCTTGGGCTCCCTCCTGTGGTTTTGAGTAGTATAGCTGCTTCTTGTATTTAGCATCAGCAGCTGCGTCCTCTGATCTTTCTGCTCGGCTATATGAGTCTGGCTTTTTCCCTCAATCAATGCCAGTTGCCAATTGTTCCTGCTTGGAGGCACGGCTCTTGGATTTCCCTGACACTCTGACCCGTTCAGCAAAGATAAGTCCTTGCTTTTCCTTTTGCAGTCCACTTGTTGTGGACTTATTGTTCAGCACATTCTATGTTTTGCTCATTTGTCCAGCTTATCAGTATGGATCTATTTAGCTAAGCTGGAAGCTCTGGGCTGCAGATTTTGCCCTCCACACCTTTAGTCAGGTGTGGAGATTTTTGCATATCTCTGCGGTGGACTTTTTCTAGTTTTTATTACTGACCGCACAGTGTTTCTTTCCTTACTGTCTATCTAGCTAGAATTGGCCTCCTTTGCTAAAATCTTGTTTCATACTACGTATGTCATTTCCTTCTCTCACAGCCAATATTTGTGGGGGGCTGTCCTATCCTTTGGGGATTTTCTCTGAGGCAAGATAGCTTTCCGTTTTCTGCCTTTAGGGGTAGCTAGTTCTCCGGCTGTGACGAGATGTCCAGGGAGTGACAGGAACATTCCACGGCTACTGCTAGTGTTGTGTTAAGATCAGGAACTGCGGTCTGTATAGTTACCACCTGCCCAGAGCTAGTCGCATGTCGCTCTTAAATTACCAGTCTATAACAAATACCCCAATCATCCGCACCTACCTTCACTTTTATTAGCGGCAGCAGATGTGGGATGATGGGGGTAGCAGTCCCAAAAGCCCCCACCTGCTTTCGTTCAGACTTTAATATAACACTCATCATACTCCTCTGCTCGCTGGCAGAGCAGGGGAGAATGATGACAGCCGACTTCAGCACCAGCCACCGGGGAACAGCGCTTACTGTAGTGCATTTTCCCCGACGGCCGACCATGTCACATGGATGATATCAATGTGTGTTCTCCGTGTGCACATGTGCGGGACGTTTTGCAGTCTGTGCTGATGGCAAAAAACTGACATGTCAGTGTGTTTTGCCCATGGACACACAGTACATGGAAACACACTGACATGTGCACAGATTCATTCATTTGAATGGGTCTACATGTGTATGTGTCTCCAGTACGTGTGAAAACTGTCACCACAAGTACCAGAGACATGGATGTGTGAAAGGGGTCTAATGCTGTGTCCTGAATACTTCTGTGAAGCGTATTAACCCAGTCTCTTAGAGGTGCTTAAAATATACAGAATCTTTCCAATACCCCACCACCATTTTTTGTAAGGACCCAAATTTAGAAAATGTAAGGGAAGCAACAGTTTAATAAGAGACACAAGTCTCATTTAGGAGCCTGGAAAAGTCAACAATGGTCTTTGTCCAGCAACGGACAATGTAAATTGCTAACGAATATGTATGCCCTATCTAACTAACAATTTGTGAGCAGACATACAGTGGGTATGGAAAGTATTCAGACCGAGTTTTCACTCTTTGTTTCATTACAGCCATTTGGTAAATTCAAAATAGTTCATTTTTTCTCATTAATGTACACTCTGCACCCCATCTTGACTGAAAAAAGGAATGTAGAAATGTTTTAAAATGTATTAAAAAAGAAAAACTGAAATATCACATGGTCATAAGTATTCAGACCCTTTGCTCAGACACTCATATTTAAGTCACATGCTGTCCATTTCCTTGTGATCCTCCTTGAGTTGGTTCTACTCCTTCATTGGAGTCCAGCTGTGTTTAATTAAAGTGTGACACCTGTCTATATAAGACCTCACAGCTCACAGTGCATGTCAGACCAAATGAGAAACATGAGATCAAAAGAACTGGCCAAGGAGCTCAGAGACAGAATTGTGGCAAGGCACAGATCAGGCCAAGGTTCCATAATTTCTGCAGTACTCAAGGTTCCTAAGAGCATAGTGGCCTCCATAATCCTTAAATGGATGAAGTTTGGGACCACCAGAAGTCTTCCCAGGCCTGGCCGTTCAACCAAACTGAGCAACTGTGGGAGAAGAGCCTTGGTGAGAGAGGTAAAGAAGAACCCCAAGATCACTGTGACTGAGCTTTAGAGATGCAGTAGGGAGATGGGAGAAAGTTCCCGAAAGTCAGTTGTCACTGCAGCCCTCCACCAGTCGAGCCTTTATGGCAGAGTGGCCCGACGGAGGCCTCTCCTCAGTGCAATACATATGAAAGCCAGCATAGAGTTTGCTAAAAAACACATGAAGGATTCCCAGACTATGAGAAATAAGATTCTCTGATCTGATGAGATGAAGATAGACATTTTGGTGATAATTCTAAGCAGTATGTGTGAAGAAAACCAGGCACTGCTCATCACATGCCCAATACAATCCAAACAGTGAAACATGGTGGTGGCAGCATCATGCTATGGTGGTATTTTTCAGCCGCAGGGACAGGACAACTGGTTGCCATTGAAGGGAACATAAATGTGGCCAAGTACAGAGATATCCTGGATGAAAACTTCTTCCAGAGTGCTCTGGACCTCAGACTTGGCCAAAGGTTCACCTTTCAAAAAGACAATGACCATAAGCATACATCTAAAATAACAAAGGAGTGGCTTCGGAACAACTCTGTGACCATACTTGACTGGCCCAGCCAGAGCTCTGACCTAAACCCAATTGAACATCTCTGGAGAGACCTAAAAATGGCTGTCCACCAATGTTCACCATCCAACCTGACAGAACTGGAAAGGATTTGCAAGGAAGAATGGCAGAGGATCCCCAATTCCAGGTGTGAAATCTTGTTGCATCATTCCCAAGAAGACTCATGGCTGTACTAGCTCAAAAGAGTGCTTCTACTCAATACTGAGCAAAGTGTCTGAATACTTATGACCATATGATATTTCAGTTTTTCTTTTTAAATAAATTTGCAAAAATTTCAACTTTTTTCATTTTTTTTATCAGTCAAGATGCCGTGCAGAGTGTACATTAATGAGAAAAAAAATGAACTTTTTTGAATTTTCATATGGCTGCAATGAACCAAAGAGTGAAAAATGTAAAGGGGTCTGATACTTTCCGTACCCACTGTATATGCTGACAAGGGACAACTGAACACTGCGCTGGGACAATGACCTGGACGTGGATCCTGACTGTCTGTGCAACTGCAAGTTGTGGACAGGATGCCTCAGTGCCTCCTTCCTGGACAGCAGAGTGAGAATGACGTAACACAGGGGAAGGGCCAGTGGTTTCACCGTCAGACACATATTTTGTACCCAGGTGTTCCACCCACCTACTGGGGTGCTGTGTATAAGAGGTATTATGTCGATTTTCTCTTTATAAAGATAATGTGTGGGTAAGATTTTCAAACTAGCAGCATATACACTCACTGGCCACTTTATTAGGTACACCATGCTAGTAACGGGTTGGACCCCCTTTTGCCTTCAGAACTGCCTCAATTCTTCGTGGCATAGATTCAACAAGGTGCTGGAAGCATTCCTCAGAGATTTTGGTCCATATTGACATGATGGCATCACACAGTTGCCGCAGATTTGTCGGCTGCACATCCCTGATGCGAATCTCCCGTTCCACCACAACCCAAAGATTTCATGTTGTTTACGCCAAATTCTGACCCTACCATCCGAATGTCGCAGCAGAAATCGAGACTCATCAGACCAAGCAACGTTTTTCCAATCTTCTACTGTCCAATTTCGATGAGCTTGTGCAAATTGTAGCCTCAGTTTCCTGTTCTTAGCTGAAAGGAGTGGTACCCGGTGTGGTCTTCTGCTGCTGTAGCCCATCTGCCTCAAAGTTCGACGCACTGTGCGTTCAGAGATGCTCTTAGGCCTACCTTGGTTGTAACGGGTGGCGATTTGAGTCACTGTTGCCTTTCTATCAGCTCGAACCAGTCTGCCCATTCTCCTCTGACCTCTGGCATCAACAAGGCATTTCCGCCCACAGAACTGCCGCTCACTGGATTTTTTTTCTTTTTCGGACCATTCTCTGTAAACCCTAGAGATGGTTGTGCGTGAAAATCCCAGTAGATCAGCAGTTTCTGAAATACTCAGACCAGCCCTTCTGGCACCAACAACCATGCCACGTTCAAAGGCACTCAAATCACCTTTCTTCCCCATACTGATGCTCGGTTTGAACTGCAGGAGATTGTCTTGACCATGTCTACATGCCTAAATGCACTGAGTTGCCGCCATGTGATTGGCTGATTAGAAATTAAGTGTTAACAAGAAGTTGGACAGGTGTACCTAATAAAGTGGCCAGTGAGTGTATATAGAGCATGTTTCATTACTCATATTATTATTCTGTGTAAGGCTGAAACCTGAAGAATTGTGTGGAGCATATTAATGCACTTATGTTCCAAAATGTCCAAGTGCAGACCCAAAAAACAACATCAGGCTACCAGATACACGCTTATGAGACTGTGAGAAGGGCAACACAATAAAAAATTATAATATTAGAATATATAGAGATTGAGAGTAGAAATTTGATGATTGCACAATGTGTAAATTTTCCAAAAATTGCATCATACACACTGAAAGACACCGTGATGGAGACATCACAATACACTTTGCAGTTATTACAAGAGATAGAGAAAGGGAGTAGTGAAGAGCGAATTTGTTCGGAAAACGATTGCAAAAACATAAATTCAGCACAAATATGGCACATTCTTATTTGTGATCGGAAACAAAAGCAAAATTTTATAAAATTGGGAAAAATAGGTAACATTCGGTAACCACAAAAGTATTTTCAGCACTTTAGCAAAAATAATGGTGGTGTATCATGAGCATTTGGCATGTGTTTGATGGGGGAGGAGGTTAACAGAGCTCAGAGTTGCGGCATATTTGTAAACAGTAATTTTTTTCCTAACTTTATTTGTGCACATTGTGACTAGCTAATCAGGGCGCATGAAACATCCACAATGTCCTGACACCACAGTTTGTGTCTTTGGCTGCTGAAATCACATTTCCATCTCCATTTAAAGAGCAGACAACTTTTAGCACCATTTTGCCACTAACACCACAGAGAGGTGTCTCCTGACGCTGGCACTGGGAGCAGCTTTATTTTATCTAGTTAGCTAGGTGGTTATTTATCAGTCAGATAGTGTAACTCGCTAATATCCAGTGTGGCTGTTAAATTTACCTTCCAGCATTTTTTTGTTTGGCCCCAGACAAAGAAAGCAGGGCACATGTCCTACAAGTGTGGCATGCACTGCTTCTATTGTACTCCATGTACGAGTATAGCATTCTAAATAATATTTTTTCACTAGCTAAATGTGATACAGCCTGCTGTATCCCCCTTATCATTTAGTGCTGTGGCAATTTGAAACTGTCTGCAGACCTAGCTCACATTAAGAAAATAAACAATTTTTCAGTTGCAAAAAGTTAGACCGCCCGTCGTATCACACTTTGTCATTTTGTTGGGTTGAAATTAAGCTGTCTGCAGATCAAACGCACATAACCAAACCTTTTTTTCTGTTGCTAAACGTCACACAGAAGGGGACCTGACTTTCAAATAGTTTGTAGCATCTAGTGTGTTATAGATGCCTGATCCAGAGGCCACCAAAAAATTCTTCTCTTCCTAGTGTCATACAGTTGGTGACATCTCACATTCAAATATTTTGTAGCATCTAGTGTGTTATTGAGGCTTGATCCAGAGGCCACTAATAATTTTTTGTGTTCCTAATGTCATACAGTAGGGGACATATGAGTTTCAAATTGTTTGTAGCATATCTTCTTTCTCATACAGGCCTCACCCACACTCAAACAATTCTTTCTTCTGTGACTAACGCAATAGAGCATGCCATATTTCACCTTGGAATTTGCAGAGTTTAAAATCTAATTTTTTGCTGCTAATACTGTGCTACTACCACACTATCTGAGCAACATGCCTGGGAAAAAGCAAGGCCGTGGTGGAAGGAAATTAGGCTTGATGTTTGAGGTGTATGTGGGGTAGGTGGCAAGGTTAGTGAAAGCACTAATGAACCAATAATGTCACGTCCTATGCAAAGACATCTGACAACTTCTGTTACTGGACGATCTACTCCACTACCTTTCTTTGGCAGATGCACAGCAGTACGCCTTGTTCCAGCAGTGCAGAGTGAATCCCCACCACCTCTTTACTGGGTAGCCAGGGTTCACCACAATCAGGCAGTGTTAAAATTGATATGCCTTGGAGATCACAGTCATACATCTGAAGAGTTGTAGACAGCTCTCCAGGCTGAGTTTGATCAATGTATGTCTCCGCTGAATCTGCATCCAGGGAAGGCCATGTCCGATAAAGGTGTAAACCTGGTGGCAGCCCTATGGCGAGGTAAGCTCACACACATGCCTTGCAAGGCTCATGTCCTCAACCTGGTGGTACGGCATTTTTTCCACCACTATCCTGGCATTTGTGAGCTGCTCCAGAAAGCACATAAGCTGTGTACTCATTTCCACCATTTGCACCCCTCAGGTCATCAACTTGCATCGATACAGAGGTTTTTGTCCATGCCAGTTAACAGGTTGATATGCGATGTGCCGACACGGTGGAATTTTACTCTGGATATGTTGCAGCGACTGTAGCAGCAGCAACGAACCCTGACGCAGTATGTCATATTGTATAGCCTAGGCCAATGCAGTACGGACGTGGCACATATCACGTATGGAGTGGGCACAGATTAAGGACCTCTGCACTGTTCTGCAATGTTTCTAAATGGCTACTAAGATGGTTAGTACTGATGCCCCCCGTCATCAGCATCACTCTTCTGGCTATCTACATGCTGTAGCAGACTTTGAATAGTCTGCGGGAGGAAATGGTGGTCCCAGAAGAAGAGTAGGATGTAGAGGAGGATGCAGAAGGGATAACATTGTTTCTAAGTTCCAAACTGTCATCACACAGGCGAGTGCCAAGGGAGGGTGGATTACTGCGATTAAGAAAGGCTGGTTATAGCAGACAAACTGTTATCAAAGGTGCAAGATCCGAGGAACAAATGGAGGAGGAAGAGGTGATGGGTGAGCAACTGTCAGATGAAGAGGATAATCCTCCTCTCTCTGTAGTTCATGGTTGGCTGGAGGGGATGGAGGAAACAAGCATCATTGTTACTCAGCCACCAACACAGCATGGGTTTGGACCCCATGGTAGAGTCCGACATATGAGTGCCTTCTTGCTGCAATATCTGCAACATGATCCCCATATAGTTATGATTGATTAGGAATACTGGTGACTACTGGTTTGCCACTCTGCTAGATCCATGCTATAAAACCAAAATTTGCCAGATGTTTCCCACCCTGTAAAGGGACCCTTGAATGCTGGAGTATTGAAACATGCTTTTACACAAGAGTAAGAGAGCTTTTCCCCAAGACAGCAGTGAAGCACACAGTTTGCATCGCAGCTCTAGAATTCCAACCTCGGCATGTCAATTCATCGATGTCAAAACATTAGCAGCAGCAGTGATGTAAGTGGAAGAAGCAATTTTTGCAATGTCCTTTTACATTTTTTTTTACACCAGGTCATGCACCAGCACAACATAGTCCAAGTCTTACATGTGGTGAACGAATGGAGAGGATGGTTCAGGAGCACCTAGAGCTGAATATGAATACTATCAGGGAGGGTTTGGACCCTTTCACATTTTGGTCTTCAAAAATGGATGAGTGTCTAGAGCTCGCCTCACATGCCTTTAAAGTTTTTTTTGTGCCTGGTAGCCAACATTCTCTCAGAACGTGTCTTCTCTTCAGTGCTGCTGGTGGTGTCTTGACGGATAAGCGGAGATGGCTATCCCATGAAAGTCTAGACCACCTAACTTTCATCAAGACGAACAAGTCATGGATCTCCAAGGACTTTTGCACCCCGATCAGCAGACTGTAGAGACTAGGTGATATTGCAATTTTTTGGTGTGATCAACTAATGTCACATAACTGCACTCTGTGATATCTTTAGTGTAGCTTCTGTGTCTGCTGTGGCAGCTGCTGCTGCTTCTGATGTTAACACAAATTTATGGAAATGTGAACAGTCATGGTTGTGCAGCGCCCCAGAGTCCTGGTCATTGCAGTACTGATGCTCCGCCGCTAAGGGGGGCTATGGTACGTCTGATAGCACTGAAGGAGTTCACCTGACCAGGTATCACAGACACCAATACACTTCACAGTCTGGCCTCCAGGGGGAGCTAAGGGTGCTTTGTATTAGGCCACTCCTCACAATCTGGTAAAACTGGGGGTTAGATAGGAAGTTAGACAGAAGCTGACTGGGTTGGAACCAGGCAACACCCTGTGGCAGAAGGTGTTGCAGGGGAAGATTAAGGGGGGTCCCTCTCAGGGGTGGGATCCTGACAGAGGCCTAGCGAACAGAAAGAACGTTATGGGACCGCGCCTGCACTTCATCGCGGTGGTACCCCAAGAAAGGACAAGAAGCGAGGTTTATTGTGCTGAGTGAGAAACGAGATCAACGCAACAAGGAGAAATACCAGTAGGAGTCGTGCTGTAAGACGAGGCAACATCCTACTGAGGCTCGTAGCCGGTGGCCGGAAACGCCGAGGAAGTATTGAGCTCCAGGCCTTACTTCAAACCTACGGCAGGACAGTCAGTTATAGGCGGGCTGTCTCACTCAAATCACCTAAGAAGACATAGGGGCAACATTTGGAGAGGGGCGACACTAGGGTCCCGGAAGAGCTCCGAGCCTACCCGTCATACGGGTGCGTCCTAGCCATATCATCTGGGGGGACAAAGAAGAACATCATAATCGAGTTGTGAGGGAACTTCAGAAACAGACACAACAGTTGTGGGGACTATCCTGTAAGCACAGCAGGGGAGGACCACAACACACAAGCGCTAGAAGGTAGGCACAGATTTCCACCTGCAAAGGGAACTCTGGAGGTGCCATCGGACCGGCCGGACTCAGGTAGCCTGGTTAACCGTATTCCGGACTGAGGATCCTGAAGCCTTCAGTAAAGAGGTAAAGAGACTGCAACCTGGTGTCCTCATTATTCACCGCGACCTGCACCACACCACAACAACATCACTCTCCACCTTCATTGGACGCCCCTCAGCAGGGTCACGGGCCGGGTCTAGCCACCATGACAACCCCAGAACTGTGACAGAGAGGCCCAGTACCGGGTACCCCTCGGCCCTGCGACGGTGGGGGTGCTCCAGTTGGTTTACATCTGTTGTGTTAGCTGTAGTGGAAGATGTGCCAGTCCCAGTTATACTATTTCTATTCTCATGACATTTATTCCACTTTGGTGGTGTCAGGCCCTCATTTTTTAAAATGTGAAAACTCCAGGATTGGTATCCATCTGCTAGATTGGGTATAGTGGAAGACTTGTCGGTCCCTATTATACTATTTCTACTATCGTGAAATTTATGCCACTTCTGTGGCGTAAGGCCCTCATTTGTTTAAATGTGAACACTCCTGGCTGGGTGTCCCTATTATACAATTTCTACTGTGATGAAATTGATGCCACTTTGGTGGTGTCTGCCAATAATTTTTGGAAATGTGAACACTCATGGTTGGGTCTCCTTCATTCGTGTTGCCTGAAGCAGTAGACCTTTGAGACCTTCATGCGTCCACTTTCTTGGACTAACTACCTATGTTATTTTCCTTAAACCGATCCATTACCCACCTCGTCTTACTGTTACGTTCAATTGAAAGCTGCAAATGCTGTCCCAGACCCCAATACCTCTTGCCTGGCTGATTGCTACAGTGCCATGCTACAATTAGTACTGTGGGTGAATTGAGACCATTTTCCTGGTGTCTGTGTTTTGACAGCATTTGAAGCCATTATAAGTAGTGTTGAGCGATACCTTCCGATATGCAAAGGTATCGGTATCAGATTGGATCGGCCGATACCCAAAAAGTATCGGATATCGCCAATACCGATACCCGACACCAATGCATATCAATGGGACACAAAATATCGGAATGGTTCCCAGGGTCTGAAGGAGAGGAAACTCTCCTTCAGGCCCTGGGATTCATATTCATGTATAAAATAAAGAATAAAATAAAAAATATTGATATACTCACCCCTCTGACGGCCCTGGCTCTCACCGGTCCAAGCGTCTGCCTCCGTTCCCTAAGAATGCAGAGTAAAGGACCTTCGATGACGTCGCGGCTTGTGATTGGTCGCGTGACCGCTCATGTGACCGCTCACGCGACCAATCACAAGCCGCGACGTCATCGCAGGCCCTACACTCACTCATTCTTAGGAACGGAGGCTGCCGGTTACATCGCTAAGGTCCAGGGTCCGCCGGAGGGGTGAGTATATCAATATTTTTTATTTTTATTATTTATTTTTTACATGAACATGGATCCCAGGGCCTGAAGGAGAGTCTCCTCTCCTCCAGACCCTGGGAACCATACACACCGCACACTTCCGATTCCGATTTCCGATATCGCAAAAATATCGGAACTCGGTATCAGAAATCTGATACAGCAAATATCGGCCGATACCCGATACTTGCAGTATCGGAATGCTCAACACTAATCATAAGGTGTTGTGCATGCATTTATTTTTGCCTCCCATTGACATGAATGGCGTTTGGCTATGTTCGGTGAATACTCAATTAATTTATCAGTCAATATTGCAAATTCGGCGATCGTAATCCCAACCGAACATTGAGATATTCACTCATCTCTAAAAGGGAGTAGTAATTTGACCATTGCACAATATGCAAAGGTTCTCAAAAATTACCCCAAGGGGGCTGTATCATACATGCTGAAAGAGGCCGTGATGGGGACCTCACAATACATTTAGCAGTTATTACAAGAGGTAGAGATAGCGAGTACAAGTTTCACCAATGCACAGTGTGCAAAGGTTTCCAAAAATTAGCTAAGAGGTCTCTCTCACACTAGCTTAAAGACACCATGATGCCACCAGCATTGACTGAGGATAATCTTTTGAGCAAGTCTTCCACTACGGCCCTCTGACATGCATGTACAGAAAATGGAACATCTGCCTCCGACATTAGAGAAGTAAATTTCTCCTTGTACCGTGGGTCAAGAAAGGTGCACAGCCAGTATTTCATGATGGACAAAATGTCTTTCACGTCTTGGGAAAAGGATCTGGATAGGAACTCTGAAGTGTGTGGCAGACTACAAAGAGTCAAATGTTCAGTGCTCTCACCTGGAAGAACAGTAATCATCCCCTCCTATTCATGACGCGTAGCCTCCTCCTCCTCCTCTTCAGGTCATCCATGCTGGACAGTCATAAATCTGGGATTGGGAGTCCCCTCTGTAGCACAGAGCAAAAAATCCTGTTCCTCCTCATCCTCCTCCTCCTGATTCTCATCATCACTCAATGTGGCCTAAGAATACTGTGTGAGGCTGGGCTGTGTGGTATCATCCACTGTACAATCTTGCTCCATAGCCACCTGCTTGGCATTCAAATCTTCCTCTTTCAGATCCTGCTGCCTACATTTTAATAGACAGAGCAGTGGGATGGTTAGGCCGGGGTCACACTTGCGAGTGCAATGCGAGAAACTCACGCATCAATACCTGGCACTGCTGCCCGCACTCGGGACCGGAGCATTCAGCTGCATAAAAATACATGCAGCCACACATTCCAGTCCCGAGTGCCAGCGTCAGTGCCAGGTATTGATGAGAGAGACTAGCGTGAGTTTCTCGCATTGCACTTGCAAGTGTGACCCTGGCCTTATGCTCATAATAGCATCATCAGTGTTCACCATCTTGGTGCAGTACTCAAAGTTTTGAAGAACCTCACATAACTCAGTGATCCACATCCACTCGGCATTTGTTATGTGTGGGGGCTGAGTGAATTCCAGCTTCTCAATGCCCGTCACAGTAACAAAGTCTGCTCTCTGCTGATCACTAAGCCTTGTCAACATATGGAAGGTCAAATTTCAGCGTGTGGGCAGGTCACCTTCTGTCAGTGATGAGGCAAATTAAAGTGCTTCTGCAGGGAAGCTAGACCAGCAAAAGCCTGAGATTACTTTCGGAAATGGGTGCTGACACAGCGTATTTTGGCAAGTAGGTCAGGCAAGTCAGGGTATGTTTTTAAGAGTAGTGTTTTAAAATAAAAGTAGTTTTTAAAATAGTGTCGACTGGGAATTGAGTACCATGGGGCTGCAGCTGCAAAGAGGTTGGGGAAAGACTTAGTTCCCACAAGTCAAATGGCAACATTTCCAGGGCTAGCAATTAAGCAATGTAAGTGTTTAGTTTTTGTGCCTGGGTGGCTGGATATTTCTGCTTTCTAGTAAATGTCTGGGGCAGTGACAACTGAACACTGTGCTGTGACAACGAAGTGAACATGGTTTCTGACTGTTGTGTGTGTGTGCAACCGCTGGTTATGGGAAGAAGGCATCAGTGCCTGCTTCATGGTTAGCAGATTGAGAAGGCCATAACACAAGGGATGGGGCAGTGGTTTCACTCTCAGACACAGATTTGGTACCCAGGCATTCCGCCGACCTACTGGGGTGCTTGGCTGCTATGTGCTTTTGCATGCTGTTGGTGCTCAGGTTGGCAGTGTTCTTGTCTCTTAGGTTGGTTTAGCAGATGCTGCAAATTACAGTTGTTTTATCTGAAGGACTTTCAGAAAAAACTGCCATACAGGGGAACAATGCACCCTTGGCCTGTTATCTAGCCAATACAGGGGCTCTGTGGAACAGTTGACCGAGTTCTACTTCTGGCAAACCACTATCTCTTTTTGCTTATTTTCTTGCTACGGATCCATCCCTGTCTGCACTGCTGTGCTTGCTAGGGATGCCACCATGCCAAGTTGGATCAGTGACCTCATCATCGACCACATCGTCTTCCAATTGCTCAATCTGATTATGCTTCTGAGTTGCGATTTGAGGCTGACCTGATGGCAACTGTGCCTCATGATCCATCTTCATCATCTTCCATCTCTTCTGACATCAACTGACCTTCCCCAATATGCTTTTCTCCAGGCCGTGGGTGCTCAAATGATTGGGCATCACTGCACTCCATCTCCTCATGACCGTCTTTACCACACTGACCAAATTTTGACAACAACCTAGAACGAGATACAGTCACCTTCGGATCTGTCACAACGCCTTGGTGGGCACCACCAGATCTACGTCCCTTAATGTCACCCTTCCTCATCTTGAATGTGTTATGCTCATGAATAGAGAAATTTAATTCTCCAGCAGGACTTGGCACCTGTCCACACTGTCAAAAATGCCAATATCTGGTTAAAAAACAACAGTATCACTGTGCTTGATTGGCCAGCAAACTCCCCTGACCCTTACCCCATAGATAATCTATGGGGTATTGTAAAGAGGAAGATGAGAGACACCAGACCCCACAATACAAAAGAGCTTAAGGGCTTCTATCAAAGCAACCTGGGCTTCCATAACACCTCAGGAGAGCCACAGACTGATCAGCTCCATGCCACGCCGCATTGATGCAGTAATTGATGAAAAAGGAGCCCCGACCAAGTATTGAGAGCATTTACTGAACATACATTTCAGTAGGCCAACATTTCGGATTTTAAAATTATTTTTTCAAGCTGGTGTTATAAAGTATTCTAATTTACTGAGATAATGACTATTGGGTTTTCATTTGCTGTAAGCCATAATCATCAACATTAACAGGAATAAACACTTGAAATAAATCACTCTGTTTGTAATGACTATCTAATATATGAGTTTCACTTTTTGTATTAAAGAACTGAAATAAATTAACTTTTTGATGATATTCTAATTTTGTGAGATGCGCCTGTATATATGTCAATGGCACACGCACACATATATAACACACATAAATATTAGATAGATAGATAGATAGATAGATAGATAGATAGATAGATAGATAGATAAAAAAAGAAAAAAAAGGAGGAAGCACTCCAATAAATGATGAAAAAAGTGAACTTTATTAGCCCATATGGTGTGGCAAAGTTTCGGCTGTGACAAGTCTTTCTCAAGCCTTGCCACACCATATGGGCTAATAAAGTCCACTTTTTTCATCATTTATTGGAGTGCTGCCTCCTTTTTTCTTTTTTATTATTTATACAAATGGATATTTTTTGGAGGGCCCTGCACCATGAATTCACCTATACAATGCTGTTCCATTTTTTTCTTCTAGATAGATAGACAGATAGAAAAAGAAAACAAAAAGCAGCACCAAAAGAGTGCTGTCTTCATTTTTCTAGATAAACAGATAGATAGATAGATAATTAGTTTAACATTTTGATCAGACTGTATGAAGCCCACTGCCACGTCATGGCAAACTTCATAGTGGGTCCTTATTGCCCTATCGGAGCGGAGCCATGCACCGACCACTGTCACAGCGGCAATGCACTGGCAGTGCAGATGGCCTAGTATATCCAGACCGCGCCGCCCCACCAGCACAAAACCACTGCAACAATGGCCGCCACACTGCTCCAACACCAAATGAAAGGAATTTTTTTTTTTTTTTTACCTCTTTTGCAAATGACAAGGGTGTTGAAGGAATGGGCAAGGTTGTAAGTGTGGTTCAATTAAAAATATTTAAGGAGTCTGTGTCTTTCTTTCAATTAAAGGAATTTTTCCGGGTGTCTATGTTTTCATACAATGTGATTATGGGGTTTGTAATGGGGGCGTCTTATTGATGCTTTTCCATTACTAACCTCTGGGCTTGATGCCATCTGACAATACAAAGGGGACATCAACCCACCCAACTGTCACCCACTTTGCACCGCTACAGGGCAAGTGGAAGGAGCGAGGCTAAGTGCCCGAATTAGCACATCTTAGAGATATGCCTTTTCTTGGGTGGCTGAGAGCTGATGTTTTTAGCCTGGGGAGCAGTATCCATGGCCCCTTCCTATGCTATAAATATCAGCCCACAATGGTCTTCATAGCCTTTGCTGGTTATTAATTATAGGGGTACCCTATGCCATTTTTTTAGGGTCCCCCATTTTAATAGCCAGTAAAGGCTGAGTATACAGTTGTGAGCTGATATTAGTAGCCTGGGAAGCTCCATGGGTATTACCCCCTTCCCAGGCTATAAACAACGGCCCCCAGCTGTCTGCTTTCCCTCTGCTAGTTATGAAAATTGCACCGAAGCCCACAACATTTTTTTCAGAAAAATAATCTTTTATTAAATAAATACATGTACAGTAAGCTGCACAAGCTGTACTAATTGTATTTGTCACATACATCTATATGTCTATCTGTTCTAGGTGTATCTACTGTGTGTAATCCATCTCTTTTATCCTGTCAGCTCCTGCAGTGATTTTAAGCTATGCAGCTGTTGAATTGCCGGCTTTTCTTCTATCTATCTATGTAATATATATACAAATATAAACAGTGAAAGCGGAAAGTATTCAGACCCCTTTAAATTTCTCACTCTTTGTTTCATTGCAGCCATTTGGTAAATTCAAAAAAGTTAATTTTTTCTCGTTAATGTGCATTCCGCACCCCATCTTGACTAAAACCCCCATCAGAAATGTAGTAATTTTTGCAAATTTATTAAAAAAGAAAAACTGAAATATCACACGGTCATAAGTATTCAAACCCTTTGCTCAGTATTGCGTAGAAGCATCCTTTTGTGCTAGTACAGCCATGAGTCTTCTTGGGAATGAAGGAACAAGTTTTATCATACCTGGATTAGGGGATCCCCTGCCATTCTTCCTTGCGGATCCTCTCCAGTTCTGTCAGGTTGGATGGTGAAAGTTGGTGGACAGCCAGTCTCTCCAGAGATGCTCAATTGGGCTTAGGTCAGGGCTCTGGCTGGGGCAGTCAAGAATGGTCACAGCGTTGTTCTGGAGCCACTCCTTTGTTATTTTAGCTGTGTGCTTATGGTCATTGCCTTGTTGGAAGGTGAACCTTCTGACAAGTCTGAGGTCCAGAGCACTCTGGAAGATGTTTTCATCAAGGATATCTTTGTACTTGGCCGCATTCATGTTTCCTTCAATGGCAACCAGTCATCCTGTCCCTGCAACTGAAAAACACCCCCATAACATGATGCTGCCACCACGTTTCACTGTTGGGTTTGTATTGGGCAGGTGATGAGCAGTGCCAGGTTTTTCCCACACATACTTCTTAAAATTATCACTAGTGTTGAGCGATACCGTCTGATACTTGAAAGTATCGGTATCGGAAAGTATCGACCGATACCGGCAAAGTATCGGATCTAATCCGATACCGATACCCGATACCAATACAAGTCAATGGGACTCAAGTATCGGACGGTATCCCTGATGGTTCCCAGGGTCTGAAGGAGAGGAAACTCTCCTTCAGGCCCTGGGATCCATATTAATGTGTAAAATAAAGAATTAAAATAAAAAATATTGATATACTCACCTCTCCGACGCAGCCTGCACCTTATCGAGGGAACCGGCAGCCTTCTTTGCTTAAAATGCGCGCGTTTACTGCCTTCCGTGCCGTCTAGAATTCGGCATTCAGGACCTGAAAATTACGTCACGGCTTGTTGTGATTGGTCGCGTCGCGGTCACATGGGCGGCACGCGACCAATCAGAAGCCGTGACGTAATTTTCAGGTCCTGAATGCCTAGAATTCGGCATTCAGGACCTGAAAATTACGTCACGGCTTGTTGTGATTGGTCGCGTCGTGGTCACATGGGCGGCACGCGACCAATCAGAAGCCGTGACGTCACGGAAGGAAGTAAACGCGCGCATTTTAAGCAAAGAAGGCTGCCGGTTACTACCAGGGCGCGTCAGAGGGTGAGTATATCCCTATTTTTTATTTTAATTCTTTATTTTTTACATGGATATGGATCCCAGGGCCTGAAGGAGAGTTTCCTCTCCTTCAGACCCTGGGAACCATACACTGGGAACTTCCGATTCCGATTCCCGATACCACAAAAGTATCGGATCTCGGTATCGGAATTCCGATACAGCAAATATCGGCCGATACCCGATACTTGCGGTATCGGAATGCTCAACACTAATTATCACCAAAAATGTCTATCTTCATCTCATCAGACTAGAGAACCTTATTTCCCATAGTCTGGGAGTCCTTCATGTGTTCCCATTGTCTGGGATTCCTTCATGTGTTTTTTTAGCAAACTCTATGCAGGCTTTCATATGTCTTGCACTGAGGAGAGGCTTCAGTCTGGGCACTTTACCATAAAGGCCCAACTGGTGGAGGGCTGCAGTAGCTTTGTGGAACTTTCTCCCATCTCCCTACTGCATCTCTGGAGCTCAGCCACAGTGATCTTGGGGTTCTTCTTTACCTCTCTCACCAAGACTCTTCTCTCTCGATTGCTCCATTTGGCTGGACAGCCAGGTATAGGAAGACTTCTGGTGGTCCCAAACTTCTTCCATTTAAGGATTATGGAGGCCATTGTGCTCTTAGGAACATTGAGTACTGCAGAAATTCTGTTGCAACCTTGGCCAGACCTGTGCCTTGCACAATTCTGTCTCTGAACTCCTTGGCCAGTTCCTTTGACCTCATGATTCTCATTTGGTCTGACATGCACTGTGAGCTGCGAGGTCTTATATAGATAGGTGTGTGCCTTTCCAAATCAAGTCCTATCAGTTTAATGACCATGTGATATTTCAGTTTTTCTTTTTTAATAAATATGCAAAAATTACTACTACTTCTGTTTTTTTTTCAGTCAAGATGGGGTGCAGAGTGTAAATTAACTTTTTTGAATTTACCAAATGGCTGCAATGAAACAAAGAATGAAAAATGTAAAGGGGTCTGAATACTTTCTGTACCCATTGTATATGTATTTGTCACAGACATCTGTATATCTACTTTTTCTATGTGCATTTACTGTATGCAATCCATCCTTTCTATCCTGCCGGCTCCTGCAGTGATTTTAAACTGAGCGGCTGCTGAATTGTCGGCTTTTTTCTATCTATGTATGTAATGTATTTATATACATACTGTATATGTGTGTGTGTGTGTGTCACTGACATCTTTATATCTATGTATTCTATGCGTATATATCTATCTATCCTATTCTAACCTGTCACTCTGTGATTGTACTGTACACTGCACATGAATTGCCGGCTTTTATTCTTTTACCGAATGTTACCGACTTTTTCTGATTTTAAGAAAGATGCTTGTGTTACCGATCATGAATCCAAATGTACCATATTTGTACCATTTTATGTTTGCCGATCTTTTTCTGAACATATTCGCTCATCTCTACTTATGAAACAAAAAAATACTGGCTTTAATTTTCACAAGTACCCTTACAAAGATCTTATGTACAAATTCCCTGTATCTAGCCGTGTGGTTATTTTTTTTGGAGATCACAGATTGCCGTGATTATACACGGCAACAGCTGACTGACGCAAGTTACAGGTAAATAGTCACGTTTGTGTATCTCTGCAGGCTTTGCGTCAGTCGCACAACTGCTAGATAAAGAAACTCTATTTTTTAAAACACTAGAAAATTATGATTTTTTCAATCGCCTTGCTGACATACTCCAAATGTGGAGTAATAAAGATTATTGCCCCTGCTAAATTATCACGTACGATTATCTCTACCCGGATTGCGCCAGTCACACAACAGCTAGACAATTATTAGGTATTTTAAGCAATAGACGAGGAATATTATTTAGCAAATAGATTTTAAAATGGATGTTACTATATGCTGCCACTGAGGAATGATATTTTGCGGTACAAAAAAAAAAAATAGGCTGTTACACAGAAATATTAAGTGTTTTTTAATATGCAGGTACTACCTAATATTATTTCCCTCTACAAATAGCTGATTTTTATATTTTAGTAATGGATGAAACCCTCTCTATTTCACTCCATAAGCACAGTTTGTTCCTAATACTAACTACTATGAAAAGCGGTGAAAAATAGCAGCGATCTGCAGCATGTACTTGCGATGATGAAAACACCCAGGTGCTTGCCTTTCACTCTCCCTCCTATTAAATCTCTCCATACTTAAATCTCCACCTAACAAACACGTAATCTCTGGAAAATTTTCAACTCTTAACCCCTTTCCCGACATCGGGCGTAATAGTACGATGATGTTGGACACCCTCCCTTTGATGTGGGCTCTGGCGCTGAACCCACATCTTTCCCGGCATCTGTCAGCTGTTTTGAACAGCTGACATGTGGCTGGAACAGCCACGAGTGGAGTCTCCATCTACCTGCAGCTATTAACCCATTAAATGCCGCTGTCAAACGCTGACAGCGGCAATTAACATACACTTCCGGCAATCGCGCTGGAAATCTGCCCATCGGTGACCCCCATCACTCAGCTCATTGACGGGTTGGCATGACAACCATAGGTCTCCTGGAGACCTCTGTGGTTGTCACTGCTGGATTGCTATGAGCACCGCCCGGTGGTCGGCGCTCATAGCAAGTGAGGTATTCTGCTACATAAAGGTGATCTGATCATCGCCTGTATGTAGCAGACCCGATCGGGTTATGGCAGCTTCTAGTCTCCCATGGCGACTATTGAGGCATGCCAAAAGTGAAAAAAAAGTTTTAAAAAATATAACAAAAATAAAAAATATAAAAGTTCAAATCACCCCCTTTTGCCCCATTCAAAATAAAACAATAAAAAAATTAAACATACACATATTTGATATCGCCGAGTTCAGAATTGCCCGATCTATCAATGAAAAATGTATTTACCTGATTGCTAAGCGGCGTAGTAAGAAAAAAGTAAAAACTCCAGAATTACTTTTTTTGGTTCCGCGACATTGCATTAAAATGCAATCACAGGTGATCAAAAGATCATATCTGCACCAAAATGGTGTAATTAAAAATGTCAGCTCAGCATGCAAAAAATAAGCCCTCACCTGACCCGAGATCATGAAAAATGGAGACGTTATGCATAATGTACCCCATAGCCATCCATAAAGTATAATGCACCCCATAGTCATCTGTAAATTATAATGCACCCCATAATGATTCATAACATAAAACGCACCTCCGTAGTCATCCATAAAGTATAATGCACCCCATAGTGATTCATAACATAAAACACACCTCCATAGTCATCCATAAAGTACATTGCATCTCATAGTCATCCATAAAGCATAATGCACCCACATATTCATCTATGTACTAGTATGGCTACTGATTAAAAAATATAATAAGTAAATAAATACTTAATTTCCCTTTGCTCCCCCCCTGTACACATCCTCCAGTGAAGCCAGCAGCTGACTTCGACGTGCAATGGAATCATGTGACGTCACTGCCATGGACCCCGTCTTGTGCATGCTGACGTCAGCTGCTGGCTTCTGATTACTTGGCAGTATATATTGTCTGTGTGCTGATGTTTCTGTGCACCACAACACACTTTTTTGAGGACGCACATCCCGTTGAGGATTCTGCTGGTGTCGGCGGGTCCCCTAACCTGCTGTGACAGCGGTCATTACACCCCTGACTGCAGGCATTCATGTTGTACCACTCTCCTCTATGGTAAACAAACTTCTGTTTGTTACAGCCAAATACTTCATATTTTTACTTATCTGCTATTTTTCTGCACTCCGGTTGCTATGTTTTCATGCATAGCTGGCCTTGTTTTTAAGTTAAAGGTACTGTTTTTGGCCACAGTTCTTCCATATCCACTTCTGGACAGACTTTTCTTAACAGCAGATGAGTGTAGCTGGATCCCATTGTTTGCTATCAGTTGTAAGCTGATAACTCTGCTGGACATCTTCCGATTTCAAAGGAAACTAAACATGATATATCTTTCATCTGCTGTACTAAGTTTCCTTAGCTGATCACTTCATCTATGGTCCTCAATGCTGGAAATACAGGCAGATACTTATCTATTGTGCAATACCATCAGAGAAATGTCTGCTGGGCTCCACATTTATATGCAGCAAGACAACAACCCCAAACATACAGCCATACGGCTCTGATCTCAATATCATCGAGTCTGATACTAGATGGAGAGGCAGAAAGATCTGTTCAATCCAGCATCCAAAGAAGATGTCTGGAGCAACCTCCCTGAAAAGGTAGTCACAAAAAATTGATTAGATTTAGATTTATTTTTTGTTTATTCAGTTTCAATTTTGTTAACTGATAAAAATAAATTTTGAATACTTCTATTTCTAAAGCATTTTTAATTTTCAGATTTTTTTCTACTCTGTCTAAAAGTTTTGCACAGTACTGCATGTATGCATTTTAATGCCAACAGAAGCAGTCTAGCAATCAATTCTTCAAGCTCTAAGATGTAGCTATTATCGTAAATTGGTATGTGACACAAACTCAGAACTCAGAAGTTTTCATCTGAAAAAAAAAAGCTATTAACCTGCAGACTTATGGTTAATCTTTAGGTTATTATCATTGTTAATCTGCCCAGCACTTAGACCCCCGCTGCCAGAAGGAAATTAACTTTATTCCCCCTGGCAACGTTCTGCTTTGAGTCACGGGGCAGCGCCAGCGCCTGTTCAGTTACCTTTCTGTGTAATGTGCTCCCTGCACTGACTGACAGCCAGCCCTAATGATGATTGAGCGGTCAAACAGTGCCCAGAGCTATAGCCACCTCTGTCTATACACAGAGTGGTGACTGAATCTTCATCAGTGCCACCCCAAATGCTTCCGGGTGGGAATAAAGTAAATTTCCTCCGGGCAGCATGAGTCTAAGTACCAGTGCCAGGCAGATTCACAACACTATTAACCTGCAGAATAACTCCGTTTCTTTTCAGATGACAGGTTCTCTTTAAAGTGTTAGCCCAGGGCTGAAATATCAATACATAGTAACATAGTAACATAGTTATTAAGGTTGAAGGAAGACTTTAAGTCCATCTAGTTCAACCCATATCCTAACCTACATGCCCTAACATGTAGATCCAGAGGAAGGCAAAAAAAAACCATGTGGCAAAGAGTAAGCTGCACATTGGGGAAAAAAATTCCTTCCTGACTCCACATACGGCAATCAGACTAGTTCCCTGGATCAACGCCCTATCAAGGAATCTAGTATATATAACCTGTAACATTATACTTTTCAAGAAAGGCATCCATTCCCCCCTTAAATTTAAGTAATGAATCACTCATTACAACATCATACCGCAGAGAGTTCCATAGTCTCACTGCTCTTACAGTAAAGAATCCGCGTCTGTTATTATGCTTAAACCTTCTTTCCTCCAGACGTAGAGGATGCCCCCTTGTCCCTGTCACCGGTCTATGATTAAAAAGATCATCAGAAAGGTCTTTGTACTGTCCCCTCATATATTTATAAATTAAAATAAGATCACCCCTTAGCCTTCGTTTTTCCAGACTAAACAGCCCCAAGTGTAATAACCTATCTTGGTATTGCAGACCCCCAGTCCTCTAATAACCTTGGTCGCTCTTCTCTGCGCCTGCTCTAGTTCAGCTATGTCTTTCTTATACACCGGAGACCAGAACTGTGCACAGTATTCTAAGTGTGGTCAAACTAGTGACTTGTATAGAGGTAAAATTATGTTCTCCTCATGAGCATCTATGCCTCTTTTAATACATCCCATTATTTTATTTGCCTTTGTAGCAGCTGCCTGACACTGGCCACTGAATATGAGTTTGTCATCCACCCATACACCCAGGTCTTTTTCATTGACGGTTTTGCCTAGAGTTTTAGAATTAAGCACATAGTTATACATCTTATTACTTCTACCCAAGTGCATGACCTTACATTTATCCCCATTAAAGCTCATATGCCATTTATCAGCCCAAGCTTCTAGTTTACATAAATCATCCTGTAATATAAAATTGTCCTCCCCTGTATTGATTACCCTGCAGAGTTTAGTGTCATCTGCAAATATTGAAATTCCACTCTGTATACCCCCTACACGATCATTAATAATTATGTTAAAAAGAAGAGGGCTCAATACTGACCCCTGTGGTACCCCACTGCTAACCACAACCCAGTCAGAGTGTGCTCCATTAATAACCACCCTTTGTTTCCTATCCCTGAGCCAGCTCTCAACCCACTTACACATATTTTCCCCTATCCCCATTATTCTCATTTTATGTATCAACCTTTTGTGTGGCACCGTATCAAAAGCTTTTGAAAAGTGCATATACACTACGTCCACTGCGTTCCCTTGGTACAGTCCGGAACTTACCTCCTCATAGAAATTGATCAGATTTGTCTAACAGGAACGGTCCCTAGTAAACCCATGCTGGTATTGGGTCATGAGGTTATTCCTCTTCAGATACTCCAGTATAGCATCCCTTAGAATGCCCTCCAGGATTTTACCCACAGTAGAGGTTAAGCTTACTAGCCTATAATTTCCGAGTTCAGTTTTTGTCCCCTTTTTGAATATTGGCACCACATTTGCTATACGCCAGTCCTGTGGTACAGACCCTGTTATTATGGAGTCTTTAAAGAATAAAAATAATGGCCCATCAATGACTGTGCTTAATTCCTGCAGTACTCGGGGGTGTATCCCATCCGGACCCGGATGGGATACACCCCCAAGTACTGCAGGATGGGATATTTGTCAGTTTTAGTGATTTTTAGACGCTGACATACTTCCTGCTGGGTTAAGCAGGTGACACGTAATGGGGAATTTTTGCTAATGACCTATCCATATTGTCAGGCTCATTAGTTGAGGTAGATGCTCTAAGCCTCAGGGCCAGGTGGGCACAGATCTTGGGTGTTGATGCAGGAAATGAGGACTTGGCACAGACACTAATCTCAGGTGCAGCAGAATGGATGAAGTGAAACCCAGCAGAAATTAATACAAGCGCAAAACTACATCACTGATGATGGAGAACACCATATAGGACTAGGGAGATGATGTTATTGATCGGCTCCAAGCAACCTGCAAAAATTGTTGTGGAGCACAATAGAGGGCAGTGGATGCAGGAGAAGGGAGCGAATCCTAGACAGGTGTGTAATATATAGGTTCAGTCATCGCTATATGATCCGTCTTATACCCAACACACCCACCAATAAGCTAAGATTTGCTCCAGAATGGCTGAAACTTAGCAATGTATCGGGCAGTACAGAACTCGGCAGCAGCCACTAAGCAATGTACAAGGCTGCTATGTTCAACCCTGAACATCGCTTAGTTTCAGCCACTTCTGGAGCAGTTTTCATATGATTGGTTGTGGGGCAGTTTGCCAGGTCACCACATCTCATATTGACAGCTTATCCCAGTTCATCAATAGTTTAGTCCTGGATAACCCCTTTATTGTAGTAAGTAAGAGTCATGTGTATCTATACTACTTGGCATTTTCACTTTAGAGACTGAGATTTTCATAATTTTTATTATGCATTTTGCAGCAAATGTCTTTCTACTGGTGGGAAGTCCATGTAAAAAATTAATATTAGTACCCCAGGGTATCACACCTCATACTACATGGCTAATAAGTGGCCATCCGATATGTGATCTATACATTGACCATTTGGAACAATATGATTTGAACTATATTTTAGAATTGGCCTTTAGCAGCCGCAAAATAACCACCAGTCTGATTAAAAAGACTCATAATCTTAAAAATGTATATACAGATATATATTTCAAATAAATATGTACCGATAATTAGTTCAGTGTGGAATACATAGAACAAAGTATGTCTATGTTTTTCTACTATCTGCTTCAATGTAATTGAGGATGTGGTAGCTTTTAAGCTATTGGAAATTCACTTACTTTGTCAGGCAGAACTAGGGCTTTAAATATTCATCATATTGGTTGTTTGTGCTGTCAAGGCAGAATTTAATGCATCATATACATATAACTGTGCTCATTATCTTACCACTATGCACTAATAATTGAGTTGGGCTGCAAACCAAAATAAAACTTCTCTTGCCATAGTGATTTAACAGTATTACATAAACAAATCTGTGATTAGGGGAATGAATATTAAAACCTTGGAAACCAATATTGAATTTTTGTACATTTATAGTCACCTTCGCATGAATTTAAAGAGTCATATATACAGAAACCAGGATTATTGCTTTATTTTTGTGTATAAACTCACAGCCACAGAAACCAAATTAATCTACTATAAATGCACATTTCTAGACAAGTGTATCACATACTTGTCCTACATAATAGCACTGATCCTACACATATTAATAACTAGAGGATTTATCTTGTCTGCCACCTTGCAATTTTCTTTAAGAATATGGACACCATCAGGTATATGTTTTTTTTTTACTTAAATGCATGAATTTAATTCCAAACATCATTTCAATTGGGTTTTATTAAGAATAAGAATTCTGCACCTTTTCTGTAGCTTCTGCACTAATGTTGACTGCAGAAAGAGTTGTCTATGAAACCATCAGCTTTTTCTGACAGGAGAGTTGGTAACTCCCTTATCTGTCTTTTTCTGAGCTCCTCAGTAGGCACATAGAGGCTATACCGGCAACACACTCGGCGGCTGTGGCGCCCACAATTTTAACAAAATTTTCATCCCTAAAATGTTGAATATTATGGTAGATCAGGCACTGCAGGCACGATAACGTCACTACATTGTGCCTGTAATGTGGAGCCATGGTAATTGTGCTACACAGACCACAGCAGCGCATCAGAGGAACAGGGTGAGGAAAGTCATTTATTTTTTTAAATGTCAGTAATTATGGGGGCCCTTACACTGAGTGAAGGGCTAGTGGGGAGCTAATGCTGTGTGGGCAATAATACTGAGTAGGAGGGTGGGCACCATTATCCTGAGTTGGGGACTGAGAATGCTCCCATACTGAGTGGTGTGCTCTAGATGTCCTTATTCTGTTTTGAAATGTGTGGTGACTATCATATTGTGTGAGGGGCTGTGCGGGCTATTAAGCTGAGTGGTGGGCTGTAAAGGCTATCATAGTGAGTGGCAGTCATCATACTCACAGGCCATTATAATGTGTAGTGGACATGATACTGTGTACGTGTGGGGGGAACTATGGGGATATCACACTATGGTGAGCATTTTAGGGGCATCATACTGTGGTAATGGTACTGTGGGGACTTCAAACTTTGCTGGAGTTACTTTTGAGCCATTATACTCTACATGTAGGGTGAAACTGTGTGTGTGGGGACCTCATGCTGAGTGGGCAATAATGCTGTGTAGGAGGGTGGCTTTCATTATCCTGTCTGGCGAACTCTGGGTGCTTCCATACTGAGTGGTGTGCTGTAGGTGCCCTCATTCTCTTTAGGGGTGTGTAGTAGCTTACTGTGTGAGGGGCTATGGGGGCTCTTATGCTGAGTGGTGGTTTGTAGAGCCTTATCATAGTAAGTGGGAGCCATCATACTCACATGCCATTATACTGTGTGGGGGACATAATGGATATGGAGGAACTATGTGGATAACATACTATGGGGAGCATTTTAGGAGCATCATACTGTGGAGATGAAATTTTGAAATTTGTATTCATTAGCCTTCTGACTGAGCACTCCACCTTTTAGCCACAGGTGTTTTAATTACAGCAGGCCCACTACCCCTCCACAGAGAGATAGCTTTTAGCCTAAGAGAGGACTCACATTAGGTTCCCATTCAGATGAAGACTTTATTCTAAGAGAGGAATGGCAGTGTTTGGTCCTGGAAAATAGAAACGCCTTACTGTTGCTTCCAGGTACAAAAGAACTGGCCAAATTATGCGCTAAGCTTCTCAATTTTTCATATTTTTAGTGCAGTAATGCAATTCAACTTTCATATATTTCATATTTGCATGCTATGGCGCTACAGAGTGCTGCCTTTTTTGTTTGTATGTATACAAGTTGGTGACTCTAGGTTCAGCACCTGTTCACACTTAGTCTATGTTTGGATATGACGGTCAGTTCTTTGAAATTTTTATTCATTATCCTTCTGACTGAGCACTCCGCCTTTTAGCCACAGGTGTTTTAATTACAGCAGGACCACTACCCCTCCACAGAGAGAGAGATTTTAGTCTAAGAGACGACTCACATTAGGCTCCCATTCAGATGAAGACTTTGTTCTAAGAGAGGAATGGCAGTGTTAGGTCCTAGAAAAGGGAAACGCCTTACCGTGGCTTCCAGGTACACATGAATTGGCCAATTTATGCACTAAGCTGTCTCAATTTTTCATATTTCTAGTGTATTAATGCAATTCAATTTTCATATTTCATATTTGCATGCTATGGCGCTACAGAGTGCTGCCTTTTTTGTTCATAATCCAAATGTAGCATACCGGGGATGCAGGTGCTGTGGAGCAAGGTCACAAGAGGTAGGGTAGCTATTGTAGGAAGCCGGCGACTGCAGTTGCGAGGTGATGCAGGGTGTCCTGGGCTGGTATGGAGGGCGTGTCCCGACGGTGCAAGCTGAGGGCCCTGTGCTTTCTGAAAATATTTTCATGAGCAGAGTCCATGCTCTGGCCATTGATTTCCCAGTGGTGGGCTTCAGGCAAATGGCCACCTTACGCGGTGCATGCACAGACTGAGATTTCAGCTCCCAATAGCCGAGATTGCAATCTGCGCATGCGCCACCTCTGGCGGACTAATTACGATTTTTACTATGGGTTCCTGAGATTTTTGTGTTGTTTTTCTGTTTTAGCTGGGAAGGCTGTGTGTATTTTCCCCTCTTGTTGGTTTATGCTGCCTTATAATAACCCAACCGAAGATTTAAAGAGACAGTGCTCCATATATCGCCACGTGAGTTGAACTACCAAAACAGATTGTGGTGCCATTGAAAATAAAGGTTAATCCTACAAAATCAAATCCCACTTACTTACTTGGTTCTGTCAACAGAAAAATAAAAGTGTATGGCTCTCAAAAAATGGTAACATACATGCATGATATTTATTAAAAAATAGCATTACTTTACCTAACATTAGTGAAAAATACAGAAATATATAAATTTTGTATCGCTGTAGCCAAATGACCAACTTAGTATGCCATTTACACAATAAAGTGAATCATATAAAATTGAAGCATCCTTAAAAACTAGAAATGGCCGGGTCAATTTATTGGACTCTGGTCCCTTGACGATGTTAGCTGTCTCTGGCTGCTGGACAAGACACTCAAAAATATTTTAGTTTGCAGAATCCCCACGTGGTTTGTAATTTGCTGGCCTGGCACAATATCCTCATTGCAGAGTGGTGACAGGATAATATCAAATCATCCCAGAAAATCAAAAGGTGCATCTGGAATGCCATAAGGTAAGAGATTTCTTAAGTCTCTCCTTTAGTGGCCATTGAACATTGACCTGGCTCATGGTCTGGAATCCTGCAAATTCATCCTCCCATACCTATTAAAAGTTGAGAAATTTTTAGTCCACTCCTCATCCAAAAATAATTTGTAAAGGTTTTAGCAATACTCCCAAATGGTGCCATTTTAGCACAAAACTAGTTGTGCAAAAACTGCCCTCATCCAGTTATATCCATTCAAATATTAAATCACCCAGACTAATTTTTACAGTATATACAGCTTTTTTTCACTCAAAATCCTGAATATTACTAGCATAAGGCATCAATGTCTAATCAGCAGGTCGTCTAAGTGTCGATCGGTGAATTGTCAATCAGCGGTCGCTTGGTAGCCTGTTTACATACAGTAGGTTAGACCACAGTAAATGATGAACACTGAGTGATCTGTAATAGTTGCTCAGTGTGATAGACTGCCATGGTTCTCAGCAGTGCAGGTCCTGTTTCCTGTTTAAACCGGACGATTCCCCGTAGAGAATGCCAATCTTTAGCCTCACACAAAATATCATTTCACCCAATGAATGCGTCTTCATTTGGTGATCAGCAGCCTGTTTACATGGTAACATTATCGTGGAGTGAGAGTTCTTAAGAACACTCTTTCACGATAATTGTTCAATGTAAATGGAGCTTTACTCCTGTCAATAGCTAAAAAGAGGCAAGAGCAATAAAGAAGCAATCTGCTACTTCATCTCCTACTTGCACCGTGCCGCTTTCATTTAACTTCTCTGTTTATCTAGACATCTTGTCACATTTTAAGTTTTTTTCCAAATAAAGATCTTATTCTGTTCCTATTGTGCTTTTAGTAATGTCCCAATATTGTAGATTTTCTCACCCATAGATTTACCATAACAATTTTTACAATGCTAAAAAATGAACTTAACTCTTATTCAGCTTAAAAAGCAAGCATGGTAACATTTAGGATACGTGACACCGTTGCAACAATGAACATTGTTCTTCGTACAATATTATTTAACCCCTTAGTGATGGAGCCACATTTTTTAAATCTGACCAGTGTCACTTTATGTGGTAATAACTTTGCAACGCTTCAACAAATCCCAGTGATTTTGAGATTTTTTTTTCGTGACACATAATACTTTACGATAATGGTAAATTTAGGTCGATATGTTTTGTGTTTATTTATAAAAAAATATCAAATATTTGAGAAAAATGTTAAAAAATTAGCAATTTTCTAAATTTGAATGATTATCCCTTTAATCCAGATGGTCATTCCACAGCAAACCATTAATAAACAACATTCCCCACATGTCGGCTTTACAACAGCACCATTTGTAAAATGTTATTTTATTTTGTTAGCACTTTAGGAGGTTTAAAAATGTAGCAGCAATTTTAAATTTTTTCAAAGAAATTTACAAAATTTATTTTTTAAGGACTTATCCATGTTTGAAGTGACTTTAGGGGTCCCATATATTGGGAAACCCCCAAACGTGATACCATGTTAAAAACAGCACCCCTAGACGTATTGAAAACTACTGTCAGGTAGTTTATTAACCCTTCAGGTGCTTTACAGGAATTAATGCAAAGTGGTATGACAGAAATGAAAATGTGCATTTTTACCAACTAAATACCTCTAACTTTTGAACAGAATACTACAGCCATCAGACTGTAAGGCCACTATTTGCAAACATCAGGACCACAAAATAATGATCTGAGGGCACCAGATTGGATAAAGAGAAAGTCCCCACAGTCTGTTAACCATTTATAGTGATGTAGTCATTATTGACAGCAGCATCTAAGGGGTTAAACAGACTTGGACGGTGCAAACACTGATCGTGGCTGATGCATCAAGTTGTCAGCTATAGTGGACAGCCAACAGCTGCTGGATTGTCACCTGTATGGGGAGGCTAGTCTCTTATATCTCAGGTCAGTTAAAAGACGTATTGGCGGTCATTAAGGGGTGTTAATATCATGTTTATCATTCTTTTTGTTTTGCAGCCCATGGGCCGCATGTTACTGGGCAGGAGAAGCTGAGTATTTTGATAAATAGGTTTGTGGTAGTTCTCGTTCTGTTTAGTTTATTATCCATGTGCTGACCATAAGCCAGATTGGTAGCATATGGACAGCCCACTGAGTAATGCTACCCTATGTGATGATTCACATGAACACTTTTTGGTCTATATAGCTTTCTATGGACAGGTGCAAACCAGTCAGACCTGAGTCCTGCTCTGCCACATCTATTGAGGCCTGTTCACACATAGAGAAGTTTTACACTAGAGACAGGACGATCCTGATTGGGTAATCCCTGTTGCGGTGGGATGGCTCTTATACTTTTTTGATCAATATATTGTCAACTAAGAACCCTATGTTATTTACATGCACTATTTGATTACTTATAACGGGGTTATTTGCAGAATTTAGTTTTTTATCTTAGGTTATGTTTATACAACCTTAATAATTTCATTCATTGCAATAGCACATTTATAATATATTTATTTACCTGTCACTTGCAATTTCAAATACATCTCTCAGATATAAAAAACAAACTAAGAAGCATTTCCATCAAAGTTTTTACCCTCTTCATGTATTGCAATCATCATATTCTATAGCACTGTGTACTTACAATTGCATATTTTGCCTTTCTACCCTGTAAATTCTTCTCGTTTTTCTGTTTTATGTAGACACAAGAAATCTCTTTTCCTTGCAAAAACCATTCCCCTCTTCAACTCCTGACATCCCCCTTCCCCTGCCAGAACTTTTGTAGTGAATCATGACTCATGCAAGGAAAATTGACCTCCTGTTTTTATTTAGAGCTTAGGATTCAGCTAGTCTGTTTTTAATCACGTGATGTCATAGACCTAATGGTAACCGAAAAATTAGCTGGGTAGAAAGACAAAAAGAGCAATTGTAAGTACACAGTGCTATATAATAAGATGATTGCAATATATTAAGAGGATGAAAACTTTGATGGGAGTGCTTCTTTAATCCATTCACCACCTATGACATATATATGTCATAGATCGTGTCCCTGAATTTCTTGCGGGCTCCAACACTGATCTCGCATATTTTCTGGCACATCTCAGCTGATTTCATCAGCTGACCTGTGCCACTAACAGCCGCATGTGGAATTGTGATCCACCCGCAACTGTTAACAAGTTAAATGCTACTGTCACTCTTTGACAACAGCATTTAACATGGCCGCTCTGGAAACACGCCACTAATCCCACCCATTGGTGCCTTTGTCACATGACCACAGAGCGCCAATGGGTTGGCATGACCTGGATTGGCCTCAAAGCAAGTAAAATCTAAAAAAAAGTTTTTTAAAAACATTAAAAAATGAAAAAAAATATAAACATTGAAATCACCCCCATTTCGCCCGATGCAAAATAAAACAATAAAAAATACACATATTTGTTATCGCCACACTCAGAAATGCCTGATCTATCAAAAGATTAAAAAAATTAATCCGATCTGTAAACAGCCTAACAAGAAAAAAAATCAAAACATCAGAATTGCGTTTTTTCAGTCACCACAACATTGCAATAAAATGCAATAACAGGCGATCAAAACATTGTATCTCCCTGAAAACTCTATCAATAATAACATCAGCTCGGCGTGCAAATAGTAATTGTTACTTTTTTATGCTTTTCTCAATAAATTTGTGATTTTAACTGAAGATCCTGACCTTGATCTTCCTTTGCAATATCTGGTATAGGTAGGTTAGTAGAGGAAGGGATTAATATGAGTTCAGTTTTGGAGAGATTCAATTTAAGATTGAAGGAGGACATGGTGTTAGAGAAGCAGACAGACAATCCCTGCTATTTTGTACTAAGGTAGAGATAAGGTTAGGAGAAGAGGTATATAATTGGGTGTCATCAGCATATAAATGGTACTGGAAACCAAATATGCTGAAAGTTTGTTCAATAGAGAGAAGAAGAGGAGGCCTAGGACTGATGCTTGAGAACTCCAACACTAAGGTGTAGCACACAATACAGTGAAGAGTGGTCAGAGAAGTAGGAGGAGAACCTAGAGAGAGCAGTTTCTTTGGGACCTATAGAGTGGAGCTGTGATGGACATGTTATCAGACTGACCACCAGAGACTGTACGCATGTCCAAAGACATGCTGGGGAACCTGGGGACTCCTGCAGTGGAATGTGGACATGGCAGAAAGTGTGCTGCATGAGGAACAGGACCTGCGATCACGTGAACACTAGGGGAGTGATTGGGGTGGATGTTGTGAACTCTGTTTCCGGGCTCCCTCCTGTGGTCGTGAGTGGTACTGTGTGAGTTCTCTCTTTGGGCTCCCCCTGTTGGCTCTTTTTGTTATGTTGCAGGTTTCTGGCTGGGATCAGCTGTCTCGTCATCTGCTAGTCAGGTTTCCTATTTAATCCACCTGGTCCTTCATTCCTTGCCTGTTGTCGTTGTATTCAGTGCTATTCTGATTGCTCCTGTCTACATCCATTATCAGTCTCTCAAGAGAAGCTAAGTTTTGTTTGCTTATTTTTGCTCATCTGTGTTCAAGATGTTTCCTAGTATATGATGAGTTTTGTCCAGCTTGCTAATATGTGATTTCCTTGCTTGCTGGTGCTCTGGGGTGCTGAGTTGCTCCCCCCACATCGTTAGTTGGTGTGGGGGTTCTCGCATTCTCTGCGTGGATATTTTTGCATAGGGTTTTTTACTGACCGCACAGATCCCTTGCTATTTTCTGCTATCTAGCGTTAGCGGGCCTCATTTGCTCAACCTGTTTCATCTCTGCGTTTGTCTTTTCCTCTTAACTCACCGTTATTATTTGTGGGGGGCTTCTATATCTCTGGGGTTATTTCTCTGAGGCTAGTGAGGTCTTTACTTTCTCTTTAGGGGTAGTCAGTTTCTCCGGCCGTGAAGAGACGTCTAGGATTTCAGGAAACGTTCCACGGCTGCCTATAGTGTTTGCGGTTAGGATCAGGTTTGCGGTCAGTCCAGTTACCACATCCCCAGAGCTCGTCCTATTATCTTCTACTTAGCTGGTTAGATTTGTGATCCTAAGCCACTGAGGATCATAACAGGTGGAGCTAGGTCCCGGACTCCTAGCAGGGATAGCGGGACCCAGCAGAGCCGGGAGAATAGTCAGTAAAGCCAAGGTCAGAAGCCAGAGAAGGCAACACAGTACCAGGAGAACAGGCAGGCAGGAAGTCAGGGACATTGCCGGAGTAGAGCCAAGAGTAACACAGAAAGTACAGAATCTGCAGACCAATATCAATACGAGAAACAGACCGGGTCATACACAGAGCAATTGTATAGAAGTAGACAATATACACAAGTATACAAGGGTCAGTTACTCAGCCAGGAACAGATGTATCACTGACAATGAGCATAGCACCAGTGCGGTTACTTATAGCCCTCCCCAAACCAAAGAGAGGCCACATAGGATTAACCCTAGAAGGACCGTAACAGAACTTCCAGGCAGACCATTTCAGGAGCATAGTGAGGAGGAGCTCGTGATCCATAGTGTCAAATGCAGCAGAGAGAATTGGGAGAATCAACATGGAGTAGTAACCATTAGATTTAGCTGTTAGTAGACCATTAGGGACTTTAGTAAGAGCACTAGGCAAAGTGCACTCCAAGCATTGGAAAATATTATTTATTCATCCATTAAACAGTGTATAAGTATGTGAGGTTTCAGTCTAACCAACCTTCATCAAACATACACTATAACTGAAAAAGAAAAGAATATACAATGAGTAAAGAAAGAAAACAATAAACAAAGAAATAGTATAAAACACTGAAATAAAGCAATAAATACATTATAATAGAAAGGTATTCAGTAGAATTAAATAATGTATATAGCAATGTACTTAGATAATAGAGATATACACTCACCGGCCACTTTATTAGGTACACCATGCTAGTAACGGGTTGGACCCCTTTTGCCTTCAGAACTGCCTCAATTCTTCGTGGCATAGATTCAACAAGGTGCTGGAAGCATTCCTCAGAGATTTTGGTCCATATTGACATGATGGCATCACACAGTTGCCGCAGATTTGTCGGCTGCACATCCCAAAGATGCTCCATACAAGGCAGGATGGATCCATGCTTTCATGTTGTTTACGCCAAATTCTGACCCTACCATCCGAATGTCGCAGCAGAAATCGAGACTCATCAGACCAAGCAACGTTTTTCCAATCTTCTACTGTCCAATTTCGATGAGCTTGTACAAATTGTAGCCTCAGTTTCCTGTTCTTAGCTGAAAGGAGTGGTACCCGGTGTGGTCTTCTGCTGCTGTAGCCCATCTGCCTCAAAGTTCGACGCACTGTGCGTTCAGAGATGCTCTTAGGCCTACCTTGGTTGTAACGGGTGGCGATTTGAGTCACTGTTGCCTTTCTATCAGCTCGAACCAGTCTGCCCATTCTCCTCTGACCTCTGGCATCAACAAGGCATTTCCGCCCACAGAACTGCCGCTCACTGGATTTTTTTTCTTTTTCGGACCATTCTCTGTAAACCCTAGAGATGGTTGTGCGTGAAAATCCCAGTAGATCAGCAGTTTCTGAAATACTCAGACCAGCCCTTCTGGCACCAACAACCATGCCACGTTCAAAGGCACTCAAATCACCTTTCTTCCCCATACTGATGCTCGGTTTGAACTGCAGGAGATTGTCTTGACCATGTCTACATGCCTAAATGCACTGAGTTGCCGCCATGTGATTGGCTGATTAGAAATTAAGTGTTAACAAGAAGTTGGACAGGTGTACCTAATAAAGTGGCCAGTGAGTGTATATTGTAAGTGTAGAAAAAAGAAGCAATGAAAATATAAACCAGAGAACTATAGACCATATTAAAAGATGCGAGGCTTTCTGGATTCACAGTTTACAGACTTTTGATGATACCACCCAGAGGGTATAATTAACACACTCTCCAGAAACATGATTGTGACCACCATTAGTCACAAAATACCATTATTGACTCCCTTTAACTAACATGTCAACTAAGGAGGACCAAAGGAAGCTTTGTTTGAGTTATAAAATTAATTATATTTTATTCGTTACAAAATTACTATTAAAAAGACATAAGTATATAAAAGCACATGATACATATATAACAGTGCATATGACACAAAAGTGTAAGAAAAGACACCAGAACAAAAGGAAGTGTCCCGCATGAGTCATTAATTATGTGTATCCATACATGCAAAATCTATAGGATGTCAACAAGCTTTTAACCCCAAATATTGCCTCCAACTGGTGGGAATTAATACCTATCTTAGTTGCCTATTGTATCATATCATAAGTTGGGCATATATAACAGGAAATACCCCCAGCATAAAGCATGTGGCCGTAACCCCATAGCCATGGGGGCGCTAAATACAGGGGTCCTGTGAAATGAACATGGGGAAAGCCTGTCTCACCTGGCGCAGGGACACTCCAACACGCACCCCGATGCGCGTTTCGCCTCTCGTAAGCTTCGCTTTATCAAGGGGAAGTGTGATTAGAGTGGTTTACAGGACCTTATATTACCCTGGCAACGGCCCATGTGATCAACACATAGTAGTACCCGCCCCCCTGCCATATCTGACGGCGCATGCGCATACCGCCGTCCCAATCTCCCCACCCCAGCCCGGACTTGCTGTGCCGCGCATGGGAGCAGGCACCGATTGGTCCCGATCTCATGTGCAGGTGAGCATCGCCGGACAGGAGCGGGTGATCGCGGGGGGCGGAGCCGCGAGCGCGCACTATAGCAGGGGTATGTAAGCATAATCAAAAAACAAACAAAACAGTGCATAAGTGATCAATGCAGGTTATCTTCGCAGGTAGGGGTCCAAACCTTTGCAGATTTTTCCGGTATAAATTTGGCAGAGTCCAGTCTGTAATCCCATTTTAACCATTTATCAGCCATTGTTGCTTATCTCTTGTACAGAAACCGGGGAGACCATAGTATTGGAACAATGTTCCCTATTAACCAACGAAAGAGCGCCCTATGTCATAAACAAAAAGAAAAAAGTGAATTTAAAACCAAACATGAAACACACTAACAAAATAAAATACAGGATAAAGTAAAGGGGAAATTTCCGGTGATCCATAAGGGGACAACTCACAAATATGAGGCAAAATTAAGGGATTCATTTAAACCAGCCGGTTTCGTAGTTCCCAGCGTCACGATCCATTTTAGTTCCCGTTGCGCTAGTAACTTTTTTACATCTCCCCCTCTGATACCAGTATGTACAACGTCTATACCACTGACTTGAAAGTCCCTGGGATTGCAATTATGCACCATACGGAAATGTTTAGGTATTGTTTTGAGGGATGCCACGTCCTCTACTGTTGCGGCAGCACAAATATCACGTACGTGTTCCCTAATGCGTATTCTCAATTCCCTAGATGTTAGCCCTATATATATAAGGGGGCAGCTACAAGTTGCGTAATAAATTACGTTTTTTGTGCTGCAAGAGATGAATTCCCTAATTTGAAATTCTTTCTGGTCTGTTGAAACAAAAGACGACATTTGGCGGGCATTAGTACATGCCATGCAATGGCCGCATTTAAAAAAAAAAAATGAAAACAATTGTAGAGACATTGCCTTCATATGTTAAGGACACGACGGACGTCCTTACGAGGGTTGATGGCGCCTTTGTGGACGGAGACATCATCCTGGTAACAGCGGATGTTGAAATGTTGTACACTTGCATTAACCATGAGGATGGTATCCGGGCGGTCCGCTTCTTCCTCGGGACCTCCAACCTGGACGGCCCTCTGTGTGAATTCGTCCTTGAACTGCTGCACTTTGTCCTCACGCATAATTTTTTTACTTTCAAAGACCAGTTTTATCAACAAAAGCGTGGCGCAGCCATGGGCGCGGCCTGTGCCCCCGTGTACGCCAACCTCTTTCTAGGTCACTGGGAGAGGTTGGTTTTTGGTGATGCAGGGGCGGGGGCCGCGGACCATGTGCTGTGCTGGCTACGCTACATTGATGATGTTTTGTTTTTTTGGCGGGGGACGGTGCAGCAGTTGGACGAGTTCTTGGCGGGATTAAATGACAATGGTTTGAATATCAAATTGACATATAGATATGATAAGACCAAAATTGATTTTTTGGACATCAGTCTGGAGGTGGACTCAATGTCCACCATTCAGACTGATGTCTTTCGCAAAGAGACGTCAGTAAATTCATTGATCCACGCCACGACTGCGCACAACCAGTCCACTGTGAGGGCCGTCCCGGTTGGACAGTTTCTGAGGATGCGGCGGATCTGCTCGACGGACCAGAGATTTGAAACACAGGCCTCTGACTTGAAAAAACGATTTGAACAACGGGGTTATAGCCAGAGATGCATAAAGCGCGGTTACAACAGAGCTAAATCGGTGTCCCGCAGTTCATTATTATATCAACAAAGGTATAAAAATAAAAAAGATAACAACATACGATTCATCTCAGTGTTCAATCACGAGTGGGACAATATGCGGGGGATATTGACCAAATATTGGCCTGTGTTGAGTGCTGAACCCTCCCTGAGACCCTTCTTGTCAGATAAACCTCTTATGACGCCCCGGCGAGCCAAGAACTTAAGTGATCTATTAATTAAGAGCCATTATGTGGCACCAAGTAGAAACTATTTTGGCATAACGCAACCCAGGAAGGGTTTTTTTAAATGCGGCCATTGCATGGCATGTACTAATGCCCGCCAAATGTCGTCTTTTGTTTCAACAGACCAGAAAGAATTTCAAATTAGGGAATTCATCTCTTGCAGCACAAAAAACGTAATTTATTACGCAACTTGTAGCTGCCCCCTTATATATATAGGGCTAACATCTAGGGAATTGAGAATACGTATTAGGGAACACGTACGTGATATTTGTGCTGCCGCAACAGTAGAGGACGTGGCATCCCTCAAAACAATACCTAAACATTTCCGTATGGTGCATAATTGCAATCCCAGGGACTTTCAAGTCAGTGGTATAGACGTTGTACATACTGGTATCAGAGGGGGAGATGTAAAAAAGTTACTAGCGCAACGGGAACTAAAATGGATCGTGACGCTGGGAACTACGAAACCGGCTGGTTTAAATGAATCCCTTAATTTTGCCTCATATTTGTGAGTTGTCCCCTTATGGATCACCGGAAATTTCCCCTTTACTTTATCCTGTATTTATTTTGTTAGTATGTTTCATGTTTGGTTTTAAATTCACTTTTTTCTTTTTGTTTATGACATAGGGCGCTCTTTCGTTGGTTAATAGGGAACATTGTTCCAATACTATGGTCTCCCCGGTTTCTGTACAAGAGATAAGCAACAATGGCTGATAAATGGTTAAAATGGGATTACAGACTGGACTCTGCCAAATTTATACCGGAAAAATCTGCAAAAGTTTGGACCCCTACCTGCGAAGATAACCTGCATTGATCACTTATGCACTGTTTTGTTTGTTTTTTGATTATGCTTACATACCCCTGCTATAGTGCGCGCTCGCGGCTCCGCCCCCCGCGATCACCCGCTCCTGTCCGGCGACGCTCACCTACACATGAGATCGGGACCAATCGGTGCCTGCTCCCATGCGCGGCACAGCAAGTCCGGGCTGGGGTGGGGAGATTGGGACGGCGGTACGCGCGTGCGCCGTCGGATATGGCAGGGGGGCGGGTACTAGTATGTGTTGATCACATGGGCCGTTGCCAGGGTAATATAAGGTCCTGTAAACCACTCTAATCACACTTCCCCTTGATAAAGCGAAGCTTACGAGAGGCGAAACGCACGTCGGGGTGCGTGTTGGAGTGTCCCTGCACCAGGTAAGACAGGCTTTCCCCATGTTCATTTCACAGAACCCCTGTATTTAGCGCCCCCATGGCTATGGGGTTACGGCCACATGCTTTATGCTGGGGGTATTTCCTGTTATATATGCCCAACTTATGATATGATACAATAGGCAACTAAGATAGGTATTAATTCCCACCAGTTGGAGGCAATATTTGGGGTTAAAAGCTTGTTGACACCCTATAGATTTTGCATGTATGGATACACATAATTAATGACTCATGTGGGACACTTCCTTTTGTTCTGGTGTCTTTTCTTACACTTTTGTGTCATATGCACTGTTATATATGTATCATGTGCTTTTATATACTTATGTCTTTTTAATAGTGTTTTTGTAACGAATAAAATATAATTAATTTTATAAATCAAACAAAGCTTCCTTTGGTCCTCCTTAGTTGACATGTTAGTTAAAGGGAGTCAATAATGGTATTTTGTGACTAATGGTGGTCACAATCATGTTTCTGGAGAGTGTGTTAATTATATTGTTTTCTGTGTTTCTCACTGCCAAATCCAGTTATACAATTATGGACTATAGAGCCCGCGACGGAGCATGGCTCACACAATTGAATGATGTATTTAAGGACACCAGTGGTACAGGTGGTGAGGGGAAAGATAAGGGGTTAAATGAGATGACACTCAAATTTAAAGATCTTACAAGAAAAAGAACAAAAATATGGTGGAACCATGCGTTCCTAGACAAGTACCTACAAAAAGGATTAATTCCTAGGGGATTGAGAGTCCAGGTATTCCCCTCATTCCCGGTAGAAAATCCAGAAATACGGGAAAAATGGGAGAATTATGCCAATGATTGCTCAGCCGGGTTTATGCAGATTTTGAAGGAAATGAATGCAGAGTCTTTGCAAACCATAGAAAAAGAGATGGATGAGTTACAGAATTCTATTAAAAAAGAGATGTCAATGGAGGCATTGAAAAGGTTCAATGCTGAAATACAAGATGAGATACAAAAATGGGCTGAGGACATTCAGCAGACTAAAGCTAAAAAGTTTCAAAGGGATATTCATGACAAACAGCAAAATAGGATGTATAAGTGGAGAAATCTCAATGAAAGATCCCGTCCCTACTTTAGGAATGAGTCACAATCACGCTCAAGATCAGCATCCATCCGATCTGGTAGGGGGGATATACAATATACTAAGAAAAATAATCGAACAGAGGTGGAAAACGAGGGAGCCTCCACAAGTGATAATTACAAAAAGGCAAATACCCGGCAAAATGCCAAAAAAAGAACTGAGGCAAAGCAGCCCGAGATTGGGTCTCAGGGAGGCCTTCAGGTAATTAACTTGTCCGATCACCAGCTAACTCGTACGCAGTTACAGGTATTAAGTAAGGGCCTCTCGTTTTCACCGACTAACAAATATGATTATTTTACAGCATTGAAAGATGTCCACCTGTTTTCACGTAAGCTTATCCTGAAAAAACTATACAACAAAGGAGGAAATGATTTGGAGGGTTGGAGTGTTGCAGAGAGAGACACCATTAGGATTTTGGAGGAACTCCTTGAGGAACAGACTCCAGAAGTTGAAGGTGGGTTCCCCAAAAATATTCTCCCCAGATCGACGAGTTTCCCCCCCTTGTCACTTTGCCCGGCGGTAGAAATTTTTACCAAACTGGTAACAAATGATTTAAAAACATTATCGACCCAACGCCGGTATGACAATCTGACTCATATACAAAGAGAAAGCATCCGACAGTTGCAATCTATGGAGGATGTTGTGTTTAAAGCAGCTGACAAGGGGGGGAATATCGTGGTCTGGCCTGTCGTGAAATATGAACGTGAGGCATTCCGACAGTTAAGGGACAATAAGGTGTATACTAAGATTGGATATAATCCCGTGGTGTCTTTCTCTGCACGGCTCCAGAAAATTCTTCTTAGAGCCTTTGACTCAGGGGTTATTAATAAAAAAGTCTTGGATGGGCTCACGGTACAATTTCCTAAGGTACCCACGTTTTATCTACTCCCCAAGGTGCACAAAGACGCCGTCAACCCTCCGGGACGTCCGATCGTGTCAGGAATTGGTGGCCTATGTGACCCCATTTGTAAATTTGTTGATTACTATCTGAAAACAATTGTAGAGACATTGCCTTCATATGTTAAGGACACGACGGACGTCCTTACGAGGGTTGATGGCGCCTTTGTGGACAGAGACATCATCCTGGTAACAGCGGATGTTGAAACGTTGTACACTTGCATTAACCATGAGGATGGTATCCGGGCGGTCCGCTTCTTCCTCGGGACCTCCAACCTGGATGGCCCTCTGTGTGAATTCGTCCTTGAGCTGCTGCACTTTGTCCTCATGCATAATTTTTTTACTTTCAAAGACCAGTTTTATCAACAAAAGCGTGGCGCAGCCATGGGCGCGGCCTGTGCCCCCGCGTACGCCAACCTCTTTCTAGGTCACTGGGAGAGGTTGGTTTTTGGTGATGCGGGGGCGGGGGCCGCGGACCATGTGCTGTGCTGGCTACGCTACATTGATGATGTTTTGTTTTTTTGGCGGGGGGCGGTGCAGCAGTTGGACGAGTTCATGGCGGATTTAAATGACAATGATTTGAATATCAAATTGACATATAGATATGATAAGACCAAAATTGATTTTTTGGACATCAGTCTGGAGGTGGACTCAATGTCCACCATTCAGACTGATGTCTTTCGCAAAGAGACGTCAGTAAATTCATTGATCCACGCCACGACTGCGCACAACCAGTCCACTGTGAGGGCCGTCCCGGTTGGACAGTTTCTGAGGATGCGGCGGATCTGCTCGACGGACCAGAGATTTGAAACACAGGCCTCTGATTTGAAAAAACGATTTGAACAACGGGGTTATAGCCAGAGATGCATAAAGCGCGGTTACAACAGAGCTAAATCGGTGTCCCGCAGTTCATTATTATATCAACAAAAGTATAAAAATAAAAAAGATAACAACATACGATTCATCTCAGTGTTCAATCACGAGTGGGACAATATGCGGGGGATATTGACCAAATATTGGCCTGTGTTGAGTGCTGAACCCTCCCTGAGACCCTTCTTGTCAGATAAACCTCTTATGACGCCCCGGCGAGCCAAGAACTTAAGTGATCTATTAATTAAGAGCCATTATGTGGCACCAAGTAGAAACTATTTTTGCATAACGCAACCCAGGAAGGGTTTTTTTAAATGCGGCCATTGCATGGCATGTACTAATGCCCGCCAAATGTCGTCTTTTGTTTCAACAGACCAGAAAGAATTTCAAATTAGGGAATTCATCTCTTGCAGCACAAAAAACGTAATTTATTACGCAACTTGTAGCTGCCCCCTTATATATATAGGGCTAACATCTAGGGAATTGAGAATACGCATTAGGGAACACGTACGTGATATTTGTGCTGCCGCAACAGTAGAGGACGTGGCATCCCTCAAAACAATACCTAAACATTTCCGTATGGTGCATAATTGCAATCCCAGGGACTTTCAAGTCAGTGGTATAGACGTTGTACATACTGGTATCAGAGGGGGAGATGTAAAAAAGTTACTAGCGCAACGGGAACTAAAATGGATCGTGACGCTGGGAACTACGAAACCGGCTGGTTTAAATGAATCCCTTAATTTTGCCTCATATTTGTGAGTTGTCCCCTTATGGATCACCGGAAATTTCCCCTTTACTTTATCCTGTATTTTATTTTGTTAGTGTGTTTCATGTTTGGTTTTAAATTCACTTTTTTCTTTTTGTTTATGACATAGGGCGCTCTTTCGTTGGTTAATAGGGAACATTGTTCCAATACTATGGTCTCCCCGGTTTCTGTACAAGAGATAAGCAACAATGGCTGATAAATGGTTAAAATGGGATTACAGACTGGACTCTGCCAAATTTATACCGGAAAAATCTGCAAAGGTTTGGACCCCTACCTGCGAAGATAACCTGCATTGATCACTTATGCACTGTTTTGTTTGTTTTTTGATTATGCTTACATACCCCTGCTATAGTGCGCGCTCGCGGCTCCGCCCCCCGCGATCACCCGCTCCTGTCCGGCGATGCTCACCTGCACATGAGATCGGGACCAATCGGTGCCTGCTCCCATGCGCGGCACAGCAAGTCCGGGCTGGGGTGGGGAGATTGGGACGGCGGTATGCGCATGCGCCGTCAGATATGGCAGGGGGGCGGGTACTACTATGTGTTGATCACATGGGCCGTTGCCAGGGTAATATAAGGTCCTGTAAACCACTCTAATCACACTTCCCCTTGATAAAGCGAAGCTTACGAGAGGCGAAACGCGCGTCGGGGTGCGTGTTGGAGTGTCCCTGCGCCAGGTGAGACAGGCTTTCCCCATGTTCATTTCACAGGACCCCTGTATTTAGCGCCCCCATGGCTATGGGGTTACGGCCACATGCTTTATGCTGGGGGTATTTCCTGTTATATATGCCCAACTTATGATATGATACAATAGGCAACTAAGATAGGTATTAATTCCCACCAGTTGGAGGCAATATTTGGGGTTAAAAGCTTGTTGACACCCTATAGATTTTGCATGTATGGATACACATAATTAATGACTCATGCGGGACACTTCCTTTTGTTCTGGTGTCTTTTCTTACACTTTTGTGTCATATGCACTGTTATATATGTATCATGTGCTTTTATATACTTATGTCTTTTTAATAGTGTTTTTGTAACGAATAAAATATAATTAATTTTATAAATCAAACAAAGCTTCCTTTGGTCCTCCTTAGTTGACACCCAGAGGGTATGCAGCGCTGTCTTCAACCATCACAACTCACATTCCTGGGGAACACATGCTTATTTCTCACCTAGTCCTATATATTATCAGCCTGGCTCCCCCTTCTTGGGCTGTGTATTGTTGTTATTTGTCTAATTAGCAGTAGCACATTAAAGGTTTTGATGTTGTCGGCATGTCTGCAGCAAGTACAAAACCATATGACCGCATTTAAAAAGACCTTGATATGTAACCAAGTGATTTTAAGGGCAATGTAATTATGTATGTCCTTTCTTTGTCTCAAACTTCATGAGCTGAGAAAGAATACGTTTTAATTTTTGTCTTGAATAAGTACAGGAATATGTTGTTTAATGATGTTACTAATAGAGATGAGCGAACGTTTCAAGGTTTGGCTCGGCGAATGCCCCGATGTTTATCGAACGCACAAGAACCCCATTGAATTAAAAGTAAGGCAAAGCCACATGCATGCACAACACCTTAAGGGGGGACAAAAAGCTGCCAAAATAGCTCAAATTAGTGGTAGACACCAGGAAACGTGGCGTCAATTGACAAATTGAGTACAAATAGTATAAATGCAAAGCATGGGTGCATGGGAAATGTCTTGGGACAGTGCTTGGACCAGCATTCCTAGCTTAAACATTGATCACTAACAGGTGGATGAGTGACAGGTGTAGGCCTTGTGCTTTGAGAAGCAGAAAATGCTTCCTCACCATAAATAAATATTGAACCATTCAAAAAAGCAATCTAGCACCAATGGAGAACAACTGAAGGATCAGTCAATAGAGATATGTAAAAAATTATGGATCATCCATTTGTGTTATACTACTATTTTATCTTTTGTGAGATAGTGCTCACCGCTAGTGTTGAGCGATACCGTCCGATACTTGAAAGTATCGGTATCGGAAAGTATCGGCCGATACCGGCAAAGTATCGGATCTAATCCGATACCGATACCCGATACCAATACAAGTCAATGGGACTCATGTATCGGACGGTATTCCTGATGGTTCCCAGGGTCTGAAGGAGAGGAAACTCTCCTTCAGGCCCTGGGAACCATATTAATGTGTAAAATAAAGAATTAAAATAAAAAATATTGCTATACTCACCTCTCCGACGCAGCCTGGACCTCACCGAGGGAACCGGCAGCGTTCTGTGCTTAAAATTTGCGCGTTTCCTTCCTTCCGTGATGTCACGGCTTCTGATTGGTCGCGTGCCGCCCATGTGGCCGCGACGCGACCAATCACAGCAAGCCGTGACGTAATTTCAGGTCCTGAATGCCTATTTCTGCATTCAGGACCTGAAATTACGTCACGGCTTGCTGTGATTGGTCGCGTCGCGGCCACATGGGCGGCACGCGACCAATCAGAAGCCGTGACGTAATTTTAAAATGCGCGCGTGTCCTGCCTCCCGTGACGTCACGGCTTGTGATTGGTCGCGTCGCCCATGTGACAGCGACGCGACCAATCACAAGCCGGAACGTAATTTTAAAATCCTGAATGCCTAGAATTAGGCTTCCAGGACCTCAAAATTACGTCACGGCTTGCTGTGATTGGTCGCGTCGCGGCCACATGGGCGGCACGCGACCAATCAGAAGCCGTGACGTCGCGGGAGGCAGGAAACGCGCGCATTTTAAGCAAACAACGCTGCCGGTTCCTCGGTGAGGTCCAGGCTGCGTCGGAGAGGTGAGTATAGCAATATTTTTTATTTTAATTCTTTATTTTACACATTAATGTTGTATTTTACACATTAATGTTGTTTCGATACCGATACCCGATACCACAAAAGTATCGGATCTCGGTATCGGAATTCCGATACCCGCAAGTATCGGCCGATACCCGATACTTGCGGTATCGGAATGCTCAACACTACTCACCGCATGTGTTGGGGGCCACTCACTTGGCAAGGGAGTCAAGCACTCAAGCACGGTTTTCTCACATAAATCAGACCATACTATTTATTTAACCCTAGAACGCATATTGGGGGCCTTTTAGGCCCCCATGCTTACTTTTTTGCTATTATCTGCAAAATTAGTTTAGTTAGAATTTTGAAACTCCAGGTATTCCTCAAGTATGTCGTTGTTGATACTATCCAGTTGTTCATATAATTTTTTTCATAGGCATTATGGTGTAACAATGCTTGTTTGGTGAAAACTACATCTGTATGAATTGGGGGCCTTTTAGGCCCCCGCTATTTTTATCATGTTCTCAGTAGTGTTTGTGTCTCAAGTTACTTTATTTGTACTCAGTAATGCTGGTGGAGGGGCCAGGGTGTGGATAATAACATGTGAGGATGTCATGTGATTTTTGGAGGGAGTGATAAGGCCATGATCACCTCAGGTCCTTCGGAACACAGTAATGAGCTGTCTGGGGTCTGAAATAGTGGGATCTGGGATCTGAGATCTGGGGTCTGAAACAGTCAAAACTCTTGCTGTTCCAATATTCAATTCAGGTAGAAACATTACCATGGACAATTATTTCACCAATGTTGAACTAGGCAATTTTCTGCTTGCAAAAGCGATTACACTTGTTGGTACTATAAAGCAAAACAGACGAGAAATTCCAGCAGCACTGAAACACAATCGTTAGCGAGCACTTTATGAGAATGTCTTTGGATTCAATAACAAAGCGACTTTGGTATCTTACAAGGCGAAGAAGTAGAAATCTGTAATTTTACTCAGTACCATGCATCACGATTGCAGTGTTGACAGCAATGACAAAAAATTGAAACCAGAAATCATCCTGCATTACAATACAACAAAAGGAGGTGTAGATAAAATGGATGAGATGGTGGGAGAATATTCGTGTAAGAGGCAAACAAAACGATGGCCTGTAGTACTATTTTCAAATATGCTTGATGTAGCAGCCCTAAATTCATTCATTATTTATACAAAAACTCATCCAGAATTTCATGCACAGAGGAAGGACAGGAGACGCATATTCTTGAAGGACCTTTGTCATGAACTTGTAATGCCTCACATGATAGAGCGAAGCAACTTGAAATGCTTGCCAAAGCAAACTAAAGAAGCAATGAAACAATTACCATGGCTCCACATTACAGGCACAATGTAGTGATGTTATTGCGCCTGCAGTGCCTGATATACCATAATATTCAACATTTTAGGGATGCAAATTTTGTTAAAATTGTGGGCCCCACAGCCGCCGAGTGTGTTGCTGGTATAGCCTGTACGTGACTACTGAGGAGCTCAGAAAAAGACAGATAAGAGAGTTACCAACTCCCCTGTCAGAAAAAGCTGATAGTTTCATAGACAACTCTTTCTGCAGTCAACATTAGTGCAGAAGCTACAGAACAGTGCAGAATTCTTATTCTTAATAAAACCCAATTGAAATGATGTTTGGAATTAAATTCATACATTTAAGTAAAAAAAAAAAACATGTCCCTGATGGTGTCCATATTCTTAAAGAAAATTGCAAGCTGTCTCCTCCAAGATGTCGCAACATGGCGCTTATGCGCCGGAACACAGGCCCAGCCAATTATTCCATTAGCATACCATTATTTAAAGACAAATCTACTATGCTACTACACCTCCTGACGAAACTGCAAGCGGCAATGTAACGCGCGTTGAGGTGCGTTTTCAGCAGTTCCAAATAGCCTCTTATCATGGATACAGGTAATTAATGTTAAAGCTGTGGCTGTTATGAGATTGTAGTCTGCCCTAAAAGTTATCTAGGATTTTTCATACACTGGTTATTTTTGTACATTTGTTTAAAGGTTACTATACTTTTCTGGGGCATCTTTTTGATTGGACCGTTTGGCTTCTTATTATATACCTATTGATTGAATGTGCCTTCCATCTATGGTCATTCATGCACTACAGCCATTTTATATTATTTTGTAATAGAGTTCATCATAACGGGCTATTCCATAGATATATCTAGTGTTACTTTACATATATAATATTGTTACCCCATTGATATGTATTGTGGTGGTTTCTGCTGTAGTTGGTGTTTTGTTGGCTGTTTCTAAGTACACCTTTATAGTCCTATTTTTTACTTTTGTGTTTATTTTGTACATTTATTGTTTAAGTAAAGATTTTTTTATTTTTTACATACAGTATCTCTATTGACTGATCCTTCAGTTGTTCTCTATTGGTGCTGGTGCTTTGAGAAGCCTGCCAAATTCAGGCTACATGCATGAAGAAAATTCAACTTGGAGACCAAACATTTACAACAGTTAGGGGCAGACACCAGGAAAGTGTAATCAACTGATCCACAGTACAAATTTGATAATGTCACAGCAGCAGTCAGCCATGAGCCATACATGAGGTATCTGGGTCTGGGCCAGCATTTACAGCTTTGAATTAAAGTTTAAATTGAGATGAGGTGGGTAAGGGACTGGTGTAAGCCTGCTGTGCTGGGAGCCCTGATACCTCATGCAACAGCTTAAACTTCTTTTTTCTCAACCACACGGTTTAAGGATAGTAACAGAAGTAATTGACTGATCAATTCACCCACAGTAGAATTTGATAATGGCAAAGGACTAGTAAACCATAGGCCTTGCATGAGGTATCAGGGTCTGGGCCAGCATTTAGAGCTTTGAATTAAGTTTAAATTAAGACGAGGTGGGTGAGGAACCGGTGTAAGTCTGCTGTGCTGGGAGCCCTGATAATTCATGCAACAGCTCAAACTGCTTTTCTGCTCAGCCACACTAAGGTGGCACAAATATCAGCTTTGTAGACTAGGTCGGATACACCCTGTATTAGACATAAAGGAGGGACTCATACACATTCTTTTCAAATTGGCATGTAGTGTTACTGCTAGACTCATAAAGGCTCTGCACTAAGTGCAAATTCTGACAAAAATAACAAGCAGGGCCATCTATACACCATTGAAGGCACCAACTGTAGTGCCTCATTCAAATATTATGAACAAAGTATTGTTGCGGTACTCCTACACTCATGAAAGTGCTGCACACAGAGTAAAACCTACCAATAATTACAAACAGAGTCATCCATAGGGGAATGTTGGAGTGCCAATTCCAGTGCAACATAAAAAAAAAATAAGAAAGTGTATTTGTGGTGCTCTTACAGCCATGAAGGGTTTGCACAAAGTGCTAAGCCAGGAAAAAAATAAAAGTAGGGTCAACAAGTCATCCGTAGACCCTAGAAGGTAACAACAGGTGGGCCTCATTCAAATATTGAACATTAAAAACACTGCTGTCATGTGCTGCTGTCATCTGGTGTTGTGGAAAAGTCGGATCTAATCCAGGCTTGTTCATTATTATCAGAGTGAGCCTGTGAGCAGTTTCCGTTGACAGACAAAAAGCGCCTGCCTGTTATGGTTACCCCGGTGATGCTAAAAATCTACTCAGATAAGACGCTAGTGGCAGGGCAGCACAACACCTTTAAGGCACAGAGAGGTAGCTCATGCCAAATGTTCATCTTTGAGACCCAATTACTGATGGTCACAGAGCAATTAGGGAGTACACTGGTTTTGTCAGCCAAGTATTGCTTGACCATCTTTAAAAACCTTTCCTTCCTTCCCAGAAGTACCCAGACATCAGGGCATGGACGCTGGAAGGGGGTCATGAAATTGACTCAGGCAGTGTATACCTGCTTCTGCTGTACCCGATGTGTGTCTCCATCACTTCTCCTCCTTGGATGGGCAAGGAACCTTTCCTCCTGCCACTAGCATTGTCTGATGTGAATTTTTTCAACATATTTTCCACAATAGCTTTCTGGTATAGCGCCATTTTAGAAGACCTATCCGTATCAAGGAGAAGAGATGCAAAGTTCTCCTTGTAGCGTGGGTCTAGCAGGGTGAACAATCAATACTCTTTTTTTTTCGGCCAAGATGAATGTAACGCAAGGGTCACAGGAAAGGCAGTGGTACATAAAGTCTGCCATATGTGCCAAGGTCCCAACAGCCAACATATCCCTGTCTCCACCATTATGACTACTCTCCATCTCCTCCTCCTCCATCTCTTCTTTCTCATTCTCCTCCTCAGCCCATCCACTTAGAAGAGATGGGATGAAGCTTGTGTGGGTACTAGCATCTGTTGTGCTAGCCAACAGCTCCTGTTCCTCCTCCTCTTCCTTAGCCTCCACCTCCTCATTGCTACCCAATATGCTCTGAGCAGATGAGATGAGGTTGCGCTGTGTAAGATGTCCATCTCCTATCTTCCTCCATCTCCATCTGGTCCGCATGCAAAGCTTTATGTTTAATTGTCAGCAGCGACCATTTCAGTAGTCAAAGAAACGGGATCGTTGCGCTGATGTTGTCATAGCCGCTCATCATCTTTGTGGAGTCCTCTAAGTCTTGGAGAACTGCATAAACGACAGACATCCATGCCCATTTTTCAGTTGTTATCTATGGAGGCTGACGAGAAAACCAACGGGCATGTTGGAACTGGGGTTCCACAGCTGGCCACTGCTGCTCACACAGCTTTGCCAGCATGTGTAGTGTGGAGTTCAGAGCATGGTCATGTTGCACACTAGGCTGTGAGCTGATACTTGCATGCGCTGCTACAGCACTGCCACAGCAGCAGCATCTGTAACTGACTTGCAGAAATGGGTGCTGAAGTAGTGTACCTTCTGAGCAAGATTTCAGAAAATGCTGAACTACCAAGTTGAGCATGTGAGCCATCTATGGTACGTGTGTGAGGTTTCCAAACTTCACAGCTGCAATCAGGTTATGGCCATTATCACACATGACAATGCCTGGTTGGAAGTCAGGCAGCAAAATCCACATATCTGTCTGATCTGTTATTTTTTATATAACTCTGCCACGGTGTGTGGTTTGTCTCCTAGGCAATTAAGCTTCAGTAGAACCTCTTGCCTCTATGCTGAGGCAGTCTTGCAGAGCTTCCAGCTTCCTGCTGAGATGGAGGATAAGGAGGAGCAGGAGGGGGAGAAGGAACTGATGTAGGAGGAAACCCAGATAGAGGTAGGGCCAGCAATTCTCAGCATTGGGAGCAATGGCCATAGCCTCCACAATGTTCACCCATTGTGCAGTCAGGGAAATGTAGCGCCCCTGGCCACAAGTGCTTGTCCACGTGTCAGTCGTGAAGTTGACAGTTTCATTAATCGTGTTGGAAAGTGCACGGGTGATGTCCTTGGACATTTGCTGATACAGGCGGGGACGCCTCACCGGGAGAAAGAGTGGCGGCTGGGGAATGAATAGCGAGGGATGGCTGCTGCCATGAGTCAGTGAAAATCTTCCATGTCAACATGCCTAAACAGCAACATTTCCATGCAAGCAGCCTGAAAATGTGCCCGTTTAGTGTTTGGGCCTGTGGGTGGGTGGCTGAAAACTTTCTATTTTGGTCCAAGACCTGGGGTAGGGACAGCTGAATGCTGCGCTGGGACAGAGATTTGGAAGTGCTTTATGATGGTGTGACATAATGTGCAAAGACAGGTGCAGGGCGGTATGCATTTGAGCCAGTGTCATAGACAGGGGATTGTTAAGCACTTAGTACAAGGGAAGAGGCAGTGGTGTTAGCTGCTGGCACCAATCAATGCGACCACTCCTGACTGTAAACTACTGGTGAATGAATGAAATGCAGGATGCAAAGCTTCGATGACTAGCGGTGATGACACCGAAGCTGCGCTCCCTGGCGACCTGAACTAAAATGAATTCTTCAGCGTGGGCAAATCAGCTGCCATTTTCTGCTCCCAGCATTTCATTAATTCTAAAGTAGTTTACAGCCGGGAATGGTTGCATTAGCAGCGCTCCCAGTTGTAAACTGTACATTCCCCTAGGTATGGATTACTGCATGGGACTGACTGTACACCGGACAGGTACGGTATTGTCACGAAGTGACTGTCCAAGTGTGACACGACCCAGCGGGTGTTCGGTCACAAAGCCTCGAGACTCACAAGGGAACACTGGGGACACAATAACAATGGTGGGCCCTGCGATAGGGAACGGGGAAATGGACACCTCTGTACTCTCCTAAGGATGTGCCCTAATCTTCCTGACGTCCCTATACATGTTCCTTCAACCTGTCGCCGAGCTGGGTACTTTAGCCCTCACTCGCCCTGCACCTATCCATGGGTAGGGAACTGGCGAGTGAGAACACTGGTCCCACCGCTGCACTAATAAACACAAAGGGAAAGAAAGAAAAACAAGGTATCAGCAAAAAACACTTAGCTTTCATCTGCTGCAATGCACTGCACAGCAGAGTAAGGCACCAGGAATAAGTATTCAGCTGAAGAACCACCACACACAGCAAACTCCTTCTCCAACTAGGTTGATCACCATAAAGACCTGTATAACCAACAGTCAGCTGATGCATCTGGTGACCTTATGAAGGATGAAGGGAGTGGTTACCACCACATCAGCTGACTGAGCAGCAATGCAATGCAATGCAATAACACACCATCGGGGGGGGGGGGGACTGCATTAACCACTGATGACCAGAAAGGAAAAAGGTTTTAATCAGAGGGAAAGCAGATCTGCCACAGATCCAAACATTGATCGTGACAGGTATATTGTTGGTTCATCATTTTGACATTTTTTCCAGGAGATCGAGGGCTTTGCTTGGAATGGCAGACTAATAAAGATGGAAATAAATTGTATATTGTTATATTTCATTAAAATACTTTTTTCTTACAGTGTGGTGTGTTTGATTAACCCTTTAACAACTATAGGATTAGTAATGGATAGATGTCTTATTGATACCTTTCCATTACTAAGCCGGCTTAATGTCACCTTACAATAGGAAGGTGACATTAACCCCTCATTGCCCCACTTGCCAGCGCTACAGGGCAAGTGGGAAGAACTGGGCAAAGCTCCAGAGTTGGCGCATCTAAAAGATGCGCCTTTTCTGGGCAGCTGCAGGCTGATTTTTTTTAGGCTGGGGGGCCCATATCCATGGCCTTTTACCAGCCTGAGAATAGCAGCCCGCACCTGTGAGTTTTGTCAGGTTGGTTTATAAATATAGGGCGGACCCCATGTCATTTTTTTCTTTCATCCCTTCTCCGTTGTGCGCACTGCTCGCCGGCCAATTAGGGGAGAAGAGATGACAGCCGGCTTCAGCACCACACACAGGGGAACAGCGCTTACTGTAGCGCTGCTTCCCGGCGGCCATCCATGTGGTCCTGATGCGGCACACGGGCGGCACATGGTTGCCACATGTGTGCCACACGGATGTATCACACCGACACACATATCTCCGATACCGTGTTTACGGGTACCGGAATTATCAGGACATGTAAAACTAGCCTTAGACAAAATTTGCCATTCCCAGTCATCATCTTCTTTTGTTCGTTGCTGCTGTAGGTTTTGTGCAGCACTAAACAGCATGTCCTGATGTCCTTCTTGGAACATGCAGGTTGAGAGGCCACAATCAAGAAATTATGTTGTAAAGAGCTCCTCAGAGTGTCCTAGTGTGGGATCACTAGTCTCCTGTGACTCAACATGGGGGAGTAAGGGGGATCTGGGTGATAATTAAGTGATCCAGGCTATAACCTAGTGAGACTGGATCGGAGACTGGGTGATGCTGCCAAGCACGCTGGTAGCTTTATCTGTTATCCAACCAACCACCTGTTTGCAATGCTCTAGCATCTGAAGTGGTGTACCATGCCTCCCTGCAAAGTGTGGACAAGAACCCATGTAATGTGGATGGACGTGTTTCTTGCTATCCAGCAACAGGCATAGTTGCACCTGCTCCATGTCCTCGTCTGCTTGCAGCATCACATCAGCACTTCCACTTCCCCGTCCTTTACCGCATGCCTTGTGCATTTTCTAATTGCTACTTCTCTTGAAACTAAGTTTTTATTTGTAATAAAAAAAAAATGTTCACATGCAGCAGTCAAAGCCTTTTTTTTGGAGTTTTAATATTACCGTAATATAACAAAAAGCATGTAAAAGTGTACGAATGACAAATCCAATCCAGAAAAAGTTTTCAACTCTTATTTGAAGTGTTATTTAGATCTGAAATATACTGCAAAGCACGTAATACTCTATGGGTGAGTAATTGAATCCAGAAATATCTTTCAACACTTTTTTGAACTGTTATGTAATACCGAAAGGTAACGATGCCCACGTTAAACTGGTTGGGGGGACTGCCTCCACCTGCTTCCTGGAACCTGATTCCCAGGTGCCTGGGCTTTAAGTTACCTGGCTAGAGGTAGTGCCGGAGCCCTCCACATATATAAATGCGCGACAGTCACCTGTGTCACCTGCACCATCGCCTGCCTGTTCCTGCATCGGAGGTAGGGAACCTCAAGGCCATTCAATGTCTCGAGGGTGGTAGACCTATTTTGAGCCACCTCTAGGAGCCTCTTCCAGGCCCGTTCATGTCTCAAGAAGGGTTCATCCTGCTCTCTTCCTTCTTGGATCACACCCAGCAATGTTGCTCCTTCATTTTGAGGAATGTGACCCCGGTTCCAGTCATCAGCTCTTGCAGCCTTCGAGGCAAGTGTTCCATCTCTACAGCTTGCTGTTAGAACGAGATGTGATAACGAGTCCCAAATTCTTCTATGGACCCCCAGTTCTTTGATGGACTCTCTTCTCCTCTGTCGGTCATATGTAACAGCATTCTCCTGGGCTGCCAACTGCTGGTACCTTGCAGCTAGTGGGCCCACTAGGATTTTTCCATCCCTGATCATGACTTGCCTCCTTCCAACCAGCCTAGGCCCTGCAGTTCGCTCACCAGTTTTTGGTTCCTGGCTCTCCTGCCCGCAGTTCGCAAGAACCCAGACGGGAAGGCTGTAGCCTTAGTGATTCCAAGAAAGTGACCTGTTTCGGACCACAGGCTCCTGCCTCCTTCACTGTCATGCCAGCTTCCTCTGGCTCCAATATTCCTCCAGTCACATCCTCAGATGGCAATGTAGTCAATTTTTTCATGCCCCTGCAAAAAATGCAAAAAATGTGGTCAACTGCTACAGCTATATAATTAGCAATGAACTGCACAGCACAAATCCCTGCCTAGAGACTGTACTCAGTCAGTCTCCTTGCTCCTGAAACTCTCTCTACTTCCTTAGGTTAAATGCAGAATATATCTAATACAAACAGCAAAGCACAAAATTAGCCCTAACAAGAACTTTTTGTATGATGGTTCAGCTTCAGCACCAGTATCAACACTATAGGACTTTTATTTGTTAAATTGTGCACACAGAGGCGCCTGGACAGGCACTCTCTTCCTCCAATAAGAACTGTCACAGAGCTGTGCAATGGCGTCAGTGTCTGGTGCCTTATTAAAGGGAACCTGGCACCAGGATTTTGACACCTAATCTGTGAGCAACATAATGTAGAGACGGAGACACTGATTCCTGCCATGTCTCACTTACTGAGTTGCTTACTGAAGTTTTAGCTCCTTTATCCCTCCAGATGGTTTGCTCGTTAATGACCAGGTAAATTTTAACAATTCTGACCACTATCAATTTATGAGGTAATAATGCTGGAACGCTTCAACGGATCCCAATGATTCTGAGAATGTTTCTTCTCGACATATATTGGTTGTACAATTTCTCCTCAGTACGCCGATACCCCATATGTGGGGGAATACTACTTTTGAGGCACAGTGCAAAGCTCAGAAGGGAAGAAGCGGCATAATGGAGTTCAGATTTTGCTGGAATGGTTTGAGGATGCCATGTCACACTGGCAGAGCCCCTAAGGTGCCAGAACAATGGAACCCCCCATTATGTGAAATAATTTTACATACTACATTCTCCAATGAATTCATCTAGGGGTGCATTGATCATATTGACACTACATGTGCCTCACAGAATTTTATACCATTGAGAGGTGAAGAAAAAATAACTTTTTTACCACTAAAATGTTGTTTTAGCTCCAAGTTTTTAATTTTTCTAAGGGTTAATAGGAAATGTTTTTTTTACAGCAAACTGAGGTCTATTTTTTCCTGAGTGCGGCAATGCCCTACATGTATTCTTGAAAAATTTTTCAAGCACAGTGCAAAAGTGCAGAAGGAAAAGAGCGCCATGCAGATTTTAGGGTTATGTTGGCAGATGCCATAACCCACTGGGAGAGCCCCTGAGTTGCAAGAACAGCTGAAACTCCATAAGTGACCCCATTTTACAAGCTACACCTCTGAACGAATTTATTTAGGGGTGCAGTGCTCATATTGACATCATGGGTGTGTCACAGAATTTTATACCATTGGGCAGTGAAGAAAAAATAACTATATTTTTACCACCAAAATTTTGTTTTAGCCCCAGATTTTACATTTTCACACGAGAAGTGAGTAAAAATAGAACCAAAATTTGTCTCACAATTTCTACTGAATGTAGAAATACCCCATATGTTGCTCTACAGTTCTGTTTGGCCATACGGAGAGACTCGGGAGGGATGGAGCGCTATTTGCCTCCGGTAAAGCAGATTATCCTAGAATAGTTTGTTGACTCCATATACAGAGTCTCTACGTGCTAGAAGAGCAGAATCCCTCTGTCAAGTGACCCCATTTTGGAAATTACAGTTGTGCTCAAAAGTTTACATACCCCGGCAGATTTTTACTTTCTTGGAGTTTTTTCAGAGAATATGAATGATAGCACCAAAACTTTTTCTCCACTCATGGTTAGTGGTTGGGTGAAGCCATTTATTGTCAAACTACTGTGTTTTCTGTTTTTAAACCATAATGGCAACCCAATACATCCAAATGACCTTGATCAAAAGTTTACATACCCTGGTGATTTTGGCCTGCTAATATGCACAGAAGTTGACACAAATGAGTTTGAATGGCTACTAAAGGTAACATCCTCACCCATGACCTGTTTATTGTAATCAGTGTGTGCATAAAAGTTGAGTGAGTTTCTGGGATCCAGACAGGCTCTTGCATGTTTTATTCAGCCACTGAAGTTTCTGTATTGTGAGTCATGGGAAAAGCAAAAGAATTGTCAACAGATCTATGGGAAAAGGTTAGTTGAACTGTATAAAACAGGAAAGGGATACAAAAAGATATCCAAGGAATTGATAATGCCAGTCAGCAGCTTTCAAACGGTTATTAACAAATGGAAAATCAGGGGTTCTGTAAAAACAAAACCACAGTCAGGTAGACCAACAAAAATGTTGTCCACAACTGCCAGGGAAATTGTTCGGGATGCAAAGAAAAACCCACAAATAACATCAGCTGAAATACTGGACTCTCTGAAAATGTAGTTGTGTGGTTGTTTCAAGATGCACTATAAGGAGGCACTTGAAAAAAATGGGCTGCATGGTCAAGTCGCCAGAAGAAAGCCATTACTGCACAAATGCCACAAAGTATCTAGCCTACAATACGCAAAACAGCACAGAGACAAGCCTCAAAACTTCTGGAACAAGGTAATTTAGAGTGATGAGACCAAAATGGAACTTTTTAGCCACAACCATAAATGTTACATTTGGATAGAGGTCAACAAGGCCTATGATGAAAGAAACACCATTCCTACTGTAAAGTTTGGAGGTGGATCACTGATGTTTTGGGGATATGTGAGCTACAAAGGCACAGGAAACTTGGTCAAAGTTGAAGGAAAGATGAATGCAGCACGTTATCAGCAAATTCCAAGAATAGTGTGCAGCTTTATCATCAGAGAAAATAAAGACACTCGTCTACAACACAAAAGACTTCAAGCTGTCATTGATGTTAGAAGGGGCAATACATGGTATTAATAAATGGGGTTTGTAAACTTTTGAACAGGGTCATTTGGATGTTTTGGGTTGTCATTATGATTTGAAAAGAGAAAACACAGTTGTAAGGTTCTCAGTCTCTTTGCTATATCTGCTGTTATTTTCTGTTATTGAAACCTAGTTTTTCCGTCTGCCATTTTGCTTTGTCCTGCTGCCCTGAGTCAGAATGTAGTTTCTAGCTTCTGTTTCTGCCCTGTTCTCTGCCTCTTGCCTTTTTAAGCAGCCTCAGCTGTTCAATCAGTTCTTCTGAATCATGTCTGCAGTTAGCCTGTGACCTGGCTCCTGGAAGTCTTGGACTTAGTATTCCAGCCATCTCCTACTGTGGATCTCTGGGACACTTGTGGACACTGGAACCCTGCTGCGTGCTAATCAACATTTGCAAGGGAAGTAACAGAGAGAGAGACTCTGAACCTGTTTTGTGCTTAATGCTGAACTTAAGGTTTACTCTGGCCTGCCATGTCTCCTGCCTCTGTACCTGCAATTGTGTAAAGCCTTTTTCTCTGTGGCATACTTGTAATACAAGCAAGTCATAACCAAACCTGTGTCTCCTGTGTTTTCCTTGCACCCAAGCACAAGACTCTAAATAGACTGTGTACAATACATTACAACAGTAGTTTGACAATAAATGGCTTCACCCAACCACTAACCATGAGTGGAGAAAAAGGTTTGGTGTTATCATTCATATTCTCTGGAAAAAAAGGCCAAGAAAGCAAAAATTCTGCCTGGGTATGTAAACTTTTGAGCACAACTGTATATCCCTTTTCGTATTTATCGGCAGGTGTAGTGACGATTTTGACTCCATGAATGTTGCCGAGAGAAAATTGCAAATTGCCGTTGTATTGACCAGCATGCTGTAGTGACCAGTACCTTATAGTGACCAATATGTTATACCCAGCTCATGCTTCTGGAGACATGCAGCTGTAGGTTAGGCTGGCTCTCTTTCATTGTTTCAGAAATGCCAAACATTTGGATGCTATATGTGATTAAGGTACACTGTGAGGTTCAGGAGGGGGGAATTTGGATTTGGGAGCACAGAATTTTCAGAATTTCTTTTGGAGGGTGAGGAGCCATTTTTCTTTTCCAGAGCCGTTATGCTACAAGTAATGTTAAAGCCCAATATATTTCCATTAACAGATGGTGAACTTAAGTGGGGACTTGCTTTTCTTGTAGATTGAGTATAAGCTTTTGTTAGGAACAGTTTACATAACGATTGGGACCACATTTATCCGGCACTCTATGCTGAGCACTTACATTGGGGTTTCCATCTAAATCTCTGAGTGACGTGATTCAGATAAAACCCCTGAGGGATCCATTCACTATAATGAGGCACCAGAGTTACTCTGGACTTAGTCAGGCCTTTGTTCAGCAGTATCCTTCTTTTCAGAAGAGCACAAAACTGTGGCCGACAGCACGTTTATGAAATCTTAAAAAAAAAAGGACACCGCCGGGTCACAGATCCTATGGCGTCCACAGTATCTTCATCTGCCTCGTTATAAGGAATCTTCCAATGGGGATAAATGTGCGCCTAGTCTCACTGCGATCTTTGAGAAACAAAATGAAAAAAATCAGCAGCAGGTAAAGATTTAGTTTTATTTTTTTATACATCATTTCTCATGTGGTATAAATGACATGACGACTTTATTGTTTGGGTCAGTGTGATTACAGTGATACCAGATTGACAGTTTTTTATGTTTGGCTGCTGTCACAAACTAAAAAAAGCTTTTAGAGCTATGATTTTTCCATATTTCGACCCACAGACTCATATAAGAGGGCTTGTTTTTTGCAGGACAAGTTTACATTTTTATTCGTTCCATTCTCAGACATATGACATTTTTTGATCGCTTTCTGTTCCAATTTTTGGGAGGCAGAATGAACAAACAACAGCAATTCAGGATTTTTTTTAAAATGTAGTTCCGCATTTGGTAAAATTAATAAGGCAGTTTTATTCTTTGGGTCTGTAACTCTGTACTATTACAGTGATACGCCATTTATATATTTTTTTTTCTGTTTTGGTGCTTTTACGCAATAAAAGCTATTTTATAGAAAATATTACTTTTGCATTGATCTATCCTAAGAGCTATAACTTTTTGCATTGATTTATCCTAAGAGCTATAACTTTTTAAATTTTCCACTGATGGAGCTATATGGTGGCTTGTTTTTTGCAGGACAAGATGACATTTTCAGCAGTTCCATGATTATTTATATTTTTCTTTTTGATAGCGTATTATTCCACTTTTTGATCAGCATTAAGATGATAAAGCATTGTTTTTTTTACCTTGCTTTTAATTTTTTTATGTTGTTCACTAAAGCGGCTAACTAGTGGGACAGTTTTAGAGGTTAGGACTCTTACTGCTTTAAAATGTGGACTAGTGGGCCTCACCAATCACGGCCGTCCCATCAACCCCATCTGCTGCTGCTTCTTCTTCCGTCACCATTCCAAGTGTTCACACACAGGTTTCCGGCCACAGAAACTTCAATTGTTTACCCACCACAATTGAGTTGAGATAGAGTCAGCTGTTACGAAAGAAGACATGACTGTTGCTTCTATGTCACCTAGCACAACACATCTTTCTCAATCCACCATAACATCTACACCTGAACCTCATTCACAGTCGAGCAGTTTGTCCTGTTCTCTGTACTTCATCCTCTCTCATCACAGCAGCCAGCTCTTGGTCCCGCAGTTGTGGTTACGTAAAATAATGTTTCCTCTTACACATGGCAAAGCTAAGAGCCTGAATTCCACCATCTCCAATCTGTTGGCCACGAAAATTCTGGTGGATACAGAAGGTCTCAGAAAGTTGATGGCCGTCACAGTCTCCCAGTGCCAGTTGCCCAGTTGACATTACTTGTCAAAGAAAGCTATGTCTGCGCTACACCAGCATGTCACCGACTACATCATCCATTTCCTGAAAAAAATCTCTATGTGCCAGGGTGCATTTCACCACTGACAACTGGACAAGCACACATGGACAGGGGTGTTACATCTCACTGACTGAGCACTGGGTGACTCTGGTGGCAGGTGGTTAAGGTGCTGCTCCACAAGTCTTTGAATCCCCATGGTTTGCGGGACAATCTTTGTATCTAACAGTTCCTCCTCTGCTTCTGCCTCCACCTCCTCTAAGGCCTCCACCTATGCCCTCAACCTCTCCCTTTATCAGATCCGCCTTCCAACAGTGCAGAATCTTCCCCACCTCCTTACTGTGCAGCCATGGCTCACCGCAATCAGGCATTTTTAAAATTGATATGCCTTGGAGATCACAGTCACACAGCTCAAAAGTTGTAGACAGGTATCCAGGCCGAGTTAGAGTAATTGCTGTCTCCACTAAATATGGACCCAGAGAAGGTCGTGTGCGATAACGGTGCAAACCTAGTGGTAGCCCTATGCCATGGCAAATTCACACACATGCCTTGCAAGACTCACATGATCAATCTGGTGTTACAGCAATTTCTCCTCCACTATCCGGCCTGGATGCGCTGCGGCAGAAAGCACGGTCACTGTGTGCTCACTTTATTAGCGATGTTTCGACACAGTGGGATTCCACTCTGCACATGTTGAAGCGGCTGTGGCAGCAGTGAAGAGTCCTAGTGCAGTATGTCATTTTTCATAGCCTGGGCCACCTCAGTCTGGACGTGGTGCAAATCACCCTTGTGGAATTGGCACAGGTGAAGGACCTCTGCAACCTTCTGCACAGTTTTAAAATGGCTACTAAGATGGTTAGCGCTGATGATGCTGTCATCAGCATCACTATTCCGGTAATCTGCATGCTGGAGCACGCTTTGAATAGTTTACGTAAGGAGGCGATGGTCCCAGAGGAAGAGTTGGAAGCGAGGAAGGGCTCATTGTACCGCACAAACTGTTAGTAAAGATGCAGGAGCTGAGTAACAAATTGAGGAGGACGAGGTGATGGACATGCAACAGTCAGGAGATGAAGAAGATAATGATATGCTCTCTGTTGCTCATGTTTGGTGGGAGAGGATGGAGGAAGCAACCTTGAGTGTTACCTCGCCACCAACACAGCATGGACTTGGACCTCATGGAAGCGTCCGACACGTGTGCCTTCTTACTGCACTATCTTCAAAACGATGCCCGTATTCTTAGGGTTAGAAATAGTCCTAACTACTGGGTTGGCACTCTGTTAGTTAGATCCACTGTAGAAGAATAAATTTAGCTGGTGGTGTCCTGATGGATAAGCGCATGCGGTTGTCCCCTTAAAGTGTAGACCATCTAACTTTCATTAAAATGAACAAGTCATGGATTTCTGATGACTTATGCACCCCAGTCGCAGTACTTATTTTGTGTTATTGCAGTCTGTGCCATCTTTGTGGTGTCTTCTGTGCCTGCTATTGCTACTGCTGCTGATGTTACAAACAATTTTTTGAAATGTGGAGACTCCAAGTTGGGTTTCCATCAGGTGGGTTGCCTGTGGTGAAAGGTGTGTCAGAGGCCTATTATACTGTTTCTACTCTGTTGAAATTGATGTCACTTTAGTGGTATGTGACAGTTATTTTTTGAAATGTGGAGACTCAAAGTTGGGTCTCCATCTGGTGGGTTGCCCTTGTAGGTAGGTCTCCCAGACCTGAACTTACTTTCAGTTAACTACCTGTGTTACTTTCCTTACATTTTTCTACCAATATTACTGTATGACACTGATGTTTGTGGAATAAAGAAAACAATTGGAGGTGTTGCATGAGGTGTGAGGTTTCCCAGCTAAGAAGGCTTACACCACTCCCTTAAACAACAGGTCTTCATTAAAACTTGAATTCCAAGCTGTAAATGCTGGGCCACACCCTGGTACCTCATGCATGTCCCTTGGCTGACTTCTTGTGTGCCACTATAACAGGTTCTACTGTGGGTCAATTGATCACTCAACTACCTGTGTTACTATTCTTACACTTTTCTACCAATATTAGTGTATGGAAATGATGTTTGCGCTATCTGAGTGTGGCTGGATTTTATATATATATATATATATATATATATATATATATATATATATATATACAAAAATTGAAGGTGTTGAATGAGGTGTGAGGGTTCCCAGCAAAAAAGGCTTACACCTCTCTCTTAACCACCAAGTCCTCATTAAAACTTAAATTCTAAGTTGTAAATGCTGGGCCAGAGCCTGATACCTCATGCATGGCACATGGCTGACTGCTGTTGTGCCATTTGTAAATTTCTACTGTGGGTCAATTGATGCCACTTTTCCTGGTGTCTGCCCCTAATTTTAGCTGTTTGGCAAGCTTTTTGTCACCCCTTAAAGTGTTGTCTATGCATTAGGCTTTGCCTCAAATCGAATCTAATGGGGTTCCGGAATGTTCGTCAAATCTGTGAATCCGAACCGAACCTTGAAAGGTTCGCTCATCTCTACACAGGACCTCTGTATGTAATATACAGTGTATAGGGTCAGTGTACAGGTAACACTGACTCACTGGTGATGTCTCTACTTGAAGTCCTTCATCGTCATCTGGCAGAGACCACCATCACTTCTTCCAGCCAGGACTTGTTTCTGTAGAAAATTAGAGTTGTCTCGAGCACATTCCCCAATTTTTCCTCAACTTCTACATCACAGCAGATGAAGAAAAAAAAAGCGACTGTGACGCTCTGCACAGTAACAGAACCACTCCTTCCCTACTGAAAACCATATCCTCAAAAAAAAAATGCATAACAGCAGTAATATCTAGTGTTGAGCGATACCTTCCAATATTTGAAACTATCGGTATCGGATTGGATCGGCCGATACCGGCAAAATATCGGATCTCGCTGATACCGATACCCGATACCAATACAAGTCAATGGGACACAAATATCGGAAGGTATCCTGGATGGTACCCAGGGTCTGAAGGAGAGGAAACTCTCCTTCAGGCCCTGGGATCCATATTCATGTAAAAAATAAAGAATAAAAATTAGAAATATGGATATACTCACCCTCGGACGGCCCCTGGACCTTAGCGATGTAACCGGCAGCCTCCGTTCCTAAGAATGCAGAGTGAAGGACCTTCGATGACGTCGCGGCTTGTGATTGGTCGCGTGACCGCTCATGTGACCGCTCACGCGACCAATCACAAGCCTCGACGTCATCACAGGTCCTACACTCACTGCATTCTTAGGAACGGAGGCTGCCGGTTACATCGCTAAGGTCCAGGGTCCGCCGGAGGGGTGAGTATATCCATATTTTTTTATTTTTATTCTTTATTTTTTACATGAATATGGATCCCAGGGCCTGAAGGAGAGTCTCCTCTCCTGCAGACCCTGGGAACCACACACTGGGAACTTCCGATTCCGATTTCCGATATCACAAAAATATCGGAACTCGGTATCGGAATTCCGATACAGCAAATATCGGCCGATACCCAATACTTGCGGTATCGGAATGCTCAACACTAGTAATATCCCTTAATTAGCCCCTACAGTAATAATGTCTCACATCCTGCTCCCATATGCACTCCATTCTGGATCCCACGTGTCTCATTCATAGCCCCATGTGTCTCATTCGTTGCCCCATGTGTCTCATTCCTTGCCCTTTGTGTCTAATTCCTGGCCCCTTGTCTTATTCCTAGCCTCATATGTTCTCCCATTCCTTGCCCCATGTCTCTCCATTTTGCTTCCATGTCTCTCCATACTGCCCCATGTCTTTCCATACTGCCCCCATGTTCCTCCATACTGCCCCTATGTCTTTCCATACTGCCCCTATGTCTCTCCATTCTGTCCCCATGTCTCCATTCTGTCCCCATGTCTCTCCATTCTGCCCCATGCCTCTCCATTCTGCCCCATGTCTCTCCATTCTGCCCCCATATCTCTCCATACTGCCCCCACAGTCAGTTTTACAAAAAAAAAATATATATTTCTCCTTACCTGGCCAAGGTCCAGTGGTGTCCTCGCAGCGATTCATCTGAGGCACATGGTATATGGCAGTGATGTCATACGCCAGCAATATTCTCACTGACGTCAGCTGCCGCTTGTGATTGGCTGGTTGCTGTTAACTGTTGACATGCATGAAGCTGTAGTTTCAGTATTATTACAATGTGTTGTTAAGTAGGCTGTTGGTTACCACCAGTTACCATCCATTTTTTCTTGCCAAATAGATCAATGTTACTCAGACATTAATATTAATATTATTCATAATGTAATATCCACGGTGATTATGTCTTTAAAGTCATGTGAAATCACAAATGACATAAATTATACTAATCTATACATAAAATAAACACAAGCTGACTAATAAACATGTTGATCTATAGCAAAAATTGATCCTGTCAATTAAAAACTGAATGTTTTGTGAAGGTAAACTCACAGGATTAGTGTGGAAAACTTTTGCCTTGGGGAAAGACTCAAGAGCATTAGGAAATGGCAGTCAAAGTAGAGTACACAAGGTGTCAAAGGCAACTACTGGGTAGTGATTCATCAGGTGGCCACACAAACATTTTTGTACTTGTATGTTTTGTTGTGTTTCATTCTTACTGCACGTTGCTATTGATTCTACGCATCTGTCCATTCAAACAAATTTTTGAGAACCAAAAACACAATATAATATTTTTCATTTGCCCTCATTGACGACCTTTGTGTTAGTCTTTAACCTCCTAATGGCTTAAAAACATTTTGAGTCAATCATTTTTCTTTTTAGCTTTTTTCTCATAAACTGTACTTAGGGATGGACTGAGTCATATAACAAGTGTTATTAGCAAAGCTTGCAACAGGAAAACCTAGTGAGGGAATAATTTTTATTTTTGAAACTGTCTTACAAAAAATAGGCTGAAATCCTAAATAACAGAGCAGTGAAAACACCATGATGTAGATTGTACTAAAATGTAGTGTTCAAGTGGTTGCCTTAGAGAATTCAGTGAAAGCTCACTGTCTCATGGTTATACCATTATTCTCTCCAGCACTTCATCTTTGAGCTCACTTATCACCTTGGCAATCTGAATTACTGATGAAGCTCTGTCTGTAAGGGCTCGTGCACATGACAGATTATATCATGGTTTTCATGGATAGTATTCTTACCCATATTATTCCATGGGGCTGTGCACATGTCTGATTTTTTTCCTCGGACTAAGTGGTGTAAGGAAAAATTGGAGACATGTTTGATTTTTATTCGAGTGTCATGTGTCTTGAAAAACATCAGATTGCATTTGACAACATAGTGAGGTCTGATTTTCACGGGACAACAAAATGAAGAAGGTTAAGAACTTTTTTTCCTTTTTTTTCTCCACTCCCAAGAAAAAACAATACTACTCTGATCAAACTCTGATCAGAATAATTGCACTGTTTTTTCTCGTACGGTCATGTGCATCTTTAAGAGTGCCACTTTTTATTATTTCATTTAAGTATTTCTCTGAAAAAGATGAATGCTGCCACAAAGGAAACCAGACACTGTCTGAAATACCTCAGATGGCTTTATTTTAGCTAATGGATCCATCGGGACTCTGTCACCTTTCCTGTCAGAGTCCTGTATTTTGGTAATTCTGACTGAAATCTCCACATAGTTTTCAGTGGAAAGAAAGGACTATGTTAGTGTCAACTTAGCCTTGATAGTGATTCTGCTCTCATATTTCTCTCCCTATCAATTAAATTTGTATTATTCTGTTTTATGCTTAAACTAATCTTTAACCCTTTTCTGACATCTGACGTAATATTCTGTCCCTGTGCCCTGAGCCTATTTGACCAGGGACGGAATATTACGCCCACATGATTGCCCGCACACACGGGGTGTGTGCGGGTGATCGCCGCCTGTGTCTGCTGATTCTGTAAGGTGACATTAAGCCTGCTTAGTAATGGAGAAGGTGTCAATAAGACACCTATCCATTACTAATCCTATAGTTGTTGAAGGATTAATCAAACACACCACACAGTAAGAAAAAAAGTCTTTTAATGAAATAAAGCAATATACACATATTTTCCATCCTTATTAGTCTGCCATTCCAAGGGAAGCCCTCGATCTCCTGTACAAAAATGTCAAAATAATGAAGCAAAAATATACCATACCTGTCCAGTGCACAGTCAGTCCCACGCAGTAATCCATATCTTCAGCTGATTTTCCTATGCTGAAGAGTTCATTTTAGTTCAGGTCGGCATGGAACACAGCTTTGGTGATGTCACCGCTAGTCACTGAAGCTTCGCTCCCAGCATTTCATTCATTCACCAGTAGTTTACAGCCGGGAGCGGTCGCATTAGCAGCGCTCTCGGTTGTAAACTGTAAATTCCCCTAGATATGGATTACTGCGTGGGACTGACTGTACGCCGGACAGGTATGGTATATTGTTGGTTTATTATTTTGACATTTTTTACAGGAGATCGAGGGCTTCACTTGGAATGGCAGACTAATAAAGATGGAAAAACTGTGTATATTGTTTTATTTCATTAAAATACTTTTCTCTTACTGTGTGGTGTGTTTGATTAACCCTTTAACAACTATAGGATTAGTAATGGAGACACCTCTCCATTACTAAGCCGGCTTAATGTCAACTTACAATAGGAAGGTGACATTAACCCCTCATTACCCCACTTTCCACCACTAAAGGGCAAGTGGGAAGAATCGGCCAAAGCTCCAGAATTGGCACATCTAATAGATGGGCCTTTCCTGGGCAGCTGCAAGTTGCTGTTTTTTGGCTTGGGGGGGCCCATATCCATGGCCCCTTACCAGCCTGAGAATAGCAGCCCACACCTGTGAGTTTTGCTGGGTTGGTTTACAAATATAGGGGGGACCCCCACATCGGTTTTTCTTTCATCCCTGCTCCTCTGCTCACCAGCCGAGCAGGGGAGAATGGATGACAGCCAGCTTCAGCACCACACGCAGGGGAACAGCTCTTACTGTAGTGCTGCTTCCCCCACGGCCATCCGTGTGGTACTGATGTGACAGACGGGCGGCACACAGTTGCCACTGGTGTGCCGCATGTAGGACACACATGGACACACGGGCATGGATATCTCCAGTACGGTGTTTACCGGTACTGGAAATGTCAGGGGTGTGAAACTGACCTTAGTGTGTGACAGCAGCCAAACATAAAAACCAGATAAAAATCTGGCATGACTGTAATCGCACCAACCCAAAGAATAAAGTCGCCTAGTCACTTATATCGTACGAGGAACAGCATTAGAAAATGAATACAACCAATTCTTCACCTAATTTTCATTTTTTCGTTCTACATCCCAAAGATCGCAGTAAGGCTTGGCGCACATTTATCCTGCAATCTGCATTGAGCGCTTACACTGGGGTTTCTGTGTAAATCTCTGAAATATGTGATTCAGACAAAACCTCTGGCAGGAGATTCCCTGTAATAAGACAGATGGAGGCACTGTGGACGCCATCTGGCCTGTGATACAGAGGTGTCCATCTTTTTTAGGTTGTTGTCCAATTTGTCCTGAATACGCTGATACCCCATATGTGGGAGAAAACTACTGTATGTGCACACGTCGGGGCTCGGAAGGGAAGTAGTATCTTTTGGAATGCAGACTTTGATGGAATGGTCTGCAAGCGTCATATCTAGTGTTGAGCATTCCGATACTGCAAATATCGGGTGTTGGCCGATATTTGCTGTATCGGAATTTCGATACCGAGTTCCGATATTTTAGCGATATCGGAAATCGGAATCGGAAGTGTTCCCAGTCATCTTCGGCGTGTGCGGTGCGTATGGTTCCCAGGGTCTGAAGGAGAGGAAACTCTCCTTCAGGCCCTGGGATCCATATTCATGTAAAAAATAAAGAATAAAAATAAAAATAAAAAATATCGGATATCGCCGATACCGATACCCGATACCAATGCAAGTCAATGGGACACAAGTATCGGAAGCTATCCTGGATGGTTCCCAGGGTCTGAAGGAGAGGAAACTCTCCTTTAGGCTCTGGGATCCATATTCATGTAAAAAATAAAGAATAAAAATAAAAAATATGGATATACTCACCCCTCCGAGAACCCTGGCTGTCACCGCTGCAAGCGTCTGCCTCCGTTCCTAAGAATGCAGAGGGTGAAGGACCTTCGATGACGTCACGTGTTATGATCCTAGTGGCAAGGATCGCAGGTCAGACTAGCTAAGAACTGAACAGACTACTAGCTCTGGGGAAGTGGTAACTTGATTGACCGCAACCTGATCCTATCCGCAAACAACTATAGGCAGCCGTGGAACGTTACCTAAAAATCCTAGACGTCTCGTCACGGCCTGAGAAACTGACTATTCCTGGAGGGAAAGTAAGTCCTCACTTGCCTCAGTGGAAGACCCCAAAGATATAGAATAGCCCCCCACAAATATTAACGGTGAGTTAAGGGGAAAGCTCAAACGTAGAGATGAAATCAGATTTAGCAAATGAGGCCCGCTAATACTAGATAGCAGAAAATAGGAAGGAAACTATGCGGTCAATAAAAAACCCTATTCAAAATATCCACGCAGAGATTGCTCGAGCCCCCGCACCAACTAACGGTGCGGGGGAAGCAACTCCGTACCCCAGAGCTTACCAGCAAAAAGAAATCACATGTTAGCAAGCTGGACTAGACTCATCATACACAGAAATCATATTGCAGGCAGATGAGCAAAAAATATTCAAACAGAACTTAGCTTATCCTGAAGAGGCAGAAAACGAGATAATCAGGAGTAATCAGAATAGCACTGAATACATTGACAGCCGGCAACAAGTGGAAGTGAAGCAGAGCTAAATAGGAGCCTCCCTGGTGAATAACGAGGCAGCTGATCCAGCAGACTCGCAGGATAATAAACCAAACCACCAGGGGGAGCCAAAAAAACAAAGTCACACAATACCATCTGTGACCACAAGAGGGAGCCTGAAAACAGAGTTCACAACAGTACCCCCCCCTTGAGGAGGGGTCACCGAACCCTCATCAAATCCCCCAGGGCGATCAGGGTGAGCCACATGGAAGGCATGAACCAAATCGGCCGCATGAACATCAGAGGCGACAACCCAGGAATTATCCTCCTGACCATAGCCTTTCCACTTAACCAAATACTGAAGCCTCCGTCTAGAAATACGAGAATCCAAGATCTTCTCCACCACGTATTCCAATTCTCCCTCAACCAGCACAGGGGCAGGAGGCTCAACCGAAGGAACCACAGGCACCACATACCTCCGCAACAACGACCGATGGAACACATTATGAATAGCAAACGATGCCGGGAGGTCCAAACGAAATGACACAGGGTTAAGGACTTCCAAAATCTTATAAGGACCGATAAACCGAGGCTTAAACTTAGGAGAGGAGACCTTCATAGGAACAAAGAGAGAAGACAACCACACCAAATCCCCAACGCGAAGTCGGGGACCCACACAGCGACGGTGGTTGGCAAAGCGCTGAGCCTTCTCTTGTGACAGCTTCAAATTGTCCACCACATGATTCCAAATCTGATGTAACCTATCCACCACAACATCCACTCCAGGACAGTCAGAAGACTCCACCTGACCCGAGGAAAAACGAGGATGAAACCCTGAATTACAAAAAAAAGGCGAAACCAAAGTAGCAGAACTAGCCCAATTATTAAGGGCAAACTCGGCCAATGGCAAAAAAGTCACCCAGTCGTCCTGATCAGCAGAAACAAAACATCTTAAATAGGTTTCCAAAGTCTGATTAGTGCGCTCGGTTTGGCCATTCGTCTGAGGATGGAAGGCCGACGAAAAAGACAAATTAATGCCCATCTTAGCACAAAAGGTCCACCAAAATCTAGACACAAACTGGGATCCTCTGTCGGAAACAATATTTTCAGGGATCCCATGCAAACGAACCACATTTTGAAAAAACAGAGGAACCAACTCGGAGGAGGAAGGCAACTTAGGCAAGGGCACCAAATGGACCATTTTAGAAAAACGATCACACACCACCCAAATGACCGACATTCTCTGAGAGACAGGGAGATCTGAAATAAAATCCATGGAAATGTGCGTCCAAGGCCTCTTCAGGACAGGCAAAGGCAACAACAATCCACTGGCACGAGAACAGCAAGGCTTAGCCCGAGCACAAATTCCACAAGACTGCACAAAGGAACGCACATCCCGCGACAAGGCCACCACCAGAAGGACCTAGCCACCAAATCTCTGGTACCAAAAATCCCAGGATGGCCTGCCAACACCGAAGAATGAACCTCGGAAATAACTCTGCTGGTCCATCTATCCGGGACAAACAGTCTCTCCGGTGGACAACGGTCAGGTCTATCCGCCTGAAACTCCTGCAGCACTCGTTGCAAATCTGGGGAGATGGCAGACAAAATCACCCCTTCTCTGAGGATACCAGCTGGCTCTGAATCGCCAGGAAAGTCAGGCACAAAACTCCTAGAAAGAGCATCAGCCTTCACATTCTTCGAACCAGGCAGGTATGAGACCACGAAATCAAAACGAGAGAAAAACAATGACCAACGAGCCTGTCTAGGATTCAGCCGCTTGGCCGACTTGAGATAAATCAAATTCTTGTGATCAGTCAAGACCACCACATGATGCTTAGCTCCCTCGAGCCAATGTCGCCACTCCTCAAATGCCCACTTCATAGCCAACAACTCCCGATTACCAACATCATAATTCCGCTCGGCAGGCGAAAACTTTCTGGAAAAGAAAGCACATGGCTTCATCACAGAGCCATCAGAGCTTCTCTGTGACAAAACAGCCCCCGCTCCAATCTCAGAAGCATCAACCTCGACCTGGAAAGGAAGGGAGACGTCTGGCTGACATAAGACTGGAGCCGAAGAAAACCGGCGCTTCAGCTCCCGAAAGGCCTCCACAGCCGCAGGAGACCAATTAGTAACATCAGAATCCTTCTTGGTCAAATCCGTCAATGGCTTAACAACACCAGAAAAATTAGCGATGAAGCGACAGTAAAAATTAGCAAAACCCAAGAACTTCTGAAGACTCTTAACAGATGTAGGCTGAGCCCAGTCATGAATAGCCTGAACCTTGACTGGGTCCATCTCAATAGCAGAAGGAGAAAAAATGAAACCCAAAAAAGAGACCTTCTGGACTCCAAAAAGACATTTTGAGCCCTTCACAAATAAAGCATTGGCACGCAGGACCTGAAACACCATCCTGACCTGCTTAACATGGGACTCCCAATCATCCGAAAAAACCAGAATATCATCCAGATACACAATCATAAATTTATCCAGATATTCTCGGAAGATGTCGTGCATAAAGGACTGAAAGACAGAAGGAGCGTTAGAAAGTCCAAAAGGCATCACCAAGTACTCAAAATGGCCTTCGGGCGTTTTAAATGCAGTTTTCCATTCATCACTCTGCTTAATACGCAAAAGGTTATACGCACCACGAAGATCTATCTTGGTGAACCAACTAGACCCCCTAATGCGAGCAAACAGATCAGATAACAATGGCAAAGGATACTGAAATTTGACCGTGATTTTGTTTAGAAGGCGATAATCAATACAAGGTCTCAAGGAACCATCCTTCTTAGCCACAAAAAAGAACCCCGCACCAAGAGGGGAGGAGGAGGGGCGAATAAGTCCTTTCTCCAAAGACTCCTTTATATAACTCCGCATAGCAGCATGCTCCGGCACTGACAAATTGAAAAGTCGTCCCTTAGGAAACTTACTACCAGGAATCAAATTTATAGCACAATCACAATCCCTATGAGGAGGTAGAGAACTGAGTTTGGGCTCATCAAATACATCCTGGTAATCTGACAAAAACGCAGGGACCTCAGAAGGAGTGGATGAAGCAATTGACACCACAGGAGCGTCGCCATGAATTCCCTGACAACCCCAACGTGACACAGACATTGCTTTCCAATCCAGGACTGGATTATGAGTCTGCAACCATGGCAGGCCCAACACGACAACATCATGCAAATTATGCAATACAAGAAAGCGAATCACCTCCTGATGAACAGGAGTCATGCACATGGTCACTTGTGTCCAGTACTGAGGTTTATTCGTAGCCAATGGTGTAGCATCAATTCCCCTTAGTGGAATAGGGAATTTTAAAGGCTCCAAAACAAAACCACAGCGCCTGGCAAATGACAAATCCATCAGACTCAGGGCAGCACCTGAATCCACAAAAGCCATAACCGGGTAAGATGACAGGGAACAAATCAGGGTAAGAGACAAAATAAACTTAGGCTGTAAAGTACCGATGGTGACAGATTTATCAATCTTTTTTGTGCGCTTAGAGCATGCTGAGATAACATGAGCTGAGTCACCACAGTAAAAGCACAACCCATTTTGCCGTCTATAATTTTGCCGTTCACTTCTGGTCAGAATTCTATCACATTGCATAGACTCAGGTGTCTGTTCAGAAGACACCGCCAAATGGTGCGCAGGTTTGCGCTCCCGCAAATGCCGATCAATCTGAATGGCCAGAGTCATTGACTCATTCAGACCTGCAGGCGTAGGGAACCCCACCATGACATTCTTAATGGCTTCAGAAAGACCTTTTCTGAAATTTGCAGCCAGGGCACACTCATTCCATTGAGTAAGCACCGACCATTTCCGAAATTTCTGGCAGTACACCTCTGCATCATCTTGCCCCTGAGAGAGGGCCAACAACGCTTTTTCAGCCTGGTTCTCAAGATTAGGTTCCTCATAGAGCAATCCAAGGGCCAGAAAAAACGCATCCACACTGAGCAATGCAAGATCCCCTGGAGCCAATGCAAAAGCCCAATCTTGAGGATCGCCACGCAAGAAAGAAATAATAATCTTAACTTGCTGAACAGAATCCCCAGAGGAACGAGGTTTCAAAGAAAGAAACAACTTGCAATTGTTCTTAAAATTCAGGAACCTAGATCTATCTCCAGAAAACAACTCCGGAATAGGTATTCTAGGCTCTGACATATGACTGTGCACAACAAAATCCTGAATACTTTGTACCCTTGCAGCAAGATGATCTACACTGGAGGCTAAACTCTGGATATCCATATCAGCAGCTGAACTCAGAGCCACACCAAGATTAAGAGGAGGAGAGAAGCCAGACACACAGCAGCTAGACACACGGCAGCAAAAAAAAATAAAAATATCTCCAAGCTTCTTTTCTCCTGCTTCTGCCATGCAATTAACACTTTATAGGCCGGCTGTACTGTTATGATCCTAGTGGCAAGGATCGCAGGTCGGACTAGCTAAGAACTGAACAGACTACTAGCTCTGGGGAAGTGGTAACTAGATTGACCGCAACCTGATCCTATCCGCAAACAACTATAGGCAGCCGTGGAACGTTACCTGAAAATCCTAGACGTCTCGTCACGGCCTGAGAAACTGACTATTCCTGGAGGGAAAGTAAGTCCTCACTTGCCTCAGTGGAAGACCCCAAAGATATAGAATAGCCCCCCACAAATATTAATGGTGAGTTAAGGGGAAAGCACAAACGCAGAGATGAAATCAGATTTAGCAAATGAGGCCCGCTAATACTAGATAGCAGAAAATAGGAAGGAAACTATGCGGTCAATAAAAAACCCTATTCAAAATATCCACGCAGAGATTGCTCGAGCCCCCGCACCAACTAACGGTGCGGGGGAAGCAACTCCGTACCCCAGAGCTTACCAGCAAAAAGAAATCACATGTTAGCAAGCTGGACTAGACTCATCATACACAGAAATCATATTGCAGGCAGATGAGCAAAAAATATTCAAACAGAACTTAGCTTATCCTGAAGAGGCAGAAAATGAGATAATCAGGAGTAATCAGAATAGCACTGAATACATTGACAGCCGGCAACAAGTGGAAGTGAAGCAGAGCTAAATAGGAGCCTCCCTGGTGAATAACGAGGCAGCTGATCCAGCAGACCCGCAGGATAATAAACCAAACCACCAGGGGGAGCCAAAAAAACAAAGTCACACAATACCATCTGTGACCACAAGAGGGAGCCTGAAAACGGAGTTCACAACAGTCACGGTCTTGTGATTGGTCCGTGACCGCTCATGTGACTCGTCACCTGACCGCGACATCATCGAAGGTCCTTCACGCTCTGCATTCTTAGGAATAGAGGCAGACGCTTGCAGCGGTGACAGCCAGGGCTCATCCGAGGGTGAGTATATCCATATTTTTTATTTTTATTCTTTATTTTTTATATGAATATGGATCCCAGAGCCTGAAGGAGTTTCCTCTCCTTCAGACCCTGGGAACCATCCAGGATAGCTTCCGATACTTGTGTCCCATTGACTTGCATTGGTATCGGGTATCGGTATCGGCGATATCCGATATTTTTTGGATATCGGCCGATCCCATCCGATACCGATACCTTTGAGTATCGGAAGGTATCGCTCAACACTAGTCATGTTGCATTTGGAGAGCTCCTGATGTGCCTAAAAAAGTGGAAACCCCCACAAGTGACAACATTTTGGAAAGTAGACCCCCTAAGCAACTTATCTAGATGTGTGGTGAGTGCTTTGAACCCCCAAGTGCTTCACAGAAGTTTATAATGTAGAGCCGTAAAAATAAAAAATCATATTTTGTCACAAAAATGATATTTTCGCCTCCAATTTTTTATTTTCCCAAGGGTAACAGGAGAAATTGGACCCCAAAAGTTGTTGTGCAATTTGTCCTCAGTATGCTACCACATATGTGGGGTTAAACCACTGTTTGGGTGCATGGCAGAACTCAGAAGGGATGTAGTGCCGTTTGCCTTTTCAATGCAAAATTGGCTGTCACGTTTGTCACGCCATGTCACGTTTGGAAAGCTCCTGATGTGCCTAAACAGTGGAAACCTCTAAACTCTAACTCCAACCCTAACTCCAACACACCCCTAACCCTAATCCCAACCATAACCATAACCCTAACCACAAACCTAACCCTAATCCCAACCCTAATCCCAACCCTAACCCTAATCCCAATCATAACCCTAACCCTAAGTGTAGCCCCAACACCAACACTAACCCTAACTTTAGCCCCAACCCTAACCCTAACCCCAACCCTAACTCTAATGGGAAAATGGAAATAAATAATTTTTTTAGCTTATTATTTTCCCTAAGTAAGGGGGTGATAAAGGGGTGTTTGATTTACTATTTATTGCAGGTTTTTATAGTGGGTTTTTATGTTTGGCAGCTGTCACACACTAAAAGACACTTTAAATAGCAAAAAAATAGTTTTTGCATCACTACATTTTAAGAGCTATAATTTTTCCATATTTTGGCCAAAGGAGTTATGTTAGGTCTTGTTTTTTGCGGAACGAGTTGTCGTTTTTATCTGTACCATTTTCGGGCACATAACATTTTTTGATCGCTTTTAATTCCGATTTTTGGGAGGCAGAATGAACAAAACCCAGCAATTCATGAATATCTTTTTTTGGGGGGATGTTTACCCCGTTCCGCGTGTGGTAAAATTGATAAAGCAGTTTTATTAATCGGGTCAGTACAATGACAGCGATACCTCACTTATATCATTTTTTTAATGTTTTGGCGCTTTTATGCAATAAAAACTATTTATTATAAAAAATAATTATTTTTTCATCCTTTTATTCTAAGAGCTATAACTTTTTTATTTTTCTGGTGATGGAGCTATATGGCAGCTTGTTTTTTGCTGGAAAAGATGACGTTTTCAGCAGTACCACAGTTATTGATATCCGTCTTTTTGATCGCGTGTTATTCCACTTTTTGTTCGGCGGTATGATGATAAAGTATTTTTTGGGGCTTTTTTTTAATGGTGTTCACTAAAGGGGTTAACTAGTGGGACAGTTTTATAGGTCGGGTCGTCATGGATGTGTCGATACCAAATATGTGTACTTTTAATGTTTAGATTTTTTATTTCAAATATTTATTTATTGATGGAATATATATTGATTTTTATTATCATTTGTTATTATTTTTTAAAATATTTTTACAATTATTTAAAAAACATTTTTTATTTAATTCTAACTTTTACACTTTGTCCCAGTATGGGACACTAATTTTGTGCAGACTGATCGCTTCTATAGCATGCAGATCTGCATGCTATAGAAGCTGTCAGCGCTGCAGCTTCAGTACACTGAGTTACTTCCTGATATGCACTGCGCATGCAGGAAGTCTCTCAGCTCTGGAGACATGCCGCGGGGTCTCCGATTCAAAGGCAGAGGGGCTGTCAGCCCCTGTGTTGGCTCCAGAAGGCTGCGATCATGTTTGACTGCTGACTGACTGTTGACTGCTCCTGGCACTTAGTGTTGGGTGTCAGCTGTGACAATCAGCTGACACCCTTTCCCGATCGGCTGCACACCACCTGTGTGCGCGGCCGATTGGCTATGACGTACTATCCCATCCATGGTCAGACGGGCCCTGCCCATATGGACGGGATAGTATGTCAGATGTTAGAAAGGAGTTAAGTACCCTATTTATTTATATGCTTTTACTAATTTACTTACAGCAGGGAATATGCTCATTTTGTTTCTGTCTTATGTTTTGTCTAATTCACAGGGTAAATAAACTCCAAGCAAATGTGGCGCTAAGCACCTATGGATTTTTTGAATGCATCCACTTCCAGTGAAAAATGTTAATAAAAATTTATTTATTTTCTCAAAAAAAAAAAAATCCTTAGGTGCTTAGCGCCATATTTGCTTGGAGTTTATTTTCCCTTTGAATTCGCCTGTCACGGGGGCACTGGGTAGACTACAGCTGATTACCCGGGCCCCTGCAATATCCCTCAAACTAGGGAAACCCTGTCTGTCCCTCTCCCAGAGTTTGCACAGAAGGTGTGCATGTCTGGGCCACCAGGCCTGACCCTGAGTCCTGTTTCAGTACTAAGCTGAAACCTCCACCCGCCACCCAGTGATAAGACCTCTCAACAACCCCTACAGAAAGCATAGACAGGGAAAGCTAAAAAATGCACCATGCAGGAAAACACTATAATGTGCACAGGGCAAAACAATACAAATATAGGAAGGAGAAATATAACGAAGGATAATACACCACCAGATACGATATTTCCTCTCCTAGACCACCACTCCAGACCGAGATCACCAGGCACAAGACACAAGCTATAATCGGCGACGCCCAAAGCCCAGCAAAACTATTTAAAGGCAATGGGCGTGACTAAGCCTCCAACCCGAGTACCAGCCAGATTAACCCCGGACAATCTGGATCAATCTAGCCGGCGCAACTGAGCATATAGTGGACGAATGAGGAATTACTGCTGTCTGTCGGACGCCCTAGTGTGAACAGCGTCCGACATGACAGTACCCTGCCTTCTACGAGGGACCCCAGGGCCCTCACGACTTATAGGACCCGGCTTGTCCGGATGGCGGCGGTGAAGCATACTGACCAGCCGGTCCGCATGTATATCCGAGGCTGGTACCCAAGACCTCTCCTCTGGCCCATAACCACGCCAGTGTACCAGGTACTGTAACGTGCGGTGCACCACTCGAGAGTCAACCACCTTGGAGACTTCAAACTCTAAACTGCCATCCACCAAGACTGGAGGAGGCATTGGCGCCGCATCCACAGAACCCACCACCTTTTTTAATAACGATCTGTGGAACATGTTGTGAATCTTATATACCGTAGGGAGCTCCAATTGGTAGGCAACCGGGTTAATGATGGCAGCGACCCTATACGGACCAATAAACCTAAGACCCAATTTAAGGGATGGTATTTTGAGTCTTATGTTTTTTGTGGACAACCACACCCAGTCACCAACACTCAGGTCCGGACCTGGCACACGTCTACTGTCAACCACATGTTTGTACCTTGCACCCATGCTCAACAGGCGCTGTTTCACTTTCCTCCAGATGGAAGACAGTTGTGCTCCTAACAGGTCCTCCTCTGGGATGCCGGAAGAGCCCCCCTGACTGAAAGTACAAAATTGAGGATGGAGCCCGTAAACACAAAAGAATGGAGACTCACCAGAAGATTCCTGGCGGTGATTATTTATGGCAAACTCAGCCAAAGGAAGGAATGTCGACCACTCCTCCTGATTGTCAGAAACAAAACAGCGTAAGTACTGCTCCAAATTTTGGTTCATACGCTCGGTCTGACCATTTGACTGAGGATGAAATGCCGAAGAATGCGACAACTTGATCCCCAGCCGTGAGCAAAATGCTTTCCAAAATTTTGCCACAAACTGAGTACCCCTATCAGACACGATGTCAGACGGGACCCCGTGAAGTCTGACCACCTCCTGCACAAATACCTGAGCCAGAGTCTTAGCGTTAGGCAACGAAGGCAAAGACACAAAGTGCAACATTTTTGAGAACCGATCAATAGTGCTGAGCATTCCGATACCGCAAGTATCGGGTATCGGCCGATATTTGCTGTATCGGAATTCCGATACCGAGTTCCGATATTTTTGTGATATCGGAAACCGGAATCGGAAGTTCCCAGTGTATGGTTCCCAGGGTCTGGAGGAGAGGAGACTCTCCTTCAGGCCCTGGGATCCATATTCATGTAAAAAATAAAGAATAAAAATAAAAAATATGGATATACTCACCCCTCCGGTGGACCCTGGACCTTAGCGATGTAACCGGCAGCCTCTGTTCCTAAGAATGCAGTGAGTGTAGGACCTGCGATGACGTCACGGCTTGTGATTGGTCGCGTGAGCGGTCACATGAGCGGTCACGCGTCACATGAGCGGTCACGCGACCAATCACAAGCTACGACGTCATCGAAGCTCCTTCACTCTGCATTCTTAGGAACGCAGGCTGCCGGTTACATCGCTAAGGTCCAGGGTCCGCCGGAGGGGTGAGTATATCCATATTTTTTATTTTTATTCTTTATTTTTTACATGAATATGGATCCCAGGGCCTGAAGGAGAGTTTCCTCTCCTTCAGACCCTGGGAACCATCCAGGATACCTTACGATATTTGTGTCCCATTGACTTGTATTGGTATCGGGTATCGGTATAGGCGAGATCCTATATTTTGCCGGCATTGGCCAATCCAATCCGATACCGATACTTTCGAATATCGGAAGGTATCGCTCAACACTACCGATCAACAATCACCAAGATGACCGTGTTCCCAGCTGAGGAGGGCAAGTCCGTGATAAAATCCATGGAGATCTCCATCCATGGCCTACTGGGTACCTCAAGAGGAAGTAGTGTGCCAGCAGGATGGGAGTGGGGCGTCTTAGCCCTAGCGCACGTGGTGCATGCTGACACGTATGAGACCACGTCCTGCCGGATTTTGGGCCACCAAAACTGACACGACACCAACTCCAAAGTACCCCTAACCCCTGGGTGACCAGCCAGGACAGCATCATGATGCTCTGCCAATATCTTTAGGCAAAGATGGAGCGGTACAAATGATTTGTTAACGGGAAGTTCTGGTGGTACTTCCTCCTGAGCATCGGCAATCTCAGCCTCAACCTCTGTCGTGAGAGCCGAGACCACTACACCTTTTTGGAGGATGGGTACCGGTTCTTCCCGAGGTTCTCCCCCCGGAAAACACCTGGACAAAGCATCCGCCTTAGTGTTCTTAGACCCAGGTCGGTAAGTAACAAAAAAGTTGAACCGCGTGAAAAACAATGCCCAGCGAGCCTGCCTGTGGGACAGATGCTTGGCTGACTCACAATAAAGCAAATTCTTATGGTCGGTAATAACAGTAACCTGGTGAACCGACCCCTCCAAAAAGTGTCGCCATTCCTCAAAAGCCAACTTGATAGCCAACAACTCCCTGTTGCTGATATCGTAGTTACGTTCGGCGGGCGACAGTTTCTTGGAGAAATAGGCGCATGGACGCAACTCGCTCAAGGATGAGCCTTGAGACAGCACCGCCCCCACTCCAACCTCAGACGCATCGACTTCCACAGTAAATGGTTTCGATACATCTGGTTGCACCAGAATGGGAGCTGAAGCAAAACTGTTCTTCAGAAACTCGAATGCGCGCACAGAAGGCTCAGACCAGGCGGAGAAATCGGTACCTTTTTTTGTCATGTCAGTGAGCGGTTTACCAATGGTAGAAAAGTTTTTGATAAACTTTCTATAATAGTTAGAAAGCCCAAGGAACCGCTGGAGCGCTTTTAGGTTATCAGGCCGTTCCCAACGCAGCACTGCTTGCACCTTAGCGGCGTCCATTTTGAACCCAGAAGCAGACACAATATAACCCAAGAAAGGCAACTCCTGAACCGAAAATACACATTTCTCCAATTTAGCATAGAGCTTATTCTCTCTGAGTAGCTGTAACACCTGCCTAACATGCTCTAAATGAGTATCACGGTCGCATGAATAGATGAGAATGTCATCAAGGTACACAATAACGAATTTTCCCAGGACATGAGAGAACACATCGTTTATGAAATGTTGAAATACAGCAGGCGCGTTTGTCAAACCAAATGGCATCACCAGATTTTCAAAATGACCCTCAGGAGTATTAAAAGCTGTTTTCCACTCATCCCCTCGACGGACTCTTATGAGGTTGTATGCCCCCCTGAGGTCAAGCTTAGAGAACCACCTAGCACCAGCCACCTGATTGAACAGATCGGGTATCAGCAGCATAGGGTATGGGTCACGAACCGTAATCTGGTGTAACTCCCTGAAATCCAGACACAGGCGTAAACCGCCATCTTTCTTCTTAACGAAGAAGAACCCTGCTGCCACAGGCGAGGACGAAGGCCTGATGTGCCCTTTGCTCAGACTCTCAGCGATGTAGTCTTTTAAGGCTTGCCTCTCAGGACCAGAGATGTTAAACATCCTAGCTTTCGGCAATTTGACCCCTGGTTTTAACCTAATAGTGCAGTCATAGGAACTATGTGGTGGCAATTCTGAACAACCCTTCCCAGAAAACACATCTGCAAAATCCAGCAGAGACTCAGGAATACTAGGAGTCACAGCGGACACACACGTGGCCAGGCAATTCTCCTGGCAGAATCCGCTCCACTGGATGATGTCCTGGGTTTTCCAGTCAATCACCTGGTTGTGCATAGCCAACCATGGAAAACCCAGAACCATTTGTGCAGGCAGATTACTGAGGACTCTACATGTAACTTGCTCCAAATGTAGGACCCCAATGTGGAGTTTAACCTCTGCCACAAACTCTGTAATCTCCCCCTGTGGGAGAGGAGCGGCATTGATGGTGACCACCCGGATAGGATGAGGCAGTTTTTCGATCCTGAAAATGGCTGTGCGCGCAAACTCATCATCAATAAGATTAGTGGCAGAACCACTATCCACAAACACAGTGATTGGCAGCTCTCTGCCAGTGACCATAGCTTTGGCAGGGGAGCATGCATTGAGAAACCACAATGGAGGATATGCATAAGTTCAGATTGGCCTCCTCCACACCCTCTGAGCTCAGCAGTTTTTCTGCCATTGCACTTTTCTTAGAGAGCAGAGGACAAGTATTAACATAATGACCAGTTTTACCACAGCAAAAACAGGCTCTCTGCTTTCTGAGCAAAGGGGCACGATGCTTCACATTTGATACCCCTGCGATTTGCATAGGCTCCGTGGGCTCACCTGCAGCAACCTCACGTGTACCTACACTCTCTCCCATAGGCGGCGTCTCTTGCACCCCCTGACGCAGACGGCGATCAATGTGGGTAACAAGACTCATAGTGGATTCTAGAGAAGCAGGAGTCTCGTACATCAGAAGGGCTTTTTTAACCCTTCCTGAAACCCCATGAACAAACTGACTCCGCAGCGCGGGATCATTCCACTGTGTATCTACTGCCCAGCGGCGAAATTCAGAACAGTAATCCTCCGCCATACACTCCCCCTGGTAGATAGCAAGAATTTTAGATTCTGCTAGACCCATTCTGTCAGGATCCTCATAAATGAGTCCAAGAGCAGAAAAAAACTCTCCACTGAGTCATATGCAGCAGATTCAGATGGTAAAGAAAACGCCCATGCTTGAGGATCCCCATTCAGTAATGACAACACCAGGCCCACACGCTGAGCCTCATTACCTGAGGAGATCGGGCGCATACGAAAATATAGTTTACAAGATTCACAAAAAGTTACAAATTTACTGCGTTCCCCAGCAAACCTTTCAAAGGAAACTTTGGCTCAGCAACTCTGCCTGCAGATTCAGCTTGCAAATTAGATACTACTAGACCCTGTTGCTGAACTGCCCCTTTCAGCTCAGTGACCTGCAGGGACAGCGCCTCCAACTGGCGGTTTATGGAAGTCATGGGATCCATGGAATACAGAAAATATGGCCGATTATAATGTCACGGGGTACTGGGTAGACTACAGCTGATTACCCGGGCCCCTGCAATATCCCTCAAACTAGGGAAACCCTGTCTGTCCCTCTCCCAGAGTTTACACTGAAGGTGTGCATGTCTGGGCCACCAGGCCTGACCCTGAGTCCTGTTTCAGTACTAAGCTGAAACCTCCACCCGCCACCTAGTGATAAGACCCCTCACCGACCCCTACAGAAAGCACATACAGGGAAAACTAAAAAACGCACCACGCTGCAGACACACAGGAAAACACTATAATGTGCACAGGGCAAAACAATACAAATATAGGAAGGAGAAATATAATGAAGGATAATACACCACCAGATACGATATTTCCTCTCCTAGACCACCACTCCAGACCGAGATCACCAGGCACAAGACACAAGCTATAATCGGCGATGCCCAAAGCCAGCAAAACTATTTAAAGGCAATGGGCGTGACTAAGCCTCCATCCCGAGTACCAGCCAGATTAACCCCGGACAATCTGGATCAATCTAGCCGGCGCCACTGAGCATATAGTGGACAAATGAGGAATTACCGCTGTCTGTCGGACACCCTAGTGTGAACAGCGTCCGACATGACATCGCAACCTATGTGGATCCGAAGCAGGATCAACACATAGTTCTCCTAAGTGAGCTGCACACCTTATTGGATTATACAACATACGGAGAAGAGTTGCCTAAAGAATTGATTCCTTGAGAATCTCAACGTGCATTTCTTACCGATAGAAGGTGAGCATAACCACAACTAAAAGAATTTTTTTTTAACTGTTGGTAAAAACGTATTACACTCAGAGGAAGCGCCGCACTTGTCTCTTTTTTTCCATTTTTCCCAAAACTAGGGTATTTCTAAAGACTTATGTTTTGTCTAGCTATTAACAATGCAATAATGATGATGAAATAATAAAGACGCTATTTTCCTTAAAGCCTGCATGAAAGGTGTCACAAGCAATTACAACCTCCTCTGGATCTTGAAAATTAGAGCCAATCAGCAAATTTAAGCATCATATTCTTTTTCAGCACCATTAAATTAATTAAGTTTAACTTTTTTTGTCACTGAACCAATTTGGCTGCAGAACATTATAGCCCCTCCTGATTACCTGTGCTAAAGCCTGTGATGATAACTTGTAACTGCAAGCCATTTTGGAGAAGCCCGCCTGGCCATACTTGAGGACATGTGAGGTTTATTCTTCTTAGGCCGGGGTCACTGTTGTGAATTCTGCTCTTGGGCTCCCTCTGGTGGTTGTAAGTGGTAGCGCTGCTGTCTCTGAATCACAGCATTTGTCAGGTGTTTTCACTTTTTGCAATTTGGACAGGGCTATTTAGTCTTGCTTCACCCTTTAGTCAGTGCCAGTTGTCCATTGTTCCTGGAGGATTCACATCCCTGCCTGGTCTCTTCTGCTTTGCAGTTCTTTTCATCAAAGATAAGTTCTGGCCTTGATTTTGCTGTCCACATGCTGTGGTCTTATTGTTCAGTTATTTTCCATGTTTTGTCTTGTCCAGCTTGGTCTGTATAAGGATTTGTTTAGCCAAGCTGGTATCTCTGGAGATGCAGATATACCCTCCATGTCTTTAGTTAGCTGTGGAGTTTTTGTATTTTCTGTGGTGGATATTTTCTAGTGTTTTTAATACTGACCGCATAGTACTCTGTCCTGTCCTTTCTATTTAGCTAGAAGTGGCCTCCTTTGCTAAATTCTCATTTCAGTCTGTGTATGTTTTTTCCCTCTCCTCTCACAGTCAATATTTGTGGGGGGCTGCCTGTTCTTTGGGGATTTTCTCTGAGGCAAGATAGTTTTCCCTTTTCTATCTCTAGGGGTAATTAGTCCTCCGGCTGTGTCGAGATGTCTAGGGAGCGCTAGGTACATTCCACGGCTACTTCTAGTTGCGGTGTTAGGTTCAGGGTCTGCGGTCAGTACAGGTTCCACCTTCTCCAGAGTACGTCCATGCTGCTCTTAGGCCACCAGATCATAACAGGTCACACTTGCGAGTGTGATGCGAGAAATACATGCAGCCGCATGCTCCGGTCCCGAGTGCCGTCACCAGCGCCGGGTATTGATGCGAAAGACTCATGCGTGTTTCTCGCATCACACTCGCAAGTGTGACCCCGACCTTACCCTATCTCTCACATGTCCATTTTAGGTGATTTGTGCAAGTGAATCATAGAATGTTCAAAGTTGCCAACTTCGCTGGATTTTTAAAAATTTACTGGAACTTGATTCATTTTGAATAAACTCATCTTGCATAACTTTTTATATAGAATGTATTCATATGAAAGAAAGCTATCTTTTCCAGTGCAATTTTGCTCAGTTTACTAAATAATCGAATAACACTCGTCCAATGAATATGCTGGTGTGATTGAGCCCTAAAAGACAACATAAAATCAGAAAATGCAGAAAAAAATATGACTGCTGCATTTTTAATCAGCTACAATGCACATAAAAATTGCAACAAAATAACAACATAGAAACTAAGCTTAAGGTTATTTTCACATTCAGAGTTTTTGTTGCAATCAAAATCTGCTCTCTTGGAAGTAAAAAAGCTCTGTTCAAAAACTCATTTTTCTCACCGTTAATTTTTTTAATACAAATTTCATGTTTGCTTTTTTCTACAGTATGTTTAATAAAGTTCTATTCAGCAAAAACACTGCAAAAACGCTGTAAAAATGTTTTGTGGGGTTTTTTTGCAGCATTTCTTCCCTTTCTTGTTGCTTTTTATGGGTTAAAAAATGATGCAAAAATGCTGAAAAAAGGCATGCGATTTCTGTAATCACCTAGCTTTTGCTGGTACTGTAAAAAGCATCTCTTAATTTCCATAGCGAATGAAGCATAATAAAAAAACACTGCAAAAACATTGCATGTGAACATGGCTTAAGGCTTCTCTGTGGACCTCCGTACATTGCTGAAAAAGGATTGATAACACAGCAAAACCAGTGTTAGCTCGATAAAACTAAATAAACACTGGTCTCCCTGAGAAGCTGCAATCTCTGTTGTTACGACGGATGATTGAGCTCGGATATTGCAGCTTTGGTTATATATTTCTGGAGAAACCTTTAAAATCTTGAACCAGTAATTGATAAAAAACAGATGAAAGTTCCTAAATCGCCACCAAATCACCCCATATCAGGGAACAGTACCATAAAACACAATACCAGAAAATGCATATTAGAAAATCAGCATTTTATTACTCAAAGGGTAACTCGAGACAAAACAACCTACAGTAATTATATTTTATAGCACGTGAGAAGATCACATTTTTTAAATTTTTCCAAAAAATGACACATTTCGAGCAATGGATTAAACAGATCAGTACCCTGAGAAGACTGTATGGGATTTTCAATGACCGAATTCTCAGAGTCACAATTCTCAATGGGGTATATCGATCTTTACAACCCTGCTCATTATCAATGTGTTGTGACAGAGAAGACACATTTAGCCAAGGTGATCTTCTCATATGTGCATATGAACAAAACCAAGTCCTGGTAAATTAGGAGGCCAGAGGGGACATAGGGCGTAATCAGTTTGCTTGTAAGGTTTGTGCAGGCTGCAGAATAGTAATTGAAATTGCTTCCATTTTATATCTTTCAGCAAAGTAAGACATCTCTAGCAAGGCCAAATGTTATATAGAAGCACAAGAGCACTACTGGGTGCACACAAAACGTAAAGGGTTAGCGAGCATATTGATATATAAATCAATGTTCAGTGAGCTGGAAAGACATGAAGAGTGTAAGAAAGGAGCAGGGAAAACAGAAAAGACCAAGCATCACACTGACAGCCATAACAAAAATGTTAGCTTTCCATAATTAAATAGATTGAATAATTACACAGCATGTGATTATGGGGTATAATGATTATAGTTTTATGACAGAAAATTATGAGTGAACAAATAGTTGGTGGAAATCTGAAACTGATCTGAAATTGGCCTAAGATGAAACACATTTTTAACATATTTTATGACTCATTCAGTACATAATTATAATTACTCCTAAGGTCTCATTTAGATGTCCATTTTTTCCTCTACTTGAGAAAAAAAACACATTATTTTGCTAGGTTAGATTTTCATCCGTTTTTGGTTGTTGTATGTAGGTTTTATACATTGGGGATTTTACTTTCTGCCCTCAAATATGCATAAGGGCTTGTCGGACGATTGTAGTTTTGGTCCCAATGTGATCCGTCAAAACACTGGATTACATTAAGACCAATGTTATTCAATGAGGCATGTCTGATGTTTGACGCTTTCCTCGGACTGAGTGGTCCAAAAAAGTAAATCTGAGCATGCATGATTTGCCAATGATATATGGATGACACATGTTCTTTCATGTCTATGAGTCCTTGGAAAACAGACTTGAATGACATCCGAGTGTGGTCCTATTTTCACCAACAGACTGAATAGAGAAGATGAAGGAAAGGTTTTTTTTAAATTCTCCACAACCGAGAAACAGATCCAACTCTGTTCAAACTCTGATCAGAGTCTGATCAGAATGTAATTATCTTAATCAGACCGATTTTCTCGGATGAGGATAAAACGGTCTTCTGCATGAGTCCTTACAATGCACAAGGATGGTATTTGTTAGCTGTCCACAATTTTTTTGGCCCATAAACTTGTATAGGTAACTTTGATTCATGATTTAGGTCAGACACACGGTCTATAAATAATCACGGGCATGTGAACAGTACCATATACTATGAGTACATGGAATTTGTGAAAAGAACAAGTATGAGAAAAATGGACTTCTGAATGAGGCCTAAAAGTTGTCAATGAAATTGACAGTGTGTAATGCAGTATATATGCCTTTAGAATTCAGCTAATTATTGACAGTTTCAGTAGTCATCACCTGACCACAATTATGGTATTTGCATAATTGCGGTCATATGTTGAATAGAATCTCAATTGCTTTGTTCAATATAATTAATTAAGAAGCAACTAAGACAGTTGGCATGTGACCTGTGATGACTGATGGAATTGGCAAGTATAATCAATCCCTAGTGGTGTGCAGCTAAAGCTGCAGGGCATGCCAAAAATTTGACATAGAGATTCAATGACGTTCAAAAGAAATATCCCAGTGTCATGCAACACCCCCTTCAGACCCTTTATGTTATAAAATGCATCAGTCTTATCCAAAAATGTTCCTTTAAATGGATTGTCCACTACTTAGACAACCCCTTCTTAGTCTGTATATTAAAATAATAAAATTTGTACTCGCCTCCGGCGTGGGCGCAGTTGTGTTGACACCGACTATCCTGGACATGACATTGTTTTTACATGATCACTGCTACCAATCAGCGCTGCCTTCACTCTCCCCACTTTCGGAAGAATCGCATACGTCCAGAGGAAATGATAGAGCAGCAGTTCTCTAAGGATTGAGAAGGAGATTACCGAGTAGTGGACAACCCCCGTTAATATCCAAGCATCCTTTTTTATATTGAAATGAGACCCCGTTTCTAAATCACATACTTTGTCTGTTCTCCCACTCATCAAAAAATGTATATTTATCTGTTTTTGAAATACTTCACCCTCTACAATTTTCCAATCTTCATTACATATATTTTAACTACATCTACGCTGAATACTCTTTTGAGGGGAGAGTTCACATTGAACAGAATAGTGCAGCATAGAGCCACATGACTGCACCAGATCTATAGATTTTTGAGTAGTTTTCTAAAACTGTAAGCCCAATCATAGTAAAGCTTTGTTAAGAATGGAATGTGGTATTTGTGGCTCCCTTGGAGATTTAAAGGTATTTTCCCATGAACATAAGTTCATATTATTTACTACATCTTGGAATAAAAATAAGTTAAAAATAAAATGTTCCTGTGCTGAGATAATCATATAAATGTGCCCCTGCTATGTGTTGTGTAATGTCTGTTTCTTACCATGCAGGAACATGGTCTGATCATACTACAGCTCTTTTCAATGTTTTATTTGTTAGGTGGTTTAAGTAACAATACTTAAATTGAAGTCCATACAAATCAATTATAATAACATTTTGCATGAAATCATTGAATAATGTCTTCCAACTCAGATTAATACATCTGAAGGGTTGTTGGTTATGTAAGTCTTTGTGTAACATGCCAAGGAACCTTCCATTTTAATTATTTTGATAAATTCAACAATATAAAATCAGAATTATGTAAACGGATGTGGGTAGCGTAAAAGAGGTAACAAAGGGTAAGGAAAGGGGAAAAAGGAAGGGGAAATTTGTTCAGGAGTCAGAGTTATACGAGAATGAACTAATTCTAATAGAATTTGCGAGACCTCTTTTCAGAAGCCTTGAATAAACCAGCATGACCACCATATATGTAAATAGGATCCCTTATACGTATTGCAGCACTAACACTGATTGGAGCTAGATGCGAACCATCTGTGTGTTTGTAGAGGGGTTGTGTACCATTGTGTAACTATTTTATATGAGTTTGCACAAGGACCTGAGACTGTGCAGTGAGCACAGGACCTGGCACTGAGCAGTCACGTGACCAGGGGCGGAGTCACCACGCGTGAGGGCAGGGAAGGCAAATGACTGCATGGAGTGCAAAGCACAGACAGTAAACATAGTCAAGGAAAGTTGAGGGTCAAAAGCCAGACGAGAGCGTAGTACCTAGGGATAAGACAAAGAGTAAACAGAGACAAGCCAAGGTGTCAGATAACTGGAATGGACAGGGCAGTACAAAGCAGGATACAAAGGCAAAAGTCAGGGGACAAACCGGGTCATACACAGCAAAGCATACAAGCACAGAGGCACAACGTGTACAATCGAGTAACCTGGGTCAGCAACCACAAACCGAGGTTATGGAAGTATCATCAACACCAAATCCAGGAACTGTCAACATTAAGTAGCCGCCCCAGAACCAAAGAGAGGCAAACTAAAATTAACCCTGACCTGACCAGGATGGAGGTGGAACCATCCTGTCCAGAGTCATGGCAGGAATCAAATTGATCGGAGCTTGCGTGAGCGCAGAGTTGTGCACACTATGGCGTTGTCTTCCGAGTGGAGTCCTGAGCCTATGCAATGTGATAGGATTGTGTCTAGAGCTGAACGACAAGGATTCAGACGTCAGAATAGGTTGTGCTTTCACTGCGGCGATTCTGCTCATGTTATTTCTGATTGCCCTAAGCGTGTCAAGAGAATCGCTGGTTCCGTTACCGTTGGTACTGTACAACCTAAATTTCTGTTGTCTGTGACCCTGATCTGCTCATTATCGTCATTTTCTGTCATGGCATTTGTGGATTCAGGCGCCGCTTTAAATTTAATGGACTTAGAATTTGCCAGACGTTGTGGGTTTTCCTTACAGCCTTTGCAGAGTCCTATCCCTTTGAGGGGCATTGATGCTACACCATTGGCTGAAAATAAACCTCAGTTTTGGACACAGCTAACCATGTGCATGGCGCCAGCCCATCAGGAAGATTGTCGTTTTCTGGTGTTGCATAATCTGCATGATGCTATTGTGCTGGGGTTTCCATGGTTACAGGTGCATAATCCGGTGTTGGATTGGAAATCTATGTCTGTGACTAGTTGGGGTTGTCAGGGGGTTCATGATGACGTTTCTTTGATGTCAATTTCCTCCTCCCCTCTTCTGAAGTTCCTGAGTTTTTGTCAGATTTCCAGGATGTTTTTGATGAGCCCAAGTCCAGTTCCCTTCCACCGCATAGGGACTGTGATTGTGCTATTGACTTGATTCCAGGCTGTAAGTTCCCTAAGGGCCGAATTTTCAATCTGTCTGTGCCAGAACATGCCGCCATGCGGAGTTATGTTAAGGAGTCTTTGGAGGAGGGGCATATTTGGCCATCTTCTTCTCCATTGGGTGCAGGTTTTTTTTTTTTGTTGCCAAGAAGGATGGCTCCTTGAGACCCTGTATTGATTATCGCCTCTTGAATAAGATCACAGTCAAATTCCAATACCCTTTGCCCTTGCTCTCTGATTTGTTTGCCAGGATTAAGGGGGCTAGTTGGTTTACTAAGATTGACCTTCGAGGGGCATATAATCTTGTTCGTATTAAGCAGGGCGATGAATGGAAAACTGCGTTTAATACGCCCGAGGGCCATTTTGAATATCTTGTGATGCCATTCGGACTCTCTAATGCTCCATCAGTGTTTCAGTCCTTCAAGCATGATATAGTTCAGAATTATCTTGATAAATTCATGATTGTATATTTGGATGATATTTTGATTTTTTTGGATGATTGGGAGTCTCATGTGAAACAAGTCAGGATGGTATTTCAGATCCTTCGTGATAATGCCTTGTTTGTGAAGGGGTCTAAATGCCTCTTTGGAGTACAGAAGGTTTCTTTTTTGGGCTTCATTTTTTCTCCCTCATCTATAGAAATGGATCCGGTAAAGGTCCAGGCCATTCATGATTGGATCCAGCCCACATCTGTGAAGAGCCTTCAGAAATTTTTGGGCTTTGCTAATTTTTATTGCAGTTTCATTGCCAACTTCTCCAGTGTGGTTAAACCCTTGACCGATTTGACGAAGAAAGGCGCTGATGTGACGAATTGGTCCTCTGCGGCCGTTTCTGCCTTTCAGGAGCTTAAACGCCGATTTACTTCTGCCCCTGTGTTGCGTCAGCCGGATGTTTCTCTTCCTTTTCAGGTTGAGGTTGACACTTCTGAGTTTGGGGCAGGGGCCGTTTTGTCTCAGAGGAATTCTGATGGTTCCTTGATGAAACCGTGTGCCTTCTTCTCTCGAAAGTTTTCGCCTGCGGAACGCAATTATGATGTCGGTAATCATGAGTTGTTGGCTATGAAGTGGGCATTTGAGGAGTGGCAACATTGGCTTGAGGGGGCTAAGCACTGTATTGTGGTCTTGACCGATCATAAGAATCTGATTTACCTCGAGTCTGCCAAACGGCTGAATCCTAGACAGGCCCGATGGTCCCTGTTTTTCTCCCGTTTTGATTTTGTTGTCTCGTATCTTCCGGGTTCTAAGAATGTTAAGGCTGATGCCCTTTCTAGGAGTTTTTTGCCTGATTCCCCTGGGGTCCTTGAGCCGGTCGGCATTCTGAAGGAGGGGGTGATTCTTTCTGCCATCTCCCCTGATTTACGACGGGTTCTTCAGGAATTTCAGGCTGATAAACCTGACCGCTGTCCAGTGGGGAAACTGTTTGTTCCTGATAGATGGACTAGCAAAGTGATTTCTGAGGTTCACTGTTCTGTGTTGGCTGGCCATCCTGGGATTTTTGGTACCAGAGATTTGGTTAGTAGGTCATTTTGGTGGCCTTCTTTGTCACGGGATGTGCGTTCCTTTGTGCAGTCCTGTGGGACTTGTGCGCGGGCCAAACCTTGCTGCTCACGCGCCAGTGGGTTGCTTTTGCCTTTGCCGGTCCCTGAGAGGCCTTGGACGCATATTTCTATGGATTTTATTTCGGATCTTCCGGTTTCCCAGAGGATGTCGGTTATCTGGGTGGTTTGTGACCGGTTTTCTAAGATGGTTCATTTGGTACCTTTGCCTAAATTGCCTTCCTCTTCTGAGTTGGTTCCATTGTTTTTTCAGCATGTGGTTCGTTTGCATGGCATTCCGGAGAATATTGTGTCCGATAGAGGTTCCCAGTTTGTTTCCAGGTTTTGGCGGGCCTTTTGTGCTAGGCTGGGCATTGATTTGTCTTTTTCTTCCGCATTTCATCCTCAGACAAATGGCCAAACTGAGCGAACTAACCAGACTTTGGAAACTTATTTGAGATGCTTTGTGTCTGCCGATCAGGATGATTGGGTGGCTTTCTTGCCATTGGCCGAGTTTGCCCTTAATAATCGGGCTAGTTCTGCTACCTTGGTTTCACCTTTCTTTTGCAATTCTGGGTTTCATCCTCGTTTTTCTTCGGGGCAGGTCGAGCCTTCTGATTGTCCTGGGGTGGACTCTGTGGTTGACAGGTTGCAGCAAATTTGGACTCATGTTGTGGACAATTTGGTGTTGTCTCAGGAGGAGGCTCAGCGTTTTGCTAACCGTCGGCGGCGTGTGGGTTCCCGGCTTCGGGTTGGGGATTTGGTCTGGTTGTCTTCCCGTCATGTTCCTATGAAGGTTTCTTCCCCTAAGTTCAAGCCTCGGATTATTGGTCATTATAGGATTTCTGAGATTATCAATCCAGTGTTTTTTCGTTTGGCCCTTCCAGCCTCTTTTTCCATCCACAATGTTTTTCATAGATCTTTATTGCGGAAATATGTGGTACCCGTCGTTCCCTCTGTTGATCCTCCTGCCCCGGTGTTGATTGATGGGGAGTTGGAGTATGTTGTTGAGAAGATCTTGGATTCTCGTTTTTCAAGGCGGAGGCTTCAGTATCTTGTCAAGTGGAAGGGTTATGGCCAGGAGGATAATTCTTGGGTTGTTGCCTCTGATGTTCATGCTGATGATTTGGTTCATGCCTTCCATTTGGCTCGTCCTGATCGGCCTGGGGGCTCTGGTGAGGGTTCGGTGACCCCTCCTCAAGGGGGGGTACTGTTGTGAATTCTGTTCTTGGGCTCCCTCCGGTGGTTATAAGTGGTAGCGCTGCTGTCTGTCCTTCACAGCAGTTATCAGGTGTGTCCACTCTGGACTGGGCTATTTAGTCTGGCCTCACCCTTTAGTCAGTGCCAGTTGTTCATTGTTTCTGGAGGATTCACATCCCTTCATGGTTTCTCCGGCTTCCTGGTCTTTTCACCAAGATAAGTCCTGCTTGTTTTGCAGCCCACATTTTGTGGGCCTCATTGTTCAGTGCATTTCATGTTTTTTCTTGTCCAGCTTAATCTGTGTAAGGATTTATGCAGTCAAGCTAGAATCTCTGGAGAGGCAGATATACCCTCCATGTCTTTAGTTAGATGTGGAGTTTTTGTATTTTCTGTGGTGGATATTTCCTAGCATTTTAATACTGACCGCATAGTTCTCTGTCCTATCTTTCCTATTTAGCTAGATTGGCCTCCTTTGCTAAATTCTGTTTTCAGCTTGTGTATGTTTTTTCCTCTCCTCTCACAGTCAATATTTGTGGGGGGCTGCCTATCCTTTGGGAATTTTCTCTGAGGCGAGATAGTTTTCCCTTTTCTATCTATAGGGTTAATTTGTCCTCTGGCTGTGTCGAGGTGTCTAGGATCAGTAGGTACATCCCACGGCTACTTCTAGTTGCGGTGTTAAGTTCAGGGTCCGCGGTCAGTACAGATACCACTTTCTCCAGAGTACGTCCCATGCTGCTCCTAGGCCACCAGATCATAACAGGAACACAACAGGCCGGTCCGTGATACTGTTGTAGAGAAGTTTAAAGCTGGATTTGGATACAAAATGATTTCCAAACTTTAAACATCCCAAGGAGCACTGTGCAAGTGATCATATTGAAATGGAAGGAGTATCTGTCACGGGGAGACTAGGTGAGCGAGCTAAAAACCCGGGCCCCTGCAGTTTCCCTCAGACTAGGGAAATCCTGACTGACCCTCTACCTGGAGTTTACACTGATGGTGTGCATGTCCAGGCCTCGACCCTCACCCTTACTCCTGTTTTAACCCTAGGCTGATACCTCCGCCCTCCACCCAGTGAAGAGGTTATATTCCAATACCCACAGTTAGCACAGACAAGGATAAAGAAAAATATACACCACGCCGCAGTCACTCAGGAATACACTATAAATGTGCAGGGCAAAATAAATACAAATATAGGAAGGAGTAAATAAGACAGAGGAAAATACACCACCAGCAACGAATCTCCAACAACCAGCTCTCCACTCCAGACCGAGATAACAACGCACAAGACAGAAGCTATAATTGGTGACGCCCAATGAACAGGAGAACTATTTAAAGGCCATGGGAATGGCCCAGCTTCCAATCCGAGGATTAGGTCAATTAACCCCGGAACAGCTAGATAAAATCTAGCAGACGCCAATGAGCAAATAGTGGTCAAAAGGGGAATTACCGCTGTCTGTCGGACGACCTGGTCTGAACAGCGTCCGACATGACAGTACCCCGCCTTCTACGAGGGACCGCAGGGCCCTCACGGCTTATAGGACCCGGCTTGTCTGGATGGCGACGATGAAAAAACCTGACCAGCCGATCCGCATAAATGTCCGAGGCTGGTACCCAGGACCTCTCCTCAGGCCCATAACCATGCCAGTGTACCAAGTACTGTAAAGTGTGACGCACTACACGAGAGTCAACCACCTTGGAGACTTCAAACTCCAAATTACCATCCACCAAGACTGGAGGTGGCATAGGCGCTGCGTCCACAGAACCCACCACCTTCTTTAGAAGAGACCTGTGGAACACGTTGTGTATCTTATACACCGTAGGGAGCTCCAATCGGACCGCTACTGGGTTAATGACGGTGGTGACTCTAAATGGACCAATAAACCGTGGACCCAATTTAAGGGACGGTATTTTGAGTCTTATGTTTTTTGTGGATAACCACATCCAGTCATCCACACTCAGGTCCGGACCTGGCACACGCTTACTGTCAGCCACACGCTTGTACCTAGCACCCACACTCAACAGGCGCTGCTTAACTCTCCTCCAGACTGATGACAATTGTGTCCCCAACTGGACCTCCTCCGGAACACCGGAAGAGCCCCTCTGACTCAAGGTACAAAATTGAGGATGTAGCCCGTAAACACAAAAAAACGGAGACTCCCCAGACGACTCCTGGCGGTGATTATTGATGGCAAACTCAGCCTAAGGAAGAAAGGTAGACCACTCCTCCTGGTTATCAGAGACAAAGCAGCGTAAGTACTGTTCCAAATTTTGGTTCATACGCTCAGTCTCACCATTTGACTGAGGATGAAACGCCGAAGAATGAGATAACTTGATCCCCAGCCGTGAGCAAAATGCTCTCCAAAATTTTGCCACAAACTGAGACCCCCATCAGACACGATGTCAGACGGAACCCCATGAAGTCTGACCACCTCCTGCACAAATACCTGAGCCAGAGTCTTAGCGTTAGGCAACGAAGGCAAAGACACAAAGTGTGACATTTTAGAAAACAGATCAACAATCACCAAGATGACCGTGTTCCCAGCTGATGAGGGCAAATCAGTGATGAAATCCATGGAGATTTCCGTACAAGGCTTACTAGGTACCTCAAGAGGAAGTAGTGTGCCAACAAGACGGGAGCGAGGCATCTTAGCCCTAGCGCACGTGGTACAAGCTGACACGTATGAGACCACGTCCTGTCAGATCTTGGGCCACCAAAACTGATGTGACACCAACTCCAAGGTACCTCTAACCCCTGGGTGGCCAGCCAGGACAGCATCATGATGCTCCGCCAAAACCTTTAGGTGGAGATGAAGCAGTACAAAAGATTTATTGACGGGAAGCTCAGATGGTACCTCCTCCTGAGCCTCGGCAATCTCAGCCTCAACCTCGGTAGTGAGAGAGGAAACCACAACACCCTTTTGGAGGATGGGTACTGGATCCTCCCGAGGTTCTCCCCCCGGAAAACACCTGGACAGAGCATCCGCCTTAGTGTTTTTAGACCCCGGTCTGTAAGTGACCACAAAATTGAACCGCGTGAAAAACAATGCCCAGCGAGCCTGCCTGGGGGACAGACGCTTGGCTGACTCCAAATACAGCAGATTCTTATGATCGGTAATAACAGTAACCTGATGTACCGACCCCTCCAAGAAGTGTCGCCATTCCTCAAAGTCCAACTTAATAGCCAACAACTCCCTGTTGCCGATATCATAGTTACATTCGGCGGACGACAGTTTCTTGGAGAAATAGACGCACGGACGCAAACTACTCAAAGATGAGCCTTTAGATAGTACCTCCCCCACACCAACCTCAGACGCATCGACCTCCACAACAAAAGGCTTCGACACGTCTGGCTGCACAAGAATGGGGGCCGAAACAAAACTGTTCTTAAGAAATTCAAATGCGCGCACAGCAGCCTCAGGCCAAACTGAGAAATTGGTACCCTTTTTAGTCATGCCAGTTAGCGGTTTAGCAATGATGGAAAGGAAAAATCCTTGATAAATTTCCTATAGTAGTTAGAAAACCCAAGGAACCGCTGAAGTGCTTTCAGGTTATCAGGACGTTCCCAATGCAGCACCGCCTGCACCTTAGCGGCGTCCATTTTAAACCCAGAAGCAGACACAATATAACCCAAGAAAGGCAACTCTTGAACAGAAAATACACATTTCTCAAGTTTAGCATACAGCTTATTCTCTCTGAGAAGCTGTAACACCTGCCTGACATGATCTAAATGAGCATCACGGTCGCAAGAATATATGAGGATGTCATCTAGATACACGATAACGAATTTCCCCAAAACATGCGAGAACACATCATTGATGAAATGTTGGAACACTGCGGGTGCGTTAGTCAACCCAAACGGCATCACCAAATTTTCAAAATGACCCTCAGGGGTATTTAAAGCCGTCTTCCACTCATCACCTTGACGGACTCTTATGAGGTTGTACGCCCCCCTGAGGTCAAGCTTGGTAAACCACTTAGCACTTGCCACCTGGTTGAACAAATCTGGTATCAGAGGCATAGGGTATGGATCACGAACCGTAATCTGGTTCAACTCCCTGAAATCCAAACACGGGCGTAATCCACCATCTTTCTTCTTCACGAAGAAGAACCCTGCTGCCACCGGCGACGATGACGGCCTGATGTGCCCTTTGCTCAAGCTTTCAGCAATGTAATCTTTCATCGCTTGTCTCTCTGGACCGGAGATGTTAAACATCCTAGCTTTAGGCAATTAAGCCCCTGGTTTAAACCTGATAGAACAGTCATAAGGACGATGTGGCGGCAACTCTGAACAACCCTTCTCAGAGAACACATCCACAAAATCCAGAAGTGACTCCGGAACGCTTGAAGTCACTGCAGCCACACATGTGGCCAGGCAATTCTCCTGGCAGAACTCGCTCCACCGAATTATGTCCTGAGTTTTCCAGTCAATTACCGGGTTGTGCATAGACAACCAAGGAAAACCCAAAACCACCTGAGCAGGAAGATTCCTGAGCACCTTACATGTAACCCGCTCGGAATGTAGAACTCCTATGTGGAGTTTCACCTCAGCCACAAATTCAGTAATCTCCCTGTGAGAGAGAGGAGCAGCATTGGTGACCACGCGGATAGGATGAGACAGTTTTTCAATCCTAAAACCTGCTGTGCGCGCAAACTCCTCATCAATGAGATTTGTGGCTGAACCACTATCCACAAAAACAGTAATTGGCAGCTCACTGCCAGCAATAAAAACATTAGCAGGGAGCATGCATTGAGAAACCACCATGGAGGATATACATAAGCTCAGATTGGTCTCCTCCACAGCATCTGAACTTAGGAGTTTTCCGCCGTTGCGTTTTTCTTAGACAGCAGAGGACAGATGTTAATAAAATGACCAGTTTTACCACAGTAAAAACAGGCTCCCTGCTTCCTGAGCTCAGGGGCTTGACGCTTGACATGTGACACCCCTGCGATTTGCATAGGTTAAGTGGGCTCACCTGCAGCAACCTCACATGAACCTAAACCTTCTCCCCCAGGCGGCGTCTCATGCTCCCCCTGACGCAAACGACGATCAAGGCGGACAACCAGACTCATGGCGGAATCTAGAGAAGCAGGAGTCTCGTACATCAGAAGGGCTTTTTTAACCCTTCCAGAAATCCCATGTATAAACTGACTCCGCAATGCTGGATCATTCCATTGTGTATCGATTGCCAGCGACGAAATTCAGAACAGTAATCCTCTGCATCTCGCTCCCCCTGGCGAATACACTGTGTTCCAAATTATTATGCACAAAGAGTAGTGTTGAGCATTCCGATACCGCAAGTATCGGGTATCGGCCGATATTTGCTGTATCGGAATTCCGATACCGAGATCCGATACTTTTGTGGTATCGGGTATCGGTATCGAAACAACATTAATGTGTAAAATACAACATTAATGTGTAAAATAAAGAATTAAAATAAAAAATATTGCTATACTCACCTCTCCGACGCAGCCTGGACCTCACCGAGGGAACCGGCAGCGTTCTTTGCTTAAAATGCGCGCTTTTCCTTCCTTCCGTGACATCACGGCTTCTGATTGGTCGCGTGCCGCCCATGTGGCCGCGACGCGACCAATCACAGCAAGCCGTGACGTAATTTTCAGGTCCTTCTAGGCATTCAGTATTTTAAAATTACGTTCCGGCTTTGTGATTGGTCGCATCGCGGTCACATGGGCGACGCGACCAATCACAAGCCGTGATGTCACGGGAGGCAGGAAACGCGCGCATTTTTAAAATTACGTCGCGGCTTGTGATTGGTTGCGTGCCGCCCATGTGACCGCGACGCGACCAATCACAGCAAGCCGTGACGTAATTTCAGGTCCTGAATGCAGAAATAGGCATCAGGACCTGAAATTACGTCACGGCTTGCTGTGATTGGTCGCGTCGCGGTCACATGGGCGGCACGCAACCAATCACAAGCCGTGACGTAATTTTAAAAATGCGCGCGTCTCCTGCCTCCCATGACGTCACGGCTTGTGATTGGTCGCGTCGCCCATGTGACCGCGACGCGACCAATCACAAAGCCGGAACGTAATTTTAAAATACTGAATGCCTAGAAGGACCTGAAAATTACGTCACGGCTTGCTGTGATTGGTCGCGTCGCGGCCACATGGGCGGCACGCGACCAATCAGAAGCCGTGACGTCACGGAAGGAAGGAAAAGCGCGCATTTTAAGCAAAGAACGCTGCCGGTTCCCTCGGTGAGGTCCAGGCTGCGTCGGAGAGGTGAGTATAGCAATATTTTTTATTTTAATTCTTTATTTTACACATAAATATGGTTCCCAGGGCCTGAAGGAGAGTTTCCTCTCCTTCAGACCCTGGGAACCATCAGGAATACCGTCCGATACATGAGTCCCATTGACTTGTATTGGTATCGGGTATCGGTATCGGATTAGATCCGATACTTTGCCGGTATCGGACGATACTTTCCGATACCGATACTTTCAAGTATCGGACGGTATCGCTCAACACTAACAAAGAGTTTAGGAGTGATAAGGTTAGAATTTTTTTTTTTTGTCATTTAAACTCATTGATGGTGATGTGTGTCAGGGCTCTTTATATCACTGAAAGCAATTGCAGATACCTGTGCAAATTAGTTTGGCAGGTGTGTCCAAATAAAGGCAAGACTACTTAAAAAGGCTGTTCCACATTATTAAGCAGCCTACATTTTTTGCCAAAATGGGACAGAAAAAGGATGTGTCGGCTGCTGAGAAGCAACAAATTGTGGAGTATTTAGGTCAAGGCATGACTACAATCAACATTGCCAAGACACTTCATCGTGATCATCGCACAATCAAGAAGTATGTAGCTGATTCCCAGCACACACGTGTGCGTGCTGATAAGGAAAAATTGAGGACTCTTTTCAACAGGCAATTGCGTAAGGTTAAAAGAGCAGCGGCAAAAATGCCTTGTTATAGCAGCAGACAAGTTTTTGAAGCTGCTGGTGCCTCCAACGTCCCCAGAACAACAAGATGCAGGGTCCTTCAGAGGTTTGCACCTGTGCGTAAGCCATCCTGTCGACCACCTCTATCCACTGCACACAAGCAGAAACGGCTCCAATGGGGGAAACGATACATGAAGACTGACTTCCAAACTGTTTTGTTCACCGATGAGTGCCGTGCAACGCTCGATGGTCCAGATGGATGGAGTGGAGGATGGCTGGTTGATGGACACCCCATGAAAACACGGCTAAGGCGCCAACAAGGAGGAGGTGGAGTAATGTTTTGGGCTGGAATCATAGGGAGAGAGAATGTCAGCCCCTTTATGATCCCTGAAGGGGTAAAGATGAACTCCATAATCTATGTGGAGTTTCTAAAACAACACTTCCTGCCATGGTTCAAGAGGAAGAACCGTGCTTTCCGCAGCAAGATCATTTTCATGCATGATAATGCACCATCTCATGGGGCAAAAAACACATCTGCATCTCTGGCTGCTATGGGCATAAAAGAGGACAAACTTATGGTGTGGCCACCATCTTCCCCTGACCTCAACCCCATTGAGAACCTCTGGAGCATCATCAAAAGGAGTGTCTTTGATGGCGGGAGGCAGTTCACATCTAAGCAACAGCTCTGGGAGGGTATTCTGTCCACATGCAAAACAATTGAAGCAGAAACCATCCAAAAACTGACAAATTCAATGGACGAGAGAGTTCAGAAGCTTCTTTCGAACAAGGGGTCCTATGTGCAAATGTAACATCACCTACAATAAAGTTTTCACTTGAAAACTGTTTGATTTCATTTTGTAATAAGCTGATAATGCTTATAAATTCACAACTGACCATTTTTTTGTTCAAAATGTAAAAAAAAGGTTGAAAACTCAGCTGTGCATAATAATTTGGAACATGCATTTTGAGTGTTTATTTTTTTTAAAAAGATACTGTTTTCATAGGCAGTTTGTTCCAAAACATTGCAATTATACTAGAATAGTAGATGACTGGAAAATAACAATGACTGCAATTCAGATAGGTAATTTAGAGAAAATATGAGGAAATATTATTTGCATAATAATTTGGAACACAGTGTCTGTCAGGTTCATCGTAGATTTTCCCAAGAGAAGAATAAAAACTCTCCACAGAGTCAAATGCAACAGAATCAGATGGCAAAGAAAACGCCCATGCTTGGGGTTCCCCGCTTAACAATGACAACACTAGGCCCACACGCTGAGCCTCATTACCCGAGGAGATCGGGCGCATGCGGAAATATAGTTTGCAAGCTTCACGAAAAGAAACAAATTTACTGCGTTCCCCAGTAAATCTTTCAGGCAAAGGAAATTTAGGCTCAGCAACTCTTCCTGTCACTCCAGCCTGCACATTAGATACTGCTAGTCCCTGTTGCTGCACTGCCCCCCTCAACTCAGTGACCTGTAGGGACAGCGCCTCCAACTGGCGGGTTGTGGAAGTCATGGGATCCATGACAAAACACAAAAAAAAAGAAACCCTTTTTTTTTTTTTGTTGGGCCGATTATAATGTCACTGGCAGACTAGGTGAGTGAGCTAAAAACCCAGGCCCCTGCAGTTTCCCTCAGACTAGGGAAATCCTGACTGACCCTCTACCTGGAGTTTACACTGATGGTGTGCATGTCCAGGCCTCGACCCTCACCCTTACTCCTGTTTTAACCCTAGGCTGATACCTCCGCCCTCCACCCAGTGAAGAGGTTATATTCCAATACCCACAGTTAGCACAGACAAGGATAAAGAAAAATATACACCACGCCGCAGTCACTCAGGAATACACTATAAATGTGCAGGGCAAAATAAATACAAATATAGGAAGGAGTAAATAAGACAAAGGAAAATACACCACCAGCAACGAATCTCCAACAACCAGCTCTCCACTCCAGACCGAGATAACAACGCACAAGACAGAAGCTATAATCGGCGACGCCCAATGAACAGGAGAACTATTTAAAGGCCATGGGAATGGCCCAGCTTCCAATCCGAGGATTAGGTCAATTAACCCCGGAACAGCTAGATAAAATCTAGCAGACGCCAATGAGCAAATAGTGGTCAAAAGCGGAATTACCGCTGTCTGTCGGACGACCTGGTCTGAACAGTGTCCGACATGACAGTATCATACCACTGCAAATCTACCAAGACCCTGCCGTCCCTCTAAACTTTCATCTCAAACAAGGAGAAGACTGATCAGAGATGCAGCCAAGAGGCCCATGATCACTCTGGATGAACTTCAGAGATCTACAGCTCAGGTGGGACAGTCTGTCCATAGGACAAGAATCAGTCTTACACTGCACTAATCTGGCCTTTATGGAAGAGTGGCAAGAAGAAAGCCATTTCTCAAAGATATCCATAAAAAGTGCCGTTTAAAGTTTGCAACAAGCCACCTGGGAGACACACCAAACATGTGGAAGAAGGTGCTCTGGTCAGATGAAACCAAAATCAAACTTTTTGGCAACAATGCCAAATGATATGTTTGGCGTAAAGGCAACACAGCTCATCACCCTGAACATACCATCTGCAAAAGACCTGAGACTGGGACCAAGAGTTGTCTTCCAACAAGACAATGATCCCAAACGTCAAGCAAAATCTGCAATCTAGTGGTTCACAAATAAACATATCCAGGTATTAGAATGGCCAAGTCAAAGTCCAGACCTCAATCCAATCGAGAATCTGTGGAAAGAGCTAAAAGCTGCTGTTCACAAGCGATCTCCATCAAACCTCACTGAGCTCGAGCTGTTTGCCAAGGAAGAATGGGCAAGAACTTCAGTCTCTCGATGTTCAAAACTGATAGAGACATACCCCAAGTGACTTGCAGCTGTAATCACAGCAAAAGGTGGCGCAACAAAGTATTAAGTTAAAGGGGCCGAATAATATTGCACGCCCCACTTTTCAGTTTTTGAAATTCCACAAAAATTTAAAATAACCAATAAATTTCGTTCAACTTCACAATTGTGTGCCACTTGTTGTTGATTCTTCACCAAAAATTTACATTTGGTATCTTTATGTTTGAATCATGATATGTGGGAAAAGGTTGAAAAGTTCCAGGTGGCCGAATACTTTGGAAAGACACTGTAGCAGCAAGATTTTAGCTAGTTAGCTAGGAAGTTGTATATCAGTCAGATAGTGTAGCTAGCTAATGTCCAGTGTGGCTTTTAAAATTACCTTCCAGCATGTTTTTTCACCATTACTGAGGTCCAAAGACAAAGCCAGCAGGGCACATGTCCTACAAACGTGTTATGCACTGCTTTTATTGTGCTCCATGCTCGAGTATAGCATTCTAAATGATATTTTTTCACTAGCTAAATGTGAAACAGCCTACCGTATCTTAGCTTGTCATTTAGTGCTGTTGTGATAAGTAACTGTCTGCAGACTTAACACACATTAAAAAAAATTATAATTTTTCTGTAGCAAAAAGTTAGACAGTCTGCCATATCACACTTTGTCATCTTGTTGAGTTGAAATTAAGTTTTCTGCAGATCTTGCACACATAACCCCAAAAATGTTTCTGTTGCAAAACATCATACAGTAGGGGACCAGACTTTAAAATAGTTTGCAGCATCGAATTCGTTGTAGAGGCCTGATACAGATGCCACCAAAAAATTCTCCTATTCCTAGAATCATACAGTAGGCGACTTGACTTTAATATAGTTTGTAGCATCTAGTGTGTTATAGAAGCCTGATCTATAGGCCACAAAAATTATTCTGTTCACAGTGTCATACAGTAGGGGACCTGAATTTAAAATTGTTTGTATCATCTAGTGTGTTATAGAGGCTGATACAGTGGCCACCAAAAAAATCTTTTGTTCCTAGTGTCATACAGTAAGGGACCTGACTTTAAAATAGTTTGTAGCGTCTACAGTAGGGTGTTTTAGAGGCCAGATTAGGAGGCCACAAAAAAATTCTTGTGTTCCTAACATCATACAGTATGGGTCATCTGACTTTCAAATTGTTTGTAGCATATCTTCTTTGTCATATAGGCATCATCCACACTCAAACAATTGTTTCTTCTGTGACTTACACGATCCAGCATGCCATATTTCACCTTGGAATTTACTGCTGAGGAAATTTAGCTGTTCGCAGATGTGGTGCAGAGATTAAAAATTTTTTGTTGCAAATACTGTGCGCCTACCACATTATCTCTGCAACATGCCTGTGAAAAGCGAGGCCATGGTAGGAGGGGAATTAGGCTTGGTGTTCAAGGTGTACGTGGGGTAGGTGGTAAGGTTAGTTAAAGCACGTCCTATGCATAAGACATCTGACAACTTCTGTTACTGGACAGGCTACTCCACTACCTTTCTTTGGCATACACACAGAGGTACGCTTTGTTGATGAGGTCCAGAAAGAGCATGTGCTCGAATGGATGGTAAGCGCAGCTTCAAGTGGCCTCTCCTCCTCTTGCTCCACCTCAACATCACACCCAGTCCAGTCCACAGAGGTGTCACCAAAATTACCTTTGCTTCCCCCGGCATCCCAACTCCCTGAGTCTATAGAGCTGTTCGTACATTCAATGCCATGGACATCAGAAGTGTACTTAAAAGCTTCACAGAGTCAAGAGGAGGAAATCTGCACCAATGCCCAAATTTTAACTTTAACTTGGATCTGGCAGGATGAAGTAGGGTCCAAACGGCATCCTGACCCTCGTCAACAGATGTTATCCTCTGGGGGGAGGTGATCCTGATGAGAGTCAGATATCTGAGGCTCACGTGGACTGTACTATGCTGTCAGAGCAGGAATAGGAAGAGGACGACTCCAAGGAATGTGATAACACAAAGGATGATGATGATGATGAGGTGTTAGATCCCAGTTGGCAAGAACATACAGCTGAGACATACAGCTGAGTAGGTCATCAGAGGAGGAAGACAAGGAGGTTACGTTGCGCTGTACTTCACAGTCACAACGAGCAATGCATCCTCAGCCACAACTGTGGTTGTGATCAGCAGAGTCCGCGGGTTTGCAGCTCGCTGTGGTGGCAAGGAATGCCTAGTCTGGGACTTTTTTGACACTGCAAAGGATGAGCCAACTCACGGAATCTGCTAACTTTACAAAATAATTTGGGTAGAGGTAAAAAGTGCAATAATTTGACTACTACATGTATGAACCACTGTGGGAATCCCACTGTGCAAAAATGCAGACCAGCGGACCTCAACAACCATCAGCTGCCCTATCAATCACTTCTGCTCCTTCTTCCGCCTCCTCTGTTACCATGCCAACTATTGTGATACAGGTCTTCAACCACAGATCCTCTGGTTCTTTATCCGCTCCAGTCAAGCTGACTGAGAGCCCACCGTCAGCTGTAGCGGGAGTGGACATGCCTGCTCTTTTTGACCAATCTCTGAGAATGAGCCCACCACAACTTTCTCAATCCACCTCTTATGGTCCAGCAGTTTGCCTGGATCACCGTACTCCTCCCTCTCTCAGCCCTCAGCCATCCCACGGTTCTGCAGTTGTTGTTGTCACGTAAACATTGTTTCCTCATACGCATGACAAAGCTAAGAGGTTTAACTCCACCATCTCCAATCTGTTGGCCACGGAAATGCTGCCTTTCAGCCTGGTAGATGCAGACGGTTTCTGAAAGCTGATGGCCATTGCAGTCCTCCAGTACCAATTGCCCAGTCGCCAATACTTTTTTATGAAGCTGTGTCTGCGCTGCATCAGCATGTCACAGACACCATCACCCATTCCTTGACTAAATTTATGCCTATCACGGTGCATTTCAGACACTTGGACGCGTAAGCATGGCCAAAGTCAATACATCTTGCTGACTGGACACTGGATGACTCTGGTGACTATGGGGGCAGTCGCTGCTTAATAAGTCTTGGAATCCCCAAGGCTTGCAGGAGAAATGTCTACATTTAACACTTTCTCCACTACTTCTGCCTCCTCCTCTATCTCCTCTAGGGCTTCCACCTGTGCCCTCATCCTCTGCTTAATGAGACATGCTTTCCAACAGTGCAGAGTGTATCCCCACCACCTCCATATTGCACAGCCAGGGCTCACCACAATCAGGCAGCGTTAAAATTGATATGCCTTGGAAATCGCAGTCATAATCACAGTCATACAGCTGAAGAGTTGTGGACAGCTCTCCAGGCTGAATTTGATCAATGGCTGTCTCTGCTGAATCTGCATCCATGGAATGCCGTGTCCAAAGAAGGTTGCGAACCTGGTGGCAGCCCTACGTCAAGTCAAGCTCACACATGTGCCTTGCATGGTTCACATCCTCAACCTATCCTGGCCTGGGTGTGCTACTTTAGAAAGCACATAAGCTGTGTGCTCATTTCCAACATTTGCACCCCTCATGTCATCGACATGAGGTCTTTGTCCATGCCAGTTAACAGGTTGATATGCGATGTGCCGACTGTTGTGAGTTCCGTTCTTGGGCTCCGTCCTGTGGTTGCGAATGGTATTTTTGGGAGTTCTGCTCTTGGGCTCCCTCTGGTGGTTTCGAGTGGAACTTAGCAGCTGCATTCACTAATCGGTTCCCTGGCCTTTGTTATTTAACTGGGCTTTTGGCTGTGGTGGATGCCAGCTGTCAATGTATTTCCTGTGGATTCAGTCCTTTCCTGGAAGTTCTCTGTTGGCCAGTCCATTTTCAGCTTAAGATAAGTCTGCTAGTTTTTGGGTGTTTCCCTGCTTATGACCTTCTGTTCAGTTTAATTTATGTCTCTTTGTCCAGCTTGTCATTATGAAATATTCTGGCTAGTTGGAAGCTCTGGGGTCGCAGATTTGCCCCTCCACACCGTGAGTCGGTGTGGTGGTTATTTTTTGTAAACTCTGTGTGGACTTTTTAGTTTTTATACTGACCGCACAGTAGCCTTTCTATCTCTGTCTATTTAGATAGTATTGGCCTCCTTTGCTAAAATCTAGTTTAATTTCTGAGTTTGTCATTTCCCTCTCTACTAGTGTTGAGCATTCCGATACCGCAAGTATCGGGTATCGGCCGATACTTGCCGGTATCGGAATTCCGATATCGAGATCCGATACTTTTGTTGTATCGGGAATCGGTATCGGGATATCAATGTGTAAAAGAAAGAATTAAAATAAAAAATAGGGATATACTCACCTCTCCGACGCAGCCTGGACTTTACCGCCGTAACCGGGAGCCGTTGTACCTAAGAATGCGCGCTTGAAGGGCCTTAGATGAGGTCACTGCGCTCTGATTGGTCCGTAGCGGTCGCGTAACCGCTACGCGACCAATCACAAAGCCGTGACGTCACCTAAGGTATTTCAAGCGCTTGAAAGACCTTAGGTGACGTCACGGTTTTGTGATTGGTCGCGTAGCGGTCACGCGACCGCTACGCGACCAATCAGAAGCTGCGGACGTCTTCTAAGGTATTTCAAGCGCTTGAAAGACCTTAGGTGACGTCACTGCTTTGTGATTGCTCGCGTAGCGGTCAGGCGACCGCTACGGACCAATCAGAGCGCAGTGACCTCATCTAAGGCCCTTCAAGCGCGCATTCTTAGGTACAACGGCTCCCGGTTACGGCGGTAAAGTCCAGGCTGCGCCGGAGAGGTGAGTATATCCCTATTTTTTATTTTAATTCTTTCTTTTACACATTGATATGGATCCCAGGGCCTGAAGGAGAGTTTCCTCTCCTTCAGACCCTGGGAACCATACAGGATACCGTCCGATACTTGGTGTCCCATTGACTTGTATTGGTATCGGGTATCGGTATCGGATTAGATCCGATACTTTGCCGGTATCAGCCGATACTTTCCGATACCGATACTTTCAAGTATCGGACGGTATCGCTCAACACTACTCTCTACTCACCGTCAATATTTGTGGGGGGCTATCCTTCCTTTGGGGGTTTCTCTGAGGCAAGATAGTTTTCCGTTTCCATCTTCAGGGGTAGCTAGTTCTTAGGCTGTGAAGAGGCGTCTAGGCCGAGTTAGGTACGCTCCACGGCTATTTCTAGTGTTGGTGTTAGGAGTAGGGATTGCGGTCAGTAAAGTTACCACCTCCTCAGAGCTAGTTCATTATTTGTTTTACCCACCAGGTCATTTCAGTGCTGCTCCGTATTCACTAGGTCATATCAGTGATTACTGTCTGTGGAGCTGCTACCTCCTCTAAGTTTGTCCATGATTGGTTTTTCCCCACCAGGTCATCTCAGTACCGCTCCGTAACCACCAGGTCATAACAGCCGACACAGTGGAATTCCACTCTGCACATGTTGCAGCGACTGTGGGAACAGCAACCAACCTGAAGCAGTATGTTATGTCATATAGCCTGGGCCAAAGCAGTATGGACATGGCGCATATCACCTTCATGGAATGGGCACAGATTAAGGACCTCTGCACCTTTCTGCACAGTTTTGAAATAGCTACTACTGCTTTTGGGCTCCCTCCAGTGGTTGTAGGTGGTAATGCAGTTGTCCCTGAGTTGCAGTCGTGGTCAGGTGTATCTGCTGATTGCAGTTCTGACTGGGGTATTTAGGCGTGCAGGATTCATTAGTCCTTGCCAGTTGTCCATGGTTTTTGGGAGGTTTTGGTCCTGGTTTGGTGCTTTCTGCCAAATCAGCAAAGATAAGTGTCTGGTTTTGTTTCTGTGGCACACATGCTGTGTGCTTAATAATTCAGTGCTATTCAGTGGTTTTTTTTGTCCAGCTTAGATTGTGTCAGTATTTTCTCAGTCTTGTTGGATTCTCTGGAGTGGCAGATTTACATTCCATGTCTTTAGTTAGATTGTGGAACTTTTTGTATTATCTGCTGTGGATATTTTTGGAAGGGTTTTAATACTGACCGCTTAGTATTCTGTCCTATCTTTCCCTATTTAGCTAGAGTGGCCTCTTTTGCTGAATCCTGTTTTCTGCCTGCGTGTGTCTTTCCTCTCCTACTCACAGTCAATATTCGTGGGGGGCTGCCTATCCTTTGGGGTTCTGCTCTGAGGCAAGGTAGTATTCCTATTTCCATCTATAGGGGTATTTAGTCCTCCGGCTGTGTGGCGGTGTCTAGGGTTTGTTAGGCACACCCCACGGCTACTTCTAGTTGCGGTGTTAGTTCAGGTTTTGCGGTCAGTACAGTTTCCACCTACTCCAGAGAAAGTTCATGCGGCTCCAAAGTCACCGGATCATAACAGACGACATCATCAGCATCACTATTCTGGTCATCTATATGCTGGAGCAGACTTTGAATAGCCTGGGGGAGGAGATGGTGGTCCCAGAGTAAGAGAAGGAAGCAGAGGTGGATGCTGAAGGAATAACATTGTCTCTACGTTCCAAACTGGCTGGTGACACAGGCGGGTTCCAAGGGAGGTAGATTACTGTGATTGAGGGGGCTGGTGATAATAGGCAAACTGTTATCAAAGGTGCAACATCCGAGGAACAACTAAGGAGGAAGAGGTGATGTGCCAGCATCTGTCAGATGAAGAGGATAATCCTCCCCCTCTGTTGTTTGTGGTTGGCGGGATGGGACGGAGGAAACAAGCATCATTATTACCCAGCCACCAACACCTCATGGGCTTGGACCTCATGGTAGAGCCCGACACATGAGTGCCTTCTTGCTACACTATCTGCAACATGCTGCCCATATAGTTATGATTAGGAATATTGCTTACTACTGGGTTGCCACTCTGTTAGATCCATGTGATAAAACCAAATTTTGCCAGATGCTTTCCGACATGGAAAGGGACCCACGAATGTTGGAGTATCGAAACATGCCTTTGCACAACCTTAAGAGAGCTTTTCTCCAAGACAGCAGTGAAGTACACAGTAAGCTCTAGAATTCCAACCACCGGCATGTCAATTTGTCAACGCCAAAACTTTAGCTGCAGCAGTGGTGTAAGTGTGAGTCCTTTGACACTTTTTTTTAGACCAGCTCATGCACCAGCACAACAGAGTCCAAGTCTTACACTTGGTGAATGAATGGTGAGGATGGTGCAGGATTATCTAGAATTTAATATCAATACCTTCAGGGAGGATTTAGACCCTTTCACATTTTGGTCTTCTAAGATGCATGAGTGGCCTGAGCTCACCTCACAATCCTTGGAGGTCTTATCATGCCCGGCAGCCAGCGTTCTCTCAGAACGTGTCTTCAGCGCCGCTGGTGGTGTCCTGACTGAAAAGCGCAGCCGGCTGTCCCCTGAAAGTGTAGACCGCCTAACTTTCATCAAGATGAAAAAGTCATGAAACTCCAAGTACTTTTGCACCCCAATCGCAGACTGTACAGACTAGGTGATATTGCATTTTTTTAGTGTGATGCATTAATGTCCCGTAACTGCACTCTGTGATACCTTTAGTGTGGATTCTGTGTCTGCTCTGGCTGCTGCTGCTAATATTAACACAAATTTGTGGAAATGTGAACAGTCATGGTTGATCTACATCTGCTGGGTTAGCTGTAGTGGAAGATGTGCTGGTCCCAATTAACCCCTTCACCCCCGGAGTTTTTTCCGTTTTTTTCGTTTTTCGCTCCACTGCTTCCCAGAGCCATAACTTTTTTATTTTTCTGTCAATATAGCCATGTGAGGGCTTATATTTTCCATATTCTATGTAGCAGAAATTCAGGGTTGCTTTGAATGCCGACGACAGGGTGGCGCTCAAAGTAATCGGCCATCAACAACCATAGAGGTCTCAAGGAGACCTCTGTTTGTTATGGCAATGCACTGATGACCCCCGATCATGTGACGGGGGTCAGCAGTGCGAGTATTGCCGGCCGCGCGGTCGGGAGCGCTAGTTAAATGCCGCTGTCAGCGTTTGACAGCGGCATTTAACTAGTTAATGGGCGCGGGCTGATCGTGATTCTGCTTGCGCTCATTGCGCGCACATGTCAGCTGTACAAAGCAGCTGACATGTTGCAGCTTTGAGGTGGGCTCACCGCCGGAGCCCACCTCAAAGCAGGGGTTCTGCCAGCTGACGTACTATTCCGTCAGCTGGCAGAAAGGGGTTAAAGTATTACTATTCTCATGACATTTATGCCACTTCAGTGGCGTCATATTAACATAACATAGTAACATAGTTAGCAAGGCCGAAAAGAGACATTTTTCCCATCCCGTTCAGCCTATATTTCGTCAGAATAAATCCCCAGATCTACGTCCTTCTAAAGAACCTAATAACTTAAAATACAATATTGTTACGCTGCATTAAGACATCCAGGCCTCTCTAGAACCCCTCAACTGAGATCGCCATCACCACCTACTCAGGCAAGGAATTCTAGATTCTCACTGCCTTACCAGTAAAGAATCCTCTTCTATGTTGGTGGAAAAACCTTCCCTCCTCCAGACACAGAGAATGCCCCCTTGTGACCTCCACCTTCCTTGGTATAAACAGATCCTCAGAGAGATATTTGTAATGTCACCTTATATACTTATACATGTTTATTATATCGCCCCTCAGTCATCTTTTTTCTAGACTAAATAATCCTAATTTTGCTAATCTCTCTGGGTATTGTAGTTCCCCCATCACCTTTATTAATTGTGTTGCCCTCCTTTGTACTCGCTCTAGTTCCATTATATCCTTCCTGAGCACCGGTGCCCAAAACTATACACAGTACTCCATGTGCGGTCTAACTAGAGGTTTGTGCAAAGGCAGTATAATGCTCTCATCATGTGTATTCAGACCTCTTTTAATGCACCCCATGATCCTATTTGCCTTCGCAGTTGCGCCTGGCACTCACCTTGGTCCAGTCTGTAGGTTACCTCTTCATAAAAACTGATTAGATTGGTTTGACAGGAGCGATTCCTCATAAACCCTCATACTCTGGAACTCTCTACCACAACAGATCAGACTCTTGCCTACCATAGAAACTTTCAATAAAACCCAGAAGTCTCACCTCTTCCGACAAGCCTACAGCCTGCAGTGATCCTCAACCTACTGAATCGCTGCACAACCAGCTGTACCCTCTCCTAGTGTATCCTCACCCATCCCCTGCAGACTGTGAGCCCTCGTGGGCAGGGCCCTCCCTCTTTATGTACCTGTGTGCCTTGTTTTTTGCTCATGTTTAGTTATATTTGTCTATATTTGCCCCCTTTTCACATGGAAGACAGTGTTGGTCACTATTATACTATTTGTACTCTCGTGAAATTGATGCCACTTTGGTATTGCCTGCTAATAATTTTTGGAAATGTGAACACTCCTGGTTGGGTGTCCAGCTGCTGGATTAGGCGTAGTACAAGACTTGTCAATCCATATTATACTAACTATACTGTGGTGAAATTCAAGCCACTTTAGTGGTATCTGCCAGTAATTTTTAAAATCTGAACACTCCTGGTTGGGTGTCCATCTGCTGGATTGGGTGTAGTGGACGACCTGTCAGTTCATATTATACTATCTATAATGTGGTGAAATTGATGCCACTTTGGTGATGTCTGGCAATAATTTTTGGAAATGTGAACACTCCTGCTTGGGTCTCCTTCATGTGTTTTGCCTGTAGCAGTAGGCCTCTGAGACCATTAGGCCTCCCCTACCTTGGACTCGACTATCCGTGTTACTATCCTTAAATATTTCTGACAATGGTAGTCTACGAAATTGATATTTGTGCCACCTGAGTGTGGCTCAGCATGAAAGCAGGTAGAGGTGTTGCTTGTGGTATTTGGGCTCCCAGCAAAGGAGGCCTACACCGATCCCTCACCCACCTCGTCTTACTGTGACATTCAATTGAAAGTTGTAAATGCTGTCCCAGACCCCGATACCTCATGCCTGGCTGATTGCTGCAGTGCTATGCTACAATTTGTACTGTGGGTGAATTGAGGCCACTATCCTGTTGTCTGTCCCTCATTTCATGTGTTTTGGCAGTATTTGGGGCCATTATAAGGTGTTGTGCATGCATTTGTTTTTGCCTCCCATTGACATGAATGGCATACGGTTATGTTCGGCGAATATTCGACAAATTAATTTGCGAATATTGCAAATTCGACAATTGAAATCCGAACCGAACATTGAAATATTCATTCAACTCTAAATACTATTGCATGAAGTGGGATAGGAGACATGTGTTCCTCTATGGAAAGCCAATACTTCCCATTCGTCTTTCTGACCCATTCTACTGTTCTCGTGAGTAGTGCAGCTTTATAATATGTAAGTACTGTGTATTAGGAGCTCCCATTCCCCCCTATCTTTGTGAAGTGATAAAGTGATAGGGTATATGAGTTAAGTCCTGTTCTATGTTTATTCCAAATGTAACCGAAAAAAGGGGTTAACTGTACAGGTGTGTGTCTTTTGTATTGGGATAAGAAGCATATGGAATAAGTAAATAAGCTTCAATAGACATATAATTCTTATTACATTTGTCCTGCCTATCCAGGAAAGTTACAGGACCCTCCATAATTTGCTGAGTTCAACTACTTTAGGCAAGAAAGGTTTGTAGTTGAGGTTAAAGAGGTCTTTGGAGGATTTTCTAATTGTAATACCTAAATATGAGATATGGCTGTGGGCCATCTGAATGGAAATTGGAGCTCAGAACGCTTAATAGCTTGTGCAGATACATTTAGTCTTAGAGCCTCTGATTTGAGCAAGTTTATTTTAAAGTTGGACAATGAGCCATACTTCTCTAAAATCTGCATGAGAGCAGGAATTCCCTTATCTAGTTGTGACATTATGACTAATAGATCATCAGCGAAGGCCTCGGGTTTATGGTGTGTCCCATTTAGATTTACCCTCTCTATGTTTTTACAATGCATAATAGCTTGTATTAGTGGCTGTCAGGAAGAGCCCAGGGAAGTTAAGGCTGGTTTCCCGGGACCCTGTGATATCCCTCAGACTAGGGGAAACCCTGTCTGTCCCTCTCCCAGAATTTACACTAATGGTGTGCTTGTCTGGGCCACCAGGTCTGGCCCTGACTCCTGTTTCAACCCTAAGCTGAAACAACCACCCACCACCCAGTGAAGTGATCTCACACCAACCCCCACAGAAAGCACAGACAGGGTAAACTATAAACGCACCACGCCGCAGACACACAGAAATACACTATAATGTGCTCATGGCAAAGCAAATACAAATATAGGAAGGAGAAATATAACAAAGGTTAATACACCACCAGATACGATATATCTCCTACAAGACTACCACTCCAGACCGGAATCACTAGGAACGAGGCACAAGTAGTGTTGAGCGATACCGTCCGATACTTGAAAGTATCGGTATCGGAATGTATCGGCCGATACTGGCAAAGTATCGGATCTAATCCGATACCGATACCCGATACCAATACAAGTCAATGGGACTCAAGTATCGGACGGTATTCCTGATGGTTCCCAGGGTCTGAAGGAGAGGAAACTCTCCTTCAGGCCCTGGGATCCATATTAATGTGTAAAATAAAGAATTAAAATAAAAAATATTGCTATACTCACCTCTCCGACGCAGCCTGGACCTCACCGAGGGAACCGGCAGCGTTGTTTGCTTAAAATGCGCGCTTTTACTTCCTTCCGCGACGTCACGGCTTGTGATTGGTCGCGTGCCGCCCATGTGGCTGCGACGCGACCAATCACAGCAAGCCGTGACGTAATTTTCAGGTCCTCAATGCCTAATTCTAGGCATTCATGATTTTAAAATTACGTTCCGGCTTGTGATTGGTCGCGTCGCGGTCACATGGGCGACGCGACCAATCACAAGCCGTGACGTCACGGGAGGCAGGAGACGCGTGCATTTTTAAAATTACGTCACGGCTTGTGATTGGTTGCGTGCCGCCCATGTGACCGCGACGCGACCAATCACAGCAAGCCGTGACGTAATTTCAGGTCCTGAATGCAGAAATAGGCATCAGGACCTGAAATTACGTCACGGCTTGAGTATTACGGTATACGGTATTGAGTATAGTTTGAGTAAAGAGAAACTGATAGAGACTTCTGAATGTATCAATGGTAGAATTTCTGCTTTAGTATTTGAGGGTATTAAGGACCTTGAAATGTATCCTGTGATAGGAATTATGAGGATAGGAATAAAAGGTATAGCCTAGATCAGTGGGGTGGAGGTTTTGCCAAACATCTGTGAATGATAAAGAGTGCAGTGCACTCTTGACCCAGGATAAGTCACGATGGGATATGCAGCTCCTTTTGGATGTGGAGTCTAGCAGGGGGTCTAGTGAAAGGTTCAGATCCCCTCCCAGAATTGATGAGCCTTCCATGAAGGATCTGAGTCTATTTAATGAGGATATTAACCACCAGATTTTTTTTTCGTTGGGAGTGGATAGGTTACCAAGTGTTACCATGGACCCTGCTAGAAGACCTTTTATAAATATATAACTACCCTCAGGGTCAACTAAAGAGTCTCAGAGTAGAAAAGGAGTATCTTAAGTGAAGGCAATTGATACACCTCTGGAGCCTTTCTGGGGAGACAGAGCATAGTACCATTGGTTACAGTAGGATTTTTCAAAAGATGGGAGTTTGTCAGCTTGAAAATGCTTTTCTTGAAACATTAAAATATCAAAGCTTTCTTTTCGAAATCTTGTCAGTACCTGGGATCTCGAGATGGGAGAGTTAAGTCCGTGTGTGTTAAAGGTAGCTAGTTTGATTAGTTTATGTTTATCTGCCATGAATAGTGGTTTGGCATGGAAATTGACTGTAAAATAAGGTGACTATTATGAACCAGTGTAGAAGGGTGGAAGGGAAGGGGAAAAGGTGAAACATTTTGTATGTGTAGAACAAACTTAACTCATAGTAACGCATAACACCTTATTATAATGGTGCTACTAGACATATCAATAGATAAACAAAACAGATGAACGGGGTTAAAAAGATTAGTGCTATTGGTGCCAGCTGTATTAAATAGAACTATTTCAGACAAAATACATTCAGTAGAAACAGCTATATAATAAGTGAGGGAGGTCAGTCTCCCATTGCAAGTGATCATGGACCTGCATGAAAACAACATGACACCTTTGAAAGTTTCAAACATAGGTTACATACCCCCCAGATACCTCTGTGGTGGGTCTGGGGTGCTCCATGTTGCAATTAGTCTTGCATCTCACCCTAATGTGGAAATCAGTCCTCTAGCAAATGCCCAGTTCTGATTCAGTTAGGATTAGCTTCTCGGTCAGGTGCAGACTCTTTTGGTACCTTGCGTTTAGAACGTCTGGGAGAACAGTGTTCCGTCTTGAAGTCTGTGATAGGTAGTGCACCGAAGATGCTGCGCGCAATACCTCCAGATCTGAATATTTCTCCAAGGGGATCCCCAAGTCTCTGCATACGTCTTGAGTTTCAGCCGATGTACTGGCTTGGATGCACTTATCCTTAGCAGTAATCGCTATTCCAAATGGGTAGAGCCACCGGTATTTATTTGCACTGTATCTAATGCAGGGCTTCTGTAAAGGGTTTCAATAAACATCTTTTGTTAAGGGTAGCAAAAGCCAAGTTGTGGAATTTCAGAATTGTAGCGTTTTCATAAGTAATAGTTTCCGCTTCTATTGCTGTTTTAAGGAATAGGTCTTTTACGCCAAAGTACAGAAATGTGTCAGGTGTTCCTATGTTTTTAAGTATGGCTTGACATTCCGGAATAAAGTTTTTGATTTTATCTCATGGGTCTCGTGGGCCGGATTGAATCCCTTTTTCCTCACTGTTACAGATAATGTAGTAGATGTCACCTGCAGGCCTTTGTAACACCACTGATAACACAGTGATAACTCAGTACAGATAATGTAGTAAATGTTACCTGCAGTCCTATGTAACTCCACAGATAACACAGTGATAATTCTCTGAGTACAGACAATTCAATAAATGTCACAAGAAATTGTATGTAACACAATGATAACTCCTTGAGTACTGACAATGTATTTGAAACCTGCAGTCCCATGTAACAACACACTTAACATAGTGATTATACACAGCAACAGAACAAAAGATCGTGCAATATCTTGGAAAAAAGTTGCTTGGATACTGTGAATGTAATCTAATAGTCTACTTTCTCACTTGCAATCTGAAATGCCAGACATCTGTTCTGTTTTTAGAAACAAACAGAATAAATTGTCTAAAATGAATCCGCTGCAAAAATGATACAAAGGGAAACCGTGGGATCCCACTGATTATTATGGGGTGCATCGTGGTTCTAACATGTTCAGTTTAAAGACAAAAACTCAATGTTCTGCATGATGCTCTTTTTCTTTCATTCTAAATATGGTAGTTAAATATAGAGGAACCCAGATGACCTCCATAATACTTATTGAGGTCCCTTTACTTTTATTCATATCAATTGTGCAATGGATTCAGCTCAAACATTAATTCCATTTGTATATTTCTAAAAACGGAAAAGGCAAACATAATGTATGAATTCAGGGGTGAAGTAGTCTAAGGCCAAGATTGACGGCTATATTCCATGGACAATGCCCAGACCGATTCCTGGACTCCTGACCTGGACTGAATCTCATACTGTAGCATAAATGGAGCTGATGAGTTGAGGTGAAGAGATCTGTGGATGGTCTGAGCATTGTATCCTGTAAACTGAGCATGAAATACTGCTGTCAAAACCTAGCCTAAAGGGCACCATCGTTTTTTAGCTTTTTAAAAGGGCTTTTTAAAAGGGACAATTTTTTTTTTCACATGGGGCTAAAAACTAACAGGTCTACCTGCCCACTCTGCCTGCTCCGAATGTTCACAGATCACTCCTGACAGCCATTCAGCTGCTTCACGTCAACATCAGCAGCTCTTCCACTTCTGTGGCTGCTGATGTTATGCTGATTGACAGCCAGCTGAACAATGCAGTTATGCAGCCAAGAACTAGCTGTCCATCAGCATAACATCGGCAGAAATGCCCAGTCAAAATAGCACAGCGGAAGAGAGTCGGCTGCTCTGTCAAAGTGACATCACCGGTGGCCGCAGGAGTGGTCTGTGACTGCTCTGAACTGGCAGAGATTGGCGCTGGACAGAACAGATGAGTAAAAAAAACAGAGGAAAAAACAAATGAGATGAAATAGTGAAGAAAATGCAGTTCACCATTGTTTTTTTGAGATTTTGTTTTTACGGCGTTCATTCTGCAGTAAAAAAAGAAATGTCAAAATAATTCAGCAGGTCACTACAATTTCGCTGATAACAAACTTCAGGTATGTGCACATGCTGGGTTTTGGCTGCAGATTTGCTGTGGTTTTTTTTTTGTGGAAAAAAAATGCAGCATTTTACTGTACCAAATACACCAACTAGTTATCCTTAGTTTTGTGGCCGTAAAGCATAAATAACATAGAAGAGCCAAAGAGAGGGGGAAGCTTTACACCAAAGCCAAAATATAAGTTTATGAAAAAAATGTATGAAGTTTATTGAAGACATATTAAAATAACATAAAAGAGAGAGCACCACCGGTACAGAAAATAAGTGGGTGCTCCTGGATAATATATACAGAAGTTATGTACTTCAAAAATCTTGCTATCACATTTTGGTGTAATCACCATTGAGGAAGAATATATATATATATATATATATATATATATATATATATATATATATATATATATATATATATATTTATATATATATATATACATATATATATATATATATATATATATATATATATATATATATATATATATATATACACTCACCGGCCACTTTATTAGGTACACCTGTCCAACTTCTTGTTAACACTTAATTTCTAATCAGCCAATCACATGGCGGCAACTCAGTGCATTTAGGCATGTAGACATGGTCAAGACAATCTCCTGCAGTTCAAACCGAGCATCAGTATGGGGAAGAAAGGTGATTTGAGTGCCTTTGAACGTGGCATGGTTGTTGGTGCCAGAAGGGCTGGTCTGAGAATTTCAGAAACTGCTGATCTACTGGGATTTTCACGCACAACCATCTCTAGGGTTTACAGAGAATGGTCCGAAAAAGAAAAAAAATCCAGTGAGCGGCAGTTCTGTGGGCGGAAATGCCTTGTTGATGCCAGAGGTCAGAGGAGAATGGGCAGACTGGTTCGAGCTGATAGAAAGGCAACAGTGACTCAAATCGCCACCCGTTACAACCAAGGTAGGCCTAAGAGCATCTCTGAACGCACAGTGCGTCGAACTTTGAGGCAGATGGGCTACAGCAGCAGAAGACCACACCGGGTACCACTCCTTTCAGCTAAGAACAGGAAACTGAGGCTACAATTTGTACAAGCTCATCGAAATTGGACAGTAGAAGATTGGAAAAACGTTGCTTGGTCTGATGAGTCTCGATTTCTGCTGCGACATTCGGATGGTAGGGTCAGAATTTGGCGTAAACAACATGAAAGCATGGATCCATCCTGCCTTGTATGGAGCATCTTTGGGATGTGCAGCCGACAAATCTGCGGCAACTGTGTGATGCCATTATGTCAATATGGACCAAAATCTCTGAGGAATGCTTCCAGCACCTTGTTGAATCTATGCCACGAAGAATTGAGGCAGTTCTGAAGGCAAAAGGTGGTCCAACCCGTTACTAGCATGGTGTACCTAATAAAGTGGCCGGTGAGTGTATATATATATATATATATATATATATATATATATATATATATATATATACAGTGCCTACAAGTAGTATTCAACCCCCTGCAGATTTAGCAGGTTTACACATTTGGAATTAACTTGGCATTGTGACATTTGGACTGTAGATCAGCCTGGAAGTGTGAAATGCACTGCAGCAAAAAAGAATGTTATTTCTTTGTTTATTTCTTTTTTAAATTGGGAAAAGTTTTTTCAGAGGGTCATTTATTATTCAACCCCTCAACCCACCAGAATTCTGTTTGGTTCCCCTAAAGTATTAAGAAGTAGTTCAGGCACAAAGAACAATGAGCTTCCCATGTTTGGATTAATTATCTCTTTTTCCAGCCTTTTCTGACTATTTAAGACCCTCCCCAAACTTGTGAACAGCACTCAAACATGGTCAACATGGGAAAGACAAAGGAGCATTCCAAGGCCATCAGAGACAAGATCGTGGAGGGTCACAAGGCTGGCAAGGGGTACAAAACCCTTTCCAAGGAGTTGGGCCTACCTGTCTCCACTGTTGGGAGCATCATCCGGAAGTGGAAGGCTTATGGAACTACTGTTAGCCTTCCACGGCCTGGACAGCCTTTGAAAGTTTCCTCCCGTGCCGAGGCCAGGCTTGTCCGAAGACTCAAGGCTAACCCAAGGACAACAAGGAAGGAGCTCCGGGAAGATCTCATGGCACTGGGGACATTGGTTTCAGTCAATACCATAAGTAACGTACTCCACCGCAATGGTCTCCGTTCCAGACGAACCCGTAAGGTACCTTTACTTTCAAAGCGTCATGTCAAGGCTCGTCTACAGTTTGCTCATGATCACTTGGAGGACTCTGAGACTGACTGGTTCAAGGTTCTCTGGTCTCATGAGACCAAGATCGAGATCTTTGGTGCCAACCACACACGTGACGTTTGGAGACTGGATGGCACTGCATACGACCCCAAGAATACCATCCCTACAGTCAAGCATGGTGGTGGCAGCATCATGCTGTGGGGCTGTTTCTCAGCCAAGGGGCCTGGCCATCTGGTTCGCATCCATGGGAAGATGGATAGCACGGCCTACCTGGAGATTTTGGCCAAGAACCTCCGCTCCTCCATCAAGGATCTTAAGATGGGTCGTCATTTCATCTTCCAACAAGACAACGACCCAAAGCACACAGCCAAGAAAACCAAGGCCTGGTTCAAGAGGCAAAAAATCAAGGTGTTGCAGTGGCCTAGTCAGTCTCCTGACCTTAACCCAATTGAAAACTTGTGGAAGGAGCTCAAGATTAAAGTCCACATGAGACACCCAAAGAACCTAGATAACTTGGAGAAGATCTGCATGGAGGAGTGGGCCAAGATAACTCCAGAGACCTGTGCCGGCCTGATCAGGTCTTAGAAAAGACGACTATTAGCTGTAATTGCAAACAAAGGTTATTCCACAAAATATTAAACCTAGGGGTTGAATAATAATTGACCCACACTTTTATGTTTAAAATTTATAAAAATTTAACTGAGCAACAAAACTTTTTGGTTTGTAAGATTTATGCATCTGTTAATAAATCCTGCTCTTGTTTGAAGTTTGAAGGCTCTAACTTATTTGCATCTTATTAAACCTGCTAAATCTGCAGGGGGTTGAATACTACTTGTAGGCACTGTATATATATATATATATATATATATATATATATATATACAGGGGTTGGACAAAATAATGGAAACACCTAACATTTTGGCATCATAATCTTCGAACATGTGGTAAACATGCAAACCGTGACATATGGTTATGCTTTGTAGTTGATTATTTGTATTATGTGATATGTGTATGCAAATTAACTGTTTGTTTTGCATAACTGTAAGAACATTGATGAGAACCTGATACCAATGGCAGACTTCTCCGATTTTCAAAGAGGCCAAATTGTTGGTGCTCGCATGGCGTGCGCTAGTGTAACAGAAAGTGCCCGAATGCTTGGCGTGTCAAGAGGTACTGTCTCCAAAGTAATGACTGCATTTGAAAGAGAAGGAAAAACGTCAGCAGCAAAGCACAGGTCCGGCCGAAAGTCAAAGTTGACTGAGAGAGACTGTCGGACTCTAAAGCGAATTGTGAGAGAGGATCGCAACACCACGGCTCCGAAAATCACTGCTGAGCTCAATGAACACCTACAGAACCCAGTATCCATGAAAACTGTTCGTTGGGAGCTGCAAAAATCTGGATTCCACAGAAGAGCTGCAATTAGAAAACCGCTGCTCTCAATGACAAATGTTTCCAAGATTTTAGAGTGGTGTAGAAACCTCCAGAATTGGTCCCTCGAGCAGCGGAAACATGTGATGTTCTCAGACGAATCATCGTTTACGCTATTTCCGACCTCCGGCCGAGTGTACGTTTGGAGACTGCCGAAAGAAGCATTCCATCCAGACTGCCTTCTCCCAATCGTAAAACAGGGCAGAGGTTCTGTGATGATCTTGGGTGCAATTTGTTGGAGATCTGCTGGGTCAATGATATCCCTTCATGGCAGAATTAACAGCTGAGATTATTTAGGCATGTTGGGCGACCAAGTGCATCCAATGGTTCAAGCACTGTTCCCGGAGGAGGAATGCCATCTTTTAGGATGATAATGCACCAATTCATACAGCTAGAATCATTAAAGCATGGCACGAGGAACATTCGAATGAAGTTGAGCATCTCATATGGCCCCCACAATCCCCAGACCTCAACATTATTGAGCATTTATGGTCAATTTTAGAGATTCAAGTTAGACGTCGATTTCCACCGCCATCGTCGCTCAAAGAACTGGAGGGTGATTTAACTGCAGAATGGGCTAAAATTCCCTTGGAAACAATTCACACCTTGTAAGAATCCATACCTCAGAGAATTGAGGCTGTAATCGCCACAAAAGGTGGACATACACCATATTAAACTAACTTTTGTTGATGTTTCCAGGTGTTTCCATTATTTGGTCCAACCCCTGTATATATATATATATATATATATATACACTCACCGGCCACTTTATTAGGTACACCTGTCCAACTTCTTGTTAACACTTAATTTCTAATCAGCCAATCACATGGCGGCAACTCAGTGCATTTAGGCATGTAGACATGGTCAAGACAATCTCCTGCAGTTCAAACCGAGCATCAGTATGGGGAAGAAAGGTGATTTGAGTGCCTTTGAACGTGGCATGGTTGTTGGTGCCAGAAGGGCCGGTCTGAGTATTTCAGAAACTGCTGATCTACTGGGATTTTCACGCACAACCATCTCTAGGGTTTACAGAGAATGGTCCGAAAAAGAAAAAAAATCCAGTGAGCGGCAGTTCTGTGGGCGGAAATGCCTTGTTGATGCCAGAGGTCAGAGGAGAATGGGCAGACTGGTTCGAGCTGATAGAAAGGCAACAGTGACTCAAATCGCCACCCGTTACAACCAAGGTAGGCCTAAGAGCATCTCTGAACGCACAGTGCGTCGAACTTTGAGGCAGATGGGCTACAGCAGCAGAAGACCACACCGGGTACCACTCCTTTCAGCTAAGAACAGGAAACTGAGGCTACAATTTGTACAAGCTCATCGAAATTGGACAGTAGAAGATTGGAAAAACGTTGCTTGGTCTGATGAGTCTCGATTTCTGCTGCGACATTCGGATGGTAGGGTCAGAATTTGGCGTAAACAACATGAAAGCATGGATCCATCCTGCCTTGTATGGAGCATCTTTGGGATGTGCAGCCGACAAATCTGCGGCAACTGTGTGATGCCATTATGTCAATATGGACCAAAATCTCTGAGGAATGCTTCCAGCACCTTGTTGAATCTATGCCACGAAGAATTGAGGCAGTTCTGAAGGCAAAAGGGGGTCCAACCCGTTACTAGCATGGTGTACCTAATAAAGTGGCCGGTGAGTGTATATATATATATATATATATATATATATATATATATATACTGTATATACACTGCTCAAAAAAATAAAGGGAACGCTTAACAGAATATAACTCCAAGATAACATGTTTGTGATATCAAGCTGTCCACTTAGGAAGCAACACTGTTTGACAATCAATTTCACATGCTGTTGTGCAAATGGAATAGACAACAGATGTAAATTATTGGCAATTATCAAGGCACACTCAATAAAGGAGTGGTTCTGCAGGTGGGGACCACAGACCACATCTCAGTACCAATGCTTTCTGGCTGATGTTTTGGTCACTTTTGAATGTTGGTTGTGCTTTCACACTCGTGGTAGCATGAGACGGACTCTACAACCCACACAAGTGGATCAGGTAGTGCAGTTCATCCAGGTTGGCACATCAATGCGAGCTGTGGCAAGAAGGTTTTCTGTGTCTGTCAGCATAGTGTCCAGAGGCTGGAGGCGCTAAAAGGAGACAGGCCAGTACACCAGGAGATGTGTAGGGGGCCATAGGAGGGCAACAACCAAGCAGCAGGACCGCTACCTCAGCCTTTGTGCAAGGAGGAACAGGAGGAGCACTGCCAGAGCCCTGCAAAATGACCTCCAGCAGGCCAAAAATGTGCATGTGTCTGCGCAAATGGTTTGAATCCGACTCCATGAGGATAATCTGTGCCCGACATCCACAGATGGAGGTTGTGCTCACAGCCCCACACCGTGCAGGATGCTTGGCATTTGCCACACACCAGGATTGGCAAATTTGCCACTGGTGCCCTGTGCTCTTCACAGATAAAAGCAGGTTCACACTGAGCACATGTGACAGACGTGACTGAGTCTGGATACGCCATGGAGAGCAATCTGCTGCCTGCAAGATCCTTCAGCATGACCAGTTTGGCATTGGGTCAGTAATGGTGTGGGGTGGCATCTCTTTGGAGAGCCGCACAGCCCTCCATGTGCTCACCAGAAGTAGCTTGACTGCCATTAGGTACCGAGATGAGATCCTCAGACCCCTTGTGAGACAATATGCTGGCACTGGGCCCTGGGTTCCTCCTAATGCAGGACAATGCCAGACCTCATGTGGCTGGAGTGTGTCAGCAGTTTCTGCAAGATGAAGGCATTGAAGCTATGGATGGGCCCGCCCATTCGCCAGACTTGAATACGTTTGAACACACCTGGGACATCATGTCTTGCACCATCCACCAATGTCACGTTGCACCACAGACTGTCCAGGAGTTGGCAAATGCTTTAGTCCAGGTCTGGGAGGAGATCCCTCAGGAGACCATCCGCCGCCTCATCAGTAGCATGCCCAGGCATTGTAGGGAGGTCAAACAGACATGTGGAGGCAACACACACAACTGAACATCATTTCCTTGTCTTGAGGCATTTCCAATGAAGTTGGATCAGCCTGTAACTTCATTTTACACTTTGATTTTGAGCATCATTCCAACTCCAGACCTCCATCTGATATTAGTTGTGATTCACGTTGATCAATTTTAGGTTTTATTGTTTTCAACACATTCCACTATGCAATGACTAAAGATTTACAACTAGAATATTTCATTCAGTGATATCTAGGATGTGGGATTATAGTGTTCCCTTTTTTTGAGCAGTGAATATACATATATATATATATATATATATATATATATATATATATATATATATACACTCACTGGCCACTTTATTAGGTACACCTGTCCAACTTCTTGTTAACACTTAATTTCTAATCAGCCAATCACATGGCGGCAACTCAGTGCATTTAGGCATGTAGACATGGTCAAGACAATCTCCTGCAGTTCAAACCGAGCATCAGTATGGAGAAGAAAGGTGATTTGAGTGCCTTTGAACGTGGCATGGTTGTTGGTGCCAGAAGGGCTGGTCTGAGTATTTCAGAAACTGCTGATCTACTGGGATTTTCACGCACAACCATCTCTAGGGTTTACAGAGAATGGTCCGAAAAAGAAAAAAAATCCAGTGAGCGGCAGTTCTGTGGGCGGAAATGCCTTGTTGATGCCAGAGGTCAGAGGAGAATGGGCAGACTGGTTCGAGCTGATAGAAAGGCAACAGTGACTCAAATCGCCACCCGTTACAACCAAGGTAGGCCTAAGAGCATCTCTGAACGCACAGTGCGTCGAACTTTGAGGCAGATGGGCTACAGAAGCAGAAGACCACACCGGGTACCACTCCTTTCAGCTAAGTACAGGAAACTGAGGCTACAATTTGTACAAGCTCATCGAAATTGGACAGTAGAAGATTGGAAAAACGTTGCTTGGTCTGATGAGTCTCGATTTCTGCTGCGACATTCGGATGGTAGGGTCAGAATTTGGCGTAAACAACATGAAAGCATGGATCCATCCTGCCTTGTATGGAGCATCTTTGGGATGTGCAGCCGACAAATCTGCGGCAACTGTGTGATGCCATCATGTCAATATGGACCAAAATCTCTGAGGAATGCTTCCAGCACCTTGTTGAATCTATGCCACGAAGAATTGAGGCAGTTCTGAAGGCAAAAGGTGGTCCAACCCGTTACTAGCATGGTGTACCTAATAAAGTGGCCGGTGAGTGTATATATATATATATATATATATATATATATATATATATATATATATACAGTGCCTACAAGTAGTATTCAACCCCCTGCAGATTTAGCAGGTTTACACATTTGGAATTAACTTGGCATTGTGACATTTGGACTGTAGATCAGCCTGGAAGTGTGAAATGCACTGCAGCAAAAAAGAATGTTATTTCTTTGTTTATTTCTTTTTTAAATTGGGAAAAGTTTTTTCAGAGGGTCATTTATTATTCAACCCCTCAACCCACCAGAATTCTGTTTGGTTCCCCTAAAGTATTAAGAAGTAGTTCAGGCACAAAGAACAATGAGCTTCCCATGTTTGGATTAATTATCTCTTTTTCCAGCCTTTTCTGACTATTTAAGACCCTCCCCAAACTTGTGAACAGCACTCAAACATGGTCAACATGGGAAAGACAAAGGAGCATTCCAAGGCCATCAGAGACAAGATCGTGGAGGGTCACAAGGCTGGCAAGGGGTACAAAACCCTTTCCAAGGAGTTGGGCCTACCTGTCTCCACTGTTGGGAGCATCATCCGGAAGTGGAAGGCTTATGGAACTACTGTTAGCCTTCCACGGCCTGGACAGCCTTTGAAAGTTTCCTCCCGTGCCGAGGCCAGGCTTGTCCGAAGACTCAAGGCTAACCCAAGGACAACAAGGAAGGAGCTCCGGGAAGATCTCATGGCACTGGGGACATTGGTTTCAGTCAATACCATAAGTAACGTACTCCACCGCAATGGTCTCCGTTCCAGACGAACCCGTAAGGTACCTTTACTTTCAAAGCGTCATGTCAAGGCTCGTCTACAGTTTGCTCATGATCACTTGGAGGACTCTGAGACTGACTGGTTCAAGGTTCTCTGGTCTCATGAGACCAAGATCGAGATCTTTGGTGCCAACCACACACGTGACGTTTGGAGACTGGATGGCACTGCATACGACCCCAAGAATACCATCCCTACAGTCAAGCATGGTGGTGGCAGCATCATGCTGTGGGGCTGTTTCTCAGCCAAGGGGCCTGGCCATCTGGTTCGCATCCATGGGAAGATGGATAGCACGGCCTACCTGGAGATTTTGGCCAAGAACCTCCGCTCCTCCATCAAGGATCTTAAGATGGGTCGTCATTTCATCTTCCAACAAGACAACGACCCAAAGCACACAGCCAAGAAAACCAAGGCCTGGTTCAAGAGGCAAAAAATCAAGGTGTTGCAGTGGCCTAGTCAGTCTCCTGACCTTAACCCAATTGAAAACTTGTGGAAGGAGCTCAAGATTAAAGTCCACATGAGACACCCAAAGAACCTAGATAACTTGGAGAAGATCTGCATGGAGGAGTGGGCCAAGATAACTCCAGAGACCTGTGCCGGCCTGATCAGGTCTTAGAAAAGACGACTATTAGCTGTAATTGCAAACAAAGGTTATTCCACAAAATATTAAACCTAGGGGTTGAATAATAATTGACCCACACTTTTATGTTTAAAATTTATAAAAATTTAACTGAGCAACAAAACTTTTTGGTTTGTAAGATTTATGCATCTGTTAATAAATCCTGCTCTTGTTTGAAGTTTGAAGGCTCTAACTTATTTGCATCTTATTAAACCTGCTAAATCTGCAGGGGGTTGAATACTACTTGTAGGCACTGTATATATATATATATATATATATATATATATATATATATATATATACAGGGGTTGGACAAAATAATGGAAACACCTAACATTTTGGCATCATAATCTTCGAACATGTGGTAAACATGCAAACCGTGACATATGGTTATGCTTTGTAGTTGATTATTTGTATTATGTGATATGTGTATGCAAATTAACTGTTTGTTTTGCATAACTGTAAGAACATTGATGAGAACCTGATACCAATGGCAGACTTCTCCGATTTTCAAAGAGGCCAAATTGTTGGTGCTCGCATGGCGTGCGCTAGTGTAACAGAAAGTGCCCGAATGCTTGGCGTGTCAAGAGGTACTGTCTCCAAAGTAATGACTGCATTTGAAAGAGAAGGAAAAACGTCAGCAGCAAAGCACAGGTCCGGCCGAAAGTCAAAGTTGACTGAGAGAGACTGTCGGACTCTAAAGCGAATTGTGAGAGAGGATCGCAACACCACGGCTCCGAAAATCACTGCTGAGCTCAATGAACACCTACAGAACCCAGTATCCATGAAAACTGTTCGTTGGGAGCTGCAAAAATCTGGATTCCACAGAAGAGCTGCAATTAGAAAACCGCTGCTCTCAATGACAAATGTTTCCAAGATTTTAGAGTGGTGTAGAAACCTCCAGAATTGGTCCCTCGAGCAGCGGAAACATGTGATGTTCTCAGACGAATCATCGTTTACGCTATTTCCGACCTCCGGCCGAGTGTACGTTTGGAGACTGCCGAAAGAAGCATTCCATCCAGACTGCCTTCTCCCAATCGTAAAACAGGGCAGAGGTTCTGTGATGATCTTGGGTGCAATTTGTTGGAGATCTGCTGGGTCAATGATATCCCTTCATGGCAGAATTAACAGCTGAGATTATTTAGGCATGTTGGGCGACCAAGTGCATCCAATGGTTCAAGCACTGTTCCCGGAGGAGGAATGCCATCTTTTAGGATGATAATGCACCAATTCATACAGCTAGAATCATTAAAGCATGGCACGAGGAACATTCGAATGAAGTTGAGCATCTCATATGGCCCCCACAATCCCCAGACCTCAACATTATTGAGCATTTATGGTCAATTTTAGAGATTCAAGTTAGACGTCGATTTCCACCGCCATCGTCGCTCAAAGAACTGGAGGGTGATTTAACTGCAGAATGGGCTAAAATTCCCTTGGAAACAATTCACACCTTGTAAGAATCCATACCTCAGAGAATTGAGGCTGTAATCGCCACAAAAGGTGGACATACACCATATTAAACTAACTTTTGTTGATGTTTCCAGGTGTTTCCATTATTTGGTCCAACCCCTGTATATATATATATATATATATATATACACTCACCGGCCACTTTATTAGGTACACCTGTCCAACTTCTTGTTAACACTCAATTTCTAATCAGCCAATCACATGGCGGCAACTCAGTGCATTTAGGCATGTAGACATGGTCAAGACAATCTCCTGCAGTTCAAACCGAGCATCAGTATGGGGAAGAAAGGTGATTTGAGTGCCTTTGAACGTGGCATGGTTGTTGGTGCCAGAAGGGCCGGTCTGAGTATTTCAGAAACTGCTGATCTACTGGGATTTTCACGCACAACCATCTCTAGGGTTTACAGAGAATGGTCCGAAAAAGAAAAAAAATCCAGTGAGCGGCAGTTCTGTGGGCGGAAATGCCTTGTTGATGCCAGAGGTCAGAGGAGAATGGGCAGACTGGTTCGAGCTGATAGAAAGGCAACAGTGACTCAAATCGCCACCCGTTACAACCAAGGTAGGCCTAAGAGCATCTCTGAACGCACAGTGCGTCGAACTTTGAGGCAGATGGGCTACAGCAGCAGAAGACCACACCGGGTACCACTCCTTTCAGCTAAGAACAGGAAACTGAGGCTACAATTTGTACAAGCTCATCGAAATTGGACAGTAGAAGATTGGAAAAACGTTGCTTGGTCTGATGAGTCTCGATTTCTGCTGCGACATTCGGATGGTAGGGTCAGAATTTGGCGTAAACAACATGAAAGCATGGATCCATCCTGCCTTGTATGGAGCATCTTTGGGATGTGCAGCCGACAAATCTGCGGCAACTGTGTGATGCCATTATGTCAATATGGACCAAAATCTCTGAGGAATGCTTCCAGCACCTTGTTGAATCTATGCCACGAAGAATTGAGGCAGTTCTGAAGGCAAAAGGGGGTCCAACCCGTTACTAGCATGGTGTACCTAATAAAGTGGCCGGTGAGTGTATATATATATATATATATATATATATATATATATATATATATATATATATATATACTGTATATACACTGCTCAAAAAAATAAAGGGAACGCTTAACAGAATATAACTCCAAGATAACATGTTTGTGATATCAAGCTGTCCACTTAGGAAGCAACACTGTTTGACAATCAATTTCACATGCTGTTGTGCAAATGGAATAGACAACAGATGTAAATTATTGGCAATTATCAAGGCACACTCAATAAAGGAGTGGTTCTGCAGGTGGGGACCACAGACCACATCTCAGTACCAATGCTTTCTGGCTGATGTTTTGGTCACTTTTGAATGTTGGTTGTGCTTTCACACTCGTGGTAGCATGAGACGGACTCTACAACCCACACAAGTGGATCAGGTAGTGCAGTTCATCCAGGTTGGCACATCAATGCGAGCTGTGGCAAGAAGGTTTTCTGTGTCTGTCAGCATAGTGTCCAGAGGCTGGAGGCGCTAAAAGGAGACAGGCCAGTACACCAGGAGATGTGTAGGGGGCCATAGGAGGGCAACAACCAAGCAGCAGGACCGCTACCTCAGCCTTTGTGCAAGGAGGAACAGGAGGAGCACTGCCAGAGCCCTGCAAAATGACCTCCAGCAGGCCAAAAATGTGCATGTGTCTGCGCAAATGGTTTGAATCCGACTCCATGAGGATAATCTGTGCCCGACATCCACAGATGGAGGTTGTGCTCACAGCCCCACACCGTGCAGGATGCTTGGCATTTGCCACACACCAGGATTGGCAAATTTGCCACTGGTGCCCTGTGCTCTTCACAGATAAAAGCAGGTTCACACTGAGCACATGTGACAGACGTGACTGAGTCTGGATACGCCATGGAGAGCAATCTGCTGCCTGCAAGATCCTTCAGCATGACCAGTTTGGCATTGGGTCAGTAATGGTGTGGGGTGGCATCTCTTTGGAGAGCCGCACAGCCCTCCATGTGCTCACCAGAAGTAGCTTGACTGCCATTAGGTACCGAGATGAGATCCTCAGACCCCTTGTGAGACAATATGCTGGCACTGGGCCCTGGGTTCCTCCTAATGCAGGACAATGCCAGACCTCATGTGGCTGGAGTGTGTCAGCAGTTTCTGCAAGATGAAGGCATTGAAGCTATGGATGGGCCCGCCCATTCGCCAGACTTGAATACGTTTGAACACACCTGGGACATCATGTCTTGCACCATCCACCAATGTCACGTTGCACCACAGACTGTCCAGGAGTTGGCAAATGCTTTAGTCCAGGTCTGGGAGGAGATCCCTCAGGAGACCATCCGCCGCCTCATCAGTAGCATGCCCAGGCATTGTAGGGAGGTCAAACAGACATGTGGAGGCAACACACACAACTGAACATCATTTCCTTGTCTTGAGGCATTTCCAATGAAGTTGGATCAGCCTGTAACTTCATTTTACACTTTGATTTTGAGCATCATTCCAACTCCAGACCTCCATCTGATATTAGTTGTGATTCACGTTGATCAATTTTAGGTTTTATTGTTTTCAACACATTCCACTATGCAATGACTAAAGATTTACAACTAGAATATTTCATTCAGTGATATCTAGGATGTGGGATTATAGTGTTCCCTTTTTTTGAGCAGTGAATATACATATATATATATATATATATATATATATATATATATACACTCACTGGCCACTTTATTAGGTACACCTGTCCAACTTCTTGTTAACACTTAATTTCTAATCAGCCAATCACATGGCGGCAACTCAGTGCATTTAGGCATGTAGACATGGTCAAGACAATCTCCTGCAGTTCAAACCGAGCATCAGTATGGAGAAGAAAGGTGATTTGAGTGCCTTTGAACGTGGCATGGTTGTTGGTGCCAGAAGGGCTGGTCTGAGTATTTCAGAAACTGCTGATCTACTGGGATTTTCACGCACAACCATCTCTAGGGTTTACAGAGAATGGTCCGAAAAAGAAAAAAAATCCAGTGAGCGGCAGTTCTGTGGGCGGAAATGCCTTGTTGATGCCAGAGGTCAGAGGAGAATGGGCAGACTGGTTCGAGCTGATAGAAAGGCAACAGTGACTCAAATCGCCACCCGTTACAACCAAGGTAGGCCTAAGAGCATCTCTGAACGCACAGTGCGTCGAACTTTGAGGCAGATGGGCTACAGAAGCAGAAGACCACACCGGGTACCACTCCTTTCAGCTAAGTACAGGAAACTGAGGCTACAATTTGTACAAGCTCATCGAAATTGGACAGTAGAAGATTGGAAAAACGTTGCTTGGTCTGATGAGTCTCGATTTCTGCTGCGACATTCGGATGGTAGGGTCAGAATTTGGCGTAAACAACATGAAAGCATGGATCCATCCTGCCTTGTATGGAGCATCTTTGGGATGTGCAGCCGACAAATCTGCGGCAACTGTGTGATGCCATCATGTCAATATGGACCAAAATCTCTGAGGAATGCTTCCAGCACCTTGTTGAATCTATGCCACGAAGAATTGAGGCAGTTCTGAAGGCAAAAGGGGGTCCAACCCGTTACTAGCATGGTGTACCTAATAAAGTGGCCGGTGAGTGTATATATATATACATATATATATATATATATATCTATATATATAATTGTCTAAGGGTTTTTCCGTCTGTCTGTCTGTCTGTCTGTCTTTCTGTCTGTCTGTCCTGGAAATCCCGCGTCTCTGATTGGTCGAGGCCGCCAGGCCTCGACCAATCAGCGACGGGCACAGCATGGCGATGATGATGTCATAAAGGTTGCCTCGACAAGCGATGATGTCATAATGGAAATCCCGCGTCTCTGATTGGTCGAGGCCCCCAGGCCTCGACCAATCAGCGACGGGCACAGTATCGACGTAGATGTCATAATGGTTGCCATGGCGACGATGATGTCATAAAGGTTGCCTCGACCAATCAGCGACGGGCACAGTCTGCCGCGAATTCTGGAATCATCATTGTCCATATACTACGGGGACATACATATTCTAGAATACCCGATGCGTTAGAATTGGGCCACAGTCTAGTATATATATATATATATATATATATATATATATGTATACATATATACAGTTATATGAAAAAGTTTGGGCACCCCTATTAATCTTAAGCTTAATGTTTTCTAAAAAATGTTTTTGTTGCAACAGCTATTTCAGTTTCAGTTTCATATATCTAACAACTGTTGGACACAGTAATGTTTCTGCCTTGAAATGAGGTTTATTGTACTAACGGAAAATGTGCAATCTGCATTCAAACAAAATTTGACAGGTGCATAAGTATGGGCACCCTTATCATTTTCTTGTTTTAAATACTCCTACCTACTTTTTACTGACTTACTAAAGCACTTTTTTTTGTTTTGTAACCTCATTAAGCTTTGAACTTCCTAAAAAAAAAAGAGCTTTAAAAAACCTAAATGGTTTAAAGGTATTACTATAATTTAATGGCAGCGCATTAAAGGGGTTATCAGAGAATAAGAAAAACAATCCACAAAAAAACAGATTCATGAAGCACCATATATACCTGACATATTTTTACATTCCTTTTTTGTAAATGTTACAAGGCTGTAGTGCGCAGGTTTAGTAATTATGCCCTAAACATCTCAATATGATTTTTGTACAAATATATAATACTAGCTGTACTACCCGGTTTCGCCCGGGTTAATAACTGCTGTTAGCAAAATAGAATGTGTTAACAAAAATTTATTCTGCACACAAAAACCACAAAACAAATAGATAGAAATGTAATTATTAAAAGGCAAAAACTAAGCTAATAGAAGCATTTCACAACATATATTTCAACACCAGAGATATTCCACACAGCTTTAACTAAATTGGCAAAGTAATGTGAAGTAATCTTCTACTAGTTATTCGAGAGCCTTTTGATAAACAACATTCTTAGTTTTCCTTCAGGTGCAAAGACGAACAGATTTTTGGCTGTTCCAACTCTTGAACAGGCCACATAAAGTTGACCATGAGAAAAGCATGGAGATTGTAAATCGATTCCAACTACTTTCAAGGACTGTCCCTGAGCCTTGTTGATGGACATAGCAAATGCCAGTTGAACAGGAAACTGGAGGCGTTTAAAATCAAAAGGCAAATCAGATGGAATGAGAGGAATTCTTGGAATGAAAACATCTTCTCCTGTGGCACATCCTGTCAAAACGGTTGCCTCAATTACATGTGGAAACAGGTTCTTAATCAAGAGTCTTGTTCCATTACACAGCTTTGGTGGATCCAAATTTCTCAATAGCAGAATAGGTGCTCCATGTTTTAGAAAGAGGTTGTGAGGAGGAAGTCCTTGTGGCTCCAAGGAATTGAGGAACTCAGTTGGATAAAATAATGCTTGAGCAGGGTCTATTAGGCCATGTTCACACTTTGCGGGTTTTACCGCGGATCCGCAGCGTTTCTGCAGCTGCGGGTCCGCAGCAGTTTCCATTACGTTTACATGTACATGTAAACCCTATGGAAACCGCAATCCACTGTGCACATGCTGCGGGAAAAACCGCGCAGAAACGCAGCGATTTACATTCCGCAGCATGTCACTTCTTTGTGCAGAATCGCAATGAATAGCCAGGCCTTTCTCCGGGAAGGAACAACCACGGGAAGGGCAGCATCCAATAAAGGAGAATATCCAATAAAGGAAGACCACCTATGCCAAGCATGGTATCCATCCACAAACAGCTGTTTCGGCCTGGCTATTCATTGCTTGCGTTGAGAAACACGTGATGGTGTCTCCGCAGCTTACTTTACATGCGTTTGCATATTTCCCATAAGGGATGGGGGCAGTGTTCTGGATCACTGCGTTGAGAAACACGTGATGGTGTCTCCGCAGTGTTGGATGTTTTGGTCTCCCCGAGGTCATTCATCTGTTCCTTCATAGCCTTTCACCAGGCACTGCTCCTTAATAGCCAGTTTCCTACTCTACACTGATGAGGGGCAAAAACCCCGAAACAGCTGTGTATGGATGGATACCATGCTTGGCATAGGTGGTCTTCCTTTATTGGATATTCTCCTTTATTGGATGCTGCCCTTCCCGTGGTTGTTCCTTCCCGGAGAAAGGCCTGGCTATTCATTGCTTGTGTTGAGAAACACGTGATGGTGTCTCCGCTGCTTACTTTACAAGAGGGTGAGTATAAACCATTTTTTTATTATTTTTAACATTACTATTGATGCTGCATATTGCTGCTTATGCAGCATCAATAGTATAGGAGTAAACCCGCAGAGGAAACCGCAAAACAAACCGCGATAAATCTGCAGGGATAACTGCAGCGGTTTTGCCCTGAAGATTTATCAAATCCGCTGCGGGAGAACCCGCAGAGGACCCCGCAAAGTGTGCACATAGCCTTACTGTATCCACTGACTTGTAGGTTGTGTACACACCTAGAAGGAGATTTAGAATTTGAAGATTGATCTTGTTGACGCTGTCATTTTTGGGAGCTAGAATAGCCCTTTCACAAAGCCAGCCAGAATTTTTGAAGTGGAGTTTAATGTTTGGAAAAACCTTTGCTTTCAACTCCTCAATGGAAGTCACAATGCAACAAAAGTTGCTTGGGAAGGTGATCTGTCCAGTGGTTGAGTTTACTGGTGCCTTGTCATTTCCAATAGTCAACAGCTGGCTCGGAAACAGTCCAGCAGAAACATCGCCTGTCATGTAGACCCTCATGTTTGTGTTCAGTGACATTTTCTTTACTTTTCTCGAAAGGTACGATGCTTTCAGACAGGCATTGAGTTCGTCTGCAGGGGTTGATCTTGGAATAACAGGTAGTGTTTGGCGGAAGTCACCTGCCAAAACAACAACTACTCCTCCCATGATATATTTGTTGCTACGCAGGTCTTGCAGCAGTCTGTCCACTGCTTCCAGAGCCCTTTTGTGTGACATGGTGCATTCATCCCAAATGAATTTAGCCAGTCCTGATCCCTTGGCAATATTACACACGGGGCTGTCACTATGAGACAGGTTAAGTGGTAGTTTGAATGTCGAATGTGCTGTCCTGCCACCTTTTAAAAGCATAGCTGCAATTCCAGAAGATGCCACTGCAAGTGCAATCTTTTTTTGTTGTTGAAATTTTGCCAGGAGCAAATTGATTACAAATGTCTTTCCTGTTCCACCTGGAGCATCAAGGAAAACAATCCCATCTTTGTTGGTTTCATTGAAACTTAAAATGTAGTTATAGGCGTCCCTTTGATCTGGTACCAATATTGGCTCGTTCTGAGACACAAATGCTGTCAGTTCATCAATATTGTAGTTTGTTTCTATGAAAATCTCCCTACACATTTAGATGCCTTCAGGATTTCTTATTAGAGCAGGCAAACCAAGCAACTGTAAGGCTTTTCCTGACATTGCTATGCACTGATCTTCAAGGAGCATTAAAGTTTCATTGAACATTTCCTCAGTGAAGTTGATGAGTTGCTGAGGATTTTCCCTTCTAATCTGCATGAGGATGTCCTCACTGAGATCAGTTTTGTACTTTGTCCAAATCTCAAGAGGATTTGAAATGCTACAGGTTGTTAGAATAATAGCAAAGAGGTGTCTTAGTCGCTTTGGGGTTTGTGTGGCTGCTGCTTCACTGATAGTCATGTGTATTGTTGTGTGCATTCCGATACCGCAAGTATCGGGTATCGGCCGATATTTGCTGTATCGGAATTCCGATACCGAGATCCGATACTTTTGTGGTATCGGGTATCGGTATCGAAACAACATTAATGTGTAAAATAAAGAATTAAAATAAAAAATATTGCTATACTCACCTCTCCGACGCAGCCTGGACCTCACCGAGGGAACCGGCAGCGTTGTTTGCTTAAAATTCGCGCTTTTCCTTCCTTACGTGAAGTCCCGGCTTGTGATTGGTCGCGTGCCGCCCATGATACCGAGATCCGATATTTTTGTGGTATCGGGTATCGGTATCGAAACACCATTAATGTAAAAATGTGTAAAAGAAAGAATTAAAATAAAAAATATTGCTATACTCACCTCTCCGACGCAGCCTGCACCTTACCGAGGGAAGCGGCAGCGTTCTTTGTTTAAAATTCGCGCTTTTCTTTCCTTTACTTAAGTCCCGGCTTGTGATTGGTCGCGTGCCGACCATGTGGCCGGGACGCAACCAATCACAGCAAGCCGTGACGTAATTTCAGGTCCTTCAGGATTTTAAAATTACATTCTGGCGTTGTGATTGGTTGCGTCGCAGTCACATGGGCAACGCAACCAATCACAGCAAGCCGTGACGTAATTTCAGGTCCTTAAGGATTTTAAAATTACGTCCCGGCTTTGTGATTGGTTGCGTCGCAGTCACATGGGAGACGCAACCAATCACAAGCCGTGACGTCACGGGAGGCTGGACACGCGCGCATTTTAAAATGGGCGCGTGTCCAGCCTCCCGTGACGTCCCGGCTTGTGATTGGTTGCGTCGCGGTCAACCAATCACAAGCCGGGAGGCTGGACACGCGCGCATTTTAAAATTTTAAAATGCGCGCGTGTCCAGCCTTCCGTGACGTCACGGCTTGTGATTGGTTGCGTCTCCCATGTGACTGCGACGCAACCAATCACAAAGCCGGGACGTAATTTTAAAATCCTTAAGGACCTGAAATTATGTCACGGCTTGCTGTGATTGGTTGCGTTGCCCATGTGACTGCGACGCAACCAATCACAACGCCGGAACGTAATTTTAAAATCCTGAAGGACCTGAAATTACGTCACGGCTTGCTGTGATTGGTTGCGTCCCGGCCACATGGTCGGCACGCGACCAATCACAAGCCGGGACTTCAGTAAAGGAAAGAAAAGCGCGAATTTTAAACAAAGAACGCTGCCGCTTCCCTCGGTAAGGTGCAGGCTGCGTCGGAGAGGTGAGTATAGCAATATTTTTTATTTTAATTCTTTCTTTTACACATTAATATGGTTCCCAGGGCCTGAAGGAGAGTTTCCTCTCCTTCAGACCCTGGGAACCATCAGGAATACCGTCCGATACATGAGTCCCATTGACTTGTATTGGTATCGGGTATCGGTATCGGATTGGATCCGATACTTTGCCGGTATCGGCCGATACTTTCCGATACCGATACTTTCAAGTATCGGACGGTATCGCTCAACACTAATGATGAACCAAATTCTGTGGATCATGCTGAGAAGACCTTGTTGACCCTGTTTCAGGGTCAAGAAGCGGCAGAATTGTATTGTCAGAAATTTAGAAAATGGTCTGTGCTGACTAAATGGAATGAGGATGCTTTGGCGTCAATTTTCAGAAAGGGTCTTTCTGAATCTGTTAAAGATGTTATGGTGGGGTTTCCCACGCCTATTGGTCTGAGCGATTTTATGTCTCTGGCCATTCAGATTGATCGGCGCCTGCGTGAGCGCAGAGTTGTGCACGCTGTGGCGTTGTCCTCAGAGCAGATACCTGAGCCTATGCAGTACGATAGGATTCTGTCTGGAGCTGAACGACGGGGATTCAGACGTCAGAATGGGTTGTGTTTTTACTGTGGCGATGCTTCTCATGTCATTTCGTTCTGCCCTAAGCGTATTAAGAGAATCGCTAGTTCAGTTACCATTGGTACCGTACAACCTAAATTTCTGTTATCTGTGACATTGATCTGCTCATTGTCGTCATTTTCTGTCATGGCGTTTGTAGATTCTGGTGCCGCTTTGAATTTAATGGACTTTGAATTCGCTAGACGTTGTGGTTTCCCCCTTGCAGTCTTTGGAGAACCATATTCCTTTAAGGGGCATTGATGCTACACCTTTGGCTAAAAATAAACCCCAGTTTTGGACACAGGTGACCATGTGCATGGCTCCAGCCCATCGGGAGGATTGTCACTTTTTGGTGTTGCATAATTTGCATGATGCTATTGTGCTGGGTTTTCCATGGTTGCAGGTACATAATCCGGTGTTGGATTGGAAATCTATGTCTGTGACTAGTTGGGGTTGTCAGGGAGTTCATGGTGACGTTCCTTTGATGTCAATCTCCTCTTCCCCCCTTTCTGAAATTCCAGATTTCTTGTCTGATTTTCAGGATGTGTTCAATGAGCCCAAGTCCAGTTCCCTTCCACCGCATAGGGACTGTGATTGTGCTATTGACTTGATTCCAGGTTGTAAGTTTCCTAAGGGCCGACTTTTCAACCTGTCGGTGCCTGAACCTACCGCTATGCGGAGTTATATTAAGGAGTCTTTGGAGAAAGGGCATATTCGGCCATCTTCTTCACCATTGGGAGCGGGATTTTTTTTTGTTGCCAAGAAGGATGGCTCCTTGAGACCTTGTATTGATTATCGCCTCTTGAATAAGATCACGGTCAAATTTCAATACCCTTTGCCTTTGCTTTCTGATTTGTTTGCTAGGATTAAGGGGGCTAGTTGGTTTACTAAGATTGACCTTCGAGGGGCATATAATCTTGTTCGTATTAAGCAGGGTGACGAATGGAAAACTGCGTTTAATACGCCCGAGGGCCATTTTGAATACCTTGTGATGCCCTTCCGGCTCTCTAATGCTCCATCTGTTTTTCAGTCCTTCATGCATGATATCTTCCGGAATTATCTTGATAAATTCATGATTGTATATTTGGATGACATTTTGATTTTTTCCGATGATTGGGAGTCTCATATGAAACAGGTCAGGATGGTTTTTCAGATCCTTCGTGACAATGCTTTGTTTGTGAAGGGGTCTAAGTGTCTTTTTGGAGTGCAGAAGGTTTCTTTTTTGGGCTTTATTTTTTCTCCCTCATCTATAGAGATGGATCCGGTTAAGGTTCAGGCCATTCATGATTGGATTCAGCCCACGTCCGTGAAGAGTCTTCAGAAATTTTTGGGCTTTGCTCATTTTTATCGCCGTTTCATTGCTAACTTCTCCAGTATGGTTAAACCCCTGACCGATTTGACGAAAAAGGGCGCTGATGTGACAAATTGGTCCTCTGCGGCCGTCTCTGCCTTTCAGGAGCTTAAACGCCGATTTACTTCTGCTCCGGTGTTGCGTCAGCTGTTATGATCCTAGTGGTAGAGGATCTCTGGTATTCTGGCTCAGTGTGCAAAAAACATAGAACTGCTCTAGGGAGGTGGAAACTGGGCTAACCACATACCTGATCCTGACACACAACTAGAAGTAGCCGTTGAACGTGCCTACGTTGATTCTAGACGTCTCGAGCCAGCCGGAGAACTGACTACCCCTAAAGGGAAAATAAGACCTCACTTGCCTCCAGAGAAATTAACCCCAAAGATATAGAAAGCCCCCAACAAATAATAACGGTGAGGCAAGAGGAAAACACAAACGTAGAGATGAACTAGATTTAGCAAAGTGAGGCCCACTAATCTAGATAGGCAGAAAATAGAAAGTGAACTATGCGGTCAGCAGAAAACCCTGCAAAAACATCCACGCTGAGTATTCAAGAACCCCCGCACCGACTGACAGTGTGAGGGGAGAATATCAGCACCCTAGAGCTTCCAGCGAGCTAGAAAATCACATTTTGAGCAAGCTGAACAAAAAAACACTGATAATGCAAATGATCCAAAGTATGCAAACTGGACTTAGCTTTTCTTGCATGAGACAGATGGCAAGGAATCAGGAGGAGACCAAGTAGGACTGAATACATCGATACCAGGCAAGAGACTGAGTCCTAAGGAGGACTATATAGGGAACACCCACAGATTAATGGAACAGCTGAAGTCCAGGCCTGCAGAAAGACATGACTCATACACTACCATTAGTGACCACAAGAGGGAGCCCCGAAACACAGTTCACAACAGTACCCCCCCTTGAGGAGGGGTCACCGAACCCTCACCAAGACCCCCAGGGCGATGAGGATGAGCAGCGTGAAAGGCATGAACCAAATCAGCCGCATGAACATCAGAGGCGACAACCCAGGAATTATCCTCCTGACCATAGCCCTTCCACTTAACCAAATACTGAAGACGACGTCTAGAGATACGAGAATCCAAGATCTTCTCTACTACGTACTCCAACTCACCCTCAACCAAAACCGGGGCAGGAGGCTCAACAGCAGGAACCACAGGCACCACGTACCGCCGCAACAAAGACCTATGGAACACATTATGAATAGCAAATGACGCTGGAAGGTCCAAACGAAAAGACACCGGGTTAAGGATTTCCAAAATCTTATAAGGACCGATAAAGCGAGGCTTGAACTTAGGAGAGGAGACCTTCAAAGGAACATGCTGAGAAGACAACCAAACCAAATCCCCAACACGAAGTCGGGGACCCACACCGCGGCGGCGGTTGGCAAAACGCTGAGCCGTCTCCTGTGACAATTTCAAATTGTCCACCACATGGTTCCAAATCTGCTGCAACCTATCCACCACCGAATCAATCCCAGGACAGTCAGAAGGTTCAACCTGGCCCGAGGAAAAACGAGGATGAAAACCAGAATTGCAGAAAAAGGGCGAAACCAAAGTGGCAGAACTAGCCCTATTATTAAGGGCAAACTCGGCCAGAGGCAAAAAGGTCACCCAATCATCCTGATCAGCAGAAACAAAACATCTTAAATAAGTTTCCAACGTCTGATTAGTTCGCTCGGTTTGGCCATTAGTCTGAGGATGAAAAGCCGATGAGAACGACAAGTGAATACCCATCTTAGCACAAAAGGATCTCCAGAATCTGGGCACAAATTGGGATCCTCTGTCAGACACAATATTCTCAGGGATGCCGTGCAAACGAACCACATTCTGAAAGAACAAAGGAACCAAATCGGAGGAAGAAGGCAACTTAGGTAAGGGCACCAAATGGACCATTTTAGAAAAACGATCACACACCACCCAGATGACAGACATCTTCTGAGATACTGGAAGATCCGAAATGAAATCCATGGAAATGTGCATCCAAGGCCTCTTCGGAATAGGCAAGGGCAAAAGCAACCCGCTGGCACGAGAACAGCAAGGCTTAGCCCGAGCACAAATCCCACAGGACTGCACAAAGGAACGCACATCCCGCGACAAGGAAGGCCACCAAAAGGACCTAGCCACCAAATCTCTGGTACCAAAAATCCCAGGATGCCCTGCCAACACCGAAGAATGAACCTCGGAAATAACTCTGCTGGTCCATCTATCAGGGACAAACAGTCTCTCTGGTGGGCAACGATCAAGTCTATCAGCCTGAAATTTCTGCAACACTCGTCGCAAATCTGGGGAAATGGCAGACAAAATCACTCCCTCTCTGAGAATACCAGCTGGTTCTGAGACTCCCGGAGAGTCAGGCACAAAACTCCTAGAAAGCGCATCAGCCTTCACGTTCTTCGAACCAGGCAGGTATGAGACCACAAAGTCAAAACGGGAGAAAAACAACAACCAACGAGCCTGTCTAGGATTCAGACGCTTGGCAGACTCGAGATAAATCAGATTTTTATGATCAGTCAAGACCACCACACGATGCTTAGCTCCCTCGAGCCAATGTCGCCATTCCTCAAATGCCCACTTCATAGCCAACAACTCCCAATTACCAACATCATAGTTCCGCTCAGCAGGCGAAAATTTTCTGGAAAAGAAAGCACATGGCTTCATCACAGAGCCATCAGAGCTTCTCTGCGACAAAACGGCCCCCGCACCAATCTCAGAAGCATCAACTTCAATCTGGAAGGGAAGAGAGACATCCGGCAGGCACAAGACTGGTGCTGAAGTAAACCGGCGCTTCAGCTCCCGAAAGGCCTCCACGGCCGCAGGAGACCAATTAGCAACATCAGAACCTTTCTTGGTCATATCCGTCAAAGGTTTAACTACGCTCGAAAAATTAGCGATAAAACGACGGTAAAAGTTAGCAAAGCCCAAGAACTTCTGAAGGCTCTTAACAGACGTGGGCTGAGTCCAGTCATGAATGGCACGGACCTTGACTGGGTCCATCTCCACAGTAGAAGGGGAAAAAATAAAACCCAAAAAAGACACCTTCTGTACTCCAAAGAGACATTTTGAGCCCTTCACAAATAAAGCATTATCACGCAGAACCTGAAACACCATCCTGACCTGGTTCATATGGGACTCCCAATCATCAGAAAAAACCAAAATATCATCCAGATAAACAATCATAAATTTATCCAGATATTTCCGGAAGATGTCATGCATGAAGGACTGAAACACAGAAGGGGCATTAGAGAGTCCAAACGGCATCACCAAGTACTCAAAATGACCCTCGGGCGTATTAAATGCTGTTTTCCATTCATCTCCCTGCTTAATGCGCACAAGGTTATACGAACCACGAAGATCTATCTTGGTGAACCAACTGGCACCCTTAATCCGAGCAAACAAATCAGACAACAATGGCAAAGGATATTGAAACTTGACCGTGATCTTATTCAGAAGACGATAATCTATACAAGGTCTCAAAGACCCATCCTTTTTGGCCACAAAAAAAAAATCCTGCACCAAGAGGAGAAGAGGATGGACGAATATGTCCCTTCTCCAAAGACTCCTTTATATAACTCCGCATCGCGGCATGCTCTGGTACAGACAAATTAAAGAGTCGACCCTTAGGAAATTTACTACCAGGAATCAAATTTATAGCACAATCACAGTCCCTATGAGGAGGAAGGGCACTGGACCTGGGCTCACTAAATACATCCTGGTAATCAGACAAAAACTCAGGGGTCTCAGAAGGAGTGGAAGAAGCAATAGACACCAACGGAGTATCACCATGAATCCCCCGAAAACCCCAACTTGACACAGTCATAGCTTTCCAATCCAAAACTGGCAGACCCAAAACGACCACATCATGCAAATCATGCAGAACAAGGAAGCGAATCACCTCCTGATGTACAGGAGTCATGCACATGGTCACTTGCGTCCAATACTGAGGTTTATTCTCCGCCAATGGCGTAGCATCAATTCCTCTAAGAGGAATAGGAAATTCCAACGGCTCCAGGACAAAACCACAGCGCCTGGCAAACGACAAATCCATCAGACTCAGAGCAGCACCAGAATCCACAAAAGCCATGACTGAGTAAGAAGACAATGAACAAATTAAGGTCACAGACAAAATAAATTTGGACTGTAAAGTACTAATGGCGATAGGATTAACAATTCTTTTTAAGCGCTTAGAGCATGCTGAGATAACATGCGTTGAATCACCACAGTAAAAACACAACCCATTTTGACGTCTATGATTTTGCCGTTCGGCTCTGGTCAGAATTCTGTCACATTGCATAGGGTCAGGTGTCCGTTCAGACAGCACCGCCAAAGGATTAGCAGATTTGCGCTCCCGCAAACGCCGATCAATTTGAATGGCCAGAGCCATTGAATCATTCAGACTTGTAGGGATAGGAAACCCCACCATCACATTCTTAATAGCTTCAGAAAGACCATTTCTGAAATTTGCGGCCAGGGCACACTCATTCCATTGAGTAAGCACGGACATTTCCGAAATTTCTGACAATATACCTCAGCTTCGTCCTGACCTTGAGAGATAGCTAGCAAGGCCTTTTCAGCCTGATTTTCAAGACTAGGCTCCTCATAAAGCAAACCAAGCGCCAGAAAAAACGCATCAACATTCACCAATGCAGGATCTCCTGGCGCCAGAGAGAAAGCCAAATCTTGAGGGTCGCCACGCAAGAAGGAGATAACAATTTTAACTTGCTGAGTGGAATCCCCAGAGGAACGAGGTCTCAGAGACAGAAACAATTTGCAATTATTCCTAAAATTCAGGAACTTAGATCTATCTCCAAAAAACAGCTCTGGGATAGGTATTTTTGGTTCAGACATAGGATTATGAGTGACAAAATCCTGAATGCTTTGCACCCTTGCAGCAAGCTGATCCACACTAGAAGTCAGAGTCTGAAAATCCATGTCTGCAGCAGAGCTCAAAACCACTCAGAGTATAAGGGGAAGAAAGAAGCTAGACAGACTGAAACAAAAAAAACCCAAAAACCTCAGAACTTCTTTTAAATCCCGCTTCTGCGATGCTTTAAACATTTTCTTTTTGGCCTGGTATACTGTTATGATCCTAGTGGTAGAGGATCTCTGGTATTCTGGCTCAGTGTGCAAAAAACATAGAACTGCTTTAGGGAGGTGGAAACTGGGCTAACCGCATACCTGATCCTGACACACAACTAGAAGTAGCCGTTGAACGTGCCTACGTTGATTCTAGACGTCTCGAGCCAGCCGGAGAACTGACTACCCCTAAAGGGAAAATAAGACCTCACTTGCCTCCAGAGAAATTAACCCCAAAGATATAGAAAGCCCCCAACAAATAATAACGGTGAGGCAAGAGGAAAACACAAACAGAGATGAACTAGATTTAGCAAAGTGAGGCCCACTAATCTAGATAGGCAGAAAATAGAAAGTGAACTATGCAGTCAGCAGAAAACCCTGCAAAAACATCCACGCTGAGTATTCAAGAACCCCCGCACCGACTGACAGTGTGAGGGGAGAATGTTGTGTATCCGCTTTTTGGGCTCCCCTGGTGGTTGCTGGTCGTACTGGTGACTTGTTTGCACTTTGCTGCTTCTGTTCACCTGCTTCCATCAGTGTTTGGGAGTTTCCTATTTAGCCTTGCTCTCCAGTCATTTCCTTGCCGGTCATCATTGTAACCAGAGCCTTCGGTTGCATGTTCCTGCTACTAGTCTGCTGATCAGCTAAGTGGACTTTGTCCTTTTGTTTTGTACCTTTTGTCCAGTTTGCAGTTTTTGTAATTCTCTGTAGCTGGAAGCTCTTGCGGGCTGAAATTGCCACTCCTGTGTCATGAGTTGACACAGGAGTCTTAAAGTAATTTCAGGATGGTTTTTGAAAGGGTTTTCAGTTGACCGTGAAGTCCTCTTTTGTATCCTTCTGCTATCTAGTAAGTGGACCTCTCTTTGCTAAATCTACTTTCATACTGTGTATGTCTTTTCCTCTTAATTCACCGTTATTACATGTGGGGGGCTGCTATCATCTTTTGGGGTATTTCCCTAGAGGTAAGCCAGGTCTGTTTCTTCCTCTACCAGGCGTAGTTAGTCCTCCGGCTGGCGCGTGGCATATAGGAAGCCGTAGGTATGCTCCCTGGCTACTGTTAGTTGTGTGGTAGATTTAGCTCACGGTCAACTTGAGTTTCCATCACCCGAGAGCTCGTTCATTACTTATATGTTTCTTACGTTCCCTTGCCATTGGGAACCATGACAGGAGAATATCAGCACCCTAGAGCTTCCAGCGAGCTAGAAAATCACATTTTGAGCAAGCTGAACAAAAAAACACTGATAATGCAAATGATCCAAAGTATGCAAACTGGACTTAGCTTTTCTTGCATGAGACAGATGGCAAGGAATCAGGAGGAGACCAAGTAGGACTGAATACATCGATACCAGGCAAGAGACTGAGTCCTAAGGAGGGCTATATAGGGAACACCCACAGATTAATGGAACAGCTGAAGTCCAGGCCTGCAAAAAGACATGACTCATACACTACCATTAGTGACCACAAGAGGGAGCCCCGAAACACAGTTCACAACAGTCAGCCAGATGTTTCTCTTCCATTTCAGGTTGAGGTTGACGCTTCTGAGATTGGGGCAGGGGCCGTTTTGTCTCAGAGGAATTCTGATGGTTCCTTGATGAAACCATGTGCCTTCTTTTCCCGAAAGTTTTCGCCTGCTGAACGTAATTATGATGTCAGCAATCGGGAATTGTTGGCTATGAAGTGGGCATTCGAGGAATGGCGACATTGGCTTGAGGGAGCCAAGCATCGCATTGTGGTTTTGACCGATCATAAAAATCTGATTTACCTCGAGTCTGCCAAGCGGCTGAATCCTAGACAGGCTCGATGGTCTTTGTTTTTCTCCCGTTTTGATTTCGTGGTCTCGTATCTTCCGGGTTCTAAGAATATTAAAGCTGATGCCCTCTCTAGGAGCTTTTTGCCTGATTCTCCGGAGGTCCTTGAACCAGTCGGCATTCTAAAGGAAGGGGTGGTTCTTTCTGCCATCTCCCCTGATCTGCGATGGGTCCTTCAGGAATTTCAGGCTGACAAACCTGACCGCTGTCCAGTGGGGAAACTGTTCGTTCCTGATAAATGGACTAGTAGGGTGATTTCGGAGGTTCATTGTTCTGTGTTGGCTGGTCATCCTGGTATTTTTGGTACCAGAGATTTGGTTGGTAGGTCTTTTTGGTGGCCTTCTTTGTCGCGGGATGTGCGTTCTTTTGTGCAGTCCTGTTGGACTTGTGTGTGGGCTAAGCCTTGTTGTTCCCGCGCTAGTGGGTTGCTTTTGCCTTTGCCGGTCCCTTAGAGGCCTTGGACGCATATTTCTATGGATTTTATTTCTGACCTTCCGGTTTCCCAGAGGATGTCGGTTATCTAGGTGGTGTGTGACCGGTTTTCTAAGATGGTTCATTTGGTGCCTTTGCCTAAGTTGCCTTCCTCTTCTGATTTGGTTCCATTGTTTTTTCAGCATGTGGTCCGTTTGCATGGTATTCCAGAGAATATTGTGTCCGACAGAGGTTCCCAGTTTGTTTCTAGGTTTTGGCGAGCCTTTTGTACTAGGCTGTGCATTGATTTGTCTTTTTCTTTCGCATTCCATCCTCAGACAAATGGCCAAACCGAGCGAACTAATCAGACTTTGGAAACTTATTTGAGATGCTTCGTGTCTGCTGATCAGGATGATTGGGTGGCTTTCTTGCCATTGGCCGAGTTTGCCCTTAATAATCGGGCTAGTTCGGCTACCTTGGTTTCGCCTTTCTTTTGTAATTTTGATTTTCATCCTCGTTTTTCTTCAGGGCAGGTTGAGCCTTCTGATTGTCCTGGTGTGGATTCTGTTGTTGACAGGTTGCAGCAAATTTGGGCTCATGTTGTGGACAATTTGGTGTTGTCTCAGGAGGAGGCGCAACGTTTTGCTAATCGTCTTCGGTGTGTTGGTTCCCGGCTTCGGGTTGGGGACTTGGTCTGGTTGTCTTCCCGTCATGTTCCTATGAAGGTTTCTTCCCCTAAGTTTAAGCCTCGGTTTATTGGTCCTTATAGGATTTCTGAGATTATCAATCCGGTTTCTTTTCGTTTGGCCCTTCCGGCATCTTTTGCCATCCATAATGTTTTCCATAGATCTTTATTGCGGAAATATTTGACGCCCATTCTTCCCTCTGTTGATCCTCCGGCTCCTGTGTTGGTTGATGGGGAGTTGGAGTTGATGTGGTTGAGAAGATTTTGGATTCTTGTTTTTCGAGACGGAAGCTTCAGTACCTTGTCAAATGGAAGGGTTACGGCCAGGAGGATAATTCTTGGGTTTTTGCCTCTGATGTCCATGCTGCTGATTTGGTTCGGGCCTTTCATCTGGCTCGTCCTGATCGGCCTGGGGGCTCTGGTGAGGGTTCGGTGACCCCTCTTCAAGGGGGGGTACTGTTGTGAATTCTGCTCTTGGGCTCCCTCCGGTGGTTGTTAGTGGTAGTGCAGTGGTCTCTGGATTGTAAGCAGGGCAGGTGTTTCTTCTTATTGCAGCTCTATTAGGTATTTAGGGTTTTAGGATCCTTCAATCCCTGCCAGTTGTCCATTGTATCTTGGAGGGATTGCATCTCTGTCTGGCTCCACTTGCCCTGCTGACATTTCTGCTAAGATAAGTGTCTTGTTTTTTGTTCTCTGTAGCACGCATGCAGTGTGCTTTTATGTGCAGTGCAATCTATTGTGTTTTTGTCCAGCTTAGACTTGCTTGGATTTTTCTGTCATGCTGGATTCTTTGGAGATGCAGATATACATCCTATGTCTTTAGTTAGATGTAGTGATAGTATATTCTGCTGTGGATTTTTCTAGAGTTTTAATACTGACCGCTTAGTACTCTGTCCTATCCTTTTCTATTTTAGCTAGAAGTGCCTCTTTTGCTAAACTCTGTCTTTTCTGCCTGTGTACGTATTTCCTCTTAAACTCACAGTCAATATTTGTGGGGGGCTGCCTATCCTTTGGGGCTCTGCTCTGAGGCAAGATAGGATTTCCCATTTCCATCTTTAGGGGTATTTAGTCCTCCGGCTGTGTCGAGGTGTCTAGGCCATGTTAGGTACATCCCACGGCTACTTCTAGTTGCGGTGTCAGTATTAGGATTGCGGTCAGTACAGGTACCACCTACTCCAGAGATAGTCTCATGCGGCTCCAGGGTCACCGGATCATAACACACCTGTATGTCATCTCCTGTATATAGTATATACCTGTATGTCATCTCCCCTGTATATAGTGTATACCTGTATATCATCTCCCCTGTAAATAGTATATACCTGCTGTATGTCATCTCCTCCTGTATATTGTATATACCTGTGTATCATCTCCTCCTGTATATAGTATAGACCTGTATGTCATCTCCCCTGTATATAGTATATACCTGTGTGTCATCCCCTTCTGTATATAGTATATACCTGTATGTCATCTCCCCTGTATATAGTATATACCTGTGTCATCTCCCCTGTATATATTATATACCTGTATGTCATCTCCTCCTGTATATATTATATACCTGTATGCCATCTCCTCCTGTATATAGTATATACCTGTAAGTCATCTCCTCCTGTATATAGTATATACATATGTGTCATCTGCTCCTGTATATAGTATATACATGTGTGTCATCTCCCCTGTATATAGTATGTACCTGTTTGTCATCTCCTCCTGTCTTAGACCTCATTCACACGTTATTTGGTCAGTATTTTTACCTCAGTATTTGTAAGCTAAATTGGCAGCCTGATAAATCCCCAGCCAACAGGAAGCCCTCCCCCCTGGCAGTATATATTAGTTCACACATACACATAATAGACAGGTCATGTGACTGACAGCTGACGTATTTCTTATATGGTACATTTGTTGCTCTTGTAGTTTGTCTGCTTATTAATCAGATTTTTATTTTTGAAGGATAATACCCGACTTGTGTGTGTTTTAGGGCGAGTTTCATGTGTCAAGTTATGTGTGTTGAGTTGCGTGTGTGCGAAATGCATGTAGCTACTTTTGTGAGATGAGTTTTGTGTGGCGACATGCGTGTAGCAACTTTTTGTGTGTCGAGTTGCATGTGACAGGTTAGTGTAGCAAGTTGTGTGCAGCAAGTTTTGCGCATTGTGAGTTTTGCGCGTGGCGAGTTTTATGTGTGGTGCGTTTTCAGTATGTGTAAGTTTTGTGTGAGGCAACTTTTGCATGTGTTGCAACTTTTGTGCATGTGGCAATTTTTCCGTGTGTGCAACTTTTGTGTGTGGCGAGTTTTCCATGAGGTGAGTCTTGCACTTGTGGCTAGTTTTGCGTGAGCCGAGTTTTGCATGTGGCAAATTTTGCGCGTGGTGAGTTTTGAGCGGTGACTTTTGTGTTTTGACTTTTATGTGCGAGGTTGGTGTATGTGTGGTGAAATGTGTGCTGAGGGTGATATATGTGTTCAAGCACGTGGTAGTGTGTGGTGCATTTTGTGGGTGTGTTCATATCCCCGTGTGTGGTGAGTATCCCATGTCGGGGCCCCACCTTAGCAACTGTATGGTATGTACTCTTTGGCGCCATCACTCTCACTCTTTAAGTCCCCCTTGTTCACATCTGGCAGCTGTCAATTTGCCTCCAACACTTTTCCTTTCACTTTTCCCCATTATGTAGATAGGGGCAAAATTGTTTGGTGAATTGGAAAGCGCGGGGTTAAAATTTCACCTCACAACATAGCCTATGACGCTCTCGGGGTCCAGACATGTGACTGTGTAAAATTTTGTGGCTGTAGCTTCAATGGTGCAGATGCCAATCTCGGACATACACACATACATACACACACACACACACACATTCAGCTTTATATATTAGATTATCTACACACAGAGATGAGCGTCACAAGACACGCACAGGGAGATAATACACATCCCCAGGAACACATCACAAATACATCATATACACCTAGGTACACATTACACATACATTATATCTGCATGAACACACACAATACACATCACAGACACATGATCTGAACACATACACATTATACATACATATGACATATATACAGAATATGCTTAATCTCTTGTTTAGTACTGGTGCTGAAGTTGCAAATCAGCAGCCAGAGGATCTCCTGTGTTTGATGTCCCTGCCGGCTGCCAAACTTTCTTCCCCTCTCCCTTGTCCCAACTGCTGAGCTGTTAGTGACATTGCATGAGGGAGAGAGCTTCGGAGCATAAGAGTACATTTATAGGGGGCCCATTTCAACAGCAGATGGAATTTTGGATTATGATGAGCTATTGTACTGCTGAGAGCCAAAAAACTATTCTTGCACAGGGGCTTTTTTCCACTAGTGAGGCAATATATGCTCTAAATAGGTGACTGTTCCCAGGGTTTTTCCCCACTTTTTGGATTGGGCTCTAGCCGTGTGTTACAGCTGTATTTTTCACTGCCAATATCACAGATACATGACAGCAGTGCATGTGAGATCAGAAGGGTGAATAAGAACCAAAATTATGCACCGGAAATGTGTAAAACCTCATAAAACATACTGCATGTATTATTTGTTCCATTATCTGCAACTAACATTTGGCGGCAATGTTTTTTTCTAAAATAAAACTTAAAATAAGACTCCTAGGTTCAAAAAAATGCAGCAATCCTTTGAAAAACATTATGCATGAAAGAGCTCAGAGGAATATAATTCAAGATTTGAAACTGATTGTCAAGAATGAATGAAACCAAGCATTTTTACAAATGATTCCACTTGTGTCCACTTGGAATTCAGAAGGTGACGTTAAACAAGCTAATTAGCTGATAATTGATTCAAATTGTGCACCTGAGGTTAGAGTGGGACATTATTCTTTCCTGCTTTCTATAAAGCCCCCATCTTCCAATAAGATCAGCTCAGCAGCTTTGATAGATAAGAATTGCTCAATAAATAATTATATAAAGAAGTCAAGGAAGAAACACTTTCGGCATACTAGATTTAGTGTATTGATTTTACTCAGTATAAATTTTATCAGGTGTTTTCTAGTGATATACTAACCTTTCATTTAACTAATTGAACACCTTTTTATTCCTACATGTCATTATTGCCACACATAGATATACAGGTGCTTCTCTCAAAATTAGAATATCATCAAAAAGTTAATTTATTTCAATACAAAAAATGAAACTCATACATTCTATAGAGTCATTACAGAGTGATCAATTTCAAGTATTTATTTATGTTAATATTGATGATAATGGCTTACAGCCAATGAAAACCCAAAAGTCATTACCTTAGTAAATTAGAATAATTAACAAAAAAGAACTGCAAAGGCTTCCTATGCGTTTAAAATGTTCCCTTAGTTTGTTTCAGTAGGCTCCACAATCATGGGGAAGACTGATGACTTGAAAAATATCAAGAAGGCAGTCATTGACTTACACCACAAGGAGGGTAAGCCACAAAAGGTCATTGCTAAAGAAGCTGGCTGTTCACAGAGCACTGTATCCAAGCATATTAATAGAAAGTTGAGTGGAAATGAAAACTGTGGTAGAAAAAGGTACACAAGCAACCGGGATAGCTGCCGTCTTAAAAAGATTGTTAAGAAAAGGCGATTAAAAAATTTGAGGGAGATTCACAAGGAGTGAACTGCTGCTGGAGTCATTGCTTCAAGAGCCACCACACACAGATGTATCCAGGACATGGGCTACAAGTGTCACATTCCATGTGTCAAGCCACTCATGACCAATAGACAATGCCAGAAGCATTTTAAATGGGCAAAGGAGAAAAAGAACTGGACTGTTGCTCAGTGGTCCTAGGTGTTGTTTTCAGATGAAAGTAAATTTTGCATTTCATTTGGACATCAAGGTCCCAGAGTCTGGAGGAGTATATATATATATATATATATATATATATATATATATTCGCATATTCATCACTGTAAGGAGCAGTACCACGTGACCGCTCACACAGGACGAGCTGCCGGCACTGAGAGGAGACATCGCGGGAGCTGGGTGAGAATTTCTCTGCAAGTGGGCATGTGCATGGGGGGGTGGGAGGCGGGAGGTGACCCCCAAACTTTATTTTTAACAAAAAAAAAACAACTTGATTTTTCATCTCTTCTCTCCTGCAGGGGAGAAGAGATGAATGCCGCCTTCAGCACCACACGCAGAGGGGACAGCGCTTACTGTAGCACTGTCTCTCCTGCGGGTGGTACATGCACACGGAGGAGAGTGCACACTGTTCTCCGTGTGCACGACGCTTTGTGGACCGTGCTGCCGGAGAAAAACGGACATGTCTCCGTGTTTTCAACACGGACACACGGTCCGTGAAAACACGGAGATGTGTGCATAGAAATGAATGGGTTTACGTGTGTCAGTGTCTCCAGTATGTGAGAAAACTCACTACACGTACCAGAGACACTGACGTGTGAAATCGGCCGTACACAGCAATTGATGCAAAAGGAGCCCTGACCTAGTATTCAGTGTATTTCCTGAACATACATTTCAGTAGGCCAACATTTTGCATTTTAAAATAATTTTTCAAGCTGGTGTTACAAAGTATTCTAATTTACTGAGATAATGACTTCTGGGTTTTAATTGGCTGTAAACATCAACATTAACAGAAATAAACACTTGAAATAGGTCACTCTGTGTGTAATGGCTCTATATAATATATAAGTTTCATTTCTTGCATTGAAGAACTGAAATAAATTAACTTTTTGATGATATTCTAATTTTGTGAGAAGCACCTGTATTCTAAGTAAAGGCTCATTCAGACAAATGAATTAAACATCTGTGTGCTGTCCTTGTGCAAAATTGATACCATATGAACAGCACACTGACCAATGCAGGTCAAGGTGGTAGTTTATGTGAATGGTTTGGCCAGCGTGTAAAAAGTACAGCATGCGCTACTTTGATCAGTGTTCTGGATCAGAGTCGCCCATTGTAAGTCAATGGGTGTGTAAAAAATGGATCACATACGGGTTACCATCTACATGTTATGCGTTTTTTATATATTACAATTATTAACACAGAAAACCATTTTTGGCTTGAAAAACTAACATTGAGATGGCATATGGATTTTATGGGGATGGCAATTTCGACAAAAATCGTAATTTTGTTTCTAGACATAAAACAGATGATTTTGCATACACTTATGTGAACCCAGCCTAAGAAACTCTTAACTGCTATAAGGCTATGTGCACACGTTGCGGATTTGCCTGCGGATCCGCAGTGGATTGGCCGCTGCGGATTCGCAGCAGTTTTCCATCAGGTTTACAGTACCATGTAAACCTATGGAAAACCAAATCCGCAGTGCCCATGGTGCGGAAAATACAGCATGGAAACGCTGAATTGTATTTTCCACAGCATGTCAATTCTTTGTACGGATTCTGCAGCGTTTTACACCTGCTCCTCAATAGGAATCGGCAGGTGTAAAACCGCAGGTGAAATTCTCACAAAAAACGCAGAAAATCCGTGGTAAATCCGCTGATTTTTCAAAAATGGTGCGGAAAAATCCGTACACGAATCCGCAACATGGGCACATAGCCTTAGAGTGAATAGTATTTTTTTGGCAGCAAAATACATCCAAAACACATTAAAACAATAGTTTGGTATTTGCATCACTGATGTGATGAACACTCATTAAAAATGGAAAACTCGTGTATTTTTTAAAAATGCACATTTTTACATGCATTGAATACAAGCAGTTTTGAAGTGTTTTTTTTTTAACAGATAAAGCGCTATTGTCTATTGGCACCCTCAAAGAGATCAGCAGTCATGTGAAACACCACAACACTACTGGAGGCTGGATTGTACAAAGACCATCAAAAGAGAAGACAAGGGAGCCATAGAAGTACCAGTGAATATGAGTTTAATGTTATTTAATTTAACCTTATGTTATAATAATGTAGCAACTCACTTGGGAAAATAGGAAACACACTAAAAACTGCAGCAGACCCTGCTAGTTTCTGCACAGACTAGAGATCTTTATCCTGTAGTCCCTATTGGTTCTTGCTTGAGCAGAGATTGCCCTATAACCACAGGCTAATTGATGGCAACTCAGACCAAAGCTTCCTGAAGGGCTTTTAAGTGCTTCACATTCTTCCTGAAGAACTGGAGGGCAGAGCAGAGTGTAAATTACCTACAGAAGGGAAAGTGTGCTGAAATAGAAAAAGATCCCAGTGTGAGTAAAACAAACCATGAAACACAAAATAAAGGATTAAGTATATACTGTTGGAGAGTACATACTGTTATTTCCTAAAAAGAAACAGAAGATAGGTAAAGGGAAAAGAACATAAACAGCAAAGAGATAAACTCCAGCTGGTCTTTCACTGACTGGCTTAAAGAACAGCAGTATGGCTGGATAATGGATATACGATTATCACAAGCAAGAAATACCAGCAGGAGGAAAGTATATCAAGCTGCACCCGAAAGGTGATACGGCAGACAAATGAGTAAATGAAAACACTAGTTACTCTAAAGCAAAACTGAAGTAAGGATAACAGAAACTAAACTCTGGGAGAAAAGGTGTATTTAGTGTTGCCCGGGGAAAGAGAAGCCAACCACAAAGCACAAACTCAACAGTTTGTACCATGACACATTAAATCTTATTGGCAGTGGAAAATTCACAGACAATTTGACCACAAAATCTGAATAATTTAGTACAGCTTTGCCGTAGCTGATGTTACTACATTTTTGGGAGAATTTTTTTTTACAGCGATTACACCTTTTGTTTAATAGAATCTACCAGCAGGTTTTTGCTATTTAATCTGAGAGCAGCATGATGTAGAGGCAGAGAGCCTAATTCCAGTGATGTCTCACTTGTGAAACATCTTGATGTAGTTTCAATATTAACAATGTTTTATCAGCAATAGATTATCACTCTAATTTATTCTGTCTGGTAGGAGTGTCATCAGAGCTCCATTGAAATGTGAAGACTCCACATTGTCACTTGGCCAAATCTTTTACTAGGCCAGTCATCTTTTGAAGCAGTGTAGCAAGAATTAATTGCAAACTACATCTTAGAGGGAATCTGTCAGCAGGTTTTTGCCATGTAATCTGAGGACAGAATGAGGCAGTGGTTAAAACACTGAACTCAATGATGGTTTGCTTCTCAGACTGTGTGCTGTTGAGTACTTACAATGAAGGTTTTATCACTATAACATTGTCATTGCTTTGTCTAGCTGGTCAAGTAAACTTTGGTTCAACTTTGCCCCCTCTTGTGATATGCAGCTCACTGTTAATAGACTAAGTACATGGAGAGTCTGCTGGGAACGGGTTACCTGTCTCAGCTTTGTTTCATGCTAAATTTTAGAACTCTGGTTGTGTCAGAACTAGTGTTGAGCATTCCGATACCGCAAGTATCGGGTATCGGCCGATACTTGCGGTATCGGAATTCTGATATCGAGTTCCGATACTTTTGTGGTATCGGAAATCGGAATCGGAAGTTCCCAGTGTATGGTTCCCAGGGTCTGGAGGAGAGGAGACTCTCCTTCAGGCCCTGGGATCCATATTCATGTAAAAAATAAAGAATTAAAATGAAAAATATGGATATACTCACCCGTCCGGTGGCCCCTGGACCTTACCAATTGTAACCGGCAGCCTCCGTTCCTAAGAATGAGGAGTTTAGGACCCTCGATGACGTCGCGGCTCATGTGACCGCTCACGCGACCAATCACAAGCCTCGACATCATTAAGGAGTTTAGGGCCTGCGATGACGTCGCGGCTTGTGATTGGTCGCGTGAGCGGTCGCATGAGCGGCACGCGACCAATCACAAGCCGCGACATCATCGAAAGTCCTAAACTGCTCATTCTTAGGAACAGAGGCTGCTGGTTACAATCGGTAAGGTCCAGGGGCCACCGGACGGGTGAGTATATCCATATTTTTTATTTTAATTCTTTATTTTTTACATGAATATGGATCCCAGGGCCTGAAGGAGAGTTTCCTCTCCTTCAGACCCTGGGAACCATCCAGGATACCTTCCGATACTTGAGTCCCATTGACTTGTATTGGTATCGGGTATCGGTATCGGCGATATCCGATATTTTATCGGCCGATACTATCCGATACCGATACTTTCAAGTATCGGAAGGTATCGCTCAACACTAGTCAGAACCGCTGCATGCAGTAAACTAAGTGATACATTGTTGGACTCAGGTTCCTTGTCTCTACATTATGCTGCTCTTAGATGAGGTAGCAAAACATGGTGACAGGTTCCCTTTAAATGTTAATTTTCTTCATTCTGTGGGATTGTAGAAGAAACAAACAAAAGAGAGCGAAATGCTTCATTAGTTAGTAAAGATTCTCCAGCTTTATGAGTGAAATAAATGTTATGCACTAGAAGAAGTGATGGAAGTAGAAATATTAGAAGGAAATCTTCAGAGACTTTCCCAATTCTAATCCCTAATGCATCAGTCTAATGCTGGTTCCCTTCCATATGGGAATGAGTACTGAAAAATGAGAATCAAATTAGCTGCACTTGTCATCTCTTTTGCAAAAGTGACCTCCACAAACAGAATATGACAATAATCAAAAACAGCTTGTTTATTAAACTATAACTAATGTTGTAACATTGAAATGTTGAAATCTGGCCAGTTTTATGCTTTCTGAGAAAAAAAAATAAAACTTTAATATCTTTCTTTGTTTATATATATTTTCTTATATGTTGCAGGCAAATTTGTCACTAATGGTTACTTGACTGTAGCAGAAAACTATCCAACAGATTTGTTTTGCCTAGAATGCAAAATGTTGCAAATGTCTTGGTGAAACAAATATGTATTAAGACAGCGTACTGTATATGAAGGAACACATTAAAAATTGGCTAAATGTGTCAATCAATTTTTAACTAATTTCTTATAAATTAATTCAGGATGCTATCGTATATAATTCGTGTATGGTGGCGCTAAGTGACACTATGCTATCAAACCCTGCTGCAGCACCACCAAACCTCCACCAATGGTTTGAAAAAGTAGTGCCCTATATAGTAATAGTATACACTTAAGTGTATACAGGTGCGGGCTGGGTTATAGCTTCAGAGTAAGGATGGTAATAGATGGCCACTGCAATGAAAAACACTCTAAGTCCCAAAAAATATGTGCTACTGTGTAAACTTCATACAGGTAGATTACGGCAAGTAGTGACTGAATTGGTACCACTAACTAAAAGAAAGGGAAGCTAAGTAAAAAGTGGAAACAGTTCTGCCTACCTCCCAAATTGAATCATTCCAGAGCTGGAGACATGCTGCTGTAGTTCACGGGGTACTCCTGGTAAAACGAAGAAATCCAAACTGGTGGCTGCTCCGGCCGGTAGCAACCACCTATAACAACTAACCTCCGGGTAGGGTCAGGATCCTGTGGTCGGACGCCGCGTGAGGAAAAGCGGTGAATCCGTACTGTGAATAGGACCTGCGATGCATCACAGGTCACGTGACCGCTGGGACTTAGAGTGTTTTTCATTGCAGCGGCCATCTATTACCATCCTTACTCTGAAGCTATAACCCAGCGCGCACCTGTATACACTTAAGTGTATACTATTACTATATAATTCAGGATGCTGTCTTGTAAGAAACCTCTTAGATGTTTAAACACTTTCCAAGATTTAATAGATTTCCAAGTTAAAGTATTTAGCTTACAGGTGCTGTAAAACACAGCTTAAAGGGAACCTGTCAGCAGGATTGTGCACAGTAACCTACACACAGTGTCAGGTTGGCGCCGTTATACTGATTAAAATGATACCTTGGTTGATGAAATCTGTCTTGTGGTTATTATTTAATCTTTATTTTCAGTTTTGAGTTAATGATATGCTCGTGCTCCGCAGCGGGACTGTGGGGGGTTTTCATGTGGTTCTCTGCTTAGACATTCATACTAATGGCTTCTGACAGGTCACTGATCCCTCACTGACCTGCCCCCTAGTTTACATAATTAATATATGTATATACGAAGAAAAAAAACCCCTTCTGTAGTCAGGTGTCAGCCGTGGCACCTGTGCTGCAGCATAATCACATGTGTAAATAATAACTGCGCTTGAGGTTATACAGATAGTACAAAAAAAATCAATTTTAAAATGGCGCCCCCCATGCCAGCGCAGTGGCAGCTATCGGTGTATATAGAGGTGATCCAATAGCTGCTATTGTGCAGGCGTGGGCGGCGCCATCTTGGAGGAGAAAATTATTTTCTTCTCCAGCAAGATTGCGCATCAGACGCATGTGCAATAGCGGCGGGCACCTTCCTTCAGAAGGGTATTTTTTCAGTATGTACATGTATTCTTTATGTAAACTCAGGGGCAGGTCAGTAAGGGATCAGTGACCTGTCAGCAGTCTGCATTATGAATACCTAATCAGAGCACCACATGAAGCCCCCCACAGGCCACTTCGGGGCACGAGCATATCATTAACTCAATACTGAAAATAAAGATTAAACAACAACCACAAGACAGATTTCATCAACCAAGGTATCATTTTAATCAGTATAATGGCGCCAACCTGACACTGTGTGTAGGTTACTGTGCACAATCCTGCTGACAGGTTCTCTTTAAGCCTCTCTCTAGTATTTTTAACATATTTACAATTTGTAACATTTTCTGTAGTCAGTATAGAAATTTTGTCTGACTTATTAAAATAGCACCAGATTCAGACTGGGCAAGGGGTTTCTATTGATAGGGAACATTTTAATTTAAATTCTGTTTCTAGATAAAAAAATTTTAATCAAATCCATATAAACTAGGAAAAATTGCCAGGTGACTGATATAAAGATTTCCCAATCTCCCAGTGCAATACTTAAGCTATATCCTCTTCTCATTCCTAGTTGTTGTTTATTACTTAGTTGTTGAGGAAAAAAATGATTGACCAAGTGGGGATTCAATATTGCTCACCAGTCACCATACATTAACATAGTTAAAGTTATGGCTCATTAGCATTCATTCGTTCATCACAGCTCCTAATGTTTCTTTTACAGAGTGTAATAACTATACATTTCATTTTAAACAATTAAAAGACTTACTTTACAATAAAGAAGAACATCATTAGCTATTCAGAGAAACATATTTATAATTAATAGCGTTTCAAATGTGAAATGTTAATTTTCTTAATCTGTCATTGATGTTGCTTCATGTATAATGATTGTTATGAACTATAGTGTTCAACAAGCACTAACGAACTAGTCAAGGTCCAGCTATTGAGACATGATCACTGAACCACACTCTACTGTGTTGAGAATTGAAATATACAACATAATATTATATAGTATTCAAATATACTACATACAACAGGCAAAGAATGAAACATGAAGGCCCCGACTTATCAAAGCAATAAATTGCACCTTTTGGACAGTTTCTCCCAGTCATGACAAAATGAGCGGAGCTTGGGCATGATGGGGCGCAGTGGGGGTGTGACACCACGGCTCTTCTAATTCATGATGAGTTGTGGCATTACTTACTCCAAAAATCTTACACCAATCAGAGACTGATGAGCAAACTACTCATCAGATGCTCCTGATTCATGGAGCGTCATGCTCCTCCTCATGAATCAGGAGCGTCTGACTCCACCATGCCCTTCATCAAGACCGTCGAGAAAATCACAGGTCTTGATGAATAGGGTTGAAATCATTTTGAAGGAGTACTCCAGCAGTTTTTTCTTATTGGTCCCTGCATTAACTATCAATAATGTGTTACAGTGTTTGCAGGATAATACTTACAAATGACTGTCTTTGCTATTTTCAGTGTTGCTCCGCTACTTTCCTGCATCGTGTGACCGAAGCTCTGTTTTGGCAACTCACACGAAAAATTATTAGCTCCTTTCTTAATGTAAGCCCATGATCTCTTCATTCTAAGTCTCATTGATTTACATTGAGATATCACCTCTAATCCAGACAGAATATGTGAGCTGGCTGGCCACAACTGTGGTCACAAGATGCAGGAGCGTACAAAAGCAGCACTTGAAATGGTAGAAGACAGCGACCAGAAAGTATCATTATTCATACACTGTACGCACATTAATGATGGCTAATGGAGGTTGCAATTAATAAAACTGCTTCATTGGTTGGAATGGTTCTTTAACATTTAAGCCACCAGTGTTATTTTCTAAAGGACAGTGGTTATGTGAGGTTCCCTAACATACAAGGAGTCAGGTGGTCAAATGGCTTGGTAAAGTTATGAAGGCATAAATATTCCTTTCATATTAAACTAATTACAAGCTAATACATTACTTTAATCCCCCTTTAACATCATATTTTAGTGTGTAAGCTGAGAAATCTCCCAATATATACCCCTGAATGTCCATAGGGCTCTATTACCAAATGGAGGTAAATAAAGTATCTATGTTGGTGATTGACTGGTGTACGTCAGCATACTAAAAAAAGTTACCATTTTGCAACCACTTCAGATTAGGAAGAGACTGACTGCTGTTCCTAAATATACATAGTTCGAAATGCGTCAAATGAGCGTGCCTCTGATAAGCGCTTGTTTATAAGCATAACTGTTTAACATTTTTTTCAATAAACATTGTTTTTAAGATTAATTTTCCCTTGTGCTGGATATCCCATTCTAGTTTCTACTGTCCCTATGTAGTATTTTTTAAAGAGTCTAGAAAAATATTTACTTGAATCAGCACTAGTAAATCTAAAATATTTCCACTACTTCCAATAATTTTAAGAAAAATTTAACTCATAAGTTTGAAGTTTAGTAATATAAGTTTTCTAAAATTAAAATTAACAGTCTTGGACAAAAGTTTTGAGACTGACACAAATTTTGGATTTCACAAAGTTGCTGCTTCAGTGTTTTTAAATATTTTAGTCATATTCAGAGGTTGCAGAGCAGGTAAAAAGTTGAAGTCCAGGAGAAGAAGGTTTAAACCATCAGTACCATCAATTATCAATGTATGCTCACTGGGAAATAAGACAGATGAACTGCTAGCTCTCTGTAAAACCCAGATGGAGTTTAAGGCATGCAGTCTCATGTGCTTTACAGAAACCTGGTTACATGGGGAGGTCCCTGATTCAAGTGTCTCGATTCCAGGGTTTCACATGGTCCGAGCTGATAGAGACAAAGCTAAGTGTGTAAGAAGAGGGGTGGTGGGGTGATATTATACATTCCAGTCCCTACTCAACCAAAGAGAGCAGGACCCAACCACAGATCTCCGCGCTGACGATCTGGCCAATTACTTCAAAGAAAAAATTGACCACATTCGACAGGAAATCATCTCCCAATCTCTTCATACCAGGCACTGTCCTCCCTCCCTGTTGTGAATTTGGTTTCTGGGCTCCCCCGGTGGTTTCTGGTGGTACTGCACTTGTGTGCTTCATCTCCTCTGTTCACCTGTTTTCCATCTGGATGTGGGAGTTTTCTATTTAGCCTTGCTCCTCAGTCATTTCTATGCCGGCCAACAATGTTACCAGAAGCCTTTCTGTTGCATGTTCCTGCTCCTAGACAACTATCAGCTAAGTTGAACTTGTTGTCCTAAGTTTGTTTTGCATTTTTGTTCCAGTTCTCTGTGATTGAATATTTCTGAGGCTGGAAGCTCTTGTGAGCTGAAATTGCCACTCTGGTGTCATGAGTTGATATTAGAGTCTTAAAGTAATTTCAGGATGGTATTTTGAAAGGATTTTCAGCTGACCGTGAAGTTCCCTTTTCTGTCTTCCTACTATCTAGTAAGCGGACCTCAATTTGCTAAACCTATCTTCATACTTCGTATGTCAATTTCCTCTAAAATCACCGCCAATATATGTGGGGGCTACTGTCTGCCTTTTGGGGAAAATTTATCTAGAGGTAAGCCAGGTCTGTATTTTCCTCTGCTAGGGTCAGTCAGTTCTCCGGCTGGCGCTGGGCGTCTAGGGATAAAACGTAGGCACGCTACCCGGCCACTGTTAGTTGTGCGGTAGGTTTAGCTCATGGTCAGCTCGAGTTCCCATCTTCCAAGAGCTAGTCCTTTTGTATGCTTAATTACGTTCTCTTGCCATTGAGAACCATGACAGTTTGGCCGGCCACGAGTTAAAATAATTGGCAGAAGAAAGGAGAGAAAAGAAGTCTGCAGAGATTTTTTTTTTTTTTTTTCCTGAGGTTGCTCATTAGTTGATTCACTAGCATCTCTGCTTACTGCAGCCTTCGTCTCTCTCTCCTTCTAATCCTTGAATGGTTCTGATTTCACCTGATTAATATGGATCCTCAGAGTTTAGCTACAGGTTTGAATAATCTCGCTATGAAGGTTCAAAGCTTACAGGATTTCGTTATTCATGCTCCTACATCTGAACCTAGAATTCCTTTACCTGAATTTTTCTCTGGGGATAGATCTCGCTTCCAGAATTTCAAACATAATTGTAAATTATTTTTGTCTCTGAGATCTCGCTCCGCTGGAGATCCTGCACAGCAGGTCAGGATTGTAATTTCCTTGCTCCGGGGCGACCCTCAGGATTGGGCATTTGCTTTGGCACCAGGGGATCCTGCGTTGCTCAATGTGGATGCGTTTTTCCTGGCTTTGGGGTTGCTTTATGAGGAACCTCATTTAGAAATTCAGGCTGAAAAAGCCTTAATGGCCCTGTCTCAAGGGCAAGATGAGGCTGAAATATACTGCCAAAAATTTCGTAAGTGGTCTGTGCTTACTCAGTGGAATGAGTGCGCCCTGGCGGCGAAATTCAGAGAGGGTCTCTCTGATGCCATTAAAGATGTTATGGTGGGGTTCCCTGTGCCTACAGGTCTGAATGAGTCCATGACAATGGCTATTCAGATTGATCGGCGTTTGCGGGAGCGCAAACCTGTGCACCATTTGGCGGTGTCTACTGAGAAGACGCCAGAGATTATGCAATGTGATAGAATTCTGTCCAGAAGCGAACGACAGAATTTTAGGCGAAAAAATGGGTTGTGCTTCTATTGTGGTGATTCAACTCATGTTATATCAGCATGCTCTAAACGTACTAAGAAGGTTGATAAGTCTGTTTCAATTGGCACTTTACAGTCTAAGTTTATTCTATCTGTGACCCTGATTTGCTCTTTATCGTCTATTACCGCGGACGCCTATGTCGACTCTGGCGCTGCTTTGAGTCTTATGGATTGGTCCTTTGCCAAATGCTGTGGGTTTGATTTAGAGCCTCTGGAAGTTCCTATACCTCTGAAGGGTATTGACTCCACGCCATTGGCTAGTAACAAACCACAATACTGGACACAAGTAACTATGCGTATTAATCCGGATCACCAGGAGATTATTCGCTTCCTTGTGTTGTATAATCTACATGATGTGTTGGTGCTTGGATTGCCATGGCTGCAATCTCATAACCCAGTCCTCGACTGGAAAACAATGTCTGTGTTAAGCTGGGGATGTCAGGGGACTCATGGGGACGTACCTTTGGTTTCCATTTCGTCATCTATTCCCTCTGAGATTCCGGAATTTTTATCTGATTATCGTGACGTTTTTGAGGAACCTAAACTTGGATCACTACCTCCGCACAGAGATTGCGATTGTACTATAGATCTGATTCCGGGCAGTAAGTTTCCAAAGGGTCGTTTATTTAATCTATCTGTGCCTGAACATGCTGCTATGCGGGAATATATTAAGGAGTCCTTGGAAAAGGGACATATTCGTCCTTCGTCATCTCCCTTAGGAGCCGTTTTTTTCTTTGTAGCTAAAAAAGATGGCTCTTTGAGGCCGTGTATTGATTATCGGCTTTTGAATAAAATCACGGTTAAATATCAGTATCCTTTGCCACTGCTTACTGATTTGTTTGCTCGAATAAAGGGGGCCAAGTGGTTCTCTAAGATTGATCTTCGTGGGGCGTATAATTTGGTGCGAATTAAGCAGGAGGATGAGTGGAAAACCGCATTTAATACGCCTGAGGGCCATTTTGAGTACTTAGTAATGCCTTTTGGTCTTTCAAATGCCCCTTCAGTCTTTCAGTCCTTTATGCATGACATTTTCCGTGATTATTTGGATAAATTTTTGATTGTGTATCTTGATGATATTTTGATTTTTTCGGATGACTGGGACTCTCATGTCCAACAGGTCAGGAGGGTTTTTCAGGTTTTGCGCTCTAATTCCTTGTGTGTAAAGGGTTCTAAGTGCGTTTTTGGTGTTCAAAAGATTTCGTTTTTGGGGTACATTTTTTCCCCCTCTTCCATTGAGATGGACCCTGTCAAAGTTCAGGCTATTTGTGATTGGACGCAACCCTCTTCTCTTAAGAGTCTTCAGAAGTTTTTGGGCTTTGCTAATTTTTATCGTCGATTTATAACTGGTTTTTCTGATATTGCTAAACCGTTGACTGATTTGACTAAGAAGGGTGCTGATGTTGCTGATTGGTCCCCTGCTGCTATGGAGGCCTTTCGGGAGCTTAAGCGCCGCTTTTCTTCCGCCCCTGTATTGTGTCAGCCTGATGTTACTCTTCCTTTTCAGGTTGAGGTTGACGCTTCAGAAATCGGAGCTGGGGCGGTTTTGTCGCAGAAAAGTTCCGACTGCTCCGTGATGAGACCTTGTGCGTTCTTTTCTCGTAAATTTTCGCCCGCTGAGCGAAATTATGATATTGGTAATCGGGAGCTCTTGGCTATGAAGTGGGCTTTTGAGGAGTGGCGTCATTGGCTTGAGGGGGCTAGACATCAGGTGGTGGTATTGACCGACCACAAGAATTTGATTTATCTTGAGTCTGCCAGGCGCCTGAATCCTAGACAGGCGCGCTGGTCGTTATTTTTCTCTCGGTTTAATTTTGTGGTTTCTTACCTACCAGGTTCTAAAAACGTGAAGGCGGATGCCCTTTCTAGGAGTTTTGAGCCTGATTCCCCTGGTAATTCTGAACCTACAGGTATCCTTAAGGATGGAGTGATATTATCTGCTGTTTCCCCAGACTTGCGACGGGTCTTGCAGGAGTTTCAGGCGAATAGACCTGATCGTTGCCCGCCTGGTAGAATGTTTGTTCCTGATGATTGGACCAGTAGAGTCATCTCGGAGGTCCATTCTTCTGCGTTAGCAGGTCATCCTGGAATCTTTGGTACCAGGGATTTGGTGGCTAGGTCCTTCTGGTGGCCTTCCCTCTCGCGAGATGTGCGAGGTTTTGTGCAGTCTTGTGATGTTTGTGCTCGGGCCAAGCCTTGTTGTTCTCGGGCTAGTGGATTGTTGTTATCCTTGCCTATTCCGAAGAGGCCTTGGACTCACATCTCCATGGATTTTATTTCTGATCTCCCTGTTTCTCAGAAGATGTCTGTCATCTGGGTGGTGTGTGACCGTTTCTCTAAGATGGTCCATTTGGTTCCCTTGCCCAAATTGCCTTCCTCATCCGAGCTGGTTCCTCTGTTTTTTCAAAATGTGGTGCGCTTGCATGGTATTCCGGAGAATATCGTTTCTGACAGGGGAACCCAATTCGTGTCTAGATTTTGGCGAGCGTTCTGTGCTAGGATGGGCATTGATTTGTCTTTTTCGTCTGCTTTCCATCCTCAGACTAATGGCCAGACCGAGCAAACTAATCAGACCTTGGAGACTTATTTGAGGTGTTTTGTGTCTGCGGATCAGGATGATTGGGTTGCCTTTTTGCCCTTGGCGGAGTTTGCCCTCAATAATCGGGCTAGTTCTGCCACCTTGGTTTCTCCTTTCTTCTGTAATTCGGGGTTTCATCCTCGTTTCTCTTCCGGTCAGGTGGAGTCTTCGGATTGTCCTGGAGTGGATGCTGTGGTGGAGAGGTTGCATCAGATTTGGGTGCATGTGGTGGACAATTTGAAGTTGTCCCAGGAGAAGACTCAGCATTTTGACAACCGCCGTCGTCGTGTTGGTCCTCGTCTTTGTGTTGGGGACTTGGTGTGGTTATCTTCTCGTTTTGTCCCTATGAAGGTTTCTTCTCCTAAGTTTAAGCCTCGGTTCATCGGCCCGTACAAGATATTGGAGATTCTTAACCCTGTGTCCTTTCGTTTGGACCTCCCTGCATCTTTTTCTATTCATAATGTCTTCCATCGGTCATTGTTGCGCAGGTATGAGGTACCGGTTGTGCCTTCCGTGGAGCCTCCTGCTCCGGTGTTGGTTGAGGGTGAGTTGGAGTACGTTGTCGAGAAGATCTTGGACTCCCGTGTTTCCAGACGGAGACTTCAGTATCTGGTCAAGTGGAAGGGCTACGGTCAGGAGGATAACTCTTGGGTGACAGCCTCTGATGTTCATGCCTCCGATTTGGTCCATGCCTTTCATAGGGCTCATCCTGATCGCCCTGGTGGTTCTGGTGAGGGTTCGGTGCCCCCTCCTTGAGGGGGGGGTACTGTTGTGAATTTGGTTTCTGGGCTCCCCCGGTGGTTTCTGGTGGTACTGCACTTGTGTGCTTCATCTCCTCTGTTCACCTGTTTTCCATCTGGATGTGGGAGTTTTCTATTTAGCCTTGCTCCTCAGTCATTTCTATGCCGGCCAACAATGTTACCAGAAGCCTTTCTGTTGCATGTTCCTGCTCCTAGACAACTATCAGCTAAGTTGGACTTGTTGTCCTAAGTTTGTTTTGCATTTTTGTTCCAGTTCTCTGTGATTGAATATTTCTGAGGCTGGAAGCTCTTGTGAGCTGAAATTGCCACTCTGGTGTCATGAGTTGATATTAGAGTCTTAAAGTAATTTCAGGATGGTATTTTGAAAGGATTTTCAGCTGACCGTGAAGTTCCCTTTTCTGTCTTCCTACTATCTAGTAAGCGGACCTCAATTTGCTAAACCTATCTTCATACTTCGTATGTCAATTTCCTCTAAAATCACCGCCAATATATGTGGGGGCTACTGTCTGCCTTTTGGGGAAAATTTATCTAGAGGTAAGCCAGGTCTGTATTTTCCTCTGCTAGGGTCAGTCAGTTCTCCGGCTGGCGCTGGGCGTCTAGGGATAAAACGTAGGCACGCTACCCGGCCACTGTTAGTTGTGCGGTAGGTTTAGCTCATGGTCAGCTCGAGTTCCCATCTTCCAAGAGCTAGTCCTTTTGTATGCTTAATTACGTTCTCTTGCCATTGAGAACCATGACACCTCCCCCACTGCATCTAGTTCACTCTCTGACTTTGAACCAGTTACAGAAGAAGAAGTAAGCAGGCTCCTTGCATCTTCTCGCCTGACCACTTGCACCAGTGACCCCATTCCGTCACATCTCCTCCAGTCCCTTTCCCCGGCTGTCACCTCTCACATAACAAAAATATTCAACCTTTCCCTCACTTCCGGTATTTTTCCCTCCTCATTTAAGCATGCCATCATACATCCATTACTTAATAAACCCTCCCTCGACCAAAACTGTGCCGCTAATTATAGACCTGTCTCTAATCTTCCCTTCATCTATAAACTCCTGGAATGCCTGGTCCACTCCCGTCTTACCCGCTATCTCTCAGATAACTCTCTTCTCGACCCTCTTCAATCTGGCTTCTAGGGTTGAGCGAAACGGGTCGGCCATTTTCAGAAGTCGCCGACTTTTGGCAAAGTCGGGTTTCATGAAACCCGACCCGACCCCTGTGTGGGGTCGGCCATGAGGTCGGCGATCTTCTGAATCTGGTATCGGAATTCCGATACCGAGTTCCGATATGTTTGCGATATCGGGAATCGGTATCGGAATCCATATTTAAGTGTTAAATAAAGAATCAAAATAAAAAATATTGATATACTCACCCTCGGACGCGCCCTGGTACTAACCGGCAGGCTTCTTTCCTAAGAATGAGCGCGTGAATGACCTGCGGTGACGTCGCGGCTTGTGATTGGTCGTGAGCGGTCACATGGACAAGCCGCGACGTCATCTAAGGTCCTTCACGCGCTCATTCTTAGGAAGGAAGGCTGCCGGAAAGAAGCAGGGCGCGTCCGAGGGTGAGTATATACCTAATAGGAATATACTCACCCTCGGACGCGCCCTGCTTCTTTCCGGCAGCCTTCCTTCCTAAGAATGAGCGCGTGAAGGACCTTAGATGACGTCGCGGCTTGTCCATGTGACCGCTCGCGACCAATCACAAGCCGCGACGTCACCGCAGGTCATTCACGCGCTCATTCTTAGGAAGGAAGCCTGCCGGTTAGTACCAGGGCGCGTCTGAGGGTGAGTATATCAATATTTTTTATTTTGATTCTTTATTTTACACATTAATATGGATCCCAGGGCCTGAAGGATAGTTTCCTCTCCTTCAGACCCTGGGAACCATAGTATCCCATTGCACTGCATTGGGTTTCGTGTTTCGTCCGACCCCGACCCCGACTTTTTTATAGGATCGGCCGATTTCACTCGACCCGACTTTTGAGAAAGTCAGGTTTCATGAAACCCGACCCGATCCTATAAAAATAAAAGTCGCTCAACCCTACTGGCTTCCGCTCTTTACACTCTACTGAAACTGCCCTCACTAAAGTCTCTAATGACCTACTAACAGCTAAATCTAATGGTCACTACTCCATGCTAATTCTCTTGGATCTTTCCGCAGCATTCGACACTGTGGATCATCAGCTCCTCCTCACTATGCTCCGCTCCATCGACATCAAGGACACCCTTTTCTCTTGGTTCTCCTCCTCTCTCTCTGACCGTTCCTTCACTGTATGTTTTGCTGGTTCCTCCTCCTCTCCCCTTCCCCTTACTGTTGGGGTTCCTCAAGGATCAGTCCTAGGCCCCCTCCTCTTCTCTTTGTATACTGCCCCTATTGGACAAACAATCAGTAGATTTGGTTTCCAGTACCATCTCTATGCTGACGACACCCAATTATACACCTCTTCTCCTGCTTTGACTCCAACCTTCTTAGAAAACACCAGTGATTGTCTTACCGCTGTCTCTAACATCATGTCCTCCCTCTATCTGAAACAACCTGTCAAAAACTGAACTCCTCGTGTTCTCTCCCTCTACTAACCTACCTTTGCCTGACATTGCCATCTCCATGTGCGGTTCCACCATTACTCCCAAGCAACATGCCCGCTGCCTTGGGGTCATCCTTGATTCCGAGCTTTCATTCACCCCCCACATCCGATCACTGGCTCGCTCTTCTTATCTGCATCTCAAAAATATTTCTAGAATTCGCCCTTTTCTTACTTTCGACTCTGCAAAAACTCTTACTGTCTCACTTATTCATTCTCGTCTGGACTATTGTAACTCTCTACTAATCGGCCTCCCTCTTACCAAACTCTCCCCACTCCAATCTGTCCCGAATGCTGCTGCCAGGATCATATTCCTCACCAACCGTTACACCGATGCCTCTACCTTGTGCCAGTCATTACACTGGCTACCCATCCACTCCAGAATCCAGTACAAAACTACTACCCTCATCCACAAAGCACTCCATGGCTCAGCACCACCCTACATCTCCTCTCTGGTCTCAGTCTACCACCCTACCCGTGCCCTCCGCTCCGCTAATGACCTCAGGTTAGCATCCTCAATAATCAGAACCTCCCACTCCCGTCTCCAAGACTTTACACGTGCTGCGCCGATTCTTTGGAATGCACTACCTAGGTTAATACGATTAATCCCCAATCCCCACAGTTTTAAGCGTGCCCTAAAAACGCATTTGTTCAGACTGGCCTACCGCCTCAACGCATTAACCTAACTATCCCTGTGTGGCCTAATTAAAATAAAAAAAAAAACAAACCATAATCTGGTTCCTCGCATCATGTTCTCATACACTTTATGCAGTCAATAGCCTCTGTGTCTGTACTGCTACATACTTAAGCAGTTAACTGGTTCATGCAGCTTTACATGAACACCCGAGCCTTACACTATGGCTGGTCCAAATAACTAAAGCAATTGTTACCATCCACCTCTCGTGTCTCCCCTTTTCCTCATAGTTTGTAAGCTTGCGAGCAGGGCCCTCATTCCTCCTGGTTTCTGTTTTGAACTGTGATTTCTGTTATGCTGTAATTTCTATTGTCTGTACAAGTCCCCTCTATAAGCTGTAAAGCGCTGCAGAATATGTTGGCGCTATATAAATAAAATTATTATTATTATTATTATTATTATTAATAACAGATGGTGTAATAAGCGGCATATTACTGTTAAGGAAAGTCACTGCAGTCAAAATATTGAACTCTTAGCAGTTGACCTTTGGCCTTACTATCTACAGAGAGAATTCTCCATTTGCCTTGCAGTAGTCATGTATATACCTTCATCCGCCAGCCATGAGGCAGCTGAGGAAGTGTTGTCAGGGGTGTTGGCTCACTTTCAGACAAAACACCCAAACTCGTTAATCATAATCTCTAGGGATTTTAACAGAGTCATGATCTCAAAGGCTCTTCCAAAGTTCTATCAATATGTTAAATGTGCAACAAGGGACAACAGTATATTGGATCTCCTCTATGCAAATGTTAAAGATGCATATTTGTTGTCTGCTCTACCCCCCCTGGGGATTTCTGACCACAACCTCATACTATTGTCACCATCTTATCAACCAGTTGTCAGCAAACAACCAGCAACTATAAAACTAATCAGGAGGTGGTCCCCACCATCTGAGGAGGCCCTGCAAAACTGCTTTGACCTCACAGACTGGGAGGTGATATGCGACAGGGGAGAGCATGAAGATGTAAATTATATGGTCGGGAGAGTAACTGATTATATACATTTTTGTGCTGATACTGTATTACCAGTTGAAAAGATTTGATGTTATGCAAATAGCAAGCCTTGGATTACAAAAGAATTGAAATACTTACTAAAAAAGAAAAAACTGGCATTTAAAACGAAGGGTACAAAGAAACTGAAATCAGTACAAAGGGACTTAAAAGGGAAAATTAAGAATGTCCGTGAGGCATTCCGAATTAAACTAGAAAATAAATTGTCACACAATTCCATAGAGGTGTGGTCGGGCATGAAGCAGCTAACTGGGTTTAAGGCAAGGCCGGAGTGTGGGGAAGTGGATCTGCCCATGGCTAATGAAATGAAAGAGTTTTTCAACAGATTCACCAACACATGCACAGCATCATAAGGAATAGGGGATGGAGCAGGGCATCGATCGGCAGCATGGACTTTGGGGGATAAGCTGTCACTTTCTCTGTCTCCTCAAGCGATGTGAGGAAACAGTTTAGTAAACTAGGCATTGGCAAAGCAGCTGGGCCTGATGGCCTCAGTCCACGTGTCCTTAGAGCATGGGCAAACCAACTGTCTTCCAACTCCTGTTTAACAGGAACCTACAATTACAGAGAGTACCTTTCCAACTTCCCTACATGACTATCGTCCAGTGGCCTTAACATCGTAATGTTATGAAGTCGTTGGAGAGAATAGTGCTTATCTACTTGTGCTCGAGGGTGAAAGCCTACACTGACCCCCTACAGTTTGCGTACCAGCAGAGATTGGGGGTGGATGATTCAGTAGTGTCTCTGCTACATACAGTACATTCATTCTTGGACAATGAGGGAACTGCAGTGCGCCATGTTCTTTGACTTCTCAAGTGTTTTCAATACCTTACAACCACCCTTACTACAAAATAAGTTGACTGATATGGAGGGGATGGTGAACTGGATAAGCAACTACCTGACAGACAGGCTGCAGTTAGTAAGGATGGGAGAGGTGGTATCTGGCAGTGTACGGAGCAGTGTTGGAGCCCCTCAGGGTACAGTGCTGTCGCCCTTCCTCGTCACATTGTATACAGCTGACTTTCAGTATAAATCAGATCTCTGTTGCCTCCAAAAATTCTCAGATGACTCAGTGATTGTAGGGGGCATTGTGGGAGGCTGGGGGGAGGAGGAATATAAAAGGGTGGTTTCTGACTTTGTGGATTGGTGCCAGACTAATGTGTCTAGAACTAAATGTGAATAAAACCAAGGTGAGTTATAGAAGGAAAAAGGATGATTACTTACCGATCACTATTGCTGGCCAGGAGGTGGCGATGGTTGAGAGCTACAAATATTTGGGGATTCACCTTGACAGCAAACTCGATTGGAGGAGTCATACGGAGGAGGCTTACAAAAAGGCAGTGAGCAGACTGTACTTTCTACGGAAGCTCAGGTCTTTCAATGTGTGCAGTAAAATGCTCAAAATGTTTTACCAATCCATTTTGGCAAGCGTCATCTTTTTTGCTATCATTTTCTGGGGCAGTAGTGTGCGAGAAGCTGACGCTAATAAGCTCAACAAACTTATCAAGATGGCAAGCGCGGCTGTTGGCCTCCATCTTGACTCCTTTGAGGAGGTAGTGGAAGATAGTATTCAGAAGAAGTGTAGGGCTATAATGAACAATAATACACGCCCACTATACGAGCTATTATTGAAGCAGAAGAGCACATTAAGCAGCTCTAATCCTACTTAGGTGCAAGAATTAGAAATTCAGGAAATTGTTTGTACCCACTGATATGGGGATATATAACAATTTTCTAAGGGTGAAAGATGACAATGACCTATGGCTGGTGCACTAATAGCAATGATCAGAGATTTGAGATTTAAGTACCAATCTGTGTATGGGAATTACTTTATGTAATGCTGTTTGTAATGTTGCAATGTTTGGAATGCTGTTTGTAACGCTGCTGTACTATCATAATTTCCTTCCGGATCAATAAAGTGTATCATATATGTTTACATGGTACTGAGATATAATTATAAGCCTATCATAAGTTTTTAAACTTTTATTGCCAAATACATCAAGATTGTGCAAAGACTTAATATTTAGAGTGTTGATTTTTCAAAACTTCTGCAATGGAACCCAGTCTTGCCTAATTAGTGATTGGAGTTTATCACAATTTCTGTGTTTTTGTTTTACTCACCAGCTTTTTGAGAACAAAATCAAGCAATAGTCCCCCTTTTAACTCCTTACCTACATACGACATACCAGTACATCATATGCCGACTCCATAACTTTGATGCAGGCTCACTTTTTTCCAACATGCGACAGCCATCATGTGCCTCTAACTGCCTCGGGTGCATTGGAGATCCACTTGTGGCTGCTAATATGTTAAATCCCGGCATTTAACATGAGCACGTGTCGTTCCACACTTTCATCAGCGTGCCCATGAAGTGATCGTGGGCTGCCGATGTGTAGTCATGACAATTACACATATTTGGTATTACTACATATGTAAAAGTTAGATAATCTATCAAGATATAAAGTAAATTAATTTGATCATTAAATGACGTAACAAGAAAAAATCAAACCTCCAGATTTACGTGTTTTTGGCCGCTGGAACATTGCAATAAAATGCAATAAGAGGAGCTCAAAACATCAGATCTATGTCTAAATGGTATCAATGAAACCATGAGCTCAAGGCTCAAAAAATAAGAAATCACACAGCCCCCAGTCTTGGAAAATGGCGACAAAAGCACAATTTTTTTCTTACTAATTTACAATTTTTTTTTCACCATTTATCTGCATACTCGTACTAACCTGAAGAATCCCACTGCCAGGTCACTTTTACCATATGGTGAATATGGTAAATAAAAAAAATGGGAAACTGCACTTTTTTTTGCAATTTTGACTCATTTGGAATTTTGTTTCCATTTTCCAGTACACTATGTAGTAGAAGGAATGTTGTCATGTAAAATTACAATTTATCCCACAAAAAAGCAAGCCCTCACATGGTTACTTTTAATGAAAAATAACAAAGTTATGGCTCTTGGAAGAAGGGTAGATAAAAGTAAAATGAAAAAATGGAAAATGGCCTTGGCATTAAGGAGTTAAATTAACCAGTCCACTCTTATCATTCAATCAGTTTGCAAAAGTGATATCAGCTGTCTTGTCCTCCTTAAGGCTTTCTCGTGAGCTAAGGAGAAAATAACTGAAATCATGTAAGCAAGTCATTTTCTGGCAGAGGTTGAATGACAGTGAAAGTAGTTTTTTGTGACTCAGTTAATTTTCATGGAAATAAATGACTTTGCAATTTTTTGCAATTCATCTGATCACTCTTCATAACAATCTAGAGTTAAAGGAGTTGTCCGGTCTAAAATGAAAAGTATGGAGTAATTCTGTGTTAATGCAGAGGCAGTGGCTCACTAGTGGCGCCAGATGGCCATGCCCACAAGACGGCCGTACCCTCTTTCTATACAGTTGTAAGGAGCGAGGCAGGCCCACTAGACGGCTTCTACCCGACTCAGAAATCAGCGAATTCTTGCAGCGCAGTGTGCTTGCACTGGGGGGGGGGGGGGGGGGATTTAAAAGTCTGCAGTTTCATTTTAGACTTTAAAGTAAATTGGCACTATAGAAACTGAAACAGCATACCTTTTGAAAGCCAAAATCTGTGCTAGTCTCAAAACTTTTGACCACAACTGTAGAATTGATGTTTCTTTGCATAAGAAAATTAACATGATTACAGAAAACCAGCGCTGGCATTAAATAAGATCATATAAGTAAATGTAATTAGACCAATGTAAAAATCTAATGAATGATTTGGCTCATCTAAATGATGATAAATACAAATTTCCTTTACAGTTCATTCTGCATAGCTGTGTGGAGTCATTAACGACGCTGGAGAAAGCCTCAGACATTTATGTAGATATATAGCCGGCTACTGCGCTTCCCACCCGCATGAGCATCAGGAATACATCTCTTGCATTTAGAACGTAAACAAAAATTTGAGCATATCTGTATACTAGTAACAGCAATTCACGTTTTTAAAAATTATTTATATATTTTAGCTCTTGTAAATTTAGAGCAATGTGTCAAATGAATATGGCCCCTGATATACTACTCAATTTCCAGCTCGCAGCTGCACCAAATGAAATTTGTCAATTGAATAGAGACTTTGGTACTAGGAGATACAGAAAGAAAATGCTTTTCTTAGTGTCATTTTTCCTCCCTTAATGGAATCTAGTCTGAAAGATACTCTTTGTTCTGGAACACTGAATATTCTGGAGTGATATAGAAACACTATTAGGGCTCCCATGTGTCCCAGGATTCCCAGGACAGTCCAATTTTTCTTCTGCAGCACATTTTTAACTCACAATGCTTATTTTCCAGAGGCTTAGTGCTAAACTGGGATTGGTTCCTAATTGTTTTAATTTACTTAAATGTAAAAATATAGTGCTTATTGTAACTTTCTTATACATTTGAAAAAGTGTAATAGTCTATGGTTATGTAGACTTCAAAGCATAATTTATTTACAGTATATATGCACAATTTAATTTTTGTATCTCTAATTTTATATTCACAAAAGGCTGACATGGTTTGCTATGCGGAGATCACTGCACAGCAGTGGTGTAGCTAGAGGATTAACCCCTTCATGACCCAGCCTATTTTGGCCTTAATGACCTGGCCGTTTTTTGCAATTCTGACCAGTGTCCCTTTATGACGTAATAACTCAGGAACGCTTCAACGGATCCTTGCGATTCTGAGACAGTTTTGTCGTGACATATTGGGCTTCATGTTAGTGGTAAATTTAGGTCGATAATTTCTGAGTTTATTTGTGAAAAAAATGGAAATTTGGCGAAAATTTTGAAAATTTCGCAATCTTCACATTTTGAATTTTTATTCTGTTAAACCAGAGAGTTATGTGACACAAAATAGTTAATAAATAACATTTCCCACATGTCTATTTTACATCAGCACTATTTTGGAAACAAATTTTTTTTGTGCTAGGAAGTTATAAGGGTTAAAATTTGACCAGTGATTTCTCATTTTTACAACAAAATTTACAAAACCATTTTTTTTAGGGACCACCTCACATTTGAAGTCAGTTTGAGGGTTCTATATGGCTGAAAATACCCCAAAGTGACACCATTCTAAAAACTGCACCCCTCAAGGTGCTCAAAACCACATTCAAGAAGTTTATTAACCCCTCAGGTGTTTCACAGCAGCAGAAGCAACATGGAAGTAAAAAATGAACATTTAACTTTTTAGTCACAAAAATGATCTTTTAGCAACAATTTTTTTTATTTTCCCAAGGGTAAAAGGTGAAACTGGACCACGAACGTTGTTGTCCAATTTGTCCTGAGTATGCTGATACCTCATATGTGGGGGTAAACCACTGTTTGGGCGCACGGCAGGGCTCGGAAGGGAAGGAGCACCATTTGACTTTTTGAATGAAAAATTGGCTCCAATCTTTAGCGGACCCCATGTCGCGTTTGGAGAGCCCCTGTGTGCCTAAACATTGGAGCTTCCCCACAAGTGACCCCATTTTGGAAACTAGACTCCCCAAGGAACTTAGCGAGAAGCATAGTGAGCACTTTAAACCCTCAGGTGCTTCACAAATTGATCCGTAAAAATGAAAAAGTACTTTTTTTTCACACAAAATTTCTTTGAGCCTCAATTTTTGCATTTTCACATGGGCAACAGGATAAAATGGATCCTAAAATTTATGGGGCAATTTCTCCTGAGTACGCCGATACCTCATATGTGGGGGTAAACCACTGTTTGGGTGCACGGCAAGGCTCGGAAGGGAAGGCGTGCCATTTGACTTTTTGAATGAAAAATTAGCTCCAATCGTTAGCGGACACCATGTCGCGTTTGGAGAGCCCCTGTGTGCCTAAACATTGGAGCTCCCCTACAAGTGACCCCATTTTGGAAACTAGACCCCCAAGGAACTTATCTAGATGCATAGTGAGCACTTAAAACCCCCAGGTGCTTCACAGAAGTTTATAACACAGAGCCGTGAAAATAAAAAATAATTTTTCTTTCCTCAAAAATGATTTTTAGCCTGGAATTTTTTATTTTCCCAAGGATAATAGGAGAAATTTGACCCCAAATGTTGTTGTCCAGTTTGTCCTGAGTACGATGATACCCGATATGTGGGGGTAAACCACTGTTTGGGCGCACGGCAGGGCTCGGAAGTGAAGGCACGCCATTTGGCTTTTTGAATGGAAAATTAGCTCCAATCATTAGCGGACACCATGTCGCGTTTGGAGAGCCCCTGTGTGCCTAAACATTGGAGCTCCCCCACAAGTGACCCCATTTTGGAAATTAGACCTCCCAAGGAACTAATCTAGATGTGTGGCGAGCACTTTGAACCCCCAAGTGCTTCACAGAAGTTTATAACGCAGAGCCATGAAAATAAAAAATAATTTTTCTTTTCTCAAAAATGATTTTTAGCCCACAATTTTTTATTTTCCCAAGGGTAACAGGAGAAATTAGACCCCAAACGTTGTTGTCCAGTTTCTCCTGAGTACGCTGATACCCCATATGTGGGGGTAAACCACTGTTTTGGCACACGTCGGGGTTCGGAAGGGAAGTAGTGACGTTTTGAAATGCAGACTTTGATGGAATGCTCTGCGGGCGTCACGTTGCGTTTGCAGAGCCCCTGATGTGCCTAAACAGTAGGAACTCCCCACAAGTGACCCCATTTTGGAAACTAGACCCCCAAGGGAACTTATCTAGATGTGTGGTGAGCACTTTAAACCCCCAAGTGCTTCACAGAAGTTTATAACGCAGAGCCGTGAAAATAATAAATGTGTTTTCTTTCCTCAAAAATATTTTATTAGCCCAGAATTTTTTAATTTTTCCAAGGGTAACAGTAGAAATTTGACCAGAAAAGTTGTTGTCCAGTTTCTCCTGAGTACGCTGATACCCCATATGTGGGGGTAAACCACTGTTTGGGCACATGCCGGGGCTCGGAAGGGAAGTACTGACGTTTTGGAATGCAGACTTTGATGGAATGGTCTGCTGGCATCATGTTACGTTTGCAGAGCCCCTGATGTGACTATACAGTAGAAACCCCCCACACATGACCCCATTTTGGAAACTAGACCCCCCAAGGAACTTATCTAGATGTGTGGTGAGCACGTTCAACCCCCAAGTGCTTCACAGCAGTTTACAACGCAGAGCCATGAAAATAAAAAATAATTTTTATTTTCTCAAAAATGATTTTTAGCCCACTATTTTTTATTTTCCCAAGGGTATCAGGAGAAATTGGACCCCAAAAGTTGTTTTCCAGTTTCTCCTGAGTACGCTGATACCCCATATGTGGGGGTAAACCACTGTTTTGGCACACGTCGGGGTTCGGAAGGGAAGTAGTGACGTTTTGAAATGCAGACTTTGATGGAATGCTCTGCGGGCGTCACGTTGCGTTTGCAGAGCCCCTGATGTGCCTAAACAGTAGGAACTCCCCACAAGTGACCCCATTTTGGAAACTAGACCCCCAAGGGAACTTATCTAGATGTGTGGTGAGCACTTTAAACCCCAAAGTGCTTCACAGAAGTTTATAACGCAGAGCCGTGAAAATAATAAATGTGTTTTCTTTCCTCAAAAATATTTTATTAGCCCAGAATGTTTTTATTTTTCCAAGGGTAACAGTAGAAATTTGACCCGAAAAGTTGTTGTCCAGTTTCTCCTGAGTACGCTGATACCCCATATGTGGGGGTAAACCTCTGTTTGGGCACATGCCGGGGCTCGGAAGGGAAGTACTGACGTTTTGGAATGCAGACTTTGATGGAATGGTCTGCTGGCATCATGTTACGTTTGCAGAGCCCCTGATGTGACTAAACAGTAGAAACCCCCCACACATGACCCCATTTTTGAAACTAGACCCCCCAAGGAACTTATCTAGATGTGTAGTGAGCACGTTCAACCCCCAAGTGCTTCACAGCAGTTTGCAACGCAGAGCCGTGAAAATAAAAAATCATTTTTCTTTCCTCAAAAAAGATGTTTTAGCAAGCAATTTTTTATTTTCACAAGGGTAACAGGAGAAATTGGACCCCAATATTTGTTGCCCAGTTTGTTGTGAGTACGCTGATACCCCATATGTGGGGGTAAACCACTGTTTGGGCGCACGTCAGGGCTCGGAAAGGAAGGAGTGACATTTGAAATGCAGACTTTGATGGAATGGTCTGCGGGTGTCACGTTGCATTTGCAGAGCCCCTGATGTGCCTAATCAGTAGAAACACCCCACAAGTGACCCCATTTTGGAAACTAGACCCCCCAAGGAACTTATCTAGATGTGTGGTGAGCACTTTCAACCCCCAAGTGTTTCACAGAAGTTTATAACGCAGAGCCGTGAAAATAAAAAATAATTGTTCTATCCTCAAAAATTATGTTTTAGCAAGTAGCAGTTTTAGCAGTTTTTTATTTTCGCAAGGGTAACAGGAGAAATTGGACCCCAATAGTTGTTGCATAGTTTGTCCTGAGTACGCTGGTACCCCATATGTAGGGGTAAACCACTGTTTGTGCGCAAGTCGGGGCTTGGAAGGGAGGGAGCACCATTTGACTTTTTGAACGCAAGATTGGCTGGAATCAATGGTGGCACCATAACCATTGACACCCCTAACCACAACCCTAACACCAACACACCCCTAACCCTAATCCTAACCCTAATCCCAACACTAACCCTAATCCCAACCCTAACCACAACTGTAACCCCAACACACCCCTAACCCTATCCGTAACCCTAACCACAAGCCTAATCTTAACCCTATTTCCAACCCTAGCCCTAATTCCAACACTAACTCTAATTCCAACCCTAACCCTAAGGCTATGTGCCACCGTTGCGGATTCGTGTGAGATTTTTCCGCACAATTTTTGAAAAATCCGCAGGTAAAAGGCACTGCGTTTTACCTGCTGATTTACAGCGGATTGCCAGTGTTTTTTTGTGTGGATTTCACCTGCGGATTCCTATTGAGGAACAGGTGTAAAACGCTGCGGAATCCGCACAAAATTGACATGCTGCGGAAAATACAACGCAGCGTTTCCGCACGGTATTTTCCGCACCATGGGCACAACGGATTTGGTTTTCCATAGGTGTACCTGGTACTGTAAACCTGATGCAAAACTGCTATGAATTTGCAGCAGCCAATCCGCTGCGGATCCGCGGCCAATCCGCTGTGGATCCGCGGCCAATCTGCTGCGGATCCGCGGCCAATCCGCTGCAGATCCGCAGTCAAATCCGCACTGTGTGCACATGCCCTAACCCTAACCCTACCCCTAACCCTACCCCTAACCCTACCCCTAGCCCTAACCCTAGTTCTAACCCTAGTTCTAACCCTAACCCTAGTGGAAAAAGAAAAAAAAATATTTTCTTTTTTTTATTATTGTCCCTACCTATGGGGGTGATAAAGGGGGGGTCATTTACTATTTTTTTTATATTGATCACTGTGATAGGTTATATCTCAGTGATCAAAATATACCTGGAACGAATCTGCCGGCCGGCAGATTCGGCGGGCGCACTGCGCTTGCGCCCGCCATTTTGGAAGATGGCGGCGCCCATGGGGAAGACAGATGGACACCGGGAGGCCCGGTAAGTATGAGGGGGGGGGATCTGAGCATGGGGGGTGGATCGGAGGACGGGAGGGTGGCATCGGAGCACGGGGGGAGCGGGCAGGAGGACGGGGGAGCAGACAGGACGACGGAGGGGAGCGGAGCACCGGACGGAGGACCGGGGAGGAGATCGGTGGTGGTGGGGGGGTACATAAGTGCTTCCAGCCATGGCCGATGTTATTGCAGCATCGGCCATGGCTGGATTGTAATATTTCACCAGTTTTTTAGGTGAAATATTACAAATCGCTCTGTTTGGCAGTTTCACTTTCAACAGCCAATCAGAGCGATCGTAGCCATAGGGGGGGGTGAAGCCACCCCCCCTGGGCTGAAGTACCACTCCCCCTGTCCCTGCAGATCAGGTGAAATTGGAGTTAACCCTTTCACCCGATCTGCAGGGACGCGATCATTCCATGACGCCACATAGGCGTCACAGGTTGGATTGGCACCGACTTTCATGACGCCTACGTGGCGTCAAAGGTCGGGAAGGGGTTAACACAGGGCCACATGTAAGGGCCCCTAACCAGGTAACACATTTTCAACAGCAGAAGCGCACCCTTAAAATAGCGAGCAGCTCAGTGCTTGACAATATTGTTCCCAAATAAATATCACAATATAAAGACCAAAACCCAATTTTATCATCATTCAATGATTATATACAATGCCTTGAAAAAGTATTCATACCCCATGAACTTTTCAACATTTTTTCACATTACACCCACAAACCTAAATATTTTTAATGGATTTTATGTGATATACCAGCACAAAGTAGCAAGTATTTGTGAAGTGTAAAGAAAATGATAGATGTTTTTTTTTAAATATTTTAAAATATAAATCTGAAAACTGTAACGTACAATTGTATTCATTCCCCCCTGAATAAATACTTGGTTGGACCACCTTTTGCTGCAATTATAGCTGCAAGTTTTTTGGTGTATGTCTCTACCAACCAGTTTTGCACATATAGAGGTTGAGATTGTTGCTAATTAGTGATGAGCGAATATACTCGTTACTCAAGATTTCTCGAGCATGCTCGGGGGTTCTCCGAGTATTTTTTTAGTGCTCAGAGTTTTAGTTTTTCTTGCCGCAGCTGAATGATTTACATCTGTTAGCCAGCATAAGTACGTGTGGGGGTTGCCTGGTTGCTAGGGAATCCCCACATGTACTTATGCTGGCTATCTGATGTAAATCTTTCAGCTGCGGCAAGAAAAACTAAATCTCCGAGCACTAAAAAATACTCAGATGACCACCAAGCATGCTCGAGAAATCTCGAATAATGAGTATATTCGCTCATCAGTATTGCTAATTCTTCGTTGAAAACTAGCACTAGCTCAGTGAGACTGGATGGAAAGCATGTATGAACAGGAATTTTCAAGTCTTGGCACAGATTATCAATGGGACTCAGGTCTAGACTTTGACTGGGCCATTCAAACACATGAATATGCTTTGAACTAAACTATTTCATTACAGCTCTGGTAGTATATTTAAGATCATAGTTCTGCTCTAAGGTGAACCTATTCTCAGGTCTTTTACAGCCTCTAACAGGTTTTCCTCCAGGATTTCGCTATATTTATCCCCATACATCTACCGATCAACTCAGACAAGCTTCTTGGTCCCTGATGAAGAAAAAGCATTGCCACAGCATGATGTTGATACCACATGTTTGTTGGTGGGGATGGTGTTTTCAGGGTGGTGTGCTTAGTGTTTTGCATTTAACCTAAAAAGTTCTACTTTGCTCTCATATGACCAGAGCACCTTCTTCCACATGCTAGCTGTGTCTCCTACAGAGCTTATTGTGAACTACAAATCAGATTTCTTATGGCTTCCTTTCAAAAATGGCTTTCTTCTTGCCACTCTTTCACAAAGGCCAGTTTTGTGGAGCATATGACTAAGGGTGCAGTCAGACGGCCGTATTACTTGAGCAAGGATTTCATCTCAATCCTCGAACTGGCCGTCGGTTTACCTGACCTGAGCATGACCGCATGTTTTTCCTATGGAGCCGCCATGTTCAGGTCAGAAGAGCCGACGGCCATTCCAAGGATTGCGATGCGATCCTCGCACAAGTAATACGGCGGTCTGTCTGAGCCCTAATAGATGTCCTGTGGACAGCTTCTCCCACCTGAGTTGTGGATCTCTGACCAAAGGACTCTTGACTGCTTCTCTAATTAGTGCTCTCTTGCTTTGGATGTCAGTTTAGGTGGACGGCGATGTCTTGGCTGGTTTGCTGTTGTGCCATACTCCTTCCATTTTGGATGATGGATTAAATGATGCTCTGTGAGATGTTCAGAGCTTGTGCTATTTTGTTTATAACTGAAAGTGAATCTGTCACCAGGTTTGGCCCAGATAAGTTAAGGCCATCACCTTTCAGGGCTGATATACAGCATTCTATAATGCTGTATATATGCCCCCAACCCGAGCTGCAAGAAAATGAAAATAACTTTTACTGTACTCACCTGTGGTGTGGTCCAGTCTGAGGGGTCTCACTCTTCCTGGTCCAGCGCCTCCCATCTTGTTACGATCGCCACCCTCCTGCTTGCTTTGTGTGGATGACACGTTCCTGCATCATCCGCACAGTTTTCTCAGCACTGCGCTCCTGCACAGGTTTACTTCTCTGCCCTGTTGAGGGCAGAGGAAAGTACTGCAGTGCACAGGTGCCGGGGCTCTTTGAATTTCCCCGCACCTATATTTAAGTTTGTGGGCATTACATGAAAAAAATATGGGAAAGTTTATTGGGTATAAGTACTTTTTTAAAAGCACTGTATATAGTGAATATAATGAAGACTTCTTCTTATAGCTACAACTTTTTTGCAAAGGTTCGAGAACAGACATATTCAACTAGTCAACTTTTTGACACCATCACCACCTATTCCCAACCTACACAAGCTTCCCATACATACAATTCCATACCTGTTACTGACCCCTGTGTTGTGTTGTGCAGTACCCTAAATACTGTATATCAGAAATAGTGGTGTGATTGTAATGCCCTCTTTGTGCTGCTCTCAGGCAGTAATAATGTACAATATATAATGGCATACCAGAACTAATAATATAAAATGACCATATTTCAAAGGAAAAACTCAATATAATTATAGAATATACATAAAGAAACCTAGAGCCTTTTAATTCCAAAGTATAAACAATAATGTATTAAGAAAAAATACCACTACTGTCAAGCAAGTAATCATCAAAATAAGGACGGACATCACAGATCATGGGAACTAATGTGCTAAGATATGTGTGCCATGTGGCAAAAATACCAGGTTCCCAGGGGCATCTGTGCGGTGGGTGTTCGGCATCTATGGGTAAGACATGTTTTAATATATATGCACTATTTGCACTTTATTTTTGGATTCATGGGAACCTGGTATTTTTGCCACATGGCACACATATCTTAGCACATTAGTTCCCATGATCTGTGATGTCCGTGCTGCCCATTTATATTGGGGCTATATGTGGTTACTCTCTTTTTCTATATATGTATGCAATATTGTGTCATCCAGCTTACTACATATGGCTGCTGGATATATATTATATATATTGTTGAGTGCCTCCCCTTATATTGATTGCCTACCCATGCCAGTTTGCATCATCATCCATTAGACCTATCCAGTAATTTCTTTTGTGTTGGATTTTATTGTATGCATTTTTCTGTTTTGCTTGTATTTTGGAGCATTAATAAAACTTATTTTGATGATTACTTGCTTGACAGTAGTGGTATTTTTTCTTAATACATTATTGTTTATACTTTGGAATTAAAAGGCTCTAGTAATAATGTACCTCTTACAAAACTATAATTCCCAAAATGCTCCATGTTAAAGTAAGAATGTCATGACTGTCCACTTATAAAATAAAATTTGCCCCAAGTGTAACCTTTTAAAGTTATGATGCTTTGAATGCCCATGTTAATGTAGTTATCGCCTTTAACAAATAATAATGCTCAGAGAGACCTTTTATCAAATAATATTGCGTCAACTTTGTAGTGATATGTAGGGATGAGCAAAGCTGAACTGTGAAGTACAAGTATTGGCATGGCTGTGATTGACCAGCTCAACACATGACCCGGTCAGTATAAACATCGGATCATGGGTGCTCTGACTAGCATAGGGACATGACGCTGCTCCAGTAAGGGGCAGTATAAAACATAACTAATTTAAAAAAAACAATGCGGGGTTCTCCCTATTTTTCATAACCAACCAAGGGAAAGCGGGCAGCTGTGAGCGGGCCTGATTATACTTTGAAGTGACCAATATCTATCAGCCTATTAATATCAGCCCCCAGCTCTCTGCTTTGCTTTTGCTGCCTCAGAGATGACACTTTTTTTACATGCACCAATTCTAAAGCTTACCCTCTGCTCTTCTTGATTGCCCTGGTGTGGTGGCAATTTGGTTAATAGGATTGTGGGGCTGATGTCAGCAGTCATAACCCCATACACAAAATAAATAAACACACACAAAAAAGTCCTTCATTTGTAAAAAATCACTCCCTAACAATTTCCCTCTTTCATCCATTTATTAAAAAATCAAATATTGCACATTCATGCGCATGATTGCGGACGAGTGTGTAAAAAAAAAGCATTACTGTCTACGGGAATGCATTGGTACGCAAGGACTTGAGTATGCATGCATTTGAGACGCATGCGTACTTCAGACTGAACATGTCCAGGAACTGGTTTCAGCCACTACTTAAACAAAGGGGTATAAAAGAGGGTGAGGACACAGCAATTTCATTACTCTCAAGACTCTGGATGCAAGAACAAGACTTTGGATGTAAATATAGAAGCTTTGAAAATGTTGGTTTGTCTTTGCAGTCTGTACTCTGTACTAATTTTTTTCAGTTCCTTGTATACTGTTTGCTGCTCTGGTCCTTGTGCTGCCGTCCTGGTGCTTCCTTCCTGGTACTGCCTTCGTGGTGCTGCCTTCTTGGTGCTGCTGTCCTGCTGCTGCCTTCCTAGTGCTGCCGCCCTGGTGCTGCCGCCCTGGTGTTGCCTTCCTAGTGCTGCTGTCCTGGTGCTGCCATCCTGGTGCTGCCTTCCTGGTGCTGCCTTCCTGGTGCTGCCTGACTGGTGCTGCCTTCCTGGTGCTGCCTGACTGGTGTTGCCTTCCTGGTGCTGCCTTCCTGGTGGTGCCTGACTGCTGCTGCCTTCCTGGTGCTGCCTGACTGCTGTGCTGTTGGAATACTGCCTGTAATGTAAGTGTCAGGACTCTGAACATTTTTTACCTTTTGTGCATTACTGCCCTTTTCCAACATGGCATCTTTGGTCTCATGTGCACTTGTCTTCCTGCTATAAAACTCCACCCCAGCCTTCAGTCTGTGCTAGATTATTCTGCTTTGCATCCAGCTCCTGATTACTCCCTGGCCTTGCACCTGCACCTGCTCCTGTGAACCTGTGTTGGAGATCCTACCACTCTGCTCTGAGTTCCTGCTGCATACACCAGTGTTCAGTAATCCTCCTTCATCTGCTGCTCGTGTTACTTCCATCTGCATTTGCTGGACATGTAAGCTGTTTGCTGCTCTGCAAAACCTGAGACTATTAGCCAGGCCTCCCTGGTTGAGCTAAGCTATGATTTGAACTGCCTTATAGCATATCTATCTGTGTCTGGACTAAGTCAAGGATCTATTCGTGTCAAGTTTCCTCAAGAATAACTGTGCTTCATAGACTTTCTGTTTGTTTGCATCTACCTCTGAAGTTTCCTATTGACTGCTAAGCTGCGTTTATTATTTGCACCAAGTGTTGTGGACTTGAGTTTCTCTCTGCACCCGTTTGAATCATCGTGTGATAATATAAACTTTACCACTTATAAAACTGTGTCCTGTTGTCTTGTTCCACGCAAAGAGTCTCCTGAATTATCCCCTATAATTATTACAGTAAGTATTGGTATCCATTGTTCTCTTTTTTTTGGGGGGGGGGAACTACACTGTATTTGGCTCTTAAAAGTAAATTTTTCTTATCTGTTCTTTTCTCTAGTGTTTCACTTGACTGCTGCCTGCTATTCCAACATATTCTCCACTGAAGCTTCTGAAGATGGACATGACACGGACTATGTAGTCACATTTGATTTACTGATTTGTATGTATTGACTGGTAATACTATACATGTGGTAAATCATGTATTTTCTTTACAGGTACCTTCCAGTGTGGAAAAGCAGGACTAGACAAGTGGAAATGATTCTTCCCAGGGTCGTCAGCCTCAAGTTGTGAGGAGAAAAGTCAGTGTGTAAGAAGCCTTTATCAGAGTTGTAATTGAATTTGTTTTCAGTTTTACTTACAAATTCTTTTTTTTTAATTTCATCTATAGGTTCCACAACGTGAGGAAGGACAACGTGACATAGATAGCGACCTACTTATTCAAGCTGTGCAAGAGCGAGCAGCGTTGTGGGACCCCCGTGATCAGAATCATTCCGACTCAGCCTTTATCTGACGACTCTGGGAAGAAGTGGCAACATTGTTGCTGGCTGATTGGGACCGTGCACACCATATGCCAGAAAGGAATTTCATAAGTATTGCAATGTTGTCTGATGCTGCAGTGAACCTGTTAATGTAGGTGCATTGTTTTACAATTAATTTTTTCCTTTTTCCCCCCTTCACAGTGAAGAGAATAAAAATTTGTTGGCTTTCGATGAAGGATCGCTTCAATAAGGACATGAGAGAGGAGATACGGGTTCGATGTGCTGCTCAAAAAATCTGAAAATATACAGTAAGTACCATCATCAGTTTTCTTTTCTGAAGCCTACGGTTGCTCAGTGAACATAAGTATCTTTTGTGTTGTCTTACTATTATTTAAACTTTTTTTTTACTAATGTTTTTCATTTATTTTCCACACAGAACCTGGAGCAGCACCACATAACCTGGATCATCCTCTGTTGCAGCGACCCCTCATCGACCAGCCTACGAACAGGCACAATCCCAATCATTCAACAGCAATGGAGCAACCAGGCAGGCTTCACAGGCTGGGTAAATATAAACCATCAAGAGAACCATTTGTAAACGGTAACAGATAGCCCAATCATCAAGTGGATTGGCCAAGCAGTACAAAAAATGGGACACTCCTCAATAGAACCATCAATACAAACTGAAACGGAGTACTAGATCCACAAATACTTAAGGTATCATTTTAATTAAATACATGATAAATACACAGACATTTCATCAAAAAGTAGGGAATATGTACAAGAATAAGTCAGAGAGACACAAACAGCAATGGATCAGGTAGATGATGGCTACTGTATCCTGGCTAAAATGCGGAAGGGGCATAATATAAAGTGCAAGTGCACTCCCAACATGGGAGTAAAGGGGGTGGACATCAATGTATAAGACAGGTTGTCCTGTTAATCCATGGATGAACCATACTTCCAAGTACTATTCCCTCTCCCAAAAGTGCTTACCCATGCTACCGTTCAGGCAGGAACACACGCCACTCTGCCACCGACGTGCGTTTCGCATGAGCTTTATCTTGCTGAGGTGTCATGTGTGTCAGGCTGGGATTTATATATCCCTCTTCCAGGTGCCCTTCGTATCGGCGCATGTATCGAGTAATACATGCCGGATGTTGCATCACTTCTGGCAAGGCAAGACAACGCTGCTGGTCACAGTGACTGTCGCATTGATGTCACTGGACCACACGTGTCATTGCCCAGCGCCATCGGCAATGCACCAGACTATAGTACACCGTGGACATGCGCACAAGGCACCTGTGATCACGTAAGTGCTAACCACAAACTGGAGAAAATAGGAACAAACGGACCTACCCACCCTAAAATAAGTGACAAAGAACAATATACCGCTGTATGTGTGCATAAGACATAATAAATAATAAAATGAATAACTTAATGAAATAGTAGACCCTATATGAAAAACCGTGAATATAATTAAATCAGTACTTTCAGCTGCATCACATCTAATGTGGTGTACCTAATTATTTGTACTAAATGTTCAACTGGGGGTCTATATGTAGGGGAGACAGGGCAGAAACTGAGAACAAGAATGAATTCTCACCGCCACACAATAAGAGAAAAAAGAATGGATCTACCTGTGGCAATACATTTTTGTCTCCCAAATCATAGCATTATGGACATGAAATTACTTGTATTGAAAGGTAACTTCAAAACTCAGAGAGACGGAAGAGTCTGGGAATATAAACTGATGACGACCTTTGACTGTCTTAGTGGTGGAATGAATGTGTCACATGGATTTATGTCCTTTTACATCAACTAAGGAACTTGCCCCTCAGACTATGAGGGGTCATCACAACAGAGACCCCAATCAGAGGACAATAAAACATTCCTTATCTAAGAACTGGCCCAACATTTATGGACATAAGTGTTTATCACTCATGGTAATTCTGCTTCATGCCACCTGTCTTATCCATGTTTTTTTTTTCTGTGCTATGTTGTGCATAAATATGTGATTCTTCAGAATTTGTATTAGTCTATGCCTGATGAAGAGACCTGTGTAGTCTCGAAAGCTTGCAATTTGTTACCATCTTTTCAGTTAGCCATTAAAAGGTATCAACAACTGAGGACTCTCAATTCTAAATATTTTTATATCACATAATACATCCTGTAGTAAATAGTGACAGCAAAACACTTATATTAAAACATTATAATAATATTAAACATATTGTTATTATTATTATTATTATTATTATTAACACATATATAATAATTCCATGTGATAACATAAATATAATGTAAATAAACGTAAATAAACCAACATCAGAAGGACTTGGTTACCAGTCAGCTCACCAAGTGATCTATTATTTTTTTTATTTCTTTTGTTTCGCAATACCTGTCTCCCTGTGTTTTCTTTATCTCTTTATTTAAACATGTGTATATTGTTGAGTGAAGTATTAACAGGTGTTAAAGTTAAGGTGTTAATATTAAAATCAGCAAACAGTACAGGTACATAATATTACAGGTACATTTTACTTAGAGGCTTAAACCATTTTGTCTTGCTATGCCACACGTCCAATATCCAAAGGAAAGTAGGCAGCAAATTTAACCATCTTCTGGGCAACTTCCATTGTAGTCCTCAGAGGGTGAGCATGGTAATCCTGCAATGTGGTATTAACAGGTTCCTCAAGTTCTAAGTGGGGTCGCTCTTTTGCCAGGATGTAATTATGCAGAACAACACACGCTTTCACAACCTCATCAATTGTCTCAATTTTAAGATTAATAGCTGTACCCAAAGTGCGCCATTAACCGAAGGCACACTCCACAGTTCTTTGTGCCCTTGTCAGTAGGTAGTTGAAAATCCTTTTTTTGTGAATCAAGTCCCTTCTCAAGTAGGGTTTTATGAGGTTGGCACACATTTGAAATGCCTCATCCCCAACCACAACAAACTGCATTGTCGGTCCTTCAGTGTTCGGAAGACGTTGTGGCTTTGGAAAATTAAAATCATTACCATACAAATGTCCCATGTCAGAGATTTTTGAAAGTCTGCAAGTCATTTCCTCATCCAAATGAGCCAATGTCAGCGGCAACAAATTGACACTCAACATCTGCAATCACCATGAGAACAATTGAAAAGTATATTTTATAACTGAAGTACTTGGATCCACTTCCAGCAGGTTTCAGAATCTGAATGTGTTTGCCGTCCACAGCCCCCACACAGTTTGGAAAATTAAAATTTCATTGAATTTTGCGGCATTTTTCAGCCAGTGTTCAGTTGTGGTTTGGGGGAGGAATTTTGCACCCAGGACATCACATAATGCACGGCAGGTGTCTCCAACAATCTCAGAAAACGTGGACACTCCAATCTGAAATTGAAAATGTAGAGATCTTAAGGTCTCTCCGGTAGCTAGGAATCTGTGAAAAAGAAAATTGGAAAAAAATTCAGTATATGGCTATTAGAACAATAATATTAATGACAGGAGTTTCTTTTTCAAAATTAGGTACCTTAGGGTCACCAACAGATGTTCCTCACAGGAATTGCTCTACGTAGATGTGTGTCCTGCCTGATAATGGATCCTCAGACAAGTAGCAGCAATTCTTCAAAGTTCTGTTACGACATTCTCATGTACTCGAAAAACTTTTGCGGGTTTTCATGAAGCTCGGTGTACAATGAGTGGTAGGCTCCATGGGTCTCTAGGACTTCAACAACGGGGTGTTGCCAATAGTGGCGACGACATCTTCTCCGTCTTTCTCATCTCCTTTCTTCCTCACAAGCCACAGCAAAAGCAAAAGCCAATTTCAATAACAAATCCAGATTCATATTGAAGCTCTCCATGCTAAGATCCATCATGCAGCTGAACACACCATCAAAAGATGAGGATTTCATCTGTGCAGTGTGTCTATATATAGAAATCCCATGAGACAAGCCCATTGTGTGCATCTTGTATAAAGGAATTTCTCCTGGAAAAGCATTGTCCTATTGAACGCATGCACATAAACAATGCAAACGCATGCAAAAACGCATACAAATGCATGCACACGCAGAGTTTTTTTGCTGTCATGCATAAGCTGATGCGGATCAAAAAAGCAGTGTAACCATGCATTTGCATGCATTTTGGCATGCTTTTGCGCATGCAGATGATACGCTGCGCACAGAAACACTAATATGAATCTAGTCTAACACCTAAACATCTGTCATTTCTATTCTGCATTCTATTCCATTACGTGTCAACTGAAGCTGCAGATAGATAGCACACGGATGGTACAAAGACTGTATACACAGATACAGTTAGCACCTTTACTGTTTTTTACAGAAATAACATGATGTGTAAAAGAGTCCTTACTGCAGCCAAAGGCACAAAAAAACCTAAGATCTACAAATGACTCCTTTGACTACTATGAAAGAGTGTCTATGGCTTGCTCTGTAAAATGAACAATGGTGACAGTTCAACAACTCTGAGTAGGTAACAAGTGACCATTAACTATTGTCAGTAAGACAATGATGATAATGAGATGATTGCTAATCTACTGGGGAGAAAGGGTCATCCTGGGTCCTCTCATATAATGGGGTTCTTCAGATCCCTGGGCAAACCCACTCTTAACTGCATCAGCATTCACAGAATGCCAATAGAAGTAAGGCCCGTTGTAAAAAAGCGCTTTCACGTTAAAAGAAAGAGGAACTTGGGGTGAGTGTAAGGGGACCCAGGGGACATTATTACATTTTGTGTAGCACTCAGAAAGCATTATTTATTAATTGGGAATTTGGGGCATTAGTAATTCTCAAGGGGGAACTCGGGACATTATTACTTTTTAAGGATAATAAGATGTCATTAATGCATTTTGGGGACACTCTTAAGGCTTTGCTACAGGGTTTTGTTAAAGGGCTCTCAGGAGGTGGGAGTTAAATGGTAATTGGCTCTCAGAGTTCATAATTACTTTTTGGGGAACTCAAAGGGCATTTTTGTTTGTTAAGGAGCACTCAAAAGGCATTATTACTTATTACTAAGGATGAGCGAAACAGTGGAAGTTCAGATTCGTCAGGTTCGGATGAACTTTAGTCCACAGTTCAATTAAGGTACCAGAACTTGACCCTAACTTGACATGTACCCAATAGAAGCCAATGGGGATCCAAGCGTTGGTGCTGTAAGATGGTCATCGTTAGGGCTATAGGGCAGCAAATGGAAGCAAAATGGGTCTAAGATTCTAAGATTCTCCAGTATGTGTGAAAATTGTCACCACACATATTGGAGACACTGACATGTGAAGGGGACCTAAAGCAGATCTTTTAACCGCCAGTGCTAACAAGGCAAAGCGGCAGCTTAGGCAACATGGATACCTCATAATTCTGCAAATAAAATAAAAATATGCCAAAAAATAAAAATAGATACGGAAAAATAACGTGATACTTTCAAGGCATTTTACTTTTCCACTATGCTTGATAAAGAGATTTAATTACTTTTTCAAGATTGTAATTTGTCATTTGTGCTGAAGAATTATGAGATAACATTTATGTTTCTATGGACTTTTAATGAGTAACTAAACTTTCATTTCTTTAAAGTGAACTGTCAGCAGGTTTTTGCTACCTCATCTGACAACAGCACGATGTAGGCAAAAAGACCCTGAGTAGGGATCAGTGAACCCGAACTGTAAGGTTCGGGGTCCGTACAACACACATAGTGTACACCCCCACTTGTGGGGATACTGTGCTTTTAAACCTCTGTTGGTACTCTGCACCCATGGCTGTGTGAGTACTGTGCCTTTTAGCATCTGTGTGTACTCTGCAGCCATGTCTATACGAGTAGTATGCCTAAAAAATAAATGTACTCTGCAGACGTCTCTTTGAGATTTGTAGGCCAAACAAATAATTCTAATCTGCAGCTGTGTCTTTGCCATTTTTGGTCCTAAAAAGTAATACTACTCTACAGCCATCTCTTTGCCATTTGTAGGCCAAACAAATAATTTTACTGCTGTGTCTATACTTGTTGTGTCTATACTTGTTGTATGGCCATAAACTAATTCTACTCTGCAGACGTGTCTTTACCATTTTTGGTCCATAAAAGTAATTCTATTCTGTGGCCGTCTCTTTGTCATTTGTAGGCCACGGAAATAATTTTTCTGTACCACTATGTCTATACAAGTAGTGTGCCTAAAAAATAAATCTACTCTACAGCCGTCTCCTTGACATTTGTAGGCCAAACAAATAATTTTACTGTACCGCTGTATCCATACGAGTAGTGTGCCCAAAACACAAATATACTCTGTCACTGGCAGGGCCGTATTTATAGTTTCTGCTGCCCTAGGCACTTTTAGTGCTGCCTCCCCCATTGGTGAGTATGACACTATCGGCAGTGACTTTGGCAAAAATCGCTGATGTGAAAGTTGCCTTTTGCAGCAGATCCGGCAGTTTTTCCGCATCTACCGTGTAACGGATTACTTACGGCAACACTGCGTTTGGCCTCATTCATTCCCTATGGGACTTGCAGACATGCACACGATCCGGGCAAATGCGGTACTTGCAGCAATGGAAAAAAACACTGCTAGCAGTGTTTTTTGTATCACCGCAAGTGCAAAACCGCAAGTGCGGCACATGTCCGCAAGTAGCCATCACTACCTGTCCCTGCACCTTGCTAGCTCATCCCTATCCATCCCTCCCTGACCTAAAACTACACTATAAAGCTTTAGAAAAACAATTTATTAACTGACATATTCCATTGATATATAATGAGGGCTCCAGACTACAGCGTAGACTGGGACGGGCAGTCTCTGGGTCTCCATTCTCTCTCTGTGCACATCCTCAGTCCCTGCCTCACTGCCTGTGCACAGACTCCCTCCACTGGACACGGTAATCGCCGCTCGCAGTAGCATACCGGCAGAGGTGTATCTAGGGTTTCTGGCACCAGGGGCAAGAATTAATTTTGGTGCCCCCCCTCCGCCAAGGACATATGCGATTTGCACACTCAGTCATGTGCCCACGAGCTCCTCTCCCTAATGCTCTCAATGATCAGTGAAAAACTGAGAGAAGCAGAAGAGAAGCTCGTTGTCACAGGACCATGAGTGTATAAGTTGCATGTGAGTGAAGTGTCCATCTGACGACTACTGGAACCTGCAGAGCTGAATCCTGACATCGCAGCTTCTGAATTCTGACCACAAATGCACTGCACACTTTTAGGATTCTCCCTTGCCGGTGGACGGTCATGTCAGCACAAGCATGTGATTTGTATACTTCTGACCACATTCCGACTAGACGTGCCCGGGCTCACTCAGTTCATTTTCATTGATGGAGGCCACACATGTCCAGTCAGCATGTGACCGCATGCATGTAAATCGCCAGCACGAGAGAATTCTGACAGCGGGCAGTGCGCACTGTGAGAACTCAGAAGTCTGCACTCACAAAGAATGACTGCAGACTCATCACAAACCTGGATATTACCTTTAATGCTCCTAACATAAATAAAAACATGATAGTCAGTATCACAAATAACATTTACATCCAGGTACCATATAGATGACGTCGTCTCTGGAGCCGTTCTCCTTCTTTTCTTCATCTTGTCCAGACCCCATGATGAGTTTTCTCATCCACACCCTTAAAGATACAAGTATCATTATAATGCTCCTTAATAAAAAATTGCCCCTCACTATATTGTCTGCACAAAATATGACCCGCACACTGTCCCTCTTATGGTACATACTCTTCACACTGACCTCTCCTTTCTATACTGGCCCCCCTCTTCACACTGTCCTGTCATACTGTGTCCCCCTATAGGGCCTAGTATTTATACTCCACCATATTTATACTCCATCCTCCCACCCTGTGTGCATGGCTCCCCCATCCTCCCACCCTGCATGCATGGCTCCCCCATCCTCCCACCCTGTGTGCATGGCTCTCCCATCTTCCCACCCTGCATGCATGGCTCCCCCATCCTCCCACCCTGCGTGCATGACTCCCCCATACTCCCAACCTGTAGGGTTGAGCGAAACGGGTCGGCCATTTTCAGAAGTCGCCGACTTTTGGCAAAGTCGGGTTTCATGAAACCCGACCCGACCCCTGTGTGGGGTCGGCCATGAGGTCGGCGATCTTCTGAATCTGGGATCGGAATTCCGATACAGAGTTCCGATATGTTTGCGATATCGGGAATTGGTATCGGAATCCATATTTAAGTGTAAAATAAAGAATCAAAATAAAAAATATTGATATACTCACCCTCTGACACGCCCTGGTACTAACCGGCAGCCTTCCTTCCTAAGAATCAGCGCGTGAATGGCCTGCGGTGACGTCACGGCTTGTGATTGGTCACGTGGCGGTCACATGGGCCGTCGCGACCAATCACAAGCCGATTCTTAGGAAGGAAGGCTGCCGGAAAGAAGCCGAGGGTGAGTATATACCTAATAGGTATATACTCACCCTCGGACGCACCCTGCTTCTTTCCGGCAGCCTTCCTTCCTAAAAATCAGCGCGTGAAGGACCTTAAGATGACGTCACGGCTTTGTGATTGGTCGCGACGGCCCATGTGACCGCCACGCGACCAATCACAAGCCGCGGACGTCATTCTCAGGTCCTAAATTCCTAGAATTTAGAATTCTAGGAATTTAGGACCTGAGAATGACGTCCGCGGCTTGTGATTGGTCGCGTGGCGGTCACATGGGCCGTCGTGACCAATCACAAAGCCGTGACGTCACGGAAGGCCCTGGACGCGCTCATTTTAACCAACGCAGGCCGTCGGTTCCCTCGGTAAGTTGCAGGGGCCACCAGACAGGTGAGTATATCAATATTTTTTATTTTAATTCTTTATTTTACACTTAAATATGTATCCCAGGGCCTGAAGGAGAGTTTCCTCTCCTTCAGACCCTGGGAACCATAGTATCCCATTGCAGTGCATTGGGTTTCGGGTTTCGGCCGACCCCGACCCCGACTTTTTTATAGGATCGGCCGATTCCACTTGACCCGACTTTTGAGAAGATCGACCCAATCCTATAAAAGTTAAGGTCGCTCAACCCTACCAACCTGCATGCATGGCTCCCCCATCCTTCTCCCCTGCGTGCATGGCTCCCCCATCCTTCTCCCCTGCGTGCATGGCTCGGAGGGAGGGAGGAGGGGGGGTGGGCACTTGACCCCGGAGTTTTATTAAAAAAAAAAGCCTAGCTCAAGTGCGCCGCCCCGCATCCCGCCGCCCTAGGCACGTGCCCTCAAGTGCCTAGTGGCAAATACGGCCCTGGTCACTGGTTTACCATGACAGAGAGGAGCCAGAAGACAAGAAAGTCTGATTTCTCCTACTCCTGCACTGATTAGAAGCACTTCACCTTCATATTAAATGGTGTAAATTTCTTTTAGCAGTGCAGGAGTTAATCTGCTCAGTTGAGAGCTCCTGGAAGCTTTCTTGCATTAAGGCTCTCACCTGTGCACTGTTAACCACTCCAATCTTCTATATAAACTTGGTACTGGCTAGCACTCATTGTCAAAGTAGCTTATATTGCATGGCTGGAGGTTGTTGGTTGGTGGTTGTTATTAGAGAAGGTGTTTAGTGGATTTTTCTGAGACTGTTGCTAGGTATGTGATTATTGCCTTTTTTCACCTTCTTTGGTTTAACCCCATCCTCCACTCCACAGTGTTTACCTCTGTTGCTTATGTGTGTCTATTTGTATGATTGGTATTTCCATGTTTGTTTTACCTTGTTAGTTTGCTTGGTGTATAAAAGGTACACTACTACTCCCCTCTTCCCTGGGTGGGGGAAAGGAACAGACTGAGGGTGGATTCAGGAGCTAAGGCAAGGTATGTGGCCCCAGCATTTTCATCATCCGAAGTAAGCTGGGAAAGAGGGGGAGCTAGGGTGCACCTAGCGTTAGAGATAGGGAAGGAGCCCCTGGCTCTGGGACACCTGACAATAGAGTCGTGACACTATGTCTCCATCTCTGTGCAAGTAGTGTGCCGAAAATCCACTTCCAAAAATGAGAAGAGCATAGGGGACGTGGCCATGGTGGTCCTGTTGTAGCTGCTGGTGGTGGTGTAGTGGTGCAGGGAAAGGATGTGGGCGTACTGTGCTTGCTATGTGCTCAAATAAAACACCTTCTTCTGGTGCACACAGGCGAAAGGATGTTATGTGTCTTTTCATAGGGCCAAGTACCATTACACGAATGGTGAGGCCACAAGATGTTGAAAAGGTATTAGATTGAATGGCTGAGAGTTCCTCCAGTTACTTTGCATTATATTCCACCCAGTTCACCCAAGAAAGTGTACAGTTGGCAACTGAGGACCATTGTCATCCAGCTTCCACCTCACCCCTTTGCAAATCAGCCAATCAGTCTGAACCCCAAGTCATGCAGCAGTCTCTTCTGCTTTTTGATGACTCCCCTGGCTGGGGTTCTGTGGCCCATCCACTTGGCCCTGCTCCAGAAGTGGAAGAAACTGAGTGCACTGATAACCAATGACTTGTTAAGTTGGAAGATGAGCACGTGGGAGGACTAGTGCACATGGTCAGTGTATGACTGCAGCACATGTCAGAGGATAACTAAACACTGTTGCCAACTGCAACATATTTATACAGTGTTCAGACAGACAAGGAGACCAAGCGTGAGCGGCGGGTGGAAAATGATGTGGGGAATGATGAGGTCCTAGACTCCATATGAAGTTGAGGCCATCCTAGTGAGGTGCGCAGTTTGAAATAAGAGAAAATGGCCATGCTGCCCCAGCAGCACAGCAAAAGATGGAGAAGGGGGCAAAATCACAGTGGATGGCCCCTAGCCAGTATGTCGGTTGATACTGCCCATTGCACTGATGAAATCAGCCCACCAAAGCTAACTCAAAAAAGCTCCCTGGTGTGTCATTTCTTGAGGGAATATGCTGATGACAAGCAATGGGTGGTTTGCACACTGTGCCATCAGAGCCTGAAACAAGGCATAATTTTTCTGAACCTGAGCACCACCTGCATGACGAAGCGTCTGAATTCTAAGCACGAGGTGCAGTGGAGTACACACCTTAAAAAGTATTACAGATCTGAGCCTCCTCCTGCTCCTTCTTGTGCTGCGATAATGGCCCCTTCCTCATGATCAACAAGGCCACCTGCCTTCCCGCAAAGAGAGGCTATGAAAGCACCACGACCACCATTGTTACTGAGCATCTCCACAATGTTCAATGGAAGTGTTTAGCTTTCCATCTCTCACACCCTTGAGAAAAAAGACTATATTCCCTAGCCACCCTAGAGCCGTAATCTTGAATGACAGTATTTCCAAATTACTGACCTTTGAAATGCTGCCATTCCCCGTAGTGGAGACGGAAAGTTTAAAAAAACTGATGGCGGTGGGTATTTCGCAGGCATGCCGTTCCTGCCCTGCACACACTTACAGACAAAATAAGGTGTGCACTATGCAACATCATCAGTGGCAAGGTCCACATAACCACTGATACGTAGACTAGAAAGTAGTGATGGGCGAACCCGAACAGTAGTTTAGGGCCTGTATGAAACACCTACTGTTTGGTCATGGGCCCCAAACATGGATTTCTTCAAGAAGTCTGTGTTACTGTGTGGGTTCGGCACCCAGAATATTGGGTGTTTGCCACACTGTCATCTGCATAACAGCATGAGAAACACCGGCAGCTCTGATTGGTGGAAAGATTATTACCGCCAGTCAGAGTGCCAGCAGCTGTGACTGGCGGTAAAAAGTTTACCTACGGTCACAGAGACATCAGTTGATGGGTGTACTACTGTGTGTGACTGGTGGTGACATCATTAAGGTTACTGCCGATCACATGCAGTCATGTTCTCATGCTCAGCTCAGTGTTATCTGGCTGCTGAGCTGAGCGGTAGCATTACTGAAGTCACCGCTCAGCAATGCAACCAGATGTAGCAGATATGGGGATAGTCACGGGACATTGGATTTTTGGTGGACAGGTGAGTTTAACGTTGATATTTCATTTTTACTTTAATAATTGGGAAAAAGAGGGTCGGGAGTTTTTTACTTAAACTTAGTAGGTTATTAATGTGGGAATCTTATAGATGCCTCTTCATTACTAACCCCAGGGCTTGATGTTGGTGTTGCCCAATGCACCAGGGCAAATGGGAAGCAATAAAATTGACGAATCTTACGGATTTTACGTTTTTGGGGTGGCTTAGAGATGATGTTATTAGTCTGTGAGGGGGTCAATATACATGGCCCCTTCTTAGACTATTTATTTTTACATTAATGGGAAAAAGTGGGTAATTGTCGGGGAGTGTTTGTTCAATTAAAGGACATTTTTCTGTGTGTCTTTATTGCTTTTTAATTAGCATAAAATAACTGACATTAACCGCAAAATAATTACCCCACTTGCCATCACATCAGGAAAAATGGTAAGAGCCAGGAAAAGCACCAGAATTGCTGCATCTAATAGATACTCCTTTTCTGGGGCAGCTGCCAGCTGCTTTGATTAGGCTGAGGTGGGCCAATATCCATGGCCCTTTACTAGTCTAAAAATACCAGCCCCCAGCTGTTTGCTTTAACTTGGCTGGTTTTCAATAATGGAGAGGACCCCATGCTGTTTTTTTTAATTATTTATTTAAATAATTAAAAAAATGTCATGGGGATCCTTTTATTTTTCACAACCAGCCAAGGTAAGGCTCACAGCTGAGGGCTGCAACCCGCAGCTGTCAGTTTTGCTTGTGCTGGTTATAAAGAATACAGGGGACCCCACACTATTTTTTAATTTTATCTATTGCACAGGCGCTGGCTGATGAATACTATCATCATTGTAGGCCTGCTCTCTCTGATAACAAACTCATCCCCGATCAAAGACGGTGTTTCTCGTGCTGTCCCACAGATGACAGAGTGGGAAATGCCGGATGTTCGGGCTGCCCAACCCAAACAGTAACACGGACTTCCAGGAAAAGTCCATGTTCGGAGTCCATGCACGGATACTAGGTGTTCAGTATGGACCCTGAACTTTAGCTGTTGGGTTTGTCCATCCCTACCGCTCAGCAGTGCAACCAGATGTAGCAGATTTGAGAATGGTTGTGAGACATCAGCATTTTGGATTATTGGCGGATAGGTAGGTATAACTTTGATTTTTTATTTTTACGTTAATAAGTGGGAAAAAGGGGATTTGTCTGGGAGTGTTTTTTTTATTTAAAGGACTTTTTTGGGGGGGTTTCTTCATTAAATTTCACTATGGAGTTAGTAATGGGGCGCCTGATAGATGCCTCCCCATTACTAACCCCTAAACTTGATGACAACTGACATTACAAATCTGACATCAACCTCAAAACCATTACCCCACTTGCCACCACACCAAGGCAAGTGGGAAGAGCCAGGCAAAGCGCCGGATCTAGATGCTACTGTGCAGGTGCCGACGGCGTCATCTTGATGGAACCTAATTTTTTTTCTAGCACAATGGTGCCAACTTGGCAGTGTCTGTAGTTTACTGAGCATAGCTCTGCTGACAGGTTCACTTTAACTATTAATTTATTCTAATTACAGAGCCTCTAAATTGTCTTAAATGGTTATTATGTCTTGCAACATCAACTGCTTACTCAGTTATGAAGTGGTCCGTTTACTGCTACCTTCCTTGGATGTGATACCCATTTATCAGGCTGCCTTTCCAGATTCAAACCCTGATACTCCAAAGACACCAGCATGCAACGGAGCATGTACAATACAGGGGTGGTCGGAAGGGAGATGGGCTCGCTGTGCGGGTAGGTCCGAAAGCAGTAGGCAGTGAGAGAACACCCCTGTCATGGTGAGGGTGAGGTAAATGGCATCAAGAAGACACTGCGGCCACCCTGCCTCATCAACCAACCTACCCAAGGCAATGCACAGTGTTGTTTGGGAGGGGGACGAGGTGGTGGGGGCCTATGTGGCATCTCTGTTAGCCTTTCTATGCATTCCTTTACCAATTCATAATGTTGCAACAATCTGTAGCCAGAAATGTAAAAATGTTGTCCAAATTGTCTGATTTAATGATAATTTGCAGTTTCACTGTACCATCCATGTGAACGCTGTTGTGGTACAGGGCCTCATCTTCAAAAATTTTTAATGCAATCCACTTCACAAAGTTTTTAGATTTGTCCCAAATTGTGTCCTTTTTCGGGCGATTCTATATCATTTTAAGTCATTTACTTATTCAAATTTGTTTGCAGGGCACTTTTTTTTCTTTCCCCTTTTTAGCCTCCTTTGGCGTACAGTTTGGATACTGAACTGAACTTTTATCTCTAGTTCATCCGAATCCAAAGAACACGGACATCCAAAGGTCCGCTCAATCGTAATCCTGAGCCCAACGATGTATCACTTAGTTTACTGGGTGTAGCATTTCTGACACAATCAGAGTTCTTAGGTTTAGCAATACAGTAGAGCTGCACACCAGGCTCGGAATTTATATTTTCTATAGACAGCTGCTTATTACAGGAGGGGACAGAGTCAGACTAGCATGCATGTGCTGATGTACCTGCTATAGTCTGGACAATGATAATCACCAGGTGATAAAACCTTAATTGTAAGGAAACAACAGCATAGAGCCTGACATGTGACACATTCTTGAAATCTTTTAACCTCTACCTCATGCTGTCCTCAGATTACATAGTAAAAACCTGCTTATAGATTCTGACTAACTACATATAAAGTTAGTAGTTCTACTATAATGTTTCTGACATTCTCTTATTTTCATGTTACACCAAACTCCACAGTCCATAAACAGCTTGCAACATAGCAAAGGGATATTATTGTTCAAAGTTATCAGTAAGAATAAGGGTACAAAAATTATCCAAGACATTAGATATAACTTGATACCTTGATATACCTTGAAAAACTGTAAAGACAGTCATCTGTGTACAACAACATTAAAGGAATTGAAGTTATTTCTGGCTAGTACTGGTTGTGTATTGAGTGTGACATCAGTCTCATCTGTTTTTCATATGTTTCACCTGAGGGGTAGGGTGGCAGTATGGAAGACTTTACTTAAAAAGAAAAACATCCAAAATTGTATGTTTTTTCTAAATTTTCATTGTCTGCCAAAACCATGTGGGAAAATGTATATGATCTGGTGAGACTAAGGTACTTTTTTGCCATAATTCCAAAAAGTAGGTATGACATAAAGCCAACAGTGCCTCATCACCAAAATAACACCATTCTCATAGTGAAGTATGGTGGAGGCAGTATTATGCTTTGGGGCTGTTTTAGACAGAGGTTTTAGTCAAGGTGGAGGGAATTATGGGCAGCTCCAAATATTAGTTTTGCATAAAATTGTGCAGGCCTCTGCTAAAATAGCTTAAGCTGAAGAGGACTTGTACCTTTCAGCACAACACTGACCTTAACTAAAAGTCTAAATCAATCAAAAGATTGGGTTTGCCAGAAGACGGTCAATGTTTTGGAATGTCCTAGCCAGAACTAAGACCTGAATCCAGTTAAAAATTTGTGGGTTGACATGAAGAGGGAAGCACACAGGAGATGCCAATTCACAATCTGACAGATTTGGAGCACTAGACAGGGAGAGTGGGCAAAGATTGCAAATTCTCGGTGTTTCATGCTGATAGACTTTTACTCAAAAAAGACAAAGGGCACTTTAACCCCTTCCCGACCTTTGACGCCACGTAGGCGTCATGAAAGTCGGTGCCAATCCGACCCATGACGCCTATGTGGCGTCATGGAATGATCGCGTCCCTGCAGATCGGGTGAAAGGGTTAACTCCAATTTCACCCGATCTGCAGGGACAGGGGGAGTGGTACTTCACCCCCCCCCCATGGCTACGATCGCTCTGATTGGCTGTTGAAAGTGAAACAGCCAATCAGAGCGATTTGTAATATTTCACCTAAAAAACTGGTGAAATATTACAATCCAGCCATGGCCGATGCTGCAATATCATCGGCCATGGCTGGAAACACTGATGTGACCCCCCCACCCCACCGATAGCCCCCCAAGCCACCGATCTGTGGTCCGCTCCCCTCCGTCTTGTGCTCTGCTCCCCCGTCCTCCTGGCCGCTCCCCCCGTGCTCCTATGCCACCCCCCCGTGCTCCGACGCCCCCCGTGCCCCGATCTCCACCCCCTTATACTTACCGAGGCTTCCGGTGTCCATCCGTCTTCTCCATGGGTGCCGCCATCTTCCAAAATGGAGAGCAGATTCGTTCCAGGTATAGTTTGATAAAACCTATCACAGTGATCAAAATAAAAAAAATAGTAAATGACCCCCCCCTTTATCACCCCCATAGGTAGGGACAATAATAAAAAAAGAAAATATTTTTTTTTCTTTTTCCACTAGGGTTAGGGTTAGAACTAGGGTTAGAACTAGGGGTAGGGTTAGAGTTAGGGGTAGGGTTAGGGTTAGGGGTAGGGTTAGGGCATGTGCACACAGTGCGGATTTGGCTGTGGATCCGCAGCGGATTGGCCGCGGATCCGCAGCGGATTGGCTGCTGTGAATTCGTAGCAGTTTTCCATCAGGTTTACAGCACCATGTACACCTATGGAAAACCAAATCCGCTGTGCCCATGGTGCGGAAAATTCCGTGCGGAAATGCTGCATTGTATTTTCCGCAGCATGTCAATTCTTTTTGCGGATTCCGCAGTGTTTTACACCTGTTCCTCAATAGGAATCCGCAGGTGAAATCCGCACAAAAAAACACTGGAAATCCGCTGTAAATCCGCAGGTAAAACGCAGTGCCTTTTACCTGCAGATTTTTCAAAAATTGTGCGGAAAAATCTCACACGAATCCGCAATGTGGGCACATAGCCTTAGGGTTAGGGTTGGAATTAGAGTTAGGGTTGGAATTAGGGCTAGGGTTGGAAATAGGGTTAAGATTAGGCTTGTGGTTAGGGTTACGGATAGGGTTAGGGGTTACAGTTGTGGTTAGGGTTGGGATTAGGGTTAGGATTAGGGTTGGGATTAGGGTTACGGGTGTGTTGGGGTTAGGGTTGTGGTTAGGGGTGTGTTGGGGTTAGGGTTGTGATTAGGGTTATGGCTACAGTTGGGATTAGGGTTAGGGGTGTGTTGGGGTTAGTGTTGAAGTTAGAATTGAGGGGTTTCCACTGTTTAGGCACATCAGGGGTCTCCAAACGCAACATGGTGCCACCATTGATTCCAGCCAATCTTGCGTTCAAAAAGTAAAATGGTGCTCCCTCCCTTCCAAGCCCCGACGTGCGCCCAAACAGTGGTTTACCCCCACATATGGGGTACCAGCGTACTCAGGACAAACTGGGCAACAACTGTTGGGGTCCAATTTCTCCTGTTACCCTTGCAAAAATAAAAAATTAATTGCTAAAACATAATTTTTGAGGAAAGAAAAATGATTTTTTATTTTCACGGCTCTGTGTTGTAAACTTCTGTAAAGCACTTGGGGGTTGAACGTGCTCACCACACACCTAGATAAGTTCCTTGAGGGGTCTAGTTTCCAAAATAAGGTCACTTGTGGGGGGTTTCTACTGTTTAGGCACATCAGGGGCTCTGCAAACGTAACATGATGCCCGCAGACCATTCCATCAAAGTCTGTATTCCAAAACGTCACTACTTCCCTTCCGAGCCCCGGCATGTGCCCAAACAGTGGTTTACCCCCACATATGGGGTATCAGCGTACTCAGGAGAAACTGGAAAACAACTTTTATGGTCAAATTTCTCCTGTTACCCTTGGGAAAATTAAAAAATTCTGGGCTAAAAAAATATTTTTGAGGAAAGGAAACACATTTATTATTTTCACGGCTCTGCGTTATAAACTTCTGTGAAGCACTTGGGGGTTCAAAGTGCTCACCACACACCTAGATAAGTTCCCTTGGGGGTCTAGTTTCCAAACTGGGGTCACTTGTGGGGAGTTCCTACTGTTTAGGCACATCAGGGGCTCTGCAAATGCAACCTGACGCCCGCAGAGTATTCCATCAAAGTCTGCATTTCAAAACGTCACTACTTCCCTTCCGAACCCCGATGTGTGCCAAAACAGTGGTTTACCCCCACATGTGGGGTATTGGCGTACTCAGGAGAAACTGGACAACAACGTTTGGGGTCCAATTTCTCCTGTTACCCTTGGGAAAAAAAAATTGTGGGTATAAAAAATCATTTTTGAGAAAAGAAAAATTTATTTTCATGGCTCTGCGTTATAAACTTCTGTGAAGCACTTGGGGGTTCAAAGTGCTCACCACACATCTAGATTATTTCCTTGGGAGGTCTAGTTTCCAAAATGGGGTCACTTGTGGGGGAGTTCCAATGTTTAGGCACACAGGGGCTCTCCAAACGCGACATGGTGTCCGCTAACGATTGGAGCTAATTTTCCATTCAAAAAGTCAAATGGCGCTCCTTCCCTTCCGAGTCTTACCATGTGCCCAAACAGTGGTTTACCCCCACATGTGAGGTATCAGTGTACTCAGGAGAAATTGTCCAACAAATTTTAGGATCCATTTTATCCTGTTGCCCATGTGAAAATGAAAAAATTGAGGCTAAAATAATTTTTTTGCAAAAAAAAGTACTTTTTCATTTTTACGGATCAATTTGTGAAGCACCTGGGGGTTTAAAGTGCTCACTATGCTTCTAGATAAGTTCCTTGGGGGGTCTAGTTTCCAAAATGGGGTCACTTGTGGGAGAGCTCCAATGTTTAGGCACACAGGGGCTCTCCAAACGTGACATGGTGTCCGCTAGCGATGGAGATAATTTTTCATTCAAAAAGTCAAATGGTGCTCCTTCCCTTCCGAGCCTTACCATGTGCCCAAACAGTGGTTTACCCCCACATGTGAGGTATCGGTGTACTCAGGAGAAATTGTCCAACAAATTTTAGGATCCATTTTATCCTGTTGCCCATGTGAAAATGAAAAAATTGAGGCTAAAATAATTTTTTTGCAAAAAAAAGTACTTTTTCATTTTTACGGATCAATTTGTGAAGCACCTTGGGGTTTAAAGTGCTCACTATGCTTCTAGATAAGTTCCTTGGGGGGTCTAGTTTCCAAAATGGGGTCATTTGTGGGGGAGCTCCAATGTTTAGGCACACAGGGGCTCTCCAAACGCGACATGGTGTCCGCTAAAGATTGGAGCCAATTTTTAATTGAAAAAGTCAAATGGCGCTCCTTCCCTTCCGAGCCCTGCCGTGCGCCCAAACAGTGGTTTACCCCCACATATGAGGTATCAGCGTACTCAGGACAAATAGGAAAACAAAGTTCGTGGTCGAGTTTCTCCTTTTACCATTGAGAAAATAAAAAAATTGTTGCTAAAAGATCATTTTTGTGACTAAAAAGTTAAATGTTCATTTTTTACTTCCATGTTGCTTCTGCTGCTGTGAAACACCTGAAGGGTTAATAAACTTCTTGAATGTGGTTTTGAGCACCTTGAGGGGTGCAGTTTTTAGAATGGTGTCACTTTTGGGTATTTTCAGCCATATAGAACCCTCAAACTGACTTCAAATGTGAGGTGGTCCCTAAAAAAATGGTTTTGTAAATTTTGTTGTAAAAATGAGAAATCTCTGGTCAAATTTTAACCCTTATAACTTCCTAGCAAAAAAAAAATGTGTTTCCAAAATTGTGCTGATGTAAAGTAGACATGTGGGAAATGTTATTTATTAACTATTTTGTGTCACATAACTCTCTGGTTTAACAGAATAAAAATTCAAAATTTGAAAATTGCGAAATTTTCAAAATGTTCGCCAAATTTCCATTTTTTTCACAAATAAACTCAGAAATTATCGACCTAAATTTACCACTAACATGAAGCCCAATATGTCACGAAAAAACAACCTCAGAATCGCTAGGATCCGTTGAAGCGTTCCTGAGTTATTACCTCATAAAGGGACACTGGTCAGAATTGCAAAAAACGGCCAGGTCATTAAGGCCAAAATAGGCTGGGTCATGAAGGGGTTAATAAAGTATAAGGCTGCCGTCACACTAGCAGTATTTGGTCACTATTTTTCATCACTATTTGCAAGCCAAAACCAGGAGTGGAACAACTAGAGGAAAAGTATAATAGAAAAATATGCACCACTTCTGTATTTATCACCCACTCCTGGTTTTGGCTTACAAATACTGATGTAAAATACTGACCAAATACTACTAGTGTGACGGCAGCCTTAGTTTAAGGGTGTGCATATTTAGGCAACCACATTATTTTAGTTCTTTATTTTTCAACTCGTAAAGTTTTCAGTTTTTTACAAAATATTAGTGATTGCCTGTCTGCTGTATATAACATCATGTCTTCACTCTATCTGAAGATGAATCTCTCAAAAGCTGAACTTCTCATGTTTCCTCCCTTTGGTAACCTACTTTTACGTGATATTGCAGTTGCCATGGGTCATTCACTCATGACTTCCAACCAGCATGCTCTCTGTCTTGGGTTTATATTTAACACCGCACTTTCCTATATTCCCTATATCCAATCACTCATGATACCTGCATCTTAAAAATCATCTACAGAATCCAACATTTTCTCACCTTTGAAACTGCAAAAACTCTTTCTGCTGCTCTTATTCATTGTCGCCTGGACGATTGCAACTCATTACTGATTGGATCCCTTTAATCAAACTTTCTCTTCTCCAGTCAGACCAGAATGCGCAGCCAGGGTTATATTTCTGTCAATCTGCTACACTGGAACCACCACATTCTGTCAGTCATTGTACTGGTTGCCCATTCATTACAGAATACAATACAAACTTATCTTTCACACCCACAAAGCTCTTCACCATAAATCTCCTCCCTCATCTCTGTATATCACCCTACAAATGCTCTCCACTCAGCAAATGGTCTAAGACTATGAACTGGAAATCCCAAGACATCTTATGTACTGTGCCAGTTTTCTGGAATGCACACCCTGGACGATCAGACTAATACCTAGCCCCCATGATTTTAAGAGTGATTTAAAAACACATAGCTTTAGATAGATCTATCACCTCAATTCATTACCTAACTCACCCCTGTTCCCTCTTTCTAAATTTTACTAAGAATCTGTTCCCTCCAATTCTTCTGTTCCAACATCCTCCTTGCCCCCAATAGCACTTGGTAACAGAACTTAGAACTAGATCTAGCTGGTCACTTCAGCACTTTTAAGTTTGGGGTCATTGTCCTGCTGGAAACCCATGACTTAGGACGCAAACCCAGCTATTTGACTCAGGGCACTACATTACGACTCAAACTGGTATTCAGATATCATGATGCCTTGAACACAGTCAATGCACCCAGTGCCAGAAGTAGCAAAATGACCCCAATACATCTTTGAACCTCCACCATATTTGACTGTAAGTAGGGTTGAGCGACTTTCATTTTTTAAAGATCGAGTCGGGTTTTGTGAAACCCGACTTTGTCCAGAGTCGAGTCGAGTGCAGTCGGCCGATTATCGCTAAAAGTCGGGGATCGACCGAAACACGAAACCCAATGCAAGTCAATGGGGAAGCATAGTCGGCAGTGAGTGGAGGCCAGGAAAACACCTACAGTGCCCATTTTAATGCCAAAAACATCCATTCTTGTTTCTGAAGCTTGTCAATCTTAATTAACTTTATAATAATAGTTGTTCAATGGAACTTGGGGGTCATTTGGCAAATTTGTGGGGGGTAGGGCTGGTTCAAGGTTTTAGTGGGCCCAGGAATCATGGACTACGTCACGGCGGTGGAGCAGGGAGAGGTAAGTATTTCAACGTTGCAAGTGCTGTGATCCTGAGCAAGCAGGGGGGCACACTCGTTCGCATTGGCACTGGCACAGGGCCCCTCAAAGTACAGCGGTGTGTTTGCACGGCGGGGGCGCCTCCCACCAGCAGCGACACTTTTGCGTACTCTGAGGGGCCCTGTGCCAGTGACGTCGCCAACGAGTATGCCCCCCCACCTGATGAAGTAACCTGCACTTTCATCTGCACCTTCCTCTTTGTCCCTGTGTAAGGTGGTATAACATGCGGGAAGGGGAACCTTACTTTCAGCAGGGTCAGATTCTGGCTGTGTAGAGTGCAAGGGGAATGTAGTGGTCTAGGTCAATGTACCAGCAGACTCATCTAGCAGTGGCTGGGCAATGGGCAGGATGAGGAGGAAACAGATATAGGGCCAAAGAATAAAGTAGGCTACATGCAGTTCAAAATTGGTAACAGGACTAAACAGGCGGCATTGCTTTGTTCAGTGGAGTAGCAAACCCAGGAGCAGCAGACACTGTTTTAAGGGCCCAAACACACTAATAGGCCAAATGCAGTTTAATATCTGATACTTTAGGCCAAAAGCCTAAGACTGAAGCTCAGCTTTATTCAGTTGAGGGCAAACACCAGGGAGGGGCAGACACCGTTAGTAGGCCCTAACCACCAATTTTTAAAAACACAGCACTTAATGAGAGCCAGAAGGTTGAAGCTCAGCTTTATTCAGTTGAGGACAAACACCAGGCAGGGGCAGACACCGTTAGTAGGCCGTAACCAAAGTTGAAGGCCAAATGCAGTTTAATATCTGATACTATAGGCCGAAAGCCAGAAGGTGGAAGCTCAGCTTTATTCAGTTGAGGGCAAACACCAGGGAGGGGCAGACACCGTTAGTAGGCCCTAACCACCAATTTTTAAAAACACAGCACTTAATGAGAGCCAGAAGGTTGAAGCTCAGCTTTATTCAGTTGAGGACAAACACCAGGCGGGGCAGACACCATTAGTAGGCCGTAACCAAAGTTGAAGGCCAAATGCAGTTTAATATCTGATACTATAGGCCGAAAGCCAGAAGGTTGAAGCTCAGCTTTATTCAGTTGAGGACAAACACCAGGCGGGGCAGACACCGTTAGTAGGCCGTAACCAAAGTTGAAGGCCAAATGCAGTTTAATTTCTGATACTATAGGCCGAAAGCCAGAAGGTGGAAGCTCCGATTTAGACAGTGGAGGACAATTTAAATTAGGGACTGCAGACAGACTTAGTAGGCTGTACCCTGTGGACCATGCATCCACCACATTAACCCATTGCGCCTTAATGGACACGTAATCTTCCATGGCCATGCCTACAGGTCCATGCGTCTGTTGTCAGGTGCACCTTTGTACTCACAGATTGCCAGAGTGCATGGACAATGCGGTCTTTTACATGCTGGTGGAGGGTTGGGATGGCTGTTCTCGCAAAAGAAGTGTCGACTGGTTAGCTTGTAGCGTGGTAAAGCGTAGTCCATCATGGCCTTATTAATAGTAAATAAAATATATAACTAGGCTCTATGAACTTTTAAATAGGTTCCAGGGGTACACGGGCAGCATAGGTGTGGTCAGTGGAGGAGTATTGCAAGTAGGGGCGGCAGACAGGCTAACAAAGGCCTAAAATAACAAACAATAGGCAGGCATGGCAGTTTTAAATCGGTTACATGGATACACAGGCAGGCACTCCAGGCAGCATTGTGGTCAGTGGAGGAGTATTGCAAGTAGGGGCCGCAGACAGGCTATCAAAGGCCTAAAATAACAAACAATAGGCAGGCATGGCGGTTTTAAATCGGTTACATGGATACACCTCCAGGCAGCATTGTGGTCAGTGGAGGAGTATTGCAAGTAGGGGCCGCAGACAGGCTATCAAAGGCCTAAAATAACAAACAATAGGCAGGCATGGCAGTTTTAAATCGGTTACATGGATACACAGGCAGGCACTCCAGGCAGCATTGTGGTCAGTGGAGGAGTATTGCAAGTAGGGGCCGCAGACAGGCTATCAAAGGCCTAAAATAACAAACAATAGGCAGGCATGGCAGTTTTACATCGGTTACATGGATACACAGGCAGGCACTCCAGGCAGCATTGTGGTCAGTGGAGGAGTATTGCAAGTAGGGGCCGCAGACAGGCTATCAAAGGCCTAAAATAACAAACAATAGGCAGGCATGGCAGTTTTAAATCGGTTACATGGATACACAGGCAGGCACTCCAGGCAGCATTGTGGTCAGTGGAGGAGTATTGCAAGTAGGGGCCGCAGACAGTCTATCAAAGGCCTAAAATAACAAACAATAGGCAGGCATGGCAGTTTTAAATCGGTTACATGGATACACAGGCAGGCACTCCAGGCAGCATTGTGGTCAGTGGAGGAGTATTGCAGGTAGGGGCCGCAGACAGGCTATCAAAGGCCTAAAATAACAAACAATAGGCAGGCATGGCAGTTTTAAATCGGTTACATGGATACACAGGCAGGCACTCCAGGCAGCATTGTGGTCAGTGGAGGAGTATTGCAAGTAGGGGCCGCAGAAAGGCTATCAAAGGCCTAAAATAACAAACAATAGGCAGGCATGGCAGTTTTAAATCGGTTACATGGATACACAGGCAGGCACTCCAGGCAGCATTGTGGTCAGTTGAGGAGTATTGCAAGTAGGGGCCGCAGACAGTCTATCAAAGGCCTAAAATAACAAACAATAGGCAGGCATGGCAGTTTTAAATCGGTTACATGGATACACAGGCAGGCACTCCAGGCAGCATTGTGGTCAGTGGAGGAGTATTGCAGGTAGGGGCCGCAGACAGGCTATCAAAGGCCTAAAATAACAAACAATAGGCAGGCATGGCAGTTTTAAATCGGTTACATGGATACACAGGCAGGCACTCCAGGCAGCATTGTGGTCAGTGGAGGAGTATTGCAAGTAGGGGCCGCAGAAAGGCTATCAAAGGCCTAAAATAACAAACAATAGGCAGGCATGGCAGTTTTAAATCGGTTACATGGATACACAGGCAGGCACTCCAGGCAGCATTGTGGTCAGTCGAGGAGTATTGCAAGTAGGGGCCGCAGACAGGCTATCAAAGGCCTAAAATAACAAACAATAGGCAGGCATGGCAGTTTTAAGTCGGTTACATGGATACAGCAGGCACTCCAGGCAGCATTGTGGTCAGTGGAGGAGTATTGCAGGTAGGGGCCGCAGACAGGCTATCAAAGGCCTAAAATAACAAACAATAGGCAGGCATGGCAGTTTTAAATCGGTTACATGGATACACAGGCAGGCACTCCAGGCAGCGTTGTGGTCAGTGGAGGAGTATTGCAAGTAGGGGCCGCAGACAGTCTATCAAAGGCCTAAAATAACAAACAATAGGCAGGCATGGCAGTTTTAAATCGGTTACATGGATACACAGGCAGGCAGCATTGTGGTCAGTGGAGGAGTATTGCAAGAAGTGTCTGACACAGTTAGTACTCCCAAAAAATAAATAGATGTTAATGTCTCGCAAATCAACTATAAATAAAAAAAAGGGTGGCATGCTTAGGTACAGGGGTGGGCTCATCTGCAGAGTTTATGACAAAGTAATTTGGCAGTAAATTAGTATTTACTGGTGTCAATATAGGACACTGACCCAGACTACTGTAACTATCATCATAGATGTCAACAAATTGGTATTGATTGTCAGTGCCAGGCATTGAATGATGTCAGCGCATAGACTAAACATTGGTGGAGCTGTGCGAGATAATTTGGCACGTGGTAGAGCACAGTTTCAGCTGGGGGGGGACTCTCTTGTGGCCGGCGGTACCGCCCCAGGGCCCCTCATGTTACAACGGTGTGTCTGACGTTAGGTGCGCACCACCACCGCCAGAGACACTACATTGTACTATGAGGGACCCAGTGGCAGTGCCGTCGACCAAAAGCGAGCACACCCACCTCTTCTGACAAACAGCACTATAACTAATGGGTGCTTGCACCAAGTGTCGAGAGTGAGACAACGGCCCCGTGGGGGGAGTTTTCCCATTGGGGGAGGTGTAAACATGTCGTATGCTGGTCAAACAGCTGCTGCAAATTAAGAGATTTTAACACTCAGTAAGACCAGTCCACAAGCAAGACCTTTTTATAGGAAAGCTAGGTGTCAGCCGGGAAAGGTGGGGCAAAATAATTTGAAATCCAGGAGTGGTTCATTTTAATGAAGGTGAGATCATCCACATTTTGGATAGCCAGACGAGTCCTTTTTTCGGTTAATATTGAACCAGCAGCACTGAATACTCTTTCTGATAGCACACTAGCTGCTGGGCAAGCAAGCTCCTGCAACGCATATTCTGCCAATTCAGGCCAGGTGTCTAATTTGGATGCCCAGTAATCAAATGGGAATGACGGTTGAGGGAGAACATCAATAAGGGCTGAAAAATAGTTTGTAACCATACTGGACAAATGTTGTCTCCTGTCACTTTGAATAGATGCTGCAGTACCTGTCCTGTCTGCGGTCATTGCGAAATCACTCCACAACCTGGTCAGAAAACCCCTCTGTCCAACGCCACTTCTGATCTGTGCACCTCTAACACCTCTGCCCTGTAGCCCCCTGCAGCTCGTGTGAGAACCATCACCGGCGCTGTGTGCTGGGAATGCCTGAATCAAACGGTCTACAAGAGTAGCTTGTTTGGTTGCTAATATTTGTTCGAGGTTCTCATGTGGCATAATATTTTGCAATTTGCCTTTATAGCAAGGGTCAAGGATGCAGGCCAACCAGTAATCGTCATCGCTCATCATTCTAATAATGCGTGGGTCCTTTTTGAGGATACGTAAGGCATAATCCGCCATGTGGGCCAAAGTTCCAGTTGGCAAATCTGCGGTTGTGCTGGTTTGAGTGAGGGGCAGTTACAGGCAAATCTACGTCACTTGACTCCCTTACAAAAACAGAACCCGGCCTTGCAACGCCACTAATTTCTGTTGGCCCAGGAGAAGCTTCCTCAGTAGTGTTGAGCGATACCGTCCGATACTTGAAAGTATCGGTATCGGAAAGTATCGGCCGATACCGGCAAAATATCGGATCCAATCCGATACCGATACCCGATACCAATACAAGTCAATGGGACTCAGGTATCGGACGGTATTCCTGATGGTTCCCAGGGTCTGAAGGAGAGGAAACTCTCCTTCAGGCCCTGGGAACCATATAAATGTGTAAAATAAAGAATTAAAATAAAAAATATCGCTATACTCACCTGTCCGACGCAGCCGGGACCTCGGCGATTGTAAGCGGCAGCGTTGTTTCTTTAAAATTCGCGCTTTTACATGCTTACGTGAATTCCCGGCTTCTGATTGGTCAGGGCGGCCATGTTGCCGGGACTCGGACCAATCACAGCAAGCCGTGACGAAATTACGTCACGGCTTGCTGTGATTGGTCCGCGTCCCGGCAATATGGCGCCGTGACCAATCACAAGCCGTGACGTCACGGGAGGCTGGACACGCGCGCTTTTCAAAATAAGCGCGTGTCCAGCCTCCCGTGACGTCACGGCTTGTGATTGGTCCGCGTCCCAGGAACATGGCCGCCATTAACCAATCACAGCAAGCCGTGACGTAATTTCGTCACGGCTTGCTGTGATTGGTCCGCATCCCGGCAATATGGCGCCGTGACCAATCACAAGCCGTGACGTCACGGGAGGCTGGACACGCGCGCTTTTCAAAATAAGCGCGTGTCCAGCCTCCCGTGACGTCACGGCTTGTGATTGGTTAATGGCGGCCATGTTGCCGGGACGCGGACCAATCACAGCAAGCCGTGACGTAATTTCGTCACGGCTTGCTGTGATTGGTCCGCGTCCCGGCAACATGGCCGCCCTGACCAATCAGAAGCCGGGAATTCACGTAAGCATGTAAAAGCGCGAATTTTAAAGAAACAACGCTGCCGCTTACAATCGCCGAGGTCCCGGCTGCGTCGGACAGGTGAGTATAGCGATATTTTTTATTTTAATTCTTTCTTTTACACCTTTTTACATTAATGTTGTTTCGATACCGATATCCGATATTACAAAAATATCGGATCTCGGTATCGGAAATTCCGATACAGCAAGTATCGGCCGATACCCGATACTTGCAGTATCGGAATGCTCAACACTATTCCTCAGTAAAAAAATACTCATCCCCATCATCCTCCTCGTCCTCCTCCTCCTCTTCGCCCACTACCGCGTCCTCTACACGGCCCTGACCAGACAATGGCTGACTGTCATCAAGGCTTTCCTCTTCCTCGGCTGCAGATGCCTGCTCCTTTATGTGCGTCAAACTTTGCATCAGCAGACGCATTAGGGGGATGCTCATGCTTATTATTGCGTTGTCTGCACTAACCAGCCATGTGCATTCCTCAAAACACTGAAGGACTTGACACAGGTCTTGTAGCTTCGACCACTGCACACCTGACAACTCCATGTCTGCCATCCAACTGCCTGCCCGTGTATCCTTCCACAAATACATAACAGCACGCCTCTGTTCGCACACTCTCTGAAGCATGTGCCGTGTGGAGTTCCACCTTGTTGCAACGTCGATGATTAGGCGATGCTGAGGAAGGTTCAAAGAACGCTGATAGTTCTGCATACGGCTGGAGTGTACAGGCGAACGGCGGATATGCGAGCAAAGTCTGCGCACTTTGAGGAGCAGGTTGGGTAACCCCGGATAACTTTTCAGGAAGCACTGCACCACCAGGTTTAAGGTGTGAGCCAGGCAAGGAATGTGTTTCAGTTGGGAAAGGGCTATGGCAGCCATGAAATTCCTTCCGTTATCACTCACTACCTTGCCTGCCTCAAGATGTACAGTGCCCAGCCATGACTGAGTTTCTTTCTGCAAGAACTCGGACAGAACTTCCGCGGTGTGTCTGTTGTCGCCCAAACACTTCATTGCCAATACAGCCTGCTGACGCTTGCCACTAGCTGTCCCATAATGGCACACCTGGTGTGCAACAGTGGCAGCTGCGGATGGAGTGGATGTGCGACTGCGGTCTGTGGACGAGCTCTCGCTTCTGCAGGAGGAGGAGGAAGAGGAGGAGGGGGGGCGAACGCCTACAGCCAACTCTTTCCTTGACCGTGGGCTAGGCAGAACTGTCCCAATATTGCTGTCTCCTGTGGAGCCTGCATCCACCACATTCACCCAGTGTGCCGTGATGGACACGTAACGTCCCTGGCCATGCCTACTGGTCCATGCATCTGTTGTCAGGTGCACCTTTGTAGTCACAGACTGCCTGAGTGCATGGATGATGCGGTCTTTAACATGCTGTTGGAGGGCTGGGATGGCTTTTCTAGAAAAGAAGTGCCGACTGGGTAGCTCGTAGCGTGGTACAGCATAGTCCATCAGCGCTTTGAAAGCTTCGCTTTCAACTAACCGGTAGGGCATCATCTCTAATGAGATTAGTCTAGCAATGTGGGCGTTCAAACCCTGTGTACGTGGATGCGAGGATGAGTACTTCCTTTTCCTAACAAGAGTCTCAAGTAGGGTGAGCTGGACTGGAGAGCTGGAGATCGTGGAACTAGCGGTGGTGCCGGTGGACATGGGTGAGTGAGAGAGGGTTGGAGATGGTATTCTTGCCGGTGCCCTACATTCAGTGTTTCCTACTACTAACCTGGTGATTCCCTGACTGCTTTGGCCTGGCGACGAAAGCTGCACAGATACTGCAGGTGGTGTGGGAAATGGTCGGCTTACAGGGAGGGAAGGGATGTAGCGTTGCTGACTAGCTTCATTGGCCGAGGGTGCTGCAACCTTTATTGACGTTTGGTAGTTAGTCCAGGCTTGCAAATACATGGTGGATAAATGTCTATGCATGCAACTTGTATTTAGACTTTTAAGATTCTGCCCTCTGCTTAAGGTAGTTGAACATTTTTGACAGATGACTTTGCGCTGATCATTTGGATGTTGTTTAAAAAAATGCCAGACTGCACTCTTTCTACTATCGGATACATTTTCAGGCATTGCAGACTGAGCTTCTTTAACCGGATGGTTAAAGCTGTCCTCCAACTGGTTTAGGTTTTGCCACGCGTTTTTGGCCAGATACAGGCCCGGTAGATGGAACCTGTTGTGATGTTGATGCCTGCTGCGGCTCCTCCTCCTCCGCTTCAGAACTACTGCCGCCTGCACCCTGTTCCCCCAATGGCTGCCAATCGGGGTCCACAACTGGGTCATCTATGACCTCCTCTTCTATGTTGTGTGCAACTTCGTCTGTGTCACCGTGTAAGCCGGTGGTATTGCGTTCATGACGGAGCACCATTGTCTCCGCTGGTTTTGATTCTGCCTCAGTACACTGCGAGGGCAATGTTCTGGTCTGAGTCAAAGGAACAGCATAGTAATCTGGCTGTGGCTGTGCATCTGTGCACTCCATGTCCGATTCAACTTCTAATTGGCATAGCCTGTTAACTGTTTCACTGTGTAACCCAGGAACGGTATGTGTAAAGAGCTCCATGGAGTAACCTGTTGTGTCGACTGACGCATCCTTCACTGTTGTTTTTAGTGAAGGACACAAGGAAGCGACTTGTTCCTGACCGGGAGCATCCACTGACGATGCACTGCTCTGACATTTGGCACTTTCCGAGGAGGAGGCAAAAGAGTTAAAGGCAGAGTCAGCAATGAAAGCCAATACTTGTTCCTCCTGCTCCGGCTTCAAAAGTGGTTTTCCTACTCCCAGAAAAGAGAGCGTTCGAGGCCTTGTGTAGCCAGACAAGGAACCTGGCTCAACAACTCGAGACTTAGGTGCTGTACTGCTTTTACCACGACCACCTGATGCTCCACCACCACTACCATCATTACCAGCTGACAATGACCGCCCACGGCCACGACCTCTTCCACTAGACTTCCTCATTGTTTGCAAAACGTAACCAAAGTAATGCTATTTGTTACTGTAAAACAACTTATCAGGTGAACTCAAACTTCTGTAGGATTTATATATACCTTTATAGGTGCCTGACACTGAAAGGAAAATCAGGCCTAATGTTACACACTAGGTTTTCTGTGCCCCAATAATTTGAGACAGATGGCACACACAGGACCAGCACTCAAGCAGAAATGCCAATCTTAATCTCCCACTATTTTTTTTTTTTTCTGGGAGAACTTACCCTAAAAAAAAAAATGGCCAAGTATTACACAGTGTTTTCGGTGCCACACAATGACAGACAGATGCCACACACAGCAATGGCACGGAGGCAGACTTGCCAATATTTATCTCCTACTAATTTTTTTTTTGGAAAAGGGAGAATTTAGCAAAAAAAAAAAAAAGGGCCAAGTATTACACAGTGTTTTCGGTGGCACACAATGAGAGACAGATACCACACACAGCAATGGCACGGAGGCAGACTTGCCAATATTTATCTCCCACTAATTTTTTTTTTGGAAAAGGGAGAATGTACCCCCCAAATAAAAAAAAATGGCCAAGTATTACACAGTGTTTTCGGTGCCACACAATGAGAGACAGATACCACACACAGCAATGGCACGGAGGCAGACTTGCCAATATTTATCTCCCACTAATTTTTTTTTGGGAAAAGGGAGAATTTAGCAAAAAAAAAAAAAAGGGCCAAGTATTACACAGTGTTTTCGGTGGCACACAATGAGAGACAGATACCACACACAGCAATGGCACGGAGGCAGACTTGCCAATATTTATCTCCCACTAATTTTTTTTTTGGAAAAGGGAGAATTTAGCAAAAAAAAAAAAAAGGGCCAAGTATTACACAGTGTTTTCGGTGCCACACAATGAGAGACAGATGCCACACACAGCAATGGCACGGAGGCAGACTTGCCAATATTTATCTCCCACTAATTTTTTTTTGGGAAAAGGGAGAATGTACCCAAAAAAAAAAAAAAATGGCCAAGTATTACACAGTGTTTTCGGTGCCACACAATGAGAGACAGATGCCACACACAGCAATGGCACGGAGGCAGACTTGCCAATATTTATCTCCCACTAATTTTTTTTTTGGAAAAGGGAGAATTTAGCAAAAAAAAAAAAGGGCCAAGTATTACACAGTGTTTTCGGTGGCACACAATGAGAGACAGATACCACACACAGCAATGGCACGGAGGCAGACTTGCCAATATTTATCTCCCACTAATTTTTTTTTGGGAAAAGGGAGAATGTACCCCCCAAATAAAAAAAAATGGCCAAGTATTACACAGTGTTTTCGGTGCCACACAATGAGAGACAGATACCACACACAGCAATGGCACGGAGGCAGACTTGCCAATATTTATCTCCCTGCAGTTATCTCAGAAAAGTATGGCAGGCAGCTATAAAAAGGACTGCTGCACACAAAAGTGTGGACAAACACACAAGATAGCTGTGCAGAAAGGAAGGAAAAACAGGATTTGTGCTTTGAAAAAAGCAGTTGGTTTGCACAGCGGCGTACACACAGGCACAGCAACGCAGCTATCAGGGTCAGGGAGCCTTCTAGTGCAGCCCAATGAGCTACAGCGCTGAGGAAAAAAAAATGTAGCTTCCACTGTCCCTGCAATGAAAAGGTGGTGTTGGACAGTGGAAATCGCTACAGCACAAGCGGTTTGTAGCTTTATGTACCCTGCCTATCACTATCCCTGCTTCCGAAGAAGCTGCAGCAACCTCTCCCTACGCTCAGATCAGCAGCAGTAAGATGGCGGTCGGCGGGAACGCCCCTTTATAGTCCCTGTGACGCCGCAGAAAGCAAGCCAATCACTGCAATGCCCTTCTCTAAGATGGTGGGGACTGAGAACTATGTCATCACGCTGCCCACACTCTGCATCCACCTTCATTGGCTGAGAAATGGCGCTTTTAGCGTCATTGAAATGCGACTTTGGCGCGAAAGTCGCGTACCGCATGGCAGACCCCACACAGGGATCGGCTCGGTTTCATGAGACGCCGACTTTGCCAAAAGTCGGCGACTTATGAAAATGAACGATCCGTTTCGCTCAACCCTAACTGTAAGTACTGTGTTCTTTACTTTGCAGGCCTCATTCCATTTTTGGTAAAATGCAGAATGATGTCCACAAGACTCTTTCCTAGAAGGATTTTAGCTTAGTCTTATAAATTTTGGCAAACTACAGTTTCTAGCTTTTTTATGTTTCTGTGTCATTAGTGGGGTCATCTTTGGTCTCCTGTCATAATGTTTCATTTCATTCAAATGTTGAATGCTGATACTTATGCACCCTGAGCCGCCAAGACAGTTTGAATTTCTTGGGAACTTGATTGGGGCTGCTTATCCACCGCAATCCGGACTATCTGGTGTTGCACATTTTCAGCAATTTTTCTCTGCCATCCATGTTCAGAGAGATTAGCTACAGTGCCATGGTGCCATCAATGGTAACTCCATATCTGAGCAGGCCCCTTGAGCTTCTAGGTAGGCTCTATTAAGTGGGTCACCACTCGCCCTTCACTGGCCATGTGGGGTGGGGTGTCATCTTTGGAGTGCAGAGCTTCAGGAGTTTCTGACCCAGTCTGGATGTCACATTCTAGGAGATACACTCCTAGAACCGCTGGGAGGTGGGATTTTGATGCTCCAGGCGATTATGCTATGTCGGGTGCCTTGATGTTATTTGCAACCAGCGGATGCAGGAAGCCATACCTACTAGAACAGTCAGATGTGGGATGTCCCCTCCAGTCTTCTCTCTCCTCCTCTGGTGTCTCTGTGGTCTGGAGTAGAGATTGGGCATTGCCCTAGCATGGTCTTGTGACTGCTGAGAGGCAGATTTAAACCTGCTATGTCCTCCTTTTGTTGCTGTTTATTTTCAGTTCTGATGGGTGGTTATTAGTGTTGAGCGATACCGTTCGATACTTGAAAGTATCGGTATCGGATAGTATCGGCCGATACCCGAAAAGTATCGGATATCGCCGATACCGATACCTAATACCAATACAAGTCAATGGGACACCAAGTATCGGAAGGTATCCTGATGGTTCCCAGGGTCTGAAGGAGAGGAAACTCTCCTTCAGGCCCTGGGATCCATATTACTGTGTAAAATAAAGAATTAAAATAAAAAATATTGATATACTCACCTCTCCGGAGGCCCCTGGACATCACCGCTGGTAACCGGCAGCCTTCTTTGCTTAAAATGAGCGTTAGGGCCTTCCATGACGTCACGGCTTCTGATTGGTTGCGTGCCGCTCATGTGACCGCCACGCGACCAATCACAAGCCGTGACGTCATTCTCAGGTCCTAAATTCCGAATTCTAGGAATTTAGGACCTGAGAATTACGTCACGGCTTGTGATTGGTCGCATGGCAGTCACATGAGCGGCACGCGACCAATCAGAAGCCGTGACGTCATGGAAGGTGCTGAACGCGCTCATTTTAAGCAAAGCAGGCTGCCAGTTACCAGCGGTGATGTCCAGGGGCCTCCGGAGAGGTGAGTATATCAATATTTTTTATTTTAATTCTTTATTTTTTACATGGATATGGATCCCAGGGCCTGAAGGAGAGTTTCCTCTCCTTCAGACCCTGGGAACCATACACTGGGAACTTCCGATTCCGATTCCCGATACCACAAAAGTATTGGATCTCGGTATCAGAATTCCGATACCGCAAGTATCGGCCGATACCCGATACTTGCGGTATCGGAATGCTCAACACTAGTGGTTATGGTCAGTATTTCTGTGCTTCTGAGGAGGTTCATGTTTTGGTGCCTGTGTTTGCTTTATCATTGTTCACCTTAGTTTACATAACTGCACTGAAGTTTTTGGTTCTGGTGTGTTTACCCTGCCTGCTGTTTGTGTGTCCGGTCACCAGTCACTGTGCAGCTCTCCTCCTGGGAAGGGCTCTGTTAAAGTTCCCCTTATCAGGACCAGTAGGCGGGTGAAGAGTATACCCAGCCCTCAAGGGTGTTGGGTAGTTCAACGGCTAGCACCAAGTGTGACCAACACACTGTTCTTGCTGGCTAGCAGGAGGTCATCACACCATTACCCAGCATGACTCATGGGTTGAAAAATTCTTGATTAAGTTGCGCACTATGGACAAAGAAACCTCAACGTCTCTGGAGATGGACTTATTAAACTTGAGATTGTTGATATTTTTCAACAACTGTCCTCAGACAGTTCTCTTCTTTCTGTTCTCTAAGCCTAGTGTGACACACACAGATGCACAATGCAAAGACTGAGCCAACTTCTCTCCCTGATTTTATATGTGATTTTCATATTGCCCACACTTGTTACTTGATACAGGTGAGTTTGAACAAGCATCACATACTTGAAACAAAGTTGTTTACCCACAGTTTTAGAGAGGTGGCAAAAATTTATCTGGCCCGTTTTGGGGGGTTTGTGGGGAATTATGTCCAATTTGCCTTTTTTACCTCTGTTTTTTTGTGTTGTCCCAAAACACACAAAGGAAATAAACATGCGTATAACAAAACATGTGTAATTGCAATAATTTTCTGGGATAAATACTTTATTTTCTGAAACAATTTCAAGGTTGCTAACACTTTTGGCCATGACTGTATAAAAATAAAATTATTCTTATTATGTTCAAACAAATGATCAAATTATAGGTGACATTAAAGGTAGAGAAGCTGAAATGTTATTTTATGGTGTTATATTTTTTTACATAAATATTAACAGGTGTGTGTAGACTTTTTATGTCCACTATAAAAACACTATCTACGCGTTTCTGGTGACATAGCACCCTTAGTCATGACTAAGGGTGCTATGTCACCAGAAACGCGTAGATAGTGTTTTTAATTATATTGTGCTGTTGTTTTATCCTCTATTTTTTGATATGAAGTGAATAAAGTACCAAGACTTTGCTTTTTCACCACCTCGTTGAGCTGGATTTTTTTCTATTTCCTGCATTCCTCACGCCTTGACACAGTGTTTCCGTGCTCCGAGCCTCCAGGGACTACAACTATGGTGAGCTGGATTTTTTCTTTTGTCAGTACAGTTTGTTACCCACTTTATTATGAGAGTGGCAATACCACACATGTAGTCAAAAAGTTCTGTTTTGGCAAACGGCAGGGCTCGGAATGGAAGGAGAAATATTTGAAATTTGTAACATCAATTTGCCTGATAGAGATAGTGGGCAGAATGTCGCATTTGCAGGACCCCTAAGGTACCTAAACAGTATAATCCCAGCCACAACTGATCCGATTTTGGAAACTACAACCCTCATGGATTTTATCCAGGGGTATAGTCATCATTTGAACTCACAGTTACTACACACAATTTGATAACATCAGGTCGTCATATTGAATATGTTGTCAAATCGTCATCACTTCTTTTTGTAACTTTTGTAAAAATTCTACGCCTAAGTCTAAACCTAACCCTAAGACTAAGTCCAACCCTAAATCTAAGCGTGGATCTAACGGCAAATAATGAAATAAATAAAAATTCTAAAATAAAAAAAATAAAAAAATATATTCTGACTAAGGGGATGACACAGGAAGGGATGAGGAAATGAGGAAGGGGATGCACAGCAAGGCACAGCCCAAGTGATGCCATATTTACTAATATTTTTGATCACTGTGATAGGGTCTATCACAGTGATCAAAAGTCAGGAACCAACAGACAAGATTCCTGTGGTTGCAGGTCTCGGCTGGTGTATTGCACATGTTTTGCTTTGGGAACAGGAGGAGAGCCGAGGATCATATAAGAAGAGAGAGAAATTATTTTTACACTGGATCTCACTTTTTTTAGGTGCTCGCAATTATTCGTTGAATAACAGCAATCACGTGATTGAGGACTGGAAAAAAACGCCCTGATTGTGTTCTCCAGGGTCTCAGCTACCCACGTCAGCTTCAGGTCTCCTTTTTTAAAGTGGCAATGAAGGATTAAGGCCCCCTAACGGCCGCTGCTTTTATGCGTATCAGTGGTCGCTAAGGGGTTAAAATGTACAGCTCGTGCTGCAAAACTGCAAAAAACAAGTCCTCATATGGCTATATCAACCGAAAATTAAAAAATTATTTCTCTTGGTAGAAGGGGAGAAAAATACGAAGTCACAAGAACGGAAAATTGTCCAGTTGGGAAGGGGTAAGAGGTGTTTTCTGGTTTTAAGCTTTAATATCACAAAGGCTTAGAAGAAAACAAACGTATTTCTTGTCGATCTGTTGCTGTCCCTCCATTGCTCACCTCTGTTCTCTGAGGTGGCTGCAGCAGCGAAATCATGTCAACAGCGTAGATGCGCTGCAGCCAATCACTGGGCTTAGCAGTCATACCTAGGCACATTTAGTAGTGAGTGCTGCTTAGAAAAACACGGTTCTTCTGATATGAATTTTTGCCAAGTTCTTATTAACACTCCAGATAACAGCCTCCTGTAATTGAAACTCCCATGCGATCAATATCTGTACCATTCCCATTCAAGTCACAGTGTTTTATCTTTTTAACAGCAAATTATTAAAAGTGAAGGATGATTGGAGAGAGCAGCTGTAACTTAAAATCTAAGGATCACCCTTTACTACCCAGTGAGTGTAGAGCAACTCATTACAATACAAATCTCTTTTATTAATTATAGCAAGAGCAAGATCTACATCTGAGTCTGTAGACATCTTATCAGCATCATCCTCCAGTGCTTAACTTACAGCTGAGATACTAAAACAAAGCATTGGTAATATACATTAAACAGATTGCGTTTCTGATTTCAGCCACCATCTGTTTGCTATATACATCCAATATATTCCTCCAGGCTGTGTGGAGATTGCATGAAGATCAGTCTCTGTCTCCAGTGGGGCTCACAGACTATCCAAAGCACACACACCATGAGGTTGTGCTCTCAAGTGTGAAAGAGAATGAGAATTGTTAGCACAAACCTATGGGAGGAAATACAAATTACACATTACACTTGATACTATCCTGATAGTGCTGCAAGACAACTCCAAGTTGTCATCTCCCTTCCTGTGCAAATGGCTAATTGAGGGTGACTATATATATACAGTACAGACCAAAAGTTTGGACACACCTTCTCATTTAAAGATTTTCTATATTTTCATGGCTATGAAAATTGAACATTCACACTGAAAGCATCAAAACTATGAATTAACATTAACATGTGGAATTCTATACTTAACAAAAAAGTGTGAAACAACAGAAAATATGTCATATTGTAGGTTCTTCAAAGTAGCCACCTTTTTGCGGATCCCAGAAAGTAAGAGATTTGCGAGTCTCCTGTTATGTTCTGGTAACCTTGGAGCCGCATGAGAGACTTTCTCAGGAGTAGCTGGTACCTGTACTGACCGCAAACCCTAAACTAACACCGCAACTAGAAGTAGCCGTGGAATGTACCTAACACGTCCTAGACATCTCGACACAGCCGGAGGACTAAATACCCCTATAGATGGAATTGGGAATTCTATCTTGCCTCAGAGCAGAACCCCAAAGGATAGGCAGCCCCCTACAAATATTGACTGTGAGTATAAGAGGAAAGACACACGCAGGCAGAAAAACAGGATCTAGCAAAAGAGGCACTTCTAGCTAAATAGAAAAGGATAGGACAGAATTCTAAGCGGTCAGTATTAAAATCCTAAAAATATCCACAGCAGATAATACAAATATTCCACATCTAACTAAAGACATAGAAAGTATATCTGCATCTCCTGAGAATCCAGCATGACTGAAAAATCCAAACAAAGTCTAAGCTGGACAAAACACAATAAATTGCACTGAATTGCAAAGCACACTGCATGTGTGCACAGAGACAAAAAACAGACACTTATCTTAGCTGAATTGGCAGCAGGGCATGAGGAGCCAGAGAGAGATGCAATCCCTCCAAGTACAATGGACAACTGGCACAGACTCATGGATCCTGCACACCTAAATACCTAATAGAGCTGCAATCAGCAGAAACACCTGCCAGGATTACAACCCCAAGACAACTGCACTACCACCAACAACCACCGGAGGGAGCCCAAGAGCAGAATTCACAACAGTACCCCCCCCTTGAAGAGGGATCACCGAACCCTCACCAGAGCCCCCAGGCCGATCAGGACGAGCCAGATGAAAGGCACGGACCAAATCAGCAGCATGGACATCAGAGGCAAAACCCCAAGAATTATCCTCCTGGCCATAACCCTTCCATTTGACAAGGTACTGAAGCCTCCGCCTCGAAAAGCAAGAATCCAAAATCTTCTCAACCACATACTCCAACTCCCCATCAACCAACACAGGAGCAGGAGGATCAACAGAGGGAACAACGGGCACCACATATTTCCGCAATAAAGATCTATGGAAAACATTATGGATGGCAAAAGAGGCTGGAAGGGCCAAACGAAAAGACACCGGATTGATAATCTCAGAAATCCTATAAGGACCAAAAAACCGAGGCTTAAACTTAGGGGAAGAAACCTTCATAGGAACATGACGGGAAGACAACCAGACCAAATCCCCAACCCGAAGCCGGGAACCAACACACCGACGACGGTTAGCAAACCGCTGAGCCTTCTCCTGAGACAACACCAAATTGTCCACCACATGAGCCCAAATCTGCTGCAACCTGTCAACCACAGAATCCACACCAGGACAATCAGAAGGTTCAACTTGCCCCGAAGAAAAACGAGGATGAAAACCAAAATTACAAAAGAAGGGCGAAACCAAGGTAGCCGAACTAGCCCGATTATTAAGGGCAAACTCGGCCAATGGCAAGAAAGCCACCCAATCATCCTGATCAGCAGACACAAAGCATCTCAAATAAGTTTCCAAAGTCTGATTAGTTCGCTCGGTCTGGCCATTTGTCTGAGGATGAAATGCGGAAGAAAAAGACAAATCAATGCCCAGCCTAGCACAAAAGGCCCGCCAAAACCTAGAAACAAAATGGGAACCTCTGTCAGACACAATATTCTCCGGAATACCATGCAAACGAACCACATGATGAAAAAACAACAGAACCAAATCAGAAGAGGAAGGCAATTTAGGCAAAGGCACCAAATGAACCATCTTAGAAAACCGGTCACAAACCACCCAGATAACCGACATCCTCTGGGAAACCGGAAGATCTGAAATAAAATCCATAGAAATATGCGTCCAGGGCCTCTCAGGGACCAGCAAAGGCAAAAGCAAACCACTAGCACGGGAACAACAAGGCTTGGCCCACGCACAAGTCCCACAGGACTGCACAAAAGAACGCACATCATGCGACAAAGAAGGCCACCAAAAGGACCTACCAACCAAATCTCTGGTACCAAAAATACCAGGATGGCTAGCCAACACAGAACAATGAACCTCAGAAATCACTCTACTAGTCCAACTATCAGGAACAAACAGTTTCCCCACTGGACAGCGGTCAGGTTTGTCAGCCTGAAATTCCTGCAGAACCCGTCGCAAATCAGGGGAAATGGCAGAAAGGACAACCCCTTCCTTCAGAATGCCGACCAGCTCAAGTACCTCAGGAGAATCAGGCAAAAAACTCCTAGAGAGGGCATCAGCCTTAACATTCTTAGAACCTGGAAGATACGAAACCACGAAATCAAAACGGGAGAAAAACAGGGACCATCGAGCCTGTCTAGGATTCAGCCGTTTGGCAGATTCGAGGTAAATCAGATTTTTATGATCGGTTAAGACCACAATACGGTGCTTGGCTCCCTCAAGCCAATGTCGCCATTCCTCTAACGCCCACTTCATAGCCAACAACTCCCGATTGCCGACATCATAATTGCGTTCAGCAGGCGAAAACTTATGGGAAAAGAAGGCACACGGTTTCATCAAGGAACCATCAGAATTCCTCTGAGACAAAACGGCCCCTGCCCCAATCTCAGAAGCGTCAACCTCAACCTGAAATGGAAGAGAAACATCTGGCTGACGCAACACCGGGGCAGAAGTAAATCGGCGTTTAAGCTCCTGAAAGGCAGAGACAGCCACAGAGGACCAATTCGTTACATCAGCGCCTTTCTTTGTCAAATCGGTCAGGGGTTTAACCACACTGGAGAAGTTAGCAATGAAACGGCGATAAAAATTAGCAAAGCCCAAAAATTTCTGAAGGCTCTTCACGGATGTGGGCTGAATCCAATCATGAATGGCCTGAACCTTAACCGGATCCATCTCTATAGATGAGGGAGAAAAAATGAAGCCCAAAAAAGAAACCTTCTGCACTCCAAAGAGACACTTAGACCCCTTCACAAACAAAGCATTATCACGAAGGATCTGAAATACCATCCTGACCTGTTTCACATGAGACTCCCAATCATCGGAAAAAATTAAGATGTCATCCAAATATACAATCATGAATTTATCAAGATAATTCCGGAAGATATCATGCATGAAGGACTGAAAAACAGATGGAGCATTAGAGAGCCCGAATGGCATCACAAGGTATTCAAAATGGCCTTTGGGCGTATTAAACGAAGTTTTCCATTCGTCACCCTGCTTAATACGAACAAGATTATATGCCCCCCGAAGGTCAATTTTAGTAAACCAACTAGCCCCCTTAATCCTGGCAAACAAATTGGAAAGCAGAGGTAAAGGGTATTGAAACTTGAACGTGATCTTATTCAAGAGGCGATAATCAATACAGGGTCTCAAGGAGCCATCCTTCTTAGCAACAAAAAAAAAATCCCGCTCCCAACGGTGAAGAAGATGGCCGAATATGCCCTTTCTCCAAAGACTCCTTAACATAACTCCGCATGGCGGTATGTTCCGGCACAGACAGGTTGAAAAGTCGGCCCTTAGGAAACGTACAGCCTGGAATCAAGTCAATAGCACAATCACAGTCCCTATGCGGTGGAAGGGAACTGGACTTGGGCTCATAGAATACATCCTGAAAATCAGACAAAAACTCTGGAACTTCAGAAGAGGAGGAAGAGGAGATTGACATCACAGGAACGTCATTATGAACCCCCTGACAACCCCAACTAGTCACAGACATAGACTTCCAATCCAACACAGGATTATGTATCTGCAACCATGGAAAACCCAGCACAATAGCATCATGCAAATTATGCAACACCAGAAAACGACAATCTTCCTGATGGGCTGGCACCATGCACATGGTCACCTGTGTCCAAAACTGGGGTTTATTTTTAGCCAAAGGTGTAGCATCAATGCCCCTTAAAGGAATAGGGTTCTGCAAAGACTGCAAGGGGAAACCACAACGCCTGGCAAATTCAAAGTCCATTAAGTTCAAAGCGGCACCTGAATCCACAAACGCCATTACAGAAAATGACGACAATGAGCAGATCAAGGTCACAGATATCAGAAATTTAGGTTGTACAGTTCCGATGGTAACCGAACTAGCGATTCTCTTTGTATGCTTTGGGCAGACTGAAATGACATGAGAAGCATTGCCACAATAAAAACACAACCTATTTTGCCTTCTGAATCCTTGTTATTCCGTTCTAGACAGAATCCTATCACACTGCATAGGCTCAGGCATCTGCTCTGAGGACAACACCACAGCACGCACAGTTCTGCGCTCCCGCAAGCGCCGATCGATCTGAATGGCCAGAGACATAGAATCACTCAGACCAACAGGCGTGGGAAACCCCACCATAACATCTTTAACAGATTCAGAAAGACCCTTTCTGAAAATTGCCGCCAAAGCATCCTCATTCCATTTAGTCAGCACAGACCATTTTCTAAATTTCTGACAATACAATTCTGCCGCTTCTTGACCCTGAGACAGGGCCAACAAGGTCTTCTCTGCTTGATCCACAGAATTTGGTTCATCATATAATAATCCTAGAGCCTGAAAAAAGGCATCTACATAAGCAAGGCCGGATTCCCAGATTCCAGGGAAAATGCCCAATCCTGAGGGTCGCCACGCAGCAGGGAGATGACAATTTTAATCTGCTGAATGGGATCACCAGAGGAACGAGGCTTCAGAGCAAAAAACAGTTTACAGTTGTTTTTAAAACTCAAAGATTTGGACCTGTCCCCAAAAAACAAATCAGGAGTAGGAATCCTAGGCTCTAAAAGCGGAGTCTGAGCAATATAATCAGAAATACCCTGTACCCTAGCAGCAAGCTGGTCTACATGAGAAACTAATCCCTGAACATCCATGCTAGCACAAGACTCTTCAGTCACCCAGAGGAAAAGAGGGAAGAAAAGACAAAGCAGACTGCAGAAAAAAAATGGCTCTTTCTTCCCTTCTTCTGAGATGCATTTAACTCATTGTTGGCCAGTTGTACTGTTATGTTCTGGTAACCTTGGAGCCGCATGAGAGACTTCCTCAGGAGTAGCTGGTACCTGTACTGACCGCAAACCCTAAACTAACACCGCAACTAGAAGTAGCCGTGGAATGTACCTAACGCGTCCTAGACATCTCGACACAGCCGGAGGACTAAATACCCCTATAGATGGAATTGGGAATTCTATCTTGCCTTAGAGCAGAACCCCAAAGGATAGGCAGCCCCCCACAAATATTGACTGTGAGTATAAGAGGAAAGACACACGCAGGCAGAAAAACAGGATCTAGCAAAAGAGGCACTTCTAGCTAAATAGAAAAGGATAGGACAGAATTCTAAGCGGTCAGTATTCAAATCCTAAAAATATCCACAGCAGATATTACAAATATTCCACATTTAACTAAAGACATAGAAAGTATATCTGCATCTCCTTAGAATCCAGCATGACTGAAAAATCCAAACAAAGTCTAAGCTGGACAAAAACACAATAAATTGCACTGAATTGCAAAGCACACTGCATGTGTGCACAGAGACAAAAAAACAGTCACTTATCTTAGCCAAATTGGCAGCAGGGCATGAGGAGCCAGAGAGAGATGCAATCCCTCCAAGTACAATGGACAACTGGCACAGACTCATGGATCCTGCACACCTAAATACCTAATAGAGCTGCAATCAGCAGAAACACCTGCCAGGATTACAACCCCAAGACAACTGCACTACCACCAACAACCGCCGGAGGGAGCCCAAGAGCAGAATTCACAACAGTCTCCCATTTAGTGGCCAGAGATTACTGATGTGGCAGATGAATCGGAGTCCTGCAAGATGATCTGCCCAACTTTAGATTTTCTCAGAAAATTGAAATGGAGTAACGTTGCAGTATTTCTTTTCAGGTGCCAGGTCTTTCAGAGTAATACTTGTATGGTCACTAGTGATGAGCGAGTATACTCGTTGCTCGGGTTTTCCCTAGCACGCTCGGGTGACCTCCGAGTATTTGTTATTGCTCGGAGATATAGTTTTCATCGCCTCAGTTGCATGATTTACGGCTTCCAGATACGCTGAATACATGTGAGGAACGCCTGTTTGTTAGGGAATTCCCACATGTATTCAGCTTATCTGGAAGCCATAAATCATGCACTTGAGGTGATGAAAGCTATATCTCCGAGCAATAACAAATACTCGGAGGTCACCCGAGCGTGCTGAGGAAAACCTGAGCAACGAGTACACTCGCTCATCACTAATGGTCACACAATATAATATAAAGGCAGCTGAACTGCACAAAACTATACAAAAAAGTTGACTGGTTAGTGACAAAGGTGTAATATTTCAGTTCCATAACAGAACTTTTCTCAAAACACAGCTAGATGCATACTAAAGCTGTATATAGAAGTATCAATTAAATACATGATTACAACTGCATTGGCACTATAGTGCAGATAGTAAGCAAATTAAAAAATTTAAATATGTGTACATAATAGGCATACAAGTGTAAAAAGTTATACCTTTTTCATAGTATAGCAATAGTTGCTGTCCACATACGTTATAGGGCAAAATAAAGTGCAAACTGCCTAAACAATCCATAATTGGTCAAAGTTGCATGCATAATTAAAATAATTAATTAATATGAGGAAATAACATTATAGAAGCTTTTTTGTGTTTTTTTAAATATGATTTTAATTGATATTTATTTTCTCTATTTCTACAAATTAGTTGTGGTTAACACAATGTTTGCCTGAAGAGAGATGACTTAGGCTAGGCTCAGATTGCGTTAGGGCAATCCGTTTAGCGCTAAGCGCTAGCGGATTGCGCTAATGCAATGTCTTTTAAGGGGTCGCGTTAAATGTCCCCGCTAGCGCAGATCCCCGATCTGCGAGAGCGGGGAACGGACCTCGGGTGCGCCGCAGACGCTGCAAGCAGCGTCCGAGGCGCGCTACAAAAGAACGGCACATAGCTAGCGCGTTCCGAAAATGACACGCGCTAGCAATGCGCTTTAACATTGCTGGCAATGGGAGCGCTAACGGACGCGTTGCACGGCGTTAATTTCGCCGTGCAACTCTATCCGTTAGCGCTCACACTAAAACGCAATGGGAACCTAGCCTTACCTATGTGTTTTTGTGGCCCAGAATATCTACTGCAGGAATATTTCTGTAGAATTATTACTTTTCCATCATTTTTTCTATTAATACATATTTTTTCTTTAAGCTATGTTTTAACTTTGATTAACTGTGTTGTGGTGTCAATTGTGACCCTTGGTTCCATACACACCTACTTGTTGCTTGAGAAAGATTTTGTTCCATAACAAAACCTATCGTCACTGTCATGATCTTCACTCTGTTCCTGTCTGATATGTTACTTTGTGTAGGGGCTGTCAGTCTGCTTTGGTTGTATGGGGTCTGTTGTTGTGAATTTGGATTCTGGGCTCCCCCGGTGGCTACTGGTGGAATTGAACTGGTGTCTTCATCTTCTCTGTTCACCTGTTCCCATCAAGATGTGGGAGTCGCTATATAACCTTGCTGCTCTGTTAGTTGCTTGCCGGTCAACAATGTTATCAGAAGCCTCTCTGTGCTTGTTCCTGCTCCTAGACAACTACTAGATAAGTTGGACTCTTGTCCATGTTTGTTTTTGCATTTTTGTTCCAGTTCACAGCTGTAGTTTCGTTACTGTGTCTGGAAAGCTCTTGTGAACAGGAATTGCCACTCTGGTGTTATGAGTTAATGCCAGAGTTTTAAAGTAATTTCTGGATGGTGTTTTGATAGGGTTTTCAGCTGACCATGAAAGTGTCCTTTCTGTCTTCTGCTATGTAGTAAGTGGACCTCAAATTTGCTAAACCTATTTTCATACTACGTTTGTTATTTCATCTTGATTCACCGCCAATACATGTGGGGGGCCTCTGTCTCCTTTCGGGGTATTTCTCTAGAGGTGAGCTAGGACTAATATTTTCCTCTGCTAGCATTATTTAGTCCTCCGGCTGGTGCTGGGCATCTAGAATCAACGTAGGCATGCTACCCGGCCACTGCTAGTTGTGCGTTAGGTTTAGTTCATGGTCAGCTCAGTTCCCATCTTCCAAGAGCTAGTTCCTATATATGCTGATGCTATGTTCTCTTGCCATTGAGAACATGACAGTTTGACCGGCCCACTAAAGGGTTAAAATCCTTGGCTGAGAAAGGAGAGAAATAAGAAGTCTGCTGAGATTTTTTTTTTTTTTGGCTCTGTGTCCACCTGTTTGTAATGGATCTTCAGAGTGTAACTGCAGGTTTGAATAATCTCGCCACGAAGGTACAAAATTTGCAAGACTTTGTTTGTCATGCACCTGTATCTGAGCCGAGAATTCCTTTGCCGGAATTTTTCTCGGGGAATAGATCTGGGTTTCAGAATTTTCGAAATAATTGCAAATTATTTTTGTCCCTGAAATTTCGCTCTGCCGGAGACCCTGCACAGCAGGTCAGGATTGTGATTTCCTTGCTCCGGGGCGACCCTCAAGACTGGGCTTTTTCATTGACACCAGGGGATCCTGCGTTGCTCAATGTGGATGCGTTTTTTCTGGCCTTGGGGTTGCTTTATGACGAACCTCATTTGGAGCTTCAGGCAGAAAAAACTTTGATGTCCCTATCTCAGGGACAAGATGAAGCGGAAATTTACTGCCAAAGATTCCGTAAATGGTCTGTGCTTACTCAGTGGAATGAGTGCGCCCTGGCGGCGACTTTTAGAGAGGGTCTCTCTGATGCCATTAAGGATGTTATGGTGGGGTTCCCTGTGCCTGCGGGTCTGAATGAGTCCATGACAATGGCTATTCAGATCGATAGGCGTTTGCGGGAGCGCAAACCAGTGCACCATCTGGCGGTGTCCACTGAGAAGTCGCCAGAGAGTATGCAGTGTGATAGAATTCTGTCCCGAAGCGAGCGGCAGAATTTTAGACGGAAAAATGGGTTGTGTTTCTATTGTGGTGATTCTACTCATGTTATATCAGCATGCTCTAAGCGCACTAAAAAGCTTGATAAATCTGTTTCCATTTGCACCTTACCGTCTAAGTTTATTCTATCTGTGACCCTGATTTGCTCTTTGTCATCTATTACCACGGACGCCTATGTCGACTCTGGCGCCGCTTTGAGTCTTATGGATTGGTCCTTTGCCAATCGCTGTGGGTATGATTTAGAGCCTTTGGAGACTCCTATTCCTCTGAAGGGGATTGACTCCACCCCATTGGCTAATAATAAACCACAATACTGGACACAAGTAACTATGCGTATTAATCCGGATCACCAGGAGATTATTCGCTTTCTGGTGCTGTATAATCTACATGATGATTTGGTGCTAGGATTGCCTTGGCTGCAATCTCACAACCCAGTCCTCGACTGGAGTGCTATGTCTGTGTTGAGCTGGGGATGTAAGGGGGCTCATGGGGATGTACCTGTGGTTTCCATTTCATCATCTATTCCCTCTGAAATTCCTGAGTTCCTGTCTGACTATCGTGACGTCTTTGAAGAATCCAAGCTTGGTTCGTTACCTCCGCACCGAGAGTGCGATTGTGCCATAGATTTAATCCCGGGTAGTAAATACCCAAAGGGTCGTTTATTTAATCTGTCTGTGCCTGAACATGCTGCTATGCGAGAATATATAAAGGAGTCCTTGGAAAAGGGACATATTCGTCCATCGTCATCTCCCTTAGGAGCCGGTTTTTTCTTTGTGTCAAAAAAGGACGGCTCTTTGAGACCATGTATCGATTATCGGCTTTTGAATAAAATCACTGTTAAATATCAATACCCATTGCCGTTGCTGACTGATTTGTTTGCTCGCATAAAGGGGGCCAAGTGGTTCTCTAAGATTGACCTTCGTGGGGCGTATAATTTGGTGCGAATCAGGCAGGGGGATGAGTGGAAAACCGCATTTAATACGCCCGAGGGCCACTTTGAGTATTTAGTGATGCCTTTTGGTCTTTCAAATGCTCCGTCAGTTTTCCAGTCCTTTATGCATGATATTTTTCGCGATTATTTGGATAAATTTATGATTGTGTATCTGGATGATATTCTGATTTTTTCGGATGACTGGGACTCTCATGTCCAGCAAGTCAGGAGGGTTTTCCAGGTTTTGCGGTCTAATTCTTTGTGTGTGAAGGGTTCTAAGTGTGTTTTTGGGGTACAGAGGATTTCCTTTTTGGGATATATTTTTTCTCCCTCTTCCATTGAAATGGATCCTGTCAAGGTTCAAGCTATTTGTGATTGGACGCAGCCCTCTTCTCTTAAGAGTCTTCAGAAATTTTTGGGCTTTGCTAACTTTTATCGTCGATTTATTGCTGGTTTTTCGGATATTGCTAAGCCATTGACCGATTTGACTAAGAAGGGTGCTGATGTTGCTGATTGGTCCCCTGATGCTGTGGAGTCCTTTCGGGAGCTTAAGCGCCGTTTTTCCTCTGCCCCTGTGTTGCGTCAGCCTGATGTTGCTCTACCTTTTCAGGTTGAGGTCGACGCTTCTGAGATCGGAGCTGGGGCAGTGTTGTCACAGAAAAGTTCTGACTGCTCCGTGATGAGGCCTTGTGCCTTCTTTTCCCGTAAATTTTCGCCCGCTGAGCGGAATTATGATGTTGGGAATCGGGAGCTTTTGGCCATGAAGTGGGCTTTTGAGGAGTGGCGCCATTGGCTTGAGGGGGCCAGACATCAGGTGGTGGTATTGACTGACCACAAAAATTTGATTTATCTTGAGACCGCCAGGCGCCTGAATCCTAGACAGGCGCGCTGGTCATTATTTTTCTCTCGGTTTAATTTTGTGGTGTCATACCTACCGGGTTCTAAGAATGTTAAGGCGGATGCCCTTTCTAGGAGTTTTGAGCCTGACTCGCCTGGTAACTCTGAGCCCACAGGTATCCTTAAGGATGGAGTGGTATTGTCAGCCGTTTCTCCAGACCTGCGGCGGGCCTTGCAGGAGTTTCAGGCGGATAGACCGGATCGTTGCCCACCTGATAAACTGTTTGTTCCTGATGATTGGACCAGTAGAGTCATCTCTGAGGTTCATTCTTCTGCGTTGGCAGGTCATCCTGGCATTTTTGGTACCAGGGATTTGGTGGCAAGGTCCTTCTCGTGGCCTTCCCTGTCACGAGATGTGCGAGGCTTTGTGCAGTCTTGTGACGTTTGTGCTCGGGCCAAGCCTTGTTGTTCTCGGGCTAGTGGATTATTGTTGCCCTTGCCTATTCCTAAGAGGCCTTGGACGCACATCTCGATGGATTTTATTTCAGATCTGCCTGTTTCTCAGAAGATGTCTGTCATCTGGGTGGTGTGTGACCGTTTCTCTAAGATGGTCCATTTGGTTCCTCTGCCCAAGTTGCCTTCTTCTTCCGAGTTGGTTCCTCTGTTTTTTCAAAATGTTGTTCGTTTGCATGGTATTCCTGAGAATATCATTTCGGACAGAGGGACCCAATTCGTGTCTAGATTTTGGCGGGCATTCTGTGCTAGGATGGGCATAGATTTGTCTTTTTCGTCCGCTTTCCATCCTCAGACGAATGGCCAGACCGAGCGGACTAATCAGACCCTGGAGACATATCTGAGGTGTTTTGTGTCTGCTGACCAGGATGATTGGGTTGCTTTTTTGCCATTGGCAGAGTTCGCTCTCAATAATCGGGCCAGCTCTGCCACTTTGGTGTCCCCGTTTTTCTGTAATTCGGGGTTTCATCCTCGATTTTCCTCTGGTCAGGTGGAATCTTCGGATTGTCCTGGAGTGGATGCTGTGGTGGAGAGATTGCATCAGATCTGGGGGCAGGTGGTGGACAATTTGAGGTTGTCCCAGGAGAAGACTCAGCTTTTTGCCAACCGCCACCGTCGTGTTGGTCCTCGGCTTTGTGTTGGGGATTTGGTGTGGTTGTCTTCTCGTTTTGTCCCTATGAGGGTCTCTTCTCCTAAGTTTAAGCCTCGGTTCATCGGCCCGTATAAGATATTGGAGATTCTTAACCCTGTTTCCTTCCATTTGGACCTCCCTGCATCCTTTTCTATTCATAACGTTTTTCATCGGTCATTATTGCGCAGGTATGAGGTACCGGTTGTGCCTTCCGTTGAGCCTCCTGCTCCGGTGTTGGTTGAGGGTGAGTTGGAGTACGTTGTGGAGAAAATCTTAGACTCTCGTGTTTCCAGACGGAGACTCCAGTATCTGGTCAAGTGGAAGGGATACGGCCAGGAGGATAATTCTTGGGTGAATGCATCTGATGTTCATGCCTCTGATCTGGTTCGTGCCTTTCATAGGGCCCATCCTGATCGCCCTGGTGGTTCTGGTGAGGGTTCGGTGCCCCCTCCTTGAGGGGGGGGTACTGTTGTGAATTTGGATTCTGGGCTCCCCCGGTGGCTACTGGTGGAATTGAACTGGTGTCTTCATCTTCTCTGTTCACCTGTTCCCATCAAGATGTGGGAGTCGCTATATAACCTTGCTGCTCTGTTAGTTGCTTGCCGGTCAACAATGTTATCAGAAGCCTCTCTGTGCTTGTTCCTGCTCCTAGACAACTACTAGATAAGTTGGACTCTTGTCCATGTTTGTTTTTGCATTTTTGTTCCAGTTCACAGCTGTAGTTTCGTTACTGTGTCTGGAAAGCTCTTGTGAACAGGAATTGCCACTCTGGTGTTATGAGTTAATGCCAGAGTTTTAAAGTAATTTCTGGATGGTGTTTTGATAGGGTTTTCAGCTGACCATGAAAGTGTCCTTTCTGTCTTCTGCTATGTAGTAAGTGGACCTCAAATTTGCTAAACCTATTTTCATACTACGTTTGTTATTTCATCTTGATTCACCGCCAATACATGTGGGGGGCCTCTGTCTCCTTTCGGGGTATTTCTCTAGAGGTGAGCTAGGACTAATATTTTCCTCTGCTAGCATTATTTAGTCCTCCGGCTGGTGCTGGGCATCTAGAATCAACGTAGGCATGCTACCCGGCCACTGCTAGTTGTGCGTTAGGTTTAGTTCATGGTCAGCTCAGTTCCCATCTTCCAAGAGCTAGTTCCTATATATGCTGATGCTATGTTCTCTTGCCATTGAGAACATGACAGTCTGTGCTGCAGTCACCTGTGTTCACTTCCCTTGATTAGTTTTCTATTTAAGCATGCTAGCTCCTTCACCCAGTGTCAATCGTACACTTGCTGCTGCCTTTGTAAGACTGAACTCTCTGCGCTCTGTGCCTGACCCAGCTTGACTTGATTTCCTACCCGGACTTTGATGCTTTGCTTGTGATCTGACTTTTCTTGTGCCTGCTCCCTGTAAACTGTTTTGTCTTTATGGAATTCCTGACCTCGGCTCGTGTATTGGATTTTGTCTCTGACTACCCCTTGTTGTACTGCACCATTTTCTGGACCTGACCTCGGATTGTTTGAACTTCCATTACTTATTCTGTAAGTAGTATATTTTTTTCTAGTCTTTCGCTCCACTTCTGGGACTAATACTACAGTGACTTGCGTCACAGTCACACGGTTCCATAAAAAGTCAATTTTTTTGCCCTGTTTTTTGGAGTGTTGCCTTCTTTTTCTTCATTATCTCTATCTTTCTCTATTCTATCTATGTAGCATAAAAAATGTAGCACTCCAATATTTAATGTGCAAGAGAGACAAACTCCTTATTTAGACTATAAACTGCAATGCATGCTTTGACTTGGAAATATTATTATTATTATTTATTATTATTATTATTATTATTTATTGTTATAGCGCCATTTATTCCATGGCGCTTTACATGTAAGGAGGGGTATACATAATAAAAACAAGTACAATAATCTTAAACAATAAGAGTCATAACTAGAGTTGAGCGACTTTTACTTTTTCAGGATCGAGTCGGGTTTCGCGAAACCCGACTTTGTCAAAAGTCGAGTCGAGTGAAATCGGCCGATTATCACGCAAAGTCAGGATCGACCGAAACACGAAACCCAATGCAAGTCAATGGGGAAGCAAAGTCAGCAGTGAGTGGAGGACAGGAAAACACCTACAGTGCCCATTTTAATGTCAAAAACATCAATTTGTGTCACTTAAGCTTGTGAATCTTAATTTACCTTATAATAATATTATTTATTCACTTCAATTGAAAATTGGGGGTCATTTGGCTAAAGTTGTGGGGGGGTAGGGCTGGCTCAAGTTTTTCGTGGGCCCAGGAAACGTTGACTACGTCACGGCGGTGGAGCAGGGAGAGGTCAGTATTTCAACTTTGCAAGTGCTGTGATCCTGAGCAAGCAGGGGGGGCACACTCATTCACATTGGCACTGGCACAGGGCCCCTCAAAGTACAGCGTTGTGTTTGATGGCGGGGGCGCCTCCCACCGGCAGAGACACTTTTGCGTACTATGAGGGGCCCTGTGACAGTGATGTCACTAACGAGTATGCCCTCATCACCTGATGAAGGAACCTGCACTTTCATCTGCGCCTTCCTCTTTCTCCCCGTGTAAGGTGGTATAGTATGCGGGAAGGGGAACCTGACTTTAAGCAGGGTCAGATTCTGGCTGTGTAGAGTGCAAGGGGAATGTAGTGGTCTGGGTCAATGTACCAGCAGACTCATGTAGCACTGGCTGGGCAATGGGCAGGATGAGGAGGAAACACAGATATAGGCCCAAATAATAAAGTGGGCTAAATGCAGTTCAAAATTGGTAGCAGGTCTAACCAGGCGGCATTGCTTTGTTCAGTGGAGGACAACTCTAATGAGAGGCAGACACAGTTAGTAGGCCCAAATAATAAAGTGGGCCAAAAAAAGTTCAAAATTGGTAACAGGAGTAAACAGGCGGCACTGCTTTGTTCAGTGTAGGAGAACACCAAGGAGCGGCAGACACGGTTATTAGGCCCAACCCAACTAGTATCCCAAATGCAGTTTCATATTAAATATATAGGCCGAAAGCCTGAAGATTGAAGCTCAGCTTTGTTCAGTGGAGGACAACACCAGGGAGCGGCAGACAACGTTAGTTGGCCCAACCAAACTAGTAGGCCAAATGCAGTTTAATATCTGATAATATAGGCCGAAAGCCTGAAGATTGAAGCTCAGCTTTGTTCAGTGGAGAACAACACCAGGGAACAGCAGACACCGTTAGTAAGGCCCAACCAAACTAGTATACCAAATGCAGTGCAATATTAAAAATATAGGCCGAAAGCCTGAAGATTGAAAATCAGCTTTGTTCAGTGGAGAACACCAAGGAGCGGCAGACACCGTTAGTAGGGCCCAACCCAACTAGTATCCCAAATGCAGTTTAATATTAAAAATATAGGCTGAAAGCCTGAAGATTGAAGCTCAGCTTTGTTCAGTGGAGGACAACACCAGGGAGCGGCAGACACCGTTAGTAGGCCCAACTCAACTAGTATCCCAAATGCAGTTTAATATTAAAAAAATAGGCCGAAAGCCTGAAGATTGAAGCTCAGCTTTGTTCAGTGGAGGACAACACCAGGGAGCGGCAGACAACTTCAGTAGGCCCAACCAAACTAGTAGGCCAAATGCAGTTTAATATCTGATAATATAGGCTGAAAGCCTGAAGATTGAAGCTCAGCTTTGTTCAGTGGAGGAGAACACCAGGGAGCGACAGACACCGTTAGTAAAGCCAAGCCAAACTAGTATCCCAAATGCAGTGAAATATTAAAAATATAGGCCGAAAGCCTGAAGATTGAAGCTCAGCTTTGTTCAGTGGAGTAGAACACCAAGGAGCGGCAGTCACCATTAGTAGGGCCCAACCAAACTAGTATCCCAAATGCAGTTTAATATTAAAAATATAGGCCAAAAGCCTGAAGATTGAAGCCCAGCTTTGTTCAGTGGAGGACAACACCAGGGAGCGGCAGACACCGTTAGTAGGCCCAACCCAACTAGTATCCCAAATGCAGTTTAATATTAAAAAAATAGGCCGAAAGCCTGAAGATTGAAGCTCAGCTTTATTCAGTGGAGGAGAAAAGCAAGGAGCGGCAGTCACCATTAGTAGGGCCCAACCAAACTAGTATCCCAAATGCAGTGAAATATTAAAAATATAGGCCGAAAGCCTGAAGATTGAAGCTCAGCTTTGTTCAGTGGAGTAGAACACCAAGGAGCGGCAGTCACCATTAGTAGGGCCCAACCAAACTAGTATCCCAAATGCAGTTTAATATTAAAAATATAGGCCAAAAGCCTGAAGATTGAAGCCCAGCTTTGTTCAGTGGAGGACAACACCAGGGAGCGTCAGACACCGTTAGTAGGCCCAACCCAACTAGTATCCCAAATGCAGTTTAATATTAAAAAAATAGGCCGAAAGCCTGAAGATTGAAGCTCAGCTTTATTCAGTGGAGGAGAAAAGCAAGGAGCGGCAGACACCGTTACTAGGGCCCAACCAAACTAGTAGGACAAATGCAGTTTAAAATTTCCTATAGGCCGAAAGCCTGAAGATTGAAGCTCAGCTTTGTTTAGTGGAGGAGAATACCAAGAAGGGGCAGACACCGTTAGTAGGGCCCAACCAAACTAGTATCCCAAATGCAGTTTATCATTAAAAATATAGGCCGAAAGCCTGAAGATTGAAGCTCAGCTTTGTTCAGTGGAGGACAACACCAGGGAGCGGCAGACACCGTTAGTAGGCCCAACCAAACTAGTAGCCCAATGCAGTTTTCAAATTCCTATAGGCTGAAAACCTGACAATTGAAGCTCAGCTTTTTTCAGAGGAGGACAGCTGTATTGAGTGGCGCAGACAGACACAGGTAGTAGGCCTTAAACAAAAAATTTGGCTCAATGCAGTTTTAAAAAGGTTTCAGGGGTACACAGGCAGCATTGGTGTGGTCAGCGGAGGACAATTGGAAGGAGGGACCGCAGACAGACTTACTAGGCCTAAAATAAAAAAGTAGGCTCTATGCAGGTTTAAATTGGTTACATGGGTACAGAGGCAGCATTGGTGTGGTCAGCGGAGGACGATTGCAAGGAGGGACCGCAGACAGACTTACTAGGCCTAAAATAAAAAAGTTGGCTCTATGCAGCTTTAAATTGGTTACAGGGGTACACAGGCAGCATTGGTGTGGTCAGCGGAGGACGATTGCAAGGAAGGACCGCAGACAGACTTACTAGGCCTTAAATTTAGGGTTGAGCGACTTTTATTTTTATAGGATCAGGTCAGGTTTCACGAAACCCGACTTTCTCAAAAGTCAGGTCGAGCGAAATCGGCCGATCCTATAAAAAGTCGGAGTCGGGGTCGGCCGAAACACGAAACCCAATGCAGTGCAATGGGATACTATGGTTCCCAGGGTCTGAAGGAGAGGAAACTCTCCTTCAGGCCCTGGGATCCATATTAATGTGTAAAATAAAGAATTAAAATAAAAAATATTGATATACTCACCCGTCCGGAGGTCCCTGGACATCACCGCTGGTAACAGGCAGCCTTCTTTGCTTAAAATGAGCGCGTTCAGGGCCTTCCATGATGTCACGGCTTCTGATTGGTCGTGTGCCGCTCATGTGACCACCACGCGACCAATCCCAAGCCGTGACATAATTCTCAGGTCCTAAATTCCTAATTCTAGGAATTTAGGACCTGAGAATTACGTCACGGCTTGTGATTGGTCGCGTGGCGGTCTGTTATGACCCCAATGGCAGAGGGTCTCAGAAATAATTACTAAGTCTGCAAACACAAAAAACCAGCTCATAGGGCAGTGGTAACTGAGCTGACCATATATCTAATCCTAGCACCACAAAGAGCAGCAGCCGGGGAACGTGCCTACGTTGGTTCTAGACGTCTCACGCCAGCCGGAGAACTAACTAACCCTAGAAGGGAAAAGAAAGACCTTTCTTGCCTCCAGAGAAAAGACCCCAAAAGTTGGATACAAGCCCCCAACAAATAATAACGGTGAGGTAAGAGGAAAAGACAAACGTAAGAATGAGCTAGGTATTTAGCAAAGAGAGGCCCACTAGCTAATAGCAGAATATAGTAAGATGACTTATATGGTCAGCAAAAACCCTATCAAAATATCCACGCTGGATATTCAAGAACCCCCGAACCGTCTAACGGCCCGGGGGGAGAACACCAGCCCCCTAGAGCTTCCAGCAAGGTCAGGAATCACATTTAGTACAAGCTGGACAAAAATGAGAGCAAGCAAATAACCAAAAAACAAAGAAGCAGGACTTAGCTTAATTTTGCACGAACCCGGACCAGCAGACAGGAGCAAACAGAAAGGATCTGATTACAACGATGCCAGGCACTGGACTAAGGTTCCAGGAAGCTTATATAGCAACTCCCCTGGACTAACGACCCAGGTGGGTGCCAAACTGAGGAAAGACAATCCCAGAGTCATATCACTAGTAACCACAAGAGGGAGCCAAAAAGTCTAATTCACAACAGTACCCCCCCCTTAAGGAGGGGTCACCGAACCCTCACCAAGACCACCAGGGCGATCAGGATGAGCAGCGTGAAAGGCACGAACTAAATCGACCGCATGCACATCAGAGGCAACCACCCAGGAATTATCCTCCTGACCATAGCCCTTCCACTTGACCAGATACTGAAGCCTCCGTCTGGAGAGACGAGAATCCAAGATCTTCTCCACCACGTACTCCAACTCAACCAACCAACCAACTCAACCAACACCGGAGCAGGAGGCTCAACAGAAGGAACCACAGGTACAACGTACTGCCGCAACAAAGACCTATGGAACACGTTGTGAATGGCAAACGACACCGGAAGATCCAAGCGAAAGGACACAGGATTAAGGATTTCCAATATCTTGTAAGGACCGATGAAGCGAGGCTTAAATTTAGGAGAGGAGACCTTCATCGGAACAAATCGAGAAGACAGCCATACCAAATCCCCAACACGAAGTCGGGGACCCACACCGCGGCGGCGGTTGGCAAAACGCTGAGCCTTCTCCTGTGACAACTTTAAGTTGTCCACCACATGATTCCAGATCTGCTGCAACCTATCCACCACAGAATCTACCCCAGGACAGTCAGAAGGCTCCACATGTCCCGAGGAAAAACGAGGGTGGAAACCAAAGTTGCAGAAAAATGGCGAAACCAAAGTAGCGGAACTAGCCCGATTATTAAGGGCAAACTCAGCCAACGGCAAGAAGGTCACCCAATCATCCTGATCTGCCGAAACAAAACACCTCAAATAAGCCTCCAGAGTCTGATTAGTTCGCTCCGTTTGTCCATTAGTCTGAGGATGAAAGGCAGATGAAAACGACAAATCAATGCCCATCCTAGCACAAAAGGATCGCCAGAACCTGGAAACAAACTGGGATCCTCTGTCAGACACAATATTCTCAGGAATGCCATGTAAGCGAACTACATTCTGAAAGAACACAGGAACCAGATAGGAAGAGGAAGGTAGCTTAGGCAAAGGCACCAAATGGACCATTTTAGAAAAGCGATCACACACCACCCAGATGAGAGACATGCCCTGAGACACCGGGAGATCTGAAATGAAATCCATGGAAATGTGTGTCCAAGGCCTCTACGGGACAGGCAAGGGCAAGAGCAACCCGCTGGCACGAGAACAGCAAGGCTTAGCTCGAGCACAAGTCCCACAGGACTGCACAAATGACCGCACATCCCGTGACAAGGAAGGCCACCAAAAGGACCTAGCCACCAGATCTCTGGTGCCAAAAATTCCCGGATGCCCTGCCAACACCGAGGAATGAACCTCGGAAATGACTCTGCTGGTCCACTTATCAGGAACAAACAGTCTGTCAGGTGGACAAGAGTCAGGTCTACCAGCCTGAAATCTCTGCAACACACGTTGCAAATCAGGAGAAATGGCCGACAAGATAACTCCCTCTTTAAGAATACCAACTGGTTCTGCGACTCCAGGAGAGTCAGGCACAAAGCTCCTTGAAAGAGCATCAGCCTTCACATTCTTTGAACCTGGTAAATACGAGACCACAAAGTCAAAACGGGAGAAAAACAATGACCAGCGGGCCTGTCTAGGATTCAGGCGTTTAGCAGACTCGAGATACATCAAATTTTTGTGATCAGTCAAGACCACCACACGATGCTTAGCACCCTCGAGCCAATGACGCCACTCCTCAAATGCCCACTTCATGGCCAGCAACTCCCGATTGCCAACATCATAATTCCGCTCAGCAGGCGAAAACTTCCTAGAGAAGAAAGCACATGGTCTCATTACCGAGCAACCAGGGCCTCTCTGCTACAAAACGGCCCCTGCCCCAATCTCAGAAGCATCCACTTCGACCTGAAAGGGAAGTGAAACATCAGGCTGGCACAAAACAGGCGCCGAAGTAAACCGGCGCTTCAACTCTTGGAACGCCTCCACGGCTGCAGGAGCCCAGTTAGCAACATCAGAACCTTTCTTGGTCATATCCGTCAAAGGTTTAACAACGCTAGAAAAATTAGCGATAAAACGACGGTAGAAGTTAGCAAAACCCAAGAACTTCTGAAGACTCTTAACTGACGTGGGTTGAGTCCAATCATGAATAGCTCGGACCTTGACTGGGTCCATCTCCACAGCAGAAGGGGAAAAAATAAACCCCAAAAAGGGAACCTTCTGTACTCCAAAGAGACACTTTGAGCCCTTAACAAACAAAGCATTCTCACGCAAAATCTGAAACACCATCCTGACCTGCTCCACATGTGAGTCCCAATCTTCAGAGAAAACCAGAATATCATCCAGATAAACAATCATAAATCTATCCAGATACTTCCGGAAAATATCATGCATAAAGGACTGAAACACTGAGGGAGCATTAGAGAGCCCAAAAGGCATCACCAAGTACTCAAAATGACCTTCGGGCGTATTAAATGCTGTCTTCCATTCATCTCCTTGCTTAATGCGCACAAGGTTGTACGCACCACGAAGATCTATCTTGGTGAACCACTTGGCACCTTTAATCCGGGCAAACAAGTCCGACAACAGAGGCAAAGGATACTGAAATTTAACAGTGATTTTATTCAGAAGCCGATAGTCAATACAAGGTCTCAAAGATCCATCCTTCTTGGCCACAAAAAAGAATCCCGCACCAAGAGGGGAAGAGGATGGACGGATATGCCCCTTCTCCAGAGACTCCTTGATATACGAACGCATTGCGGCATGCTCAGGTACAGACAGATTAAATAGTCTTCCCTTAGGAAATTTACTACCTGGAATCAAATTTATGGCGCAGTCACAGTCCCTATGAGGAGGCAGAGCACTGGACCTGGACTCGCTGAATACATCCTGATAATCAGACAAATACTCAGGAACTTCCGAAGGAGTAGAGGAAGCAATAGACACCGGCGGGGAATCAGCATGAATTCCCTGACAGCCCCAACTTGACACAGACATTGCCTTCCAATCCAAGACTGGATTGTGGGTCTGTAACCATGGCAGACCCAAAACGACCAAATCATGCATTTTATGCAGAACAAGAAAACGAATCACCTCCCGATGTTCAGGAGTCATGCACATGGTTACCTGCGTCCAAAACTGCGGTTTATTTTCCGCCAATGGCGTAGCATCAATACCTCTAAGAGGAATAGGATTTACCAACGGTTCAAGAACAAAACCACAGCGCTTGGCAAATGACAGATCCATAAGACTCAGGGCAGCACCTGAATCCACAAACGCCATAACAGGGTAAGAAGACAATGAGCAAATTAAAGTCACAGACAAAATAAATTTAGGTTGCAAATTACCAATGGCGACAGGACTAACAACCCTTGTTAGGCGTTTAGAGCATGCTGATATAACATGTGTAGAATCACCACAGTAAAAACACAACCCATTCTGACGTCTATGATTTTTCCGCTCATTTCTAGTCTGAATTCTATCACATTGCATTAAATCAGGTGTTTGTTCAGACAACACCACCAGAGGATTAGCGGTTTTGCGCTCCCGCAAACGCCGGTCAATTTGAATAGCCAGCGCCATGGAATCATTCAGACTTGTAGGAATGGGGAAACCCACCATCACATTCTTAATGGCTTCAGAAAGGCCATTTCTGAAATTTGCGGCCAGATCACACTCATTCCACTGAGTAAGCATGGACCATTTCCGAAATTTTTGGCAATACACTTCAGCTTCATCCTGGCCCTGAGAAATAGCCAGCAAGGCTTTTTCTGCCTGAACTTCAAGATTGGGTTCCTCGTAAAGCAATCCGAGCGCCAGAAAAAACGCATCAATATTTGCCAATGCCGGATCTCCTGGCGCTAGCGAGAAAGCCCAATCCTGAGGGTCACCCCGTAAAAAAGAGATAACAATTTTAACTTGCTGAGCTGAATCTCCAGATGAACGGGGTCTCAGAGATAGAAACAATTTACAATTATTCCTGAAATTCCTAAACTTAAATCGGTCTCCAGAAAACAGTTCAGGAATAGGTATTTTAGGTTCAGACATTGGACTACTGGTAACAAAATCTTGTATGCCCTGCACACGAGCAGCAAGCTGGTCTACACTTGTAATCAAGGTCTGGACATTCATGACTGCAGCAAGCACAAGTGTTGTGAATTTGGTTTCTGGGCTCCCCCGGTGGTTTCTGGTGGTACTGCACTTGGGTGCTTCATCTCCTCTGTTCACCTGTTTCCATCAGGATGTGGGAGTTTCTATTTAGCCTTGCTCCTCAGTCATTTCTATGCCGGCCAACAATGTTACCAGAAGCCTTTCTGTTGCATGTTCCTGCTCCTAGACTACTATCAGCTAAGTTGGACTTGTAGTCCTAAGTTTGTTTTGCATTTTTGTTCCAGTTCTCTGTTATTGAATATTTCTGAGGCTGGAAGCTCTTGTGAGCTGAAATTGCCACTCTGGTGTCATGAGTTGATATTAGAGTCTTAAAGTAATTTCAGGATGGTATTTTGAAAGGGTTTTCAGCTGACTGTGCAGTTTCCTTTTCTGTCTTCCTACTATCTAGTAAGCGGTCCTCAATTTGCTAAACCTATCTTCATACTTCGTATGTTAATTTCCTCTCAAATCACCGCCAATATATGTGGGGGCTACTGTCTGCCTTTTGGGGAAAATTTCTCTAGAGGTAAGCCAGGTCTGTATTTTCCTCTGCTAGGGTCAGTCAGTCCTCCGGCTGGCGCTGGGCGTCTAGGGATAAAACGTAGGCACGCTACCCGGCCACTGTTAGTTGTGCGGTAGGTTTAGCTCACGGTCAGCTCGAGTTCCCATCTTCCAAGAGCTAGTCCTTTTGCATGCTTTACTACGTTCTCTTGCCATTGAGAATCATTACAGTTTGACCGGCCAAGGGTTAAAATAATTGGCAGAAGAAAGGAGAGAAAAGAAGTCTGCAGAGAATTTTTTTTTTTCCTGAGTTTGCTCATTAGTTGATTCATTAGCATCTCTGCTTACTGCAGCCTTCGTCTCTCTCTCCTTCTCATCCTTGAATGGTTCTGATTTCACCTGATCAAAATGGATCCTCAGAGTTTAGCTACAGGTTTGAATAATCTCGCTATGAAGGTTCAAAGCTTACAGGATTTCGTTATTCATGCTCCTACATCTGAACCTAGAATTCCTTTAAGTGAATTTTTCTCTGGGGATAGATCTCGCTTCCAGAATTTCAAACATAATTGTAAATTATTTTTGTCTCTGAGATCTCGCTCCGCTGGAGATCCTGCACAGCAGGTCAGGATTGTAATTTCCTTGCTCCGGGGCGACCCTCAGGATTGGGCATTTGCTTTGGCACCAGGGGATCCTGCGTTGCTCAATGTGGATGCGTTTTTCCTGGCTTTGGGGTTGCTTTATGAGGAACCTCATTTAGAGATTCAGGCTGAAAAAGCCTTAATGGCCCTGTCTCAAGGGCAAGATGAGGCTGAAATATACTGCCAAAAATTTCGTAAGTGGTCTGTGCTTACTCAGTGGAATGAGTGCGCCCTGGCGGCGAAATTCAGAGAGGGTCTCTCTGATGCCATTAAAGATGTTATGGTGGGGTTCCCTGTGCCTACAGGTCTGAATGAGTCCATGACAATGGCTATTCAGATTGATCGGCGTTTGCGGGAGCGCAAACCTGTGCACCATTTGGCGGTGTCTACGGAGAAGGCGCCAGAGATTATGCAATGTGATAGAATTCTGTCCAGAAGCGAACGACAGAATTTTAGGCGAAAAAATGGGTTATGCTTATATTGTGGTGATTCAACTCATGTTATATCAGCATGCTCTAAACGTACTAAGAAGGTTGATAAGTCTGTTTCAATTGGCACTTTACAGTCTAAGTTTATTCTATCTGTGACCCTGATTTGCTCTTTATCGTCTATTACCGCGGACGCCTATGTCGACTCTGGCGCCGCTTTGAGTCTTATGGATTGGTCCTTTGCCAAACGCTGTGGGTTTGATTTAGAGCCTCTGGAAGTTCCTATACCTCTGAAGGATATTGACTCCACGCCATTGGCTAGTAACAAACCACAATACTGGACACAAGTAACTATGCGTATTAATCCGGATCACCAGGAGATTATTCGCTTCCTTGTGTTGTATAATCTACATGATGTGTTGGTGCTTGGATTGCCATGGCTGCAATCTCATAACCCAGTCCTCGACTGGAAAGCAATGTCTGTGTTAAGCTGGGGATGTCAGGGGACTCATGGGGACGTACCTTTGGTTTCCATTTCGTCATCTATTCCCTCTGAGATTCCGGAATTTTTATCTGATTATCGTGACGTTTTTGAGGAGCCTAAACTTGGTTCACTACCTCCGCACAGAGATTGCGATTGTACTATAGATCTGATTCCGGGCAGTAAGTTTCCAAAGGGTCGTTTATTTAATCTATCTGTGCCTGAACATGCTGCCATGCGGGAATATATTAAGGAGTCCTTGGAAAAGAGACATATTCGTCCTTCATCATCTCCCTTAGGAGCCGGTTTTTTTCTTTGTATCTAAAAAAGATGGCTCTTTGAGGCCGTGTATTGATTATCGGCTTTTGAATAAAATCACGGTTAAATATCAGTATCCTTTGCCACTGCTTACTGATTTGTTTGCTCGAATAAAGGGGGCCAAGTGGTTCTCTAAGATTGATCTTCGTGGGGCGTATAATTTGGTGCGAATTAAGCAGGGGGATGAGTGGAAAACCGCATTTAATACGCCTGAGGGCCATTTTGAGTATTTAGTAATGCCTTTTGGTCTTTCAAATGCCCCTTCAGTCTTTCAGTCCTTTATGCATGACATTTTCCGTGATTATTTGGATAAATTTTTGATTGTGTATCTTGATGATATTTTGATTTTTTCGGATGACTGGGACTCTCATGTCCAACAGGTCAGGAGGGTTTTTCAGGTTTTGCGCTCTAATTCCTTGTGTGTAAAGGGTTCTAAGTGCGTTTTTGGGGTTCAAAAGATTTCGTTTTTGGGGTACATTTTTTCCCCCTCTTCCATTGAGATGGACCCTGTCAAGGTTCAGGCTATTTGTGATTGGACGCAACCCTCATCTCTTAAGAGCCTTCAGAAGTTTTTGGGCTTTGCTAATTTTTATCGTCGATTTATAACTGGTTTTTCTGATGTTGCTAAACCATTGACTGATTTGACTAAGAAGGGTGCTGATGTTGCTGATTGGTCCCCTGCTGCTGTGGAGGCCTTTCGGGAGCTTAAGCGCCGCTTTTCTTCCGCCCCTGTATTGCGTCAGCCTGATGTTACTCTTCCTTTTCAGGTTGAGGTTGACACTTCAGAAATCGGAGCTGGGGCGGTGTTGTCGCAGAAAAGTTCCGACTGCTCCGTGATGAGACCTTGTGCGTTCTTTTCTCGTAAATTTTCGCCCGCTGAGCGAAATTATGATATTGGTAATCGGGAGCTCTTGGCTATGAAGTGGGCTTTTGAGGAGTGGCGTCATTGGCTTGAGGGGGCTAGACATCAGGTGGTGGTATTGACCGACCACAAGAATTTGATTTATCTTGAGTCTGCCAGGCGCCTGAATCCTAGACAGGCGCGCTGGTCGTTATTTTTCTCTCGGTTTAATTTTGTGGTTTCTTACCTACCAGGTTCTAAAAATGTGAAGGCGGATGCCCTTTCTAGGAGTTTTGAGCCTGATTCCCCTGGTAATTCTGAACCTACAGGTATCCTTAAGGATGGAGTGATATTATCTGCTGTTTCCCCAGACTTGCGACGGGTCTTGCAGGAGTTTCAGGCGAATAGACCTGATCGTTGCCCGCCTGGTAGAATGTTTGTTCCTGATGATTGGACCAGTAGAGTCATCTCGGAGGTCCATTCTTCTGCGTTAGCAGGTCATCCTGGAATCTTTGGTACCAGGGATTTGGTGGCTAGGTCCTTCTGGTGGCCTTCCCTGTCGCGAGATGTGCGAGGTTTTGTGCAGTCTTGTGATGTTTGTGCTCGGGCCAAGCCTTGTTGTTCTCGGGCTAGTGGATTGTTGTTATCCTTGCCTATTCCGAAGAGGCCTTGGACTCACATCTCCATGGATTTTATTTCTGATCTCCCTGTTTCTCAGAAGATGTCTGTCATCTGGGTGGTGTGTGACCGTTTCTCTAAGATGGTCCATTTGGTTCCCTTGCCCAAATTGCCTTCCTCATCCGAGCTGGTTCCTCTGTTTTTTCAAAATGTGGTGCGCTTGCATGGTATTCCGGAGAATATCGTTTCTGACAGGGGAACCCAATTCGTGTCTAGATTTTGGCGAGCGTTCTGTGCTAGGATGGGCATTGATTTGTCTTTTTCGTCTGCTTTCCATCCTCAGACTAATGGCCAGACCGAGCGAACTAATCAGACCTTGGAGACTTATTTGAGGTGTTTTGTGTCTGCGGATCAGGATGATTGGGTTGCCTTTTTGCCCTTGGCGGAGTTTGCCCTCAATAATCGGGCTAGTTCTGCCACCTTGGTTTCTCCTTTTTTCTGTAATTCGGGGTTTCATCCTCGTTTCTCTTCCGGTCAGATGGAGTCTTCGGATTGTCCTGGAGTGGATGCTGTGGTGGAGAGGTTGCATCAGATTTGGGGGCATGTGGTGGACAATTTGAGGTTGTCCCAGGAGAAGACTCAGCATTTTGCCAACCGCCGTCGTCGTGTTGGTCCTCGTCTTTGTGTTGGGGACTTGGTGTGGTTGTCTTCTCGTTTTGTCCCTATGAAGGTTTCTTCTCCTAAGTTTAAGCCTCGGTTCATCGGCCCGTACAAGATATTGGAGATTCTTAACCCTGTGTCCTTTCGTTTGGACCTCCCTGCATCTTTTTCTATTCATAATGTCTTCCATCGGTCATTGTTGCGCAGGTATGAGGTACCGGTTGTGCCTTCCGTTGAGCCTCCTGCTCCGGTGTTGGTTGAGCGTGAGTTGGAGTACGTTGTCGAGAAGATCTTGGACTCCCGTGTTTCCAGACGGAGACTTCAGTATCTGGTCAAGTGGAAGGGCTACGGTCAGGAGGATAACTCTTGGGTGACTGCCTCTGATGTTCATGCCTCAGATTTGGTCCGTGCCTTTCATAGGGCTCATCCTGATCGACCTGGTGGTTCTGGTGAGGGTTCGGTGCCCCCTCCTTGAGGGGGGGGGTACTGTTGTGAATTTGGTTTCTGGGCTCCCCCGGTGGTTTCTGGTGGTACTGCACTTGGGTGCTTCATCTCCTCTGTTCACCTGTTTCCATCAGGATGTGGGAGTTTCTATTTAGCCTTGCTCCTCAGTCATTTCTATGCCGGCCAACAATGTTACCAGAAGCCTTTCTGTTGCATGTTCCTGCTCCTAGACTACTATCAGCTAAGTTGGACTTGTAGTCCTAAGTTTGTTTTGCATTTTTGTTCCAGTTCTCTGTTATTGAATATTTCTGAGGCTGGAAGCTCTTGTGAGCTGAAATTGCCACTCTGGTGTCATGAGTTGATATTAGAGTCTTAAAGTAATTTCAGGATGGTATTTTGAAAGGGTTTTCAGCTGACAGTGCAGTTTCCTTTTCTGTCTTCCTACTATCTAGTAAGCGGTCCTCAATTTGCTAAACCTATCTTCATACTTCGTATGTTAATTTCCTCTCAAATCACCGCCAATATATGTGGGGGCTACTGTCTGCCTTTTGGGGAAAATTTCTCTAGAGGTAAGCCAGGTCTGTATTTTCCTCTGCTAGGGTCAGTCAGTCCTCCGGCTGGCGCTGGGTGTCTAGGGATAAAACGTAGGCACGCTACCCGGCCACTGTTAGTTGTGCGGTAGGTTTAGCTCACGGTCAGCTCGAGTTCCCATCTTCCAAGAGCTAGTCCTTTTGCATGCTTTACTACGTTCTCTTGCCATTGAGAATCATTACACACAAGCCACTCAGAGGTAAAGGGGAGGAAGAGAGGAAAAAAAAAAAAAAACTCAGAATTTCCTTTCTTATAATCCCACTTCAGCAATGCATTAAACATTCAATGTTGGCCTGGCATACTGTTATGACCCCAATGGCAGAGGGTCTCAGAAATACACTCACTGGCCACTTTATTAGGTACACCTGTCCAACTTCTTGTTAACACTTAATTTCTAATCAGCCAATCACATGGCGGCAACTCAGTGCATTTAGGCATGTAGACATGGTCAAGACAATCTCCTGCAGTTCAAACCGAGCATCAGTATGGGGAAGAAAGGTGATTTGAGTGCCTTTGAACGTGGCATGGTTGTTGGTGCCAGAAGGGCTGGTCTGAGTATTTCAGAAACTGCTGATCTACTGGGATTTTCACGCACAACCATCTCTAGGGTTTACAGAGAATGGTCCGAAAAAGAAAAAAAATCCAGTGAGCGGCAGAACTGTGGGCGGAAATGCCTTGTTGATGCCAGAGGTCAGAGGAGAATGGGCAGACTGGTTCGAGCTGATAGAAAGGCAACAGTGACTCAAATCGCCACCCGTTACAACCAAGGTAGGCCTAAGAGCATCTCTGAACGCACAGTGCGTCGAACTTTGAGGCAGATGGGCTACAGCAGCAGAAGACCACACCGGGTACCACTCCTTTCAGCTAAGAACAGGAAACTGAGGCTACAATTTGTACAAGCTCATCGAAATTGGACAGTAGAAGATTGGAAAAACGTTGCTTGGTCTGATGAGTCTCGATTTCTGCTGCGACATTCGGATGGTAGGGTCAGAATTTGGCGTAAACAACATGAAAGCATGGATCCATCCTGCCTTGTATGGAGCATCTTTGGGATGTGCAGCCGACAAATCTGCGGCAACTGTGTGATGCCATCATGTCAATATGGACCAAAATCTCTGAGGAATGCTTCCAGCACCTTGTTGAATCTATGCCACGAAGAATTGAGGCAGTTCTGAAGGCAAAAGGGGGTCCAACCCGTTACTAGCATGGTGTACCTAATAAAGTGGCCGGTGAGTGTAATTACTAAGTCTGCAAACACAAAAAACCAGCTCATAGGGCAGTGGTAACTGAGCTGACCATATATCTAATCCTAGCACCACAAATAGCAGCAGCCGGGGAACGTGCCTACGTTGGTTCTAGACGTCTCGCGCCAGCCGGAGAACTAACTAACCCTAGAAGGGAAAAGAAAGACCTTTCTTGCCTCCAGAGAAAAGACCCCAAAAGTTGGATACAAGCCCCCAACAAATAATAACGGTGAGGTAAGAGGAAAAGACAAACGTAAGAATGAGCTAGGTATTTAGCAAAGAGAGGCCCACTAGCTAATAGCAGAATATAGTAAGATGACTTATATGGTCAGCAAAAACCCTATCAAAATATCCACGCTGGATATTCAAGAACCCCCGAACCGTCTAACGGCCCGGGGGGAGAACACCAGCCCCCTAGAGCTTCCAGCAAGGTCAGGAATCACATTTAGTACAAGCTGGACAAAAATGAGAGCAAGCAAATAACCAAAAAACAAAGAAGCAGGACTTAGCTTAATTTTGCACGAACCTGGACCAGCAGACAGGAGCAAACAGAAAGGATCTGATTACAACGATGCCAGGCACTGGACTAAGGTTCCAGGAAGCTTATATAGCAACTCCCCTGGACTAACGACCCAGGTGGGTGCCAAACTGAGGAAAGACAATCCCAGTCATATCACTAGTAACCACAAGAGGGAGCCAAAAAGTCTAATTCACAACAGCGGTCACATGGGCGGCCGCGACCAATCACAAGCCGTGACATCATCTAAGGCCCTGAACGCGCTCATTCTTAGGAAGGAAAGCTGCCGGAAAGAAGCCGAGGGTGAGTATATTCCTATTAGGTATATACTCACCCTCGGACGCGCCCTGCTTCTTTCCGGCAGCCTTCCTTCTTAAGAATAAGCGCGTGAAGGGCCTTAGATGACGTCACAGCTTGTGATTGGTCGTGACCAGTCACAAGCCGTGACATAATTCTCAGGTCCTAAATTCCTAGAATGAGGAATTTAGGAAATGAGAATTACGTCACGGCTTGTGATTGGTCGCGTGGCGGTCACATGAGCGGCACGCGACCAATCAGAAGCTGTGACGTCATGGAAGGCCATAAACGCGCTCATTTTAAGCAAAGAAGGCTGCCGGTTACCAGCGGCGATGTCCAGGGGCCTCCGGAGAGGTGAGTATATCAATATTTTTTATTTTAATTCTTTATTTTACACTTAAATGTGGATTCCAATACCGATTTCCGATATCGAAAACATATCGGAACTCGTTATCGGAATTCCGATACCAGATTCAAAAGATCGCCGACCTCATGGCCGACCCCACACACAGGGGTCGGGTCGGGTTTCATGAAACCCGACTTTGCCAAAAGTCGGCGACTTCTGAAAATGGCTGACCCGTTTCGCAAAACCCTACTTAAATTAAAAATTAGGCTCTATGCAGCTTTAAATTGGTTACAGGGGTACACAGGCAGCATTGGTGTGGTCAGTGGAGGAAAATTGGAAGGAGGGACCGCAGGCAGACTTACTAGGCCTAAAATAAAAAAGTAGGCTCTATGCAGCTTTAAATTGGTTACAGGGGTACACAGGCAGCATTGGTGTGGTCAGCGGAGGACGATTGCAAGGAGGGACCACAGACAGACTTACTAGGCCTAAAATAAAAAAGTAGGCTCTAGGCAGGTTTAAATTGGTTACAGGGGTACACAGGCAGCATTGGTGTGGTCAGCGGAGGACAATTGGAAGGAGGGACCGCAGACAGACTTACTAGGCCTAAAATAAAAAAGTAGGCTCTATGCAGCTTTAAATTGGTTACAGGGGTACACAGGCAGCATTGGTGTGGTCAGCGGAGGACGATTGCAAGGAGGGACCACAGACAGACTTACTAGGCCTAAAATAAAAAAGTAGGCTCTAGGCAGGTTTAAATTGGTTACAGGGGTACACAGGCAGCATTGGTGTGGTCAGCGGAGGACAATTGGAAGGAGGGACCGCAGACAGACTTACTAGGCCTAAAATAAAAAAGTTGGCTCTATGCAGCTTTAAATTGGCTACAGGGGTACACAGGCAGCATTGGTGTGGTCAGCGGAGGACAATTGGAAGGAGTGGCAGACACAGTTTGTACAGCCAAAAAAGTAAAAGAAAAAATGCAGTTAAAAAAAGGTTACAGGAGTACGCAGGCGGCCAGCTTTGTTCAGTGGAGGACAACTGTAAGGAGTGTCTGACACAGTTAGTAGGCCAAAACAATAAAGTGAGGTTAACGTCTGGCCAAAAAAAAAAAATTAACAAATAAACAGGTGGCATAACTAGGTACAGGGGTGGGCTCCTCTGTTGACTTGCAGACAGTGGTAGTGGGCGCAAAGTATTTACTGGTATAAATGTAGGACAGAGCCCCTGAATATTTTTACTAGCAACAATCATGTCAACAAATTGTTGTTGGCAGTGCCATTGAAGGATTTAACAGCACAGACTACACAGTGGTGGAGCAGAGAGAGATAATTTAGCAAGTGGTAGAGCACAGTTTGAGCTGGGGGGGACACTCTCTCGTGGGCGGCGGTACTGGCCCAAGGCCCCGCATGTTACGACGGTGTGTCTGACATTGGGTGTGCACCACCACCGCCAGAGACACTTCATTGTACTATGAGGGACCCTGTGCCAGTGCCGTCAGCCAAAAGTGGGCACACCCACCTGTTCAGCCAAACGGCACTCGCACGGGTGCTTTTGCCAAGTGGTGACCACGGCCCCGTGGGGGAGTCAGCCCTTTTAGGGAGGTGTAAAAATGGCCTATGGTGGACATACAGCAGCTGCAAATGGAGAAATTGGAGCAGTCAGTAAGACGAGTCCAAAAGCAAGACCTTTTTACAGGAAAGCTAGGTGTCAGCAGGGAAAGGTGGGGCAAAATAATTAGAAATCCATGATTGGTTCATTTTAATGAAGGTTAGATCATCAACATTTTGGGTAGCCAGACGAGTCCTTTTTTCGGTCAGTATTAAACCAGCAGCACTGAATACTCTTTCTGGTAGCACACTAGCAGCTGGGCAAGCGAGCTCCTGTAATGCATATTCTGCCAATTCAGGCCAGGTGTCTATTTTGGATGCCCAGTATTCAAATGGGAATGACATGTGAGGGAGAACATCGATAAGGGAGGAAAAATAGTTAGTAACCATACTGGACAAATGTTGTCTCCTGTCACTTTGAATTGATGCTGCAGTACCTGTCGTGTCTGCGGTCATTGCGAAATCACTCCACAACCTGGTCATAAAACCCCTCTGTCAAACGCCACTTCTGATTTGTGCACCTCTAACACCTCTGCCATGTTGCCCCCTGAAGCTCGTGTGAGAAACATCACCGCCGCTGTGTGCTGGGAAGGCCAGAACCAAACGGTCTACAAGAGTTGCTTGTTTGGTAGCCAATATTTGCTCAAGGTTCTCATGTGGCATGATATTTTGCAATTTTCCTTTATAGCATGGATCCAGGAGGCTGGCCAACCAGTAATCGTCATCGGTCATCATTTTTATAATGCGGGGGTTCCTTTTTAGGATACGCAAGGCATAATCCGCCATGTGGGCCAATGTTCCAGGTGTCAATTCACTGCTTGTGCTGGGTTGAGGAGCACTTTCTGGCAAATCAACATCACTTGTCTCCCTCAAAAACCCTGTACCTGACCTTGCAACGCCACCAGTTTCTATTGCCCCCTGAGAAGCTTCCTCCTCCCATAAATATTCATCCCCTTCATCCTCCTCGTCCTCCTCCTCTTCGTCCGCCACCTCGTCCAGGAGACTTCCCGGACCAGACAATGAATGACTGTCATCAAGGCTTCCCTTGTCCTCGGCTGCAGACGCCTGCTCCTTTATGTGCATCAAACTTTGCATCAGCAGACGCATTAGGGGGATGCTCATGCTTATGATGGCATCGTCTGCACTAACCAGGCATGTGCATTCCTCAAAACACTGAAGGACTTGACACAGGTCTTGTAGCTTCAACCACTGCACACCTGACAACTCCTCATCTGCCATCCAACTGCCTGCCCGTGTATGTGTATCCTCCCACAAATACATAACAGCACGCCTCTGTTCGCACAGCCTCTGAAGCATGTGCAGCGTGGAGTTCCACCTTGTTGCAACGTCGATTATTAGGTGGTGCTGGGCGAGCTTCAAAGATCGCTGATGGTTCTGCATACGGCTGGAGTGTACGGTGAACGGCGGATGTGCGAGCAAAGTCTTCGCACCTTCAGGAGAAGGGCGGGTAATCCCGGATAACTTTTCAGGAAATACTGCACCACCAGGTTCAATGTGTGAGCCAGGCAAGGAATGTGTTTCAGTTGTAAAAGGGCTATGGCGGCCATAAAATTCCTTCCGTTATCACTGACTACCTTGCCTGCCTCAAGATGTACACTGCCCAGCCATGACTGAGTTTCTTGCTGCAAGAACTCGGCCAGAACTTCCGTGGTGTGTCTGTTGTCGCCCAAACACTTCATTTCCAACACAGGCTGCTGACGCTTACCACTAGCTGTTCCATAATGGGACACCTCGTGTGCAACACTGGAAGCTGTGGATGTAGTGGTCGTGTGACTGCGGTCTGTGGACGAGCTCTCGCTTCTGCTGGAGGAGGAGGAGGAGGAGGAGTGGCGAACGTCTACAGCCAACTGTTTCCTAGACCATGAGCTAGGCAGAACTGTCCCAATATGGCTGTCCCGTGTGGACCCTGCATCCAGCACATTAACCCAGTGTGCGGTGATGGACACGTAACGTGCCTGGCCATGCCTACTGGTCCATGCATCTGTTGTGAGGTGCACCTTTCTACTGACAGATTGCCTGAGTGCATGGACAATGCGGTCTTTGACATGCTGGTGGAGGGCTGTGATGGCTTTTCTCGCAAAGAAGTGGTGACTGTGTAGGTCATAGCGTGGCACTGCGTAGGCCATCAGGGCTTTGAAAGCTTCGCTTTCAACCAACCGGAAGGGCATCATCTCTAACGAGATTAGTCTAGCAATGTGGGCGTTCAAACCTTGTGTACGCGGATGAGAGGACGAGTACTTCCTTTTCCTAATGAGAGTCTCTTGTAGGGTGAGCTGGACTGGAGATCTGCATATGGTGGAACTAGCGGGGGTGGTGGTGGACATGGCAGACTGAGAGAGGGTTGGTGATGTTATTCTTGCTGTTGGCCTACAAACAGTGTTTCCTACCAAGAACCTGTTGATTCCCTGACTGCTTTGGCCTTGCGACGATACCTCCACATTTGCTGCTGGTGGTGTCCTAACCGGTGGGCTTACAGTGAGGGAAGGAATGTAGTGTTGCTGACTAGCTTCATTGTGAGCGGATGCAACAACGTTACGGGACGTTTGGAAGCTAGTCCAGGCTTGTAAGTGCATGGTGGTTAAATGTCGACGCATGCAAGTTGTATTTAAACTTTTGACATTCTGACCTCTGCTAAAGGTCCTTGAGCATTTCTTACAGATCACTTTGCACTGATCATTTGGATCTTGGTTAAAAAATTGCCAGACTGCACTCTTCCTACTATTGAATACCTTTTCAGGCATTGCACACTGTGCTACTTTAACTGGATGGCCATGCTGTCCTACAACTGTTTTTGGTTTTGACACATGTTTTTGGCCAGATACGGGCCTGCCAGATGAAAGCTGTTGCGATGTTGATGCCCGCTGCGGCTCCTCCTCCTCCGCTTCAGAGCTACTGCCAGCAGCACCATGTTCCACCAATGGCTGCCAATCGGGGTCAACAACTGGGTCATCTATCACCTCCTCTTCTATGTCCTGTGCACCTTCCTCTGTGTCACCGTGTAAGCCGTTGCTATAGCGTTCAAGACGGGGCACCATAGTCTCATCAGGGTCAGATTCTGGCTCAGTACACTGCGAGGGCAATGTTGTGATCTGAGTCAATGGAACAGCATAATGATCTAGCTGTGGCTGTGCATCTGTGCACTCCATGTCCGATTCATCTTGTAATGGGCATGGCCTGTTAACAATTTCCCTTTCTAACCCAGGCACGGTATGTGTAAAGAGCTCCATGGAGTAACCTGTTGTGTCGCCTGACGCATCCTTCACTGTTGTTCTGGGTGAAGGACACAAGGAAGCGACTTGTTCCTGACCGGGAGCATCCACTGACGACGCGCTGCTTTTAAATTTTGCACTTTCCAAAGAGGAGGCGAAAGAGCTAGAGGCAGAGTCAGCAAGGAAAGCCAAAACTTTTTCCTGCTGCTCCGGCTTTAAAAGCGGTTTTCCTACTCCCAGAAAAGGGAGCGTTCGAGGCCTTGTGTAGCCAGACTATGACGCTGGCTCAACAACTCGAGACTTAGGTGCTATATTGCTTTTCCCACGACCACCTGATGCTCCACGACCACCACCACTACCGTTATATGGTACTGTAAAACAAGGTAGAAGGTGTACGTAAACTTGTTGTGAATTTAAATCTCCCTTTATAGGTGTGGGAGACTGCTGGGAAAATCAGGCCCACTGTATTACACTACAGAGTTTGAGTGTCAGAAAGTGGCTCGCAGATATGCCACAAACAGGACTGATGCAGATGTACTTAGTGGCAGCATTAATCTCCCTTTTTATTTGTGGGAGACAGCATAAAAAATCAGGCCCACTGTATTACACTACACAGTTTCAGTGGCAGACCGTGGCTGGCAGATATGCCACAAACAGGACTGAAGCAGATGCACTCAGTGGCAGTATAAATCTCCCTTTTTATTTGTGGGAGAATGCAGAAAAAAATCAGGCCCACTGTATTACACCACACAGTTTGAGTGGCAGAAAGTGGCTTGCAGATATGCCACAAACAGGACTGACGCAGATGTACTTTGCGGCAATATTAATCTCCCTTTTTATTTGTGGGAGACAGTAGAAAAAATCAGGCCCACTGTATTACACTACACAGTTTCAGTGGCAGACAGTGGCTGGCAGATATGCCACAAACAGGACTGAAGCAGATGCACTCAGTGGCAGTATAAATCTCCCTTTTTATGTGTGGGAGAATGCAGAAAAAATCAGGCCCACTTTATTACACCACACAGTTTGAGTGGCAGAAAGTGGCTTGCAGATATGCCACAAACAGGACTGACGCAGATGTACTTTGCGGCAGTATTAATCTCCCTTTTTATTTGTGGGAGACAGCAGAAAAAATCAGGCCCACTGTATTACACTACACAGTTTCAGTGGCAGACAGTGGCTGGCAGATATGCCACAAACAGGACTGAAGCAGATGCACTCAGTGGCAGTATAAATCTCCCTTTTTATGTGTGGGAGAATGCAGAAAAAATCAGGCCCACTTTATTACACCACACAGTTTGAGTGGCAGAAAGTGGCTTGCAGATATGCCACAAGCAGAACTGACGCAGAAGTACTTTGTGGCAGTATTAATCTCCCTTTTAATTTGTTTGAGACAGCCGAAAAAATCAGGCCCACTGTATTACACCACACAGTTTGAGTGGCAGAAAGTGGCTTGCAGATATGCCACAAACAGGACTGACGCAGATGTACTTTGTGGCAGTATTAATCTCCCTTTTTGTTTGTGGGAGACAGCTGAAAAAATCTGGCCCACTGTATTACACTACACAGTTTCAGTGGCAGACAGTGGCTGGCAGATATATATAAAAAAAAGGGACTGCACTACTATAACAATCTCCCTACAATGATCTCAGTCAGGACAATTATGGCAGCCAGCAATAAAACGGACTGCTGCACATAAAAGTGTGGACAAATAAACAAGATAACTGTGCAAGAAAAGAAAGAGCAGCAGGACTTTTGCTTTTAAAAAAGCAGTTGGTTTGCACAGCGGCGTACACACAGCAACGCAGCTATCAGGGAGCCTCATAAGCTACAGAGCTGATGCACTGAAATCTAGCCTCCACTGTCCCTGCAAAGAAAAGGTGGTGTTGGACAGTGGAAATTGCTACAGCACAAGCGGTTTTGGGGTTAATATTTCCTCCCTAACCATATCCATGCTTCTGACGAAGCTGCAGCAACCTCTCCCTATGCTCAGATCGGCAGAAGTAAGATGGCGGTCGGCGTGCACGCCCCTTTATAGCCCCTGTGACGCCGCAGAAAGCAAGCCAATCACTGTAATGCTCTAAGATGGTGGGGACTGAGACCTATGTCATCACGCTGCCCACACTCTGCATCCACCTTCATTGGCTGAGAAATGGCGCTCAAAGCATCATACGAAACGCGACTTTGGCGCGAAGATCGCCAACAGCAAGGCCGATCCCACGCTGGGATCGGATCGGGTTTCACGAATCCCGACTTTGCCAAACGTCGGCGACTTTTGAAATTGTTCAATCTGTTTCACTCAACCCTAGTCATAACTGGTACAGGAGGAGAGAGGACCCTGCCCGCGAAGGCTCACAATCTACAAGGGATGGGTGAGAATACAGTAGGCGAGGATAGAGCTGGTCATGCAGCGGTTTGGTTGATCGGTGGTTACTGCAGGTTGTAGGCTGGTCAGAAGAAGAAGGTCTTCAGGCTCTTTTTGAAGGTTTCAATAGTAGGCGAGAGTCTGATGTGTTGTGGTAGAGGGTTCCAGAGTAGGGGTGATACGCGAGAGAAATCTTGTATACGATTGTGGGAAGAGGAGATAAGAGGGGAGTAGAGAAGGAGATCTTGTGAGGATCGGAGGTTGCGTGTAGGTAAGTACCGGGAGACGAGGTCACAGATGTATGGATGAGACAGGTTGTGGATGGCTTTGTACGTCATGGATAGGGTTTTGTACTGGAGTCTCTGGGCAATGGGGAGCCAGTGAAGGGATTGACAGAGGGGAGAGGCCGGGGAATAGCGGAGGGACAGGTGGATTAGTCTGGCAGCAGAGTTTAGAATAGATTGGAGGGGTGCGAGAGTGTTAGAGGGGAGGCCACAGAGCAGGAGGTTGCAGTAGTCAAGGCAAGAGATGATGAGGGCATGGACTAGGGTTTTTGCAGATTCTTGGTTGAGGAATATTGATCCTTTCTCAGGCAACAGCATGGTGCTGATAAGGTTTATACAATGTTCTTTGTATATCATCAGAACTTGATAAATTGAGATAATTTAAGTGTAAAGATATCATATTAAACATATTCATAATCATCATAAACTGAATATACAAATGTCCTTTTTAAAATGCCAGGATTTTGGCATGTACAAATAATCAAAACAAAAATAAATAATTTTAGAACATTTCCCACCTTTAATATCACTCATGAAGTGTACAAATCCATTAAGAAACAAATAAATTGTTTTTAGTTGGGAAAAGAAAAATCCCAAAACAAAAATAATGCCTTTGCATAAGTATAAAAAAACACTTATTATTAGAGATGTGATTGTGTTCAAAATTAGCCAATCATATTCAAAGGAATGTTAACTAGTAGTCAGTAAATAGATACAATCATTTAAAGTGACTCTGATTGAAAAATTATATCTGTTTTAGTAGGATTTTCCTGGCATTTTTTATTTGCATTTTAGAGCAAAAGCCTTGGTCCATAAACAGCTTACAACATAGCAAAGAGACTTCATGGTTGAACGTTATCAATCAGGAAAAGGGTACAAAAATGTTCGAAGACTTCAGCATTATCATGGAAAACTGTGAAGATGATTATCCAGAAGTGTTTTAAATTTAGCACAACGGTGACATTACCTTGAACTGGATGTTTCTCAGAAACTGATGAAAAGACAAGAACATTTACCTGGGAGGCTGCCAAGAGGCCTACAGCAACATTAAAGGAGCTGCTACAATTTTAAGCAAGTACTGGTTGTGTACTGCATGTGACAACAATCTCCTGTACTACACAAAAAACATTTTTTTTTCTTTTTTGTGTAGTACATATTGGAAGGTGTAGCCCCCAGGGCTGGAAAGGGACAAAAAAGCAGCTCTGGCACACAAACCCCACCAGCCCACATACTAAAAACCTACTTGTATCATCCCTGATCAGCGAAAATTGCTTTACTTTGTCATGTCGCTCACCACTCTCTTAAAGGAGTTATTTGAATAGCCATATGTGAATAGAGCAGTAGTGCACATGATTGACCACAGCTATAATTATATGGTATTCTTCAGAGCTCTGATTCTCGGGATCATGGGGGTCCCAGCGATCGGATCCTTAGGGATTGAATTATGCCAAGTTTGGGTGTTATCCATTTTTATTTTATTTGCCCATAAGAATATAGAAAATAATAAACCAATAGTAATGCTCCCGAAGTCCAATGCTGCCTCTACGACAACAGGACAGAAGAAACGGTACAGTGCAGTTTATATATATATATATATATATATATATATATATATATATATATATATGTGATAATATAGATACTGAGAACTACATTAATCGACCTCCCCCTCACTTGACTTTCCCCTCTCCAGTCCATCTTTAATGCAGCAGCCAGGATCGTTTATCTGGCTAATCAGTATTCAAACGCGTCCGCTCTTCGCTCTTGGCCAGTCATTGTATTGGCTGCCCATACATTACAGGATCCAATTTAAACTGCTTGTTCTCACTCACAAAGCTCTCCACAGTACGGCACCCTGTACATTTACTCCTAACAAGCGACTTTCGACTAACATCTGCACTAATCCGTACCTCCCACTCCCGGCTCCAAGACTTCTCACTAGTTGCACCAACCCTCTGGAATGCTCTACCCCAAGAAACCAGGACTAATCACAACTAATACTGTTTTAAGCGTGCCCTATCTGTTTAGAGCAACCTATCACGTTCCCTAATTGAAGCCCTTTTAAATATATAGCCCGCTCAAGTTTTCTGAACATAAACTCTCCATCAAACTCCACCGCACTCAAAAGAACCACACATGCTGGCTGGTGACCAGCTCATGCAACCTTTATCTATCCCCATTCCCTCAAGATGGCTGGACCATCATTGTAAATAAGCACCTGTATTTTGTGTGTCCCCCCACCTCATTGTAGATTGTAAGCTCTTACGGGCAGGGTCGTCATTATTTTTGCTTAAATTATTGTCTTATCTTTAATGTTGTTACTTGAGACTTGTATATGAACTATTGAATTGTAAAGTGCTGCGGAAGATGTTGGTGCTATATAAATAAAGATTCTTGTTATTATTATATCAGACAGGAGAAGTGTTACTGTGTAGTGTATATACTGTATACAGAAGAATACAGATACTGAAAATTACACCCAGTATACAGGACAGAAGAAGTGGTACTGTGCAGTGTACATTTACACAATAATACAATTACTGAGAATTACACCCTGTATAATAATAATCTTTATTTTATTTATATAGCGCTAACATATTCCACAGCGCTTTACAGTTTGCACACATCATCATCGCTGTCCCCAATGGGGCTCCCAATGTAGATTCCCTATCAGTATGTTTTTGGAATGTGGGAGGAAACCCACACAAACACGGGGAGAACATACGAACTCCTTGCAGATGTTGTCCTTGGTGGGATTTGATCCCAGGACCCCAATGCTGCAGTGCTATCCACTGAGCCACCGTGCTGCCGTATACAAAACGGAAGTGGTACTATGTTGTGTATATATAGAGAATAATAAAGATACTGGGAATTACAATCAGTATACAGGACAGGAGAAGTGGTACTGTGCAGAGCATATATACAGAATAATACAGAAAGGTGAGAATAACACCCAGTATATAGGACATGAGATGTGGTGCTATGTAGTATATATGAATAATAATGCAGATACTAGGGATTATACTAGTATACAGAACAGTGCAAGTGGTACTGTGTAGTGTATATATACAGAATAATACAGACACTGAGAATTGAACCCCAAATAAAGGACACGAGATGTGATACTGTGCAATGTGTGTGTACAGAATAATACAGATACTGAGAATAACCCCCTGTATATAGGATAGAAGTGGTACTATACAATGTGTGTGTGTATATACAGGGTGGGCCATTTATAAGGATACACCTGGGTGGGCCATTTATAATGTTGGATCCAAAATGGCCGACTTCAAAATGACTTCCATGGTCACCACCCATTTTGAAAAGTTTTCCCCTCCCATATACTAATGTACCACAAACAGGAAGTTGATATCACCAACCATTCTCATTTTATTTACAGTAGGTGTATCCATATGCATGGCCCACCCAGGTGTATCCATATAAATGGCCCACCCTGTATGTTTTAAAGCAGCGGCTTTCACACCAGCATGATAACGAGGCAATGTCTTAAGTAAGTTCAAAAGGCCTTTATTTTCCAACTTGCTAAATAAACTCAAAGCTTTATCATCTGGTTTGTACCACCGTAGTTTTCTGGGGTGTGGTACTGGATTTGCCCAAGACTCTAGCGCCTGCACCACTGTAAGAATCTTGAGTGCGTAATGGCTCTGGTCTATATTCAAATTCACACAGCCCTGCACACACTCAGAACCTCCAGCTCTGCTGTAGAGGGAAAAACCACAGGCATACCCAACCCTTACCTGCAGGGTTAAATGTGAATTGTGACCATGGGCCACTAGCAAGACCCTTGCTGAAGGGAAAGATCAATCCCACTACCTTCCTAAAGATCTTTCCAAAAATAAAAGCCTTTATCAGGATTTCCTAAACCTAGCTTGGTTAATTTGCTTGACCCAGTCCACACTTACTTTTATTTTGTGTTGAAACCACAGCTGTTGCGGTGATTAGTGAGACATGGGTCCCCATCCAATTTATGTAGGACTGGCGTGACATTGTGATTTACACGGGGATAGAACCAGGTGCTGACATGATGAGCCAGTCGGGGCATGTGCTGCGCTGTCTCTCGGAGTCACAGCTAGATCAGTCAGTGTGAAAAAAAAGGTCAGTTGGATTACTACCTGGGGAGTTCCAATATGCATTCAAGAGGAGAACTTGACACAATGGTTAATGTGAACATGAGCACCCGGTGCCATCTCTGTGTAGACCACAAAGTCACACCAGTCCTTCACAAATCAGATGGGGACCCATGTCTCACTAATTTCTATATGAGAAATGTATACAAAATATTTCAGTATTTCATACCCCCCTCCCGTTCCCCACCATTTAAAAGTAACCTATGACAATTCATTATGGCACTATTTTTTTAACTTATAACTCTCAATTCATTTTTTAACAAGCTTTTTAGCTCATTTCACAAACAAAATAATCAAAGACAATACAGGAGCATGTATAAATAATTTTAATTTTATTAAAGTAAAATAAAGGTTTTATTTCATTTTATTTTATCATAAACATTTAAGTTTATTAGAGTAAAAATAAAGAGAGAGAACTACACACACTATGGCGCTCGCCACAAAGGGGGGGGGGACACAAGTTGGTGGCAGGGAGAGTGGGCAGTGGAATAGAACACCCCTAGCTGCTGGAACCACACAGGATCTGTGCCTATCCTGGGAAGGAAATGTAGGTAATAAAATATCGCAATGCGAATAAGGTGGACCGCGCTCAGGGGTGCGTGTACTATGATAATGGACAGTAGGAGGCTAACAATAGTATACGATAAATGGTACTTAGATCGCTACTCAATGCATACACCTGCTGTAGATGACATACGAATCAAAATGTCATAGATGTATATGCCGTATCGGCTATGCAGAAGGTGCTTACTGTGATTGCTGCGCTATTCCAGCGTCCTGAGTGGACCCCGACCTGGAGTCCGCTGTGAGGTAAGATGCGGCATCCGTGCAGGGCGGGGGGGTTGTTGAAGGAGGACTCAGCAGCTGTAGCGGTACCTGGGAGCCCTGGCCGAAGGCGTCCCTGGTAACCGCGAGGAGAAAAAAGATGGCCGCTAGCGCCGGCTCACTGGTGCCTACAAAGTGACATCACTAAGGTACGGAGCGGCGTTGGAGCCAAAAAGGTGGCGACAAACCAACGCGTTTCGAAGGTGCTCGGCCTTCTTCGTCAGGGTTACCGCATGTCTATACCTAGGCTCCCTTTATACGCTGCAAATAAGATGGAACCCCGCCCACGGTCCGCCTCCACATGAAATTACCTCGGGCAGCTAGAGTGTGTTCATAGGATGATGCAAGGGGCAACTAGAGTGTGTACACAGGATGATGCGAAGGGCAAGGCTCAGTATATATATGTGCCTGTATACGCCTATATATATCTATTTATATTTAATGCATCTAGGGCATGGCTGGTACAGGACCATAAAAACATTTGCAACCACATAGATAAGTGGTTACTGGTAAAAACTACTTTATTAGAAATACATAGTAAAAACAAATAACATCTGTTGCAAAAGCATAACGCTCAGGCACTTGTAAAAACTAGCTATTAAAAAAGAAGAAGCGGCTTGCTTGGAATAAAATATATATACACATATAAATATGTAAAATATGCTAAAAAGAGGGTACTGCTGTGACTGTGCGAGGACAACTGCGACAAGGGTGTGTCCCTATTATAGGAATGGGATGAGGTGGTGTCCCCTAAATTTCAATGTATATCCTTATTACGGGGATGAATAGGGGTAAAACACATGAATACCCTAGCAATTGTACGAAAGGGGAGGGGGAAAGGGGGGGGGTTGTTTGTAGAAGGGGTTAAAATAGAAGGATAAAAAGCTGGTATAGGGGTAGGTGAACTACAGCGAAGGGATCATTCCCCTGAGTTAGAATGTATAAAAATTAATTTAAAAAACCATCAATTTTAGAGAGCATATAATTCTAACTCATGATTAAGACCCCTCGGAGCTAGGCTATCCAGTGAAAATATCCATTGGGACTCGATCCTTGACATCTGTTTAAGGAAGTCCCCTTTTCTGGCATTCGGCTGGATTTTCTGGATGCCACAGAAAAATACATCTTTTACTTTCTTCCCATGATGCTCCACAAAGTGCCGTGATAAGGGGTGTCCCATGTATCCCTTCTGGATGTTAGTGAGGTGCTCCTTAATTCGTACCCTGAGTTCCCGCTTGGTTCGACCAACATACAGTTTCTTACAAGGGCACACAATAATATATATAACCCCCGTTGAGAAACAGGAAATTTTATTTTTAATCTTGAAGGACTTGGTATTACTACTATCCATAAACTGGATTTGGCGGGTTTTCTTGAATGTTGTATTGATGCAGTTGAAACACCTACCGCAAGGTGTAAACCCCACGTCTGCACTTGGGGGAGCTCCAGTATGCTGTGTTGACTTGTTGAGGGCTAATTTGCTTGTTGGGGCAAGAAGATTGCCCAAGTTTTGGGCTTTCTTGAAAACGAACCTAGGGTGCGGTGGTAGAAACTCCCCCACCACTTTATCCCTTGACAGGATTGCCCAATGTTTGCGTATAATGCTCTGGAACCTCCTGTAACCTGTGTGAAATTGAGTCACAATTGGTAGATTTTTTATTTGTTCAGAAATACTGGCCATCTCCCCCACTGTGGGTTTATTCCCGCCTATTATTGAATCTCTTGGTGTGTCCCTTACTTCAGTTCTAGCTCTCTCCAGGGCGGTTAGGGAATACCCTTTCTCCATGAATTGCTGTTTCAGGTATTCTGATTCGTACTCATAGTCCTTTATGTTCGTGCAATTTCGTCGGACTCTTCTTTTTTAATAGCTAGTTTTTACAAGTGCCCGAGCGTTATGCTTTTGCAACAGATGTTATTTGTTTTTACTATGTATTTCTAATAAAGTAGTTTTTACCAGTAACCACTTATCTATGTGGTTGCAAATGTTTTTATGGTCCTGTACCAGCCATACCCTAGATGCATTAAATATAAATAGATATATATAGGCGTATACAGGCACATATATATACTGAGCCTTGCCCTTCGCATCATCCTGTGTACACACTCTAGTTGCCCCTTGCATCATCCTATGAACACACTCTAGCTGCCCGAGGTAATTTCATGTGGAGGCGGACCGAGGGCGGGGTTCCATCTTATCTGCAGCGTATAAAGGGAGCCTAGGTATAGACATGCGGTAACCCTGACGAAGAAGGCCGAGCACCTTCGAAACGCGTTGGTTTGTCGCCACCTTTTTGGCTCCAACGCCGCTCCGTACCTTAGTGACGTCACTTTGTAGGCACCAGTGAGCCGGCGCTAGCGGCCATCTTTTTTCTCCTCGCGGTTACCAGGGACGCCTTCGGTCGGGGCTCCCAGGTACCGCTACAGCTGCTGAGTCCTCCTTCAACAACCCCCCCGCCCTGCACGGACGCCGCATCTTACCTCACAGCGGACTCCAGGTCGGGGTCCACTCAGGACGCTGGAATAGCGCAGCAATCACAGTAAGCACCTTCTGCATAGCCGATACGGGCATATACATCTATGACATTTTGATTCGTATGTCATCTACAGCAGGTGTATGCATTGAGTAGCGATCTAAGTACCATTTATCGTATACTATTGTTAGCCTCCTACTGTCCATTATCATAGTACACGCACCCCTGAGCGCGGTCCACCTTATTCGCATTGCGATATTTTATTACCTACAGAGTAAAAATAAAGTTTTTTTATTTAATTTTATTTAATTTAAAAACCACAACACAACAATGAAACCATAGAAAGTTCTTCATCCTGATGACATAGCTCACTGGTCTAGGACGCAGTTTTTTAAATCCAGCCGTCCTCAGAGTTTGTTCTCATGGAACTCCTGTGAAACGATTTCTTCTTTTTTCATGATGTACCTGTCGCATCAATCTCATTCCTTCAGGATTACCGCAAGTCCTATTATGAGAATAGATTTTTATATTAGTCAGGTTTTAGATAACATCAAAGTACAATTAGGAAATCCAATGTTTATAATTATCATGTGTCATACCTTGTGATAACTAACTGAACTCTGACATGATGTCATGTGTTTCAGTTTTTTGGCACCCACATTCAAAACCATAACCTATTTAAATGATACCTTTGTGACTTGTCACACATGTGGTTTTTCCTGAAGAAGTAACCATATACTTCAAAAGGCTTTAAAATAAACCACCTCCTTACTATATATCACTGGGATATACATCTCAATGTTGTCAGTAGCGTGGAATCTATCCACCAACTCCCCACACTTTTGATGTCTGATCGTCACTTGCTGACCCGTGGATCTGCTGCAGCTGACTTCGTATTATATGCCCTTTTAAATGGATTAAACAGGTGAGTTTAATCTGAGCATAATAATTTACTATATTCTCAGATAAGACACTATTTGGACTGATCTTTCCTATAGAGGCATTAGTTTGTCTATAAAACTTTTCCTAAACTTGAGAATGGGTTGTCTGCACAACACCAATGTCATGGACTGGAATGCTTCCTCTGCTTGAGGGTTCCACCGAACTATGGCCGATTGTCTTCCCTTTAAGAGATCGGTCAAAGGTACCTATCTCCCAGCAAAATTAGGTATAAATCACTGGTAATACCAAATTATGCTGATGAATAGTGTTGAGCATTCCGATACCGCAAGTATCGGGTTTCGGCCTATACTTGCGGGTATCGGAATTCCGATACCGAGATCCGATACTTTTGTGGTATCGGGAATCGGTATTGGGATTAATATCAATGTGTAAAAGAAAGAATTAAAAGAAAAAATAGGGATATACTCACCTCTCCGACGCAGCCTGGACTTTACCGCCGTAACCGGGAGCCGTTGTACCTAAAAATGCACGCTTGAAGGGCCTTAGATGACGTCACGGCGCTCTGATTGGTCCGTAGCGGTCGCGTGACCGCTACGCGACCAATCACAAAGCAGTGACGTCACCTAAGGTCTTTCAAGCGCTTGAAAGACCTTAGGTGACGTCACTGCTTTGTGATTGGTCGCGTAGCGGTCACGCGACCGCTACGCGACCAATCAGAAGCTGCGGACGTCTTCTAAGGTATTTCAAGCGCTTGAAAGACCTTAGGTGACGTCACTGCTTTGTGATTGGTCGCGTAGCGGTCACGCGACCGCTACGGACCAATCAGAGCGCCGTGACGTCATCTAAGGCCCTTCAAGCGCGCTTTCTTAGGTACAACGGCTCCCGGTTACGGCGGTAAAGTCCAGGCTGCGTCGGAGAGGTGAGTATATCCCTATTTTTTATTTTAATTCTTTCTTTTACACATTGATATGGATCCCAGGGCCTGAAGGAGAGTTTCCTCTCCTTCAGATCCTGGGAACCATACAGGATACCGTCCGATACTTGGTGTCCCATTGACTTGTATTGGTATCGGGTATCGGTATCGGATTAGATCCGATACTTTGCCAGTATCGGCCGATACTTTCCGATACCGATACTTTCAAGTATCGGACGGTATCGCTCAACACTACTGATGAATGCTCTTACCTGTTTCATAGTTTAGAGGCAAGGGCCAGTTTTGTATGGACTTGATTTTATTTATTTCAAGTTTGATAATCCCACAGCTAATCACATACTCCAATTAACTTCTCGAGCCCTACTGCACATTATTTTTAATTCACCATCAAGCACATGGCTCTGAGTGAATCCACTACTGCTTGCACCTGGGACAAGTGGGTAGACCCTTCATTACTATAGATGACAATATCATCCAGGTACGCTGATGCATACTACTGATGAGGCTCTAAAGTTAGATCCATCAGCCTCTGAAACATGGCCGGTGTCCCATGCAATCCAAATATCAAGATAACAAAGTGTTAGAGTTTAGTGTTATGAAAGCAGTGTTCGTCGACTCTGTCAGAAACACCTACCAGTGACCCTTGGTCAGATTGAGCATTGTGAAGTACTGTGAATATCCCAATCTCTCAATCAGCTCATGCACCCGTAGCATTAGATAAAGGTAAAATTTTGACACTTCATTCAATTTTCAGAAATCATTGCAAAATCCTCGTAATGATCCGGCTTTGGAATCCGTACAATGAGACTAGCCCACTCACTCCTGGACTCCTCAATGACTCCTAGCTGGAGCATTTTTTCATACCAAAACTTTTTCTCCTCTCATGGTTAGTGGTTGGGTGAAGCCACTTATTGCCAAACTACTGTGTTTTCTATTTTTAAATCATAATGACAACACAAAACATCCAAATGACCCTGATTAAAAGTTCACATACCCTGGTAATTTTGCTCTGATAACATACACAGAAGTTGACACAAATGGGTTTGAATGGCTACTAAAGGTAACTTCCTCACCTGTGACCTGTTTGCTTGTAATCAATGTGTCTGCATAAAAGCTTGGTCAGGCGTGACATCATTTGAAGTGTGACACCTTTTAAGTGTAACATCAGAAATATACCAGAATGGTAACCCATGGTATATTCTCCTTCATGCTGTCATGTCCTGATCCATCTGCTTTCATCCACAGGTATGTCTGAACTATCACTTAATCCAGAATACCCACTGCACCCCAGAATCTTATGTACTCCTCTTCCTCTGTTCTAACTGGTATGTCTGAACTATCTCTTAATCCAGAATAACAACTGCACCCCAGAATCCTTTGTACTCCTCTTCCTCTGTTCTAACTGGTACGTCTGAACTATCTCTTAATCCAGAATACCCACTGCACCACAGAATCCTATGTACTCCTCTTCCTCTGTTCTAACTGACCTCCTACTCTCCTACACACTTATTCGTTCCTCACACAACCGCCTCCAAGATTTCTCCTGAATATCCCCCATCCTCTGGATTCCACGCCTCAACACGTCCGACTATCCACCACCTTCGGATCCTTCAGAAGGAACCTGAAAACCCATCTCTTCAGGAAAGCCTACAGCCTGCAATAACCATTCTGCTGCCTCACCACCACCGGAGCTGCTGCACTCCCGACCTTCTGTCTCTTCCCCATTATCCCGTAGAATGTAAGTCCGCAAGGACAGGGTCCTCTCCCCTCTGTACCAGTCTATTATTGTAAATTTGTTTACTGTAAATGATATCTATAACTCTGTATGTACCCCCTTTCTCATGTACAGCACCATGGAGTTAATGGTGCTATATAAATAAATAATAATAATAATAAGCTGAGTGAGTTTCTTGGATCCAGACTCTTGCATCTTTCATCCAGCCACTAATGTTTCTGGATTGTGAGTCATGGGGAAAGCAAAAGAATTATCAACAGAAATTGTCTAACAGAAAAGTTAGTTGAACTGTATAAAACAGGAAAGGGATACAAAAAGATATCCACGGAATTGATAATGCCTGTCAGCAGCGTTCAAACTGTGATTAACCCTAGAATGCATGACGATAGAAATCTACACTTTCACATACCTGGGGCCTTTTAGGCCTGTTTGCAAATAACATGGAATAACTAAAAAAAAAATACTTTTCAAAGTTTATTTGAAATTGCAAAGTAAGGATGCATTCCCACTAGTGGCGCTGGGGTCCGCCAGGAGGGGATCCGTAATGGATACGCTCAGATTTCCTTTCCTGTACAAATATAACAATGCTTTTTTTTTTCTCTTGGCTCTAGATATTCCTGAAAATGTATACCACATCGGATCATAGCTTTCGCAGTTTGCCTTGGCAAGCATTTCGTGTTGCTTCGCTCCATTATGGTAGGCATTAAAAGTTCATAGCAAAATTCCATCAAGAATAGACATCTCTTGTCCTTCCTGTTGGACTTTTTTTTATCTTACTGATGCGATACGTTTTCCTTCTAAATTAGTACACAAAACTACCTCATCTACAATATCATTTGAAAAAAATTTACAGAAAACATCTTTTGTAATCACATGTAAACCTACTACAGGCCTAAAAGGCCACAGGTATGTGAATATGGGGTATTCCCAAAAAAGAGTTGTTATACCGAAATGCCTGTAACATAAAAATATATGAACAACTGGAAATTACTAACAACTATATACCTGAGGAATACCTAGAGTTTCAGAATTCTTACTAAAGTAATCTTGCATAAAATAGAAAACAATTAACCTAGCAGGCCTGCGAGGCCCCAGTATGCGTTCTAAGGTTAACAAATGGAAGATCAGGGGCTCTGTAAAAACAAAACCACGGTCAGGTAGAGCAACAAAAATGTTGTCCACAACTGTCAGGAAAATTGTTCTGGATGCAAAAAAAACCCCACAAATAACATCAGCTGAAATACAGGACTCTCTGAAAACTAGCGGTGGGGCTAATTCAAGATTCACAATGAGGAGGCAATTGAAGAAAAATAGACTGCATGGTCGAGTTGCCAGAAGAAAGCCATTACTGCACAAATGCCAATGCCACAAAGTATCTCGCCTTTTTGTAACAAGTTAATTTGGAGTGATGAGATCAAAATTGAATTTTTTAGTAACAACTAGTGTTGAGCGATACCGTCCGATACTTGAAAGTATCGGTATCGGAAAGTATCGGCCGATACCGGCAAAGTATCGGATCCAATCCGATACCGATACCCGATACCAATACAAGTCAATGGGACTCAGGTATCGGACGGTATTCCTGATGGTTCCCAGGGTCTGAAGGAGAGGAAACTCTCCTTCAGGCCCTGGGAACCATATTAATGTGTAAAAGAAAGAATTAAAATAAAAAATATCGCTATACTCACCTGTCCGACGCAGCCGGGACCTCAGCGAGGGAACCGGCAGCGTTGTTTGTTTAAAATTCGCGCTTTTACTTGGTTACGTGAGGTCCCGGCTTGTGATTGGTCAGGGCGGCCATGTTGCCGGGACGCGGACCAATCACAGCAAGCCGTGACGAAATTACGTCACGGCTTGCTGTGATTGGTCCGCGTCCCGGCAACATGGCCGCCATTAACCAATCACAAGCCGTGACGTCACGGGAGGCTGGACACGCGCGCTTTTCAAAATACGCGCATGTCCAGCCTCCCGTGACGTCCCGGCTTATGATTGGTCACGGCGCCATGTTGCCGGGACGCGGACCAATCACAGCAAGCCGTGACGAAATTACGTCACGGCTTGCTGTGATTGGTCCGCGTCCCGGCAACATGGCCGCCATTAACCAATCACAAGCCGTGACGTCACGGGAGGCTGGACACGCGCGCTTTTCAAAATACGCGCATGTCCAGCCTCCCGTGACGTCCCGGCTTGTGATTGGTTAATGGCGGCCATGTTGCCGGGACGTCACTGGAGGCTGGACACGCGCGCTTTTCAAAATACGCGCATGTCCAGCCTCCCGTGACGTCCCGGCTTGTGATTGGTTAATGGCGGCCATGTTGCCGGGTTGTCACTGGAGGCTGGACACGCGCGCTTTTCAAAATACGCGCATGTCCAGCCTCCCGTGACGTCCCGGCTTGTGATTGGTTAATGGCGGCCATGTTGCCGGGACGTCACTGGAGGCTGGACACGCGCGCTTTTCAAAATACGCGCATGTCCAGCCTCCCGTGACGTCCCGGCTTGTGATTGGCTAATGGCGGCCATGTTGCCGGGACGTCACTGGAGGCTGGACACGCGCGCTTTTCAAAATACGCGCATGTCCAGCCTTCCGTGACGTCACGGCTTGTGATTGGTTAATGGCGGCCATGTTGCCGGGACGCGGACCAATCACAGCAAGCCGTGACGTAATTTCGTCACGGCTTGCTGTGATTGGTCCGCGTCCCGGCAACATGGCCGCCCTGACCAATCACAAGCCGGGACTTCACGTAACCAAGTAAAAGCGCGAAATTTAAACAAACAACGCTGCCGGTTCCCTCGCTGAGGTCCTGGCTGCGTCGGACAGGTGAGTATAGCGATATTTTTTATTTTAATTCTCTTTTTTACACATTATTACATTAATGTTGTTGCGATACCCGATACCCGATATCACAAAAATATCGGATCTCGGTATCGGAAATTCCGATACAGCAAGTATCGGCCGATACCCGATACTTGCAGTATCGGAATGCTCAACACTAGTAACAACCATAGACGTTACGTTTGGAGAGAAATCAACAAGGCCTATGGTGAAAGAAACACCTTTCCTACTGTAAACACGGAGATGGATCGCTGATGTTTTGGAGATGTGTGAGCTACAAAGGCACAGGAAACTTGGTCAAAGTTGAAGGAAAGATGAATGCAGCACGTTATCAGCAAATGTTGGAGGCAAATTTGCAATCATCAGCCCGGAAGCTGCGCACAGGACTTACTTAGACGTTCCAACATGACAACGATCCAAAACACAAGGACAAGTTGACCTGTCATTGCCTACAGTAGAACAAAGTGAAGGTTTCCTGACCTCAATATCATTGAGCCATTCTGGGGAGAGCTCAAGAGTGCAGTTCATGCTAGACAGCCCCGGAATTTACAGGAACTGGAGGCTTTTTGTTAAGAAGAGTGGGCAGCTTTACCATCTGAGAAAATAAAAAACCTCATCCACAACTACCACAAAAGACTTCAAGCTGTCATAGATGTTAGAGGGGGCAATACAAGGTATTAAGAAATGGGGAATGTGAACTTTTGGTCAGGGATATTTGGATGTTTTGGGTTGTTATTATGATTTGAAAAGAGAAAACACAGTAGTTTGGCAATAAATGGCTTCACCCAATCATTAATCATGAGTGGAGAAAAAGTTTTGGTGTTATCATTCATATTCTCTGGAAAAAGAGAATATATTGTTTTGCCTAAAATACAAAGGAAATGTGTCATCCTTAACTTTACATGCCACTGCATATATTTATATATAATATATACACATAGGAGACACTGCGACTGGTGTATATACAGTAGGGGAAAAAAAGTATTTAATCAGCTACCAATTGTGCAAGTTCTCCCACTTAAAAAGATTAGAGAGGCCTGTAATTGACATCATAGGTAGACCACAACTATGAAAAGTCAAAATAAGAAACCAGATCCAGAAAATCACCTTGTCTGATTTGGCAAGATTTATTTTGCAAACTATGGTGGAAAATAAGTATTTGGCCATCTAAAAACATGCAAGATTTCTGGTTCTCACAGATCTATAACTTCTTCTTTAAGAGGCTCCTCTGTCCTCCATTCATTCCTGTAGTAATGGCACCTGTTTGAACTTATTATCAGTATTAAAGACACCTATCCACAACCACAAACAGTCACTGTAGCCCTGCACCAGGCTGGGAAGACTGAATCTGCAATAGGCAAGCAGCTTGGTTCGATGAAATCAACTATGGGAGCAATAATAATAAAATGGAAGACATACAAGACCACTAATAATCTCCCTCAATCTGGGGCTCCATGCAAGATCTCACCCCATGGGGTCAAAATGATCACAAGAACGGTGAGCAAAAGTCCCAGAACCACACAGGGGGACCTAGTGAATGGCTTACATAGAGCTGGGATCACCATAGCAAAGACTACCATCAGAAACATACTATGCCACCAGGGACTCAGATCCTGCAATGCCAGATGTGTCCCCCTGCTTAAGCCAGTACATGTGTGGGAGCATCTGAAGCTTGCTAGATAGCATTTGGATTATCCAGAAGAGTATTGGGAGAATGTCATATGGTCTGATGAAACAAAGAAGAACTGTTTGGTAGAAACAAAACTAGTCGTGTTTAGGAGTAGACAGAATGCTGCGTTGCATCCAAATAACACCATACCTACTGTGAAGCATAGGGGTGGCAACATCATGCTTTTGGGCTGTTCCTCTGCAAAGGGACCAGGAAGACTAATTTGTGTACATGAAAGAATGAATGGGGCCATGTATCGCGAGATTTTGAGTGCAAACCTCCTTCCATCAACAAGGGCATTGAAGATGAACCATGGATGGGTCTTTCAGTATGATAATGATACCAAGCACACCACCAGGGAGGGCAACGAAGGAGTAGCTTCATAAGAAGTACATGAATGTCCTGGAGTGGCCTAGCCTGTCTCCAGATCTCAATCCCATAGAAAACCTTTGGAGGAAGTTGAAAGTCTGTGTTGCCCAGCGACAGGCACAAAACATCACTGCTCTAGAGGAGATCTGCATGTAGGAATGGGCTAACATGCCACGAACAGCGTGTGCCAACCTTGTGAAGACTTCTAGAAAACATTTGACTGCTGTCATTGCCAACAAAGAATATATAATAAGATATAGAGATGAACTTTTGTTAATGACCAAATACTTACTTTCCGCCATAATTTGCAAAATATATCTTGCCAAATCAGACAAGGTGGCTTTCTGGATTTGTTTTCTCATTTTGACTCTCATAGTTGTGGTCTACCTATGATGTCAATTACAGGCCTCTCTCATCTTTTTAAGCGGGAGAACTTGTACAATTGGTGGCTGACTAAATACTTTTTTTGAGTATAGGAGACTCAGACTGCAGTATGCACATAGGAGACTATGATTGCAGTATATACATCATATAGGTGAATGTGGTGTATAACTCATATAGGTGGCTGTGACTGCAGTGTACAGAACACATAGAGGGATATGACTGCAATGTGTAGCCCATATGCGGGGACTGTGACTATGGTATATAGAACATATGGGGGGCTGTGACTGCAGTGTATAGAACATGTATGGGGCTGTGACTGAGCGATACCTTCCGATATTTGAAAGTATCGGTATCGGATTGGATCGGCCGATATCCAAAAAATATCGGATATCGCCGATACCCGATACCAATACAAGTCAATGGGACACAAATATCGGAACGTAATAGGGAGCGATCTGTTGTGGATTCTGTTTTTGGGCTCCCTCTGGTGGTTACAGCTGGTACTGGGTGACTTTGGTGGGTTGCGGTCTCTGGTTTCCACCTGTCCATCAGAGGCTGGGTGTTTCCTATTTAACCTGGCTTTCCTGTCATTCCCTTGCCGGCTATCAATGTATCAGTGTGTCTCTGTTACCTTTGCTACCTGCTCCTAGGCCTTCAAGACAAGCTAAGTCTGGATTTCCCTGTTTCATGTTTGCTTTCATGTTTTTAGTCCAGCTTGCAGATATGTAATTCTCTGCTGCTGGTTGCTCTAGTGGGCTGAAATTACCACTCATGTACCATGAGTTGGCACATGAGTTTAAGTAATTTCAGGATGGTATTTTGAAGGGTTTTAAGCTGACCGCGCAGTTCACCTTTTGTATCCTCTGCTATCTAGCTTAAGCGGGCCTCATTTTGCTGAATCTGTTTTCATAACTACGTTTGTGCCTTCCTCTCATTTCACCGTCATTATATGTGGGGGGCTGCTATTTCTGTGGGAATATTTCTCTGGAGGCAAGATAGGTCTGTGATTCTTCTGATAGGGGTAGCTAGATCTCCGGCTGGCGCGAGACGTCTAGAGTCCCCCCAGGAACGTTCCCCGGCTGCTGTTAGTTGAGTGTTGAGGTTCAGGATCGCGGTCAGCTCAGGTTCCATCACCCTAGAGCTCGTCCTGTTTTTGCCCGTGTTATGTGTTTAATTCCCTGCCATTGGGAACATGACAGTATAGCCGGCCTACAAAGTGTTAATTGTTTGGGCTGAAGCAGGAGAAAAAGAAGTGTTGAAGGGAAATTTTTTTTTTTTTTCCCTCAGAGTTTTGCTGCCTAGCCCTTAATTGCTGTCTAGCTGCTTCTTACCTCCTCTTAACCCTTGAATGGCTCTGACCTTAGCTGTTTAACATGGATGTCCAGAGTTTGGCTTCCAGCCTGAATAATCTTGCTGCAAAAGTTCAAAACATACAGGATTTTGTTGTTCACACTTCTATGTCTGAACCTAGAATTCCTATTCCAGAGTTTTTTTCTGGAGATAGATCTACCTTCCTGAATTTCAGGAACAATTGCAAATTGTTTCTTTCTTTGAAATCTCGCTCCTCTGGAGACCCTGCTCAGCAGGTCAAGATTGTAATATCTTTCCTGCGGGGCGACCCTCAGAATTGGGCATTTGCATTGGCACCAGGGGATCCTGCATTGCTCAGTGTGGATGCGTTTTTTCTGGCACTGGGATTGCTCTATGAGGAACCTAACCTGGAGATTCAGGCTGAAAAGGCTTTATTAGCCCTCTCTCAGGGGCATGATGAAGCGGAAGTATATTGTCAAAAATTTCGGAAATGGTCGGTGCTTACTCAGTGGAATGAGTGCGCCCTGGCTGCAAACTTCAGAGATGGTCTTTCTGAGGCCATTAAGGATATTATGGTGGGGTTCCCTGCGCCTACAGGTCTGAATGAGTCTATGGCTATGGCCATTCAGATTGATCGGCGTTTACGGGAGCGCAAACCTGTGCACCAGTTGGCGGTGTCTTCTGAACAGGCACCTGAGACTATGCAATGTGATAGAATTCAGTCCAGAAGTGAACGGCAAAATTATAGGCGGAAAAATGGATTGTGTTTTTATTGTGGTGATTCAGCTCATGTTATATCAGCATGCTCTAAACGCACAAAAAAGGTTGATAAATCTTTTGCCATTAGTACTCTGCAGTCTAAGTTCATTTTGTCTGTAACTCTGATTTGTTCACTGTCATCCATTTCCGTCGATGCCTATGTGGATTCGGGCGCTGCCCTGAGTCTTATGGATTGGTCATTTGCCAAACGCTGCGGTTTTAGTCTGGAGCCTCTGGAAGTTCCTATTCCTTTGAAGGGAATTGACTCTACACCATTGGCTATGAATAAACCACAGTACTGGACACAAGTGACCATGCGCATGACTCCTGTTCATCAGGAGGTGATTCGCTTCCTTGTACTGTATAATTTACATGATGTACTAGTGCTTGGTCTGCCATGGTTACAAACTCATAATCCAGTCCTGGATTGGAAAACAATGTCTGTGTTAAGCTGGGGATGTCAGGGGGTTCATGATGATGCACCTCTGATTTCAATCGCTTCATCTACTCCTTCTGAGGTCCCTGCATTTTTGTCTGACTATCGGGATGTTTTTGAGGAGCCTAAGCTCAATTCGCTCCCTCCTCATAGGGATTGTGACTGTGCTACAGAATTAATTCCTGGCAGTAAGTTCCCTAAGGGTCGTTTATTTAATCTGTCAGTGCCAGAGCATACTGCTATGCGGAATTATATTAAGGAGTCCTTGGAAAAGGGACATATTCGTCCATCTTCGTCCCCTCTGGGAGCAGGTTTTTTTTTCGTGGCAAAAAAAGATGGTTCCCTGAGGCCTTGTATAGATTATCGCCTTCTGAATAAGATTACAGTCAAATATCAGTATCCATTGCCATTATTGACTGATTTGTTTGCTCGCATTAAGGGGGCTAGGTGGTTCACTAAGATAGATCTTCGCGGTGCGTATAATCTTGTGCGGATAAAGCAGGGTGATGAGTGGAAAACCGCATTTAATACGCCTGAGGGCCATTTTGAGTATTTGGTAATGCCTTTTGGACTTTCTAATGCTCCTTCAGTCTTTCAGTCCTTTATGCACAATATTTTCCGTGAATATCTGGATAAGTTTATGATTGTGTATTTGGATGATATTTTGGTGTTTTCTGATGACTGGGAGTCTCATGTTCTACAGGTCAGGAAGGTGTTTTTTGGGGTACATTTTTTCTCCTTCTACTATTGAGATGGATCCCGTCAAGGTTCAGGCGATTTGTGACTGGACACAACCTACATCTGTTAAGAGTCTTCAGAAGTTCTTGGGTTTTGCTAATTTTTATCGTCGGTTCATTACTAATTTTTCCAGTGTTGTTAAACCTTTGACTGATTTGACTAAAAAGGGTGCTGATGTTGCTAATTGGTCTCCTACGGTGGTGGAGGCCTTTCAGGAACTTAAGCGCCGGTTTTCTTCTGCTCCTGTGTTATGTCAACCAGATGTTTCACTTCCTTTTCAGGTTGAGGTTGATGCTTCCGAGATTGGAGCGGGGGCGGTTTTGTCACAGAGAAGTTCCGATGGCTCGGTGATGAAGCCATGTGCGTTCTTTTCTAGAAAATTCTCGCCCGCCGAGCGCAATTATGATGTGGGTAATCGGGAGCTTTTGGCCATGAAGTGGGCATTTGAGGAGTGGCGTCATTGGCTTGAGGGTGCTAGACATCGTGTGGTGGTCTTGACTGATCACAAAAATCTGATTTTCCTTGAGTCTGCCAGGCGTCTGAATCCTAGACAGGCTCGTTGGTCGTTGTTTTTTTTCTCGTTTCAATTTTGTGGTTTCATACCTGCCAGGTTCAAAGAATGTGAAGGCAGATGCTCTTTCCAGGAGTTTTGTGCCTGACTCTCCTGGAGACTCTGGGCCTACTGGTATCCTTAGGGATGGGGTAATATTGTCCGCCGTCTCCCCAGACTTGCGACGTGCATTGCAGGAGTTTCAGGCGGATAAACCTGATCGTTGTCCACCAGAAAGACTGTTTGTTCCGGATGATTGGACCAGTAGAGTCATCTCCGAGGTCCATTCTTCTGTGTTGGCTGGTCATCCTGGAATATTTGGTACTAGAGACTTGGTGGCCAGGTCTTTTTGGTGGCCTTCCTTGTCAAGGGATGTACGCACCTTTGTGCAGTCTTGTGAAGTGTGTGCTCGGGCTAAGCCTTGCTGTTCTCGGGCCAGTGGGTTGTTGTTATCCTTGCCTATCCCGAAGAGGCCTTGGACGCACATTTCCATGGATTTTATTTCAGATCTCCCTGTCTCACAGAAAATGTCCGTTATCTGGGTTGTGTGTGACCGCTTTTCTAAGATGGTTCATTTGGTACCCTTGCCTAAGTTGCCTTCCTCCTCTGAGTTGGTACCTTTATTTTTTCAGAACTTGGTTCGTTTGCATGGGATTCCGGAGAATATCGTTTCTGACAGGGGATCCCAGTTTGTGTCTAGATTTTGGCGGACGTTTTGTGCTAAGATGGGCATTGATTTGTCTTTCTCGTCTGCATTCCATCCTCAGACGAATGGCCAGATGGAGCAAACTAATCAGACCTTGGAAACTTATTTAAGGTGTTTTGTTTCTGCTGATCAAGATGACTGGGTTGCCTTTTTGCCACTGGCCGAATTTGCCCTTAATAATCGGGCTAGTTCTGCTACTTTGGTTTCTCCTTTCTTTTGTAATTCGGGGTTTCATCCTCGTTTTTCCTCTGGTCAGGTGGAGCCTTCGGATTGTCCTGGAGTGGACGTGGTGGTGGACAGGCTACATCAGATTTGGAATCAGGTGGTGGACAATTTGAAGTTGTCTCAGGAGAAGACTCAGCAGTTTGCTAATCGCCGTCGCCGCGTGGGTCCCCGACTTCTTGTTGGGGACTTGGTGTGGTTGTCTTCTCGTTTTGTCCCTATGAAGGTCTCTTCTCCTAAGTTTAAGCCTCGGTTCATCGGTCCTTATAAGATCTTGGAGATTCTTAACCCTGTATCTTTTCGTTTGGATCTCCCAGCATCGTTTGCTATTCATAATGTGTTCCATCGGTCGTTATTGCGGAGGTATGAGGTGCCCGTTGTTCCTTCGGTTGAGCCTCCTGCTCCGGTGCTGGTGGAGGGAGAATTGGAGTATGTTGTTGAGAAGATCTTGGATTCTTGTGTTTCCAGACGTAAACTCCAGTATTTGGTTAAGTGGAAGGGTTATGGTCAGGAGGATAATTCCTGGGTGGTCGCCTCTGATGTTCATGCGACTGATTTGGTCCGCGCCTTCCATAGAGCTCATCCTGATCGCCCTGGGGGTTCTCGTGAGGGTTCGGTGACCCCTCCTCAAGGGGGGGGTACTGTTGTGGATTCTGTTTTTGGGCTCCCTCTGGTGGTTACAGCTGGTACTGGGTGACTTTGGTGGGTTGCGGTCTCTGGTTTCCACCTGTCCATCAGAGGCTGGGTGTTTCCTATTTAACCTGGCTTTCCTGTCATTCCCTTGCCGGCTATCAATGTATCAGTGTGTCTCTGTTACCTTTGCTACCTGCTCCTAGGCCTTCAAGACAAGCTAAGTCTGGATTTCCCTGTTTCATGTTTGCTTTCATGTTTTTAGTCCAGCTTGCAGATATGTAATTCTCTGCTGCTGGTTGCTCTAGTGGGCTGAAATTACCACTCATGTACCATGAGTTGGCACATGAGTTTAAGTAATTTCAGGATGGTATTTTGAAGGGTTTTAAGCTGACCGCGCAGTTCACCTTTTGTATCCTCTGCTATCTAGCTTAAGCGGGCCTCATTTTGCTGAATCTGTTTTCATAACTACGTTTGTGCCTTCCTCTCATTTCACCGTCATTATATGTGGGGGGCTGCTATTTCTGTGGGAATATTTCTCTGGAGGCAAGATAGGTCTGTGATTCTTCTGATAGGGGTAGCTAGATCTCCGGCTGGCGCGAGACGTCTAGAGTCCCCCCAGGAACGTTCCCCGGCTGCTGTTAGTTGAGTGTTGAGGTTCAGGATCGCGGTCAGCTCAGGTTCCATCACCCTAGAGCTCGTCCTGTTTTTGCCCGTGTTATGTGTTTAATTCCCTGCCATTGGGAACATGACAGCGATCCTGGATGGTTCCCAGGGTCTGAAGGAGAGGAAACTCTCCTTCAGGCCCTGGGACCATATTCATGTAAAAAATAAAGAATAAAAATAAAAAATACGGATATACTCACCTCTCCGACGAACCCTGGCTGTCACCGCTGCAAGCGTCTGCCTCCGTTCCTAAGAATGCAGAGAGTGAAGGACCTTCAATGACATCGTGGTCACGTGAGCGGTCACATGAGCGGTTACGCGACCAATCACAAGACCGTGACGTCATCGCAGGTCCTACACTCACTGCATTCTTAGGAACGGAGGCTGCCGGTTGCACCGCTGAGAGCCTGGGGCCGTCGGTGGGTGAGTATATCCATATTTTTTATTTTTATTCTTTATTTTTTACATGAATATGGATCCCGATTCCGATTTCCGATATCCCAAAAATATCGGAACTCGGTTTTGGAATTCCGATACAGCGAATATCGGCCGATACCCGATATTTGCAGTATCGGAATGCTCAACACTAGCTGTGACTGCAATGTGTAGATCGTATAGAGCCCTGTAACTGCTGCATACACTAAAAATTGTTCCATGAGGCAAGGACTCACTCAGATCCTAGAGATGGGGGAAGATGATAGGCTTCAGTGATTGCAGAGCTGGACATGCAGAGTAGCAGATTTCATGGGGATGCATGCCAGTGGCAGTGGTTTCAGAGATGGGTGCACAGGGGATAAGAATCCATGGGAGTGCAAGCTGGTGACGTACACCATTGACGCACACCGGCACCAGATGCACAATCTGTCCACAGAGAAACATCTTGATTCTGATACTGGCCAGCATCAGACTTGGTATCATACCTATGTGCAGTGATTGAGCATGATTCAGTGCACACTACCTACATGCAGGGAACTTAAAGGTCTGGTAACCAAGATTTAAGGAGCCTATGGCCTACAAATGGGGTTGACGGCTTACTTGGCAGTTCTGTGAAACATCCAAGTGGGCATCTGCCTGATTTTCCTTTTCAATCCCCATTCACAAGAAGCTATTTGGCCCATAGAGAGTTAAGACATTTAGTGGCTAGGGACCATCCATATTAAACGGTCACCTTGACGTGGTTGGATGGCTTTTGCACTATATGATCAAAAACCGCTCAGTACCTTTTACACTTTAAACATTTTGGGCAACAAAGAAAAAACAACGACAAAAAATTCCAATATAATCAATGATAGTAAATTAATTATTTTATTAAAGTGACCAGGTACAGAGGAACAGGGGGAGGGAGAAAGAGAGAGGAAGATGTACCCTCTCACACATGTCAAAGTAAGACAGCCCACAGAAACCAATTATATATCACAAAAGGCTATATAGGTATAAACTATGATAGAATAACCATTACAATTATTGCACATTAACCCCATATGGCCATAAAAGAAAAATCACGGCACCCTTCATATACTGAATAAGGCCATAGCCACAAGGGCTATTATAGTTACCAGTGGGACCGGAGGTCTGACTGTGGGCGTCCTTCCCGACGCGCGTTTCGGCGGTGCAGCCTTTCTCAAGGGATCATCCCTTTTTTTGATTTTTCTTTTATGGCCATATGGGGTTAATGTGCAATAATTGTAATGGTTATTCTATCATAGTTTATACCTATATAGCCTTTTGTGATATATAATTGGTTTCTGTGGGCTGTCTTACTTTGACATGTGTGAGAGGGTACATCTTCCTCTCTCTTTCTCCCTCCCCCTGTTCCTCTGTACCTGGTCACTTTAATAAAATAATTAATTTACTATCATTGATTATATTGGAATTTTTTGTCGTTGTTTTTTCTTTGTTGCCCATGTTATGTGCGACTTTTCTACTTTATGTCCCCTAGCATCACAAGATTGCTACATCTTTTATTATTGTGATGTTTGTTTGCATAAGGTTTGTTCACTTTAAACATTTTGCAGCAATATTGGAGTTCATGTATTCATTAATCGCAGTGTGCTGACGTATCGTGTATGTATGTGTTAGAATATTGGCCACATTTCTGCACTTCTGCATTAATTTAATACTAAAAATATGTGCGAGTCATATTTTTTCTTTTTTGTGTAGCACGTTCTTAACGTTTGCTGCAATATTGGACTTTATGTATTATTTAGTCACTTTGTGTTGATGCATCGTGTAAATAAACGATCTCCTATATTCTCCATTTGTCTAAGTTGTGAGCTAGTGTGGCTAGATGGAAACGTTTTCTTTACAAAGAAAAGCATTCAAGTCACCATATGCTTTTCTAAAACCTGCAGCGAGTCTGTCAAAAGCATATAAAAAATCTTGATATGGTCTGATGAAACCAACGTTGAAGTTTTGGGCCATAAGTCTGAAAGGCTGGTTTGGCATAAAACCAATACTGCGCATCACCAAAAGACCATCATTCCCACAGTGAAGCATGGTAGAGGCATCATTATGCTTTGAAACTGCTTTTTGGTGGCTGGAACTAGGGCTTTAGTCAAAGTGGAGGTAATTCAGAACAGTCACAAATTTCAGTCAATTTTGCATTAAATCTCTCATGCGTCCGCTAAAACGCTAAAGAGGAACTTCACCTAGCCAGAGTTCAGACTTTAATCCAATTGAAAATCTGTGAGCGACCTGAAGAGGGCTGTACACAGGAGATGTCCTCGCAATCTTAGAGATTTGGAGTGCTACCACAAGGAAGAGTGGGACAAGGCTTGCAGATTCTAGATGTGCCATGCTTATAGATTCTTACCTGAAAAGATTAGCATTAGCATACTTATGCAACCACATTATTTTAGTTTTTTCTTTTTTTTTACACACAAAAACTTTCTAGTTTATTTTTCAGTTTTTATATCTGCTATACATGAGGAGCAATAGCAGTTTCCATATTTACTTCTCATCCTCCTTCCTTTCCCTTTAAAGGAAGACATTATGCATTTCAGGGTTTAGATTATGGAGTAGATGCCTGCATCAAAACATAACCATGGATCACTTATTTAATGTTATTTCTTCATGAAAAAGTTTTTCTTTATTTCATAAATTATTTTTGGCTTTTCATCAATTTTTTACTATATTTAAAAATTAAAAGTGGCATTGAAATGTGAAAGCACAGCATTCAGACCCAAATTAACTTTGTAGTTTGGAAATACTGATTACTGCACACATATTTTATTACTAGCTTCCTAATAAACTGCAAAGATGGTTAATTGGAGAAAATGAATATAAATATGGTTTAAAAGTAAAAAAAAATATGAAAACAAACTCTATAGAAAGGATAATTAAATAAATATAAACTAAATGTAACTGTTCAATTAATCTGAATTGGTATAAGATTGTACTTTTGGAAAATAATGAAAGATGTTTGAATATGGTATAGGTGCATTCATACTGGTATTCTGGCATTCTGTATTCACTGTTAATTGAAATTATTTCAATGCTCATGGCTTCATATATAATTTTAGGGATAATAGTAAGTTGGGGCATGTTAAATATCTAATCTTCTTGTTTGGAGGGTTTAAATGATTTTAACATATGTGTTAGGCCTTTACCCAGAATGTTTCCCCTCTAGGGTGCCAACTTCCGCTGGTAGGCAAAGTTGCAGCATAAGGATTTATAAAGGGTCTATCAGGTACACACATGGTATATCCTATTAATATGTTTACATGTTTGCGGATTTTGTACATTTTATGTTGTTTGTCAGTGTATTTTTAATGTGATTTAATAAAAGTTACTTTTAAAATTGTTAGGTCCCATATGAGTCCCTATTGACTGAGACCTTACAACACTAGATATACATAGATTTCAGTTAATTAGCATTTTGTAATAAAATCAGTATTTTAATGAAAGCATTTAGTTATTGATATTGTCCACTTTCTAAATGCTGGTTCTTGTACATTATGAGCCTACTGTTTAGATGTAATGTACCTGTACTGTTTATCCAATGCCTGCTAAATCTGTGAAAAGAGGAACATCAGAATTTGCTTTCTTTTTTGTTTCAGTTTAGCTCAAAAGTTTTCCTGTAAAATATAACTTTACAATGAGGATCATTTTACTTGAGATGAGAAAGAATGAAACAAACATTTCTGAATTGAAAATTTTTCATGTCGTTCAAAACTTCGAAAACACCTTTCATCTTTTGAGGTCTCTTAGGCTATATGTACTCATGCATTTTTTAAGAGTTCACATCGGAATTACTATGCTGGAATGGAACTTGATACATTTTATCACTTAGACACCTTAGAAAGATATCAGTTGACGATGCTGCAGGGTGGTAACACGTCTGGTCATTGCAAACAATGTCCAGTCCTATCGTCGACGTGTAACTGGTGAATTATGAGGAAGGTGTGGTGGAGAGTTTCATAATGAATGATGGCTCCAAGATATGTTCTTGGGTTGAAGTCATGTCAGACATTTCATATACAGACCTTACAGCGTCAGATTTAGTGCATATTATATACAAGCAGTATATTAATAGCAGAATATGAAAAAGTGTTAGAAATGACATGTCGTAGGAGGGCAACTTGCTTACTCTGTATCTTTCTTAAGGATTAACTACATTTTTTAGGTGCTTCATATAATAATAGGAAACATAATATATTATATAACCATAGCTCTCTGAGGTATTAAAAGTAGAATTAAAATCATGACCTTACTGGGAACCTATATTTCCAGTACTTCCCTTGCCCATCACAGGACTTTATAATATTTAAATAGAACCTTTCGCCAAATTGTACTTGTTGAACAGGGCTTACAATTTAATAGTGGCTACGGAGCAGAACAAAACTTTTCTGTTTGTTTTTAATTTCGCCTCTCCATTGCAGAGATATAAGCAATCAATGTATTTGGCATTATTAAATTAAATTATTTAAGACTTTAGTGAAGTCCAAATTGGTGTTCTCACGGGTGTAAGTCTTCTCCCTGTATGAGTTGCTATATGATAACACCCACTTGGACATAACAAAAGTTAACTCAATAGGTCCTAATTACTTTGATTACAGCACCACAACCGAGAGGCGAAAATACAAGAAAAATGGACCACTCAGCTGACTCAGAGGTGGCCACAGGAACGCTTTCTCTTGTAAGTCCTTTACAGGTTTATTACGTTCATGCGGCATAAACAACAGTGAGGTAAAAATAAACACGGCTCTTAGTGTAAAACAGGAAAACAAAACAAAATGGTGTATCACAGTCCATACGTTTGTGGGGATCTACCCACTCTGGAGAAAACAGCATCCAAAGGTTCAGTTTTCCTTAACAGGACACATAGCACTGGTGCTCCACTCTTTAGGCCAACTGAACACTGAATGCCTCTGGAGGCGGACTATTTAAACTCCAGACCATACCCCAGGGAGGAGATAAGGTCAACAACCTCCCACCCACTCTATGGTTGTCCACAAAAACCCAGTCCTTAAAATGGCCGATTAACCCCTGTCAACACATAGTGTGCTGTAACAAACTTTTGGGTTTCAAATCACTGGATCTAATAGCCTCAATGAGAACACCCATTATGTCAGGGTTAGACGACTTTCTCAGGGATATGGGCTGCTTCCAAATGTCTTCTTCATGAGAAGGAAAAATTAGGTTTGTTGAAATGTAATGTCCAATCTTTTGTTCCACTGTGAGATAAGCCATTGCCAGATATGTTTGGTATCCACTTATTCCCACCTTTCCTCATTAAAACACACATGGATGCTCAATTGAACTGAGTTTACAAACGAACAAGCAACTTAAAGGAACCTGTTACCAAAAAATGCAATTAACCTGCAGATATGGGATTAATCTTTAGGTTACTAACGTTATTAACATGCTTGGACCCTCACTTAGCTTAACAATGTGGGGAGAAAATTAAGTTTATTCCCTCCAGTAGTGTCTGGGTTCCAGGACAGGGGCGGTGCCAACGCGGTTCAAGCTGTAAATGTGCACATGTCAGTCAGGACTGTTGGCTAAGTTACAGTCTCTGCTCTGTATTCTCACAGCGGTGACTAATATCACTCTGGCACTGACCCGTGACTGAAACCGAACACTGCGGAGGGGAATACATTTCATTTTCTACCCACAGCATTTGGCTAACTGCAGGTACTGAACAGGTTAGTAGTGCTTTTAACTTGCAGATTAACCCCATATCTGCAGGTTAATAGTGTTTTTTCTGGAGACAGGTTTCCTTTAATGTCTGTTGCCTTAGAACCAGTGGCGTACCGCCAATCGCAGCAGGCCATGCAACTGCTATAGGGCGAGTGAGCATTGAGGCGGGAGCGTCATTCTTCCTTGGCATATGAAGTCTCAGTGCAGCAGGCACGATGATGTAATTACAGCGCGTCACCTGTACTGAGATGTGCAGTGCTTCACTCACACGCTCAGGAGACTGAACCACAAGCACTGATTTTTTTCTTAATCAGTGATATGATGGCCATAATAGAGTATGGAGAGTGCATTATATTCTATGAAGGATGATGGGGAATGCATTATATTTTATAGAGGACCATTGTGAATGCATTCTATTCTATGGAGAACTGTGGGGAGTGCATTAGATTCTATGTAAAACCATGGGCAGTGCATTACATTCTATGTAGACCAAAATTGAACTCTTTGGCTGCCATAATACACACTATGTTTGAAGGCCAAAAGGCACTGCACATCACACCATGCCAACAGTGAAGTTTGGCGATAGGAACATCATGGTGTGGGGCTATTTTTCAGCCTACAGAACTGGCAATCTTCATATAATTTAAGGAAGGGTGAGTGGAGAAATATACTGAGGCATTCTTGAGAAACTTCTGCTGCCATCTACCAGAACTATGAAGATAAAATGAGGGGGGACATTTCAGCAATACATTGATCCCAAACAAATAGCCAAGGAAACTCTCAAGTGATTTCAAAAAAAGAAAATGAAAGGGGTTGTCCACTACTAGGTTAACCCCTTCTCATACCCCATGCTTGTCGCCAAAAAAATAAAAAACTTATATTCACCTCCCTCATGTGCTGGCTTAGTTCCAGCCCTATATAATAACAAACTTGGCACTCGTATGTGAAAAATTGGACTTCCTTTTATTGTGCATCCAGACAAAAAAAAATTGTGAACGTTTTTGGTCCATCATAGGACCTTCATCAGAACATTCTATAAAATAAGTTGGATATGAGGAAATCTCTGAATGAGAAAAAGAGCATCCGAATAGGTGGAGCCTGCTATTCTAGGTATATGCTGGAAAACTGCTGGGTACCGCAAGGCGAGGAAAAGCGCATCACTCTGGGGCAACCTTTTTGCAAGCGAAAAGCTCGATGTGCCCAGGTCCGTAGTGCAGGGATACCGTCATGCAGGAAATTAGTTCCAGCACTGTCAACATTCATGGCTCGGGGGCTAATGTGCTGTTGTATGACACGTGAGCCCGGTCAAATCAGCGCTGGCTTCACTGTTCCCACCTTTGTACGAATTGAACATGAAGAAGAAGTCCAGGCTATGGCTGATGTTTGACTTCCTCTTCATGTTCAATTCAACAGAAGGCAGGGACAGTGATGCCAGAGCTGACTGGGCACCAGGGTTACGTGTCACAACAACCACATGAGGAGCCCCAGGGTGAGCGAGTGCTGAAACCACAGAAACGGTGCGGGTACGGGAAGTAAGTATAAGCTTTTTTATTTCATCGAGGGCAAGCTTGGACAAGGTGTTGACCAAATAGTGGACAACATCTTTAAGCTGCTAGAACTGCCCTGGCAATCACCAGACATAAATCCTATAGAAAATTGATGGAGGGAACTAAAACTCAGAATTTATAGGAGGAGCCCACAGAACCATCAACATTTGAAGGGTTTAATTCAATTTCAGTAAGTGTGTTCAATACTTTTCCCCTGTGTCATTTCTCATTATTACACATAGCTTAATTTATGGGCATATATGATTTGTTTCCTTTGCCTCTGTGGATTGCATGGGTTGTTACTGACATCTGGTGAGAATTTCATGTAAAGAGCACCTTTAGAAATATATTTACTTAGAAAATCGTTCAATACTTATTTCACTCTTGTAAATAGCTTTTCTGGATGTGATAGGTGCCTTATTTCACTCGTCTGCTGTTGTCTTAGCATGAAAGTGAGGTAATAGACAGTTGGCTAAATGGGATTGTTCCTTGCTTTTTCTTTCTCTTAGAGTTCACACTGACATAGTTCTGGCTAATATTTATGCAGTTTATAAGGATCAAGATGTCTTGGATACCCTGCACTGCCAACTAACTAAGGGTACCGTCACACATTGAAATTTTCAGCGCTGCGACGGCACGATTCGTGACGTCGCAGCGTCGTATAATCATCGCTCCAGCGTCGTAGACTGCAGTCACACGTTGCAATCACGGCGCTGGAGCGATGCCGAAGTCCCCGGGTAACCAGGGTAAACATCGGGTAACTAAGCGCAGGGCCGCGCTTAGTAACCCGATGTTTACCCTGGTTACCAGCGTAAACGTAAAAAAACAAACAGTACATACTCACCCGTCGGTGTCCTTCAGGTCCCTTGCCGTCTGCTTCCTGCTCTGACTGAGTGCAGCCGTACAGTGAGAGGCGCAGAGCGCAGCACCGCTGTGATCTGCTCTCACTTTCCGGCCGGCACTCAGAGCAGGAAGCAGACGGCAAGGGACCTGAAGGACACCGACGGGTGAGTATGCACGGTTTGTTTTTTTACGTTTACGCTGGTAACCAGGGTAAACATTGGGTTACTAAGCGCGGCCCTGCGCTTAGTTACCCGATGTTTACCCTGGTTACAAGCGAAGACATCGCTGGATCGCTGTCACACACAACGATCCAGCGATGTCAGCGGGTGATCAAGCGACGAAAGAAAGTTCCAAACGATCTGCTACGACGTACGATTCTCAGCAGGGTCCCTGATCGCTGCTGCGTGTCAGACACAGCGATATCGTATGGATATCGCTGGAACGTCACGAATCGTACCGTCGTAGCGATGAAAATGGCACTGTGTGACGGTACCCTAACACTCAATATAATCTGATGTCTGCTGACAGTGTAGGGTAAACAGGACGTCTTAATCTTGATAAATCTGAGAAAGATTTGGTGGGCTTTCTCATTCTCTTTTTTAGAACCTATTATTTTGCTTGCATACATTTCTTCAAAGTCCAAATATAAACAATGTAGTGAATGCATAACATTTCTGTCCCATGATAATATCTTTTAGGGCTCACTTTCAATATATTCTTACTGATATTTACAGGAACAGTTTTTAAAATTGTATATAAAGATAGAAACAAAGGAAAGCTTTTAGTGAATAGGTTAAACAAAACATTATTGACTTCCTATGGACTAAAAGTCCCTAATATCAATTCAAATATATGTGGGAATTTATCATTTATGTTTTATATTTTTTATTTTTTAATATTTGTGTAATTATCATTCTGTTTACATTTGCTTATATTTGTCACCTCTGCTTATAATCTATATAGAGTAATTTGTAAGAGGAAGGAAATGATGTTCCACATGTGATTAAATACAATGGCTTTTGACAGATATGCGATTTTGCATGTCACTGTGAAATAACGCCTAAGGTGCCTTCTACCAATACTACTTTCCTGGAATGATTGTCCTGAAAGCCTTGTAGGATATTTTGTCTTTTGTGAGGAATATATCTGAGGGCCCTATGAGCTGACCTATGTACTTGAAGACATTGCCGTCATGGCTTTCAGGCACAAGTTGCCATTTCATATCCAGAGTCAAATAAAGGTAAAATGCAGCCTTAGGCAGGACTCTCATCCATACACTAAATGATTAGGGACATACATTCAATTTACAGTTTATTTTATCTTACCCCTATGTGTTCCCATTTGTACTTAGCATGCACTTTGCTGTTGGCATATTGTATACTTCTTTTGAAGATTGATAGTGTACAACGTACCTTCAGTATGCAGCTGAATTTTCATAGTATGCTAGTATGTTATAATGTGACAATATCTGTGTAATTTTATAGAACCACTTGTGTAAGGGTCTAAGTGAGTCAGACATGGTGTTTGGAATTTTTTTTTTCAATTTTGTAATGGAGCTTGTTAATTGGAGCTCTGGCAGATGACACTGAAGCGGAACAGAGAAGACCAGTCTTCAATGCTTTTGTTAAAAAACGCATTCAGCAGTCTGAATCTTTAATAGTTTCCATCCCTTTCAAAGATGCTACTTACTTTTGCTAAAAAAAAGTGACCAATTTGTTGCACACAATTCAGTGATTGTTTTGCGTGAGGACTACAGAGTTCCATGTGATCGCTGCCGAGTAACCTCATTCACATGGATTATCATCTCCATTTATAATCCACTGTGTGCAGAATTATTAGGCAAGTTGTATTTTTGAGGATTATTTTTATTATTGATCAACAACTATGTTCTCAATCAACCCAAAGGACTCATAAATATCAAAGCTTAATATTTTTGGAAGTTGGAGTGTTTTTTTTTTTTTAGATTTGGCTATCTTAGGAGGATATCTGTTTGTGCAGGTAACTATTACTGTGCAGAATTATTAGGCAACTTAATAAAAACCAAATATAATCCCATCTCACTTGTTTATTTTCACCAGGTAAACCAATATAACTGCACAACATTTAGAAATAAACATTTCTGACTACAAAAACAAAACCCCCCAAAATTAGTGACCAATATAGCTACCTTTCTTTATGATGACACTCAACAGCCTTCGATCCATAGATTCTGTCAGTTGCTTGATCTGTTTACGATCAACATTGCGTGCAGCAGCCACCACAGCCTCCCAGACACTGTTTCGAGAGGTGTACTGTTTTCCCTCCCTGTAGATCTCACATTTTATGAAGGACCACAGGTTCTCTATGGGGTTCAGATCAGGTGAACAAGGGGGCCATGTCATTATTTTTTCTTCTTTGAGACCTTTACTGGCCAGCCACGCTGTGGCGTAGTGGGAGGCATATGATGGAGCATTGTCCTCCATGAAAATAATGTTTTTCTTGAACTATACCGACTTCTTCCTGTACCACTGCTTGAAGAAGTTGTCTTCCAGAAACTGGCAGTAGGTCTGGGAGTTGAGCTTCACTCCATCCTCAATCTGAAAATGTCCCACAAGTTCATCTTTGATGATACCAGCCCATACCAGTACTCCACCTCCACCTTGCTGGCGTCTGAGTCAGAGTGGAGCTCTCTGCCCATTGCTGATCCAGCCTCTGGTCCATCCATCTGGCCCATCAAGAGTCACTCTCATTTCATCAGTCTATAAAACCTTTGAAAAGTCAGTCTTAAGATATTTCTTGGCCCAGTCTTGACATTTTATCTTATGTTTCTTGTTCAAAGGTGGTCGTTTTTCAGCCTTCCTTACCTTGGCCATGTCCCTGAGCATCGCACACCTTGTGCTTTTTGTTACTCCAGTAACTTTGCAGCTCTGAAATATGGCAAAACTGGTGGCAAATGGCATCTTGGCAGCTTCACGCTTGATTTTCCTCAATTCATGGGCAGTTATTTTGCGCCTTTTTTTGCCAAACATGCTTCTTGCGACTCTGTTGGTTATTTGCCATGAAACGCTTGATTGTTTGGTAATCACTCTTCAAAAGTTTGGCAATTTCAAGACTGTTGCATCCCTCTGCAAGACATCTCACAATTTTGGACTTTTCAGAGCCCGTCAAATCTCTCTTCTGACCTATTTTGCCAAAGAAAAGGAAATTGCCTAATAATTAAGCACACCTTATGTAGGATGTTGATGTCATTAGACAACACCCCTCCTCATTACAGAGATGCACATCACCTGATTTACTTATTTGGTAGTTGGCTCTCAAGCCTGAACAGCTTGGAGTAGGACAACATGTATAAAAAGCATCATGTGATCCAAAAAAACAACTTGCCTAATAATTCTGCACGCAGTGTCCTTCCATTAGGCCTCATTCAGACATTCTAGAATATTCATGTATCTAAAGACACCGATCATTCATCAGTGTTTAGGATCTGATTTTCATCATTGTTTGGCATGTGAATCAGTTTTTATCACCAGTGTTTCCACAATGATTTTTTCACTGATGAAAAATGAAAACTGCAAAGTTTCTTGATTTCTTTTCAATGTCTATCAAGGATCGCACACAGATTGAACATGGATGTCATCCTTGTGGTGTCCATGAGTTTGACCGGCCCATAGATTCTTATCAGTAATTTGATTCATAGATAGGATCAAAAACAAACATGTCTCCGTGATTTCCTGTGGACCACACAACTTGCATAAATACATGGACACAGACATTGGTATTTAGTAGTTACAGGTTCTATCCATAAAAACACAAACAGAACACGTAGATGTTTGAATGAGGCCTTAGTATGAATCTCATTAAAGGAGTTGTCAAGGACTATATTTTTTTTTTTACCATGGTCGAAAAACAAACAAGCAGGTATTGGCTAAAATAGGCAACTACCTGCCTGTTTTGTGCAGCTCTGGCTCGGAGCGGTCACTGATGGCTCTTTCTAGCATTTCAGCTGATCCATGTCAACAGAGCAGCTGTTCTTCTAGGCTGCTCTGACAACATGATGTGACTTCTGATGTCATGCTGATTCATAGCTTGCTTACTGCCGTTAGGCAACGGGCAGCTGGCTGTCAATCAAGGGCAAGGAATGGTTGTGACTGACTCCTTCTTAAACTTTCTCAGACATCAGCATTTTTCTAGCATGTGAAGAAAAGGGAAATATTTTCGGGATTGCTAAATTAGTGTCTCCCTTTATACTATCCCCCTTTATACCATCATTGATTATCTCAAATGCCACAAAAATTGCTAAGCTTTTTCTACCACTTCAGTTAATAAAAATGGACAGCATACGGATTGTACACGGATGGCATTTGTGTGATTTTCACAGACTCATAGACTTTCATGGGTGATTTTAGTTCATGACTTGGATCAAAAATGGACATTTTCATGTTTTTTGCGCACAAGGGCCATAAAAAATATAGACGTGAAGAGCCCCATAGACTAGAATGAACAGAACGAGGATAGAAGTTGTATATGAAAAATTGAGTCCTGACTTGAGATTTTTTTTTCCAAAATGTCATTTAGATCAGTCTCAAACTATAAAAATAAACTAGAGGACTGGAAATCATCCCAGGAATTGATTCTCTCAATTCAAGTAAATATAATTAATCCTTTTTCCTATTTATACACAACATTTCCTGTATATTCATTTTAATATTTTAGTTAGATCTCTGTATAACAACCACTGAACATCATTTGCTATATAATTACAACAAGATATTTTTTGCATACCGCAAATAGCTGGAGGCTTAAATGGCAGGTTGCACTTAATGTGACATAGTACTGATACTGATACTGTTTGTGCCCCTAATTACTGTTACAGTTTGCAGTCACATTATATTATTGCGAATAATTAATGACCAAATAAATAGTTTTGACATTTCTACTGCTATCTACCTGTGCTGTGTGTTCCTCGTCTACTGGATGCTTCATCACTTTTATATGGTGTATAGATGATGGTGCACATTTTGTTATACCATAATCAATAGTTTCACTTCAAATGAATTGATTGAGCTGCAATACCAAATGCAACCTGTATACCAGTGAGGTGCTATTTAAAAAAAAGAAACCCATGTTGTATCTAATTCAACAAACATTTAATTTGTCTTTAGGCCAATGTTACACACGCAGTGTTTGTGTAAGTTTTAAAACAGTTTTTATTCAAATATAAAGAACCACATGGATTTCAGGTTAACTTCTACAACGTAATGATGGACACAATCCCATGAAAATTAGAACAATAGACAATTAACGGAGAATTTCAAAGTTTGAAGCATATCCCCTATCACAAAGATAGAGGATATCATACAAACTTGAGAATAAAAAGTAATGGCCATTTAAAAGGATTAGTCTTAAGTTTGAAAATTATCTCTATCCTTCAAGGGGTAATTTTCTGGTTGCTGAGGTTATGATTACTGTGGCCCCCAGTGATCACAAGAATCAGGATCCTGAGAAATAACTGGTAGTTGATAATGCACACTATCACTCCATTCACACTTAGGTTGGGGTCACAGGAGCCTTGATTCTCTCATGCAAGAGAATTGGCTCGATAATACTAATGACTCTGGAATCAAACTTTGATCCAAACTCGATCACAGCATCAGCTTTCTGTGATCTTATCCTCTCAGATGAGGGCATCCTAGCAGAGGTGTAGAGAAGATGGGGAACCTAATTTCTCCGTCTTGCCCATTGTCCGAAATCTGCAGATTATGGATTGTAGTAGGATGACATCTGAGTGAAGTCCGATGTTATACATGCAACCATTGACTTGAGCGGTGCGCATCATCTCATTTGTAGAGCAAATCACAGCATTCTGAGACTTTTTTAGACAGACCGATTTGAGCCTGTGTAAAAAAGAGGCAGATCTATTCTTCCACCTTATATTACATTGGTGTGAATGCTTTACGATAAAACATCTAGATACGGCTATCAAATCCTAAGTGATTGGAAAGCTATTGCCTATTAACCCCTTACTGACCTTGGACGGGATAGTACGTCCGAGGTCAGCTCCCCTGCTTTGATGCAGGGCTCCGCGGTGAGCCCGCATCAAAGCCGGGACATGTCAGCTGTTTTGAACAGCTGACATGTGCCCGCAATAGCGGCGGGTGAAATCGCGATTCACCCGCCGCTATTAACTAGTTAAATGCCGCTGTCAAACGCAGACAGCGGCATTTAACTACCGCATCCGGCCGGGCGGCCGGATATGAGCGCATCGCCGACCCCGTCACATGATCAGAGGTCGGCGATGCTTCTGAATGGTAACCATAGAGGTCCTTGAGACCTCTATGGTTACTGATCCCCGGCAGCTGTGAGCGCCACCCTGTGGTCGGCGCTTACAGCACACCTGCATTTCTGCTGCATAGCAGCGATCTGAAGATCGCTGCTATGTAGCAGAGGCGATTGAGTTGTGCCTGCTTCTAGCCTCCCATGCAGGCTATTGAAGCATGGCAAAAGTAAAAAAAAAAAAGTTTAAAAAAAATGTGAAAAAAATAAAACAAATATAAAAGTTTAAATCACCCCCCTTTCGCCCCAATCAAAATAAATCAATAAAAAAAAATCAAACCTACACATATTTGGTATTGCCACATTCAGAATCGCCCGATCTATCAATAAAAAAAAGCATTAACCTGATCGCTAAACGGCGTAATGAGAAAAAAAATCGAAATGCCAGAATTACGTTTTTTTGGTCGCCGTTACATTGCATTAAAATGCAATAACGGGCGATCAAAAAAACGTATCTGCACCAAATTGGAATAATTAAAAACACCAGCTCTGCATGCAAAACATAAGCCCTCAAACAAACCCCAGATCATGAAAAATGGAGATGCTACGAGTATTGGAAAATGGCACAATTTTTTTTTTTTTTTAACAAAGTTTGGAATTTTTTTTCACCACTTAGGTAAAAAATAACCTAGTCATGTTAGGTGTCTATGAACTTGTAGAGACCTGGAGAATCATAATGGCAGGTCAGTTTTGGCATTTAGTGAACCTAGCAAAAAAGCCAAGCAAAAAACAAACGTGGGATTGCACTTTTTTTTGCAATTTCACCACACTTGGAATTTTTTTCCCGTTTTCTAGTACACGACATGGTAAAACCACTGATGGTGTTCAAAAGTACAACTCGTCTCGCAAAAAATAAGCCCTCACATGGCCAAATTGACAGGAAAATACAAAAGTTATGGCTCTGGGAAGGAGGGGAGTGAAAAACGAAAACGGAAAAACGAAAAATCCCAAGGCATGAAGGGGTTAATATTTGATTATTTCAATTTTTGGAATACCCCTTTAAATAGCATTCACTTCAAATATGTATAATCTAAAAACATAGTATAGTTGTCCAGGTGTTAAAATCCACAATAAATTGAGCCAAGGTAGAATTTTGAGACAAACACACACAGAAAAAATGAGTATAAGGCCGGCGTCACACTTGGCGTAAGACAATACGCCACGTATTATACGTCCGTACTACGGCCGTAATACGGAGAAATGTTCCCAAAATATTGATCCGTAGTCAGGGTGTGTCAGCGTATCTTGCGCATGGCATCCTCCGTATGTAATCCGTATGGCATCCGTACTGCGAGATTTTCGCGCAGGCTTGCAAAACCGACATCTAATGGATTTATGTGCTCAAATGTTCGGGAAAACATATATACAGTATATATATATATATATGTGTCATTGAGACACATATATATATATTCTGTATTTAGATTTCATTCAGCGCGATATCTGTGAACAGCCGGTAATTCAATTGCCGGCTTTTCATTTCTCCTGCACAAAGCCGACAGGATATGAGACATGGTTTACATACAGTGAACCATCTCATATCCCCCTTTTTTTTGCATATTCCACACTACTAATGTTAGTAGTGTGTATGTGCAAAATTTGGGCACTGTAGCTGCTAAAATAAAGGGTTAAATGGCGGAAAAAATTGGCGTGGGCTCCCGCGCAATTTTCTCCGCCAGAATGGTAAAGCCAGTGACTGACGGCAGATATTAATAGCCAGGAGAGGGTCCATGGTTATTGGCCCCCCCGGCTACAAACATCTGCCCCCAGCCACCCCAGAAAAGGCACATCTGGAAGATGCGCCTATTCTGGCACTTGGCCACTCTCTTCCCACTCCCTGTAGCGGTGGGATATGGGGTAATGAAGGGTTAATGCCACCTTGCTATTGTAAGGTGACATTAAGCCAGATTAATAATGGAGAGGCGTCAATTATGACACCTATCCATTATTAATCCAATAGTACGAAAGGGTTAAAAAACACACACACACATTATTTAAAAGTATTTTAATGAAATAAACACAGCGGTTGTTTTAATAATTTATTGCTCTCTCAATCCATTTCCAGGCCCTCGCTTGGCAAAATAATAAACGCACAATATACATACCCTCAGCTGAACCGTCACGTCCCACGAAGTAATCCATCTGAAGGGGTTAATTATTTTACAGGCAGGAGCCCTGCAAATGCAGCTGTGCTCCGTGCCTGTAATCCCCGGCGAATGAATGAAATGTAGGTCATTGACCTACATTTCCTTCAGTCGCGGTGATGCGCCCCCTGGTGGATGTCCTCATATGACCTGGAGCGTGGGAAAAAGTTCCCAGGCTGCAATTCATGAGAACATCCAGCAGGGGCGCATCACCGCGACTGAATGTAAGTATAGATCACTGCTTTCCTTTCAGCACCCGGGGATTACAGGCACGAGCGAGTGGTTTATCGCAGCTTGTGCCTGTAATATTAGTTAACCCCTTCAGATGGATTTCCTCGTTGGATGTGATAGGACATCAGAAGGTATGTATCTTGTGCGTTTATTATTTTGCCACGTGAGGGTTTCCTGATGGATTGAGAGAGCAATAAATTATTAAAACAACCGCTGTGTTTATTTCATTAAAATACTTTTAAATCATGTGTGTGTGTTTTTTTTAACCCTTTCAAACAATTGGATTAATAATGGATAGGTGTCATAATTGACGCCTCTCCATTATTAATCTGGCTTAATGTCACCTTACAATAGCAAGGTGGCATTAACCCTTCATTACCCCATATCCCACCGCTACAGGGAGTGGGAAGAGAGTGGCCAAGTGCCAGAATAGGCGCATCTTCCAGATGTGCCTTTTCTGGGGTGGCTGGGGGCAGATGTTTTTAGCCACGGGGGGGCCAATAACCATGGACCCTCTCCTGGCTATTAATATCTGCCCTCAGTCACTGGCTTTACCACTCTGGCGGAGAAAATTGCGCGGGAGCCCACGCCAATTTTTTCCGCCATTTAACCCTTTATTTTAGCAGCTACAGCGCTGAAATTTTGCATATACACACTACTAACATTAGTAGTGTGGAATATGCAAAAAAAATGGGGATATGAGATGGTTTACTGTATGTAAACCATGTCTCATATCCTGTCGGGTTTGTGCAGGAGAAATGAAAAGCCGGCAATTGAATTACCGACTTTTCACTAACACCGCTGCGTATTTCTCGCAAGTCACACTGCTGGTCCGTGTGGAATCCGTATTTTTCTCGCCCCCATAGACTTTCATTGGTGATTTTTTTGCGCAATACGCTGACAAACGCAGCATGCTGCGATTTTCTACGGCCGTAGAAAGCCGTATATTACGGATCCGTAATATACGGCTGATAGGAGCAGCCCCATTGAGAATAATTGTGCCGTGTGTAATGCGAGTTTTACGGACGTAGTTTCTGCGCTCTTACGTCCGTAAAACACGCATGTGTGACGCCGGCCTAAGGGTGAGTTTGCACAATTAACATTTTTCTTAAAATAAATCTATGATAAAATGTATTTTCAATTAGAATTGTTGTTTGGATGTAATGGCAGACTTAACTCCATCCATGTTATGGTATGACAGCCAAAATCCAAAGATGTTCCTCAACAGGTAGGACTTAACCCCTTAACCCCCAAGGATGGTTTGCATGTTAATGACCGTGCCGATTTTTACAATTCTGACCACTTTCCTTTTATGAGGTAATAACTCTGGAACGCTTACATGGATCCTGGTGATTCTGACACTGTTTTCTCGTGACATATTTTACTTCACGTTAATGGTAACATTTCTTTGATATGACTTGTGTTTATATGTGAAAAACATGGAAATTTGGCAAAATTTTTGCAAATTTTGCAATTTTCCAAATTTTAATTTTCATGCCCTTAAATCACAGAGATATATCACACAAAATACTTAATAAGTAAAATTTCCCACATGTCTACTTTACATCAGCACAATTTTGGAACTAAATTTTTTTTTGGGGGGAAGATATAAGGGTTAAAATTTAACGAGCAATTTTTCATTTTTACACCATATTTTTTTTTAGGGACCACATCACATTTGAAGTCACTTTGAGGGGTCTGTATGATAGAAAATTTCCAAACGTGACACCATTCTAAAAACTGCACCCCTCAACATGCTCAAAACAACATTCAAGAAGTTTATTAACCCTTCAGGTGCTTCACTGGAATTTTTGGAATGTTTAAAAAAATTAACATTTAACTTTTTTCACAAAAAATTTATTTCAGATCCAATTTGTTTCATTTTACCAATGGTAACAGAAGAGATTGGACCCCAAAAGTTGTTGTGCAATTTGTCCTGAGTACACTGATACTCCATATATGGGGGTAAACCACTGTTTGGGTGCATGGCAGAGCTCAGAAGAGAAGGAGCGCCGTTTGACTTTTCAATTCAAAATTGGCTGGAATTGAGATCGGACAACATGTCGAGTTTGGAGAGCCCCTGATGTGCCTAACCAGTGGAGACCTCCCACAAGTGACACCATTTTGGAAAGTAGACCCGCTATGGAACTTATCTAGATGTGTGGTGAGCACTTTGAACCCCCAAGTGCTTTACAGAAGTTTACAATGAAGAGCAGTAAAAATAAAAAAAATCATATTTTTACACAAAAATGATCTTGTCTCCCCAAATTTTTTTATTTTCCCAAGGGTAACAGAAGAAATTGAACCCCAAAAGTTGTTGTGCAATTTTTACTGAGTACCCTTACACCCCATATGTGGGGGGAACCACCGTTTGAGCGCATGGCAGAGCTCGGAAGGGAAGGAGCGCCGTTTTGGAATGCAGACTTTGATGGAATGGTCTGTGGGCTTCATGTTGCATTTGCAGAGCCCCTGATGTACCTAAACAGTAGAAACCCCTCACAACTGACACCATATTGGAAACTAGACCCCTCATGGAACTTATCTAGATGTGTTGTGAGAACTTTGAACCCCCAGATGTTTCACTAAAGTTTATAATGTAGTGCAGTAAAAATATAAAATCATTTTTTTTTCACAAAAATTATTTTTTGGCCCGTTGGGCTCGGAAGGGAAGGAGTGGCGTTTTGCAATGCAGACTTTGATGGAATGGTCTGCGGGCGTCATGTTGCGATTGCAGAGCCACTGATGGCCCTAAACAGAGGAAACCCCCCACAAGTGACCCCATTTTGGAAACTAGACCCCCAAGGAACTTATCTAGATATTTTGTGAGAACTGTGAGCCCCCAAGTGTTTCACTAAAGTTTAAAGTTTAAACCTTAAACTATCTTGTATTTTTAATAACGTTTATTGTTATATGTCTGTTGGTATTTTTGTAACTCAATAAAATATTATGCAATTACTTTTGGACATAAACTCCATTTTTTTCTGCTTTATTAATATTGGTTGTAGGAGTGTCCTTGCTTCTCTGATTATGTCTTCCTGGTAGACTCCCCCACTGTGGTTGTGAGTATGTGGAAGAACTTTGGATTTTTATCTTTCATCTTGGGTTTGTTCTATTATAAAGTTTATAAGGTAGAGCTGTGAAAATAAAATATAATTTTTTCCCACAAAAAAGATATTTTAGCCCCCAAATGTTTATTTTCCCAAGAGAAATTGGACACCAAAAGTTGTTGTCCAATATGTCCTGAGTACGCTGATACCCCAAATGTGGTGGTAAACCCATGTTTGGGCACATGGCAGAGCTCAGAAGGGAAGCAGCACCATTTTACTTTTGCAACACAGAATTGGCCGGAATTGAGATTGGACGACATGTCGCGTTTGGAGAGCCCCTGATGTGCCTAAACAGTGCAAACCCCCAATTCTAACTCCAACCCTAACTCGAACACACCCCTAACCCTAATCCCAAACCTAATCATAATCCAAACCACCCCCCTAACCCGAACACGCCCCTAACGCTAATCCCAAGCCTAATCACACCCCTAACCCCAGCACACCCCTAACCCCAACACACCCCTAACCCTAATCCCAACCCTAACAGTAACCCTAACCACACCCCTAACCCTGACACACCCCTGGCAGCTGTCACACACTAAAAGATGCTTTTTATTGCAAAAAACAGTTTTTGCATCACATTTTGAGAGCTATAATTTTCCCATATTTTGTCCCATATAGCCATGTGAGGTCTTGGTTTTTGCAGGACGAGTTGATGTTTTTATAAGTACCATTTCCAGGCACATGACTTTTTTTATCGCTTTTTATTAGGGAGGCACAATTTTTGGGAGGCACAGTGAACAAAATCCACCAATTCATTAATTTCTTTCCACATATCATAAAATTGATAACGCAGTTTTATTCTTCGGGTCAGTACGATTACAGCGATACCTTATTTATATCATTTTTTATGTTTTGGTGCTTTTATACAATAAAAACTATTTTATATAAAAAATAATTATTTTTGTATCACTTTATTCTGAGGGCTATAACTCTTTTATTTTTTCACTGATGATGCTGTATGGTGGCTCGTTTTTTGCGGAACAAGATGTCGTTTTCAGCGGTACCATGTTTATTTATTTGTCTCTTTTTGATTGCGTGTTATTCCACTTTTCGTTTGGTGGTATGATGATAAAGCATTGTTTTTGCCTTGTTTTTTATTTAATTTCTTATGATATTCACTGAAGGGGTTAACTAGTGGGACAGTTGTATAGGTTGGGTCGTTAGGGACGCGGTGATACTAAATATGTGTACTTTTATTTTTTTATTTACATAAAGAGATTTATTTGTTGGAGCAATATTTTTTTTCTTTAGCAATTTTTAAAAATATATTTTTTCACAGTACAATATTTTTTTTAACTTTTTTACATTGTCCCAGGGTGGGACATCACTGTAAAAAGTCAGATCTCTGATCTGACACTTTGCACAGCACTATGTCAGATCTGTAATCTGACAGGCAGTATAGGAGGCTTATCAGCGCAGACTCTCAGCAGGCACTGAGAAAGCCACCTCCTTGCAGGACCTGGGAGGACCCCGTGGCCATCTTGGATCTGGGGGGCCTGCAGGGAGGAGATCCTCGGAACAACGCGATTGCGTAGTTCTGAGAGTCTCAGGGCAGCACGCAGGGAGCCCCCTCCCTGCGCTATGCTTCTCTATGCCACCGGAACGCTGAAATCTTTTTTGATTGCAGTGTTCCAGGGGTTAAAGTGCCGGGAGCGGTCCATGACTGCTCCTAGCACTTAGTCCCAGGTGTCAGCTGTGATAATCAGCTTACACCTGGACGCGCTCCCCCAGTGAGCATGGCTGATCCCGTATGACATACTATCCCATCCATGGGAATTAAGTCCCATGTCACATGGACAGGATAGTATGTCCGATGGCAGAAAGGGGTTAAAAAACCTCTGCATAAGTAAAATCATCTATGAGTGAGTGGAGAAAGGGAACAGCATTTGATACATTGTAGTTATTTTTTTGTGAAATTTTGGTGCGGTGCTATTCTGCAAGTGAAATTCTGCAACACATACAATATGTGTGAACTCAACCATAGTTTTTCCTTCATATTTTTCATTTCTTTTGATTCTTTCCAGCTTTAGTAAAAACTACTGTACGTTCAGTTTTAGTAGTAAAATTATTATTATCTATTTTTAGAGCTCCATTGATTCCATCGTGCTGTACATGAGAAGGGTTTACATACAAAATTCAAATATAAATTCCATTGAACAAACTAACAATGACTGACTGGTAAAGAAAGGTGAGGGCTCTGCCTTGAGTGCTTACATTCTGCAGGATAATGGTGAAGGAGACACTAAGTTAGGAGATTGCAACAGTTTCAGTGGTGGTGAGGTGGCAAGGAATCATTGCAGGCTGTAAGCCTTTTTGAAGAGATAAGTTTTCAAGTTCCAGCTGAAGGTTTCAAATGGGGTGGATAATCCAATGTGTTGTGGAACAAAATTCCAGAGAATGCGGTATACTCGGGAGAAGTCTTGGAAGTGATTGGTGAGGGATGTATGAATGTTGAGGAGAGAAGGAGGTCTCGGAAGGACCAGACTTTGCATGTTGGAAGATATTGGGTGACTAGTTCAGATGTACAGCTCTGGTAAAAAATTAAGAGACCACCACATCAAAACTCTAAACCCCATTGAAAACATCTGAAATGTAATCAAGAGGATGATGGATAATCACAAGCCATCAAACAAAGAACTGCTTAAATTTTTACACCAGAAGCAGTATGAAAGACTGGTGGAAAGCATGCCAAGACAAATGAAAGCTGTGATTAAAAATCATGGTTATTATTACACAAAATATTGATTTCTGAACTATTCCTGAGTTAAAACATTAATATTGTTGTTTCTAAATGATTATGAACTTGTTTTATTTGCATTATTTGAGGTCTGAAAGCATTGCGCTTTTTTTAATTTTGACCATTTTTCTTTGTTAGAAAAAAAAATAAAATTTACTGCTTGAAAATTCGGAGACATGTTGTCAGAAGTTTATAGAATAAAAGAACAATTTAGATTTTACTCAAAAATATACCTATAAAGAGAAAAATCAGACAAACTGAACATTTTCCAGTGGTCTCTTAATTTTTGCCAGAGCTGTAAATGGAGGAGATAGATTATGGATGGCTTTGTAGGTCACATTTAGCAGTTTGAACTGGATATGTTCTGGAATTTGGAGCCAAAGAAATGATTTACAGAGGGTAGAAGCAGAGGAATAGCATGGGGAGAGGTGGATTAATCGGTAAGAATAGTTAAGGGTGGACTGGAGAGATGCTGTCATGTTAGTAGGTAGGCCACAGAGTAGGATATTGCAGTAGTCGAGGCGGGAGATGATTAGGGCATGACTGGCATTTTAGTAGATTCAAGGTTGAGGAAAGGACAGATTTTGGAAATATTATTGAGTTGGAGGTGGCAGGTGGTGGCAAGAGCTTGAATATGCAGATTGACAGACAAAGCAGAGTCGAGGGTTAGTTGAAAGAAGGAGACTTTGGATATTGCAGAGAGTGTAGTGTTCAGTTTTATCCACATTGAGTTCTAGAAAGCAAGAGGAGAAGGACAGCAGAGAGGTTGATCTGAGTGTCATCAGCATAACCCTGATCAGTACTACAGTACAGTTAGCAACCCAAGGTTCCTCGTCTTCTTTCCCCTCAAGGGAACTATGTTGCCGATATGGCCAAGACTTAAATTCTCTGTAACTGATGCCTTGGAACTGCCGGGGGCACTCAGTTCATCTCATTTACTCTGTCCTGTCCTGGTCTTTTACCTCTCCGAGTTACAAACTCTGGGCCTCATTAGTAGGTGTCTTTTTACTGGACCCAGTCTCCTATCAAACACTGTGACTCTTGGTTACTTCTCTCCTTCCATCTGCCAGGATCTTGTCATACCTTGTTACAGTCTCCTCTAATATAAGGGACAACCACATCATGCTGCATTGCTCATTTCAGACCTTAGGTCTACTTTCAACTTCTTTCTACTTTTCACATTGAGCTCTATCTAGCTTTCTAACAAGAATCTGTCTCTGTCTTTTCAACCTAACCCCCCTAACATTAACTCTAGTCCCTAACATTAACTCTTGCTTTCTTGCTTTGTCAGGTAGCACACAATATTAACATCACAATTCACATTATACAACATAACATTACACTTGTACTTCAAGGTGGAACGCCGGGCACTTGTTTCTATTATACTTTTCCTCTGATTGTTCGTCTCCTGGATTTGGCTTACAAATACTGAGGTAAAAAAAATCACCAAACACTTAATCTATGTATGTAGCCTTAATGTATCTTTTCTAGCATTTTATAGCAGGTACAACCTAAATGTATGCAAATATAGTAGGCTAAATTTACCTGTCCTGAATTGCACGCAGACATCCATGGAATTCTCTTTAGCTGTCATGCCATTGCATGATTTATGCTTATCCTATATGTGTTTGTTAGGTGACTATGTGAATGTTTTTATATTAATATTATTATTTATGACATGGTTTGAATGCTGCCAAATTGTTTTTCCTCTCTTTACTGTCAGGATGCTGTCATTCTAGCTTTGAGTTTGCAAATCTGTCTGACAGTTTGGTTGCTAGGGAAACAGGCAACAACCTTAGTGCATTCAACTGGGGTCTTTGCATCTGAGCAAAATTAACAGTGAAAATACCATAGAAGAGAAGCAGGACAAAGGCACAGATGTATGACATTAGGTTGATGAAGCTGCACACACACCAGGGATTACGGGTGCCACTTCCAAAGAAAAAGAATCTGTATGTCCATAGAAAAGAAAGCGGATTGGCACATACCGTCCCGTGCAACAAAATCCTTTATTGTGACATCATCATACCAACAGAAGGCAGATAAAATGGTGGAGCAAATACAGACGACGATCATTTCACGCTTACATTGCGCTTCAATAGGTCATCAATTTTGTTGCACGGGACGGTACGTGCCAATCCGCTTTCTTTTCTATGGTAACACAGTGCAAAGGTTGCTGCCTATAATGGCTCGTGCAGACAACCGTAAAAATCAGATGAGTGTTACCAGTTATTTTGATGGATGGCACTCATCCCCATGTTATTCTATAGGGCCATGCACATGTCCAATTTTTTTCTTGGACTGAGTCAATCCAAAGAAAAATTACAGTATGAATAAATTACAATCGATTATCGGATTACTCTCAGCCTTCAATTCTGTGGCTTTGTGGAAAAAATTAGACATCACTGAAATTTGGCGCACATTGTAATCAAACTCTGTTGAGCAGAATTGGACTGATTTTCTCAGATGAGAGAAAAATGGTCGCATGACCCTATACTTAAAGTGCATGCAAAAAACATGGTTCATCAAAGCAATGAAGTTCTTGCATAAAATGGTATGAAAAGTTGCAAAAAAATGTTACCACAATTTTAATTTGTGATGAAGCACACACAGAGGTGGTGGCCCCTATTAAGATGTACGCCTCTTAAGGAATCTGGCATGTTTCACTCCAACACATCACCTTATCAAGACCAGTGTGAATAACGAATGAATCGGGGCCCATGTGTTTTAGCTTTATGGTGTTTTTAACCCCTTAGTGACGGAGCCAAATTTTTAAAATCTGACCAGTGTCACTTTATGTGGTAATAACTCTGCAACACTTCAACAAATCTTAGTGATTTTGAGACTGTTTTTTTCATGAAATATTATACTTTATGATAATGGTAAATTTAGGTCAATATGTTTTGTCTTTATTAATAAAAAATATCAAAAATTTGAGAAAAATGTTAAAAAAATTGCAATTTTCTAAATGTTAATGATTATCCCTTTAATCCAGATGGTCATACCACAGCAAACCATTAATAAATAACATTTCCCACATGTCGGCTTTACATCAGCATCATTTGTAAAATGTTATTTTATTTTGTTTGCATTTTAGGAGGTTTAAAAATGTAGCAGCAATTTTTCATTTTTTCAAGGAAATTTACAAAATTTATTTTTTTAGGAACTTATCCATGTTTGAAGTGACTTTAGGGGTCTCATACATTGGGAAACCCCCAAACGTGATACTATTTTAAAAACAGCACCCCATAACATATTGAAAACTGCTGTCAGGTAGTTTATTAACCCTTCAGGTGCTTTACAGGAATTAATGCAAAGTGGCATGACAGAAATGAAAATGTGTATTTTTACCACCTAAATGCCTCTAACTTCTGAACAGATTACTACAGCCGTCAGACTCTAAGGGTATGTGTCCACAGTCAGTAAACGCTACGTGTTTGACGCTGCAGCGTCAAACACGCAGCGTCCAGATGTTCCAGCATAGTGGAGGGGATTTTTTGAAATCCCGTGTCCACTATGCGTGGAAACCCGCACGCGGCGGGCCTGCGACTCTGGACATGCTGCGCGTCTTTTCAGATCGCAGCATGTCCGTACACCTTGCGGGGACGCAGCGTCCCCGCAAGGCATAACACAGAGCCCTATGGGATGGGGGCGATGATCCCGGATGTGTACAGTTAACACATCCGGCATCATCGCGTCCCAGAAGGGGGCGGGGCTTAGCGCCGAGCGGCTTCGCCGCTCCGGCAATACCGCCGGCCATCCTGAACGTGGACACGCAGCCTAAGGCCACTATTTGGTCATGAATTGCCATTGCAAACATCAGGACCACACAATCATGATCTGAGCGCACCAATTTGGATAAAGAGGAAGCCCCTACACTCTGTTAACCATGCATATGATGTAGTCACTATTGACAGCAGCATCTAAGGGGTTAAACAGATATGCAAGGAGCAAACACTGATTGTGGCTGATGCAGCAAGTTGTCAGCTATAGTGGACAGTCGACAGCTGCTGGATTGTCACCTGCATGGGGATGCTATTCTCTTATATCTCAGGTCAGTTAAAAGACGTATTGGCTGTCATAAAGGGGTTAAACGTGCTTTGGTAGTGTTATTTATTTTCTGCCTAATTATATTAAATGTTTCACAATAAATATAGTAATGAAATATGAATGAAAGTCCAAATTAAAAGATACCTATCATGTTCAGGTACGCTACTTACAGTGGGTAGCCCTTGAAGTGAAATAGTAACAGAAGATCTCATAGCTGTAAATATACAACAATTATGGTTATATAAATATTTAACTTTATAGTTTTAAAAAAATGCTAAAAATGCTGCTGGAGAAAAGAGCGCAATAGGGTCTTATCTGAGGTACAATTGATTAGATAGATCAGATTCTACTCACCAATTTGAGTCGAAGGAAAGGCTCATAGATATACTGTATCCTGCTACAGCAGATCCACCGGTCCACGTGTGACCAACAGAGGTGAAAAAAGGGGGTAAAATGTGGATTTACACTACCCTGCTGAATGATTCCAGGTCCAAATATGTAGCCATTAGATCGTGGATTTATTCAACACGTTTCAAAGTACAAGACTTCTTCATCAGGAAGATATTGTGGTGTAGTGATGAAGAAGTCTTGTACTTTGAAATGCGTTGAATAAATCCACGATCTAATGGCTACATATTTGGACCTTGAATCATTCAGCAGCGCAGTTTAAATCCATGTGTTACCCCTTTTTTACTTTATAGTTTTAAGCATTTAAGGTCTCAGTGAACGTTAGCAAGCATTAGAGTACTAGGTCATTATTGTTCAATGTCGATGTCACAACATGCTATTTTGTGATTTATTTTTCTTAAAGATTTTGTTTTTCCAATAATCTTTATTGGTTTTATAAATTTATGTCTCTTGAAACGTAATGCGCAAGTGTTGGTGGCCTGCGTATTCTGAAAGCCTTTTCAATCAAACAGTTCTCTTTAGTATTAGGAATCAAGAGAGAGATCCTTGAAGAAATATAACTCTTCAACTGAAAGGTCTGGACCGCCTCCGGGATCCCTCTAATCTTAACGTTATTTTTCCTTCTAAAGTCCTCTTAGTTAGCCAAGCTGGTTTTGAAGGAAGCAATGTCTTTTTGGATCTTATCTAAAGCCTGTATGGTAGGGTTGAGAGAATCAGGAGGAGAGTTCCCTCCAGTTAACAGACCTAGATGCAGTCCTTCATGTTTCATAAGGGGCAGAGGGTTAGTCCCATTTATTATAAGATCAGCATTAGAGTTACAGCATTCAGCAGGTCCCTGGTACAGTTTATCTTCAATACAGGCATTCCTATTTGTTTCCCCTGCATTAGATAGATTGATGCATGACTGCCCATTGCGTATAGGGTTGTTCTAAATATTTATAAACAATTAAAGTAGGGGAGTCTACAGCAAACCAACAACCAAAAGAACAAATCTACCCTTTAAAAACATCAATCTTTATTAATAATCCAGTATAATACAACACAGACTTTGGAATCCAGTATCCTGATTCCTGATTGTGGCTCTGTGACCTATTATGGCGCAGTAATCTAAGGTCCCCTGATGAGCCCCCTGAATGAATAAAACGGGGGAGAAACGAGTCGGGACAGCATATACATGAGCCGATGGATTCACATGGCGGCTATGAGGGAACATCTGAGGAACAAGGAGCTAAGTGGATAACTTGCATTGGGTGTAGTGTTATGGTGCAATCTGTGGCATACTAAGCGCATGATCTATTTAAATTAGTGATGTATATAACATCGGTATATCCCCAGTATCTGTGAATTAGGGAACTGGGAGTGTGGACCTGTACTGCCTATAAACTAAACAATATATGGGTGATAAGTAGTCTATCCAGTACTTTGGCTTTGATTAAAGCTCTAGCTAGAGATAATATCGTTTTTTGGGGATATCTCCCCTTTATGACAAGCGTTGGATATATGAATATTTCTCTCTTCTAACATTCATCTGTGGATTTATTAAAGTTCATGCCTTGATTTAGGACAAGTTTATATACTGTAGGGATGCTGGCTAGATAGATTCGTTGCCAATACGCATAAAACTACTCAGGTGCAGTTCTAGGTCTCTTTTGATCATTTTTTTATCCACTATATAACTTATTCAAGTTTTGGGTTATTAATATATTAGGTGCAGCATATAGCGGATTTGAGATTGCTTGGTATGTTACTATGGATCTAATTTGATCCATATATATGTTTTGTCCGTGGGTATTAGATTTGTAGGGATCACCTAGGGTAATAAGGGACAGCCGCCATTGAGCGGGGGCGCCATATCGATAATTTAGGGTGCCAACCTCCGCTGCAAGGAAGGTTATCAGACCTTAGGGCCTATTAGGGTCATTTTCATTTTTTATGTTTTTTTCATATTTTTTGTTTTTTTAGTGTTATTTTTCACATTTTGTTGATTTTTTCTATTATGTTATTTTGGTACAGAACTGAGATATAGTTATATAATATATATAATTATAGTTGTATTATACTGGATTATTAATAAAGATTGATGTTTTTAAGGGGTAGGCTTGTTCTTTTGGTTGTTGGTTTGTTCTAAATATGATCTTTAATTTTAAGTCTTGTATGTGAAGGGGTTAATGGTGGCACCTTGTGTTAGAATATGAGATGAGGAAACAGGTTGCAAGGATCTGCTATCTCCGGCATAGTGTGGGCTACGTGTGTGGAAATTTGGTCCAGACTACACGAACTGGTGATGCTTGTGCATAAAATAGAAGATTGGGTGAAGATTTCATGTGGCTTTCAGGGCCATTGTGATTTCCCACATTGTATTGGAGCCCTTGATGGGAAACACATCCAGGTGCGTAAGCCGCCGAACTCAGGGTCCCAATTCTACAATTATAAACAGTATTTCTCTGTAGTGCTGTTAGCTGTAGTTGACAGTCACTACAGGTTTACAATTGTAGATATTGGGGCCTATGGGAGAACGGGAGACTCTAGAGTCTTCAATTCTTCCATTTTTGGTCGGCGGCTGCGCAATAACCAGTTGGACCTACCACCACTACGTCAACTCCCAGGCTCCAATGTCCTTGTGGCAGATGAGGCCTTCCAGTTAACAAGGCACATCATGAGGCCATATCCCCGTCAAAACCTGGACCACTGGCGGTGGATCTTTAATTTATCACGGGCACGATGACTGTTGTGAATTAGACTTTTTGGCTCCCTCTTGTGGTTACTAGTGATATGACTCTGGGATTGTCTTTCCTCAGTTTGGCACCCACCTGGGTCGTTAGTCCAGGGGAGTTGCTATATAAGCTTCCTGGATCCTTAGTCCAGTGCCTGGCATCGTTGTAATCAGATCCTTTCTGTTTGCTCCTGTCTGCTGGTCCGGGTTCGTGCAAAATTAAGCTAAGTCCTGCTTCTTTGTTTTTTGGTTATTTGCTTGCTCTCATTTTTGTCCAGCTTGTACTAAATGTGATTCCTGACCTTGCTGGAAGCTCTAGGGGGCTGGTGTTCTCCCCCCGGGCCGTTAGACGGTTCGGGGGTTCTTGAATATCCAGCGTGGATATTTTGATAGGGTTTTTGCTGACCATATAAGTCATCTTACTATATTCTGCTATTAGCTAGTGGGCCTCTCTTTGCTAAATACCTAGCTCATTCTTACGTTTGTCTTTTCCTCTTACCTCACCGTTATTATTTGTTGGGGGCTTGTATCCAACTTTTGGGGTCTTTTCTCTGGAGGCAAGAAAGGTCTTTCTTTTCCCTTCTAGGGTTAGTTAGTTCTCCGGCTGGCGCGAGACGTCTAGAACCAACGTAGGCACGTTCCCCGGCTGCTGCTATTTGTGGTGCTAGGATCAGATATATGGTCAGCTCAGTTACCACTGCCCTATGAGCTGGTTTTTTGTGTTTGCAGACTTAGTAATTATTTCTAAGACCCTCTGCCATTGGGGTCATAACAGTATGCCAGGCCAACATTGAATGTTTATGCATTGCTGAAGTGGGATAATAAGAAAGGAAATTCTGAGTTTTTTTTTTTTTTCCTCTCTTCCTCCCCTTTACCTCTGAGTGGCTTGTGCTTGCTGCAGACATGAATGTCCAGACCTTGATTACAAGTGTAGACCAGCTTGCTGCTCGTGTGCAGGGCATACAAGATTTTGTTACCAGTAGTCCAATGTCTGAACCTAAAATACCTATTCCTGAACTGTTTTCTGGAGACCGATTTAAGTTTAGGAATTTCAGGAATAATTGTAAATTGTTTCTATCTCTGAGACCCCGTTCATCTGGAGATTCAGCTCAGCAAGTTAAAATTATTATCTCTTTTTTACGGGGCGACCCTCAGGATTGGGCTTTCTCGCTAGCGCCAGGAGATCCGGCATTGGCAAATATCGATGCGTTTTTTCTGGCGCTCGGATTGCTTTATGAGGAACCCAATCTTGAAGTTCAGGCAGAAAAAGCCTTGCTGGCTATTTCTCAGGGCCAGGATGAAGCTGAAGTGTATTGCCAAAAATTTCGGAAATGGTCCGTGCTTACTCAGTGGAATGAGTGTGCTCTGGCCGCAAATTTCAGAAATGGCCTTTCTGAAGCCATTAAGAATGTGATGGTGGGTTTCCCCATTCCTACAAGTCTGAATGATTCCATGGCGCTGGCTATTCAAATTGACCGGCGTTTGCGGGAGCGCAAAACCGCTAATCCTCTGGTGGTGTTGTCTGAACAAACACCTGATTTAATGCAATGTGATAGAATTCAGACTAGAAATGAGCGGAAAAATCATAGACGTCAGAATGGGTTGTGTTTTTACTGTGGTGATTCTACACATGTTATATCAGCATGCTCTAAACGCCTTACAAGAGTTGTTAGTCCTGTCGCCATTGGTAATTTGCAACCTAAATTTATTTTGTCTGTGACTTTAATTTGCTCATTGTCTTCTTACCCTGTTATGGCGTTTGTGGATTCAGGTGCTGCCCTGAGTCTTATGGATCTGTCATTTGCCAAGCGCTGTGGTTTTGTTCTTGAACCGTTGGTAAATCCTATTCCTCTTAGAGGTATTGATGCTACGCCATTGGCGGAAAATAAACCGCAGTTTTGGACGCAGGTAACCATGTGCATGACTCCTGAACATCGGGAGGTGATTCATTTTCTTGTTCTGCATAAAATGCATGATTTGGTCGTTTTGGGTCTGCCATGGTTACAGACCCACAATCCAGTCTTGGATTGGAAGGCAATGTCTGTGTCAAGTTGGGGCTGTCAGGGAATTCATGCTGATTCCCTGCCGGTGTCTATTGCTTCCTCTACTCCTTCGGAAGTTCCTGAGTATTTGTCTGATTATCAGGATGTATTCAGCGAGTGCAGGTCCAGTGCTCTGCCTCCTCATAGGGACTGTGACTGCGCCATAAATTTGATTCCAGGTAGTAAATTTCCTAAGGGAAGACTATTTAATCTGTCTGTACCTGAGCATGCCGCAATGCGTTCGTATATCAAGGAGTCTCTGGAGAAGGGGCATATCCGTCCATCCTCTTCCCCTCTTGGTGCGGGATTCTTTTTTGTGGCCAAGAAGGATGGATCTTTGAGACCTTGTATTGACTATCGGCTTCTGAATAAAATCACTGTTAAATTTCAGTATCCTTTGCCTCTGTTGTCGGACTTGTTTGCCCGGATTAAAGGTGCCAAGTGGTTCACCAAGATAGATCTTCGTGTTGCGTACAACCTTGTGCGCATTAAGCAAGGAGATGAATGGAAGACAGCATTTAATACGCCCGAAGGTCATTTTGAGTACTTGGTGATGCCTTTTGGGCTCTCTAATGCTCCCTCAGTGTTTCAGTCCTTTATGCATGATATTTTCCGGAAGTATCTGGATAAATTTATGATTGTTTATCTGGAGGATATTCTGGTTTTCTCTGAAGATTGGGACTCACATGTGGAGCAGGTCAGGATGGTGTTTCAGGTTTTGCGTGAGAATGCTTTGTTTGTTAAGGGCTCAAAGTGTCTCTTTGGAGTACAGAAGGTTCCCTTTTTGGGGTTTATTTTTTCCCCTTCTGCTGTGGAGATGGACCCAGTCAAGGTCCGAGCTATTCATGACTGGACTCAACCCACGTCAGTTAAGAGTCTTCAGAAGTTCTTGGGTTTTGCTAACTTCTAACGTCGTTTTATCGCTAATTTTTCTAGCGTTGTTAAACCTTTGACGGATATGACCAAGAAAGGTTCTGATGTTGCTAACTGGGCTCCTGCAGCCGTGGAGGCGTTCCAAGAGTTGAAGCGCCGGTTTACTTCGGCGCCTGTTTTGTGCCAGCCTGATGTCTCACTTCCCTTTCAGGTCGAAGTGGATGCTTCTGAGATTGGGGCAGGGGCCGTTTTGTCGCAGAGAGGCCCTGGTTGCTCGGTAATGAGACCATGTGCTTTCTTCTCTAGGAAGTTTTCGCCTGCTGAGCGGAATTATGATGTTGGCAATCGGGAGTTGCTGGCCATGAAGTGGGCATTTGAGGAGTGGCGTCATTGGCTCGAGGGTGCTAAGCATCGTGTGGTGGTCTTGACTGATCACAAAAATTTGATGTATCTCGAGTCTGCTAAACGCCTGAATCCTAGACAGGCCCGCTGGTCATTGTTTTTCTCCCGTTTTGACTTTGTGGTCTCGTATTTACCAGGTTCAAAGAATGTGAAGGCTGATGCTCTTTAAAGGAGTTTTGTGCCTGACTCTCCTGGAGTCGCAGAACCAGTTGGTATTCTTAAAGAGGGAGTTATCTTGTCGGCCATTTCTCCCGATTTGCGTCGTGTGTTGCAGAGATTTCAGGCTGGTAGACCTGACTCTTGTCCACCTGACAGACTGTTTGTTCCTGATAAGTGGACCAGCAGAGTCATTTCCGAGGTTCATTCCTCGGTGTTGGCAGGGCATCCGGGAATTTTTGGCACCAGAGATCTGGTGGCTAGGTCCTTTTGGTGGCCTTCCTTGTCACGGGATGTGCGGTCATTTGTGCAGTCCTGTGGGACTTGTGCTCGAGATAAGCCTTGCTGTTCTCGTGCCAGCGGGTTGCTCTTGCCCTTGCCTGTCCCGAAGAGGCCTTGGACACACATTTCCATGGATTTCATTTCAGATCTCCCGGTGTCTCAGGGCATGTCTGTCATCTGGGTGGTGTGTGATCTCTTTTCTAAAATGGTCCATTTGGTGCCTTTGCCTAAGCTGCCTTCCTCTTCCGATCTGGTTCCTGTGTTCTTTCAGAATGTGGTTCGTTTACATGGCATTCCTGAGAATATTGTGTCTGACAGAGGATCCCAGTTTGTTTCCAGGTTCTGGCGATCCTTTTGTGCTAGGATGGGCATTGATTTGTCGTTTTCGTCTGCCTTTCATCCTCAGACTAATGGACAAACGGAGCGAACTAATCAGACTCTGGAGGCTTATTTGAGGTGTTTTGTTTCGGCAGATCAGGATGATTGGGTGACCTTCTTGCCATTGGCTGAGTTTGCCCTTAATAATTGGGCTAGTTCCGCTACTTTGGTTTCGCCATTTTTCTGCAACTCTGGTTTTCACCCTCGTTTTTCCTCGGGACATGTGGAGCCTTCTGACTGTCCTGGGGTAGATTCTGTGGTGGATAGGTTGCAGCAGATCTGGAATCATGTGGTGGACAACTTAAAGTTGTCACAGGAGAAGGCTCAGCGTTTTGCCAACCGCCGCCGCGGTGTGGGTCCCCGACTTCGTGTTGGGGATTTGGTATGGCTGTCTTCTCGATTTGTTCCGATGAAGGTCTCCTCTCCTAAATTTAAGCCTCGCTTCATCGGTCCTTACAAGATATTGGAAATCCTTAATCCTGTGTCCTTTCGCTTGGATCTTCCGGTGTCGTTTGCCATTCACAACGTGTTCCATAGGTCTTTGTTGCGGCGGTACGTTGTGCCTGTGGTTTCTTCTGTTGAGCCTCCTGCTCCGGTGTTGGTTGAGGGCGAGTTGGAGTACGTGGTGGAGAAGATCTTGGATTCTCGTCTCTCCAGACGGAGGCTTCAGTATCTGGTCAAGTGGAAGGGCTATGGTCAGGAGGATAATTCCTGGGTGGTTGCCTCTGATGTGCATGCGGCCGATTTAGTTCGTGCCTTTCACGCTGCTCATCCTGATCGCCCTGGTGGTCTTGGTGAGGGTTCGGTGACCCCTCCTTAAGGGGGGGGTACTGTTGTGAATTAGACTTTTTGGCTCCCTCTTGTGGTTACTAGTGATATGACTCTGGGATTGTCTTTCCTCAGTTTGGCACCCACCTGGGTCGTTAGTCCAGGGGAGTTGCTATATAAGCTTCCTGGATCCTTAGTCCAGTGCCTGGCATCGTTGTATTCAGATCCTTTCTGTTTGCTCCTGTCTGCTGGTCCGGGTTCGTGCAAAATTAAGCTAAGTCCTGTTTCTTTGTTTTTTGGTTATTTGCTTGCTCTCATTTTTGTCCAGCTTGTACTAAATGTGATTCCTGACCTTGCTGGAAGCTCTAGGGGGCTGGTGTTCTCCCCCCGGGCCGTTAAATGGTTCGGGGGTTCTTGAATATCCAGCGTGGATATTTTGATAGGGTTTTTGCTGACCATATAAGTCATCTTACTATATTCTGCTATTAGCTAGTGGGCCTCTTTTTGCTAAATACCTAGCTCATTCTTACGTTTGTCTTTTCCTCTTACCTCACCGTTATTATTTGTTGGGGGCTTGTATCCAACTTTTGGGGTCTTTTCTCTGGAGGCAAGAAAGGTCTTTCTTTTCCCTTCTAGGGTTAGTTAGTTCTCCAGCTGGCGCGAGACGTCTAGAACCAACGTAGGCACGTTCCCCGGCTGCTGCTATTTGTGGTGCTAGGATCAGATGTATGGTCAGCTCAGTTACCACTGCCCTATGAGCTGGTTTTTTGTGTTTGCAGACTTAGTAATTATTTCTGAGACCCTCTGCCATTGGGGTCATAACAGATGACTGGTTGAGTGCACCTTTGGCATTCTTTGTGCCAAATGATGGGTCCTCCAGTCTGCAATTCAGCTGAGTGAAGCAAACGTAAATGAAGTTATTAAAGCTTGTGTAGTATTACATAACTTCACCAGACTACATGAATGCTCTTCAGCTGATGGTGCTGAAGGCGTTTTGCCCAATGTGGGTAGACCTACACCACATGTTCTTCCTCAGTGTGGTTCCCTTTCTGGAATTAAAGTGCGGGATATTTTTACAAATTATTCTCTTTCTACTCAGGGTGCTACTCCCTGGCAAGATAATGCTGTCTCTATGTTGTGATTTGTATATGTATATATATATATATATATATATATATATATATATATATATATATATATATATATATATACAAAATCATGTTACTTAACTATGTGTGCTGAATTTACTTATTTAAGAGATGGTTAAGAATCTAGTAATTGTGTATGTTGTAATAATGATTGGTACATCAAACTTAAATTGGCTTTTGAATATTTTTTTTAAATTTAGCAAAAGCCAAATCCTTTTTTTTAAATACCATATTAACATCATATGGCTTTTGTGAGCATTTAAACTTGGCATAACACAACTTCAAAATAAAGAATAAAGAATAACAAATCTGTGGATATCCAACAAAATTTGCAACCATAATAGTTGCTCTTGTGGCCTTTGTTGGGCCAATTGTCCTTCACCCTGTGTGGGTAATCTCTGTTGCCCCTGCTCCAAATACTGTGCATGCTCATATTGGCCAGTTATGGATTGACCATAAGGGTTTACACTATGGGCCTCATGAGGATGGTAATAGTCACGTTACTCATACCCCTGTTATGACCTGGTGGTTACAGAGTGGTACTGAGATGACCTGGTGGGTAAAACCAATCATGGACAAGCTCAGAGGAGGTGGCAGCTCTACAGACAGTAATTACCTATATGACCTAGTGATTACGGAGCAGCACTGAAATGACCTAGTGGGTAAAACAAATAATGTACTAGCTCTGAGGAGGTGGTAACTTTACTGACCGCAATCCCTACTCCTAACACCAACACTAGAAATAGCCGTGGAGCGTTCCTATCTCTGTCTGGACGCCTCTTCACAGCCTAAGAACTAGCTACCCCTGAAGATGGAAACGGAAAACTATCTCGCCTCAGAGAAACCCCCAAAGGAAAGATAGCCCCCCACAAATATTGACGGTGAGTGAAGAGGGAAATGACAAACTCAGAAATGAAACTAGATTTTAGCAAAGGAGGCCACTACTAGCTAAATAGGCAGAGAAAGAAAAGGCTACTGTGCGGTCAGTATAAAAACTAAATGTCCACGCAGAGTTTACAAAAATAACCTCCACACCGACTCACGGTGTGGAGGGGCAAATCTGCAACCCCAGAGCTTCCAACTAGCCGGAATATTTCATGATGACAAGCTGGACAAAAGAGACATAACTTAAACTGAACAAAAGGTCATAGGCAGGGAAACACCCAAAAACTAGCAGAACTTATCTTAAGCTGAAATGGACTGGCCAACAGAGAACTTCCAGGTAAGGACTGAATCCACAGGAAGGAACATTGACAGCTGGCATCAACTACAGCCTAAAGCCCAGTTAAATAACAAGGCCAGGGCACCGATTAGTGAAAGCAGCTGCTAAGTTCCACTTGAAACCACCAGAGGGAGCCCAAGAGCAGAACTCCCAAAAATACCATTCATGACCACAGGATGGAGCCCAAGAACGGAATTCACAACAGTACCCCCCCTTGAGGAGGGGTCACCGAACCCTCACCAGAGCCCCCAGGCTGATCGGGACGAGCCAAATGAAAAGCACGTACCAAATCGGCAGCATGGACATCGGAGGCAAAAACCCAAGAGTTATCCTCCTGGCCATAACCCTTCCACTTGACCAGATACTGAAGTTTCCGCCTTGAAAGACGAGAATCCAAAATCTTCTCCACCACATATTCCAGCGCCCCCTCAACCAACACCGGAGCAGGAGGGTCAACAGAGGGAACCATGGGCACCACATATCTCCGCAACAAAGATCTATGGAACACATTATGAATGGAAAAAGAAGCTGGAAGGGCCAAACGAAAAGACACCGGATTGATAATTTCCGAAATCCTATAAGGACCGATAAAATGAGGCTTGAACTTAGGGGAAGAGACCTTCATAGGAACATGACGAGAAGACAACCAGACCAAATCCCCAACCCGAAGCCGGGGACCAACGCACCGACGGCGGTTAGCAAAACGTTGAGCCTTTTCCTGAGACAATGTTAAATTGTCCACCACATGAGTCCAAATCCGCTGCAATCTGTCCACCACAAAATCTACCCCAGGACAGTCCGAAGACTCAACCTGCCCTGAAGAAAAACGAGGATGAAAACCGAAGTTACAAAAAAAAGGCGAAACCAAAGTAGCCGAACTAGCCCGATTATTAAGGGCAAACTCGGCCAACGGCAAGAAGGTAACCCAATCATCCTGATCAGCAGACACAAAGCATCTCAAATAGGTTTCCAAGGTCTGATTGGTTCGCTCCGTCTGTCCATTTGTCTGAGGGTGAAATGCCGAAGAAAAAGACAAATTAATGCTCATTCTAGCACAAAAGGACTGCCAAAATCTAGAAACAAACTGGGTACCTCTGTCAGACACAATATTCTCCGGAATACCATGCAAACGAACCACATGCTGGAAAAACAAAGGAACCAAATCAGAGGAGGAAGGCAACTTAGGCAAAGGTACCAAGTGGACCATTTTAGAAAACCGGTCACAAACCACCCAGATGACAGACATCTTCTGAGAAACAGGAAGATCAGAAATAAAATCCATGGAAATAAGCGTCCAGGGCCTTTCAGGGATAGGCAAAGGCAAAAGCAACCCACTAGCACGAGAACAGCAGGGCTTAGCCAGGGCACAGGTCCCACAAGACTGCACGAAGGAACGCACATCCCGTGACAAAGAAGGCCACCAAAAGGACCTGGCAACCAAATCTCTGGTACCAAAGATCCCAGGATGACCGGCCAACACCGAACAATGAATCTCAGAAATCACCTTACTAGTCCATCTATCAGGAACAAACTATTTCCCCACAGGACAGCGGTCGGGTCTATCAGCCTGAAACTCCTGAAGCACCCGCCGCAAATCAGGGGAGATAGCAGAAAGAATCACCCCCTCCTTGAGAATACCAGCCGGCTCACGGACTCCCGGAGAATCAGGCACAAAACTCCTAGACAGGGCATCAGCTGTTGTGGATTCTGTTTGTGGGCTCCCTCTGGTGGTTACTGCTGGTACTGGGTGACTTTGGTGGGTTGCGGCCTTTGGTTTCCACCTGTCCATCAGTGGCTGGATGTTTCCTATTTTACCTGGCCTTTCTGTCATTTCCCTTGCCGGCTATCAATGTATTCAGATGTGCTCTGTTTGGTTCCTGCCTACCTGCTCCCAGATCTTTCAGGATAAGCTAAGTGCTGATTTTCAGTTGTTTGGTTTTTTGTCCAGCTTGCTTATTATGTCTCTATGCTAGCTGGTAGCTCTAGTGGACTGAGGTTCTCCCCATGTGCCATGAGTTGGCACATGGGTTCTTGTAATCTCAGGATGTTTTTTTTTGATTAGGGTTTTTTGCTGACCGCTCAGTCCCCTTTTGTATCGTTCTGCTTTCTAGTTTACAGCGGGCCTCAATTTGCTAAAACTATATATATCATCTCTATGTGTGTGCCTTCCTCTCATTTCACCGTCAATACATGTGGGGGGCAACTATATCTTTTGGGGTTCATTCCGCTGGAGGCAAGTGAGGTCTTTATTTTCTCTGCAGTGCTAGTTAGCTCTTAGGCTGGTGCGTGGCGTCTAGAACCAACGTAGGCATGCTCCCTGGCTATCTCTAGTTGCGTTTGTCAGGCGTAGGGCAGCGGTCAGCCCAGGTTCCATCACCCTAGAGCTCGTCCGTAATATATTTGTACTTTGCTTGTCCTGTGCTATCCCTAGCCATTGGGATTCATGACAGTATAGCCGGCCCACAAAGTGTTAATTGTTTGGGCTGAAGCAGGAGAAAGAGAAGTGTTTAAGGGAAATTTTTTTTTTTTTTTTTCCCTTCAGAGTTTTGCTGCCTAGCCCTTAATTGCTGTCTAGCTGCTTCTTACCTCCTCTTAACCCTTAAATGGCTCTGATCTTAGCTGTTTAACATGGATGTCCAGGGTTTGGCTTCCAGCCTGAGTAATCTCGCGGCAAAAGTTCAAAACATACAGGATTTTGTTGTTCACACTCCCATGTCTGAACCTAGAATTCCTATTCCGGAGTTCTTTTTTGGAGATAGATCTACCTTCCTGAATTTCAGGAACAATTGTAAATTGTTTATTTCTTTAAAATCTCGCTCCTCTGGAGACCCTGCTCAACAGGTCAAGATTGTAATATCTTTCCTGCGGGGCGACCCTCAGAATTGGGCATTTGCATTGGCACCAGGGGATCATGCATTGCTCAGTGTGGATGCATTTTTTCTGGCATTGGGATTGCTCTATGAGAAACCTAACCTGGAGATTCAGGCTGAAAAGGCTTTATTAGCCCTCTCTCAGGGGCATGATGAAGCGGAGATATATTGTCAGAAGTTTCGGAAATGGTCGGTGCTTACTCAGTGGAATGAGTGCGCCCTGGCTGCAAACTTCAGAAATGGTCTTTCTGAGGCCATTAAGGATATGGTGGGGTTCCCTACGCCTACAGGTCTGAATGAGTCTATGGCTATGGCCATTCAGATTGATCGGCGTTTACGGGAGCGCAAACCCGTGCACCAGTTGGCGGTGTCTTCTGAACAGGCACCTGAGACTATGCAATGTGATAGAATTCAGTCCAGAAGTGAACGGCAAAATTATAGGCGGAAAAATGGATTGTGTTTCTATTGTGGTGATTCAGCTCATGTTATATCAGCATGCTCTAAACGCACAAAAAGGGTTGATAAATCTTTTGCCATTGGTACTCTGCAGCCTAAGTTCATTTTGTCTGTGACTCTGATTTTTTCACTGTCTTCCATTTCCGTCGATGCCTATGTGGATTCGGGCGCTGCCCTGAGTCTTATGGATTGGTCGTTTGCTAAACGCTGCGGTTTTAGTCTGGAACCTCTGGAAGTTCCTATTCCTCTGAGGGGAATTGACTCTACACCATTGGCTATGAATAAACCGCAGTATTGGACACAAGTGACCATGCGCATGACTCCCGTTCATCAGGAGGTGATTCGCTTCCTTGTACTTTATAATTTACATGATGTACTAGTGCTTGGTCTGCCATGGTTACAAACTCATAATCCTGTCCTGGACTGGAAAACAATGTCTGTGTTAAGCTGGGGATGTCAGGGGGTTCATGATGATGCACCTCCGATTTCTATCGCTTCATCTACTCCTTCTGAGATCCCTGCGTTTTTGTCTGACTATAGGGATGTTTTTGAGGAGCCTAAGCTCAATTCGCTCCCTCCGCATAGAGATTGTGACTGTGCTATAGAATTGATTCCTGGCAGTAAGTTCCCTAAGGGTCGTTTATTTAATCTGTCACTGCCAGAGCATACTGCTATGCGGAATTATATTAAGGAGTCCTTGGAAAAGGGACATATTCGTCCATCTTCGTCCCCTCTGGGAGCAGGTTTTTTTTTTGTGGCAAAAAAAGATGGTTCCCTGAGGCCTTGTATAGATTATCGCCTTCTGAATAAGATTACAGTCAAGTATCAGTATCCATTGCCATTATTGACTGATTTGTTTGCTCGCATAAAGGGGGGTAGGTGGTTCACTAAGATAGATCTTCGCGGTGCGTATAATCTGGTGCGGATAAAACAGGGTGATGAGTGGAAAACCGCATTTAATACGCCTGAGGGCCATTTTGAGTATTTGGTAATGCCTTTTGGACTCTCCAATGCTCCGTCAGTCTTTCAGTCCTTTATGCACAATATTTTCCGTGAATATCTGGATAAGTTTATGATTGTGTATTTGGATGATATTTTGGTGTTTTCTGATGACTGGGAGTCTCATGTTCTACAGGTCAGGAAGGTGTTTCAGGTTCTGCGGGCCAATTCTCTGTTTGTGAAGGGCTCAAAGTGTCTCTTCGGAGTCCAGAAGATTTCTTTTTTGGGGTACATTTTTTCTCCTTCTACTATTGAGATGGATCCCGTCAAGGTTCAGGCGATTTGTGACTGGACACAACCTACATCTGTTAAGAGCCTTCAGAAGTTCTTGGGGTTTGCTAATTTTTATCGTCGGTTCATTGCTAATTTTTCCAGTATTGTTAAACCTTTGACTGATTTGACTAAAAAGGGTGCTGATGTTGCTGATTGGTCTCCTGTGGCCGTGGAGGCCTTTCAGGAACTTAAGCGCCGGTTTTCTTCTGCTCCTGTGTTGTGTCAACCAGATGTTTCACTTCCTTTTCAGGTTGAGGTTGATGCTTCCGAGATTGGAGCGGGGGCGGTTTTGTCACAGAGAAGTTCTAATGGCTCGGTGATGAAGCCATGTGCATTCTTCTCTAGAAAATTCTCGCCCGCCGAGCGCAATTATGATGTGGGTAATCGGGAGCTTTTGGCCATGAAGTGGGCATTTGAGGAGTGGCGTCATTGGCTTGAGGGTGCTAAACATCGTGTGGTGGTCTTGACTGATCACAAGAATCTCATTTACCTTGAGTCTGCCAGGCGTTTGAATCCTAGACAGGCTCGTTGGTCGTTGTTTTTTTCTCGTTTCAATTTCGTGGTTTCATACCTGCCAGGTTCAAAGAATGTGAAGGCAGATGCTCTTTCCAGGAGTTTTGTGCCTGACTCTCCTGGAGACTCTGGGCCTACTGGTATCCTTAGGGATGGGGTAATATTGTCCGCCGTATCCCCAGACTTGCGACGTGCATTGCAGGAGTTTCAGGTGGATAAACCGGATCGTTGTCCACCAGAAAGACTGTTTGTTCCGGATGATTGGACCAGTAGAGTCATCTCCGAGGTCCATTCTTCTGTGTTGGCTGGTCATCCTGGAATATTTGGTACTAGAGACTTGGTGGCCAGGTCTTTTTGGTGGCCTTCCTTGTCTAGGGATGTGCGTACCTTTGTGCAGTCTTGTGAAGTGTGTGCTCGAGCTAAGCCTTGCTGTTCTCGGGCCAGTGGGTTGTTGTTATCCTTGCCCATCCCAAAGAGGCCTTGGACGCACATTTCCATGGATTTTATTTCTGATCTCCCGGTTTCACAGAAAATGTCCGTTATCTGGGTTGTGTGTGACCGCTTTTCTAAGATGGTTCATTTGGTGCCCTTGCCTAAGTTGCCTTCCTCCTCTGAGTTGGTCCCTTTATTTTTTCAGAACGTGGTTCGTTTGCATGGGATTCCGGAGAATATCGTTTCTGACAGGGGATCCCAGTTTGTGTCTAGATTTTGGCGGACGTTTTGTGCCAAGATGGGCATTGATTTGTCTTTCTCGTCTGCATTCCATCCTCAGACGAATGGCCAGACGGAGCGAACTAATCAGACCTTGGAAACTTATTTGAGGTGTTTTGTTTCTGCTGATCAAGATGACTGGGTTGCTTTTTTGCCACTGGCCGAATTTGCTCTTAATAATCGGGCTAGTTCGGCCACGTTGGTGTCTCCTTTTTTTTGTAATTCGGGGTTTCATCCTCGTTTTTCCTCTGGTCAGGTGGAGCCTTCGGATTGTCCTGGAGTGGACGGGGTGGTTGGACAGGCTACATCAGATTTGGAATCAGGTGGTGGACAATTTGAAGTTATCTCAGGAGAAGACTCAGCAGTTTGCTAATCGCCGTCGCCGCGTGGGTCCCCGACTTCTTGTTGGGGACTTGGTGTGGTTGTCTTCTCGTTTTGTCCCTATGAAGGTCTCTTCTCCTAAGTTCAAGCCTCGGTTCATCGGTCCTTATAGGATCTCGGAGATTCTTAACCCTGTATCTTTTCGTTTGGATCTCCCAGCATCGTTTGCTATTCATAATGTGTTCCATCGGTCGTTGTTGCGGAGGTATGAGGTGCCCGTTGTTCCTTCGGTTGAGCCTCCTGCTCCGGTGCTGGTGGAGGGAGAATTGGAGTATGTTGTTGAGAAGATCTTGGATTCTCGTGTTTCCAGATGCAAACTCCAGTATTTGGTTAAGTGGAAGGGTTATGGTCAGGAGGATAATTCCTGGGTGGTCGCCTCCGATGTTCATGCGACTGATTTGGTCCGCGCCTTCCATAGAGCTCACCCTGATCGCCCTGGGGGTTCTCGTGAGGGTTCGGTGACCCCTCCTCAAGGGGGGGGGTACTGTTGTGGATTCTGTTTGTGGGCTCCCTCTGGTGGTTACTGCTGGTACTGGGTGACTTTGGTGGGTTGCGGCCTTTGGTTTCCACCTGTCCATCAGTGGCTGGGTGTTTCCTATTTTACCTGACCTTTCTGTTATTTCCCTTGCCGGCTATCAATGTATTCAGATGTGCTCTGTTTGGTTCCTGCCTACCTGCTCCCAGATCTTTCAGGATAAGCTAAGTGCTGATTTTCAGTTGTTTGGTTTTTTGTCCAGCTTGCTTATTATGTCTCTATGCTAGCTGGTAGCTCTAGTGGACTGAGGTTCTCCCCATGTGCCATGAGTTGGCACATGGGTTCTTGTAATCTCAGGATGGTTTTTTTTGATTAGGGTTTTTTGCTGACCGCTCAGTCCCCTTTTGTATCGTTCTGCTTTCTAGTTTACAGCGGGCCTCAATTTGCTAAAACTATATATATCATCTCTATGTGTGTGCCTTCCTCTCATTTCACCGTCAATACATGTGGGGGGCAACTATATCTTTTGGGGTTCATTCCGCTGGAGGCAAGTGAGGTCTTTATTTTCTCTGCAGTGCTAGTTAGCTCTTAGGCTGGTGCGTGGCGTCTAGAACCAACGTAGGCATGCTCCCTGGCTATCTCTAGTTGCGTTTGTCAGGCGTAGGGCAGCGGTCAGCCCAGGTTCCATCACCCTAGAGCTCGTCCGTAATATATTTGTACTTTGCTTGTCCTGTGCTATCCCTAGCCATTGGGATTCATGACAATCAGCCTTCACATTCTTAGATCCCGGAAGATACGAGACCACAAAATCAAAACGGGAGAAAAACAAAGACCACCGAGCCTGTCTAGGATTCAACCGCTTGGCAGACTCAAGGTAAATCAGATTCTTATGATCGGTCAAGACCACAACACGATGCTTAGCTCCCTCAAGCCAATGTCGCCACTCCTCAAATGCCCACTTCATAGCCAACAACTCCCGATTGCCGACATCATAATTACGCTCAGCAGGTGAAAACTTTCTGGAGAAGAAAGCACACGGTTTCAACACAGAGCCATCAGAACTTCTCTGAGACAGAACAGCTCCTGCCCCAATCTCAGAAGCGTCAACCTCAACCTGAAAAGGGAGAGAGACATCTGGCTGACGCAACACAGGGGCAGAAGTAAAACAACGCTTAAGCTCCTGAAAGGCCTCCACAGCCGCAGAGGACCAATTCACCACATCTGCACCTTTCTTGGTCAAATCGGTCAGAGGTTTAACCACAGTAGAAAAATTAGCAATGAAGCGGCGATAAAAATTAGCAAAGCCCAAAAACTTCTGAAGGCTCTTCACAGATGTGGGCTGCGTCCAATCATAAATAGCCTGGACCTTAACAGTGTCCATTTCAATAGCCGAGGGAGAAAAAATGAACCACAGAAAAGAAACCTTCTGAACTCCAAAAAGGCATTTAGACCCCTTCACAAACAGTGTACTAGCACGAAGAATCTGAAATACCATCCTGACCTGCTTCACATGAGACTCCCAATCATCGGAAAAAAACTAAATATCGTCCAAATATACAATCATAAATTTATCCAGATACTCCCGAAAAATATCATGCATAAAGGACTGAAACACAGATGGAGCATTAGAGAGCCCGAAAGGCATCACAAGATATTCAAAATGGCCTTCGGGCATATTAAATGCTGTTTTCCATTCATCACCCTGTTTGATGCGGACCAGATTATACGCCCCTCGAAGGTCAATCTTGGTAAACCAGCTAGCCCCTTTAATCCGAGCAAACAAATCAGAGAGCAAAGGCAAAGGGTACTGGAATTTGACCGTGATCTTATTGAGAAGGCGATAATCTATAGAGGGCCTCAAGGAGCCATCCTTCTTGGCAACAAAAAAGAATCCCGCTCCCAACGGTGACGAAGACGGGCGAATATGCCCCTTCTCCAAGGACTCCTTTACATAAGTCCGCATAGCGGCATGCTCTGGCACAGACAGATTGAAAAGTCGACCCTTAGGGAACTTACAGCCAGGAATCAAATTAATAGCGCAATCACAGTCCCTATGAGGAGGCAGAGGACTGGATTTAGGCTCCTCAAGTATATTCTGGAAATCCGACAAAAACTCAGGAACTTCAGAAGAAGGGGACGAGGAAATTGACATCAGAGGAATGTCACTATGTATCCCCTGACAACCCAAACTAGTCACAGACATAGATTTTCAATCCAGCACTGGATTATGTACCTGTAACCATGGAAACGTCCAGCCAAGTCTGAAGAAAAAAGAAAGTGGCACAACTCCCCAGCAGAGGATACGAAGGGTGTATAAGGCACAGGAAAATCACAGACGTCTTACAGCGGAGGTGCTAGCGTTAGAAAAAACACACAATCTTGAGTAGCAAAATCAGAGAAAAGATAACGCAGCACTCACCAGCACCCAGGTCAGATGTCTTCTTTATTACGACATGAAAAGTTACAGCTTCACGGCACGGGGGAGTGACGAGGTGAGGAGCATGTGAGGCGGGACGACGGCCGTTTCACGCTGATAAGTAGCGCTTCTATGGGTCCATGTCCGAGAGGAAGTCACGCCGAGAGAAATAGGTAAGATACCCCTCCCCTACAGCGTAGCCTCCAATCGGACAATAGGAAAAGTGCTATGTGCATAAAGGGAAGATTAAAATCAAAGGAATCAGGCAGGATATATACAAACTACATTAGATGATGGACATATATAGAAAAATATATTATTTAGTAACACTTGATCAAAAGCCATATTGTTTTAAGTTATTTAAGAGAACCCTACCTGCAGGCATATAGTGCGAAAACCATGAGACCAATGTGACTAACTCCGGCTTAACCTGTCATTATAGATCCAAGGACAACATAATATAAATGAGAAGATATAACTAAACAACCTCAGTTCTCGTAGAATACAGTGCTAATGCTTTAAACTTTTTTTTATCCTTTTTTTAACTTTTTTACAGCAACTATATTTAAAAGACTACAGGGGTATACAGAATTCCCAATCTACCCGCCATTCTGGTGAAGGGGTTAATAGAACCATACTATAAGAAAATGGACATATCTGTCCTATCATTAAAGCCAGCAGGGCCAGTGGCCCGAGTCCTCATAATCCACCTGGCTTCTTGTCGAAGTAGAATTTTTCCCAAGTCACCTCCTTGTGCAGTAGGAATAACCTTTTCTAACCCTGCAAAAGTGAGAACAGTAGGATCTCCTCCATGGCATTCTCTGACATGGTTGATAAGCCTAGGTACTCCTTTACCTGAGGAAATAGATTTGAAATGTTCCCTGAATCTGATATATAACTTACGTATAGTTTTCCCTATGTAGAAGCGTTTACAAGGGCAGAATAATACGTAGACAACGTATTCCGTTTTACAGGAAATAAAATGATGGACATGATGAATACAGGGGCCAATTTCTAGGGTTTGTCCTGTCCTATGGTATTGACAGAACGGACATTGTCCACAATGAAAGTTTCCTTTTGGGGCGGTCTGATTCAACCATGTACTTTTTTTATCTTTTAGAGCTCTATTGTGTACTAACACATCTCTAACTCTGGTGCTCCTCCTGTTAGATATCAGAGGACCTGAGGCAGCTTTACTAGAGAGGTCACAATCCCTCTCCAAAACGTGCCAATGTCGGCGAATGGTGGAACGTATCGCATCATCCATAGGGCCGTATTGGAAGCAGAAAGTGAACCTCTGTTTGGAAGTGTCCGCGAATGTGTCACTATGCTGTATCTCAGTATTAGCTCGTTTCACTGCAGATTCAAGTACGTCCTCCGGGTATCCTCTGTCCCGGAATCTCTGAAAAAGTTCCCTAGATTGTGCCTGGAAACCACTCGGTGTATTATTGAGACGCCGTACTCTGAGAAACTGACTATATGGTAGAGATTTCTTTACATGATTAGGATGGTAGCTATTGTAGTGCAAGAGAGAGTTCACCGAAGTGGGTTTGCGGAAAATGGAGGTACAAATCTCTCCCTCCTCCACCCGAATCGAAACATCTAGGAAATCTATCGTTTGACCCCCAAAATTGTGTGTGAAAGACATGCCCATGGTGTTGCTCTCATTAAGATAAGCAAACTCACTTTCAGTACCGTCCCATACTATAATTACATCATCCACGTACCTCATGTAGAGTTTGATGTGTTTTAGAAAACTGTTCTTATGAGAATAAACGTAATCCTCTTCAAAAGCCGCCATATATAAAGGTTCACTTTCTGCTTCCAATACGGCCCTATGGATGACGCGATACGTTCCACCATTCACCGACATTGGCACGTTTTGGAGAGGGATTGTGACCTCTCTAGTAAAGCTGCCTCAGGTCCCCTGATATCTAACAGGAGGAGCACCAGAGTTAGAGATGTGTTAGTACGCAATAGAGTTCTAAAAGATAAAAAAAGTACATGGTTGAATCAGACCGCCCCAAAAGGAAACTTTCGTTGTGGACAATGTCCGTTCTGTCAATACCATAGGAAAGGACAAACCCTAGAAATTGGCCCTTGTATTCATCATGTCCATCATTTTATTTCCTGTAAAACGGAATACGTTGTCTACGTATTATTCTGCCCTTGTAAACGCTTCTACATAGGGAAAACTATACGTAAGTTATATATCAGATTCAGGGAACATTTCAAATCTATTTCCTCAGGTAAAGGAGTACCTAGGCTTATCAACCATGTCAGAGAATGCCATGGAGGAGATCCTACTGTTCTCACTTTTGCAGGGTTAGAAAAGGTTATTCCTACTGCACAAGGAGGTGACTTGGGAAAAATTCTACTTCGACAAGAAGCCAGGTGGATTATGAGGACTCGGGCCACTGGCCCTGCTGGCTTTAATGATAGGACAGATATGTCCATTTTCTTATAGTATGGTTCTATTAACCCCTTCACCAGAATGGCGGGTAGATTGGGAATTCTGTATACCCCTGTAGTCTTTTAAATATAGTTGCTGTAAAAAAGTTAAAAAAAGGATAAAAAAAAGTTTAAAGCATTAGCACTGTATTCTACGAGAACTGAGGTTGTTTAGTTATATCTTCTCATTTATATTATGTTGTCCTTGGATCTATAATGACAGGTTAAGCCGGAGTTAGTCACATTGGTCTCATGGTTTTCGCACTATATGCCTGCAGGTAGGGTTCTCTTAAATAACTTAAAACAATATGGCTTTTGATCAAGTGTTACTAAATAATATATTTTTCTATATATGTCCATCATCTAATGTAGTTTGTATATATCCTGCCTGATTCCTTTGATTTTAATCTTCCCTTTATGCACATAGCACTTTTCCTATTGTCCGATTGGAGGCTACGCTGTAGGGGAGGGGTATCTTACCTATTTCTCTCGGCGTGACTTCCTCTCGGACATGGACCCGTAGAAGCGCTACTTATCAGCGTGAAACGGCCGTCGTCCCGCCTCACATGCTCCTCACCTCGTCACTCCCCCGTGCCGTGAAGCTGTAACTTTTCATGTCGTAATAAAGAAGACATCTGACCTGGGTGCTGGTGAGTGCTGCGTTATCTTTTCTCTGATTTTGTAACCATGGAAACCCCAGCACAACCACATCATGCAAATTATGCAACACCAAAAAACGAATATTTTCCTGATGTGCTGGAGCCATGTTCATGGCTAACTGTGTCCAGTACTGAGGTTTATTCTTGGCCAATGGCATAGCATCAATCCCCCTCAAGGGAATAGGACTCTGCAAAGGCTCCAAGGAAAAACCACAGCGCTTGGCAAATTCTAGGTCCATTAATTTCAGGGCAGTGCCAGAATCCACAAATGCCATTACAGAAAAGGACGACAATGAGCAAATCAGGGTAATAGACAAGAGAAATTTAGGCTGTACAGTACTGATGGTAACCGAACTAGCAACCCTCATAGTTCGCTTCAGGCAATCAGAGATAGCATGAGTAGCGTCACCACAGTAAAAACACAGCCCATTCTGACGTCGGAACTCCTTCCTTCTGCTCTTGTCAAAACTCTATCACATTGCATAGGCTCAGAACTCTGTCCAGAGGACACCGCCATATGGTGCACAACCTTACGTTCACGTAGGCGCCGATCAATCTGAATGGCCAGAGACATTGATTCGTTCAAACCAGCAGGCGTGGGAAACCCCACCATAACATCTTTAAGAGCTTCAGAAAGACCCTTTCTGAAAATAGCCGCCAGGGCATCCTCATTCCATTTTGTAAGCACAGACCACTTTCTAAATTTCTGACAATATATCTCTGCCGCTTCCTGACCCTGACACAGAGCCAGCAAATTTTTTTCTGCCTGATCCACAGAATTGGGTTCGTCATAAAGCAATCCAAGTGCTTGAAAATATGAATCTACATTGAGCAATGCAGGATTCCCTGGCTCAAGGGAGAATGCCCAATCCTGCGGGTCACCACGCAGCAGAGAAATAACAATCTTCACCTGCTGAATGGGGTCACCAGAGGAACGGGGTCTCAGAGCAAAAAACAATCTGCAATTATTTTTAAAATTCAAAAACCTAGATCTATCCCCAGAAAACAAATCAGGGATAGGAATTCTAGGCTCAGAAACAGGAGTTTGAACAACATAATCTTGGATACTCTGTACCCTTGCGGCGAGATGATCAACACGCGCAGACAGACCCTGAACCTCCATATCAGTACCAAGCTCCTGCACCACCCAAAAATCAAGGGGAAAAAAAAAGACGAAACCAGCAACAAGAAAAAAAAAAAACTATGACTCAGAACTTTCTCTTCCCTCTTTTGAGATGCATTTAACACTTTGTGGGCCAGCTGTACTGTTATGACCTGGTGGTTACGGGGTGGTACTGAGACGACCTGGTGGGTAAAACCAATCATGGACAAGCTCAGAGGAGGTGGCAGCTCTACAGACAGTAATCACCTATATGACCTAGTGATTACGGAGCAGCACTGAAATGACCTAGTGGGTAAAACAAATAATGTACTAGCTCTGAGGAGGTGGTAACTTTACTGACCGCAATCCCTACTCCTAACACCAACACTAGAAATAGCCGTGGAGCGTTCCTATCTCTGCCTAGATGCCTCTTCACAGCCTAAGAACTAGCTACCCCTGAAGATGGAAACGGAAAACTATCTCGCCTCAGAGAAACCCCCAAAGGAAAGATAGCCCCCCACAAATATTGACGGTGAGTGAAGAGGGAAATGACAAACTCAGAAATGAAACTAGATTTTAGCAAAGGAGGCCACTACTAGCTAAATAGACAGAGAAAGAAAAGGCTACTGTGCGGTCAGTATAAAAACTAAATGTCCACGCAGAGTTTACAAAAATAACCTCCACACCAACTCACGGTGTGGGGCAAATCTGCAACCCCAGAGCTTCCAATTAGCCGGAATATTTCATGATGACAAGCTGGACAAAAGAGACATAACTTAAACTGAACAAAAGGTCATAGGCAGGGAAACACCTAAAAACTAGCAGAACTTATCTTAAGCTGAAATGGACTTGCCAACAGAGAACTTCCAGGAAAGGACTGAATCCACAGGAAGGAACATTGACAGCTGGCATCAACTACAGCCTAAAGCCCAGTTAAATAACAAGGCCAGGGCACCGATTAGTGAAAGCAGCTGCTAAGTTCCACTTGAAACCACCAGAGGGAGCCCAAGAGCAGAACTCCCAAAAATACCATTCATGACCACAGGATGGAGCCCAAGAACGGAATTCACAACATACCCCCCAATATGGCCATGTCGTCCAAACCCAGGTTGGGACCAGCCTCCAACACTGGGTCTGGACAAGTGGCCATATTGGGAAGGTTGTTGGTAGTATGGCATCTGGTAAGGTGTAGGCATTGGTGGGTTTTGGGGGGGAAAGGGTTGAGGTGTAAGCACACATGGAGAAGGTGCTTCAGATCACTCTTGAGCATGCACTTGCTGAGTTGTTTGAATATGCATGAGGTTACGTGGTGACTGCTGCCACCTCTCAATGTATTCAAATAACTCATAAGGGATATTTGGGGGGGGGAATGCATCAAGAAGGATTTGAAAGCACCCTCTCACACGTAGCCTCACCTCACAGGATAGGGGAAGGAGGTACCGGGTCAGGCTCTGTGAATATGCCTCCTCACCCTCTTCCTGAGCAGCCCTGGCCAGATAATTTAGGATACCAGTGTCCACATGCCTCCTACTTTCCATAAGCTCTCACCTTCTGCGGCCACGGCATGAAGTCATAGCAGGCTGTGAGGAGGTCTCCAGCGGAACAGTAGGGCTACTGCTGTTCCCAGGATCATCCTGGCTTATTGGAGCTGGTGGTGCTGTGGGTGGTCATGCAGCATCTGACCCAGTTGTTGCCGAAGCTTGTGGTGCAGCAGAAGATGGACCAGGTGGAATAGACCTGGAAGTATCCGAAGATGGGCCATCCACCTCTTCCCCTTCCCCGACAGAATCAATCACAGAGTCAGAGGCGGTTTCCCTCTCAGTGAGGTTGGACTGAGTTCTGTTAGGAAAGTATGAGAATAATAAAATAAAATTTAATATATGGGCATTCAAAACATACAGTGGGGCAAAAAAGTATTTAGTCAGTCAGCAATAGTGCAAGTTCCACCACTTAAAAAGATGAGAGGCATCTGTAATTGACATCATAGGTAGACCTCAACTATGGGAGACAAACTGAGAAAAAAAAATCCAGAAAATCACATTGTCTGTTTTTTAATCATTTTATTTGCCTATTATGGTGGAAAATAAGTATTTGGTCAGAAACAAACAATCAAGATTTCTGGCTCTCACAGACCTGTAACTTCTTCTTTAAGAGTCTCCTCTTTCCTCCACTCATTACCTGTAGTAATGGCACCTGTTTAAACTTGTTATCAGTATAAAAAGACACCTGTGCACACCCTCAAACAGTCTGACTCCAAACTCCACTATGGTGAAGACCAAAGAGCTGTCAAAGGACACCAGAAACAAAATTGTAGCCCTGCACCAGGCTGGGAAGACTGAATCTGCAATAGCCAACCAGCTTGGAGTGAAGAAATCAACAGTGGGAGCAATAATTAGAAAATGGAAGACATTCAAGACCACTGATAATCTCCCTCGATCTGGGGCTCCACGCAAAATCCCACCCCGTGGGGTCAGAATGATCACAAGAACGGTGAGCAAAAATCCCAGAACCACGCGGGGGGACCTAGTGAATGAACTGCAGAGAGCTGGGACCAATGTAACAAGGCCTACCATAAGTAACACACTACGCCACCATGGACTCAGATCCTGCAGTGCCAGACGTGTCCCACTGCTTAAGCCAGTACATGTCCGGGCCCGTCTGAAGTTTGCTAGAGAGCATTTGGATGATCCAGAGGAGTTTTGGGAGAATGTCCTATGGTCTGATGAAACCAAACTGGAACTGTTTGGTAGAAACACAACTTGTCGTGTTTGGAGGAAAAAGAATTCTGAGTTGCATCCATCAAACACCATACCTACTGTAAAGCATGGTGGTGGGAACATCATGCTTTGGGGCTGTTTCTCTGCAAAGGGGCCAGGACGACTGATCCGGGTACATGAAAGAATGAATGGGGCCATGTATCGTGAGATTTTGAGTGCAAACCTCCTTCCATCAGCAAGGGCATTGAAGATGAAACGTGGCTGGGTCTTTCAACATGACAATGATCCAAAGCACACTGCCAGGGCAATGAAGGAGTGGCTTCGTAAGAAGCATTTCAAGGTCCTGCAGTGACCTAGCCAGTCTCCAGATCTCAACCCTATAGAAAACCTTTGGAGGGAGTTGAAAGTCCGTGTTGCCAAGCGAAAAGCCAAAAACATCACTGCTCTAGAGGAGATCTGCATGGAGGAATGGGCCAACATACCAACAACAGTGTGTGGCAACCTTGTGAAGACTTACAGAAAACGTTTGACCTCTGTCATTGCCAACAAAGGATATATTACAAAGTATTGAGATGAAATTTTGTTTCTGACCAAATACTTATTTTCCACCATAATATGCAAATAAAATGATAAAAAAACAGACAATGTGATTTTCTGGATTTTTTTGTCTCAGTTTGTCTCCCATAGTTGAGGTCTACCTATGATGTAAATTACAGACGCCTCTCATCTTTTTAAGTGGTGGAACTTGCACTATTGCTGACTGACTAAATACTTTTTTGCCCCACTGTATGTGTAATGTGGTGTGAGGTTTCGGTCTCAGATTCATACTGGGATCCAGAAAGGACAGCCTGTCAAAATAAATATATTTGCATTTTGAAGGAGCAGATGCCCCACTCCTGGCCCGCTGCTGCCTTTCTCTGCGGTACTGGTCCCGAATGCTACACCATCGTCTCATAACATCTTCACTGCAATGACAGAGACGAAAATAATGTATAAGGCCATTGTGCACAGTGGTACAACAAGGTGTCAGGGATTGTACATATTAATGTGGCCTAGTAAGCTGCATTTCTAAAAAAAAATATCTTCAGTAATAATAATAAAATCACAAGCAGCACAATAGGATTTAAGTGGATATTGTTAAAACCTGTTAGCTACTGCAGTTTATAATATTATTTGAGAAACATGAGTGAACTTACTTATTTACTTCTGTGCCTCACGTGGCCACTGTTCATAATCCTGGAAAAGGAGCCCACATATGCTCCTCCATGCAGCCTCTTTTCTGGCCTGGTTTGAATAATGGGCATCCCTTTGATCCCATATTTCTGGCCTCTCTTGGACCCGGACCAGAGGCATATCCACATTGATGATAGAAGCCATGATGCAGGTGACTCTGTGGAGGCGTGCGTCAGACATTCCCGGGATGTCTGTCTGGCTTTTTAAGCTAATTAGCCTATCTAAGCTTCCTGATTGAGGCCTTGGCACATTTCCTGTCACCTGCAAAAGTATTGCATATTTCTCGCAAGTCACACGCATGGTCCGTGTGTAATCCGTATTTTTCTCGCCCCCATAGACTTTCATTGGCGGATTTTTTGCGCAATACGCTGACAAACACAGCATGCTGCGATTTTCTCAGCCTGTAAAATACGGCTGAGAAATATATGGCAGATGAGAGCTGCTCCATAGAGAATCATTGGTCCGTGTGCAATGCGTTGTTTTTGTGCTTCTCATACTCCGTATTCCTCTCTAGTGTGACCCCGGCCTTTGGCTAAATTCAGACGACCATATAAAAAAGCATTCAGTTTTCATCCAGAGAAAACTAGACGATTTTTCAAATGCATTGTTATCTATATGCAACCGTATGCCGTCAGTTTTTATACATTATACGCAGTTAAAAAAATTTATGATGCCAAATACAGATGCTAAACGACTGATTTGCATAGGATCCGATTTTTTTGCTGTCTCATATAATTTAATAGGCGAGTCTCTTCTAAAATATGAAAGAGACTAGTGTATGCTGTAATTTTTCTTTTTGTGGACAGAGTGTGTGTGTGAAAAAATGGTCATCTGAACAGCACATAAACCAAAAATACGATCGTGTGAACGTACCCTACTGTAAAGAAATGTCAGAACTTATGTTAATGTAACTGCTCTAGTTACTGCAGTAGTAGTCTTAAACCATACCTTCAATTTTTACCCTTTGATATGTCATATAAACATGTTAAAAATTTTCATCAGCAATATGAATGGCACGCTTTTATAGTTTAGTGCCGCTTCACTGTATTAATTAGGAGTTCCCCAAGCTCATGCACCTTCACCAATAAAAGCTTCTCATCCCAAATCTCTGACCTATTATTTTTTATTTTTTTTAGGAAAATAAACTTTAGTGGAAAGTTACCATAACAAAATGAGCTGTGGTTTACATCAAACTTTTATGTTAAATATTTTTTTTTGGGGAAATTTCTTTTAACATTTCACAATCTGCACTAAAAATAAAAATTAGAAAGTTCACAATTTTCTCACTGGCCAGTGGGGAGTTTTTTTTATTTTAACTTCCTAATGTTTCAGAAAACAATATTCTAACCACATACAGTGAAGAGCAGAAGGGTAACAATGTTTTGAACTTTTGACTTTCAGACTCCATATCACACCATCCACAGCTGCTTTGATTGCGACAGAGACTGCAATCATTTTATAGACAATCATCTTGGCTATCTCATACATAAATTTGGATTGCAACTATTTAGCATGTGATTAGTTAACAGATTCTTGTCGTCACTGCATCAGTAAATTACCAACTTCACTAAGGGCTCTTTCAGATGTCTGTGTTTCTGGTAGCAGGAAGGGATGCAAAATGTGCCACACATGTGCATTCTGATGACATCCCTGTGTCATCCTTGTGACATGTAATGGCGCCTGGGAATCAGTGGTACTGTTCCCTGGTGCCGGGTGCTGAAGTGAAGACAGCTCACATCATGATCCCCTGCTTGCGCTGTGATCAGCACTAGCAGAAGACAATAGACAATGTTGACAGCTGTAGTCATCTGTTAACAGAGAGAGCAAGCAGCAACTGATGGGAGTATTCATCAGCTGGCAGCTGCGCTATGAATAAATAAGAATTAAAAAAATGACGTGTGGTTCCCCTATATTTTGATAACCAGCTAAGCAAAACTGACAGCTGTGGCCTGAAACACTCAGCTGTCAGATTCAGCAAGGCTGGTTATCAAGAATGGAGGAGTCCCCAAACATATTTTTTTAATTATCTAAGTAAATAATAATAAAAAAAACAGTGTGGGATCGCCTACATTTTTGACAACCAGCTAAGCTAATGCAGACAGCTGGGGGCAAGTATTTCCAGGCAGGTAAGGGGCCATGGATATAGCCCCCCCAGCATAAAAGTAGCAGCCCACAGCAGCCCCATAAAAGGCGCATCTCTTAGATGCACCAATTCTGGTGCTTTGCCCAGCTCTTCCCACTTGGCCTGTAGCACTGGCAAGTGGGGTTCATATTCGTGTGGTTGGTGTCTCCTTTGTACTGTCCGGTTACATCAAGCCCATGGCTTAGTAATGGACAGGCGTCATTATGATGCCTGTCCATTACTAATTATTAATTTATATAGCACCATTAATTCCATGGTGCTGTACATGAGAAAATTGGTTACATACAGGGTTATAGATATCGTTAACAGTAAACAAATTTACAATGACAGACTGGTACAGAGGGGAGAGGACCCTGTCCTTGCGGACTTACATTCTTCGGGACTAACCATTCCTTTGAAAACCTTTTCTCCTGTAATAAAACAAAAAGAAAAAAAACATATCCCTTACTTTTCTGTCATTCTGTCCCACTCTGTGATCCATGTCGGGGGGATAAACAGTTTTCAACCTCGACAGTGCCAAGATGCGACCCTCCAACCTGAGAACCACTGAGGTATGAGCTGCTGCGAGAGCAGCATCAGTGAACATCAGTGACCTCATTGAGGTTACCGCTGATCACTGAGGCTATGTTCCCAGCCAGGCCACTAAACTGCGGTGACCGCAGTGAGATCATCACTATCACAGTGAGAAAAAGTCTCACTCATTTTATAGCACTAATCTCACCGAGGTCAGTAAAGGGGCCCAGCTGTGAACATAACCTCAGTCCCGGCAGAAGCCTCAATGACATCATCCCTAGTCACTGAGACCATGCTCGCAGCTGCTCATTCCTCAGTGGTTCTTAGCCTGGACGGTAGCATCTTGGCACTGTCCTGGTTAAAAACAATTTATCCCCAGACATGAATTATGGCATGGGACAGAACGACAGACAGGTGAGAAATTTGATTGTTCTTTATTTTTGTTTTATTAAAGGAGACCATGGCTTCAGTGGAATGGGTGATGATGTGAGCATGGTTTAATTTAGATTTACTAAAGGAGTCTGTGTCATTCTTTCAATTAAATGACTTTATTCTGGTGGTGTTTGATTTTTTATGCAATATGAATATGGGGTTGGTAATGGGGGTGTCTTATAGTGCCTCTCCATTGCTTACCTCTGGGCTTGATGTCACCTGACAATACAAAGCTGACATCAACCCCACAACTATTACTCCAGAATTGGTTCATCTAATAGATGTGCCTTTTCTGGGGCAGCTGCGGGCTGCTATTTTTAGACTGGGGGGGGCAATATCCATAGCTCCTTCCCTGCCTAAGAATACCAGATTTCAGCTGTCTGGTTTAGCTTTGCTCGGTGTCAAAAATTAGGGTGACCCCACTCCGTCTTTTTTATTTATTTAAATAATTAGAAAAAATTTCGTTCTATTCTTGATAACCAGCATTGCTTACGCTGACAGCTGATGGTTGCAGCCCGCAGCTGCCAGTTTTGCCTGGCTGGTTATCAAAATACAGAGGAACCCAAATAATTCTTTTTCATTTATTTAAAGTGCAGGTGCCCACTGGTGAATACTCACATCAGCGACACCTGCTCTAGCATCAAGAGGCATACGCTGATGGGAGCAGTAGTCACATCAGCTGACGCCTGTGTACAGAGGTAAACTTTTTACCTCCGGTCACAGCTACGATCTCATGCTGTCATCTGATAGATCAGCAATAACAACCACTGGGGTCTCGTCATGCCCCGAGTTGTCATGCCAACATCCCGTGGTCATGTCTCAGGGGCGTCAATGGGTGTGGTTTGTGACGTGCTTCCGGTGCGTGTATGGTAAATGCCACTGTCGGAACGTGACAGCGGCTTTTCACATGTTAACAGCTGTGGGTGGATCATGATTCCATCCATGGTTAATAGGGGCACATGACAGCTGATTAAATCAACTCTCATGTGCCTGAAAAGGTGCGGGAGTGTAGGTGTGGTTTTTGACGGTTATGTTTGTCGAACAAGTCAGTGAACATTTAAATGTTTGCTAAACTGAACATCAAAAGGCTCTACTGACAAACACTGGCACAGGAAGAAGAAGGGAGGGGATACTGACTTCAGACTCGATCTACAGGGAGAGAGGGGGGACATACTTCTAAAAGACAACAACCTCTATTACATATCAATTAATAAGGTAAGGAGAGTTTTTTTAATAAAAAATATAAATATATTATTGTACAAACACAATTAGTTTACATACGATAAGAGTACCACAAACCAAGCAAGTTAGAGGGGAATATAGCCAGGTATGTTATAAATAACTATTTATACCATCAGTATTTTTACAGGCATAAATGTCCAAAAAGACTGTCATAATAGGTGCCATATATATCCATACATATTAATTTATTTCCTGTGCAAAGTTGCTATATGTAGTAAAAACATTAAAAGGATGTCTGGCCCTTTAAATGGAAAAGTAAGTATATAACATAGCCTGGGTCATTTTACATATAAATAGCTGGATTAATCCTAAGCATTCATTGGGGTTAATATAAACAAATCTCCTTGTAACACGGCACGTGCCATATGTCATAGCCCTACCAAAAGGATAAATACCAAATGCTATATTGAACCCAAATTAGATGACCCAGATTAGGAATAACTTACTTCAAAAATGAAGACCTGGTGCCCCAACCTGCCGCCTCGATGCACGTTTCGCTGTTTCCTTCTTCAGGAGTTTCAGCCACTCAGAGAAAAAGGGGATGGAAGAAGCTAGGCAAACTGCAGCAAAAAAACCCCCAAAAAACTCAGAACTTCTTTTTAATCCCGCTTCTGCGATGCATTAAACATTTTCTTTTGGCCTGGCATTCTGTTATGATCCCAATGGCAGAGGATCTCTGATATTCCGGCAAGATAGCAAAAATGTAAATACTGCTCTAGGGAGGTGGAAACTGGGCTAACCGCATACCTGATCCTGACACAAACAACTAAAAGTAGCCGGTGAACGTGCCTACGTTGGTTCTAGACGTCTCGAGCCAGCCGGAGAACTGACTACCCCTAGAGGGAAAAAATAAGAACTCGCTTGCCTCCAGAGAAATTGAACCCCAAAGATATAGAAAGCCCCCAACAAATAATAACGGTGAGGCAAGAGGAAAACACAAACGTAGAGATGAATTAGATTCAGCAAAGTGAGGCCCAATAGTCTAGATAGCAGAAAATAGATAGTGGACTATGCGGTTAGCAGAAAACCCTACAAAATAACCACGCTGAACATTCAAGAACCCCCACACCGACTGACGGTGTGGAGGGAGAATATCAGCCCCCTAGAGCTTCCAGCGAGTCAAAAATCAAATGTAAAGCAAGCTGGACAAAAACACTGAATAATGCAAACGATCCAAATTGTACAAAACAGACTTAGCTTTTCTTGCATGAGGCAGACTGAAAGGAATCCGGAGGAGACCAAATAGGTCTGGATACAACGATGCCAGGCAAGAGACTGAGTCCAGAGGAGACTCAAATAGGAAACACCCGCTGCTTAACGACACAGCTGGAGCTCAGGCCTGCAACAAGACATACCTAGCACAATACCGTTAGTGACCACCAGAGGGAGCCCAGAAACACAGTTCACAACATAGAACTCTGTGTGGCCTTGACCTGGTCTCTAATCTGAGCTGCTGTTAACCTGCAATTTCTGAGGCTGGTGACTCGGATAAACATCCTCAGAAGCAGAGGTGACTCTTGGTCTTCCTTTCCTTTGGCGGTCCTCATGTGGGCCAGTTTCTTTGTAGTGCTTGATAGTTTTTGCCACTGCACTTGGGGACACTTTCAAAGTTTTCCTAATTTTTCTGACTGACTGACCTTAATTTCTTAAAGTAATGATGGCCACTCGTTTTTCTTTATTTAGCTGCTTTTTACTTGCCATAATACAAATTCTAACAGTCTATTCAGTAGGACCATCAGCTGTGTATCCACCAGACTTCTTAACAACACAACTGATGGTCCCAACCCCATTTATAAGGCAAGAAATAACACTTATTAAACCTGACAGGGCACACCTGTGAAGTGAAAACCTTTCCCGGTGACTACCTCTTGAAGCTCATCAAGAGAATGCCAAGAGTGTGCAAAGCAGTCATCAAAGCAAAAGGTGGCTACTTTGAAGAACCTAGAATATAAGACATAATTTCAGTTGTTTCACACTTTTTTGTTAAGTATATAATTCCACATGTGCTAATTCCTAATTGTGATGCCTTCAGTGTGAATGTACAATTTTCATAGTCATAAAAATACAGAAAAATCTTTAAATGAGAAGGTGGTTGCAAACTTTTGGTCTGCACTGCATATATGCAAAGGCCTTCTCCACAGACTTTTGTACATGAAGAAGATACTGTGGTAGGACATGCCACTTGCTCTGTATTGTCCCCACCATGCTTTGTTGTGGGAGAAGGCGTAAGCGGTGGAAAGTTAGGTTGGGATAGCTGGAACGCTTGTACATGTCCTCACTGCCACACTCTAAACCCTTATGGTAATTTTCCAGTCTTTAGCAAAGTGTTTATTTGAAGCACAATATCTGAAACTTGCCCCAAATCTTTTTACAAGATCTTTGCATTCCCGGAGTGCTTTTTTCCGATGCCCTTCTTTAGGGGATGTGGCTTCCTATGAAAGGGACACAGACGATTATGTGTTTCAATCTTTTCACCATGTTTGCTGTTGTCTGGAGCTAATGTACACGTGGGAAGAATAATCAGTCTTTCTTTACTGACATTGGACCTCTGCAGTTTCTGATACTAGAACATGGGCTCTCATGCTTGGGAGGTGATAATCAAGGGCCTCTGTTTTCTCTGTTGCAAAGGCTTGGGTCAGTCTTGTACAATATTCTTGATAAACTCACAGAAGTAGAAAAACAGAGCAAAAGGGACTTGATTTTCTCTTTTATATCTTGACTCAACTGTATGGTATCTTAGAAAGTATTGGGTTTAACTCTTGAGCAGAGTCCAGGTACAGTATCTGATGCTAGATATATAAGTGTCTGCCTTGGCGAGCTGGAGCTCTAACAGTAAGTCACTGAGCTCTTGGAATTTTGAGTTATCCTTACTAGATATTTTATAAAAATCCTGTAGTCACTTGAATAATGCATTCAGGACTGCAAAACCTTTGTTCTGGTCTCTCCCATGCAGCCATGAGACCAGCCGCTGGATTACTGATGTGGACAGATCTAAGTCTTTTAACTCGCTCTATGGATTGTGACCTGAGCTACCTGATCAGCAGAACTAGCTGTTCAGCAGCAGGGAGGCTAAGTAACTAATTATGGTCCTAAAGGCACTTTTCCAACCTCTATAGTTCTCAGGTTGATGATTGAACCTAGTGAGACCAGACTTAAGTTCAGGGTGAACCATGTACCTTGCAAAGTCAAACATGTCAGTTTTTTCTGATTTTGGAAAGACAATTCCTGGCTGAGTAGTGCTATCCATATGGTTGATTTAATTCTGACATAGAGATGCAGGAAAGTATGGCACAGCATAGGCATTTACTCTAGTAACTTGGTTCATGTTCATAGTTTCTGCCATAAATGGAATTGGAACTATATGGTTGTCAGGAGCATGGTGACTTGCTGGCATATTGGCTTGCATGTAGGTGTCCATGTATGGAGTTTGCTGAGGCTTAGTGCCCTGGTATGTTCTGGTGCATAAAGAAAGTTCAAGATAGGGAATGGCAGCACATTGAACTGACCTTGAATGCAGAGTGTTGAGAAAGCATCTGTGTCCTGTTGCTTTGGAGAAATGTCTGTACTGTCAAGAACAATTATAGTAATCAGGGATCTGCTATCTTGACTTAATACTTAGTCTCTTGTGTGCTTTAAGAGAGACTTCTTCAAAATTACTTAAACTGATACTGTCTCTTTGACTCTTATTTCTAGCTTGTTTCAGGACCTTTAACCTTGTCATGGCTGTGGCATGCTCACATTCCTTCCCTAGAGCCTCTATTTTTGCCCTCCTGTGAGCTGCACTTTCTTCCATTTCTGCATTCTTGTATTATGGAATTGCAGTAGGTAAAAAGACAATTCTGAACCAGAGGCGTACAGAGATGATCCTTAGACAAATATGGCTGATAAAAACTGGCACTGGAGGAAGAGAGGAAGGGGTACTGACATTAGAGCTGGGATAAAGAGAGAGAGAGGGAGGATAAATTTCCTTACCGGACAAACATGATTGCATAGAAGTGGAACAGTAGCAACACAATTACAATCTAATACTCAATGATTCCAAAGTCGTGGGACATGATGACAACACATTTACTTAGCCACAGTGAACAAACCCCCTTCTCAATCATTTGTACTGAAATATCTAATGAACCAGTGCAAAGGTTTTGAAGGGATGATGTAAGGGATCAGCTGTGACAGACATGTTATCAGCTGTGTAGAAGTATTTTCTGTCATTGCAATTCTGCTTTTTTATGAAAGGTCAGGAAGTAAAAGTCTAATAAAAGCAGTAGCGACACAGTGCAAAAATTGCTAATTGTGTATGTTAAATAAAGATTGTGATATAAAAAACCCTTGCCAATCAGAAAGAAATCATAAGTAAAACAAAAACCTGATTTAAACAATAGATCACCTTCTTATGACCACTTCCCTTTGAATATTTCAAGTAAAGTAAAAAAAAACTATATTTAGTCCCCTGAGTCCTAAGCCAATTTTCATATTTATTTTTGCATCCCGATCCCCCTTTCTTCCAATAGTTAAAACTTTTACATTTCTTCAATGACATAGCAGTACACTAAATCTTATATGGAAATTACACTAGTTGCATATATTACAACTGCTTGGTTTACAGAAAGCAGGAGAGATTTACTAAACTATATGAGCCAAAACCATGACACCATTTAGGAGTGGAGGGGAATTATTAATCTAGATTATATGGCAAAATTGCACCAAAACTCTGGTACAATTGTTTGGCACAAAGAAGTAAACTAGTAGGTAGCGTAAAGTTATATGAATGTGTCAAATTATTCAAACAGCATTAGAATTTGGGATCATTTTGGCAAACTATACAACTGCCTTTGCAAACTTTACATTTTCTAAAAATTACACAGGTTTAATAAATTACATATAAAACTTGCTTGCTTTGGACTGTTCTCATGCAAATCCTAGTAGGCACAACTTTCTTTACATTGATTCACATGTTTTCGGCCCTGCAGACATACACACAGGTATTGGTTACCATTTTTTCATTGAGCTGTATGTGAAAATGTCATAGTTTCTTGGTACAAGTATATCACCCAGTTTCATTTATATGTCAGTTTTGAAACACATTTTACACGAAACATTTCTCACATATTTTCAATGGAATTTAAGAATCAAAGTTTTATGATTATTTTTTTGAGTTTGTCTTTCTACACATTTATAAAGGTGTGTTATATTCTTACAATACAAAAGAAAAAAAAAGCCACTGGCAGTGTATTTCCTATTATGCCTAACTTGCTGATCATGAAAGCTATCAATTTAATGACAGTAATGTAGTAATTGACACTGACACCGGCTGCTCGTCTCCACACACAGGTGTTTTCACTGTTCAGGCAGACACACCATATATATTTCATTACTAGAGACCCGTTTCAACACAGATTTGGCTTGAGAAAGGCATTATACTGCTGAAATGTCGCAGAGGAAGTATATCTGTATATACCAGTGCTCTGTTCCTTGTATATATGTGGTGGACGATTTGCCCCTGTGTTTTCTTATGAAGATTGGATAATAAACTGTTTCTTTTTGAGTGCCAAAGATTCTCTAATTTTTGAGTAATGTAGCAATGTCGCAAATAGGGACAAGAGTCATGATTACTCAGTATTGTTTCAATGTTGTTCGGAGGTTAAAAAAAATAGCCACTTTATTTAGATCTGTATTTCTGTTTAATTTGAGGACACATAGTTCGAAATGTCTAAGCTCAGCTTTTCTGTTCCAGAGTTATAAATCTTACGAATATCATCACACCACCATTCATTTAAAAGGAGTTGTGGGAGACCTATGGATCTGCATGGAATTAGCTTCCACTAGGGGTTGTAGACAAAACCTTATGGACATTATTATTATTATTATTTATTATTATAGCAATATTTTTTCCATAGCGCGCTTTACATGTGAGGAGGGGTATACATAATAAAAAAACAAGTACAATAATCTTAATCAATACAAGTCACGACTGGTACATAAGGAGAGAGGACCCTGCCTGCAAGGGTTCACAATCTACAAGCGATAGGTGAGGATACAGTAGGCGAGGGTAGAGCTGTTCTTGCAGCGGTTTGGTCTATCGGTTGTTACTGCAGGTTGTAGACTTGTCGGAAGAGGTAGGTATTCTGGTTCTTTTTGAAGGTTTCCTCGGTAGGCGAGAGCCTGATGTGTTGGGGTAGAGAGTTCCAGAGTATGGGGGATGCGTGGGAGAAATCTTGTATGTGATTGTGGGAAGAGGAGATAAGAGGAGAGTATAGAAGAAGATCTTGTGAGGATCGGAGGTTGTGTGCAGGTAAGTACCAGGAGATGAGGTCACAGATGTATGGAGGAGACATTTTGTGGATGGCTTTGCATGTCATGGTTAAGGTTTTGAACTGGAGTCGTTGGGTAATGGGGAGCCAGTGCAGGGATTGACAGAGGGGAGAGGCTGGGGCATAGCGGGGGACAGGTGGATTAGTCGGGTAGCAGAGTTTAGAATAGATTGGAGGGGTCTGAGAGTGTTAGAGGGGAGGCCACTGAGCAGGAGGTTGCAGTAGTCAAGGCGGGAGATGATGAGGGCATGGACTAGGATTTTTGCAGATTCTTGGTTGAGGAATGTACGGATCCGGGAAATATTTTTGAGTTGGAGTCAGCAGGAAGTGGAAAGGGCTTTGATATGTGGTTTGAAGGAGAGATCAGTGTCAAGGATTACACCAAGGCAGCGAGCTTGTGGGACTGGGGAGAGTGGGCAGCCATTTAATTTAATGGATAGGTCTGTTGGGGGAGTCAAGTGAGATGGGGAAAGATGATGAATTCTGTTTTGTCCATATTAAGTTTTAGAAATGTAGCGTGGAAGAAGGATGAAATAGCAGACAGACATTGTGGGATTCTGGTTAGTAGGGTGGGGATATCTGATCCAGAGATGTAGATCTGTGTGTCATCGGTATAGAGATGGTACTGAATACCATGGGACTCTATGAGCCATCTAAGGCCAAAGGTATAGATGGAGAAGAGCAGAGGCCCTAGAACTGAACTTTGCGGGACTCTGACAGATAGGGGGAGAGGTGAAGAGGTGACGTGCGAGTGGGAGATGCGGAATGTCCGGTCTGTTAGGTATGACAAAATCAAAGATAGGGCCAAGTCAGTGATGCCAACAGATGAGAGGATCTGTAATAGTAGGGAATGGTCCACTGTGTCAAAGGCAGAGAACAGGTCTAGGAGAAGGAGGACAGAGTAGTGACACTTGGCTTTGGCAGTTAATAGGTCATTGGTGACTTTAGTTAGGGCAGTTTCAGTGGAGTGATGTGGCTGGAAGCCAGATTGAAAGCAGTCAAAGAGATAGCAGGAAGAGAGGTGGGAGGACAGTTCAAGATGGACGTGTTGTTCCAGTAGTTTTGAGGCATAGGGGAGAAGTGATATGGGGCGATAGCTAGATGCAGAGGATGAGTCAACAGAGGGTTTTTTGAGGATAGGTGTGATTGAGGCATGTTTAAAGCTTGAGGGGAAAACACCAGTTGTTAATGATAGGTTGGAGAGATGGGTTAGGGTTGGAATGAAGACTGTGATAAGGTTTGGGATGAAGTGGGATGGGATCGGGTCAAGTGCACAGGTGGTGAGATGTGATCTTGAGAGTAGAGTGGAGAGTCGATCTTCTATAATGGTGGAGAAGTTGGTTTTGGAGGAGGAGGGCTGGGCGTTTAGGAGGAAGGGATCTGGGGGTTGTCGACCAAAACATACCGTTTTTGTCCAGGGGATAACATAATTCAGACAACTCACTACAATGTCTTAGATCAGTGGTAACTCTATTACCAGCAACTTTAACAACTTAAGGGCTACTTCACACGTCCGTGTTTCCGGTACGTGTGGTGACAATTTTCACAGGTACCGGAAACACTGACACACATAGACCCATTCAATTGCATGGGTCTGTGCACATGTCAGTGTGCTTCCACGGACTGTATGTCCATGGCAAAATATGCTGACATGTCCATTTTTTACCGCAAAATGTCCCTCACATGTGCACACGGAGAACACACATGGATGTCATCTGTGTTACACGCACCATCACCTGAGAAGCAGTAAGTACTGTTCCCCAGTGCCTGATGCTGAAGACGGCTCTCATCATTCTTCCCTACTCTGCTGGCGATCAGCAACAGCAGAGAGGAATGATAAGAGTTGAATTCGGGTGATCTCAATGACAGCAGGCAACGGCTGACTATGACTTCCATCAGCCTGCTGCCACTAATAACAGTGACAGCAGGAACGGCTGATGGGAGTATTCATCATCCGCTGCCTGCACTATAAATAAAAAAAGAAATTAAAAACCTGAGGTGGGTTCCCCTCTATTTTCTATAACCAGCCAGGCAAAACTCACAGCTGGGGGCTGAAACCCTCAGCTGTCAGTTTCAGCAAGTCTAGTTATCAAGAAATAAGGGGTCCCCATGCTGTTTTTTTAATTCTTTAAATAAAGAATTAAAAAAACAGCTTGTATTCCCCCCATTTTTGACAATTATGGCACTTTGCCTGGCTCTTCCCACTTACCCCATAGTGGTGGCAAGTGAGGTTCATTTTTGTGGGGTTGATGTCACCTTTGTATTGTCAGGTGATATCAAGCCCATGGATTGCTAATGGAGAAGCGTCTATAAGACACCTATCCATTACTAATATATTGTATTGTAAATAAAGACACAGCCAGAATAAAGTATTTTATCAGAAATTAAACAACACAGTTTTCCAAAAATAATAAACACAGTTACACTCATCTAACACCTAATTCCACCGAAGCCCTCGTCTTCTGTAATAAAACTAAAATAAAAACAACAATATCCCTCACCTCTCCATCGTTCTTTCCCATGCCATAATCCAGGTCTGGGGAATAAACAGTTTTCAATCTGGACGGTGCCGAGATGCGACTATCAAGGCTGAGAACCACTGGTGGCTGAACTGCTGCAAGTGCAGCATCATTGACCAGCGGTGACATCATTGAGGTTACTGTCCATCACTGAGGCTCCGTTCCCAGCTGGGCTGAACTGCGGTGGCCTCAGCATCATGGGAAAAGTCAGTCATGAGGTCACCACAGTTCAAACTCAGCGTCTCCACAGCAGATCACCTTGAATACATCTCTCATCATTCTCCCCTGCTCTCGCTGATCACCAGCAGAGCACTGGAGAATGATGAGAGCGATCTTCTGCACCAGGCCCAAGGGAACAGCGCTTACTGTAGCACTTCTTCCCTGGTGCCCGTCCGTGTGGTACCGATGCGGCACACAGGCGGCACACGGTTGCCACATGTGTGCCACAGATATTACATACACGGACACACGAACCCACGGACACTGTCATCTCCGGTACCTTTTTTATCAAGACATGTGAAACTGGCCTGAAGGTGTAACATACTTGTCAGTACCAATCCCTTCTATTACCAATTTGGTCGCTTGATGCGGCCACACCTATATTGCAGGCAATGCGGGGCAGTGATGTTTGATTCCTGGGACTTTTGGTGCTGCTCAATCAGGGAGTTATGGAGTTAATTTCTGGCTGCTTAGACTTCTTTGAGCCTGTTTTCTATTTAAATTCCTGAACATCTGACAATTAAAAATGTATCTTCTCTGCTTTCAGCTCCTTCTTTACTTTTTAGTATTTCTGTTGTTTTGACTGCAGTCTTTTTTCTGACAATTCCTTTTCCTTCTGATGTTGAACTTTTACTGCCCTCTTTGTTCTGATCCTGCTATTCGACCAAACATGACAGCCTGCACCATCAGCCAGCAGCTAACTCCCTAACTCCTGTGAAAGTCCAAATCCCTGTGTAGGGGATACAGGGTGGAGATTAGAGGATTCCTTGGAATCTGGTAAATGGATGGGTTTGCACTAAGGCTATCAGTGGTAGCCTTTTTTTAGAGCTTCTAGACATCCACTGATCCTTGTAACAAGATGTCATATTTTAAACTAACCTTAGTATTTGCAATTAGAGAGACTGGTGTTTCTTCTGTTACCCTATTGGATTCCTGAGAATTTATAACTGCGCACCATTTTCTTTTCTGGACATGTGTCAAGTTGTAGACTTAGCTCCATTATCAATGTTTATGTTACTACATATAAAAGTGCAGTTCAAGATTGAACTTGTTTTGAATCCAACAGATTCAGATTAGTTCTTCCGGTTGCAAGTGATTCCTCAAGTAGGCCCTGACTCCGTCAATCTCACCAAGCAACATACAGAATGCCCTCTTACACACACACATATACAGTGTGTCCGTTAAGTCAGGGTGCACTTTTGACCAGTCACAGGATCTATTTATACTGTAGTTTACATTTTGGCATCCTTTTTCTGGCCCAATCATATCAGACTTGTTCATGAGGAGAGATATCAAAAACCAATCAAACAACACAAACTCATTTAAGTTGTTGCTGAGCCCCCAGTCAGATTAACCCCTGATAAACTGAACTCTGATTAATACACTGCCAGGTCTATGACATCATGCAACCACAAGCTTATGCCAGCTGTGTGGTTTTCCATTCCAGTTGAGATGTGAACGGTACAGAGGAAAGTTCAGTGTGTTCTGTGGCTCGCTAAATTTGAATCCGTGACCAAAGTGCTGTGTGAATATTGTTGCGTTTATAACGAAGCGCCACTATATAGGAATATCATTACTTGGTGGGATAAGCAGTTGAAGGAAACTGGCAGTTTGGTGGAGAAACCCCGTTCTCCGGCCATCAGTCAGTGATGACTCTGTAAAGGCTATACGGGAGAGCTACCTAAGGAGCCCTAAAAAATCTGTGGGTGAGTGTGCTCGACAATTACACCTAACCAAGACTACAGTTCATAAGGTGCTAAAGAAACGTCTGTTTTACAGAGTACAAATTGCGGCTGTTGCACGCAATCAAACCGGCGGATAGATCCAAACGATGCACATTTTCTACAGATATGCTTCATGAGATCGACAATGATGCAAGATTTTTGCAGAAGATTGTGTTTTGCGATGAGGCGACCTTCCATATCTGTGGACATATTCATCACTAGAGTTGAGCGACTTTTACTTTTTTAGGATCAAGTCGGGTTTCGCGAAACCCAACTTTGTCAAAAGTCGGGTAGGGTGAAATCGGCTGATTATTGCGAAAAGTCGGGGGCCGACTGAAACACGAAACCCAATGCAAGTCAATGGGGAATCAAAGTCAGCATTGAGTGGAGGACAAGAAAACACCTACAGTGCCCATTTTAATGCCAAAAACATCAATTCTTGTTACTTAAGCTTGTCAATCTTAATTTACCTTATAATAATAGTTAGTCATTGAAAATTGGGGGACATTTGGCTAAAGTTGTGGGGGGGGGTAGGGCTAGCTCAAGATTTTCATTGGCCCAGGAAACGCGTAATACATCACGGCGGTGGAACAGGGAGAGGTAAGTATTTAAACTTTGCAAGTGCTGTGATCCTGAGCAAGCAGGGGGGCCCACTCATTGGCATTGGCACTGGCACAGGGCCCTTCAAAGTTCGGCGGTGTGTTTGACGGTGGGGGCGTCTCCCAACAGCAGAGACACTTTTGTGTACTATGAGGGGCCCTGTGCCAGTGACATCGCCAGCGAGTATGCCCCCCCACCTGATGAAGGAACCTGCACTTTCATCTGCACCTTCCTCTTGGTCCCCGTGTAAGGTGGTATAGTATGCGGGAATAGGAACCTGACTTTCAGCAGGGTCAGATTCTGGCTGTGTAGAGTGCAAGGGGAATGTAGTGGTCTGGGTACCAGCAGACTCATCTACCAGTGGCTGGGCAAAGGGCAGGATGAGAAGGAAACACAGTTAGTAGGCCCAAATAATAAAGTAGGCTAAATGCAGTTCAAATGTGGTAACAGGACTAAACAGGTGGCATTGCTTTGTTCAGACACAGTTTTTAGGCCCACATTAAAAAAGTTGTCTCCAAGCAGTAAAAACTGGAAACAGGAGTAAACTGGCGGCATAGGCTTGTTCAGCGAAGGACGATTGTAATGAGTGGCGCAGACAGACTTAGTAGGCCTAAAATAAAAAGGTAGGCTCAATGCAGTTTAAAATTGGTTACAGGGGTACACAGGCCGCATAGCGTTGTTCAGCGGAGGACGATTGTAATGAGTGGAGCAGACAGATTTAGTAGGCCTAAAATAAAAAAGTAGGCTCAATGCAGTTTAAAATTGGTTACAGGGGTACACAGGCGACATAGCGTTGTTCAGCGGAGGATGATTGTAATGAGTGGCACAGACAAACTTAGTAGGCCTAAAATAAAAAGGTAGGCTCAATGCAGTTTAAAATTGTTTACAGGGGTACACAGGCGGCATAGCGTTGTTCAGTGGAAGACGATTGTAATGAGTGGCGCAGAGAGACTTAGTAGGCCTAAAATAAAAAAGTAGGCTCAATGCAGTTTAAAATTGGTTACAGGGGTACACAGGCGGCATAGCGTTGTTCAGCGGAGGACGATTGTAATGAGTGGCGCAGACAGACTTAGTAGGCCTAAAATAAAAAAGTAGGGTCCATACAGTTTAAAATTGGTTACAGGGGTACACAGGCGGCATAGCGTTGTTCAGTGGAGGACAATTGTAATGAGTGGCGCAGACATACTTAGTAGGCCTAAAATAAAAACATAGGCTCAATGCAGTTCAAAACTGGTTACAGGAGTACACAGGCGGCACAGCTTTGTTCAGTGGAGGACAACTGTAAGGAGTGGCTGACACAGTTAGTAGGCCAAAATAATAAAGTGAGGCAAATGTCTGCCCCCCCAAAAAAATCATAAATAAACAGGTGGCATAGCTACGTACAGGGGTGAGCTCCTCTGCTGAGTAGCAGACAGTGGTAGTTGGCGCAAAGTATTAACTGGTCTAAATGGAGGCCAGGGCCCCTGTATATATTTACTATCATCTATCATTTCAACAAATTTGTATTGGCAGTTCCAATTGAAGGATTTAACAACACAGACTACACAGTGGTGGAGCCGGGAGAGGTAAGTTTTGCAAGTGGTAGAGCACTGTTCGAGCTGGGGGGAACACTCTCTCGTGGGCGGCTGTACTGGCACAGGGCCCCTTATATTACGATGGTGTGTCTGACGTTGGTTGTGCACCACAACCGTCAGAGACACTTAATTGCACTATAAGGGACCCTGTGCCATTGCCGTCGCCCAAGAGTGGGCACACCCAACTGTCCAGGCAAACGGCACTCGCACGGGTGCTTGCGCTAGGTGGTGACCACGGCCCTGTGGGGGGAGTCAGCCCATTTAGGGAGGTAAAAAAATTGCCTATGGTGGACATTCAGCAGCTGAAAATGGAGGAATTGGAGCAGTCAGTAACAGGAGGCCAAAAGCAAGACATTTTTCAGGCAAGCTACGTGTCAGCAGGGGAAGGTGGGGCAAAATAATTTGAAATCCATGATTGGTTCATTTTAATGAAGGTTAGATCATCAACATTTTGGGTAGCCAGACGAGTCCTTTTTTCAGTCAGTATTGAACCAGCAGCACTGAAGACTCTTTCTGATAGCACACTAGCAGCTGGGCAAGCAAGCTCCTGTAATGCATATTCTGCCAATTCAGGCCAGGTGTCTATTTTAGATGCCCAGTAATCAAAGGGGAATGATGTGTGAGGGAGAACATAGATAAGGAAGGAAAAATAGTTCGTAACCATACTGGACAAATGCTGTCTCCTGTCACTTTGAATTGATGCAGCAGTACCTGTCGTGTCTGCGGTCATTGTGAAATCACTCCACAACCTGGTCATAAAACCCCTCTGTCCAACGCCACTTCTGATTTGTTCACCTCTAACACCTCTGCCATGTTGCCCCTTACAGCTCGTGTGAGAATCATCACCGCTGCTGTGTGCTGGGAATGCCTGAACCAAATGGTCTACAAGAGTTGCTTGTTTGGTAGCCAATATTTGCTCAACGTTCTCATGTGGCATGATATTTTGTAATTTCCCTTTGTATTGTGGATCCAGGACACAGGCCAACCAGTAATCGTCATCGGTCATCTTTTTTATAATGCGGGGGTCCGTTTTTAGGATACGCAAGGCATAATCAGCCATGTGGGCCAATGTTCCAGGTGTCAATTCACTGATTGTGCTAGGTTGAGGAGCACTTTCTTGCAAATCAACATCACTTGTCTCACGCAAAAACCCTGTACCTGACTTTGCAACGCCACCAGTTTCTATTGCCCCCTGAGAAGCATCCTCCTCCCATAAATATTCATCCTCCTCCTCCTCCTCCTCTTCGTCCGCCACCTCATCCAGGAGAGTTCCCTGAGCAGACAATGGCTGACTGTCATCAAGGCTTCCCTCCTCCTCGGCTGCAGATGCCTGCTCCTTAATGTGCATCAAACTTTGCATCAGCAGACGCATTAGTGGGATGCTCATGCTTATGATGGTATCGTTTGCACTTACCAGCTGTGTGCATTCCTCAAAACACTGAAGGACTTGACAGAGGTCTTGTAGCTTTGACCACTGCACACCTGACAACTCCATGTCTGCCATCCAACTGCCTGCTCGTGTATGTGTATCCTCCAACAAATACATTAGAGCATGCCTCTGTTCGCACAGCCTCTGAAGCATGTGCAGTGTGGAGTTCCATCTTGTTGCAACGTTGATTATTAGGCGTTGCTGGGGAAGCTTCAGCGATCACTGATGGTTCTGCATATGGCTGGAGTGTACGGGCGACCGGCGGATGTGCGAGCAAAGTCTTAGCACCTTCAGGAGCAGGGCTGGTAACCCCGGATAACTCTTCAGGAAGCACTGCACCACCAGGTTCAAGGTGTGAGCCAGGCAAGGTATGTGTTTCAGTTCTGAAAGGGCTATGGCAGCCATAATATTCCTTCCGTTATCACTGACTACCTTGCCTGCCTCAAGATGTACAATGCCCAGCCATGACTAAGTTTCTTGCTGCAAGTACTCGGCCAGTACTTCCGCGGTGTGTCTGTTGTCGCCCAAACACTTCATTTCCAACACAGCCTGCTGACGCCTACCACTAGCTGTTCCATAATGTGCCACCTCGTGTGCAACACTGGCAGCTGTGGATGGAGTGGTAGGGCGACTGCACTCTGTGGATGAGCTTTCGCTTCTGGAGGAGAGGAGGAGGAAGAGGAAGGGTGTCGAATGCCTACTGCCAACTGTTTCCTAGACCGTGGGCTAGGCAGATCTGTCCCACTATGGCTGTCCTCTGTGGACCCTGCATCCACCACATTAACCCAGTGCACCATGATGGACACGTAATGTCCCTGGCCATGCCTACTGGTCCATGCATCTGTTGTGAGGTGCACCTTTCTACTGACTGATTGCCTGAGTGCATGGACAATGCGGTCTTTGACATTCTGGTGGAGGGCTGGGATGGCTTTTCTTGCAAAGAAGTGTCGACTGAGTAGGTCATAGCATGGTATTGCATAGTCCATCAGGGCTTTGAAAGATTTGCTTTCAACCAACCGGTAGGGCATCATCTCTAACAAGATTAGTATAGCAATGTGGGCGTTCAAACCCTGTGTACGCGGATGAGAGGATGACTACTTCCTTTTCATAACGAGAGTCTCTTGTAGGGTGAGCTGGACTAGAGAGCTGCATATGGTGGAACTAGCGGTGGAGGCAGTGGTAGACATGGCGGATTGAGAGAGGGTTGGTGATGGTATTCTCAATGTTTGCCTACATACAGTGTTTCCTACCAATAACCTTGTAATTCCCTGACTGCTTTGGCCTTGCGACGATACCTCCACATTTGCTGCTGGTGGTGTCCTAACTGGTGGGCTTACAGTGAGGGAAGCAATGTAGCATTGCTGACTACCTTCATTCTGAGCGGGTGCACCAATGGTACGGGACGTTTGGTAGTTAGTCCAGGCTTGCAAGTGCATGCTGGTTAAATGTCTACGCATGCACGTTGTATTTAAATTTTAGACATTCTTCCCTCTGCTAAAGGTCTTTGAGCATTTCTTACAGATAACTTTGCACTGATCATTCGGATCTTAGTTAAAAAACTCCCACACTGCACTCATCCTACTATCGAATACCTTTTCAGGCATTGCACGCTGTGCTACTTTAACCGGATGGCCACACTGTCCTAAAAGTGTTTTTGGTTTTGTCAAACGTTTTTGGCCAGATATGGGCCTGCCAGATGAAAGCTGTTGCGATGTAAATGCCTGCTGCGGATCATCCTCCTCCGCTTCAGAGCTACTGCCAGCGGCACCCGGTTCCCCCAATGGCTGCCAATCTGGGTCAACAACTGGGTCATCTATCACCTCCTCTTCAATGTCATGTGCACCTTCCTCTGTGTCACCATGTAAGGTGCTATAGCATTCGGGACGGGGCACCATAGTCCCATCAGGGTCAGATTCTGGCTCAGTACACTGCGAGGGCAATGTAGTGATCTGAGTCAATGGAACAGCATAATAATCTAGCTGTGGCTGTGCATCTGTGCACTCCATGTCTGATTCATCTTGTAATGGGCTGTTAACTATTTCCCTTTCTAACCCTGGCATGGTATGTGTAAAGAGCTCCATGGAGTAAACTGTAGTGTCGCCTGCCACATCCTTCACTTTTGCTTTGGGTGAAGGACACAAGGAAGCGATTTGTTCCTGACCAGGAGCATCCACTGACGACTCGCTGCTTTTAAATTTGGAACTTTTGGAAGACGAGGCGAAAGAGCTAGAGGCTGAGTCAGCAAAGAAAGCCAAAACTTTTTCCTGCTGCTCCGGCTTTCCAACTCCCAGATAAGGGAGCCTTCGAGGCCTTGTGTAGCCAGACGATTATGCTGGCTGAACAACTCGAGCCTTAGGTGCTATTTTGCTTTTCCCACTACCACCAGATGCTCCTCCACCACAACCACCATCATTACCAGCTGGCAACGACCGCCCACGGCCTCTTCCACCAGACTTCCTCATTTTTGTGAAAATGTAAACAAACTAACAACCATTATATGGTACTGTAAAACAAGGTAGAAGGTGTATATAAACTTGTTGGCAATTTAAATCTCCTTTTTTTGGGGGGGGGTGACTGGAGCAAAAAACAGGCCCTGTGTATTACACTATACAATGTAAGTGGCAGAACGTAGCTGGCAGATATACGACAAACAGAACTGACATATATAAACTTGTTGGCAATTTAAATCTCCCTTTTTTGGGATGGAGACTGGAGCAAAAAACAGGCCCTGTGTATTACACTACACAATGTAAAAGGCAGAACGTGGCTGGCAGATATACGACAAACAGAACTGACGTATATGAACTTGTTGGCAATTTAAATCTCCCTTTTTGTGTGGGGAGACTGGAGCAAAAAACAGGCCCTGTGTATTACACTATACAATGTAAGTGGCAGAACATGTCTGGCCTATATACGACAAACAGACCTGACGTCTATAAACTTGGCAATTTAATCTCCCTTTTTTTGGGGGGGGGAGACTGGAGCAAAAAACAGGCCCTGTGTATTACACTACACAATGTAAAAGGCAGAACGTGGCTGGCAGATATATGACAAACAGAACTGACGTATATGAACTTGTTGGCAAATTAAATCTCCCTTTTTTTGTGGGGGAGACTGGAGCAAAAAACAGGCCCTGTGTATTATACTATACAATGTAAGTGGCAGAACGTGGCTGGCAGATATACGACAAACAGAACTGACGTATATAAACTTGTTGGCAATTTAAATCTCCCTTTTTTGGGGAGGGGAGACTGCAGCAAAAAACAGGCCCTGTGTATTACACTATACAATGTAAGTGGCAGAACATGGCTGGCAGATATACGACAAACAGAACTCACATATATTAACTTTTGGCAATTTAAATCTCCCTTTTTTTGTGGGGGAGACTGGAGCAAAAAACAGGCCCTGTTTATTACACTATACAATGTAAGTGGCAGAACGTGGCTGGAAGATATATGACAAACAGAACTGATGTATATAAACTTGTTGGCAATTTAAATCTCCGTTTTTTGTGGGGGGAGACTGGAGCAAAAAACAGGCCCTCTGTATTACACTATACAATGTAAGTGGCAGATCGTGGCTGGCAGATATACGACAAACAGAACTCACATATATAAACTTGATGGCAATTTAAATCTCCTTATTTGGGGGGGAGACTGGAGCAAAAAACAGGCCCTGTTTATTACACTACACAATGTAAAAGGCAGAACGTGGCTGGCAGATATACGACAAACAGAACTGACGTATATAAACTTGTTGGCAATTTAAATCTCCCTTTTTTTGTGGGGGAGACTGGAACAAAAAACAGGCCCTGTATATTACACTATACAATGTAAGTGGCAGAACGTGGCTGGCAGATATACGACAAACAGAACTGATGTATATAAACTTGTTGGCAATTTAAATCTCCCTTTTTTGTTGGGTGAGACTGGAGCAAAAAACAAGCCCTGTGTATCACACTACACAATGTAAGTGGCAGAACGTGGCTGGAAGATATATTAAAAAAAAGAAGAAAAAAAAATGTGGCAAAACCAGCTCACCTACTAGGCATTTGTTGTGGGGGAGCCCGGATGACGTGCAGTCTTCACGTGAGGCAATAGAACAAATAGTGGAGAAAATCCAGCTTCCAAAAATATCAAAATTTATTGAAGGTAAAATCCAACATCCAAAAACATGGTTTACAGGAGAAGAAATAGCAGCAAGCTACATGTTTTGAACAATAAGTTCTTTTTCAAAGCTGCTCACCATGCACCAGAGTGAGGTTTAAATAGCAGCTGTGAAAATCACAGAAAATCACTCCACCACCTGATGCAGCAGTGATTATATACAATAAAAACGCAAAAATGTCACAAAAAACATAAAAAAACCAAAGAAATATATAATATACATATGTGAAATATATAGTACAACTAGACAATGTGAATCTCTCAGTAATGAAACATGATTTCCTTGCGAGCATTTAAGCCCATGGGATGGCAAGTGTTAAGATAAAACATCCAATAAGCTTCACGCGTCATGAGGCGTCTCTTCAAATCTCCTCCTCTGGCTGTCACTCCAAGCCTCTCAATGCCGACAACCCGAAGGAATGTAGTATTTCTTTGATGACTGGTGATAAAATGCTTAGAGGCATGAGACACAGAGCGATTATTATTAGTGGACACAACAATGTCAGTGATATGTTCAGAGATACGCGTCTTTAACATGCGAGTGGTACAACCTATATAACTTAATTTACATTTCATGCATGTTATCATATAAACCACATTCTTACTATTGCAGTTAATAAATTGTTGGATTTTATGTTCTTGTTTATCACTGCTATCAGTAAAAGAATGCGTGACAACGGAATGGGCACATGTGCGACATTTAGAAGCACCACAGTGATAAAAACCTATATGGTGTAACCATGTATGGGAGACTTTACTAGATTTAAATAGGCTGGGTGAGAGAATGTCAGACAAAGTAGTAGCCTTTTTTGCAATCACCTGACAGCCTGAAGATAGAATTTCAGAAAGAATCTCGTCCTCATATAAAATAGGAATGTTTTTCAAGATAAGAGATTTGATATCGTTGTATTGAGGACTATATTTGATACAGCAAAAGGTTTTTTGATTTTGATGCACTTTTTTCTCCTTATTTTTTGATACCAGCATATCGCTGCGTTTTTTTTGTTGTACTATATTTTTAGCTCTATCAAGAGACCAGTTAGAATAGCCTCTTTTTTCTAATTTTTTACAACACAGATCGGTCTCTTGCTTTAAAATACTAGCATCATTACAATTCCTAGTTATTCTGGTGAGCTCGCCCACTGGTATGGACTTTATTGTATGTCCAGGATGGCTGCTGGACGCATGTAAAATGCTATTGCCAGAGAGGGGTTTATGAAATGTGGAGGTGGTAATAACATGGCCCACAGTACTGCACAGTGTCAAGTCCAAAAAAGAGATCATGTGCGGATCATGACTGCATGTGAAGCGAAGATTGAAGTCATTAGAATTGAGATGGACAAGAAACTCTGGTATGGCAGACACATCGCCCCTCCAAATGAGGAGTAAATCATCGATGTATCTACCATACCAGAAAATGTCCATCGCAAATGGGTTGCAATCCGAATAAAAAAACACAATTCCTCCCAATATGACATTACCAAGTTAGCAACGGATGGTGAGTGTTTACCTCCCATAGAAACTCCTTTGCATTGGAGAAAGAACTGCTGATCAAAGGAGAAATAATTATGAGTCATTAAGAAAAAGATAGCCTGTATGACATAATTGCACAAATCAATAGTATAGTTACTGTACTTATGCAGATGAAATTCTAGTGCTTGAACAACAATGTTTTGTGGAATACAGGTATACAATGAAATGACATCACAACTTATACATTGAAAACTATCACACCATGCAATATTAGAGAGCTGATGTAGAACATCTCTTGAGTCTCTCAAAAAACCTGGAACTCTCACAACCAATGGCTGTAAAAGAGAGTCAACCCATTGGCTTAGACGTTCTGTTAGAGAACCCATCCCTGATAATATAGGGCGCATTGGTGGAGGTGTGATACCTTTGTGTACTTTGGGTAAGCCATACATTGTAGGTATAGTGGGGCAGTCAACCTTGAGATACTCAACATGTGTTCTGGTTAGAACACCCAAAGCTGCACCTTCATCTATCAAGCTGAACAGTTCTTTTTTGTAAACCGATGTAGGATCTGAAGGCAGTTTTCTGTACGTTGTGGTGTCATTCAAGAGATTGTTCATCTGATCTTTATACATCAATGTGTCCATGACAACAATCAGGCCACCTTTGTCTGCCTTTTTTTATAGTGATCTGGTCCATCTTTTTAATTTCCTGGAGAGCTCTGCGCTGCTTCCAATTTAAATTGCCTTTATGTGTTCTATGCTGGACATGTGTGTCTAAAGATCTCAAGTCTCGTTCAATGACAGCTTGAAATCTGTCCATGCAATCAACACGTGATTGAATAGGATAAAATGATGGATTTTTTGTTACAAATTGATCAGCTTGATTTACATCTCGGTTTAAGGATACATTAGACCCATTCAAGTCATTCAGATTTTTCAAAAGACATTGTTCATTAAACGTAAGGTCACAAAATTCATTCCCGACAGCAGAGGTATCCACAATGGGGGTAGATTCCTGTTTGAAAAAATGTCTTTTGACTGTCAAGTTACGAATAAATCTGTTGATGTCTATCAATGTATGAAATAAATCAAACCGTTGATCCGGTGCATATTTAAGTCCCAAAGACAACACTTGCAATTGTTCAACTGAGAGATCACAACTAGAAATATTTAAAATGTTAGAAAAATCACCTGAAAAAGATGTTACTTTCTGTTGCGGCTAGCCATGCGAAAATTTCCTGCGGTGTTTGCGGCCCCCGCGCCTCTTGCGTTTTTTGAGTTAAATCTTCTTGGTCTACGGTAGTAGGTGTTGGTGTTATCCACATTTTGATTGATATTTTCATCACCACCAGTTTCAATAGACCCATTATCCATAGAATCCATGTCTGAGGAACTGAAAGAAACTCGGCGCTCAGATATATCAGAGGAATTAGTACGTTTCAGGATTGGGCGAGGGCTTTTGTATACTTTCTGCCATCTACCCCATTCATATACCTGATTTGTTTGATAATCTCTTAAGTCACGTTGAAATTTATTTTTCTTGCGACTCATGATTAAATCTTCTGTTTTCAATAAAGATATTTTTATATTTTTTAATTCCTCATTATATTTAATAGTGTCTTTATTTTCCAAGCTAGTTTTAATGTTGTTGATTTCTGACTGAATATTTTTCAGCTTGATGTCCTCATATTTCATGATTAATTGCATTAGCTGAATGGAGCAATTACTTAGGATCACATTCCACTCTTGCACAAACTGCTGTGAATATGTGGTGGTGGGAATTTTCTTAATGCACAACCCTCTGGGGATCATTTCTTTTTGCACATAATTGTCCAAAGTAGTAAAATCCCACCACACTTTCATTTCATTTATCATCAGTTTTTCTAGCTTATTAACGTCTGTGCTGAAAAGGTCTGATTCAGACCCATCAATTGTGGAGGATAAATCCATTGAGAACAACTGAGCGGCTTTACGAGCTCTTTCTGGACACCACAACGTACAGAAAACTGCCTTCAGATCCTACATCGGTTTACAAAAAAGAACTGTTCAGCTTGATAGATGAAGGCGCAGCTTTGGGTGTTCTAACCAGAACACATGTTGAGTATCTCAAGGTTGACTGCCCCACTATACCTACAATGTATGGCTTACCCAAAGTACACAAAGGTATCACACCTCCACCAATGCGCCCTATATTATCAGGGATGGGTTCTCTAACAGAACGTCTAAGCCAATGGGTTGACTCTCTTTTACAGCCATTGGTTGTGAGAGTTCCAGGTTTTTTGAGAGACTCAAGAGATGTTCTACATCAGCTCTCTAATATTGCATGGTGTGATAGTTTTCAATGGATAAGTTGTGATGTCATTTCATTGTATACCTGTATTCCACAAAACATTGTTGTTCAAGCACTAGAATTTCATCTGCATAAGTACAGTAACTATACTATTGATTTGTACAATTATGTCATACAGGCTATCTTTTTCTTAATGACTCATAATTATTTCTCCTTTGATCAGCAGTTCTTTCTCCAATGCAAAGGAGTTTCTATGGGAGGTAAACACTCACCATCCATTGCTAACTTGGTAATGTCATATTGGGAGGAATTGTTTTTTTATTCGGATTGCAACCCATTTGCGATGGACATTTTCTGGTATGGTAGATACATCGACGATTTACTCCTCATTTGGAGGGGCGATGTGTCTGCCATACCAGAGTTTCTTGTCCATCTCAATTCTAATGACTTCAATCTTCGCTTCACATGCAGTCATGATCCGCACATGATCTCTTTTTTGGACTTGACACTGTGCAGTACTGTGGGCCATGTTATTACCACCTCCACATTTCATAAACCCCTCTCTGGCAATAGCATTTTACATGCGTCCAGCAGCCATCCTGGACATACAATAAAGTCCATACCAGTGGGCGAGCTCACCAGAATAACTAGGAATTGTAATGATGCTAGTATTTTAAAGCAAGAGACTGATCTGTGTTGTAAAAAATTAGAAAAAAGAGGCTATTCTAACTGGTCTCTTGATAGAGCTAAAAATATAGTACAACAAAAAAAACGCAGCGATATGCTGGTATCAAAAAATAAGGAGAAAAAAGTGCATCAAAATCAAAAAACCTTTTGCTGTATCAAATATAGTCCTCAATACAACGATATCAAATCTCTTATCTTGAAAAACATTCCTATTTTATATGAGGACGAGATTCTTTCTGAAATTCTATCTTCAGGCTGTCAGGTGATTGCAAAAAAGGCTACTACTTTGTCTGACATTCTCTCACCCAGCCTATTTAAATCTAGCAAAGTCTCCCATACATGGTTACACCATATAGGTTTTTATCATTGTGGTGCTTCTAAATGTCGCACATGTGCCCATTCCGTTGTCACGCATTCTTTTACTGATAGCAGTGATAAACAAGAACATAAAATCCTACAATTTATTAACTGCAATAGTAAGAATGTGGTTTATATGATAACATGCATGAAATGTAAATTAAGTTATATAGGTTGTACCACTCGCATGTTAAAGATGCGTATCTCTGAACATATCACTGACATTGTTGTGTCCACTAATAATAATCGATCTGTGTCTCATGCCTCTAAGCATTTTATCACCAGTCATCAAAGAAATACTACATTCCTTCGGGTTGTCGGCATTGAGAGTGTTGTGAATTTGGTTTCTGGGCTCCCCCGGTGGTCACTGGTGGTACTGAACTTGTGTGCTTCATCGCCTCTGTTCTCCTGTTTCCATCAGGATGTGGGAGTTGTCTATTTAGCCTTGCTCCTCAGTCATTTCTATGCCGGCCAACAATGTTACCAGAAGCCTTTCTGTTGCATGTTCCTGCTCCTAGACTACTATCAGCTAAGTTGGACTTGTAGTCCTAAGTTTGTTTTGCATTTTTGTTCCAGTTCTCTGTGTTTGAATATTTCTGAGGCTGGAAGCTCTTGTGAGCTGAAATTGCCACTCTGGTGTCATGAGTTGATATTAGAGTCTTAAAGTAATTTCAGGATGGTGTTTTGAAAGGGTTTTCAGCTGACTGTGTAGTTCCCTTTTCTGTCTTCCTACTATCTAGTAAGCGGACCTCAATTTGCTAAACCTATCTTCATACTTCGTATGTCAATTTCCTCTAAAATCACCGACATTATATGTGGGGGCTACTGTCTGCCTTTTGGGGAAAATTTCTCTAGAGGTAAGCCAGGTCTGTATTTTCCTCTGCTAGGGTCAGTCAGTTCTCCGGCTGGCGCTGGGCGTCTAGGGATAAAACGTAGGCACGCTACCCGGCCACTGTTAGTTGTGCGGTAGGTTTAGCTCACAGTCAGCTCGAGTTCCCATCTTCCAAGAGCTAGTCCTTTTGTATGCTTTACTACGGTCTCTTGCCATTGAGAACCATGACATGAGAGGCTTGGAGTGACAGCCAGAGGAGGAGATTTGAAGAGACGCCTCATGACGCGTGAAGCTTATTGGATGTTTTATCTTAACACTTGCCATCCCATGGGCTTAAATGCTCGCAAGGAAATCATGTTTCATTACTGAGAGATTCACATTGTCTAGTTGTACTATATATTTCACATATGTATATTATATATTTCTTTGGGTTTTTTTTATGTTTTTTGTGACATTTTTGCGTTTTTATTGTATATAATCACTGCTACATCAGGTGGTGGAGTGATTTTCTGTGATTTTCACAGCTGCGATTTAAACCTCACTCTGGTGCATGGTGAGCAGCTTTGAAAAAGAACTTATTGTTCGAAACATGTAGCTTGCTGCTATTTCTTCTCCTGTAAACCATGTTTTTGGACGTTGGATTTTACCTTCAAAAAATTTTGAAATTTTTGGAAGCTGGATTTTCTCCACTATTTGTTCTATTAAAAAAAAGGACTGTACTACAATTTCAATCTCCCTACAACGATCTCAGGACAAGTATGGCAGCCAGCAATAAAAAGGACTGCTGCACTCAGAAGTGTGGAAAAATAAACAATAGAACTGTGCAGAAAGGAGCAACAGGATTTTTGCTTTTAAAAAAGCAGTTGGTTTGCACAGCGGCATACAAACAGCAATGCAGCTATCAGGGAGCCTTACAAGGCAGCCTAATAAGCTACAGAGCTGATGCACAAAAATCTAGCCTCCACTGTCCCTGCAAAGAAAAGGTGGTGTTAGACAGTGGAAATCGCTACAGCACAAGCGGTTTGGGGGTTAATCTTCCCTCCCTAAGTATATCCCTGCTTCTGACGAAGCTGCAGCAACCTCTCTCTATGTTCAGATCGGCAGAAGTAAGATGGCGGTCGGCGTGCATGCCCCTTTATAGCCCTGTGACGCCGCAGAAAACAAGCCAATCACTGTCATGCCCTTCTCTAAGATGGTGGGGACCGAGACCTATGTCATCATGCTGCCCACACTCTGCGTCCTCCTTCATTGGCTGAGAAATGGCGCTGAACGTGTCATACGAAACGAGACTTTGGTGCGAAGATCGCCGACCTCATGGCCGATCCCACACTAGGATCGGGTCGGGTTTCATGAAACCCGACTTTGCCGAAATTCGGCGATTTTTGAATTTGTCCGATCCGTTTCGCTCAACCCTATTCATCACCATATCGTCCGAATATGGGCTGCTGAACATCCTCATGACAATGTTGAGTACTAATGTAACACCCCTAAAGTGAATGTGTGGTGTGGCCTGATGCATGATAAGGTGATAGGCCCACTTTTTTTCGCGAAGCGGTCTGTGATGGCAAATACGTATCTTGACATGTTGGAATTGTATGCAGTACCACAATTGCCAGAAGGTGTCATCTTTCAACAGGACAGCACTCCTCCACACTACGCCACCATTGTTCGTGAGTTTCTGGATAGAACATTCCCCCTGCGGTGGATAGGCAGGGGTTCTGTCAAGCCATGGCCATGACGATCCCCAGATCTGACGCCCTTAGACTTTTACTTTTGGGGTTATGTGAAGCAACATGTGTACGTTGAACGTATTAGCGACATTAATCACTTAGAACAGAGAATCACAAACGTTATTCTCTCTGTTACACCAGATGTCCTTACCCATGTGTGGCAAGAGCTTCACTATCGTTTGGATTTGTGTAGGGCAACAAATGGAGCCCACATCGAACTGCACTGTATAGGTATAAAACTGGGATAGTTTTTCTTTTATTTGGAGCAGATTTCAAATTTCTTTCATTTTTTGTGGCTTTCCATTGACTTTACGGACACACTGTATTATAATACTGTGCCTGCCCTGCAGTGCTCTACTATTTCAGTAGATTATGTGCATGTTTATGAAATAGTTTAAGAAGAAGTATGCCCAGCAAATTCAACAATGGCCAAGGTTATATTTAAGAAGGGGGTGTAAAACATTTTTTAGTCCAAGGGCCATATTGCTATACTAAACCAATCTCGAGGACTGCAAAAAAATTTAAAGGGGTAGTTACATGAACACATCACCAGAACCACCATTAGTACAAGTTTTTAGTATTTGAGGAGGAGTCAAATAAATTTGAATGTAGGAGGAAAGAGATGGGAGCTGCGTCTCCCGGACAGCTGTGTGAACTGTATGTTGTGAAGACTTAATTTAAGATATAGTAAAATCCTAGAAAACATAGAACACAGCATAACTCAATGTGTTTCAGGCATGTGTGGTGTTCTTAGTCATAATGAGTTGGTTGGCTGCACATGCAGAGCTACAAAGTAGTGACAGGGTATTAACTGTCTACAAATAGATAAAGCTATAAAATAGTAAAATGGCAAAATCACACTAAAAGATCATACCAAACAAGCAATATATGACTACAATGTATGCAGAATCTAAATGAGAAGCATTTACCTAAAGTTTTCAGAAAATAATACATTTTCAGTAATGTAGCAATAAATCAAGACAATGAGTTATCTATTTCTTCTGAATCTTGAACGTTTAAGCCATGATTTGTGTACCACACAGTAGTAATGCTAGTGTCCCTTTTAGTGTTCCAAGTACAATAATAACATGGGCTCCAATACAGTAATGTTTCACTTTGTCCTCAAATACAACAGTAATGCCGCCTTCCCGTCCCATGGCTCACAGTAGTAAAGTTCATATTTTTTTCCATATAGTAATAACATCTAACTTTGTACCCCCATGTAGTTGTATACTCCCTTTTCATGGTCCTATACATTAGATGCATGCACCTTTATGGCCACAACATACAGTACTTGTAATATTCCCCTTTGTACCTCATAAAGTAATAATAACCTTTGTGACATACATTAATTATGTCACCCTTTGTACCTCCATAAATTATTAAATTCTCTCTTTGTGGCCTCATAGTGCTGGCCAATATCTTCAGATTTACTTTCCTATTGTCCATACCACTGCTCTAAAGTAATTCTCTGAACTGCATTATTAGGACAGAACAACAGCTTAGGCAATGTGGCCAGCCCCATAATCATGTAAGAAAGAAAGGGATATAATCTGCAATAATAATATAAATAGGAGGTGGCAAACTTATTGAACAAAGGAATAAATGGACCATATCCACTGGTCCATATGTAATAGATCAATAACTGGTTCTGATTAAATGATCATACGCATTGCAGTAGTCCATCAAGCTAATCAAAAAATCAGGAAGGAGACAAAGAAAATACAGCACAGTTGTTTTTGTCTTTTTTTGGGCTTCACTACAGTTAAAACACTAATGCCATCCATATATTCAAAACTACTTGAATGTTTTAAAATAAATCAGATTAAACAGTTAACATATTATAAAACACTGGTGTAAGAGTATCTTGAATGTGCAGTCCTTTTTAAAGAGGTTGTCCAAAACAAAGTGAATTTCATACTATACTGTATGTCTAACTATTTAATACTCTAATCACTTTGGTTACTTGTTCCTTTTTAATCTAACTTTCTGGCTGTTTTTTTCTTACATCGGTTGGTTACATCGTCTGAGTTTCCCAGCATATATTTGGGATTCTCATCAGGGGGCTGAGGCTGCTGTCACTTCCGTTGCTTCCTTTTCCAACCTGAAACAAAGCATTATCAGGAGAGGTACCACAGCTTCTGTCACAGTCTTTCCCTAATGATGTCCTGTTTTCATAGTGGTGAAGCAAAAGTGACCACATCTTCTATCACTTGCCCAACATCTTTAGTCCACAAAGCACTGTAACAAGAAATGTTAGGGGGATGGTGACAGAAGCAGGGTGAGTGAGAGCAATACCACCCCACAGTTTCTTTTGCTGCCCTGAAAAAAAATCATCATCAGGGGGCAGTGTTAGAAGCAAGGAAAGTGAAAACAGCACCACCCCCTGATGACAAATCATCTTAGAGCGGTGACAGAAGCTGTGCGGCAGCTCTGCTATCACTTACCTTCTATCACAGCCTCCTGACAACGTCTCATTTCAGAGTATGAGAAGGTGGGGACAGAAGCAATGGGAACTTAATGTACACGGTGGGAGAGACAAAATGAATGTGCCTGTGTAAGAGAAACTTATCCTTTACTGCCACTGAAACAGGATGTCATCAAGGGATGATGGTGACAGAAGCTCTGGTACGTGTCCTCATTGCCACCCCTGATGATGCTTTGTTTTAGGATGGAAAAAACAGGGGGGAAGACATAAACCCCAGCCATCTGATAACAATCCATTTGAGAATCCTATTGCATGCTGGGTGTCTCAAACAAAACTTCATAAGAAGTAATAAAAAAATACAGACAGTAGAGAAGAAACAGTAGGACATTTTGAATTGAAGTACACTAGAAAAGTGGTTAGCTTATTAAATGAAATTGTTTGACATGTAGTATAAAATTCCCTTAGTTGTAACAACCTCTTTAAGGAATTAGATCATAAGAAAGATGAGATAGTCAGGCAACCAAATGAATAACAGCTATGGAAGATCTCGGCAAAGCACAGTTTCCAAAATAAAATGTATTTAACTTAGAAAACAGGAAGGATAGGTTATTTTGTACATTATGTTAGTGGCCTATGTCAAAACAAATGTGAAGTTAAAGTAGTTTAAAGCACACAGAGAGCATTTGGACATGGCTTGCATCTATAGGAAGAGCAATCTGATATTTAAATATGAAACCACTACTTTACTGTCTTAACTATAAAGGGATGAAAATGCTCTTACAGGATTTGGAAAAGTAGATAGACCTAATAAAAGTTTAGACTTCTACCTTGAGAAACACAATATGCACAGTTACTTGTAATAATGTAGACTATTGATCAATTGATCTGTCTGGTTGTTATTAGAGCGTCAGGAAATATTCTGCAGTCAACTGAAAATTCATCTTGACTGCTCAAGAGTTTTTCATCTTCTGGATCAATTTAGGTTTCTTAATATGAAGGGTTGAACTTGTAACACTCTTTCTGTTATATTTTTATCAGCTGTGACCTATTGGTTGCCAGTTGAGCAATAAAAAAATGTATTGTTAATTACAATCTCGTCCATTGTATAAGGAATAACTTTTCGATTGCTAGAGGTCCAACCCAATGACCTCGAGACCTTGGGCTCTGAAGAGCCCTAAGTTAATGGAGCGGTAGTCAATCTTGCGTACCTCCACTCCATTCATTTTTATTTGGACTGGTCTTCGGAACTCCCACTGAGAATAAATAGAGTGGAGGTGAACAAGCTCAAGGTCACAGCCACGATGTGCGCTGTGTGACTTTTCATATGGTTCTGCAAAACTCCAGGCTTAGCATTTGAGGCCCAGGAATTACAGTGCAAGCATCAGGGATGAGAAGATGCAACAGGGATCAGACAGGTGATGGTAAGGAGCGGGAGTGTGGGGATGGTGAGTTGAGTATAAGCATTTAGAGACCACATGGCATAATAAAGAAAATTAAATTTGCAGAGAATAACTTCTCCGTGACTCAAATTTCTTCAAAAAATACGCACGAACAGGCAAATTCACCTGATATGCTCCTCTCTGCTAACAGCTGTTATTTTTTTCTTTATAGATGTTACAGCTCTGAGTTATGTTAAGAAAGGTTGTAGTGCTAGGTTTTGTTATAGAGCTCTAAATCCATGCTTTTGTTATAGTTTATAGCTTTAAAACATGTGTTAGACTTCACAACCCTGTAATACAAAAACTTTTATAGTGGATATGACTTTTATGTTGCTGTAACTTGATTTTAGCAAAAAAAAAAAAAAAGAACATCATGTGACCTATAACATTAGGGATTCTTGACCAAAAGGAATATCCAGATCATGCTATAGGCAAATATATTGCTAGATCTTAAAGCATAAGAGAAGAAAGAGCTCAGGTTTCTCTAAGTGACCTTTGCAACATCAACAATAAAAAGTGCATGATTTAAAAAAAAAACTACATTTGCTGTATTTTTACTATTGTTCAACTGCTGAGATTAGGCAAAGTAAAATGGAAAATTGAAGTGTTATTAAAACAAATACCTAATTTATGTTCCTTTTCAGTTTTCTCTTACACCATTTCAATATCACAACCTTTAACACATGCAATTCTCTATTTGTGCTACTAGGTTATTTCATCTTCCAATTACATTATACATCATTGCAGAGAAGAGAAAAATACTTAAAAATAAATATAATAAAAATGCGGAGATACAAGTGAATGCTCATAACTAGGGTTGAGCGACTTTCATTTTTTTAAGATCGAGTCGGGTTTTGCGAAACCCGACTTTGTCCAAAGTCGAGTCGAGTGAAGTCGGCCGTTTATCGCGAAAAGTCGGGGATCGACCGAAACATGAAACCCAATGCAAGTCAATGGGGAAGCATAGTCGGCAGTGAGTGGAGGCCAGGAAAACACCTACAGTGCCCATTTTAATGCCAAAAACATCCATTCTTGTTTCTGAAGCTTGTGAATCTTAATTAACTTTATAATAATAGTTGGGCATTGGAAATTGGGGGTCATTTGGCAAAAGTTGTGGGGGGTAGGGCTGGTTCAAGGTTTTAGTGGGCCCAGGAAACGTGGACTACGTCACGGCGGTGGAGCAGTGAGAGGTAAGTATTTCAACTTTGCAAGTGCTGTGATCCTGAGCAAGCAGGGAGGCCCACTCGTTCGCATTGGCACTGGCACAGGGCCCCTCAAAGTACGGTGGTGTGTTTGCACGGCGGGGGCGCCTCCCACCGGCAGCGACACTTTTGCGTACTCTGAGGGGCCCTGTGCCTATGACGTCGCCAACGAGTATGCCCCCCTACCTGTTGAAGAAACCTGCACTTTCATCTGCACCTTCCTCTTTGTCCCTGTGTAAGGTGGTATAGTATGAGGGAAGGGGAACCTGACTTTCAGCAGGGTCAGATTGTGGCTGTGTAGCGTGCAAGGGGAATGTAGTAGTCTGGGTCAAAGTACCACAAGACTCATCTAGCACCGGCTGGGCAATGGGCAGGATGAGGCGGAAACACAGATATAGGCCCAAATAATAAAGTGGGTAAAATGCAGGTCAAAATTGGTAACAGGACTAACCAGGTGGCATTGCTTATTTCAGTGGAGCAGAAAACCCAGGAGCGGCAGACAGACACCATTAGTAGGGCCGAACCACACTAGTAGGCCCTATGCAGTTTAATATTACAAATGAAGGCCGAAAGCCTGAAGATTAAAGGTCAGGAAAATAACACAGGACAACACCAAGGTGCGACACAAACCGTTACTAGGCGCAACCAAAGTAGTAGGCCAACTGCAGTTTAATTATTTAAAATGTAAGCCGAAAGCCTGAACATTGAAGGTCGGGACAACAAAACAGGAGAAAACCCAGTAGCATCAGACACCGTTTTAAGGGCGCAACCACACATTTTAAAAACAACTACTTAACGAGAGCTTTAAGATTGAAGCTCAGCTTTATACAGTGGAGGACAACACCATGGAGCGGCACACACCGTTAGTAGGCCCCAACCACCAATTTTTAAAAACAACTACTTAATGAGAGCCTGAAGGTTGAAGCTCAGACAAGGAAACCTGGAGGAGAACACCCAGGAGGAGGAGAACACCCAGGAGGAGGAGAACACCCAGGAGGAGGAGAACACCCAGGAGCGTCAGACACCGCTAGTAGGCCCCAACCACCAATTTTTACCAACAAATACTTAATGAGAGCCAGAAGGTTGAAGCTCAGCTTTATACAGTGGAGGACAACACCAGGGAGCGGCACACACCGTTAGTAGGCCCCAACCACCAATTTTTACCAACAAATACTTAATGAGAGCCTGAAGGTTGAAGCTCAGACAAGGAAACCTGGAGGAGAACACCAAGGAGGAGGAGAACACGGTTACTAGGCCCCAACCCAAGTAGTATGGCAACTGTAGTATTACATTTAAAAATACTTAATGAGAGCCTGAAGGTTAAAGCTCAGACAAGGAAAACTGGAGGAGAACACCAAGGAGGAGGAGAACACCGTTACTAGGCCCCAACCCAAGTAGTATGGCAACTGTAGTGTTACATTTAAAAATACTTAATGAGAGCCTGAAGGTTGAAGCTCAGACAAGGAAACCTGGAGGAGAACACCAAGGAGGAGGAGAACACCGTTACTAGGCCCCAACCCAAGTAGTATGGCAACTGTAGTGTTACATTTAAAAATATTTAATGAGAGCCTGAAGGTTGAAGCTCAGACAAGGAAACCTGGAGGAGAACACCAAGGAGGAGGAGAACACCAAGGAGGAGGAGAACACCGTTACTAGGCCCCAACCCAAGTAGTATGGCAACTGTAGTGTTACATTTAAAAATACTTAATGAGAGCCTGACAGTTGAAGCTCAGACAAGGAAACCTGGAGGAGAACACCAAGGAGGAGGAGAACACGGTTACTAGGCCCCAACCCAAGTAGTATGGCAACTGTAGTGTTACATTTAAAAATACTTAATGAGAGCCTGAAGGTTGAAGCTCAGACAAGGAAACCTGGAGGAGAACACCAAGGAGGAGGAGAACACCGTTACTAGGCCCCAACCCAAGTAGTATGGCAACTGTAGTGTTACATTTAAAAATACTTAATGAGAGCCTGACGGTTGAAGCTCAGACAAGGAAAACTGGAGGAGAACACCAAGGAGGAGGAGAACACCGTTACTAGGCCCCAACCCAAGTTGTATGGCAACTGTAGTGTTACATTTAAAAATACTTAATGAGAGCCTGAAGGTTGAAGCTCAGACAAGGAAACTTGGAGGAGAACACCAAGGAGGAGGAGAACACCGTTACTAGGCCCCAACCCAAGTAGTATGGCAACTGTAGTGTTACATTTAAAAATACTTAATGAGAGCCTGAAGGTTGAAGCTCAGACAAGGAAACCTGGAGGAGAACTCCAAGGAGGAGGAGAACACCAAGGAGGAGGAGAACACCGTTACTAGGCCCCAACCCAAGTAGTATGGCAACTGTAGTGTTACATTTAAAAATACTTAATGAGAGCCTGACGGTTGAAGCTCAGACAAGGAAACCTGGAGGAGAACACCAAGGAGGAGAACACGGTTACTAGGCCCCAACCCAAGTAGTATGGCAACTGTAGTGTTACATTTAAAAATACTTAATGAGAGCCTGAAGGTTGAAGCTCAGACAAGGAAACCTGGAGGAGAACACCAAGGAGGAGGAGAACACCGTTACTAGGCCCCAACCCAAGTAGTATGGCAACTGTAGTGTTACATTTAAAAATACTTAATGAAAGCCTGAAGGTTGAAGCTCAGACAAGGAAAATTGGAGGAGAACACCAAGGAGGAGGAGAACACTGTTACTAGGCCCCAACCCAAGTAGTATGGCAACTGTAGTGTTACATTTAAAAATACTTAATGAGAGCCTGAAGGTTGAAGCTCAGACAAGGAAACTTGGAGGAGAACACCAAGGAGGAGGAGAACACCATTTCTAGGCCCCAACCCAAGTAGTATGGCAACTGTAGTGTTACATTTAAAAATACTTAATGAGAGCCTGAAGGTTGAAGCTCAGACAAGGAAACCTGGAGGAGAACACCAAGGAGGAGGAGAACACCAAGGAGGAGGAGAACACCTAGGAGCGGCAGACATCACTAGTAGGCCCCAACCAAACTAGTAGCCCAAATGCAGTTTCCTATTTTTTAAAAAAGCCCGAAAACCTGAATTGAGGACAATTTTAATTAGGGACTGCAGACAGACTTAGTAGGCTGTCCCCTGTGGACCATGCATCCACCACATTAACCCATTGTGCCATAATGGACACGTAACCTTCCGTGGCCATGCCTACAGGTCCATGCGTCTGTTGTCAGGTGCACCTTTGTACTCACAGATTGCCAGAGTGCATGGACAATGCGGTCTTTTACATGCTGGTGGAGGGTTGGGATGGCTTTTCTCGCAAAAGAAGTGTTGACTGGTTAGCTTGTAGCGTGGTACAGCGTAGTCCATCATGGCTTTATTAATATTAAATAAAATATATAAATAGGCTCTATGAACTTTTAAATAGGTTCCAGGGGTACACGGGCAGCATCGGTGTGGTCAGCGGAGGACGATTGCAAGGAGGGACCGCAGACAGGCTTACTGGGCCTAAAATAAATAAAAATAGGCTCTATGCAGTTTTAAATAGGTTACATGGGTACACAGGCAGCATTGGTGTGGTCAGCGGAGGACGATTGCAAGGAGTGTCTGACACAGTTAGTACTCCCAAAAAATAAATAGATGTTAATGTCTCGCAAAACAACAAAACAAAAAAACAAAAGTGTGGCATACTTAGGTACAGGGGTGGGCTCCTCTGCTGAGTTTCAGACATAGTAATTTGGCACTAAGTATTTACTGGTGTCAATATAGGACACTGACCCAGACTATTTTAACTAGCATCATAGATGTCAACAAATTGGTATTGTCAGTGCTAGGCATTGAATGATGTCAGCGCATAGACTAAACATTGGTGGAGCTGTGAGAGATAATTTTGCACGTGGTAGAGCACAGTATGAGCTGGGGGGGTGAACTCTCTTGTGGCCGGCGGTACCGTCCCAGGGCCCCTCATGTTACAACGGTGTGTCTGACGCTGGGTGCGCACCACCACCGCCAGAGACACTTTATTGTACTATGAGGGACCCAGTGGCAGTGCCGTCGACCAAAAGCGGGCACACCCACCTCTTCAGACAAACGGCACTCTAACGGGTGCTTGCGCCAAGTGGCGAGACCACGGCCCCGTGGGGGGAGTTTTCCCATTGAGGGAGGTGTAAACATGTCGTATGCTGGACAAACAGCTGCTGCAAATTAAGAGATTGGAACACTCAGTAAGACCAGTCCACAAGCAAGACCTTTTTATAGGAAAGCTAGGTGTCAGCCGGGAAAGGTGGGGCAAAATAATTTGAAATCCAGGAGTGGTTCATTTTAATGAAGGTTAGATCATCCACATTTTGGGTAGCCAGACGAGTCCTTTTTTCGGTTAATATTGAACCAGCAGCACTGAATACTCTTTCTGATAGCACACTAGCTGCTGGGCAAGCAAGCTCCTGCAATGCATATTCTGCCAATTCAGGCCAGGTGTCTAATTTGGATGCCCAGTAATCAAATGGGAATGACGCTTGAGGGAGAACATCGATAAGGGATGAAAAATAGTTAGTAACCATACTGGACAAATGTTGTCTCCTGTCACTTTGAATAGATGCTGCAGTACCTGTCCTGTCTGCGGTCATTGCGAAATCACTCCACAACCTGGTCAGAAAACCCCTCTGTCCAACGCCACTTCTGATCTGTGCACCTCTAACACCTCTGCCCTGTAGCCCCCTGCAGCTTGTGTGAGAACCATCACCGGCGCTGTGTGCTGGGAATGCCTGAATCAAACGGTCTACAAGAGTAGCTTGTTTGGTTGCTAATATTTGTTCGAGGTTCTCATGTGGCATAATATTTTGCAATTTGCCTTTATAGCGAGGGTCAAGGATGCAGGCCAACCAGTAATCGTCATCGCTCATCATTTTAATAATGCGTGTGTCCTTTTTGAGGATACGTAAGGCATAATCCGCCATGTGGGCCAAAGTTCCAGTTGTCAAATCTGCGGTTGTGCTGGTTTAAGGGGCAGTTACAGGCAAATCTACGTCACTTGTCTCCCTTAAAAAAACAGAACCCGGCCTTGCAACGCCACTAATTTCTGTTGGCCCAGGAGAAGCTTCCTCATTAAAAAAGTACTCATCCCCATCATCCTCCTCATCCTCCTCCTCCTCTTCGCCCGCTACCGCGTCCTCTACACGGCCCTGACCAGACAATGGCTGACTGTCATCAAGGCTTTCCTCTTCCTCGGCTGCAGACGCCTGCTCCTTTATGTGCGTCAAACTTTGCATCAGCAGACGCATTAGGGGGATGCTCATGCTTATTATGGCGTTGTCTGCACTAACCAGCCGTGTGCATTCCTCAAAACACTGAAGGACTTGACACAGGTCTTGTAGCTTCGACCACTGCACACCTGACAACTCCATGTCTGCCATCCAACTGCTTGCCCGTGTATCCTCCCACAAATACATAACAGCACGCCTCTGTTCGCACCCTCTCTGAAGCATGTGCAGTGTGGAGTTCCACCTTGTTGCAACGTCGATGATTAGGCGATGCTGAGGAAGGTTCAAAGAACGCTGATAGTTCTGCATACGGCTGGAGTGTACGGGCGAACGGCGGATATGCGAGCAAAGTCTGCGCACTTTGAGGAGCAGGTCAGGTAACCCCGGATAACTTTTCAGGAAGCACTGCACCACCAGGTTTAAGGTGTGAGCCAGGCAAGGAATGTGTTTCAGTTGGGAAAGGGCTATGGCAGCCATGAAATTCCTTCCGTTATCACTCACTACCTTGCCTGCCTCAAGATGTACAGTGCCCAGCCATGACTGAGTTTATTGGTGCAAGAACTCGGACAGAACTTCCGCGGTGTGTCTGTTGTCGCCCAAACACTTCATTGCCAATACAGCCTGCTGACGCTTGCCACTAGCTGTCCCACAATGGCACACCTGGTGTGCAACAGTGGCAGCTGCGGATGGAGTGGATGTGCGACTGCGGTCTGTGGATGAGCTCTCGCTTCTGCAGGAGGAGGAGGAAGAGGAGGAGGGGTGACGAACGCCTACAGCCAACTCTTTCCTTGACCGTGGGCTAGGCAGAACTGTCCCAATATTGCTGTCCCCTGTGGACCCTGCATCCACCACATTCACCCAGTGTGCCGTGATGGACACGTAACGTCCCTGGCCATGCCTACTCGTCCATGCATCTGTTGTCAGGTGCACCTTTGCAGTCACAGACTGCCTGAGTGCATGGACGATGCGGTCTTTAACATGCTGTTGGAGGGCTGGGATGGCTTTTCTAGAAAAGAAGTGCCGACTGGGTAGCTCGTAGCGTGGTACAGTGTAGTCCATCAGCACTTTGAAAGCTTCGCTTTCAACTAACCGGTAGGGCATCATCTCTAATGAGATTAGTCTAGCAATGTGGGCGTTCAAACCCTGTGTACGCGGATGCGAGGATGAGTACTTCCTTTTCCTAACAAGAGTCTCATGTAGGGTGAGCTGGACTGGAGAGCTGGAGATCGTGGAACTAGTGGTGGTGCCGGTGGACATGGGTGAGTGACAGAGGGTTGGAGATGTTATTCTTGCCGGTGCCCTACATGCAGTGTTTCCTACTGCAAACCTGGTGATTCCCTGACTGCTTTGGCCTGGCGACGAAAGCAGCACACATACTGCAGGTGGTGCGGGAAATGGTGGGTTTACAGTGTTTGAAGGGATGTAGCGTTGCTGACTAGCTTCATTGGCCGAGGGTGCTGCAACCTTTAGGGATGTTTGGTAGTTAGTCCAGGCTTGCAAATGCATGGTGGATAAATGTCTATGCATGCAACTTGTATTTAGACTTTTAAGATTCTGACCTCTGCTTAAGGTAGTTGAACATTTTTGACAGATGACTTTGTGCTGATCATTTGGATGTTGTTTAAAAAAATGCCAGACTGCACTCTTTCTACTATCGGATACCTTTTCAGGCATTGCAGACTGAGCTTCTTTAACCGGATGGCCACGCTGTCCTCCAACAGGTTTTGGTTTTGCCACGCATTTTTGGCCAGATACGGGCCCGGTAGATGGAACCTGTTGTGATGTTGATGCCTGCTGCGGCTCCTCCTCCTCCGCTTCAGAACTACTGCCGCCTGCACCCTGTTCCCCCAATGGCTGCCAATCGGGGTCAACAACTGGGTCATCTATGACCTCCTCTTCTATGTCGTGTGCAACTTCGTCTGTGTCACCGTGTAAGCCGGTGGTATAGCGTTCGTGACGGGGCACCATAGTCTCCGCTGGGTTTGATTCTGCCTCAGTACACTGCGAGGGCAATGTTCTGGTCTGAGTCAAAGGAACAGCATAGTAATCTGGCTGTGGCTGTGCATCTGTGCACTCCATGTCCGATTCAACTTCTAATGGGCATGGCCTGTTAACTGTTTCACTGTCTAACCCAGGAACGGTATGTGTAAAGAGCTCCATGGAGCAACCTGTTGTGTCAACTGACGCATCCTTTACTGTTGTTCTGGGTGAAGGACACAAGGAAGCGACTTGTTCCTGACCGTTAGTATCCACTGACGATGCACTGCTCTGACATTTGGCACTTTCCGAGGAAGAGGCGAAAGAGCTAGAGGCAGAGTCAGCAATGAAAGCCAAGACTTGTTCCTCCTGCTCCGGCTTCAAAAGTGGTTTTCCTACTCCCAGAAAAGAGAGCGTTCGAGGCCTTGTGTAGCCAGACGATGAACCTGGCTCAACAACTCGAGACTTAGGTGCTGTACTGCTTTTACCATGACCACCTGATGCTCCACCACCACTACCATCATTACGAGCTGACAATGACCGCCCACGGCCACGACCTCTTCCACTAGACTTCCTCATTGTTTGCAAAACGTAACCAAAGTAACGGTATTTGTTACTGTAAAGCAACTTATAAGGTGAAATCAAACTTCTGTAGGATTTATATATACCTTTATAGGTGCCTGACACTGAAAGGAAAATCAGGCCCACTGTTACACACTAGGTTTTCTGTACCCCAATAATTTGAGACAGATGGCACATACAGGACCAGCACTCAAGCAGAAATGCCAATCTTTATCTCCCGCTATTAATTTTTTTTTTTACAGGGAGAATTTACCCAAAATAAAAAATGGCCCAATATTACACAGTGGTTTTCGGTGGCACACAATGAGAGACAGATGCCACACACAGCAATGGCACAGAGGCAGACTTGCCAATATTTATCTCCCACTAATTATTTTTTTTTTGAAAAGGGAGAATTTGTAAAAAAAAAAAGGCCAAGTATTACACAGTGGTTTTCGGTGGAACACAATGAGAGACAGATGCCACACACAGCAATGGCACAGAGGCAGACTTGCCAATATTTATCTCCCACTAATTATTTTTTTTTGAAAAGGGAGAATTTACCCCCCCAAAAAAATGGCCAAGTATTACACAGTGGTTTTCGGTGGCACACAATGAGAGACAGATGCCACACACAGCAATGGCACAGAGGCAGACTTGCCAATATTTATCTCCCACTAATTATTTTTTTTTGAAAAGGGAGAATTTACCCCCCCCCAAAAAAAAATGGCCAAGTATTACACAGTGGTTTTCGGTGGCACACAATGGGAGCCAGATGCCACACACAGCAATGGCACAGAGGCAGACTTGCCAATATTTATCTCCCACTAATTATTTTTTTTTGAAAAGGGAGAATTTGTAAAAAAAAAAAAAAAAATGGCCAAGTATTACACAGTGGTTTTCGGTGGCACACAATGGGAGACAGATGCCACACACAGCAATGGCACAGAGGCAGACTTGCCAATATTTATCTCCCACTAATTATTTTTTTTTGAAAAGGGAGAATTTGTAAAAAAAAAAAAAATGGCCAAGTATTACAGAGTGGTTTTCGGTGGCACACAATGAGATACAGATGCCACACACAGCAATGGCACAGAGGCAGACTTGCCAATATTTATCTCCCTGCAGTAATGTCAGAAAAGTATGGCAGGCAGCTATAAAAAGGACTGCTGCACACAAAAGTGTGGACAAACACACAAGATAGCTGTGCAGAAAGGAAAAACAGGATTTGTGCTTTGAAAAAAGCAGTTGGTTTGCACAGCGGCGTACACACAAAGCAACGCAGCTATCAGGGAGCCTTCTAGGGCAGCCCAATGAGCTACAGCGCTGAGGAAAAAAAAATGTAGCTTCCACTGTCCCTGCAAACAAAAGGTGGTGTTGGACAGTGGAAATCGCTACAGCACAAGCAGTTTGTGGCTTTATGTACCCTGCCTATCACTATCGCTGCTTCTGAAGAAGCGGCAGCAACCTCTCCCTACGCTCAGATCAGCAGCAGTAAGATGGCAGTCGGCGGGATCGCCCCTTTATAGCCCCTGTGACGCGGCAGAAAGCAAGCCAATCACTGCAATGCCCTTCTCTAAGATGGTGGGGACTGAGATCTATGTAATCACGCTGCCCACACTCTGCGTCCACCTTCATTGGCTGAGAAATGGCGCTTTTAGCGTAATTGAAACGCGACTTTGGCGCGAAAGTCGCGTACCACATGGCAGACCCCACAAGGGATCGGCTCGGTTTCATGAGACGCCGACTTTGCCAAAAGTCGGCGACTTATGAAAATGAACGATCCGTTTCGCTCAACCCTAGTCTTCAGTGCTGCTGGATCAATACTTACCGAAAAAAGGACACGTCTGGCTGCCCGAAATGTTGATGATCTAACTTTCATAAAAATGAACCAATCATGGATTTCAAATTATTTTGCCCCTCCTTCCCCTGCTGACACGTAGCTTGCCTGAAAAATGTCTTGCTTTTGGCCTCCTCTTACTGACTGCTCCAATTCCTCCATTTGCAGCTGCTAAATGCCCACCATAGACCATTTTTATACCTCCCTAAATGGGCTGATTCCCCCCACAGGGCCGTGGTCACCACTTGGCACAAGCACCCGTGTGAGTGCCGTTTGCCTGGACAGGTGGGTGTGCCCACTCTTGGGCGACGGCACTGGCACAGGGTCCCTCATATTACAATGAAGTGTCTCTGACGGTGGTTGTGCACAACCAACGTCAGACACACAGTCGTAATATGAGGGGCCCTGTGCCAGTACCGCCACCCACGAGAGAGTGTTCCCCCCAGCTTGAACAGTGCTCTACCACTTGCAAAACTTACCTCTCCCTGCTCCACCACTGTGTAGTCTGTGCAGTTAAATCCTTCAATGGCACTGCCAATACAAATTTGTTGAAATTATAGATGATAGTAAAAATATACAGGGGCCCTGGCCTCCATTTAGACCAGTTAATACGTTGCGCCAACTACCACTGTCTGCTACTCAGCAGAGGAGCCCACCCCTGTACCTAGCTATGCCACCTGTTTATTTATGAACATTTTTTTGGCAGACATTTAGCCTACTTACTTATTTGGGCCAAGTAACTGTGTCAGCCAGTCCTTACAGTTGTCCTCCACTGAAGAAAGCTATGCCGCCTGTGTACTCCTGTTACCAATTTTGAACTGCATTTAGCCTACTTTTTTTAATTTAAGCCTACTACCTGTGTCTGTCTGCGCCAGTCCTTACAATTGTCCTCCGCTGAACCAAGCAATGCCACCTGGTTATTCCTTTTTGCCAATTTTGAACTGCATTTAGCGCACTTACTTATTTGGGCCTACTCACTGTGTCAGCCACTCCTTACAATTGTCCTCCGCTGATCCAAGCAATGCCGCCTGGTTATTCCTGTTACCAATTTTGTACTGCATTTAGCCCACTTACTTATTTGGGCCTACTCACTGTGTCAGCTACTCCTTACAATTGTCCTCCGCTGAACCAAGCAATGCCGCCTGGTTATTCCTTTTACCAATTTTGAACTGCATTTAGCCCACTTACTTATTTGGGCCTAGTAACTGTGTCAGCCAGTCCTTACAGTTGTCTTCCACTGAACAAAGCTATGCCGCCTGTTTACTCCTGTTACCAATTTTGAACTGCATTTAACCTACTTTTTTATTTTAGGCCTACTACCTGTGTCTGTCTGCGCCAGTCCTTACAGTTGTCCTCCACTGAACAAAGCTATGCCGCCTGTGTACTCCTGTTACCAATTTTTAACTGCTTTTAAGCCTACTTTTTATTTTGGGCCTATATCTGTGTTGCCTCCTCATCCTGCCCATTGCCAAGCCACTGCTAGATGAGTCTGCTGGTACATTGACCCAGACCACTACATTCCCCTTGCACTCTACACAGCCAGAATCTGACTCTGCTGAAAGTCAGGTTCCCCTTCCTGCATACTAAACCACCTTACATGGGGACAAAGAGGAAGGTGCAGATGAAAGTGCAGGTTCCTTCATCAGGTGGAGGGCATACTCATTGGCACTGGCACAGGGCCCCTAATAGTACGCAAAAGTGTCTCTGGCAGTGGGAGGCGCGGCCTGCCATCAAACACACCGCCGTACTATGAGGGGCCCTGTGCCAGTGCCAACTAGTGGGCCCCCCTGCTTGCTCAGGATCACAGCACTTGCAAAGTTGAAATACTTACCTCTCCCTGCTCCACCGCCGTGACATATTCCGCGTTTCCTGGGCCCAAGAAAATCTTGAGCCAGCCCTACATTAAAATGGGCACTGTAGGTGTTTTCCTTTCCTCCACTCACTGCCGACTTTGATTCCCCATTGACTTGCATTGGGTTTCGTGTTTCAGTCGCCCCCCTGACTTTACGCAATAATCGGGCGATTTCACCCGACCCGACTTTTGAGAAAGTCGGGTTTTGCGAAACCCGAGTTGATCCTAAAAAAGTAAAAGTCGCTCAACTCTACTAATCAGCCAATGTGAGATTTACAATTTATCATACTGCCTTTTATGGTTTTTACAGGGTGTTTTTAATATTTTTTTCTTTAGTAGTTGTGTATTTATCTCTTTTTTGTTCAATAAAATGTATATATTTTTATATATTTACTGTCTAGTATATTATTTTTGTTTAAGGAGTAATTTATAGGTATTTATTTTTGTTTTGGTATTCTTCTTGATATTTTTGAAATTATTATGGGTCTTTTTTGTCTAGATATGGTCGCTGAAACATGAAAACCTTTCAGTCTGTGCCCTGGAAAATATTGCTTCACCTCCTATACACAAAAACTCTACTACCGTATTTAAATAATAGTGCCACAAATTGGTCACCTGTAATACTCACTTTGCACCCTAATAATGTCAAGAAACACCATGTGTTATTATAATTCTATGCCCTGTGAAATAATTGATAATGTTCCCCAACACGTCCGACTATCAACCACATTCAGATCCTTCAGATGGAATCTGAAAATGAGCTCTTCAGGAAAGCTTAAAGCCTGCACTGACCCCGCTGCCTCCTCACCACTACTGGAGCTACCGCCTCACCAACAGCGGAGCTCCTGCAACCCTCCACCTACTGTCTCCTTCCCCACCATCCTGTAGAATGTAAGCCTGCAAGGGCAGGGTCCTCGCCCCTCTATATCAGTCTGTAATTGTTAGTTTGCTTACTGTAAGTGATATCTGTAATTTGTATGCAACCCCTTCTCATGTACAGCACCATGGAATCAAAGGTGCTATATAAATAAATAAATAAACATTATAATAATAATAATAATAATGTTCACCGTGCTCCCAAAAGGAAAAAAAATAAACTTCATGGTTGATTAATATTCTGTCCCCTTATCGGATTCCTGCTACAGAGTTCAACAGAAATCTTATCTGAAAACATTATTTTGTTTCTGGATGGAAATATCTGTAGTTTTTATGCATTCAGAATTCTACATAAGAGAATAGTTTTTCTCCCCATAATATTAATACTTCTATTTTGTTTTAATAAACGTTTTTTTTTTCATGATTGTTTTTCCTGTTTCTCACAACTGATGGAATATATCTTAAAATGAGTATTATACTTTATGATAACATACTGAAGAGCTTAATGGTTAAAAAAAAACTCTGCCTCAATTTTATACTACCCACAAAACAGTTTTACTTGAAGATATTAAAAATGTACCAGTTATACAGAGGGATTGAAGGAATGTGGATTCTTATCTCTCAATCAGAAAGAATACAAAAAGAAAAGTATTCTATCCTGGAGAGAAAGTCAACTCTTTTAAAATAATGCTTACTGAGGAGAGAGGAATAGTTAATACCCTAATAATAATAATAATACACATAAGGCAGCAAAAGTATTACTGTGGATTAAGCAGAAAATAAATGTAAAAGGATATAAAGATGATAAGATGCTTGTAAAGCGAATATGCTAGTTACAGCAGTTTATGTGCACACAGGTGAAGGAGGCCATAATTTTATTACTTATGGAATGGAATCTGGCCATAATTGTGTTTCATCATAAACAATGATGGATTGATAAAGCTTTTCTCAAAGACATTGACTATCCCAATAATTAAGAAGTTAGTATACTCAATTTTTTGGCTTTTAAATGCAGATTCTTGATTTTAAGAAACATTTTACAACTTTTAAAAGAATCTTTAACACCAATAATAACAGATTTGTAATTTACAATATTTCCAATATAAATTACAATTTGAATAACCAAAAAAATTAATCTGCATGTCAATGTGTTGGTCTTATTTTCTTACAGCCTCAAAAATGTAAACTATGAGGGGAATGGATTGTAAAAAAATATTAACATTAAAGTTTTAATGTCAATAGTTATACTACAAATCTTCATTGTGTTCTAGTTCTGTTAATTTTTCATGCCACTACATTAACCCCTTAATCTCATATTACGTACTATCCTGTCAAGGTGACCTGGGACTTAATTGCCAGTGACGGGATAGTACGTCATATGCGATCGGCCGCGCTCACGGGGGGAGCGCGGCCGATCGCGGCCGGGTGTCAGCTGACTATCGCAGCTGACATCCGGCACTATGTGCCAGGAGCGGTCACAGACCGCCCCCGGCACATTAACCCCCGGCACACTGCGATCAAACATGATCGCAGTGTACCGGCGGTACAGGGAAGCATCGCGCAGGGAGGGGGCTCCCTACGTGCTTCCCTGAGACGATCAGTACAAGGCGATGTACTCACCTTGTACCGAGCGTCTCCTGCCTGCAGTCCCCGGATCCAAAATGGCCGCGAGCTGCATCCAGGTACTGCAGGGAGTACTTCCGGGTCCACAGCAGGTGCTGGTAAGCCTGCAGCGCTGTCAGTCAGATCGCTGATCTGACAGAGTGCTGTGCAAACTGTCAGATCAGTGATCTGTGATGTCCCCCCCGGGACAAAGTAAAAAAGTTAAAAAAAAAAATTCCACATGTGTAAAAAAAACAAACAAAAAAAACAATAAAAGTACACATATTTAGTACTGCCACGTCCGTAACGACCCAACCTGTAAAACTGTCCCACTAGTTAACCTCTTCAGTGAACACCGTAAGAAAAAAAAAAAACGAGCCAAAAAACAACGCTTTATTATCATACCGCTGAACAAAAAGTGGAATAACACGCGATCAAAAATATGGATATAAATAACCATGGTACCGCTGAAAATGTCATCTTGTCCCGCAAAAAACAAGCCACCATACAGCATCATAAGCAAAAAAATAAAAAAGTTATAATCCTCAGAATAAAGCGATGCCAAAATAATTATTTTTTCTATAAAATAGCTTTTATCGTATAAAAGCGCCAAAACATAAAAAAATTATATAAATGAGATATCGCTGTAATTGTACTGACCCGACGAATAAAAATGCTTTATCAATTTTACCAAAGGTGGAACGGTATAAACGCCTCCCCCAAAAGAAATTCATGAATAGCTGGTTTTTGGTCATTCTGCCTCACAAAAATCGGAATTAAAAGCGATCAAAAAATGTCATGTGCCCGAAAATGTTAACCAATAAAAACGTTAACTCGTCCCGCAAAAAAGAAGACCTCACATGACTCTGTGGACCAAAATATGGAAAAATTATAGGTCTCAAAATGTGGAGACGCAAAAACTTTTTTGCTATAAAAAGCGTCTTTTAGTGTGTGACAGCTGCCAATCATAAAAATCCGATATAAAAAAGCTATAAAAGTAAATCAAACCCCCCTTCATCACCCCATTAGTTAGGGAAAAGTAATAAAATTAAAAAAATGTATTTATTTCCATTTTCCCAATAGGATTAGGGCTAGGGTTAGGGTTAGGGCTAGGGTTAGGGTTAGGGCTAGGGTTAGGGTTAGGGCTAGGGTTAGGGCTAGGGTTAGGGCTAGGGTTGGAGCCAAAGTTAGGTTTTAGGGTTGGGGCTAAAGCTAGGGTTAGGGTTGGGGCTAAAGTTAGGGTTAAGGTTGGGGCTAAAGTTAGGGTTAGTGTTTGGACTACATTTACGGTTGGGATTGGGGTTAGGGGTGTGTCAGGGTGTTTGGGGTGTGGTTAGGGTTACCATTGGGATTAGGGTTAGGGGTGTGTTTGGATTAGGATTTCAGGTAGAATTGGGGAGTTTCCACTGTTCAAGCACATCAGGGGCTCTCCAAATGCGACATGGCGTCCAATCTCAATTCCAGCCAATTCTGCGTTGAAAAAGTAAAACAGTGCTCCTTCCCTTCCGAGCTCTCCCGTGCACCCAAACAGGGGTTTACCCCAACATATGGGGTATCAGCGTACACGGGACACATTGGACAACAACTTTTGGGGTCCAAGTTCTCTTGTTATCCTTGGGAAAATAAAAATTTGGGGGGCTAAAAATCATTTTTGTGGGAAAAAAAAGGATTTTTTATTTTCACGGCTCTGCGTTGTAAACTGTAGTGAAACACTTGGGGGTTCAAAGTTCTCACAACATATCTAGATAAGTTCCTTGGGAGGTCTAGTTTCCAATATGGGGTCACTTGTGGGGGGTTTCTACTGTTTGGGTACATCAGGGGCTCTACAAATGCAACGTGACGCCTGCAGACCAATCCATCTAAGTCTGCATTCCAAATGGCGCTCCTTCCCTTCCGAGCTCTGCCATGCGCCCAAACAGTGGTTCCCCCCACATATGGGTATCAGCATACTCAGGACAAATTGGACAACAACTTTTGGGGTCCAATTTCTCCTGTGACCCTTGGAAAAAAACAAAACTGGGGATAATAAATAATTTTTGTGGAAAAAAAAATTATTTTCACGACTCTGCGTTATAAACTGTAGTGAAACACTTGGGGGTTTAAAGTTCTCATAACACATCTAGAAAAGTTCCTTGGGAGGTCTAGTTTCCAATATGGGGTCAATTCTTGGGGGTTTCTACTGTTTGGGTACATCGGGGCTCTGCAAATGCAACGTGACACCTGCAGACCAATCCATCTAAGTCTGCATTCCAAATGGCGCTTCTTCCCTTCCGAGCTCTGCCATGCGCCCAAACAGTGGTTCCCCCCCACATACGGGGTATCAGCGTACTCAGGACAAATTGAACAACAACTTTTTGGGTCCAATTTTTCTTGTTACCCTTGTGAAAATACATAACTGGGGGCTAATAAATCATTTTTCTGAAAAAAAAAAAGAATTTTTATTTTCACGGCTCTGCGTTATAAGCTGTAGTTAAACACTTGGGGGTTCAAAGCTCTCAAAACACATCTAGATAAGTTCCTTAGTGGGTCTACTTTCCAAAATAGTGTCACTTGTGGGAGGTTTTAATGTTTAGGCACATCAGGGGCTTTTCCAAACGCGACATGGTGTCCCATCTCAATTCCAGTCAATTTTGCATTGAAAAGTCAAACGGCGCTCCTTCCCTTCCGAGCTCTGCCATGCGCGCAAACAGTGGTTTACCCCCACATATGGGGTATCAGCGTACTCAGGACAAATTGCACAACAACTTTTGGGGTCCAATTTCTTCTCTTACCCTTGGGAAAATAAAAAATTGGGGGCAAAAAATCATTTTTGTGAATAAATATGATTTTTTATTTTTACGGCTCTGCATTATAAACTTCTGTGAAGCACTTGGTGGGTCAAAGTTCTCACCACACATCTAGATAAGTTCCTTAGGGGGTCTACTTTCCAAAATGGTGTCACTTGTGGGGGGATTCAATGTTTTCACACATCAGGGGCTCTCCAAACGCAACATGGCGTCCCATCTCATTTCCAGTCAATTTTGCATTGAAAAGTAAAATGGCGCTCCTTTCCTTCCGAGCTCTGCCATGCGCCCAAACAGTGGTTTACCCCCACATATGGGGTATTACTGTACTCAGGACAAATTGTACAACAACTTTTGGGGTCCATTTTATTCTGTTACCCTTGGTAAAATAAGACAAATTGGAGCTGAATAAATTTTGTGTGAAAAAAAGTTAAATGTTCATTTTTATTTAAACATTCCAAAAATTCCTGTGAAACATCTGAAGGGTTAATAAACTTCTTGAATATGATTTTGAGCACCGTGAGGGGTGCAGTTTTTAGAATGGTGTCACACTTGGGTATTTTCTATCATATAGACCCCTCAAAATGACTTCAAATGAGATGGGGTCCCTAAAAAAAATGGTGTTGTAAAAATGAGAAATTGCTGGTCAACTTTTAACCCTTATAACTCCCTAACAAAAAAAAAATTTGGTTCCAAAATTGTGCTGATGTAAAGTAGACATGTGGAAAATGTTACTTATTAAGTATTTTGCGTGACATATCTCTGTGATTTAAGGGCATAAAAATTCAAATTTGGAAAATTGCTAAATTTTCAAAATTGTCGCCAAATTTCCATTTTTTTCACAAATAAACGCAAGTTATATCAAATAAATTTTACAACTATCCTGAAGTACAATATGTCACGAGAAAACAGTGTCAGAATTGCCAAGATCTGTTGAAGCGTTCCAGAGTTATGACCTCATAAAGGGACAGTGGTCAGAATTGTAAAAATTGGCCCGGTCATTAACATGCAAACCACCCTCAGGGCTTAAGGGGTTAAAAATGAAAAACAAAACAAAAATCTTTGGTTTTTTGCTCCCCTCCTTCCCAGAGCCATAACTTTTTAATTTTTCTGTCAATATGGCCATTTGAGGGCTTATTTTTTGCGGGTCAAGGTGTACTTTTGACCGACGTCATTGGTTTTACCATATTTTGTACTGGAAAATGGGAAAACATTTCCAAGTGCGGTGAAATTGCAAAAAAAGTGCCATCCCACACTTGTTTTTTGTGTGGCTTTTTTACTAGGTTCACTAAATGCTAAAACTGACCAGCCATTATTATTCTCCAGGTCATTACGAGTTCATAGACACCAAACATTTCTAGATTCTTTTTTATCTAAGTGGTGAAAAAGATTCTAAAGTTTGCTAAAAAAAATTGTGCAATTTTCCGAGACCTGTAGCGTCTATACTTTTTGTGATCCAGGGTTGAGGGAAGGCTTATTTTTTGCGTGCCGAGCTGATGTTTTTAATGATACCATTTATAAGCAAATACTATCTTTTGATCGCCTGTTATTGCATTTCAATGCAATGTAGTAGCGACCAAAAAAACTTAATTCTGGCATTTAAATGTTTTTTCGCGCTACGCCATTTAGCAATCAGGTTAATCCTTTTTTTAATTTATAGATTGGGCGATTCTAAAAGCGGGGATATCAAATGTGTGTAGGTTTGATTTTATTTTTATTGTTTTATTTTGAATTGGGCGAAATGGGGGTGATTTAAACTTTTAGATTTTTTTTATTTTTTCATATTTTTAATTTCACCTCTAAATGAATTTGGTGCATCTTACTATAGTGCACACATTAAAACAGATGCATGAAACTGCATATCTTGATGCAGATAAATAAAAGAAGAAAACAGCAGAGGAAAAAAAAACATTTTTACGTTTGGAAACATGGCCAAAAAGCAATTGCATTTTTACATGTGTTTTTGTTAAGTCTCCCTATAGAAGCATGAAAAGAAAAGAAATACCCTCCAAAAATGCACAGTTGAATCTTATCTATAAACACACTGAGGGCAGAAGTGCTTATGAGCTCCTATCCATTTTGCTTGAATTGTTAAACACAGTAGTCAGTAGATTTTCTTCCCCACAAAAACACAACTGAAAAAATGCTTCTGCTAAACAAGAGCATGGCCTAAGCCAAAGTGTTTGTATATGCTTTGATTCATACAGTTTTTTTACTCCCACACTCACAGTTCATATACAGGTATGATTTTATATAAAGACTAGTGTTGAGCATTCCGATACCGCAAGTATCGGGTATCGGCCGATACTTGCGGTATCGGAATTCCGATACCGGGATTCCGATACTTGCCGCGTATCGGATACCGGAATCGGAAGTTCCAAGATTCAAAATGCAGAAATTCAGCCAATGAGAATGATTCCAAGTGTGGGCACATCCTGTTTAGCATGGAGGGCATGAAACTACTGGCAAGGCTGTGATTGGCTGCTGAAATGATGTCATGATGCAGTTTAAAAGTCGCTGGCGCCATTTTGCGATCACTCTGCTGTGAATTCAGTTAGTGACAGGACGCTGTTTGCTGACTGAGGGACAGTTTAGAGATAGCGATTTGCTTCTTTGTGCTTTCCAAAGGCTAATTTAGCAACCGCTGTGTTCACCTACTATTCACCTTGCTTTTGCCTTGTAGCGCTGTTTTCACAGCGATCTGCAAGGTCTGTGTGTGTGTGTGTGTGAGTGCAGCCACTCTCTAGTCTGAGTGCAGCCACATAGGCCATCCATAGCTGGTTGTATTCAGTTCAGGGAGGGTGGTTCATTGCCTCATACTGTTCTTTTTTTTTTTTTTTCAAGTAGTGTAGTTTGCTGCTAATTTATTCAAAAAAATCCTATTAGTGTCTTTCCACCCGTCTCCAGCTAATTTGTGGAAAAACACTACATAGGATAACATAGAGGAGGGTTTTTGGGCCTTGCAGCGCCGTTTACGGCTGTCTGCACGGTCTCCGTGTGACTGCAGCTCGCCCTGTAGTCTGTGAGCAGCCATAGCCTGGTTGTCTCCAGCTCAGGGTTGTTCACTGCGTCATACCGCCAAATCAATTTTCATTTTGTTTTAAGTAGTGCAGGCTGCTGCACATTTTTTCAAAAAATTCCTATTAGTGTCTTTCCACCCGTCTCCAGCTAATTTGTGGAAAAACACTACATAGGATAACGTAGAGGAGGGTTTTTGGGCCTTGCAGCGCCGTTTACGGCTGTCTGCACGGTCTCCGTGTGACTGCAGCTCGCCCTGTAGTCTGTGAGCAGCCATAGCCTGGTTGTCTCCAGCTCAGGGTTGTTCACTGCGTCATACCGCCAAATCAATTTTCATTTTGTTTTAAGTAGTGCAGGCTGCTGCACATTTTTTCCAAAAAATCCTATTAGTGTCTTTCCACCCGTCTCCAGCTAACTTGTGGAAAAACACTACATAGGATAACGTAGAGGAGGGTTTTTGGGCCTTGCAGTGCCGTTTACGTCTGTCTGCACGGTCTCCGTGTGACTGCAGCTCTATCCGTTGTCAGTTCAGCCCCCAAAAAATAAATAAATAATAAAGTTCACCAAACACACCAGTTACACCACTTTACATTTGTGTAGGCCACATTAGCTCATATTAAAGTCTAGTCCACACTTTAGAAAATTAGTGTTTCTTATACCTGTTAGGAGGAGTTGCTCAGGAATAAGCACACAAAGCCGTTAGTACTTTTCTGCTTATCTTTATCAGTCAACCAAGATGAAGAAGGCAGTGAGTAAGGCACGTGGGCGTGGGTGCGGAGCAGGGAGGGGACGTGGGGATTCTGTGCCTGCTGCGGGCACCGGTGACTCATCAGCACCCACTTTCACCAGGCAACAGTCGTTCATGCGCAGCTTTGTGTCAGAGCGCCGTACACCGCTGCTGCATGAAGACCAAATTGAAGCCGTTGTCGGATGGATGGCAGCTAATGCATCAACTTCAATTAGTGCCACATCCTCTCAGACACAGAGCACTGGAGAGCAGCCATCTGTCTCTTCACCACCTGCCAAATTGCCCAGGCAGACAGAGAGCCCAGGACAGGAGCCGTCTCTACTTCTGTTCTCTGAATCTCTTGGCTTGGAAACAGGGGGCCAGCCAAGCAGCATTGGAGAAATGGAAGAAGAGGCAGGGTGCAGTGATGCCCAACAGCTTTTTCTCTCTTCCTCTGAAGAGGCGGGTGGGCCAGTGGCTCCGGTCACCACATCGCAGGCCGCATCAGCTGATGATGACACTCAGGTGCCACTTACTGGTGCGTGCTCTGCTGCTGAGACTACCCAGGAGGAGCAGTTGGGGGCAGAGGGTAGTGTAGATGATGAGGTCCTTGACCCATCTTGGCGTGAGGGACAGGAAGGTGGTGGGAGCAGCTCTGAGGAAGAGATTCCCCGTACGGCCCAAAGAGGGAGAGGGAGGGGGAAGACTGCGGATCCTGCAGCCTCCGCTTTGGCACCCGTTAGGAGCATGTCTCTTCCAAAAGCCAAAAAGGGCGCTCCCAAGACTTGCAGTGCCTGGTCCTTTTTTGACACAGTTGCAGATGACATTTGCTATGTCAGATGCAAGGTGTGTCATCAAAAAGTCAAAAGAGGGAAAAATGTCAGCAGCCTCAATACCTCCAACATGTGGAAACATGTGCGCACCAGGCACCCAGCGTTGTTAGAAAAACACACTGAAGAGCTAGGCCAACCAACAGCGGCAGCTACCACCTCTTCAGCTCGTGTTGCCTCTTCCTCCAGCTCACACGCAGCTGGTTCGGCTTCCTCCCAGGATCGCCGTGGAAGAACCTCTGGCCCTGTTGTCCAGAGACCCGCTGTAATTCCACCCGCAGCACCACTTTCCCAGTCATCCACACACTCCCAGCCCAGTCTACAGCCATCGGTAGTACAGGCATGGGAGAAAAGGCGGCCTTTCTCGTCAAACCACCCACGAGCACAGGCTCTGAATGCAGGCATTGCCAAACTTCTGTCACTGGAAATGCTGTCATTCAGGCTGGTGGAGACTGACAGCTTCCGTGACTTGATGTCATTGGCAGTCCCACAGTACAATGTGCCCAGCCGCTTTTACTTCAGCAGGCAAGCCGTCCCTGCCCTGCACAAGCATGTGGAGGGACACATAAAACACGCGCTACTGAACGCCGTCAGTAGCAAGGTCCACCTCACCACTGATGCGTGGACCAGTCAACATGGACAGGGGCGATACCATTCCCTCACTGCCCATTGGGTTAATGTCGTTGAGCCGGGTACAGACCGTGCGAGTGGCGCAGGACGTGTCCTGCCCACTCCAAGGATTGCAGGAATCCATTCTGTACGCATTGACTCCTCCTCTTACACCAGTTCCTCAGAATCATCGCTGCAGGAGCCGTCACAGTCCACCTCCACATGGACCCGTGATGAACGTGTACCTGTTACGACCGACATGAGCACAGCCATGGCCAAACGTCAACAGGCCGTCTTGAAATTAATTTTTTTGGGGAATCGTAGCCACACAGCGCAGGAGCTCTGGAATGCCATCAAGAAGGAGAGCGATGTGTGGTTTGTGCCAGCGAATCTCCAGCCAGGCATGGTAGTGTGTGATAATGGCCGAAATCTGGTGGCAGCTCTGGGCCTCGGCAACCTCACTCACATCCCATGTCTGGCACATGTGCTCAATTTGGTCGTGCAGAGCTTTTTGAGGGAATATCCGGATCTTGATGCACTGCTGCACAAGGTCCGCCTAGAGTGTGCTCACTTGCGGCGTTCCAGCACGGCAAAAGCGCGCATTGCGGCTCTGCAGCGCCGACACCGCCTGCCGGAACATCGCATCATATGTGACCTACCTACCAGGTGGAATTCCACGTTACATATGTTGGAGCGGTTGTGTGAGCAGCAGCAAGCTGTAATGGAGTACCAGCTGCTTCAGGCGCAAAGAAGTCGCACTCAGCGCCGTACAGACTTCACAACCACAGAGTGGGCCACTATGAATGACGTCTGCCAGGTTTTGCGTCCCTTTGATTATTCCACGCGGATGGCGAGTGCAGATGATGCACTAGTCAGCATGACTGTCCCCCTTATCTCCCTGCTTGAAAAATCACTGCAAGCGCTAAGGGATGATGTTGTGGAAGAGGTGGAGGATGAGGATTCACCATTTCCATCATCTTCTGGACAGTCAGCGCCACGTGGTTCCTCACAAACGCGTAGGAAGGGGACAGTTTGTGAGGAGGATGAGGAGGAGTCAATGGAGGAGGAAGAGGAGGGAGTTACCGAATTGTCCAGTACTCAGTGTGTACAGCGAGGGTGGGGTGATGACGAGCGGGCAGAGATCACGCCTCCAGCAGGGGACAGCGTTTCTTGGGCAGTTGGCAGTCTGCAGCACATGGTGGATTACATGCTGCAGTGCCTGAGAAACGACCGCCGCATCGCCCACATTCTCAACATGTCTGATTATTGGGTGTTCACCCTCCTCGATCCTCGCTACCGGGACAACGTAGAAAGCCTCATCACACCGTTGAACCGGGAGCGAAAAATGCGGGAGTACCAAGACACACTGGTCAATTCCATCATCTTCTCCATTCCAACTGAGAGAAGTGCTGCTAGTGCATTCCAAAGCAGCTCAGTGCGTCCAGGCAGTGGTGGAGGCTCTGCACAAAGAGGGAGCAGAAGCAGTGCCTCTGCCCAAGGCAAGACCAGTATGGCCCAACTGTGGCACAGTTTTCTGTGCCCCCCACAAAAGTCTACACCATCACAGACGGCTCCAGTCAGCAGGAGGCAACGGTTCTGTCAGATGGTGACAGACTACATGTCTTGCCCTCTTGCTGTACTCCCAGACGGCTCTTCCCCTTTCAAGTTTTGGGTCTCAAAGCTGGATACATGGCCAGAGCTAAGCCAGTATGCATTGGAGGTGCTGTCTTGCCCTGCGGCCAGTGTATTATCGGAACGTGTCTTTAGTGCTGCAGGTGGTGTACTAACTGACCGTCGCATGCGACTGTCCTCCGATAACGTTGACCGGCTTACTTTCCTGAAAATGAACAAGGCCTGGATCTCGCAGGAATTTGCCACTCCTCCTCCTGATTAAATAATTAGGTCACTGTATACGTTATCCAGGTCTCCTGTTGTGTTCATCTTTCTACCACCTGAACTTAAATTCCTGGGCTCCAACACCGCCAGTTGAGGCTCAGAAGTGCCGTCTGCACAGTCAAAACATACGACCCAGTGTTCTTGGGTTTCAGTAACGTCAGCTGATCCCCAGCTGTGTAGCTGGCAATGTGTCATGCGACCGCCACGCTGACACAACAACTGAAATGTAAGGGAATCTGTCCCCCCCCCAAGGCGTTTGTTACTGAAAGAGCCTCCTTGTGCAGCAGTAATGCTGCACAAGGAAAAGGTAGCTATTTTGGTTTAGCTCCTTGCACACGCAGAACTTAACACTTATAAAATGTGTCCACTGATACCATAAAACCGTCCCGGAGGTGGGACTTTCCTTCGTAATATGACGCAGCACAGCCGTCATTCCTCCCCCACCGGCGCCGCGCCCCGGCTCCTGAACCTCCACCTCTCACTCATCTCCCTACAGCTTCTTCAGACTGTTCGGTGTCAGCTGGTCCCTAATAGCATGCCACGGCCGTGACACCGCACAGTCTTAAGAAGCCGTAGGGAGGGGAGTGAGAGGCGAGGATATGCACTGCGCATGGCCATGGATCCCAGGCCCCCAGTGGGATAAAATCAGAAGACACTGCGAGGCGGGCTCTCGGCCAGCGCGGCCGCACAGGCGCAGCCAGCCTGACACCAAATGATGTCAGAAGATGGGCAGCGCTAAGTGTGCCTGGCCAAGGGATAACATAACAGCGCAGGCTCCGGGACGGAATCAAACTACGCTGAGAAGCCGGGGCGCGGCACCCGGGGGGGAGGAATGATGGCAGTGCTGCGTCATATTACGAAGGAAAGTCCCACCTCCGGGACGGTTTCACGGTTTCAGGGGACACATTTTATAAGTGTTTAGTTCTGTGTTTGCAAGGAGCATGATGAAAAGAGCCACCTTTTCCTTTTGCATCTTTTGTGCTGCACAAGCTGGCTCTTTCAGCTACAAACGCCTTGGGGGGGGGTTAAAGGTTCCCTTTCGACTTTCTCAGGCTTCGGCCTACATTGTGTTCCTCTGCTTTTCCACCTGTCCCTGGGCTCCAACACCGCTAGTTGTTGCCTGGTAGTGCTGTACGCACAGTCAACAGTCCCTCCTCTGTTATTGGGGTTCAGTAACGTCAGCTGTTCCCCTGCTGTGTGTGTGGCAATCCCTCCTACCTCCTCCACCTCCTCCTCCTCCACCTGTCCCTGGGCTCCAACACCGCTAGTTGTTGCCTGGTAGTGCTGTACGCACAGTCCCAACAGTCCCTCCTCTGTTATTGGGGTTCAGTAACGTCAGCTGTTCCCCTGCTGTGTGTGGCAATCCCTCCTCCACCTCCTCCTCCTCCACCTGTCCCTGGGCTCCAACACCGCTAGTTGTTGCCTGGTAGTGCTGTATGCACAGTCCCAACAGTCCCTCCTCTGTTATTGGGGTTCAGTAACGTCAGCTGTTCCCCTGCTGTGTGTGTGGCAATCCCTCCTCCACCTCCTCCTCCTCCACCTGTCCCTGGGCTCCAACACCGCTAGTTGTTGCCTGGTAGTGCTGTACGCACAGTCAACAGTCCCTCCTCTGTTATTGGGGTTCAGTAACGTCAGCTGTTCCCCTGCTGTGTGTGTGGAAATCCCTCCTCCACCTCCTCCTCCTCCACCTGTCCCTGGGCTCCAACACCGCTAGTTGTTGCCTGGTAGTGCTGTACACACAGTCAACAGTCCCTCCTCTGTTATTGGGGTTCAGTAACGTCAGCTGTTCCCCTGCTGTGTGTGTGGCAATCCCTCCTCCACCTCCTCCTCCTCCACCTGTCCCTGGGCTCCAACACCGCTAGTTGTTGCCTGGTAGTGCCGTACGCACAGTCCCAACAGTCCCTCCTCTGTTATTGGGGTTCAGTAACGTCAGCTGTTCCCCTGCTGTGTGTGTGGCAATCCCTCCTCCACCTCCTCCTCCTCCACCTGTCCCTGGGCTCCAACACCGCTAGTTGTTGCCTGGTAGTGCTGTACGCACAGTCCCAACAGTCCCTCCTCTGTTATTGGGGTTCAGTAACGTCAGCTGTTCCCCTGCTGTGTGTGTGGCAATCCCTCCTACCTCCTCCACCTCCTCCTCCTCCACCTGTCCCTGGGCTCCAACACCGCTAGTTGTTGCCTGGTAGTGCTGTACGCACAGTCAACAGTCCCTCCTCTGTTATTGGGGTTCAGTAACGTCAGCTGTTCCCCTGCTGTGTGTGTGGCAATCCCTCCTCCACCTCCTCCTCCTCCACCTGTCCCTGGGCTCCAACACCGCTAGTTTTTGCCTGGTAGTGCTGTACGCACAGTCCCAACAGTCCCTCCTCTGTTATTGGGGTTCAGTAACGTCAGCTGTTCCCCTGCTGTGTGTGTGGCAATCACTCCTCCACCTCCTCCTCCTCCACCTGTCCCTGGGCTCCAACACCGCTAGTTGTTGCCTGGTAGTGCTGTACGCACAGTCAACAGTCCCTCCTCTGTTATTGGGGTTCAGTAACATCAGCTGTTCCCCTGCTGTGTGTGTGGCAATCCCTCCTCCACCTCCTCCTCCTCCACCTGTCCCTGGGCTCCAACACCGCTAGTTGTTGCCTGGTAGTGCTGTACGCACAGTCAACAGTCCCTCCTCTGTTATTGGGGTTCAGTAACGTCAGCTGTTCCCCTGCTGTGTGTGTGGCAATCCCTCCTCCACCTCCTCCTCCTCCACCTGTCCCTGGGCTCCAACACCGCTAGTTGTTGCCTGGTAGTGCTGTACGCACAGTCCCAACAGTCCCTCCTCTATTATTGGGGTTCAGTAACGTCAGCTGTTCCCCTGCTGTGTGTGTGGCAATCCCTCCTCCACCTCCTCCTCCTCCACCTGTCCCTGGGCTCCAACACCGCTAGTTGTTGCCTGGTAGTGCTGTACGCACAGTCAACAGTCCCTCCTCTGTTATTGGGGTTCAGTAACGTCAGCTGTTCCCCTGCTGTGTGTGTGGCAATCCCTCCTCCACCTCCTCCTCCTCCACCTGTCCCTGGGCTCCAACACCGCTAGTTGTTGCCTGGTAGTGCTGTACGCACAGTCAACAGTCCCTCCTCTGTTATTGGTGTTCAGTAACGTCAGCTGTTCCCCTGCTGTGTGTGTGGCAATCCCTCCTCCACCTCCTCCTCCTCCACCTGTCCCTGGGCTCCAACACCGCTAGTTGTTGCCTGGTAGTGCTGTACGCACAGTCCCAACAGTCCCTCCTCTGTTATTGGGGTTCAGTAACGTCAGCTGTTCCCCTGCTGTGTGTGTGGCAATCCCTCCTCCACCTCCTCCTCCTCCACCTGTCCCTGGGCTCCAACACCGCTAGTTGTTGCCTGGTAGTGCTGTACGCACAGTCCCAACAGTCCCTCCTCTGTTATTGGGGTTCAGTAATGTCAGCTGTTCCCCTGCTGTGTGTGTGGCAATCCCTCCTACCTCCTCCTACCTCCTCCACCTCCTCCTCCTCCACCTGTCCCTGGGCTACAACACCGCTAGTTGCCGTCCAGAAGTGCTGTACGCACAGAGCCAAACACCTCGCCAATGTGTTAGTGGGGTTCAGCACCGCCAGCTGTTCCCCTGCTGTGTATACGGCAACGTGTACTGCGACCGCCACGCAGGCACAACAAGTTAAATGTAAGGGAACCTGTCCCCCCCCCAGGCGTTTGTTACTGAAGGAGCCACCTTGTGCAGCAGTAATGATGCAAAGGGAAAAAGTGCCTCTTTTCGTGGTGCTCCTTGCACATGCTGAACCTAACACTTATGAAAAGTGTCCCCTCCTACCGTGATACCGTCCGGTAGGTGGAACTTTCCTTTGTGATGTGACGCAGCACAGCCGTCATTCTTACCCCCTTGGCGCCGTGCGCCGCCTCCTCAGCGTTGTTTGAATCAGTCCCGGAGCCTGCGCTGTTAGGTTAGCCCTTGGCCATGCACACATTTTGCGCTGCCCGTCTTCTGACATCATTTGGTGTCAGGCTGGCTGTGCCTGTGCGGCCACGCTGGCCGAGATCCCGCCTCGTACTGTCTTCTGATTTCATCCCACTGGGGGCCTGAGATCCATGGACATGCGCAGTGCATATCTGAACCTCCACCTCTCACTCATCTCCCTACGGCTTCTTCAAACTGTGCGGTGTCAGCTGGTCCCTAATAGCATGCCACGGCCGTGACACCGCACAGTCTGAAGAAGCCGTAGGGAGGGGAGTGAGAGGCGAGGATATGCACTGCGCATGGCCACGGATCTCAGGCCCCCAGTGGGATGAAATCAGAAGACAGTACGAGGCGGGATCTCGGCCAGCGCGGCCGCACAGGCGCAGCCAGCCTGACACCAAATGATGTCAGAAGACGGGCAGCGCAAAATTTGTGCATGGCCAAGGGCTAACCTAACAGCGCAGGCTCCGGGACTGATTCAAACAACGCTGAGGAGGCGGCGCATGGCGCCAAGGGGGTAAGAATGACGGCTGTGCTGCGTCACATCACAAAGGAAAGTTCCACCTACCGGACGGTATCACGGTAGGAGGGGACACTTTTCATAAGTGTTAGGTTCAGCATGTGCAAGGACCATAATTAAAAGAGCTAAGTTTACCTTTTCCAGCATTAGTGCTGTACACGATGGCTCTTTCAGCTACAAACGCCTGGGGGGGGGTTAAAGTTTCCCTTTCAACTTGCTCCAGTGCAGGCTTCGGCCTACACTCTGCTCCCTCTCCTCCTCCTGCTGACCCTGGGCTCCAACACCGCCAGTTAGGGCCCGGTACTGCTAGCTGCACAGAGAAAAACACCAGCCAATGTGTCAGTGGGGTTCAGCACCGCCAGCTGTTCCCCTGCTGTGTAGCCGGCATCGTGTCCTGCAAAAGCCACGCAGACACAAGAACTGAAATTGAAGTAAACCTGTCCCCCCTCCCCCAGGTGTTTCTACGTTTTACAGCCACCTTGTACGACAGTAATGCTGCATGTGTGCAAGGTGGCTAAGAAACTTAGTCTCCTTGCCCATGGGGAACTGAACACGTCTAAAATGAGTCCTCTGCGACCATTAAAACGTCCCTCAGGTGTGATTTTCCTTTGTATTGACACGCAACAAGCTCCTTGGTAGCGCTGCCCGTCTTCTGGCATCATTGTTTGGCTGCCTGCGCCTCTGCGGCCGCCTTGCCCCACACAACGCCCCTCGGTGTCTTATTAATTTGGACTGAGAGGGTGTGATTGATGGGCATGAACGGTGCATTTCTTCGCCTGTCCCTCATCTCCTTCCGCCTTCTTCGGACTGTGCGGCTTCATGGCCGTGGCATGCGATAAGGGATCAGCTGACGCCGCATAGTCTGAAGCGGGTGTAAGAAACCAAGCGAGAGGCGAACATATGTACTGCACCAGGCCATGAATCCCAGCCCCGCAGTGTTTTAACAATGTTAAGACACTGCGGGGCTGGGATTCATGGTCATCGCAAACCGCACCGGCCGACATTACATGATGTCAGAGGATGGGCAGCGCTAACAGCGCAAGGCCAAGGGATAACACGACAGCGCAGACTCCTGTGCAACAAATAACGATGCTCAGGAGGCCGCGCCAAGCACCAAGGTGGCATTTTTGCCAGCTGTACTGCGTCTCTTTACGAAGGGAACTCACGCCTCAAAATCAGTTTGACTGTGTAAGGGCCTAAATGTTATACGTGTTCCTTTCAGCGTGTGCAAGGAGCAAAATTAAAAGAGCAACCTTTGACTTGTGCGGCACTACTGCTGCATAAGCTGTGGCTCTTCTAGTTTGTAACCCCTGAGGGGGGGTTAAAGGTTACCTTTGAAATCGGTTCAATTAGGCTTCGGCCTACACTCTGCTCCACCGGCAGAGCCCGGGCTCCAACAACGCTAGTTGCTGTCCGGAAGTGCTGGCTGCACAGAGCCAAACACCTCGCCAATGTGTCAGTGGGGTTCAGCACCGCCAGCTGTTCCCCTGCTGTGTAGCCGGCAACGTGTCCTGCGACCGCCACGCAGGCACAACAGACCCAAAGCTGCCGCCACTGCAGGCTTCGGCCTACACTCCCCTCCCCCTTGCTCCTCCTCCTGCTCCTCCTCCTGCTGACCCCGGGCTCTAACACCGCCAGTTGGGGCCCGGTACTGCTAGCTGCACAGAAAAAAACACCAGCCAATGTGTCAGTGGGGTCCAGCACCGCCAGCTGTTCCCCTGCTGTGTAGCCGGCATCGTGTCCTGCAAAAGCCACGCAGACACAAGAACTGAAATTGAAGGGAACCTGTCCCCCCTCCCCCAGGCGTTTGTACGTTTTACAGCCACCTCGTACAGCGGTAATGCTGCATGTGTGCAAGGTGGCTCATAAACGTATTCTCCTCGCACATGTGGAACTGAAAACACGTCTAAAATGTGTCCTCTGTGTGACCATTTAACCGTCCCGGTGGTGTGACTTTCCTTTGTAATGACACGCTGCAACCCCCTTGGTAGCGCTGCCCGTCTTCTGGCATCATTCTTTGGCTGCCTGCGCCTCTGCGGCCGCCCTGACCCACACAACGCCCCTCGGTGTCTTATTTATTGGGACTGCGAGGGTGTGATTGATGGGCATGAGCAGTGCATATCTTCGCCTGTTGTCACTCATCTCCTTCCGCCTTCTTCAGACTGTGCGGCTTCATGGCCGTGGCATGCGATAAGGGATCAGCTGACGCCGCACAGTCTGAAGCGGGTGTAAGGACCCGAGTGCGAGAGGCCAACATATATGCTGCGCCAGGCCATGAATCCCAGCACTGCAGTGTTTTAACAATGTTAAGACACTGCGGGGCTGGGATTCATGGTCATCGCGAACCGCACCGGCCGACATTAAATGAGGTCAGAAGATGGGCAGCGCTAACAGCGCTAGGCCGGGGGATAACACGACAGCGCAGACTCCTGTACAGCAAATAACAACGCTCAGGAGGCTGCACCCAGCACCAAGGTGGGATTCTTGACATCTGTGCTGCGTCTCATTACAAAGGGAACTCGCGCCTCCAACACAGTTTGACTGTATAAAGGGCTAAATGTTATACGTGTTTCATTCGGCGTGTGCAAGGAGCAAAATTAAAAGAGCAACCTTTGACTTGTGCGGCACTACTGCTGCATAAGCTGTGGCTCTTCTAGTTTGTAACCCCTGAGGGGGGGGTTAAAGGTTACCTTTGAAATCGGTTCAATTAGGCTTCGGCCTACACTCTGCTCCACCGGCAGAGCCCGGGCTCCAACAACGCTAGTTGCTGTCCGGAAGTGCTGGCCGCACAGAGCCAAACACCTCGCCAATGTGTCAGTGGGGTTCAGCACCGCCAGCTGTTCCCCTGCTGTGTAGCCGGCAACGTGTCCTGCGACCGCCACGCAGGCACAACAGACCCAAAGCTGCCGCCACTGCAGGCTTCGGCCTACACTCCCCTCCCCCTTGCTCCTCCTCCTGCTCCTCCTCCTGCTGACCCCGGGCTCTAACACCGCCAGTTAGGGCCCGGTACTGCTAGCTGCACAGAGAAAAACACCAGCCAATGTGTCAGTGGGGTCCAGCACCGCCAGCTGTTCCCCTGCTGTGTAGCCGGCATCGTGTCCTGCAAAAGCCACGCAGACACAAGAACTGAAATTGAAGGGAACCTGTCCCCCCTCCCCCAGGCGTTTGTACGTTTTACAGCCACCTCGTACAGCGGTAATGCTGCATGTGTGCAAGGTGGCTCATAAACGTATTCTCCTCGCACATGTGGAACTGAAAACACGTCTAAAATGTGTCCTCTGTGTGACCATTTAACCGTCCCGGTGGTGTGACTTTCCTTTGTAATGACACGCTGCAACCCCCTTGGTAGCGCTGCCCGTCTTCTGGCCTCATTCTTTGGCTGCCTGCGCCTCTGCGGCCGCCCTGACCCACACAACGCCCCTCGGTGTCTTATTTATTGGGACTGCGAGGGTGTGATTGATGGGCATGAGCAGTGCATACAGTGCCTACAAGTAGTATTCAACCCCCTGCAGATTTAGCAGGTTTACACATTTGGAATTAACTTGGCATTGTGACATTTGGACTGTAGATCAGCCTGGAAGTGTGAAATGCACTGCAGCAAAAAAGAATGTTATTTCTTTGTTTATTTTTTTTTTTAAATTGTGAAAAGTCTTTTCAGAGGGTCAGTTATTATTCAACCCCTCAACCCACCAGAATTCTGTTTGGTTCCCCTAAAGTATTAAGAAGTAGTTCAGGCACAAAGAACAATGAGCTTCACATGTTTGGATTAATTATCTCTTTTTCCAGCCTTTTCTGACTATTTAAGACCCTCCCCAATCTTGTGAACAGCACTCAAACATGGTCAACATGGAAAGACAAAGGAGCATTCCAAGGCCATTAGAGACAAGATCGTGGAGGGTCACAAGGGGTACAAAACCCTTTCCAAGGAGTTGGGCTTACCTGTCTCCACTGTTGGGAGCATCATCCGGAAGTGGAAGGCTTATGGAACTACTGTTAGCCTTCCACGGCCTGGACAGCCTTTGAAAGTTTCCTCCCGTGCCGAGGCCATGCTTGTCCGAAGAGTCAAGGCTAACCCAAGGACAACAAGGAAGGAGCTCCGGGAAGATCTCATGGCAGTGGGGACATTGGTTTCAGTCAATACCATAAGTAACGTACTCCACCGCAATGGTCTCCATTCCAGACGAGCCCGTAAGGTACCTTTACTTTCAAAGCGTCATGTCAAGGCTCGTCTACAGTTTGCTCATGATCACTTGGAGGACTCTGAGACTGACTGGTTCAAGGTTCTCTGGTCTGATGAGACCAAGATCGAGATCTTTGGTGCCAACCACACACGTGACGTTTGGAGACTGGATGGCACTGCATACGACCCCAAGAATACCATCCCTACAGTCAAGCATGGTGGTGGCAGCATCATGCTGTGGGGCTGTTTCTCAGCCAAGGGGCCTGGCCATCTGTTCCGCATCCATGGGAGGATGGATAGCACGGCCTACCTGGAGATTTTGGCCAAGAACCTCCACTCCTCCATTAAGGATCTTAAGATGGGTCGTCATTTCATCTTCCAACAAGACAATGACCCAAAGCACACAGCCAAGAAAACCAAGGCCTGGTTCAAGAGGCAAAAAATCAAGGTGTTGCAGTGGCCTAGTCAGTCTCCTGACCTTAACACAATTGAAAACTTGTGGAAGGAGCTCAAGATTAAAGTCCACATGAGACACCCAAAGAACCTAGATAACTTGGAGAAGATCTGCATGGAGGAGTGGGCCAAGATAACTCCAGAGACCTGTGCCGGCCTGATCAGGTCTTATAAAAGATGATTATTAGCTGTAATTGCAAACAAAGGTTATTCCACAAAATATTAAACCTAGGGGTTGAATAATAATTGACCCACACTTTTATGTTTAAAATTTATAAAAATTTAACTGAGCAACAAAACTTTTTGGTTTGTAAGATTTATGCATCTGTTAATAAATCCTGCTCTTGTTTGAAGTTTGAAGGCTCTAACTTATTTGCATCTTTTTAAACCTGCTAAATCTGCAGGGGGTTGAATACTACTTGTAGGCACTGTATCTTCGCCTGTTGTCACTCATCTCCTTCCGCCTTCTTCAGACTGTGCGGCTTCATGGCCGTGGCATGCGATAAGGGATCAGCTGACGCCGCACAGTCTGAAGCGGGTGTAAGGACCCGAGTGCGAGAGGCCAACATATGTGCTGCGCCAGGCCATGAATCCCAGCCCCGCAGTGTTTTAACAATGTTAAGACACTGCGGGGCTGGGATTCATGGTCATCGCGAACCGCACCGGCCGACATTAAATGAGGTCAGAAGATGGGCAGCGCTAACAGCGCTAGGCCGGGGGATAACACGACAGCGCAGACTCCTGTACAGCAAATAACAACGCTCAGGAGGCTGCACCCAGCACCAAGGTGGGATTCTTGACATCTGTGCTGCGTCTCATTACAAAGGGAACTCGCGCCTCCAACACAGTTTGACTGTATAAAGGGCTAAATGTTATACGTGTTTCATTCGGCGTGTGCAAGGAGCAAAATTAAAAGAGCAACCTTTGACTTGTGCGGCACTACTGCTGCATAAGCTGTGGCTCTTCTAGTTTGTAACCCCTGAGGGGGGGGTTAAAGGTTACCTTTGAAATCGGTTCAATTAGGCTTCGGCCTACACTCTGCTCCACCGGCAGAGCCCGGGCTCCAACAACGCTAGTTGCTGTCCGGAAGTGCTGGCTGCACAGAGCCAAACACCTCGCCAATGTGTCAGTGGGGTTCAGCACCGCCAGCTGTTCCCCTGCTGTGTAGCCGGCAACGTGTCCTGCGACCGCCACGCAGGCACAACAGACCCAAAGCTGCCGCCACTGCAGGCTTCGGCCTACACTCCCCTCCCCCTTGCTCCTCCTCCTGCTCCTCCTCCTGCTGACCCCGGGCTCTAACACCGCCAGTTGGGGCCCGGTACTGCCAGCTGCACAGAGAAAAACACCAGCCAATGTGTCAGTGGGGTCCAGCACCGCCAGCTGTTCCCCTGCTGTGTAGCCGGCATCGTGTCCTGCAAAAGCCACGCAGACACAAGAACTGAAATTGAAGGGAACCTGTCCCCCCTCCCCCAGGCGTTTGTACGTTTTACAGCCACCTCGTACAGCGGTAATGCTGCATGTGTGCAAGGTGGCTCATAAACGTATTCTCCTCGCACATGTGGAACTGAAAACACGTCTAAAATGTGTCCTCTGTGTGACCATTTAACCGTCCCGGTGTTGTGACTTTCCTTTGTAATGACACGCTGCAACCCCCTTGGTAGCGCTGCCCGTCTTCTGGCCTCATTCTTTGGCTGCCTGCGCCTCTGCGGCCGCCCTGACCCACACAACGCCCCTCGGTGTCTTATTTATTGGGACTGCGAGGGTGTGATTGATGGGCATGAGCAGTGCATATCTTCGCCTGTTGTCACTCATCTCCTTCCGCCTTCTTCAGACTGTGCGGCTTCATGGCCGTGGCATGCGATAAGGGATCAGCTGACGCCGCACAGTCTGAAGCGGGTGTAAGGACCCGAGTGCAAGAGGCCAACATATGTGCTGCGCCAGGCCATGAATTCCAGCCCCGCAGTGTTTTAACAATGTTAAGACACTGCGGGGCTGGGATTCATGGTCATCGCGAACCGCACCGGCCGACATTAAATGAGGTCAGAAGATGGGCAGCGCTAACAGCGCTAGGCCGGGGGATAACACGACAGCGCAGACTCCTGTACAGCAAATATCAACGCTCAGGAGGCTGCACCCAGCACCAAGGTGGGATTCTTGACATCTGTGCTGCATCTCATTACAAAGGGAACTCGCGCCTCCAACACAGTTTGACTGTATAAAGGGCTAAATGTTATACGTGTTTCATTCGGCGTGTGCAAGGAGCAAAATTAAAAGAGCAACCTTTGACTTGTGCGGCACTGCTGCTGCATAAGCTGTGGCTCTTCTAGTTTGTAACCCCTGAGGGGGTGGTTAAAGGTTACCTTTGAAATCGGTTCAATTAGGCTTCGGCCTACACTCTGCTCCACCGGCAGAGCCCGGGCTCCAACAACGCTAGTTGCTGTCCGGAAGTGCTGGCTGCACAGAGCCAAACACCTCGCCAATGTGTCAGTGGGGTTCAGCACCGCCAGCTGTTCCCCTGCTGTGCAGCCGGCATCGTGTCCTGCAAAAGCCACGCAGACACTTGCTCTTGTACCTTCTGCTCCCCATCCTGGTTCCAGTACTGTCAGCTGGTTCTGGGCAGAGCCTTTGGCTTAGGTGCCTCCCTCTGGGTATCCGAGTTCCACCAACGTCAGGTGGTCCTTGGTAGTGCTTTCAGGCACGGGTACCTCCTGCTTAGTAACCCGGGTTCCAGTAACGTCAGCTGGTCCTCGGTAGTTCCATTGGCTCTTGGACCTTCGGCTACCCATCCGGGTTCCAGCACCGTCAGCTGGTTCTCGGCAGTGTCTTTTGCTCTTGTACCTTCTGCTCCCCATCCTGGTTCCAGTACCGTCAGCTGGTTCCGGGCAGAGCCTTTGGCTTAGGTGCCTCCCTCTGGGTATCCGAGTTCCACCAACGTCAGGTGGTCCTTGGTAGTGCTTTCAGGCACGGGTACCTCCTGCTTAGTAACCGGGTTCCAGTAACGTCAGCTGGTCCTCGGTAGTTCCATTGGCTCTTGGACCTTCGGCTACCCATCCGGGTTCCAGCACCGTCAGCTGGTTCTCGGCAGTGTCTTTTGCTCTTGTACCTTCTGCTCCCCATCCTGGTTCCAGTACCGTCAGCTGGTTCCGGGCAGAGCCTTTGGCTTAGGTGCCTGTTATGACCCCAATGGCGAGGGTCTCAGAGGATCGTGGAAGTCTGCAGAATACAAAAATCCAGCTCATAGGGTAGTGGTAACTGGGTTGACCATATATCTACTCCTAACGCCAACACTAGAAGTAGCCGGGGATCATTCCTACGTTGATTCTAGATGACACGCGCCAGCCGGAGAATCTAGCTACCCCTAGTAGAGGAAAACAAAGACCTTTCTTGCCTCCAGAGAAGGGGACCCCAAAGCTGGATAGAAGCCCCCCACAAATAATGACGGTGAGGTAAGAGGAAATGACAAACACAGAAATGAACCAGGTTTAGCACAGAGAGGCCCGCTTACTGATAGCAGAATAAAGAAAGGTAACTTATATGGTCAACAAAAACCCTATCAAAATCCACACTGGAAATTCAAGAACCCCCGAACCGTCTAACGGTCCGGGGGGAGGACACCAGCCCCCTAGAGCTTCCAGCAAAGGTCAGGATATAGATTTGGAACAAGCTGGACAAAAATACAAAACCAAAACAAATAGCAAAAAGCAAAAGGCAGACTTAGCTGATATAACTGGAACCAGGATCAGTAGACAAGAGCACAGCAGACTAGCTCTGATAACTACGTTGCCAGGCATTGAACTGAAGGTCCAGGGAGCTTATATAGCAACACCCCTAACTAACGACCCAGGTGCGGATAAAAGGAATGACAGAAAAACCAGAGTCAAAAAACTAGTAACCACTAGAGGGAGCAAAAAGCAAATTCACAACAGGTGCCTCCCTCTGGGTATCCGAGTTCCACCAACGTCAGGTGGTCCTTGGTAGTGCTTTCAGGCACGGGTACCTCCTGCTTAGTAACCGGGTTCCAGTAACGTCAGCTGGTCCTCGGTAGTCCCATTGGCTCTTGGACCTTCGGTTAGCCATCCGAGTTCCAGTTCCATCAGCTGGTTCTCGGCATTTTCTCAGCCTTCTTGTACCTTCTGCTACATTTCCAAGTTCAAGAGACTAAACACGATGACCCGGAAGACCACCCCTAAGATGACGACGACACCAGAGACGACAACCACCGTGATGACGACGACCCTGGAGACGATGACCATGAAGACCACCCCGATGACGACGACCCCGGAGACGACGACCCTGGAGACGACGACGACCTGGAAGACCGAGAAGCAGAAGAACAAGAGGCTGCAGAACAAAGAGCAGAAGAACATTAAGCATAACACTAAATATCAGAGCAAAAAATATTATCTAAATTATAAGCAGAAGAAGACTAAGCAGTGTATGGGGGTGAGTCCGTTCCTCCTCGTGGTGCCCCTGGATAAAGCCTGATGCTGCAGGCCAAACTGAACGCGGACAAATGTAACTGTTTTGTGACAGGCAGAACGGAAGGTGTAATCTTCAAACTTTTATAGATAACAACTACGGGAATGCCTGTCACAAATAAGAATATGATGAAGAAGTAGAATATGATGAAGATAATAGTAAAATAAAAAGAATATGAACAATGTAACCAAAAAAATAATAGGTAGAAGATGAAGAAGAAGATGAATAAGGTGAAGAAGTTGATGTCAAAGAAGCTGATGATGAGGATAATGAAGAAGAAAGTGTGGGAGAAGTAAAAAAGAAGGTGAAGGGCGTGGAAGTAGTGAAACATCAATATCTGACAAAATAAAAAAAAAATTAACATAGTCAAAATCTTTCTACCGCCGAACGTCATAAAAAAAACCATAATCCTGCTATTCTATTACATTGGGCTAAACCTCTGTGCCTTTAATGTCTCCGCCACGTCCCCCAATACAGCCTACATTATTCTTAGTTGTTTTCCTTCATGTAGAATTAACCTACAAGGAAAGAAAGGGTTTATTTTAATTCCGATATTTTCATCCCATTGACTTGCATTGGGATCGGGTATCGGTATCGGATTAGATCCGATACTTTGACGGTATCGGCCGATACTTTCCGATACCGATACTTTCCGATATCGGAAGGTATCGCTCAACACTAATAAAGACTCATTATTTTATACTCATAAAAATACAATTTTATATATTGTGACAGGGTCACTGGCACAGTGTACGAGAGGAGATATGTGTCACAGCGTATGTTGGCGTCAGTGTTATGAAGTCAGGATATTTTTCCTCCAGCACACTAAGTGTTGGGAGGGTTAAAGTAAGCTGCATACATGAGCTGGCTTTATGTGAGCACTCAGAGTGGGAATATGTTATGCAGTATATGTATGTATAATAGGTTCCATGTGAAATTCATCAGTCCACAGGCTGCACCTCTGGACAAGATATTCTCCTTCTGACCTCCCCCACCTTAGTAATTCCCACAGTAAATATCGGCAGGCTCCGGCCCCCTGCGGCTATTGTAATGTATGTCTGGTCTGCTGTTTTTCTATTGGCCTGCCCTCTGTGTCTGTGTTATATATTCTGTGTGCTGTGAATAAAGTGTTGTTAGACTGGAAATACAGTGGGGCAAAAAAGTATTTAGTCAGTCAGCAATAGTGCAAGTTCCACCACTTAAAAAGATGAGAGGCGTCTGTAATTTACATCATAGGCAGACCTCAACTATGGGAGACAAACTGAGAAAAAAAAATACAGAAAATCACATTGTCTGTTTTTTTTATCATTTTATTTGCATATTATGGTGGAAAATAAGTATTTGGTCAGAAACAAACAATCAAGATTTCTGGCTCTCACAGACCTGTAACTTCTTCTTTAAGAGTCTTCTCTTTCCTCCACTCATTACCTGGAGTAATGGCACCTGTTTAAACTTGTTATCAGTATAAAAAGACACCTGTGCACACCCTCAAACAGTCTGACTCCAAACTCCACTATGGTGAAGACCAAAGAGCTGTCAAAGGACACCAGAAACAAAATTGTAGCCCTGCACCAGGCTGGGAAGACTGAATCTGCAATAGCCAACCAGCTTGGAGTGAAGAAATCAACAGAGGGAGCAATAATTAGAAAATGGAAGACATTCAAGACCACTGATAATCTCCCTCGATCTGGGGCTCCACACAAAATCCCACCCCGTGGGGTCAGAATGATCACAAGAACGGTGAGCAAAAATCCCAGAACCACGCGGGGGGACCTAGTGAATGAACTGCAGAGAGCTGGGACCAATGTAACAAGGCCTACCATAAGTAACACACTACGCCACCATGGACTCAGATCCTGCAGTGCCAGATGTGTCCCACTGCTTAAGCCAGTACATGTCCGGGCCCGTCTGAAGTTTGCTAGAGAGCATTTGGATGATCCAGAGGAGTTTTGGGAGAATGTCCTATGGTCTGATGAAACCAAACTGGAACTGTTTGGTAGAAACACAACTTGTCGTGTTTGGAGGAAAAAGAATACTGAGTTGCATCCATCAAACACCATACCTACTGTAAAGCATGGTGGTGGAAACATCATGCTTTGGGGCTGTTTCTCTGCAAAGGGGCCAGGACGACTGATCCGAGTACATGAAAGAATGAATGGGGCCATGTATCGTGAGATTTTGAGTGCAAACCTCCTTCCATCAGCAAGGGCATTGAAGATGAAACGTGGCTGGGTCTTTCAACATGACAATGATCCAAAGCACACCGCCAGGGCAATGAAGGAGTGGCTTCGTAAGAAGCATTTCAAGGTCCTGGAGTGGCCTAGCCAGTCTCCAGATCTCAACCCTATAGAAAACCTTTGGAGGGAGTTGAAAGTCTGTGTTGCCAAGCGAAAAGCCAAAAACATCACTGCTCTAGAGGAGATCTGCATGGAGGAATGGGCCAACATACCAACAACAGTGTGTGGCAACCTTGTGAAGACTTACAGAAAACGTTTGACCTCTGTCATTGCCAACAAAGGATGTATTACAAAGTATTGAGATGAAATTTTGTTTCTGACCAAATACTTATTTTCCACCAGAATATGCAAATAAAATGATAAAAAACAGACAATGTGATTTTCTGTATTTTTTTTTCTCAGTTTGTCTCCCATAGTTGAGGTCTACCTATGATGTAAATTACAGACGCCTCTCATCTTTTTAAGTGGTGGAACTTGCACTATTGCTGACTGACTAAATACTTTTTTGCCCCACTGTATGTAATATATATGGTGGCATTACCGCCTTGCGGGCTGGTGGATAGGAGGGATTTTTCTATTATCAGGCAATGGGGTTTATTTATATGTGCTGCAGCTGCATTTTTAGTGCATAGTGTGTGGACACTATTTAATTTGAGGGTTAGATCCCGTTTTCCATGCGGCTATTTCCACATGGTATATTGCAATATAAATGAGGTCCACAATGGGGTATGATCCCTGTGCACATCTATAGCGGCAGTCTGTATACACATAGTATTTTTGTCTGTTATATTAATACTTCCCTCTTTTTACACTCTCAATATATATATGGATCTGAGTTCGATCTGTCTCCTGGTCTGCACATTTAGGTTTGCACGGTTTCATCTTGTTTGCCATGTGCGCATGCTTTACACCTTATCCTATTGTGTCCTGTAGTAGTATTTTTTATTGCCTTTTTGTATGTATTAATACATTTTCATATGTATTATTTTGACTTTTTTGTTGTTTTTTCTGTGGTTTCCACACCCCTGCTGTTGCAATTGGTAACGATTAGTCAATAGTAAGTCCTATGGTAAACAACTATTATGTTAACTATGATTAATCAGGGATAACCATGTTACCATATACCATTGTTCTATTTTTATATATATGTATGTATATATATATATATAGTATGATTCCATACCAACACGTATGATTCTATATACACAGTTATTGTAATATACAAACAAGATAGGATTTTTGGATTTTTTTTGCCTCCAGAGTCCAGACGTTATATTATAGTTTGTGAGATACAAAATGCACAAGAAATAACACATCAGCAAATTTTGGTTTGTCACACTTTACCATTTGACATTTTAGGGTCAGTGAGTGACATTATTTATTTAAACCGTTTGAAAAATTGGACACATTTCTTTTTGCAAATGCAGCAAAATTGTAAGAACCCACTAAAAATGCTTGTACAAATTCCATATTTTGCAATTGTTTAAAAATGCTGAAAAAAGTATGTCTGAAGAAGGCCCAAAACAAGCTAGGCAAAAATTCTTCTCACAGAATCATGTGCAGAAAACAGAATATAAAACATCTGCAATAAAATAATTTAATCAGTATTCTGAATGGAGTGAAAAGACATCAATGTAGGCAGACCAAGTCATTGGTATAAATGGTCCTTAATTCAATAAAAATAAGATGTCTATAACATGACACATTTCAGAGCTATTAGCTCTTTTTTCAAATGATAACTCATTTGAGAAAGGAGCTGACAGCCCTGAAATACATCATATTATTGACTACTGTTTTTATTGAATAACAGACCATGTTTACATGTGACTTAGTGCACCTATATGGATATATTTTCTCTCCATTCCGGATATTGATTGACTTGTCTTCTCTGGTGTAGCATCTCAGCAGCATCAGCTCACAGGATAATGACATCTGGTTGCACATCATATGTTCAGTAGTGAAGTGTCTGTGAAGCACAATCATATAAGGTAAACCTTCATTACACTTTAGTACCACTGCTACTTGTGCATACTAACCCTATGTGAACCTTTCTTATTGTTTTTATGGTTTTATTTATCCCATATTGGCTGGTCATCTGACAGACAAATAATTAAACAAATTGTGTATTAGCATTGAGATTGATTTAATAAAAGTTAAATATTGGTTATAAATTCCTGTATCTTTTTTAAATGGGCTTTTCCCACAAATAAAGTACATTTTAATCAATAGATCTTGAAATAAAAAAAGTTCCACATTTAGATTTAAAAAATGTTCCCGTGCTGAGATAATCTTATACATGTGCCCTGCTGTGCACTGTGTAATATCTGTGTCTGACAGGGCAGGAATATGGTCTGATCATACAGTTCCTGGGCAGGGGGAGAGAAAAAACAGCATACAGACATTACAGCATGGAATCAATCATAGATAATTCTTTCTGTTAAGTAAAATATTTCTTTGCCTGTTTATAAACCTGTTTAACCCCTTAACCCCCGTGGTTTGCACGTTAATGACCGGGCCAATTTTTACAATTCTGACCACTGTCCCTTTATGAAGTTATAACTCTGGAACGCTTCAATGGATCCTGATGATTCTGACAATGTTTTCTCGTGACTAGTGTTAAGCATTCCGATACCGCAAGTATCGGGTATCGGCCGATATTTGCTGTATCGGAATTCCGATACCGAGATCCGATACTTTTGTGGTATCGGGAATCGGAATCGGAAGAACCCAGTGTATGGTTCCCAGGGTCTGAAGGAGAGGAAACTCTCCTTCAGGCCCTGGGATCCATATTAATGTGTAAAATAAAGAATTAAAATAAAAAATATATATATACTCACCTCTCCGGAGGTCCCTGGACATCACCGTTGGTAACCGGCAGCCTTCTTTGCTTAAAATGAGCGCGTTCAGCACCTTCCATGACGTCACGGCTTCTGATTGGTCGTGTGCCGTTCATGTGACCTCCACGCGACCAATCACAAGCCGTGACGTAATTCTCAGGTCCTAAATTCCTAATTATAGGAATTTAGGACCTGAGAATTACATCACGGCTTGTGATTGGTCGCGTGGCGGTCACATGGGCGGCCGCGACCAATCACAAGCCGTGACGTCATCTAAGGCCCTGAACGCGCTCATTCTTAGGAAGGAAGGCTGCCAGAAAGAAGCCAAGGGTGAGTATATTCCTATTAGGTATATACTCACCCTCGGACACGCCCTGCTTCTTTCCGGCAGCCTTCCTTCTTAAAAATGAGCACGTTCAGGGCCTTTGATGACGTCACGGCTTGTGATTGGTCGCGGCCGCCCATGTGACCGCCACATGACCAATCACAAGCCGTGACATAATTCTCAGGTCCTAAATTCCCAGAATTAGGAATTTAGGACCTGAGAATTACATCACGGCTTGTGATTGGTCGCGTGGAGGTCACATGAGCGGCACGCGACCAATCAGAAGCCGTGACGTCATGGAAGGTGCTGAACGTGCTCATTTTAAGCAAAGAAGGCTGCCGGTTACCAACGGTGATGTCCAGGGGCCTCCGGAGAGGTGAGTATATCAATATTTTTTATTTTAATTCTTTTTTTTACACATTAATATGGATCCCAGGGCCTGAAGGAGAGTTTCCTCTCCTTCAGACCCTGGGAACCATCAGGGATACCTTCCAATACTTGAGTCCCATTGACTTGTATTGGTATCGGGTATCGGTATCGGATTAGATCCGATACTTTGCCGGTATCGGCCGATACTTTCCGATACCGATACTTTCAAGTATCGGACGGTATCGCTCAACACTACTCGTGACTAGTGTTGAGCGATACCGTCCAATACTTGAAAGTATCGGTATCGGATAGTATCGGCCGATACCCGAAAAGTATCGGATATCGCCGATACCGATACCCGATACCAATACATGTCAATGGGACACCAAGTATCGGAAGGTATCCTGATGGTTCCCAGGGTCTGAAGGAGAGGAAACTCCCCTTCAGGCCCTGGGATCCATATTAATGTGTAAAATAAAGAATAAAAATAAAAAATATTGATATACTCACCCTCTGACGCGCCCTGGTTGTAACCGCCAGCCTCCGTTCCTAAGAATGAGCGCTTGAAAGTCCTTAGATGACGTCGCGGCCTATGATTGGTCACGGAGCGGTCACGTGACCGCCACGCGACCAATCACAAGCCGCGACGTCATCTAAGGTCTTTCAAGCGCTTGATAGACCTTAGATGACGTCACGGCTTGTGGTTGGTCACTTTGTGGTCACATGACCGCTCCGCGACGTCATCTAAGGACTTTCAAGGGCTCATTCTTATGAACGGAGGCTGGCAGTTACAACCAGGGTGCGTCAGAGGGTGAGTATATCAATATTTTTTATTTTTATTCTTTATTTTACACATTAATATCGATCCCAATACCGATTCCCGATACCACAAAAGTATCGGATCTCGGTATCGGAATTCCGATACAGCAAATATCGGCCAATACCCGATACTTGCGGTATCGGAATGCTCAACACTACTCATGACATATTGTACTTCATGATAGTGGTAAAATTTCTTTGACATTACCTGCGTTAATTGGTAAAAAAAAAAGGAAATTTTGTGAAAAATTAGAAAATTTTGCACTTTTCCAACTTTGATTTTTTTTATGCCCTTAAATCACAGAGATATGTCACACAAAATACTTAATAAGTAATATTACATGTCTACTAAACATCAGCACAATTTTGGAAGCAAAATTATTTTTTGTTAGGGAGTTATAAGTGTTAAAAGTTGACCAGCAATTTCTCATTTTTACACCACCATTTTTTTTAGGGACCACATCACATTTGAAGTCACTTTGAGGGGTCTATATAATAGAAAATAACCGAGTTTAACACCATTCTAAAAACTGCACCCCTCAAGGTGCTCAAAACCACATTCAAGAAGTTTGTTAACCCTTCAGGTGTTTCACAGGAATTTTTGGAATGTTAAAAAAAACCTGAACATTTAACTTTTTTTTTCACAAAAAATTTAATTCAGCTCTAATTTGTTTTATTTTACCAAGGGTAACAGGAGAAAATGTCCACAAACTTTGCTGATCAATTTGTCCTGGGTATGAAGATACCCCATATGTGGGGGTCAACCACTGTTTGGGCGCATGGCAGAGCTCGGAAGGAAAGGAGCGCCGTTTGACTTTTTAATGCAAAATTGACTGGAATTGAGATGGGACACCATGTCGCGTTTGGAGTGCCCCTGACGTGCCTAAACATTGAAACCCCCCACAAGTGACACCAGTTTGGAAAGTAGACCCTCCTAAGGAAATTATCTAGATGTGTTATGAATGCTTTGAACCCCCAAGTGTTTCACTACAGTATATAACGCAGAGCCGTGAAAATAAAAATTCCTTTTTTTTCACAAAAATTATATTTTAGCCCCAAGTTTTGTATTTTCCCAAGGGTCACAGGATAAACTGGACCCCAAAAGTTGTTGTCCAATTTGTCCTGAGTACGCTGATACCCCTTATGTGGGGGGGAACCACTGTTTGAGCGCATGGCAGAGCTCAGAAGGGAAGGAGCGCTGTTTGGAATGCAGACTTAGATGGAATGGTCTGCAGGTGTCACATTGCATTTGCAGAGCCCCTAATGTACCTAAACAGTAGAAACCCCCCACAAATGACCCCATATTGGAAACTAGACCCCCCAAGGAACTTATCTAGATGTGTTGTGAGAACTTTGAACCCCCAAGTGTTTCACTACAGTTTATAACGCAGAGCCGTGAAAGTAAAAAAATATTTTTTTTTCCACAAAAATGTTTTTTTAGCCCCCCAAATTTTTATTTTCCCAAAGGTAACAAGAGAAATTGGATCACAAAAGTTGTTGTCCAATTTGTTCTGCGTACATTGATACCCCATATGTGGGGGGGGAACCACCGTTTGGGGCAGAGCTCAGAAGGGATGGAGAGCCATTTGGAATGCAGAGTTAGATGGATTGGTCTGCAGGCGTCACGTTGCATTTGCAGAGCCCCTGATGTACCCAAACAGTTGAAACCCCCACAAGTGACCCCATATTGGAAACTAGACCTCCAAGGAACTTATCCTGTAGTCTTTCACTACAGTTTAAAACGCAGAGCCGTAAAAATAAAAAAACATTTTTTTCCACAAAAATTATATTTTAGCCCTGTTTTGTATTTTCCCAAGGGTAACAGGAGAAATTGGACCACAAATTGTTGTCCAATTTGTCCTGAGCATGCTGATACCCCATATGTGGGGGGAACTACTGTTTGGGCGCATGGCAGAGCTTGGAAGGAAAGGAGCACTGTTTTACTTTTTCAACACAGAATTGGCTGGAATTGAGATCGGACGCCATGTCGCGTTTGGAGTGCCCTTGATGTGCCTAAACAGTGGAAGCCCCCAATTCTATCCGAAACCCTAACCCAAACACACCCCTAACCCTAATTCCAACTCTACCCATAACCCTAACCACATCCCTAACCCTAACCCCAGCACACCCCTAACCCCAACAGACCCCTAATCCTAATCCCAACCCTAACCCTAATCCCAACCATAACCCTAACCATACCCCTTACCCTGACACACCCCTAACCCTAATCCCAACTGTAAATGTAATCCAAACCCTAACCCTATCTTTAGCCCCAACCCTAACCCTAACTTTAGCCCCAACCCTAACCCTAACTTGAGCCCCAACCCTAACTGTAGCCCTAACTCCAACCCTAGCCCCAACCCTAACCCTAGCCATAACCCTAGCCCCAACCCTAACCCTAGCACCAAGCCTATCCCCAGCCCCAACGCTAACCCAAACCCTAGCCCCAACCCTAACCCTAGCCCCAACCCTAACCCTTACCCTAGCCCTAACCCTAGCCCCAAACCTAACCCTAGCCCCAAACCTATCCCCAACCCTAACCCTAGCCCCAACCCTAACCATAACCCTAATTGGAAAATGGAAATAAATACATTTTTTTATTTCATTATTTTTCCCTAACTAAGGGGGTCATGAAGGGGGTTTGATTTACTATTTATAGCGGGTTTTTTAGCAGATTTTTGTGATTGGCAGCTGTCACACACTAAAAGATGCTTTTTATTGCAAAAAATAGTTTTTGCATCTCCACATTTTGAGAGCTATAATTTTTCAATATTTTGGTCCACAGAGTCATATGAACACTTGTTTTTTGTGGGACGAGTTGACGTTTTTATTGGTAACATTTTCGGGCACATTACACTTTTTGATCGCTTTTTATTCCGATTTTTGTGAGGCAGAATGACAAAAAAACAGCTATTCATGAATTTCTTTTGGGGGAGGCGTTTATACCATTCCACGTTTGGTAAAATTGATAAAGCAGTTTTATTCTTCGGGTCAGTATGATTACAGCGATACCTCATTTATATCATTTTTTTATGTTTTGGCGCTTTTATACGATAAAAACTTTTTAATAGAATAAATAATTATTTTGGCATCGCTTTATTCTGAGGACTATAACTTTTTTATTTTTTCGCTGATGATGCTGTATGGCGGGTCTTTTTTGTAGGACAAGATAACGTTTTCAGCAGTACCATGGTTATTTATATCTGTATTTTTGATCTCGTGTTATTCCACTTTTTGTTCGGTGGTATGATAATAAAGCGTTGTTTTTTGCCTCATTGTTTTTTTGCTTTTTACTGTGATCACTGAAGGGGTTGACTAGTGGGACAGTTTTGTAGGTCGGGTCTTTATGGATGCCGCGATACTAAATATGTGTACTTTTATTGTTTTTTTTTAGATAAAGAAATGTATTTATGGGAACTATATATATTTTTTTTATTTAGGAATAGTGATGAGCGAACACTAAAATGTTCGGGTGCTCGTTGTTCGAGTCGAACATCTCCCGATGTTCGAGTGTTCGTTTCGAATAACGAACCCCATTGTAGTCAATGGGAGACTCGAACATTTTTCAGCGGGACCAAAGCTCTGCACAGGGAAGGTCGCCTAAAAACCTGGGAAGCTCAGAAAATGATGGAAACAACACTGGAATGGACAGGAAACAGCAGGGGCAGCATGCATAGTTGCCTCTGAGGCTGCCCAAATGCACCATTACGCCAAATTATGGCCAACAGCTTTGTGGTGACAGAGTGACCCACTTTGATGAGGTAGCAGGTGAAACACACCGAAATTGAGCCTGACACAGCATGGCAGCTATGGGCACGGCATGCGGAAGCAGCATCAGGCCGGAGAGCGGCACAGCGACGGACCCTTGAGGAGGCGGCAGCAGCATCATTCCTTACACATTGAGGCCACAGAGTGGCACAATTACATAGTTTGGAGGTAGCGAAGACCCAGCATGTGGAGGCGTCAGCACGGAGAGTGGCACGGTGACGGACCCTTGAGGAGGCGGCAGCAGCATCATTCCTTAATCCTTACACATTGAGGCCACAGAGTGGCACAATTACATAGTTTGGAGGTAGCAAAGACCCAGCATGTGGAGGCGTCAGCACGGAGAGTGGCACGGTGACGGACCCTTGAGGAGGCGGCAGCAGCATCATTCCTTTCACATTGAGGCCACAGAGTGGCACATTTACATAGTTTGGAGGTAGCGAAGACCCAGCATGTGGAGGCGTCAGCACGGAGAGTGGCACGGTGACGGACCCTTGAGGAGGCGGCAGCAGCATCATTCCTTACACATTGAGGCCACAGAGTGGCACAATTACATAGTTTGGAGGTAGCGAAGACCCAGCATGTGGAGGCGTCAGCAGCGTCAGCACGGAGAGTGGCACGGTGACATGACAGACTTCAGTTTGAGCTGCTTTAACATGGTGGCGAGTGGAAATCTGTAGAAATCCATGCTTTATTCATCTTGATAAGCGTCAGCCTGTCAGCGCTGTCAGTTGACAGGCGTGTACGCTTATCGGTGATGATGCCACCAGCTGCACTGAAGACCCGCTCTGACAACACGCTAGCGGCAGGGCAAGCCAGCACCTCCAAGGCGTACAGTGCCAGTTCTGGCCACGTGTCCAGCTTTGAAACCCAGTAGTTGTATGGAGCAGAGTGATCATGCAGGACGTTGGTATGGTCACCTAGGTAGTCCTTCACCATCTTTCTGTAAATCTCGCCTCTACTCTGTCTAGACTGTGGATTGGTGGCATACTCTTGCATGGGTGACATAAAACTGGCAAAGGCCTTGGAGATTGATCCTCTGCCAGCGCTTGACAAGCTGCCTGCTCCCCTCCTCTCCCTCGCTTGTTGGCCCTCAGAACCACGTCCTCTGCCGCTAGCGGTGTCAGATGGGAAGGCTATTTTCAGCTTGTGCACCAGGGCCAGTTGGTATTGATGCAGTCTCATACTCCTTTCCTCTATAGGAATTAGAGTGGAAAAGTTGTGCTTGTACCGGGGGTCCAAGAGGGTGAACACCCAGTAATCGCTGGTGGAAAATATTTTTCTCATGCGAGGGTCACGGGAAAGGCAGCCTAACATGAAGTCATCCATGTGCGCCAGAGTCCCAACACGTAAGAATTCCCCCTCCGCAACAGGCCGACTCTCCATTTCCTCCTCCTCCTCCTCCTCCAACTCCTCCTCCTCAGCCCAAACACGCTGAACTGAGAAGAGGGAATGGGTACCGTCTTCAGTCTCGCCCACAGTCTCCTCCTCTTCATCCTCATCTTCCTCCTCCCCCTCCTCAGTTACACTCTGAGAAACAGACTGGCTGGTGTTCTGGCTCTCAGTCAACTCTTCTTCCCCCATCTCCTGTGACAATCGATGCGCCTCAGACTTCATGCTGAGCAATGATTTTTTCAGCAGACAAAGCAGCGGGATGGTGACGCTGATTATGGCGTCATCCCCGCTGACCATCAGTGTTGACTCGTCAAAGTGGCTTAACACCTTACATATATCAGACATCCACGTCCACTCCTCATTGTAGATTTGAGGAAGCTGACTAACTTGACTACCGGTTCTGGTGGAAGTGGTCATCTGACAGTCTACAATGGCTCTGCGCTGCTGGTAAACCCTGTTTAACATGTGTAGGGTGGAATTCCATCTCGTTGGCACGTCGCACAACAGTCGGTGAGCTGGCAGTTGTAAGCGCCGTTGCACTGCCCTCAGGGTGGCAGCATCAGTGGTGGATTTGCGGAAATGGGCACAGATGCGTCTCACCTTGGTGAGCAAATCTGACAGATTGGGGTAGGTCTTGAGGAACCGCTGAACCACCAGATTGAACACGTGGGCAAGGCATGGAATGTGTGTGAGTCTGCCCAGTTGCAGAGCCGCCATCAGATTACGCCCGTTGTCACACACGACCATGCCTGCTTTCAGGTTCAGCGGCGCCAGCCAAAGATCCGTCTGAGCCATCATGCCCTGTAACAGCTCCTGGGCAGTGTGCCTCTTGTCACCTAAGCTCAGCAGTTTTAGCACCGCCTGCTGGCGCTTGCCCACTGCGGTCCTGCTGCGACTGCAGCTGCCGACTGAAGGTGGCGTGTCCACGGATGGAAATTTACAAGTGGTGTTTGTGGAGGAGGAGGAGGAGGAGGAGGGGGGAGAAGTATAGTAATCCTGGGAAACAGTCACCGAGGTAGGCCCCGCAATCCTGGGTGTGGGCAACACATGAGCTGACCCCGGTTCAGACTCTGTCCCAGCCTCAACCAAATTAATCCAATGTGCCGTCAGGGAGATATAGTGTCCCTGCCCCCCAGCACTGGTCCACGTGCCCGTGGTTAAGTGGACCTTTTCTGTAACCGCGTTGGTCAGGGCACGGTTGATGTTCTGAGACACGTGCTGGTGTAGTGCTGGGACGGCACATCGAGAAAAATAGTGGCGGCTTGGGACGGAGTAGCGAGGGGCAGCCACCGCCATCAGGTTGCGGAATGCCTCCGTCTCCACCAGCCTGTAGGGCAGCATCTCCAAACTCAGGAGTTTGGAGACGTGGACATTTAAGGCCTGTGCATGTGGGTGGGTGGAGGCATATTTGCGCTTGCGCTCAAATGTTTCATGCAAAGACAGCTGAACACTGCGCTGGGACACATTGGTGGATTGTGGGGGGGATGGTGAAGGTGCAGGGGTGGTTGCATGGCGGGAGTCGCTGGTGCCGGGCTCCTGGGCTGGGGAGTTACTGGCAGAGCCAGCATGTGACACAGGGGAAGGAGCAGCGGTGCGACCAGAAGGAGGTGAACGGCCTTGATTCCAATGAGTTGGGTGTTTAGCACTCATATGCCTGCGCATGCTGGTAGTGCTTAGGTTGCTAGTGGTGGCTCCCCTACTGAGCTTGGTGTGGCACAGGTTGCACAACACAGTCCGTCGGTCCTCCTCACTTTCTTTAAAGAAGCTCCAGACTTTAGAACACCGAGGCCTCGACCAAACTGGTTCACTTGTTGAACCTCTGTCTGATGAAATTACTCTGGCCCTGCCTCTCCCTCTGGTCGCACGTCTACCTCTTGCAACGTTTTCTGATGTTACACTTGCCTCCCCCTCCGAAGCACTCTCTTGACTAGGCCTAACAACCCAGCTGGGGTCAGTCACCTCATCATCCACCGGCTCCTCCTCCTCCCATTCATCAGCCTGCTCCCCCCTGGGAATTACTGCACTGACAAGCACCTCACTGTCTGACACCCGTGTCTCATCCTCAGACACCTCTCCACAGACTATTTGTAAATCCCCACTTTCATCACCCACAGACTGGGAAAGCTCTCTATTTTGGGCATCGGGACAGACCCACTGGTCAGGTTGCTGCTCAGCAGTGCTTTGTGAATCTAGGAAGGGTTGGGAAAACAGTTCCTGGGAGTATGCAGGATTTGAATCACTAATTTCCAAGGAGGGGCCAGGCTGGGCGGGAGGAGGTTGAGCTGAAAGATCCTGAGGTCCACTCCCTTGGCTAGCGTTGGTGGACTGCGTGGAAGACTGGGCGGTGGATAAACTACTGGATGCATTATCCGCTATCCAGTTGATCACCTGTTCGCACTGCTGGGGATCCAATAGGGGTGTGCCACGTGACACTGTAAATTGGGACAGGAAGCTAGAAAAGGGTACTCTGCGGCGTTCCAGTGCTCCATCAGAAGCAGGTACTGTGTCACCCTGCCCAGGACTACGGCCTCTGCCTGCAACCTCACTTTGACGCCCACGACCACGTCCTCGTCCTCGTCCCTTACCCCTGGGGTTCACCATTGTAAAGGTTATGCTAGAAAAGCTAGTTATGAAGGTGAAATACACTCTATTTGTCCAAACAGAGGATATATTGCGTGTTGCAAAAAGGACTATTCGGTAAAGAGCGTATTTTATGCAACCAAACCTTGGTTTACAGCAAACTGATGTGTATCAGTAACAGATATAAAACTGTGTTTTATATTTGTGGTATTTCTTCAGATCAAATACCCCTTCTTTATGTAACTATTAGATATGGCGTGCACAAAACTGGCCACAGGCCTAGTCACTAAATACAGAGCTTATTTTTGGACCACAAAACTTGGGTACCAGTAACAGATATAAAACTGTGTTTATATTTGTGGTATTTCTTCACATCAAATACCCTTTATTTCTTTAACTATTAGAAATGGCGTGCACAAATCTGGCAACAGGCCTAGTCACTAAATACAGAGCGTATTTTTGAACCACAAAACTTGGGTACCAGTAACAGATATAAAACTGTGTTTATATTTGTGGTATTTCTTCACATCAAATACCCTTTATTTCTTTAACTATTAGATATGGCGTGCACAAATCTGGCAACAGGCCTAGTCACTAAATACAGAGCGTATTTTTGAACCACAAAACTTGGGTACCAGTAACAGATATAAAACTGTGTTTATATTTGTGGTATTTCTTCACATCAAATACCCTTTATTTCTTTAACTATTAGATATGGCGTGCACAAATCTGGCAACAGGCCTAGTCACTAAATACAGAGCGTATTTTTGAACCACAAAACTTGGGTACCAGTAACAGATATAAAACTGTGTTTATATTTGTGGTATTTTTTCACATCAAATACCCTTTATTTCTTTAACTATTAGATATGGCGTGCTATAAAAATGCAATTTTTATCTAATGCGGTTTTTTGGACACACAAAACCTTGGATTAGAATGTAGGGTATTCTATACTATATATATATATACTATATATGTGGCAGAATTGCGTATTCTGTACACTGCGCTTATGTGTACGCTAAACAAATATTTTTGGGCCAGGTGTGGTATATCTGTATCACTCAAAAATGCATTTTTATATCTTATGCGGTTTTATTTTTAGGCCGCAAATATTTCCTTTTTTAATTTATTAATTATTGTTATTAATTAATATTATTATTATTAAATGAGGTGACAGCGTGTGCTGTACCACTCTACGGAGTCTGAGGCACTACAAGTCCCAGACAGCAGCACAAATGAGGTTACAGCGTGTGCTGGAGTCTGAGGCACTACAAGTCCCAGACAGCAGCACAAATGAGGTTACAGCGTGTGCTGGAGTCTGAGGCACTACAAGTCCCAGACAGCAGCACAAATGAGGTTACAGACAGCGTGTGCTGGAGGCTAAATGGAGTCTGAGGAACATCCAGCAGCCGATATTCTAATAGTGCGGCGTTCGCCCAAAATGGCGGACGCCGCACTATAAAGCCCAGCCTAATGCACACACGATCCCTGCCTAATGCCTAATGCCTATAAAGATTGACTTGGAGACTGAGATTGAGACTTGGCACTGAGACAGTGAGTGCGCAGCTAAGATGGCGGCCGCTGCACTCCTGGTCCCAGCTGCCACACAGCTAGCCAGCAAATACAAGAGAGGACTAGTAGTAGTAAACGTAGATTAGCCCTGACAAGGGCTGTTGATTTCTGCACCCTGCCTGCCTGATTAATTCTGGTCTTTGTCCCTGCTCTAGTCCCTATCAATTCCCAGTCCCCCCAGCACGTCTGTCCCTATGCTCTTTCACACTGCAAATGGCTGAAAGCGCCGAACATAATGAAAGCAGTCTATTGGCTGGTCAGGTCACCTGATCTGGCCAGCCACTCACTGCTCTCGTCTTGTACATGTCCCTACGTCATGCTAGTAGCTTAGAAGGCTCACCTAACATGATTGGCTCCTTGAAAAACCGCCAAAAATGAGAAAAACAAAAACGAGATTTCACTCGAGTACCGCGAGATGTTCGGCCGAATACCGAACACCTTCGAACGCCCTAATGTCCGATCGAACACCAGGTTCGAGTGAACACGTTCGCTCATCACTATTTAGGAATTTATTTTTTTTACATATGTGAATATTTTTTTTTTACTTTATAACATTGCCCCAGGGGGGCATCATGTTATAGGGTCAGATCGCTGATCTGACACTTTGCAGAGCACTGTGTCAGATCAGCGATCTGACAGGCACTGCAGGGACGCTTGCAAGCGCTTGCTCTGAGCATGCGCTTGCAAGCCACCTCCCTGCAGGACCCAGAAGCAGCCCTGTGGCCATATTGGATCTGGGGCCTGCAGGGAGGATGAGGTTAATGTACCAGGGGTTAATGTGCCAGGACTCCTGGCACATAGTGCCGGATGTCAGTTGTGATAGTCAGCTGACACCCGACCACGATATGACGTACTATCTCGTCACTGGGAATTAAGTGCCAGATCACCTCGACAAGATAGTACGTCATATGGGATTAAGGGGTTAAGGGCAAGTTCAGATTAGGTGTTTTTTCAGCTTTTTTTTCTGCAGCAAAACTTGATTTCTTGGCAGGAAAGCAGCTGCAGAAAAAAGCATGTTTTCATTTTTTTGTGTGCGTGTTTCTTGCTTAGTTTTTTATGCATTTTTTGTGCGTTTTTTGCCGCAGTTTTGGTATGCTAGATTTGTCTCCTGAGCATGCTGTTAAAGTTTAGTGTTGAAAAAAAGTTCTATTCCATAGAATTAGGTTTTGCACAAAAAAATGCAGCAAAACATGATATCTGCATTCTTAGTGCTTTTTCAGCATTTTTTCACCACCCATTCAAATCAATAGGTGAAAAACACTTTAAAAACATTGAAAGAAATGACATGCTCTATGTAAAAAAAAACATGCAAAGCACAAAATACTGACGGCAAAAAAAAACAATGTGTGTGCATGAGATTTCTGAAATCCCATAGGTAGAGATAGGCGAACCCAAACAGTTAATTTAGGCGTCTGTATCGAACACCTACTGTTCGGGCACAGACACCGAACACGGACTTCACCAAGAAGTCTGTGTTACTGTTTGAGTTCGGGGCTCCGAACACCGGGTGTTTGTCTGTCATGTGCATGATAGCGCAGCAAACACTGCTTCTGATTAGCGGTAAAATAATTACCGCCGGTCAGACAGTCGAATGACTTTGTGAGCCCGCAGCTGTGATCGGAGGTAAAAAGTTAATCTATGGTCACAGGAGTTGGCTGATGGGAGTATTCATCAGCTGGTGCCTGCACTCTAAATAAATAATTTAAAAAACCCTTATTTTATTCACCTGTATTTTTGATAACCAGCCAGGCAAAACTGACAGCTGGGGGGCTAGTATTCTCAGGTTTCAGGTTAGTAAATGGCCATTGATTTTGCTCACCAGCCTAAAACAGCAGCCCACAGCTGCCCAGAAAAGGCCAATTCTGGTGCTTCGCCCGGCTCTTCTAACTTGCCCTGTAGTGGTGGCAAGTGAGGGTCTTATTTTTGTATTTTTGGGATTGATGGTGGTAATCACCTTTGTATTGTCTGGTGACATCAAGCCCGATGCTTAGTAATGCAGAGGTGTCTATAAGACACCTATCCACTACTAATCCTATAGTTATATTGTAAATAAACACACAGCCTTTAGTGATTCTAAATTAAACCACAGAAAATGAGGGGGAAAAAAAGAGATTACATGCAGAAAGTGAAATTCCGATGTTGTTAACCTACACTATTTGTGTTCGGATCCACTCTTCATTTTTATCTCTCTTCCTTACTCCATTCTCACTTGTCATCAGGGCCAGACTGGCCATCTGGCAATTCTGGCAAATGCCAGAAAGGGCCTGTCTGGTCATGGGCTGCCTTGTCTGCTATGTTAATAGAATCGGTGTTCTCAAGACACTCATACTATTAAGAGTTGTGACGGAGCACAAAGTCACTGACTACGTCATTTACCCCAGCAGGCCACAGGAATAATTAGAAATATTGGTCTTGTAGAAAATCTTCATTTCCTCCATCCAGGATCAGATTAGTAATATATCCCATCAGGTTCATGGGGACGGGGACAATATGGGCCTGTGTGATTTCAAATGCCAGGACTGAATTTCAGCCCTAGTCCGTACCTGCTTGTCATGCACCAATGTTATCAACATCGGAATTTCACTTTCCACATATAACCTCTCCTTATCTTTTTCTTTCCTAGATGGAGTTATTCCTTCCAATCCATCACAAATTCTCTTCTCCTGTCATAAATATCAGAATCAGTTACCTGAGCAGTGGCTCATATCTCTACTCCCTGGTTTTTCACAACATAAAATAGCCTGTCTGATCCAGTTCGATCCCCCTCTGGTATCACTCTCCCTAGAACTTTCATTCCATTGTTCTTAGAATTTTTCCTATCATCTTGTTTGATTTTCTTCTAACATTTTTATCAGCTTTATGGTATTTATTTTTAGTAAAAATGTGTATATTTTAATATTATTCAGATATTAAAAATCAAACAAATGTATAACATCAATACTGATCCGCAGTCACTGTTTGAATGTTGACATAGTCATGCTCCCGGTTTGGTTTCTGCCCTGATGAAGAGGTCATGTGAGACCTTGAAACGCATTCACCTGTAAACCTTTACAATAAAATCTTTTTACATAGAGCTTACTTCAGCAGTGCATTGAATGACACCTCATACCTGTTCCTCATTTTCCATGGGTCCATACGTGACCAGTGTCCTGCAGCAGCTGTAATGCATGTCCATCTCATGTTGTTTACTTGCAACCACACCAGGTGAGTGTTCTCACATGTCCTACCCTTCTGTTATCATTGGATTGATTGGATTGTTTGCGAATGTTTGTCTCCTAGATCTTTCTCTTGTAAATTAAACCATACTCACATCATCACCCATTCCATTGAAGCCCTCATCTCCTGTAATAAAACAAAAATAAAAAACAACCATATCCCACACCTGTCCATTGTTCTGTACCATGCTGTAATCCATGTCCAGTGATAAACAGTTTTCAATCTGGACAGTGCCAAGATGTGACCATCCAGGCTGAGGACCACTGGGAGAATGTGCTGCTGCGAGTGCAGCATCAGTGACTAGCGGTGCCGTCATTAAGGTTACCTCTGGTCACAGAGGCTGTGTTCCCAGCTGAGCCCCTGACTTGTTGTGACTTCACTGAGATCCCCGCTAGCACAGTGAGAAAAAGCCTCATGATGCAGCTTCTGACTTCAGCGTAGTTCACCGGGAGAAATTTCTCAAAGTGAACTGTGGTGAACTCTCTGAGCTCAGTGCTGTACTGTGAGACTTTTTCACTGTGCTAGCTGTGATCTTACCGAGTTCATCGTGGTTCAGGGGCCCAGCTGTGAACACAGCCTCAGTAACCGGCGGTAGTCACTGATGTTGCGCTCACAGCTCATTCATCAGTTGTTCTCAGTCTGGACGGTCACATATTGGCACAGTCCAGGTTGAAAATTGTTTATCCCCAGATGGGATATCATGGAACGTATGGATAGAGAGACCATGAGTCAAAAACGGTGGTAGCTAAAGAATACCTGGATCCTGGCTGAGTCCTGGAGGCAACGTACCGCTCACCCCAACGTGCGTTTCAGTATGTCTTTCATCAGGGGATCACAGTATCTGCATCTTCCATATATACAAATGATTGATCATGTACACCTGATACTATTGGGCATATGCAATATAACTCTATGTTGAACTTTATTCATCAGAGGTCCAGGTTATGTGCAATATATGATTTTATATTATTTGTTTCATAGATATGGTCTGAGTAGTTTTGTAGCCAGTTTGGTTTATGGATTTTATGTTTTGTTCCATTATTAACATCAGTTTACATTATATACAAATATATTTCTAACTTGCAGTGTTTGGCGGCTATAATTGTTGTATAGAACCTTCTATGGTTCAATGTCTATATTTTATATGTGTACGCTCTGTTTTCTTTGCTGCCACGTATTCTAGCTATCAAAATAAAGGTCTCTTATTATATATTTTTTATGTTTAGACTCTTTAATATGTTTTTTTTATTGGTTAGTTTCTAATGTGAACTTAGCTTAATTTACAAAAGCAGAAGTTGCAATCCTTGTCTGTCCTGTCAGTTTACTTTCTTTTGCTTCATTCCCTTCACAGGAGATGTGGCATGATCAGACCATGTTCCAGCACAGTCAGACACAGCCATTACACAGTACATTTAGTTCTTGATTATCAGCCAGTGTAAACATGCTGCTGTTCACCAAATGAGCAAAACCCTGGTTCTTGTAGTAATCTGGTCATTTTTGTTGGCATAAAAATAATTGTTGTTGGCAGCACTGCATGCTGTATGGGGAAATAAAGAATGTGCTAATTATAATAACCCCTTACTGTTTTTTGTTGGCACATGCAATCAAATCAGTAATCAGTGACGATCAACTTTGAATAAACTAGTGCTGGTTACACAGATTCCGATGACATGGTTATAATAAAGTTACTGTTCACAGTCTTGCCACTATTATTTTATTATTTGAGTGAATCTGCTAAAAAAAATTACAGAAAAATGATCTGTTAATGGTCCAACTAATTTGCGTAGAAAAACAACTTGCTGTTCATCTAATTCAGTTTTTCAATATCTTTAACCCCTTCACCCCGAAGCTTGTTTTCACTTTCTTGACAAGGCCAATTTTTTCAGTTCTGACCGGTGTAATTTTAAGAGGTAATAATGACTCTGGAATGCTTCAACGGATCCCACCGATTCTGAGACTGTTTTCTCATGACGTATTGTACTTCATGATAGTGGTAAAATTTCTTTTTGATACAACTTGTATTTATTTCAGAAAATTTGACAAAAATGTTGCAGTTTTTTAGCTTTTAATTTTTATTCCCTTAAATAAGAGAGTTATGTTATTCACAATATAGTTAATAAATAACATTTCCCACATGTCTACTTTACCTCATAGCAATTTTCAAACATAATTTTTGTTTGTCAGAAAGTTAGAAAAGTTAAAAGTTGAGCACCAATTTCTCATTTTTAAAATAAGGTTTACAACACCATTTTTTTTACAGAATACATCACATTGGGAGGGACTTTGATGGGTCTATATGACAGAAAATACCCAAAAGTGACACCATTCAATAACTGTACCTTTCAAGGTGCACAAAACCACATTCAAGAAGTTTGTTAACGCTTGACATGCTTTACAGGAATTAACATTTTTTTTAATTTTTACATGGCTAGCAAGGGAAAATAACCCCCAAAATTTGTTGTGCAAATTCTCCTGAGCAAGTTGATACCCCATATGTGAGGGTAAACTACTGTTTGGCACACAGCAGGTCCCGGAAAGGAAGGAGTGCCATTTGACTTTTTGAATGCAAAATTTGCTGGAATTATTGGCAAAGGCCATATCACATTTGGAGAACCCATAACATGCCAAAAGAGTAGAAACACCCACAGGTGACTCTATTTTGGAAACTAGACCCCCCAAGGAACTTTAGATGTGTGGTGAGAGCCTTGAACCCCAGGTGCTTCATAGAAGTTTATAATGTTGAGCATAAAAAAAAATAACATAAAAAATAACATTAAAAAATCACAATTTTCCCACAAAGATGTTTTTTGTGCCGTTATGTTAAAAGATGCTTTGGCGGTGGTTCCGTTCATCTGCCTTATGTCTTTAGACAGGCTGAGGATGTCCTCTTCTCTTTTAGAGATGGTTATTAGACTATGAGATCAGAGTAAGGCTGAACAAACTTAATGTGTGAAAACCTCGGCTATTTATTGTGATTAAGTGTACATGATGGTAGACTATACTTATTCTAAGGAGACCTTTACCCTTTAAAGTGTTTAACTTATCCCAAGTGTACCCACCTATTTTTATTGTACCTGTGGTATATTATATCTACTGTTACTTTGTTTTTAGATTATGTCGTTAATAAAAGTGCTTACATTTTACTGGATTTTTTGACAGAACGTAAAGCATATTTTTTGGAGTCTTATAAGACTAACGTCAACCAAACTTGCCATTATTGATGGGTTTGTCCCACAGTCTAATGTATTTGGGAGCCTCAGACAGATGACCATCGGGAGAGTTAAGGATCCGATATGTCCAATTTCGGGCTTCTGATCCTTTTGCTCTCCGTAGTATAAGTGGGAACACAGGATAACTTGACCGAGTGAGTACCCCGTCTATGGTAGAAATGGCAGCTCAAAAAATGATCGTCCAAACTATCAGACAAATAAAGAGCACTGGAGAATTAATTTGCACACACCTACCATTTATAAGGGGGTGGTAAATTAGTATTATATTTTCATTTAGATATGTCTTCTAGAGGGTGCTAATCACGCCTCTGATTGCACTGCACCATATTGGTTGTCACCTGTGAAATAACATCTTACTAAATTGTCACAGATGACAAGCATGCTGAGTCTGATAACAAAATATCAGCTTATCACCAGTTTTATGAAAAGTTGCAAGCAGTACAAAAAATCTTAATATTTCAGTAAGTAAAAGATAATATGAACATCATTGAACTTTGCTGCTGTAATTTTTTATACACTAATACATTTTATGTTTTGGGTGAAAATGCTTTTCTGCAAAGTAATCATTCCTGAGATGTTCTGATAACATTGTTTAATATCTTTCCTTTTGATTTTCATATCCCAACACAGAACTAGTAACTAGGTAACGGTTTTAAAGGATGTCAAGTGGGAGAAATCAAGATACAGATTATTTCCTGTTCCAACTCATCATTTCCTATTCCACGTTTCAGGATGTTTCCGAGTGAAATCTCAGCAGATTTATTTTATCAGAAACTTGCACTGATCCACATTTCATTCAGGTATTCAAAATGATAACATTTATATAAATCCTGACCTACTGGTCCAAAAGCTTTATGTCTGCTTTACCACTACTCTCTCTACATGCTGGGTTGGGGCGGAACGTAACATTGTCATTTTTAGAACTTCACAGTGTGAAACAGATCATGATGGAAAATTCAGATTCTCACATACAGGTGGAGTCATCTACAAATGGACAAAAGTCACAAAAGAGAAACAAATGTTAGATTTAGTTCATATTGCACAGGATTTGGATTGACAATACAGTAAAGCACAAACATTTTGCTATTCCATCATTGGTATCTCTAAACAATATTTTAAAACTACTGCAAATGAAGTGGAGATGTTGCCCACAACAAGCAAGTAGGTCAAAGCTTTAATTCAATAAAACAATTAAAAGGTGCCTCCAACAATGAAGTGCTCCACTTTCTCTTGCTTCAGTTTTCATCACTTTTTTTGTGTGGAATTTATTCGAAAGTGAGATTAACAACAGTGCCCTTTACAGGATGAACAAAAACAGCAGTAAAATAAGACTTGAGAGTTAAAGAGCTTAGTTGTAACAAAGAAACCTCTTAAAAAAAGCAGTGCTTTAGAGTACCAGAAAAGAAAGTGAGAGTTCTGACATCTCATACACATGATGCTTATTTTTTCCTTCTGCCTGAAACAGTTTCATATCTGTAGCATGTCAATGCTTGCAGCGTTTTTGCAGCATTTTTCACACATTCAAATAAATGAGATTCTTCTGCTGCAGATACTCGTGTGTACGTACCCTTAAATGTTCTTTGCCACAGTTTTAGTAAATCTGCCTTGTTGTGTTTAAAGGAAACCTGTCACCCCCCCCAGACGTTTGTAACTAAAAGAGCCACCTTGTGCTGCACTAATGCTGCATTCTGACAAGGTGGCTCTTTTAGTCCGGGTCCCTGGCACTGTTGCAATAATCGCTTTTGTAGTTTGTTCCTCATACCTGTGAAATCACCAGGGAGGCAGGTCTTTCCTGGCTAATCCAAACGCCTCCCAGCCTTCAATCAGGGCCTCTGCGCGCCGGGCGCCACCTCCTCTCCTTCATTAGCGTCCCCAGCACCTGCGCTGTAAGTTCGAAGGGCAGCGCAACTGCACATGCCCGGAAAAAAAAAACAACAGCGCAGGCACCGGGGACGCTACTGAAGGAAGAGGAGGTGGCACAGAGGCCTGGGGGGTGACAGGTTCCCTTTAAAGACTAGTACCTAAGGTTTACTACCAGAATTTACCAAAGATGAGTGGTTGTTCTTTATTAAACTTAGTGCATACACTATGATGAAACTTCTTATTACATTTACAACTGCTATGAACTTTAACTTGTCAAACCTGTTTGGCAGCACGTCGAATAATTCTCATTGCGTAATATAAAACCAAATATTCTACTTGTGCCACCAAATAGTTCCTACCAGGCATGAGAGAATTAATTTGATGCAAATTAAATGTGTTGATTTTTTTTTTAGGAATTAGCTGAACCTGTTGATTTAGAGCAAATTGACATTAGATTTGAGCGAACTGCTTAAAATGGCCACCACTATTTTACCTACTGCAGAAGACTGGATCAGCTAGAGAAGGCTGACATACCTCAGGCACAGCCAGGTGATATTCTGCATAATGCCTTTGTATTGCCGGCATCTCTGCACACTGCCCTTCTTCCCAGGCAGAGACGCCAGCTTACTCACTGCCACATCCCCTGTACTGCACTTCGTTCTTCCTGCCTCTTTTTAAATGCCCGTGATGCACGCCAAATCACTGGGCACTGTGCTTAGGGCCTTCTTAAAGGGGCCACGTGCCTCCTCCAGCATGGAGGTTGTTAGTTGTAAGTGCATCATTGTTAGTTAGCCCTATACATGCTTGCTAGTTGTCATGTCGTCAGTACCCATCATATAAAGCTGTTGATGGCTCGCACACGACCAAATTAGAAGTGACGGTGCTAGTGAAAGGAGCCAAAGGTTCCGAATGTACTGAATATGAAGATCACTGCACACGTACAATTGAAGATATGCTTTAAGTGGAAATTTATTTTGTAGTGGTTTTTAGACAAAAGCGACTGGTAAGCGTTGACGTTTCGGCTAATACATAGCCTTGGTCACAACGTCGCTAGAAAAAATACAAATATTTACAATTAGATATGTACAAAAACAGGTGCACATACATACATCAAGAAATATACACTAATGTACAATATTTACAACTGGGATGTTCATGTACAGAGAAATATCTCTGTATAACCTAGTAGCTAGATGTCATAGAATAATATACCTAGGAGAAGAGGTATTGGGACATCTATATTCATAGAGATAGGTCCAAGGAAATGCATGTCATGGTATTGGTGCAATCTAGTATGAATAAGGCAATTCGGTGGCCTACCTACTATATGAAGAGTCTATCTTGGTCTGAAAAAATGGTGTTGTAGAACAATGGAATGTTGTCTCCTGTTGGAAAACAAGGGGGGGGGAAAGGGCATAAATATGTGGATATCCCAGGGGTTAAACATGATTATGTGGTAACGTGAGGGGGTTACTGAGACCTACCCTGACAATTGAGTTGATCGTCATCTATCATGGGATATTCTTTGCCTCATGGGGCAAAATATATGCAATGGTTAATATGGATGAGGATGGCACACCTGTACCTGTGGAAAAATATGTTGATAGAGTCACACTGAAAAATAGGGGTAAACTATATAGTGTGTCCTATAGGGTATGGTAAGAACCTACCCTGGTGGTGTGTGTGGAGACTTCTGTGTCAAAGGATGTGGAGTCCAGTGGGCGTATTGCTATACTGCCCAGCGTTTGTCCGACAGTGGCTGTGGAAATTGGTAATGTTATGTTAATAACTATGAGAAATATATTAGGCTGGCGGTAATGTGGGTATACTTATCTTTGTGGTAGTGACCTACGTCCATAGGTGGCGCAGCGGTGTGCGGCTGACACTCCCGTGTCTGAGCTGTGACTGGCGCTGGGTGCCTGTGCGCGCTTCTAGTCATAGAGCGCTGCGAGGTCATGTGACCGGAAGTCATGGAAACGCTGGCGCTTGCGCTGTGTGGTTAGTCATAGTGTGTGGCCGGCAACGTTTGTGTGTTGCCATGGGGATCGAGTGGGGAAGCCGGCGCCTGCGCAATTGTGCCCAGCAGTGAACTAAGTTGAACGGCAGCTGGAGAGGAAAAGGGGGGGGCGGGAAGAAAGGTGGGAGGGGAGGGCAATGTCCTGGACACATAACAAATGTATATAAGGTGGACACATCGATATGCATAGAATTTGACCAGATATCGGTCATGCAGAGAACCATTGGAGTTGCCAAAACACAGGATATGTGTGGGAATGTATACTGTCATGGATTTATACTGTGTTAGCACATCAGAGTAATTTTCAAACGCATCTGTTTAAAGCATATATACTGTTGACAAATATTATAACTAAGTAGGAGTCCAAACCATACGAGGAAAAAGATAAAGAAAAAGAAAAAAAGGGAGAAAAGAAAGGAAACTTAGATAGACTCTATATAGTGGTAGGGGATCTTACCGACTCCACCGGGGGGATTGCCGAGTGGATGCGTGCGATAATTCAGTGGGTCTAGAGAGAGAAATGCATTATATTAGCCAGTCTATTTCTCGATTGAGACCTCTTGGGCTGAGTGTGTCCAACGTGTATATCCAGTAAGTTTCACGCTGTTTTAATAGTTGGGTGTGATTCCCACCCCGCCTTGGTCTGGGGACTTTTTCAAGAACCTGGAATCGTAATTGGGATATGTTGTGCCTGGCTTCCTGGAAATGTGCAGGTAGAGGTAGCCAGGTCTTGCCACATCTGATGGTGGATTTGTGGCTTGAGATACGGTCTCTGATGGCCTGGATGGTTTCACCTACATACAATAAGCCACAAGGACACTTGATAATGTATACCACATAGTTGGATTCGCAGGTATGATAGTCCCTAATGGGGTAGGATTTTCCCGTGCGTGGATGAATTACCTCACTGCCTTTGATGATATTAGAGCAGCACATACAATTTAAGCATGGGAACGTGCCCCTTCTTTTTTGTCCACTTAGTGTGCGAGTTAGTACCTGTTTGTGTGGTCCGATGTCGGCCCTAACCAATTTGTCCCTAATGTTAGGTGGTCTACGTAGGCACATTAGGGGGGGATTTCTGAAGATCTCCACTTTGGGATAGGCTTTGGTGAGTAGGGGCCATTGTCTATGGATCAAATTGTGGATTCTTTGCATGGAGGCATGGTGGCCGTGGACAAAAGGTAATCTCGATGGTTTCTGTGGCGGAATTGTTGCAGAATCTATGTCTGACAGTATTTTGGTCATTTCCATGTTCAGAAGTGTGCGGGGGTATTGCCTGTCTTCGAATTTTGTGGACATTTCACTCAGTCTGGTTTGTCTGACAATGGGACTTGATACAATTCTAGAGACTCTTTTGAACTGAGATCGGGGAAGACTGTTTCTTGTGGATTTAGGATGGCAGCTATTGTACAATAAGAGGTTGTTACGGTCGGTGGGTTTACTGTAAATATCGGTCGTAAGGATACCTTGGGTATCCTTGCATATTTTGGTATCCAGGAAAGTGATGGTTTCCGTGTGATGTGAAATAGAAAATTTGAGTTCCGGTCTGATCCCATTGATGGTGTTGTAGAACGTGATTAGAGAGGTATGATCCCCCTGCCAAATGCAGAAAATATCATCTATGTAACGGTACCATAGAAGAGCATGTTGTTGAAATAATGAATTAGGATAAACAAAATCCTGTTCAAAGCGGTCCATGTATAGATTGGCGTACGCGGGGGCTACGTTTGAGCCCATAGCGGTCCCGCACGTTTGGACGTAAAAGTCATCCTCAAAGAGGAAATAATTTTCTCTGAGTACCAGATTAAGTAATTCCAGACAGAGGTCATGGGAACGCGTATCAATATTAGCCTCAGTTAATGTGAGAGAAACCGCCTCAATCCCCTTGTCATGTGAGATTGAGGTATATAAACTGCTAACATCTAAGGTGTATAAGATACTATTGGCTGGAACTGTATTGGTATCTTGGATTTTTTTCAGGAAATCGCTAGTGTCCAGGATAAACGATTTAGTTTTGTGAGTGTATGGCGTGAGTAATTTCTCTAGGTAGATGGAAATGGGGTTGAGAATTGAATCGGTGGATGCTACAATGGGGCGTCCAGGTGGGTTTTGTAAGTTTTTGTGGATTTTTGGAAGGATGTATAGTACTGGAGTTACTGGATGTTCATTTGTCAAGTATGTTTTGGTTTTAGCATCAATGGTTTTAAGTTGTGAATGTTTAGTAAGAATGGCGTCAATCTTTCTTCGAATATTATAGACCGGATCTGATTGGATTTTTTTGTATGTGGTGGTGTCTGATAACTGTCTTCTGACCTCGGCTGTATACTGATTTTTATTCATCACCACGACAGCCCCTCCCTTGTCCGCAGGTTTGATAACAATGTTACTGTTGTTTTTGAGTGAGGAGAGTGCCTGCTTCTCAGGTGGTGTTAGATTGTGTCGGACTGGGAGAAGGCCTACCCATTGGTCATGGATAGTCTCTTTAAAGTCTTTATCCAAGAGGTCAATAAAAGTCTCTACGGCATGGTTTGTCTTGGGAGGCATAAAATTACTGGGATTTCTCAATCCCAGTTGGTCCAATGTGATTACTGGCCCTCCGTCCCGATTGGGTAATGTTCCTAGTGTGTTGCCAGTGGGGTGTGGATTAACCTCAAAATGTACTTTTAATCTTATGCTGCGGTAGAAGCTTTGTAAATCTTTTTCTAATTGGAAGGAGTCCCATCTGGGGGTAGGGCAGAAAGATAGACCCTTATTCAATACCTTAAGTTCTAGAGGAGAAAGAGAGTAGTCAGAAATATTCACAACTAGGTTTGGACCCCTACCTGTGATCGAAGTGTCATCTGGCGTTCTCGATCTTTTCCTTCTCGACCTCCTACATGGCGTCCGCTTGGGCCTAAAAAAGCCCACTGGCAACACACTAGGAACATTACCCAATCGGGACGGAGGGCCAGTAATCACATTGGACCAACTGGGATTGAGAAATCCCAGTAATTTTATGCCTCCCAAGACAAACCATGCCGTAGAGACTTTTATTGACCTCTTGGATAAAGACATTAAAGAGACTATCCATGACCAACGGGTAGGCCTTCTCCCAGTCCGACACAATCTAACACCACCTGAGAAGCAGGCACTCTCCTCACTCAAAAACAACAGTAACATTGTTATCAAACCTGCGGACAAGGGAGGGGCTGTCGTGGTGATGAATAAAAATCAGTATACAGCCGAGGTCAGAAGACAGTTATCAGACACCACCACATACAAAAAAATCCAATCAGATCCGGTCTATAATATTCGAAGAAAGATTGACGCCATTCTTACTAAACATTCACAACTTAAAACCATTGATGCTAAAACCAAAACATACTTGACAAATGAACATCCAGTAACTCCAGTACTATACATCCTTCCAAAAATCCACAAAAACTTACAAAACCCACCTGGACGCCCCATTGTAGCATCCACCGATTCAATTCTCAACCCCATTTCCATCTACCTAGAGAAATTACTCACGCCATACACTCACAAAACTAAATCGTTTATCCTGGACACTAGCGATTTCCTGAAAAAAATCCAAGATACCAATACAGTTCCAGCCAATAGTATCTTATACACCTTAGATGTTAGCAGTTTATATACCTCAATCTCACATGACAAGGGGATTGAGGCGGTTTCTCTCACATTAACTGAGGCTAATATTGATACGCGTTCCCATGACCTCTGTCTGGAATTACTTAATCTGGTACTCAGAGAAAATTATTTCCTCTTTGAGGATGACTTTTACGTCCAAATGTGCGGGACCGCTATGGGCTCAAACGTAGCCCCCGCGTACGCCAATCTATACATGGACCGCTTTGAACAGGATTTTGTTTATCCTAATTCATTATTTCAACAACATGCTCTTCTATGGTACCGTTACATAGATGATATTTTCTGCATTTGGCAGGGGGATCATACCTCTCTAATCACGTTCTACAACACCATCAATGGGATCAGACCGGAACTCAAATTTTCTATTTCACATCACACGGAAACCATCACTTTCCTGGATACCAAAATATGCAAGGATACCCAAGGTATCCTTACGACCGATATTTACAGTAAACCCACCGACCGTAACAACCTCTTATTGTACAATAGCTGCCATCCTAAATCCACAAGAAACAGTCTTCCCCGATCTCAGTTCAAAAGAGTCTCTAGAATTGTATCAAGTCCCATTGTCAGACAAACCAGACTGAGTGAAATGTCCACAAAATTCGAAGACAGGCAATACCCCCGCACACTTCTGAACATGGAAATGACCAAAATACTGTCAGAGATAGATTCTGCAACAATTCCGCCACAGAAACCATCGAGATTACCTTTTGTCCACGGCCACCATCCCTCCATGCAAAGAATCCACAATTTGATCCATAGACAATGGCCCCTACTCACCAAAGCCTATCCCAAAGTGGAGATCTTCAGAAATCCCCCCCTAATGTGCCTACGTAGACCACCTAACATTAGGGACAAATTGGTTAGGGCCGACATCGGACCACACAAACAGGTACTAACTCGCACACTAAGTGGACAAAAAAGAAGGGGCACGTTCCCATGCTTAAATTGTATGTGCTGCTCTAATATCATCAAAGGCAGTGAGGTAATTCATCCACGCACGGGAAAATCCTACCCCATTAGGGACTATCATACCTGCGAATCCAACTATGTGGTATACATTATCAAGTGTCCTTGTGGCTTATTGTATGTAGGTGAAACCATCCAGGCCATCAGAGACCGTATCTCAAGCCACAAATCCACCATCAGATGTGGCAAGACCTGGCTACCTCTACCTGCACATTTCCAGGAAGCCAGGCACAACATATCCCAATTACGATTCCAGGTTCTTGAAAAAGTCCCCAGACCAAGGCGGGGTGGGAATCACACCCAACTATTAAAACAGCGTGAAACTTACTGGATATACACGTTGGACACACTCAGCCCAAGAGGTCTCAATCGAGAAATAGACTGGCTAATATAATGCATTTCTCTCTCTAGACCCACTGAATTATCGCACGCATCCACTCGGCAATCCCCCCGGTGGAGTCGGTAAGATCCCCTACCACTATATAGAGTCTATCTAAGTTTCCTTTCTTTTCTCCCTTTTTTTCTTTTTCTTTATCTTTTTCCTCGTATGGTTTGGACTCCTACTTAGTTATAATATTTGTCAACAGTATATATGCTTTAAACAGATGCGTTTGAAAATTACTCTGATGTGCTAACACAGTATAAATCCATGACAGTATACATTCCCACACATATCCTGTGTTTTGGCAACTCCAATGGTTCTCTGCATGACCGATATCTGGTCAAATTCTATGCATATCGATGTGTCCACCTTATATACATTTGTTATGTGTCCAGGACATTGCCCTCCCCTCCCACCTTTCTTCCCGCCCCCCCCTTTTCCTCTCCAGCTGCCGTTCAACTTAGTTCACTGCTGGGCACAATTGCGCAGGCGCCGGCTTCCCCACTCGATCCCCATGGCAACACACAAACGTTGCCGGCCACACACTATGACTAACCACACAGCGCAAGCGCCAGCGTTTCCATGACTTCCGGTCACATGACCTCGCAGCGCTCTATGACTAGAAGCGCGCACAGGCACCCAGCGCCAGTCACAGCTCAGACACGGGAGTGTCAGCCGCACACCGCTGCGCCACCTATGGACGTAGGTCACTACCACAAAGATAAGTATACCCACATTACCGCCAGCCTAATATATTTCTCATAGTTATTAACATAACATTACCAATTTCCACAGCCACTGTCGGACAAACGCTGGGCAGTATAGCAATACGCCCACTGGACTCCACATCCTTTGACACAGAAGTCTCCACACACACCACCAGGGTAGGTTCTTACCATACCCTATAGGACACACTATATAGTTTACCCCTATTTTTCAGTGTGACTCTATCAACATATTTTTCCACAGGTACAGGTGTGCCATCCTCATCCATATTAACCATTGCATATATTTTGCCCCATGAGGCAAAGAATATCCCATGATAGATGACGATCAACTCAATTGTCAGGGTAGGTCTCAGTAACCCCCTCACGTTACCACATAATCATGTTTAACCCCTGGGATATCCACATATTTATGCCCTTTCCCCCCCCCCCTTGTTTTCCAACAGGAGACAACATTCCATTGTTCTACAACACCATTTTTTCAGACCAAGATAGACTCTTCATATAGTAGGTAGGCCACCGAATTGCCTTATTCATACTAGATTGCACCAATACCATGACATGCATTTCCTTGGACCTATCTCTCTGAATATAGATGTCCCAATACCTCTTCTCCTAGGTATATTATTCTATGACATCTAGCTACTAGGTTATACAGAGATATTTCTCTGTACATGAACATCCCAGTTGTAAATATTGTACATTAGTGTATATTTCTTGATGTATGTATGTGCACCTGTTTTTGTACATATCTAATTGTAAATATTTGTATTTTTTCTAGCGACGTTGTGACCAAGGCTATGTATTAGCCGAAACGTCAACGCTTACCAGTCGCTTTTGTCTAAAAACCACTACAAAATAAATTTCCACTTAAAGCATATCTTCAATTGTACGTGTGCAGTGATCTTCATATTCAGTCAGTACCCATCAGTCAGTCTATCTTCCCTTTACTTGTCTGCCTGTATTTGCTTGTCTATCTCAGTTTCAGTCGGTCCAGTCCTCACCTGCCAGTGCTCATCTGTATATCAGCCAGGCCGGTCCACACCTGACAGAGCTCATCTGTACATCAGCCAGTCCAGTCCACATGTGCCAGTGCTCATCTGTGCATTAGTTGGTCCATTCTACATCTGTCAGTGCTCATCTGTACATCATCTGGTCCAATCGGCACCTGCCAGTGCTCATCTGTACATCAGGTGGTACAGTCCGCATCTGCCAGTGCTCATCTATACATCAGGTGGTCCAGTCCGCATCTGCCAGTGCTCATCTGTACATCAGTCGGTCCATTTTACATCTGCCAGCGCTCATCTGTACATCACCGGGTCCAGTCGGCACCTGCCAGTGCTCATCTGTACATCAGGTGGTGCAGTCCGAATCTGTCAGTGCTCATATGTACATTAGTTGGTCCAGTCTGCACCTGCCAGTTCTCATCTGTACATCAGCCGGTGCAGTCTTCACCTACCAGTGCTCATCTGTATGTCAACCATTACCCATCTGCATCCATGGTTCCTGCCTACTAACATCTACTGTTTCTTCCTTCAGGCTGTCCCAGCTTCTTGTCCCTATGGGGTCAGGTGCCATCTACCCAAGGTCAGTACTGGTGTATCGCCTGGCTCGTATCCGAGGTCAGATTTGGAGAGGCACCTAGTTATGCCCCTCCAGGCTTTTCTTGGGCCTTGGCACAGTAGTTCCAAGAACCAGGCCATTACAGCCTTGCAGCTATTACCTTTAATGGTATAGCACAGCCAATCAGGAGAGACTGTCATAGACTGTATAAAAGCAAAATCAGTGAAGGCACCAGTCATTTTCTGCTGAATCTGCATAGCTAGAGGATGACAGAACCTATAGCTTTGCCACAGAGATAGGGAAAAAGCCATGAAGACACTGAACAGACTGTACAGCTACTGTGTAATAGCACAGTAGTGAAGAAGTTTAGTGTGTGAGGAACAGGCTGTTTGTTACCACTGGTTAACATCCATTTACCCATGGCCATAAATATGGAGGTCACTTTGACATTAATTTGTGACAAATTTGATTAGTTCCAAATCAAACATTTTTTAAACATTCAGCAAAGCTGGTTGTCATGATCCATTCCAGGGTTTAGTCCTGTCTGCTCTTTTTCCGGGCGGATCATGTCAAGGGTTAACTTTGCTCTGCCTCATTCTGGGATCAGGTTTGCTATTTAGCTCCCAGGCATCCTGCTGGTGGTGTCAGCTATAGTTCTGCCTTTGGCATTTGAACCTGACTCTGGAAGCCCTTGATTTGTCCTGCTGTGAACCCTGACTTGTCCTGTGTCTGTTATCTCCCTCTGTCTGCCCTTTCGCAGCCTTTCTCTGTTTGTCTGTTGTTCTGCTTGATTCTTCAGTTCTGACCTCCTGGCTTGGCTATTGACTCAGTTTTGGTTTGTCCCTATTGTATCATATCTTGCTTGTCCTGGTTTACTGATCTCTTGCTACGTCCTGACTATCCATTCTGTCTAAATCCTTTTTGTACTGTCGTGCTATCTCGTGTTCTGACTCGACTTTTCTGACCACTCTCTCGCCACTAGGTGGCATCTGTTCTGCTGCTCAGTGTGTGCATTCTCGCTTCCCTATTAAGCTCCCCCTGGTGGAGGTTGTGCTGTACTGCACTGCAGCTGCATGACACCGGTAAATTTGAATTGATAAAGATTCATCTGTAGAATTTTAGTTTTAAAATCAATATCTTTGGTAGATTGGTTTTAAGTAACTGAATACAAATTTCCCTAAAATGCAATATCCTATTAATATTAAGGAAAATTGCTTTTATAGTATGATCCGATTTAGTTCTCAGTGGCTTGGCCTTAAATTATACCATTGCTTCTATGTAGCTTCTAAACATAATAGTTTTTTTTAATATGTAAAACATATATTTTCTTGGTTCGATCAAGTAGTCATTATGTTTTATTGTGACATGCCATTTTCAAATGTATCCACGTACAATACATAAATAGATTTTCACATCAATATTCCCATGTTTTTCACTTGACTTATTCTCCAAAAGTGTTCTGATCATACAAAAGTGTTGTCAATTTTGTTAGGATATGCATTTTATCAGTGGATGGACACCTGAGATTAAAGATTAGTGGATCGATCTGTGGAAGAGCAAGTTTAAATTGAATTTCCTGAAATTGAAGGTTCCATGTGAATTTGAAAACTCCGCAACTTGTGAGGACTAGTGCAATTTCACACACTGCTGAAGTCTAGGTGAGCATTCTAATGGCGTTAGGCGCAGCACTGTTGGTTTCCCATAATTCCCTGCAGCAATTAGTTTACTTGGTCTAGGTCAACCAATAAGCAGGGGCTATCATAGCCAGTATAAAACATAGCGACCATTCAAGTAATGCAATTTATGCTTCTAATGTCTAGGATTATGACCTCAAAGCGTACAGTATTGGGATAGAAAAAGGCCCAATGTACCTGATTGAAAATGGGATTGATAGTCTCAGGCTATGAATCCTGACCAAAGACTCAACTGATGTATAGGTAACTGTAACTGCAACTGCTGTAGCAATAAAGTAACACAATGTGACAGTAAATGCATTGATCTGCAATATACTGCAGCAACAACTACCGTATGTTCTGGTGTATAAGACGACTGGGCGTATAAGATGGCCCCCAACTTTTCCATATAAAATATGGAATTTGGGATATGCCCGCTGTATAAGACGGGGGTCATCTTATACGCCCAGTCATCTTATATGGCGTGTGGTTCCCAGGGTCTGGAGGAGAGGAGACTCTCCTTCAGGCCCTGAGATCCATATTCATGTAAAAAATAAAGAATAAAAATAAAAAATATGGATATACTCACCCCTCCGAGAAGCCTGGCTGTCACCGCTGCAAGCGTCTGCCTCCGTTCCTAAGAATTGCAGAGCGTGAAGGACCTACGATGACGTCACGGTCTTGTGATTGGTCCGTGACCGCTCATGTGACCGGTCACCTGACCGCGACGTCATCGAGGGTCCTTCACGCTCTGCAATTCTTAGGAACGGAGGCAGATGCTTGCAGCGGTGACAGCCAGGCTTCTCGGAGGGGTGAGTATATCCATATTTTTTATTTTTATTCTTTATTTTTTACATGAATATGGATCCCAGGGCCTGAAGGAGAGTTTCCTCTCCTTCAGACCCTGGGAACATCCAGGATCGCTCCCTGCACACGCCGTACCCGGCATATAAGACGACCCCCGATTTTTGGGACAAATACGGTATGTTTTTTTCCACACAGTGCAAGAAAGGTGGGTTAATATTAAACCCCTCAATGCTTGCTAATTGTGAAACTAAACAAAATTCTGAATTCAAAACGTGTGTCAAAAGAAAGTGTGACTTCTGTATTTCTGCAAAAAACAATTTTTTTAACAAAAGTGAAATCTCCATAATCCTGAAACCTGAAAACAATTATTTACATACCAAACTGTGCTTTTTGGTTAAAGGGAATCTGTCACCCCAAAATTCACCTATGAACTTAGGCCACCGGCATCAGGGGCTTATCTACAGCATTCTGTAATGCTGTAGATAAGCCCCGATGTAACCTGAAAGAGAAGAAAAACAGGTTAGATTATACTCACCCAGGGGCGGTTACGGTTTGGTTCGGGTCCGATGGGCGTCGCGGGTCCGGGTCTGGCACCTCCCATCTTCATGCGATGACGTCCTCTTCCTATCTTCCTGTTGCGGCTTCTGTGCAGGCGTAATTTATCTGCCCTTTTGAGAATAAAGAGAATAATTGAATTGCTGGATTTGGTTCAAGCTGCATTTGAAAATCAGAATAAAAAGCGATCAAATAATGTTACGTACCCCACAATAGGACCAATAAAAATTTCAACTTGTCCCACAAGAACTAAGCCCATAAAGAGCACTGTTGGCTATAAAATTAAAAAGTTATATCTCTCAGAATGTGGCAATGAAAAGAATATTTTTGATAAAAAATGAGAATTTGTTGGCTAAATGGCCATAAGTTTATAATTGCCCAATAACAGCTCTTTAATGTCAAACTGTATGCATGAGTCTATTTAGCCAAACCTCCAAAATTAGTAAAACCTAAAAGAATAATAATATAAATCTGATATCGCTACAATCGTACTAACTGGAAAAATAAAACTGTCTTATTACTTATATCGCATGATGAAAAAAAAAATAAAATAAAAACAATTCTTGAACTGCTCTTTATTTGTTTATTGATCTGACTCCCAGATATTGAAATAAGGCCCAGTTAACATTTATCCTGCGCTCTCCTTGTTTTTACCATGCTATAAAATTTTTATTATTTCTATTTGTTGAGTAGTATGATCTCTTCACAGACATTTCAAAGATTTTATGTGATTAATAATGTTTTAATCCTTTTCTTATGTCAGTGGCTTTTCAGATTTCAGAAGAATCTGTCAGTAAGATCAACCCTCCCACACCCCCAAACCAGATAACTAGCCCTGCAAAATGTAAATCCACTGACACATTATATATCTGTTTTGAATTCCTAAGTGAATAGCATTTTAATTCATATTCAAATTAGGTGTTAAGTGCTCATGGTGTGAAAGAGCACTTAAGGAACCATTACCGTCTGTGTTTGTTTTCCTGCCCAGCACCAATCTGTCACGTCTTGGGATTCAATCCAGATGTCCTGTGCTCTTCTGTTGCCGTCTCTTTCCACTAAACCACAAAAGGGTCTATCACTGTCCAGTTGCCTTTTGCCTTTGTCCATTCCTTTCTGTAATCAGTTGTTTTTCATTTGTTATCTAGCCTATCCTATCACACTGCAGGTGCAACTATTTAATCCTTGCTTCCTTCTTCAGGTCTCCACTGCTAGTGATAGTCTTTAGTGGATTCTGGTTGGAGTTCTAGTCCTACTTGAAATTATGTAAGCCAGTCAGCTAAGTGTACTGCTGGGGTGTCTTTCTTATGCTGCACTTTCCCTCGGTTCCTTAGGATGTATGAGATACACTCAATGAATTTTCATGAAGTCAGGTCCAAGGAGGTAACTCTAGTCTTGCCTTTGGGGGTTATCTAGGTTGCACTGATACATTAGTCTTGAACAGGAATCAGGTGGGTCTTGTGCAGTGTTTTCAGAGTTAGCTCATTTTACCCCATTTACTATCCCTGTGTACATAATACAATCTGGTTAGATTGATTAACTCCTTAATAACCGCCAATACATCTTTTAACTGACCTGAGACATAAGAGGCTAGCCTCCCTATATAGGTGTCATTCCTGTAGCTGTCAGTTGTACACTATAGCCGACAACTTGCTGCATTAGCAACGATCAGTGTTGACATCGTCCATATCTGTTTAACCCATGCTGCTGTCAATAGTGACTACATCATATAAATGGTTAACAGAGTGTGGGGGCTCCCTCTTTATCCCCATTGGCACCCTGAGATCGTGATTGTGTGGTCCTGATGTTTGCCATGGCAATACATGACCAAATAATGGCCTTAGAGTCTGCCGGCTGTAGCAATCTGTTCAGAAGTTACCGACATTTAGGTGGTAAAAATACATTTTTTCATTCCTGTCATGTCACTTTGCATTAATTCCTGAAAATCACCTGAAGGGTTAATAAACTACCTGACAGAAGTTTTCAATATGTCAAGCTGTGCTGTTTTTAAAATGGCATCACTTTTGGGGGGTTTATAATATATAGAATCCTAAAAGCCACTTCAAACCTGGATAGGTCCTTAAAAAAATACTTTTGCAAATTTCCTTGGGAAAAGGAAAAATTGCTGCTATATTTTTAAACCTCATGAGGGAGATGTTATTTATTAATGTTTTGCTATGGGGTGACTATGTGGGTTAAAGGGATAATCATTGAAAGTTAGAAAAATGCTATTTTTTTTTACATTTTTGTCAAATTTCTGATTTTTTTAAAGATAAATTAAACACAAAACATTTTGATCTAAATTTAACATTATCATAAATCACAATGTGTCACGAAAAACAATCTCCAAATCAATGGGATAAGTTGAAGTATTTCAGAGCTATTACTCCGTAAAGTGACACTGGTCAGATTTTTAAAAAAATTGGCCCAGTCACTAAGGGGTTAATAGTTGACTGTCTGGGACACATTGAACCAACTTGGGGAGGCAGAGGTTCAGGAAATGCATTGTCAGGCCCAAAGCAATTAACATCTAACTCGCATGTAGATTAGCAAAAGATTGAAATGCGTATCATTAACCCTTTACATCTTCTAATATCTTCATGCCCATATATGTGGTTGGAGGGTGGGAACTTACTGAAAGATTCCCTTTAATAAAATTGTTCTTAATGTTATTTGTATTTCAATGTGTGCTTTATATATGTAGCTCTTTGGTTTATTAACTAAAAAACATATTTTGAAATGTCTGTTTTTGTTATTTTTCTTCGGTAGCAATAACAACTTTTACTTCCCATCTATTTATGAATTTGACATTCAGTATACATATATGAGCCTTAATGTCTATTCTGCAATAGGTGATATTTACAGCAATTCCTATGAGTTTCCTATGAGCATCTCAGAGCATTTCCCATTTGGCAGCAAAATCCACTTTTGGGCCTCTCAAGCTATGCTGATGTCAAGCCCTATTGTCGTCATCCCATCTGCTACTGTAATATCTCTGAGAGTAAAACTATTAGATTTCCTGCCAGACACTTTGTCAGGCCATGCAGTGTAATTAGAATGATGGCATATGTCCAAAACAACAATCCCTGTCCGGTGCTGCAGAATATGTTGGCGCTACTTAAGCAATACGTCATAAATGTAAATAAGTGATAACTAGTTGGAGCAACACTGATTACAGATAAGCATCCTCAACATTTCCGTTTACTACGTTTTCAATAAGCTTGTAATTTTTTACATTAATGGTTACATAAACAGCAATAAATTATTTTTTTATATTGTTTCAGAAATCCAGAAGTTGTTTGAGTTTTCTTCATTGTTTGGGCAAATTTATTAAGTAATTGTAACATTTTTTAAGCCCTTAATGACCTCCAAAATGTCATTTTACTGACCTGAGATATAAGAGAATAGTATCCCCAGACAGGTGAAAATCCAGCATCTGTCAGCTGAACACTATGGCTGACAACCTGCGGCATCAGCCACGATTGGTGTTGGCACAGACTATGGCCGTTTAAACCGATAGTGACTTCAGCATGTAAATGGTTAACAGAATGTGGGGTTTCAATCTTTAACCCAATTAGCATCCTGAGATCATGTTTTGTGGTCCTGATTTAATCAATGGCAATCCACAGCTAAATAACGGCCTTAGAGTTTGCCGGCTATAGTGACCTGCTCAGAAGTAAGACTTTGAACAAAGGTAATTCTCAGCACAACCGTCCTAACAAAATCCAATATCATTTATTGTAGATGGATATCATATCCTTTGATTAAGAGCGCCACAGTGCACCAGAAACAGGCCAGGCCATGAGGTTTCTTTCTCTTTTAAATATGTTTTAACTATGTCTACAATAAAGGATTGGATTTCATTAGGATGGTTGTGCTGAGAATTAACTTTCTTCCAAGTCTTCCTAGCTGCAATCTACAGCTAGGAAGTACAGCATCAGCTCTGAATTTTTCACTAGTAGTAATGAAACTCGGCATTCAAAACGATGTGTTGCTAAACAAGGTGAATTTATTTGCAGCCCTTGGATCAACAGCTAGTGGATAATGTTTCTGACCTTCATGAAATAAATGCTGTGTTATTTAAATGGAAGATGAGTAGTCAATACTCATAATGGATGACACTTTAAATGGACTGAAGGTGATGAGAGGTATGGTGTATGGTGGCTGAATGTCACAGTCAGGAAGTGCTTCCTATGAGATTTTTCTACTAATTTTTTCACTGCAATGGACTAGCACACATTCTTAAAGTGATCAGCTCCGAACTATTCCCCTTCCTTTACTTCCTACGTCTCTGTTCAGATCTTAGCCACATTTAGGTGGTGAAATTATATTTTTTCATTCCTGTCACTTTGCATTAATTCCTGAAATGCACCTGAAGGGTTAATAAAGTATCTGACAGCAATTTGTTGGGGGGCAGATATTTTAAAATGGTGTCAATTTGGGGATTTTCCAATAAATAGGCCCCCCAAAGTCACTACAAAACTGAATGGGTCCCTAAAAAATAAATGTTATAAATTTCTTTGAAAAAATGGAAAATTACTCCTAAATTTGTAAACCTAAAATGCTAACAACATGGTATGAATATCTGTATTAAAAAGATAATCATTTAGAGGTTGAAAATTGCAATTTTTTTTCATATTTTGTCAAATTTCACATATTTTTTCATAGATAAGCACAAAACATATCAACCTAAATTTACGATTATCATAAAACATCGCCACGAAAAACCAGGCTCAAAATCTCTGGGATTTGTTAAAGCATTCTAGAGCTATTACCATATAAAGTGACACTGGTTAGATTTAAAAAAAAAAATGGCCTCAACACTAAGGGGCTAATATTGTTAGCAGGTTGCGGGATGCAGTGATGCAAGAAAGGCATAGCAAGGGTTAACAATTTAATTAACAGTGAATGTACTCCTCGCAGGGAGATAAACAGTTAAATATAAAATGAAGAAAAGGGAAACAAAATTGGCAATGCAGCAACAGTTCACTTAATAAACTTATTGTGTCCTTGGTTTCCTCAGCCGCAGATGATCCAGTGAGGATCATCTTGTAGTTCCAGCAACGGCCATTGAAATGGAGAGGAGGAGGCCCTACAGCTCACGGTCTGTCTTCTGGCGGCAGTGGGCGGTCTCCGGTTCTACCCGCTGAGACTCTAGTCCATTTAACTGTGGAGCAAAAGAGTAAAGCTCTCTGCAAGGTTCCTCATGGCACGTGTCTCTCTGAGCAGCTGCCATCACCTGAATGGCTGCTCTGCATGGCATGCGCTCTTCTATGTGCCAGCCAAAGTGAGGATGGCTCCAGTAGTCTCTGTCCCACATGGGTGCCGCTTTGCGTCTGTCAGCAATGAGGGCCGCACCTCAGGGTTCTGCAGCGGGCCCTCGCTCCTCTGCACGAGCGCTGCACTCTGCTTAGCCAGGCGCTCAGCACTCTCACTGGCTCAGTGGCCCGAGGAGGAAGCTCTGCTGTAGTTCTGCCCCACGCTGTTTCTCATACTGTGGAGCGCACCGCACGCCAGCCTCTGCCCTCGCTGCCGGCGGGAAACTAACTGTTTCTTCACACACTTTCTCCTCACTGCCTTGTTTAGTCACGGCCACTCTTCCTGGGTCATAAGGCCTGTCCTGTTCCCTATTCTTTCCCCCAGTCAACATGGGGCACAGCCTCAGCAGTTCAGGACCAGCATGATACAGGCACCTGCAGCCCGGTCTTCCACCTTACACTATCACAAGAGATATTTTCAAAATTTAATTGAGCAGAATTAGAGAATTAGAATAAAATTTGTAAGTATTATTTCTACCCCAAAACTATCAATGTTACCAAATATACACTCAAGGATTAAACTGAAATATCAGAAACAAGGGATATGGCTGAAATTCCACACACAGCCCGTGTACAAGAATGGCGCTTCTGGAGGGAAATAGTTTAAAAAAATGCATATTAGAATTGGGGGAAAATATTTGCAGAACCCTTGTCTAAATGGGCACATTGGTTGTCCATGGCCTCAAGACCTTGCAAACATTCTATGTGCTAGAATCACGGCACCTCCTCTGATTAGTAGGCCCAGTTTGACATTAGCATTGCGTCATGGCTCACGCACTATGTTGCTTTAGGCTTACTAACCATGAGTTACAGGGATGCCAATAGGTAGGAGGAGGTTTGCAGGGCTCTGTCCCGGTGAGCATGAACTTCCCAGAATTTTGGACCTGATAATCTTTTTGCTCATTTCTTACATCTGTCTATCTATCTATCTATCTATCTATCTATCTATCTATCTATCTATCTATCTATCTATCGATCTATGAATCAATCCAGGGGCAGACACAGACAGAAGAGGGCCTCTGTGCAGGAACTTTATCTTGACCCTTTTGGAGTCCAATAACTCATCATCATGCACAATTTTACTTGCTTTGTACATGGAACAGGGCCCCTACATACCTTGGGCCCCTGTGCGGCTGCAATCTATTTTCTTTTTTCTAATCTTCTGCTGCTATTCAGGGACATAGCAATAAATGTCTCTGAGACAGCATTCTGCTGGAGAGAAACAAGCACTTTATTTAATTAATTCCAGATCAATAAGCTGGAGATTCGATGTTGTAAAATGGCGTGTCTATTTCAAACTAAGATAAGTTTATACGTTTCACAAGGTGAACTCCAAAGTTCCTGAAAACTTACCTCAGAGGAAAATATTTCTTGATTACTGGTGACCACACTTACTAACATGGACACCCCCAAGGGAAAATGGCATTTGATTTTGCTACTAACTCACTAGCGTCTGTAATATAATATTTTATGACATGTTTCTAATGAAACTTTGAAGATTATGATAGATGTTGATGGCAGCAATGTTATTTTCCAATATTACCTTAGATCCCCTGTAAATTTTTTCAAAAGTTAGACATATTTCACAGACATAACATATTAAATATCTTTAGAGATAATATGGTGAAAGTATTAAGCAAAACATGTAGTATGTGTGGTTATCTTATTACTGTAAAATATTTTGTCTGTAAAGTTTTGTGTGTTCTATTGTGGATCACATTTTCACTTTATTGGTAAAGTCTCTGTCACGAATCTGTTGTTTGTTGGATAACCTGGGGCTCCTTCTCTGTCTCTAGCGTTTGGGGTGCCCTAACTATCTCTGCTCCCTAGATTACTTCTAATGGCAAAGATGCCTTGGACACTTACCTTGCTGAGCTCCTGAATCCACCCTTAATCTGTTCCCTCCCCCGCCAAGGGAAGTGGGGACTAGAAGTATATGTAGATACACAAACCAGACTTACATAGAGGGATAAGGAAAAATAACAGTCACACAAATATGCACACACAAACAACAGAGTGTATCACCGGGGAGTGTTGAAAGGAAGAAACCAAATAGGAGAGGATGAGGATTTGCACACAACCGAAAAAAACAGGCAACAGTCTTTAGATAACACTTTAGCTAAGTGCCTCCTCAAATAACCAACTCCTCTAGCTCCAGAGCCAAGCAGCATGAAACTAACCCTGGCCTCCCTGATAGCCAGAAGAGAGTTCTACAGGAGATGAGAGAGGCCAGCAGTGAACAGCTAAGACCATCAATGAAGGAAAACACTAGAAGCTCTCAACTGAACAGTTTAATCCCTGAACTGCTAACAGAAATCAGTGCCATTTAATATGATGGTGAGGTGCTTCTAATCAGTGCAGGAGCTTAGGAAATCAGACACTGTGATCTTCTGGCACCTCTCTATCATGGTAAACCCATGATTGTCTCATATTTACAAATATCCTGTTCTTAAAGGAAATCTGTCAGCAGATTTTTGCTACTTTAAAGTTCTTAAATTTAGCAAAGAAGCAAATCTAAGGAAGCTAACCTCCCCACACCAGGCTCTGTATATACAATGTCTATAGGCAGGGAGTTGACTATTACAGGAAGGCGCATGTTGGACCAGGGCTCACACGATAAGCTAGTCACATCAATAATAAGTTTCTGGTGTGAAAACAATCATTGTAAGCAAACACAACCTTGGAGCTTGATAAGAGAGGCATCACTGAACTCTGTGTTTTAATCCCTACTTCATGATCTCTTCAGATTGCATAGCAAACAAATGCTGACAGTTTTCCTTTAAAGAATCATGCAAGAAGTTTTCTTATTGCAACACTGGAGTGGTTCTTCTAATCTAAGGTTCCTGTCCCTAATCTTATACTTACCCGCCGCTGTCTTTATCTTTTATCACCGCCACTCCAGAGAGTGTCTGGCAGTTTGTGACCTGCCAGATGGCTCCAGTGTTTCATGGAACAAGCCAGAGGTCTCAAATCAATACAAGTCTATGAGAGCTTTGTTCTGGCTCTCAAAGACTTACATTGAGCGCCTGAGACCATTACTTCTGACTTTTGGCCAATCAAAGGTTGCAGTCAAAAGTTGACACTGTGGGACTGGAGTGGTGCCAAAAAAAGGAGCAGAAACTGCAGGCTGAGTATAAGACTGACGGCAGGGACCTTACAATAGAAGATCTACTGCAGTGTGAAACAAAGAAATGCTAGAGTGGTACTTTAACTCCATTGGAACCATGCCCATTTTCATTTCTGTTCTTTTGTTTTCCTTCAAATCTCCCTTTCCCTTTCTTCCAAGATTGCCAATTTTCTTTTATTTTTGTGTCAATAGAGCCATGAGAGAGTTTGTTTTTTATGGTATTAATTGTATTTTGGAATGACACCAAATAATAAACTGACATACAATAAAACTATTCCAAGTGGGGTGTAATGGAAAAACTCAATTATGTCATAGATTTTGGGTTTAGTTTCTATGACATTCATTTTGCAGGAAAAAGAATTGGAAACAGATGTATAACATTAAAGAGGGGGTGGGCTTGCAGCCTCAAGTGAGCAGGAAGCTTCTGCTTCCTGGTTAGAGAGCCCGGGCAATGGCCGTGGCAAGTTGTGCTCCAGTGTCTGGAGCCAAGGACTCCCCTGGAGGGGAGAGAAAGTGCTGCACCCAGACCCACGGGCAGTGAAATGGGCACCAGGACTATGTAGATGCCCCACCGAAGGGACTTTAGGTGTCCAGATTCTGGCACATGGACTTTGCTGCTGCAGCCACTGCTGTGTCTAGGGACAGAATAGGAATCATTCATCTCTTGTTCATTTCTACACCTTTATTATTAAAATACAAGTTGCCACTGTTGGGCCCTATACAGTGTGAAGCGTAGTTCATCTGGAGGATGTCGTCCCTTTGTGGAGAACAGCTGCAGGACTGAGGTAACCCACTGTGACTCAGGGCTGGGATTGGAACTGTCTTTTCATGTGCAAGGGGCTGGGTGCTCACTAACTGTAACCTAGAGGAGTCGGCTATGACTTCCACCTCCTGCCACCTTGTTACATTTTAGCGTAGTCAGGATTGCGATGCCTTATATGCAGAAAGCGGGGATGCCATGAAAATGGCAAAGATGGAGGCTGTTAGAGACTTAAAGATGGCGCCAAACACTGACATGATCATGACGGTCAGTGGCACAAAAGCTGGGAGCGGTGCTGCCCACCATGGGTGTCCTAAGCAGAAAGGGGCATGAAGTCTAGCTTGGAAGAAGAAGTGGCCTAAGCCAAGGCCACTTCCCATAGTGACTGGTGCCTGCCTGAGATGGGCGCGGTGAATAAAGAAGAAGCCCCGATGCCTGCAGCAGATTACTGGGGAATGGGAGGAGTCTGAAGCCGAAAGGGCAGAGCAGCCAGAAGTGGCTCCACCCATGATCGAGTGGAGCCCAGAAGAGCAGGACGGCGTGTCCCGAGAGGAGACACAATTACTCACTGAGATGGAAAGAAGGAGCCAGAACCAGGAGGACCGAGCCGGGTCAAGACTGTAGGATAAGTTGGCCATCAGGCCATTATGACTGTTTTACCAATACAGAGTTTGTCACGGCCATGGACAGCCATGTTTTAGGGGGGGAGGTGTAAGGAGGTGGTGGTAACCCTCGCCTGCCCCTCTCTCCTTCATGCTGGTCCTGTGCACTTTATACGGTACCCGGATGGTGTACCTATGTGTTAAAACCTTATTGTAAAATGTCTATGTATTGACATGTGTTTTATGCTGTTTTGTAATTCTAAGTACCACTTATGCTTTAATGATATCCCTTTGTGTGTTACACTGTTAAACGTGTATTGTCATGTGTTTTATGCTGTTTTGTAATTCTAAGTACCACTTATGCTTTAATGCTATCCATTTGTGTGTTACACTGTTAAATGTGCTGTGTCTGCCATGTATAACTGTTGTGCTATGTTTGTAATGCACATACTAGAGGCAGGGACAGAAGGGGTTAAATAAGGGGCTGGACTTGCAGCCTCAAGGGAGCAGGAAGAGAGAGCCCGGGCAATGGCCGTGACAAGTTTTTCTTCAGCGTCTGGAGCCAAGGAATCCCCTGGAAAGGAGAGAAAGTGCTGCCCCCGGACCCACAGGCAGTGAAACGGGCACCAGCACTGCATTGGTGCCCCGCTAAAGGGACTTTAAGCATCCAGATTCCGGCACATGGACTTTGCTGCTGCTGCAGCTGCTGCTGTGTCTAGAGACACAATAGGAATCATTCATCTCTTGTTCATTTCTACACCTTTATTAGTAAAATACAAGTTGCCACTGTTGGGCCATATACAGTGTGAAGCGTGGTTCATCCGGAGGATGTCGTCCCATTGTGGAGAACAGCTGCAAGATTGTGGTAACCCACTGTGACCCAGGGCTGGGATCGGAACTGTCTTTTCATGTGCAAGGGGCTGGGGTGCTCACTGACGGTGACCTAGAGGACTCGGCTATGACTACCACCCTGTGCCACCTTGTTACAACTCTTCCATGAAGACCATATTTGTGTAGGTGTCTATGAACAGTAATGTACAGTGCGTGGATGCAGTATGTGATATATGTCCAGCGTGTGACTCAGCCATAGTATTTTTATTTTTCCGTGGACATAGCCTTTTGTGGTCTTGATTTTTTTCAGGACAAGTTGTAGACTGGAATAACATGATCCATTTTTCCATACAATTTACTGCAAAATGTGAAAAAAAATCCAAGTAGGACGAAATGCTGAAAATAATGCAATTTTTACTGTCTAACATTTTCTTTATTTGACCAGGGAAGAATGAAATGGTAAATGGGTGTGACTAGGGGTGTGGTTAAGGGTGTGTCCTACAATTTTGCATCTCATCGTATCATCTGTCCCTCTTTTTGATCTTGAAAAGTTGTGAGGTTTGTTTTCAGGAGTGGAGGGGGCACACAGTTCTACAGTATGTCTATGGCTGGGATCACACTTGGGAGAAACTCGCACGAGTCTCACATCTCAAAACGCGGCACTGCCACACAGGGCCACGAACAGGGCATTACAGCCATTACTACAGTATGGGGCCCGGTGATGAGGAGTAAAAAGGGGGCCCGAACACGCTGGCAGCTTGGGCCCCCCCTATTTGCTTCTCCTCATCGGGCCCCTGGACGTTTTGTTCAAGGCTTCCAACCCCCTATGCATAACAGCACTGTGGTGTTTTAAAGATACACCTACAGTGCTGTTAATGCATCCGGCGAAAGGAAAATGGCACTGTACCTTTAAAAGCTGCGGCCAGCCCAGGTGCATCATGGTCCTGCCTGAAGCCACACGCTGCTCCACTTCCTCATCCCGGAGCAGAGAGAGCAGCTTGCTGTGTGTCACGCGGCGGCAGACTGCAGATGACGGACAAGCAGGGTGAGTCTCTCCGCTGATCCCATTCTGCTGAGTTGCATCTAATCCTCTAGTGTGTGATACTGTCTGCTGAGCTGTATCTAATCCTCTCCTGTGTGATACTGTCTGCTAGGCTGAGTATCTAATCCTATCCTGTGTGATACTGTCTGCTGAGCCGTGTATCTAATCCTATCCTGTGCGTTACCATCTGCTGAGCTGTGTATTTAATCCTATCCTGTGCGATACTGTCTGCTGAGCTGTGTATCTAATCCTATCCTGTGTGATACTGTCTGCTGAGCCGTGTATCTAATCCTCTCCTGTGCAATAGTGACTGCTGAGCCATGTACCTAATCCTATCCTGTGATACCATCTGCTGAGCCGTGTATCTAATCCTATCCTGTGTGATACCATCTGCTGATCTGTGTATCTAATCCTATCCTGTGTGATACTGACTGCTGAGCCATGTATCTAATCTTATACGGTGTGATACTGACTACTGAGCCGTGTATCTAATCCTATCCTGTGTGATACTGACTACTGAGCCATGTATCTAATCCTATGCTGTGTGATCCCGTCTGCTGAGATTTAACTAATCCTATCCTGTGTGATACTGTCTGCTGAGCTGTGCATTTAATCCTCTCCCATGCAATCCCATGTGCTTAGCTGTATCTCATTCTCCCCTGTGTGACCCCATAAGGAGGGCATTGTTGTATAACCCCTTCTCGCTGTTTCAGGTTGGGTGGTCTTGGAGTTCTTCACTTCTGCCGTTCTGTTCTTCTGACTGGGGGTGGATGACGGACGAGTAGGTTGAGGTGGAGGGCAGATAAGGCGGAGGGCGGGTGAGCATGGTGAGTCTCTCTAGTGAAAAGAGGCTTCAGGTGGCTCACAGTGGCTGTGTCTGTACTGGTATCATGTGGCTGATGAGGGAAGGTGAGTGGTGACTGGGAGACTGCATCCAACAGGATCCAGGGGGAGACTACAGGGGACTGGGGCCGCATCCAACAAGGTTCAGGAGGAGGCTAGTGGGGATTGGGGCTGCATCCAACAGGGTCCAGGGGGAGACTAGTGGGGACTGGGGCTGCATCCAGCAGGGTCCAGTGGGAGACTAGTGAGAACTGGGGCTGCATCCAACAGGGTTCAGGGGGAGGCTAGTGGGTACTGGGGCCGCTTCCAACAGGGTCCAGGGGGAGTGTTGTGAACTCTATTTCTGGGCTCCCTCTTGTGGTCACAAGTGGTACTGTGTGAGTGCTGTCTTTCTGCAGGTTTGTGACTGGCATCAGCTGTCTCGTTATCTGTGGGCTGGTTTTCTATTTAAGCTCACTTGGACTCTCAGTCTATGCCTGCTGTCGTTGTATTCAGTGCTATTCTGATTGCTCCTGTCTACATCCGTTATCAGTCTCTCCATGAGAAGCTAAGTTCTGTTTGCTTATTCTTGCTCATCTATGTTCAATATGTTTCCTAGAATATTATGAGTTTTGTCTAGCTTGCTAATATGTGATTTCTCTGCTTGCTGGTAGCTCTGGGGTGCTGAGTTGCTCCCCCCACATCTTTAGTTGGTGTGGGGGTTCTCGCATTCTCTGTGTGGATATTTTTGTATAGGTTTTTTACTGACCGCACAGATCCCTTGCTATTTTCTGCTATCTAGTGTTAGCGGGCCTCATTTGCTTAACCTGTTTCATCTCTGCGTTTGTCTTTTCCTCTTAACTAGTGTTGAGCATTCCGATACCGCAAGTATCGGGTATCGGCCGATACTTGCGGGTATCGGAATTCCGATACCGAGATCCGATACTTTTGTGGTATCGGGTATCGGTATCGAAACAACATTAATGTAAAAATGTGTAAAAGAGAGAATTAAAATAAAAAATATTGCTATACTCACCTCTCCGACGCAGCCTGCACCTTACCGAGGGAAGCGGCAGCGTTCTTTGTTTAAAATTCGCGCTTTTCTTTCCTTTACGTGAAGTCCCGGCTTGTGATTGGTTGCGTCGCAGTCACATGGGCGACGCAACCAATCACAGCAAGCCGTGACGTAATTTCAGGTCCTTAAGGATTTTAAAATTACGTCCCGGCTTTGTGATTGGTTGCGTCGCAGTCACATGGGCGACGCAACCAATCACAGCAAGCCGTGACGTAATTTCAGGCCCTTAAGGATTTTAAAATTACGTCCCGGCTTTGTGATTGGTTGCGTCGCAGTCACATGGGCGACGCAACCAATCACAAGCCGTGACGTCACGGGAGGCTAAACACGCGCGCATTTTAAAATGCGCGCTTGTCCAGCCTCCCGTGACGTCCCGGCTTGTGATTGGTTGCATCGCGGTCAACCAATCACAAGCCGGGAGGCTGGACACGCGCGCATTTTAAAATGCGCGCTTGTCCAGCCTCCCGTGACGTCCCGGCTTGTGATTGGTTGCGTCGCGGTCAACCAATCACAAGCCGGGAGGCTGGACACGAGCGCATTTTAAAATTTTAAAATGCGCGCGTGTCCAGCCTCCCGGCTTGTGATTGGTTGACCGCGACGCAACCAATCACAAGCCGGGACGTCACGGGAGGCTGGACAAGCGTGCATTTTAAAATGCGCACGTGTCCAGCCTCCCGGCTTGTGATTGGTTGACCGCGATGCAACCAATCACAAGCCGGGACGTCACGGGAGGCTGGACAAGCGCGCATTTTAAAATGCGCGCGTGTCCAGCCTCCCGTGACGTCATGGCTTTTGATTGGTTGCGTCGCCCATGTGACTGCGACGCAACCAATCACAAAGCCGGGACGTAATTTTAAAATCCTTAAGGACCTGAAATTACGTCACGGCTTGCTGTGATTGGTTGCGTCGCCCATGTGACTGCGACGCAACCAATCACAAAGCCGGGACTTCACGTAAGGAAAGAAAAGCGCAAATTTTAAGCAAACAACGCTGCCGGTTCCCTCGGAGAGGTGAGTATAGCAATATTTTTTATTTTAATTCTTTCTTTTACACATTAATATGGTTCCCAGGGCCTGAAGGAGAGTTTCCTCTCCTTCAGACCCTGGGAACCATCAGGAATACCGTCCGATACTTGAGTCCCATTGACTTGTATTGGTATCGGGTATCGGTATCGGATTGGATCCGATACTTTGCCGGTATCGGCCGATACTTTCCGATACCGATACTTTCAAGTATCGGACGGTATCGCTCAACACTACTCTTAACTCACCGTTATTATTTGTGGGGGGCTGTTCTATATCTTTGGGGTTATTTCTCTGAGGCAAGTGAGGTCTTACTTTATCTCTAGGGGTAGTCAGTTTCTCAGGCCGTGAAGAGACGTCTAGGATTTCAGGAAACGTTCCACGGCTGCCTTTAGTGTGTTTGGTTAGGACCAGGTTTTGCGGTCAGTCCAGTTACCACATCCCCAGAGCTTGTCCTATTATCTCTGGCTTAGCTGGTTAGATTTGTGATCCTAAGCCACTGGGATCATAACAGTACAGCAGGCCTGAAAAGTGTTTAATGCATCGCAGAAGTGGGATAAGAGAAGTCCTGAGTACAATTTTTTTTTTCCCTCTCCCTTTGCGGCAGTCTGTCCAGCTTCTCTCATCCCCTTAATCTCTGGGTGGCTTTGAGTTCAGCTGCAGACATGGATATTCAGAGTCTGACTTCTAGTGTGGATCATCTTGCTGCAAGGGTGCAAAGCATTCAGGATTTTGTTGTTCACAGTCCTATGTCTGAGCCAAAAGTACCTATTCCTGAGTTGTTTTCTGGAGAAAGAGCTCGGTTCTGAATTTTAAGAATAATTGTAAATTATTTCTTTCTTTGAGACCTCGTTCCTCTGGTGATTCCGCTCAACAAGTTAGAATTGTTATCTCCCTGTTACGTGGCGACCCTCAAGATTGGGCCTTCTCCCTGGCGCCGGGAGATCCTGCATTGCTTAATGTGGATGCGTTTTTTCTGGCGCTTGGATTGCTTTATGAGGAACCTAATCTTGAGAACCAGGCAGAAAAGGCCTTGCTGGCTCTCTCTCAGGGCCAGGATGAAGCTGAGGTGTATTGTCAAAAATTTCGGAAATGGTCGGTGCTTACTCAATGGAATGAGTGTGCCCTGGCTGCAAATTTCAGAGAGGGTCTTTCTGAAGCCATTAAGAATGTTATGGTGGGGTTCCCCACGCCTGCAAGTCTGAATGACTCAATGGCTTTGGCCATTCAGATTGATCGGCATTTGCGGGAGCGCAAATCTGCGCACCATCTGGCGGTGTTTTCTGAACAGAGACCTGAGTCTATGCAATGTGACCGAATTCTGACCAAAATTGAGCGGCAAAATCATAGACGTCAAAATGGGTTGTGCTTTTACTGTGGTGATTCAACTCATGTTATCTCAGCATGCTCTAAGCGCGTAAAAAAGATTGCTAAATCTGTCACCGTTGGTACTATACAGCCTAAATTCATTTTGTCTGTTACTTTAATTTGTTCTTTGTCATCCTACTCGGTTATGGCTTTTGTGGATTCAGGTGCTGCCCTAAACCTGATGGATTTGTCATTTGCCAGGCGCTGTGGTTTTGTCCTGGAGCCTTTGGAATTCCCTATTCCACTGAGGGGTATTGATGCTACACCATTGGCTGAGAATAAGCCTCAGTATTGGACTCAAGTGACCATGTGCATGACTCCTGTACATCAGGAGGTGATTCGCTTTCTTGTGCTGCATAATCTGCATGATGTTGTCGTTTTGGGTCTGCCATGGCTGCAGGCCCATAATCCAGTTCTGGATTGGAAAGCTATGTCTGTTTCAAGTTGGGGTTGCCAGGGGATTCATGGCGATGCTCCTTTGGTGTCAATTGCTTCTTCCACTCCTTCTGAGGTCCCTGAGTTTTTGTCGGACTACCAGGATGTATTTGATGAGCCCAGATCCAGTGCCCTGCCTCCTCACAGGGATTGTGATTGTGCTATAAATTTGATTCCTGGTAGTAAGTTCCCTAAGGGACGACTTTTTAATTTGTCTGTACCAGAACATGCCGCAATGCGGAGTTATATAAAGGAGTCTTTAGAGAAGGGACATATTCGCCCATCCTCCTCCCCTCTTGGTGCAGGATTCTTTTTTGTGGCCAAGAAGGATGGTTCTCTGAGACCTTGTATAGATTATCGTCTTCTAAATAAAATCACGGTCAAATTTCAGTATCCTTTGCAATTATTATCTGATCTGTTTGCTCGGATTAAGGGGTCCAGTTGGTTCACCAAGATACATCTTCGTGGTGCGTATAACCTTGTGCGTATTAAGCAGGGGCATGAATGGAAAACAGCATTTAATACGCCCGAGGGCCATTTTGAGTACTTGGTGATGCCTTTTGGACTCTCTAATGTTCCAGTCCTTCATGCATGACATCTTCCGAGAATATCTGGATAAATTTATGATTGTGTATCTGGATGACATTTTGGTCTTTTCTGAGGACTGGGAGTCCCATGTGAAGCAGGTCAGGATGGTATGTCAGGTCCTGCGTGCTAATGCCTTATTTGTGAAGGGCTCAAAATGTCTCTTCGGAGTACAGAAGGTTTCCTTTTTGGGTTTTATTTTTTCTCCTTCTACTATTGAGATGGACCCAGTCAAGGTCCAGGCTATTCATGACTGGACTCAGCCTACATCTGTTAAGAGTCTTCAGAAGTTCTTGGGTTTTGCTAATTTTTACCGTCGCTTCATCGCTAATTTTTCTGGCGTAGGGTTTTTTACTGACCGCACAGATCCCTTGCTATTTTCTGCTATCTAGTGTTAGCGGGCCTCATTTGCTTAACCTGTTTCATCTCTGCGTTTGTCTTTTCCTCTTAACTCACCGTTATTATTTGTGGGGGGCTGTTCTATATCTTTGGGGTTATTTCTCTGAGGCAAGTGAGGTCTTACTTTATCTCTAGGGGTAGTCAGTTTCTCAGGCCGTGAAGAGACGTCTAGGATTTCAGGAAACGTTCCACGGCTGCCTTAAGTGTGTTTGGTTAGGATCAGGTTTTGCGGTCAGTCCAGTTACCACATCCCCAGAGCTTGTCCTATTATCTCTGACTTAGCTGGTTAGATTTGTGATCCTAAGCCACTGGGATCATAACAGGGGAGGATAGTGGGGACTGGTGCCACATCCAACAGGGTTCAGGGGGAGGCTAGTGGGGACTGGGGGCCACATCCAACAGGGTACAGGGGGAGGCTAGTGGGGACTGGGGCCACATCCAACAGGGTCCTGGGGGAGACTACACTGTGTTCCAAATTATTATGCACAAAGAGTTTAGGAGTGATAAGGTTAGAATGTTTTTGTTTGTCATTTAAACTCACTGATGGTGATGTGTGTCAGGGCTCTTTATATCACTGAAAGAAATTGCAGATACCTGTGCAAATTAGTTTGGCAGGCGTGTCCAAATAAAGGCAAGACTACTTAAGAAGGCTGTTCCACATTATTAAGCAGCCTACATTTTTTGCCAAAATGGGAAAGAAAAAGGATGTGTTGGCTGCTGAGAAGCAACAAATTGTGGAGTATTTAGGTCAAGGCATGACTACAATCAACATTGCCAAGACACTTCATGGTGATCATTGCACAATCAAGAAGTATGTAGCTGATTCCCAGCACACACGTGTGCGTGCTGATAAGGAAAAATTGAGGACTCTTTCCAACAGCCAATTGCGTAAGGTTAAAAGAGCAGCTGCAAAAATGCCTTGTCATAGCAGCAGACAAGCTTTTGAAGCTGCTGGTGCCTCCAACGTCCCCAGAACAACAAGATGCAGGGTCCTTCAGAGGTGCGTAAGCCATCCTGTCGACCTCCTCTATCCACTGCACACAAGCAGAAACGGCTCCATTGGGCCAAATGATACATGAAGACTGACTTCCAAACTGTTTTGTTCACCGATGAGTGCCGTGCAATGCTCGATGGTCCAGATGGATGGAGTGGAGGATGGCTGGTTGATGGACACCCCATGAAAACACAGCTAAGGCGCCAACAAGGAGGAGGTGGAGTAAAGTAATGTTTTGGGCTGGAATCATGGGGAGAGAGATTGTCGGCCCCTTTATGATCCCTGAAGGGGTAAAGATGAACTCCATAATCTATGTGGAGTTTCTAAAACAACACTTCCTGCCATCGTTCAAGAGGAAGAACCGTGCTTTCTGCAGCAAGATCATTTTCATGCATGATAATGCACCGTCTCATGCTGCAAAAAACACATCTGCATCTCTGGCAGCTATGGGCATAAAAGAGGACAAACTTATGGTGTGGCCACCATCTTCCCCTGACCTCAACCCCATTGAGAACCTCTGGAGCATCATCAAAAGGAGTGTCTATGATGGCGGGAGGCAGTTCACATCTAAGCAACAGCTCTGGGAGGGTATTCTGTCCACATGCAAAACAATTGAAGCAGAAACCATCCAAAAACTGACAAATTCAATGGACGAGAGAGTTCAGAAGCTTCTTTCGAACAAGGGGTCCTATGTGCAAATGTAACATCACCTAGAATAAAGTTTTCACTTGAAAACTGTTTGACTTCATTTTGTAATAAGCTGATAATGCTTATAACTTCACAATTGACCATTTTTTTGTTCAAAGTAAAAAAAAAAGGTTGAAAACTCTGCTGTGCATAATAATTTGGAACATGCATTTTGAGTGTTTATTTTTTTAAAAAAAGATACTGTTTTCATAGGCAGTTTGTTCCAAAACATTGCAATTATACTAGAATAGTAGATGACTGGAAAATAACAATGACTGCAATTCAGATAGGTAATTTAGAGAAAATATGAGGAAATAGTATTTGCATAATAATTTGGAACACAGTGTAGTGGGGACTGGGGCTGCATCCAACAGGGTTCAGGGCGAGGCTAGTGGGGACTGGGGCCGCATACAACAGGGTCCAGGGGGAGGCTAGTGGGGACTGGGGCCACATCCAACAGGGTCCAGGGGGAGACTAGTGGGGACTGGGGCTGCATCCAATAGGGTTCAGGGGGAGGCTAGTGGGGACTGGGGCCGCATCCAACAGGGTTCAGGGGGAGACTAGAGGGGACTGGGGCCACATCCAACAGGGTTCAGGGGGAGGCTAGTGGGGACTGAGGCCGCATCCAACAGGGTCCAGGGGGAGGCTAGTGGGGACTGGGGCCGCATCCAACAGGGTTCAGGGGGAGACTAGAGGGGACTGGGGCCGCATCCAACAGGGTTCAGGGGGAGGCTAGTGGGGACTAAGGCCGCATCCAACAGGGTCCAGGGGGAGGCTAGTGGGGACTGGGGCCGCATCCAACAGGGTTCATGGGGAGACTAGAGGGGACTGGGGCCACATCCAACAGGGTTCAGGGGGTGGCTATTGGGGACTAAGGTTGCATCCAACAGGGTCCAGGGGGAGGCTAGTGGGGACTGGAGCCGCATCCAACAGGGCTCAGGGGGAGGCTAGTGGGGACTGGGGGCCGCATCCAACAGGGTCCAGAGGGAGAATAGTGGGGACTGGGGGCCGCTTCAAACAGGATCCTGGGGGAGGCTAGTGGGGACTGGGGCCACATCCAACAGGGTCCAGGGGGAGGCTAGTGGGGACTGGGGCCGCATCCAATAGGGTTCAGGGGGAGGCTAGTAGGGACTGGGGCTGCATCCATCAGGGTCGAGGGGGAGACTAGTGGGGACTAGGGCTGCATCCAACAGGGTCCAAGGGGAGGCTATTTGTGACTGGGGCTGCTTCCAACAGGGTCCAGGGGGAGGCTAGTAGGGACTGGGGCTGCATCCAACAGGGTCGAGGGGGAAACTAGTGGGGACTGGGGCTGCATCCAACAGGGTCCAAGGGGAGGCTAGTGGTGACTGGGGCTGCATCCAACAGGGTCCAGGGGGAGGCCAGTGGGGACTGGGGCCGCATCCAAAAGGGTTCAGGGGGAGGCTAGTGGGGACTGGGGCCACATCCAACAGGGTTCAGGGGGAGGCTAGTGGGGACTGGGGCAGCATCCAACAGGGTCCAGGGGGAGGCTAGTGGGGACTGGGGCCACATCCAACAGGGTTCAGGGCGAGGCTAGTGGGGACTGGAGCCGCATCCAACAGGGTCCAGGGGGAGGTTAGTTGGGACTGGGGCCGCATCCAACAGGGTTCAGGGGGAGGCTAGTGGGGACTGGGGGCCACATCCAACAGAGTCCAGGGGGAGGCTAGTGGGGACTGGGGCCGCATCCAATAGGGTTCAGGGGGAGGCTAGTAGGGACTGGGGCTGCATCCATCAGGGTCGAGGGGGAGACTAGTGGGGATTGGGGCTGCATCCAACAAGGTCCAAGGGGAGGCTAGTTGTGACTGGGGCTGCTTCCAACAGGGTCCAGGGGGAGGCTAGTAGGGACTGGGGCTGCATCCAACAGGGTCGAGGGGGAGACTAGTGGGGACTGGGGCTGCATCCAACAGGGTCCAAGGGGAGGCTAGTGGTGACTGGGGCTGCATCCAACAGGGTCCAGGGGGAGGCCAGTGGGGACTGGGGCCGCATCCAAAAGGGTTCAGGGGGAGGCTAGTGGGGACTGGGGCCGCATCCAACATGGTTCAGGGGGAGGCTAGTGGGGACTGGGGCAGCATCCAACAGGGTCCAGGGGGAGGCTAGTGGGGACTGGGGCCACATCCAACAGGGTTCAGGGGGAGGCTAGTGGGGACTGGAGCCGCATCCAACAGGGTCCAGGGGGAGGTTAGTTGGGACTGGGGCCACATCCAACAGGGTTCAGGGGGAGGCTAGTGGGGACTGGGGGCCACGTCCAACAGAGTCCAGGGGGAGGCTAGTGGGGACTGGGGCCACATCCAACAGGGTTCAGGGGGAAGCTAGTGGGGACTGGGGCCGCGTCCAACAGGGTCAAGGGCGAGGCTAGTGGGGACTGGGGCCGCATCCAGCAGGGTTCAGGGGGAGGCTAGTGGGGACTGGGGCCGCTTCCAACAGGGTCCAGGGGGAGACTAGTGGGGACTGGGGGCCGCATCCAACAGGGTCCAAGGGGAGGCTCGTATTGACTGGGGCCGCATCCAACAGGGTCCAGGGGGAGGCTAGTGGGGATTGGGGCCGCATCCAACAGGGTCCAGGGGGAGGCTAGTGGGGACTGGGGCTGCATCCAACATGGCCCAAGGGGGAGGCTAGTGGGGACTGGGGGCCGCATCCATCAGGATCCAGGGGGAGGCTAGTGGTGACTGGGGGTCACATACAACAGGGTCCAGGGGGAGGCTAGAGGGGACTGGGGGTCTCATCCAACAAGGTCCAGAGGGAGGCTATTAGGGACTGCGGCCGCATCAAAGAGAGTCCAGGGGGAGGCTAGTGGGGACTGGGGGTCACATCCAACAGGGTCCAAGGGGAGGCTAGTGGAATGTATAAGATGCTGGATGATCCTGAGCTGCTACAAAACCAAATGCCCAACTATAACATCAGGCAGCAGCTCGGGATCATCCAGTAACTTATAAGTTTTGGTTGGGGTTTGGAAGGGGGGTGGGGAATTACTGAAGCAAGTTGGTATATATGATCGGAAACATCTTTATCATTATGACAGTGTAATTTTTGAAAGGGGGCTGTCGGTCTGTGCACCCACAGCAGTGCACAGACTGGACGCCGATCTCCTGACCAGCATCCTCATACATGCTGTGAGGCTGCAAATTTCAGATCTGGAGACCAGCAGCCGGTCCATGCACCACGGTCCAAGTGCAGACCTGTAGAAGGTTCGAGGGGTGGAGGTGGAACTGGGGGTGGAGCCTGGGTGGAGTTTCAAGGGGGCCCCAAAATTTTGACAGTATGGGGCCCTGAAATTCCTATTGGCAGCCCTGCTGCCGCAGGCACTAGGCACTGGAGTGTGCAGCTGCATGTATTTCTATGCAGCTGAGTGCTCCGGTCCAAATGCCAGTGGCAGTGTTGGGTATTAAGATGTTAGACTCGTGCAAGTTTCTCGCAAGTGTGATCCCGGTCTACATCACATGCACTGACCAAGCAGCAGGTGCTTCTTCTGTGCATGTAATCTAATGGGAGGATAGTTAATTGCTTTAATCAGTACCTTCCGGACCCCACATTTTATCTAATAATGAATCCGTCTACATTTAAAAGATGAGCTGTAGAATAGCTGACAGAGTTGGGAGTGTGTTGTGTCTGTTGTAGCAGTGTTAACTGTGTTGTGTTGGGGCTGGTGTAGCGGAGATGACATTGTTGTGTGACATTGGGTTTGGTATAGCGTAACTGATTGTGTTGTTGGATCTCGTGTTGCTATGCTGACTGTTATGTTAGGTCTGATGCGGTAAAAATGACTATGTAGCTGAGCTGAATGTGTTGTGTTGTATATGGTGTACTATAGCTGGCTGTGTTGGGTCTTGTGTACCAAAGCTGACTGTGTTGTATTGGATCTGGTGTAGCTGAACTTACTGTGTTTTATTTTGTTAGAACTGGTATAGCAGAACTGACTGTGTTGGGTCTGGTGTACCAGCGCTGATTGTGTTGTTTGGTCTGGTGTAGCAGAGCTAACAGTGTTATTATGGCACTGGTGTAGTAGAGTTGCTTGTGTTGTCTTTGGTCTGATGTAGGAAAGCTGACTGTGTTGTGTGGCAGAGCTGACTGTGTTGTATTGAGTCTGGTGTAGCAGAGCTGACTGTGTACTTAGTGTAGCGTGCTAAACTTGTGACATGCCCTGTCCCTGCTTCATTAAGATGTAAACAAGCAGAGCTGCATGCTGAAAGCTACTACAAGTGAATATAGCTCGCAACCATCTCACAGCCAGATGTGTGTTTCACTGCATTTGTAAACCACTCGTCGGGTGTTTGGTGAGTTTCCTATTGCCTATTTTGTTATGTGCTTACACTCTGCTATTTTGGGGGTTTCTTGCAGAATTGATACTATCTGTTCCTCTAATTTTAATTACTAATTCATGTATTATCACTGTCATTGATTTATTTAAGATTGATCTCTTTAATTATCCATTTGACATATATACAGTATGTACTTTTTATTTGATATATACACAATTCAATATTGGAGCCTCTTAGAACTGGGGCTCCTGCAGTTGCTCCCTCACCAATTTGTCTGTGCGATTGTATGTTGTAGTCTTTTCTGATGTTCAATTTAACCTTTTGTACCTAATAAAGTTTAGAATTTATTTTAAACGTACTTTGCTTTGAACCTTAGTCTTCGCATATATTTTTTTTATATGTTTTCTATGTACCCTATGCCATCTGTAACACCAAACCCTATCTAGAATTGCAAATTTTTGGTCACCAAAACACAGAAATCCGACACTCAGTCTCTATCTGGCCACATCAAGATTGTCTTTATATTTCTATATGTCTGCTTTCGTGGTGACTTTTAGATCCTGGTATTAAAAATGTTGTATCTGATTCTTGGATTCTCCAGAAGTTTCAACCCATCTCAAGCTGAGAACTCTAAACATGTAAAGTGTATAATTGTGTCTTCTGTATCTCTAAATCTTGTTGATAAGGTCCAAAGATCTGAAGAGATAAGTTTCTTAAAATACTCCTACCTGAATATTATTTGTTCTTCCTCTGTTTTGGTACACATGTTAAATTCCACAGGCTCAAAAATGCTATCTCAGACAGTCATGGCATGATACACTCTGTCAGATTCCGAGTAAGTCCGGCCTTGTCTGTATAGGTTTCTCATTTTACAATGCGGTGCACTAGATTGCCTCCACGGAAGGACTGCTGGCTGGAGGAGTGAATCAGCGGTGAGAAAGGTCATCACGCAGGATCAATACCAAGAAATTACATCAAGGACAATATCATAACACAAGTGGGTTTAGCTAGTGCTATAGACCAGGTAACCAAATTTATTGACTGGCAGTAAAGTCAGAGGTCAAGGGATTTAAATAGCAGTCAGCCTTTCCAAGGGCTCTCAGAAAAGAGTAATCAAACATAAACAGCAATTAACCCCATTGCTGAATTATCAAGCAACACTAAAAGTCCCAGGGATTAAAAAGGACTTTAACAGTCACGCATCCCCAAAGGATTTCTGAAAATTTGAATACTTTCAAATATGATTTGTTCTTTGCCAAAAAAAATTTCCACATCGCCATTTCCAACACTGCTGAAGCACGAGACCTGGCTAATGTAATTTTTCATTGTTGTGCGGGCTTTCCCATAATGCCTTGCAGTGATCATCACATCTTACAGATTGTCATATCTTAGAAAATCAAAATAAATTTCTCACAGTGTGAGTGGTGACCTCCGTAAGGTTATGGCTGTGAACTGAGATAACCTTACTGACATTGTCATTCTTCACAGCAGCCGGAATCACACACTGCTGTCAGTGTGTGCCAGACATCACGCTGAGCGGCCATATTACTGATGTCACCACTCAGCATAGCATCTGGATGTAGCAGAGTCGGGGATCATCATGGGAGCTCGTCATAATGGAATAATGATGGACAGGTGAGGATTACTTTGATTATTTATTTTTAATTTTATCTTAATAAATGGGTATAAGAGGGGATTTGTTGGGGAGTGTTTTGGTCAATTAAAGGACTTTTCTGTGTGTGTGCGTCTTTCTTACTTTTGACTACAGGGTTAATAATAGGGGTGTCTGATAGACAACTCTCCATTGCTAACCCCTGGTCCTGATGTCAGCAGACAGAAACAGCTGATATCAACCCCAAAACCATTACTGTACCTCGCTTGCCAATGCACAAGGGCAAGCAGGAAGAGATAAATAATTGATATACACCAGTCAAGTATAATGTCAGAAAGCAAGGTGTGACCAATAAGATAAATATAAAATATAACTTTTAATATATATCTATTAAAAAGTTGGAAGGTCCAACTAAATATAAAACATGAAAGACTATTGAGGCTGCCTATGCAGCCTCAATAGTAAAAACATCTAATGTTAAAAATAATTAAAAAAAATAACAAATCATTATGTACTCACCTTCCGCCGCCTTTCCGACGCTCCGGTGACCGGTCCATGCAAGCGGCAGGTTCCGCTGCTAAGGTTGGTGTGCGACAAGGACCTGCCATGACGTCACTATGCCTTGACACAACATTTCCAGGTTGGCATAATCTTTATTAATTTTTCTATTTTAAACCGGATAACACACTATTTGCACTTTCCTTGCTCTTGAGCAGCTTTACTATTACTTATTGTGTGCTACTTAATAGCTTGACAGTGTCTCTGTGCCATTTATGTATATTTATAAAGACTGAATACAACATTTATGAGCTGATACAGTGAAATCCTTTGTACAGAATCATCAACTTTTGTAAAGTGTGAAGAGTGGTTGTCCAGGAAGACGTGTGTCCCGCATTACACAGACAACCCATTGATTGAATGGACTCAGTGCAATGCTTAATTTTCCCTGTGGTGGTGCTGCCAAGAAATTGAACACTTTTCACCACAGATTAAAGTTGATCCCTGTGGATCTCAGCAGGCGAACACGTGCAGCTCCTTTCAAATCAAGGCATTTTTCTAAGAAGTAGAAATTGTGAAAAAATGTTATACATTCATTTGGAACACAGCAAGGCCATCTTATTATGGAAGGTATTACATGCTCACTTATGTCCTATTTATAAGATGTGACCTGAGAAATAAAAGCAAAATGCAATATCCATACAGCATGCAGCCATTATTAAAACTATACATTTGGTGTGGACCTGACATGACATGAGTCAAAGTACAAATACTCCGTTAAGTGGTGGTCATATTTTATTAACTGAAATAGCAAAATAAAAAAAGTTGAAATAGTTGGCTAATCTGTAGGGAAAAGAAGTTAGTCTTATTTCAAAAGATGATTAAGACACCTTTCTCCCTAAAAAGATGTGCTTCTTTCCGTGTGACATTTCATTGGCAAAATAAATATATCTAAATATATGTACTTACTAGAGAGCTCTTACTCAAACATTCTGTTATTGCTCTGGTAGGATCACTTTATCTTAAAGCCTTACATTGAGATTTCCTTTGGGACTGCTGTTTGACAGCTTGGGTAACTGGCTGGAAGTTATTGCAGGAGCAGTAGTGTGGTAAGTTCAATATCGTCACCTTCTGTATTTCACAGAATTCCATCAAGCAGAAAATATCAACTTTATGGTGTTATTATGAAATTATATCTTCAAGAAGAATTTGCAAGAAGCAAATCAACAGATGTATGTGTAAAGGTTTATGAATATAAATAAGGCTTTGTAATTGTCTGCTACTTACTTTTGACCTATCCTTACTTTTAGTCACAATTATTTTTATTTTTTTATTTTTACAAAGCTTAATCTAGAGTAGTTCTTTGAAAAAAAACATAACATTTATCATTTACCACAATTTTTAGAAACATTTTAGATTACATTTTATTATTTGATATTTCTTAAAGCAGAAAAATAAATCCTTTGTCCTGCCCAAGTATATAAGCTGCAACCCTGCAATCAATATTTGGATCCTGCTGTAATGGCTGGTATTAGAGAAACCATCCATTTGATTTCTTGGGTGCCATGGTCTACAGTGACAAAGAGAAGAAGCTTTCTCTCTCAGAAAATTGACAGTGGATTATAAAGGCAACTAGGGGGCTTATTGAAGGCCCCCATATCTACGACTAACATGTACTTATAGCACCACTTCAGCATTTTTTTATTTCACCACTGGAATAATGCTACTAATCTAAGTTTCCTGACTCTGGACTTATCACCCATCCTCTTGGCACCGCTCCTGTCTCGTGGTGTCATCTTGTGACCACAAATTCTCGCTGACTAGAAGTCAGAGGTACCAGTCACAATTTCACAGGGTTACCGCGACCGAGAAGGGCCAGTCTGTCAGGTTTTTGTTTTCCTATTCATTTCTGTTCCATATTTCATTGAGTGGTGAAAGAAAGAGATCAAGATTCATATAGGAGCATAGCAAGGTACGAGACCACAGAATCTCCACCTTCAGGGGTAATTTGGGTTGCAAGCATAGCCTAGGGTCCTCCTATCATGATGGACAGGAAAGGAGCCAATTGCCCCTGGGAAATCCTGTTACAGTATTGTGACACACAAGCTCTCAATGTAGGTGTATGGGAGACTGGTTCTGGCTCTCATAGATTTAAATCGAGTTGTGACTTCTGGATCACTCCAGCAAACACTGGAGTGATTCGGCAGATCACATACTGAAGAAGACAACTGTAGTGGTGCTGATAAAATATGAAGATAGTGGCTGGTAAGTATTATATTAGAGGAACCTAAATTAAAAGCAAAACTCCAGTGCTGCGATTAAAAAATGCAGTGGAGTGGTGCTTTAATAGGTGATGCCATTATGCTCTGTCAGACTAAAATTAAAATGCATTTAAGTGCATCAAACAAATGATGTTATATCCTTGAAGTGCAAAAGAAATTTTAAAACTATGTTTAATAATGTTTATACTTTAAATTGCTTTTTAAATTTAATGTCAAGTCACTCCCCCAAAAAGTTAAAATCAAAAGGGGCATTGATGAACGATGATCAAGTTGATTTAAAGGACTTATATTTCTGCTGTCATGTCGGTAGACTGTGACCGTTAGATGGGAGTTATGCGAATCTCCTCCTACCTGCCAACATATTGTCATGGTTCCTTTGATTAAATTCACTCATTTGTAGCACAAATACAGATGATGAGAACATAGTTCAATCCTTTTACAAACCACTAGTCAGACCCCACATGGAATACTAGTACAAATTTGGACACCAGTGCACAAGAGAGGCATTGTAGAGCTTGAGGGCCGAGTCCAAAGAATAAAGTGGACTAGTGCATTACAGTTACAGTATTTAGGATAATAAAAAATATGATTACATATTTTAGAAAAAGAGCTGAGGTATGACATAATAATTGTGTATGCATATGTAAAAGATCAATAATGAGCTGTCTCTCCTAATCCATTTATACCCAGAATAACTGCAACAATGGAGAAGCTGGAGAACCCTTCATTCTTTCCTCCATGTCAGAGAAAAACTGATACCACTCAGAGTCTGATGAGAATAATAGGACCATTTTTCTTGATTATGGAGAAAACATTTGTGTGACCCTACCCTAAATGTAATGATAATGTGGGTCTACCTATCTGAAGAAGTTTACATGGTGTATTCAGTAAAAGAGTTAAAAACTGGCCTTTGTTCTTGAGTTCAACAAGTTTACAAGTTATGGTTACTAGACTTATTCTGATTGACAGATTTAGATTTAAAAAAATTATGTCCATAAGTGTAATAATTATAGGGGATAACTCAGGAGACTCTTTGCGTGGAACAAGACAACTGCAGGACACAGTTTTATAAGTGGTAAAGTCTATATTATCACACGGTGATTCAAACAGGTGCAGAGAGAAACTCAAGTCCACAGCACTTGGTGCAAATATCAAATGCAGCTTAGCAGTCTATAAGAAACTTCAGAGGAAAATGCAATCACGCAGAAAGTCTATGAAGCACAATTATTCTTGAGGATACTTGACATGAATAAGTCCTTACTTAGTCCACAACACAGATAGATATGCTTATAAGGCAGTTCAAATAATATCTTAGCTCAACCAGGGAGGTCTGGGTAATAGTCTCAGGTTCTTGCAGAGCAGAAACAGCTTACATGTCCAGCAAATGCAGATGGAAGCAAACACGAGCAGCAGATGAAGGAGGATTACTGGAACTCGTGTATGCAGCAGGAACTCAGAGCAGAGTAGCAGGATAACCCCACAGGTTCACAGGAGCAGGTATATAGCCAGGGAGTCACCAGAGGTCAGGAGCTGGATGCAAGGCAGAATACTCTAGCACAGACTAAAGGCTGGGGTGGAGTTTTATAGCAGGAAGACACAGTGCACATGAGACCAAAGACGCCATCTTGGAAAAGGGCAGTAATGCACAAAAAGGTAATAAAAAAATGTTCAGAGTCCTGACAATAAGATGAGGAAATTGGCTTTGGCTATATTCAGTTTGTAATAGATTTTGATTAGGAATGAGCGGACCCATGGAAGCTCAGGTTGTGGTACCCAACCCAAACTTTTTTCTAAAGTTCGGTTTGGGAACCAGAACTGTACATGAACTTGAACCAGAACTTGAACCCCATTGAAAACAATGGGGACCCAAACTTTTGAGCTGGAATATTCTCTCTCTCTGTAGTGGACTTACCCCATAACTCTGAACTTTGCAACAGACTTTTGGGAGAACGTATTCAGTGTTTAGCACCGGACACTAACTGTCCAGTAAAAACCCTGAACTTAAAATTTCGGGTTCACTTATCTCTAATTTTGACTGCATTTTCTATACAAAATAGTCAGTAGTACTAGCAAATGAATATGAATTGGCATATTTAACTGTATTAATTGAAATAATTGCTTCGTACATAAATACGACAAAGCACACCTTAATCCCATTTTACAGACTCCCACCTGTAAGAATATGCCTTGCCAAGATGGATGGGCTTATCAAAACCCATATGTTCTGTTTATGAAGTGTGCCTTAGCATTTTCATGTTTGAGCACTTATTTTACATTTCATGGTACATCAGCTCATTCGACTGCTTAACGAGGTAGTCACAAGAATGCTTCTTGTTTAAATTTTCAACTGGTTTATTAAAACAGGCTTCATAAACCAGTCCAAACAAAAGAAATATACATATTCAATCTTCTTGACATAAACCCAAACAACACCAACTATAGTCCTTATAACTGAGGGGTTTGCCAGCACAGGAAAAAAGATTCAGCTCTATTCACCAAGACACCAGCTCTGGAGGTTATCTCCCCTCCAGAGCACACAGAATAATCATTAATTCCAAAGGCAATCGATGGGCAATCCATTGATGCCAATGTCCTTTGTAGAAGACAAAAAATAATAAAACACCATATTTGATCCGTTGTATGCCATGCTGTCATCTGCATGACAGCACGGTAAACACGGACTCGGCAGTAAGATCATTACTGCCAGTCAGAGAGCTGCGGTATCAGGATCATCATCCTACACCTGATCTCACTGATAGCAGTGAGAGCAGGCAAGGTTCTTGAGAGTATTCTTCATTTGGCCCTTATGCAATAAATAAATAAATACAAAAAAAGGCTTGGATCTACCTCTATTTTTGATAACCAGCCAATATAAAGCTGACAGCTAGGGGTTGCAGGCCACAGCCATCAGCTTTACCTGTGCTGGTTATCAAAAATAGATGGGAACTCACAATATTATTTTGTATTCATTTATTTATTGCACAAGTGTCGGCTGATGAATACTCTCATCGACCTCGCTTGCTCTCACTGCTATCAGTGAGAGCAGATATAGGATGATGAGAGTAGTAAAGCAGCTCTCTGACCGGCGGTAATGATCCTAATACCTATCAGAGTCCATGTTTGCTGCACTGTCATGCAGATGTGTCTTCCAAACCATTAAGTCTCACCAGCCTACGGTCTGGATCAATCAATTCTCAGCCTGATCCTCCTTCCTCCCAACATGTTGGGTCCCAGGAGACTAGTGATCCAACATTAGAACACTCTGAGGTTCTCCTTAAAACAACATTTCTTGATTGTGGCCTTTCAACCTGTATGCTCCAAGAGGGACAGGAGGAAAGGGCTCAACTTATTAAAAAATGTATCGGTATTATATTTCTCATCCATAAACTTTAACATATTCTTGGGTTGATTTTGGTGGTATATAAGTCTCCAAGAATTTGTTAAAAAGTTTATCGGTATAATATATTGCTCATCCATAGATTTTTACATATTATTTGCTAGATTTCTGTGTCATAGACTCAAAAATGTATTCAATATGTATTGGTATTACATTGCTGATCTATAGGGTATGACAACTTAAGTAAATTTTGTTGCTATATAAACCTTAAAAAAGTATTCTAAATGTTATCCTTATTATATTGCTCATCCATAGACTAATCCATGGTCTGTGGTACATTTCATTGGTATATAACCCTCAAAAAACTTGTTACAAATGTTATTGTTATTATATTGCTCATCCATAGACTATTCCATGGCCTGGAGTACATGTTGCTGGTATATAACCCTCAAAAACTTGTTTTAAAATGTATTGGTATTATATTGGTCATCCATAGGGTACTACGTCTTCTAGGGTGCACTTCATTGTTCAAATTTTTTTCAGTATTATATTGCAGATCCACAGAGTATTATAGTTCTTCAGTATATTTTGTTAGCATAAAACCATCCAAGCACTGGGTCAAAAATTTATCAGTATTTTATTACTCATTCACACAGTATAAAGTGATCTTAGGTACATTTTGTTGCTATAAAAGCTTGTAAAAATGTGGTAAAAATGTTATTATATTGCTCATCCACACATTATAACCTATAAATAAAACACTACCACTGGCGCTCAGCACTGGTACCCACCACGTGAGTGGGATTAACTAATAAAAACACTCAGCTGCTGGTATCCACAGAACTTGTGCCACTTCTGTAAAAACCAATAAGTATACTAAAAACTGATACCGCGCTAGAGTGATAGAAGTGATCTGACCCTAACTGCAGGAGTACAGCGAGAAACTGAGTGTAATGATGGATGATGATCAGAAACCTGCTGCAAAAGTGGTGTAACCGCTGGAGGAATGTGACATAAGCAGGCCTAATGCTTGCCACTAGTAATGTAGCCTAGTGACAATAAGAGAGGACAATAAAGTCCCCCACCACCCGAACATGCACAATCCAGCAGGCCCTCGCAGCATATAACAACCAAAGACTGTGTGGGGCTCTTACCCTGTGCTGCCTTCGGTGACCACCTGGCTGTTCCTGGTGTATATCCAAGGGGTGTACTGTGATCCTCGGGTCACAGTGGCAAAAGTAGGAAAAAATCCTAAGTGTAACCAGGGACGCCTCCGGCCGGGATGTTCCCTGGCTCTACACCTACCAGCCACTTCCTACACCGGTCACGGTCGTGTGTGCACGGGCACCCACCCGTTCGCCACCCTCTGGAGGCCAGTTTTGCCCCTTCTTTTGCCACTGTGACCCGAGGATCACAGTACACCCCTTGGATATACACCAGGAACAGCCGGTGCGGTCACCGAAGGCAGCACAGGGTAAGAGCCCCACACAGTCTTTGGTTGTTATATGCTGCGAGGGCCTGCTGGATTGTGCATGTTCGGGTGGCGGGGGACTTTATTGTCCTCTCTTATTGTCACTAGGCTACATTACTAGTGGCAAGCATTAGGCCTGCTTATGTCACATTCCTCCAGCGGTTACACCACTTTTGCAGCAGGTTTCTGATCATCATCCATCATTACACTCAGTTTCTCGCTGTACTCCTGCAGTTAGGGTCAGATCACTTCTATCGCTCTAGCGCGGTATCAGTTTTTAGTACACATTATAACCTGTTCTTGGGTACATTTTGTTGCTATAAAAGCCTCCAAAAATGTGTTAAAAATTTATTGGTATTATATTGCTCATCTATAGAGTATTATGTGGTCTGGAGTACCTTTTGTTGGTATTTAACCCTCATAGAACTTGTTTAAAAATTTATCGGTATAGTATTGCTCATCCACACAGTATAACCTGTTATTGGGTACATTTCATTGTTATATAACTCTCAAAAAACTTGTTCAAAATGTTATTGTTATTATATTGCTCATCCATAAAGTATTTTCCGATCTGTAGTACATTTTGTTGGTATATAACCTTCAAAAAACTTGCTTTTTTATTTTTGCTTTTTTAGTTTTTTTGTGTTTAAAAATGTATTGGTATTATATGGCTCATCCATAGGTTATTACATCTTCTTGTGTGCACTTCAGTGGTATCTAACCCTTCAAAAAATTGTTCAAATTTTTTTCAGTATTATGTTCCTCATTCACACGTTCTTGGGCACATTTCATTAGTATAAAACATCCAAAAACTTGCTACAAATGTATCTGTATTTTAATACTCATCCACACAATATAACATGTTCTTGGGTTTTTCATTTCATTGCTATAAAAGCCTCTAAAAATGTGGTAAAACATTTTATTATATTGCTCATCTACACAGTGTAACATTTCCTTGGGTACATTTCATTGCTATACAAGCCTCCAAAAAGGACTGACAATAAAACATTCAAAATCGACAAGAAATTGGAGTTTACAGGAAATAAAATGTTAAGAAACATTCTTTCCTGTATAAAGACTTGTATATAAGGCAAAATTTCAAAAGGATTTTGAAAATATAAATTTGCATTAATTTTTTATTATGTTTTTATTTAAAACTTGGAAATTTCAGTGTAATTTATGAAGGATGCAAGAACTGCCAAAAATTGGATGGAAGAGGGACTCAGATACACTCTGTACTAGACATAAAGAAGGGCCTCATACACATTCTGTTCAAATTGTCATATAGTGGTACTCCTAGATTCATAAAGGCTATGCACTAAGTGAAAGCCTGCCAATCATTTCAAGCAGGGTCATCCATACACCCTTTAAGGCACCTACTGTAATTCCTTATTCAAATATTGTGAACAAATTGTAGCTGTTGTACTCCTACACTCATAAAACCTCTGCACATGGTGCAAAGCCAGAAAAAGATTTCAGGAGGGTCATCTAGATCAAATATAGTGCCTCATAACAAAATTAAGAAAGTTTAGTTGTGGCAGTTCTACACTCAAAAGCTTTGCACACAGTGCAAAGCCAGAAAAAAAATTGCAAAGAGAGTAATCCAGTCATCCAAAGACCCTTGAAGGCAGCAACTGGCAGGCCTCATTCAAATATTTTGAAAGTGTAGTTGATGTACTACTAAACTCATAAAGGATTTTTACAAAGTACAAAACCAGGAGGAAATGATAAGGAGGGTAATAGAGTAATCCTTTATAGGTATTTGCTTCTTCCTCTTCATCGGAAGGCTGTGGGCCTTCCACTTGCTTTTTTGAGCCCGCTTCTGAGGTGCCTAGGCTGTAAGTTATATGGCTTCAGGTAGTCCGGAGCCCCCGACATGTAGATATGGGCAACAGCCCCTGTGTCACTTTCACCATCACTTTCTCCACAAAGGGGTGGGGATCCCCAAGGACAGTCCACCTCGAGGAGCCTCTCCCAGTTCTGATTGCAAGAAGAGTTCATCCTGCTCTCTTTCTTCTTGGATTACACACATTGCATACCAGCGATGCTGACCTTCTATTTCAAGGAACGTGATTCTGGTTTCAGCCATCAGCTCTTGCAGCCTTCGAGGCAAGTTTTTCATCTCTATTGCCCATTGGTTGAACAAGATGTGATGACAGGTCCTAAACTCTTCTATTGACCCCCAGTACACTGGTAGTCATAAGTAATGACCTCCCTATGGGATACCAACTCTAGGTACCTTGCAGATAGCTGACCCGCTAGCATGTCTCCAACCCTATTCTTGGCTCGCCTCCTTCTCTCTTCCGACCAACTAACTAGGCCTTGCAGTACACTCACCAGTTGCTGGATCCTGGCTCTCCTGTCCGCAGTCCTCAAAAACCCAAGTGGCGAAGGCTGCGGCCTGGGTTCAGGCCTTGGTGATTCTGGGAAAGTTATTGGCTCCGAATCAAAGTCTCCTGCAATCTCTGGTGTCGACCCAGAGATTTGGTCTGGCTCTGATCTTTCACCGGTCACTCCCTCGGCAGTCTCGCTGGATTCTGCAATCTTTGTCGCCTTGTCGCCCACTAAGCACTTTACACTGTGTGGATTACGAATTCAATCCAGAAAAAAAATTTAACTTTTTTCTGAGTGTTATTTACCACTGAAATGTAATACAAAGCATGTAATACTTTACGAATCACAAATTAAATTCAGAAACATTTTTGAACACTTTTTTTGAGTGTTACATACAACTGAAATGTAGCACAATGCATATAATACTCTATGGATGACTAATTGAATCTAGAAATATTTTTTAAAGTTTTTTTTGGAGTATTACATAGCACCAAAATGTAACACAAAGCACATAATACTTTATGGACAACTGTTTGAATCCAGAAACATTTTTGAACTTTTTTTGGTGTTATATACTACCGAAATGTAACACAAAGCACGTAATACTCTATGTATGATAATATAGTAATTTTTTTTCATCCTGAAATAAAATATTATGGTCACGTGCAACAGCTATATATTTAGCAACAGACTGCAAATCCCTAAGCCCTGCTTAGAGGCTGTATTCTGCCACTCTCCCTGCTCCTGCAACTGTCCCCAGGCTAAATGCAGAAGATATCTGATACAAACAGCAAAGCACAAGATTAGCCCTTAGAAGGACTGTTAGTACGATGGTTCAGCATCAACACCGGTATCAGCACTAGAGGATTCTGATAAGTTAAATTGTGCACACACAGGCCTGGATACCTGCACTCTCGCTCCAACCACAACTGTCCCTGAGCTGTACAATGGCGTCAGTGAGCTGAGCATGGTGGCGTCTGTCCTTTTACAACCTCAGATGAGGTAATAAGGCCAGCCAATCACAGTAGTGCCCCTACCAAGATGGCTATGCCATTCCAATGACTTGGAGACAATTCCCACATGCTTATTGGTTGTGAAATCGGCAGCAAACATGCAGGGCAGGGATTCGAGTTTCATCTCCAAGCACCAGCCAATGCTCGTGAAGTGCCAATCACATCCGAGAACCCAGATACTCAAATGAGCATGTTCACTCATCCTTAGTGGATTTCCTTTCACTAAGTATGTGACTTTTGAAGATAATTGCTTGCTCCTGAAATTTTTTGGGGCTTCATGCACATGCCAATTCTTAGTTATTTGATCCCATAAATTTAATTTATGCCTATATTTTTCTCACTTCACTTCACCAACTTAGACTATTTAATGCTGATGCTTCACACACAAATCAGTTTACAAAAACATTTAAACACAGGTTGTAATATAATAAAATAGGTAAAAAGCCAAGGGGGTGAATACGTTTGCAAGCCTCTGTTTTTTGGACAGGCTTTCTACAATGATTCTAATATCAATATTGATGCTGCATTTGTGTTTAAAATGGTATATTTTTAATACTCAACTGCCTCTTTCGCTTCAGACAAGATCTAAGCCATTCTTTGATGACCTCAGCCAGCTTTCAAAATAATAAACACTTTCACCTTTTTTTGTTCAGTTCCAGGAGGTAGCAAAAACATGAACTTCAGAACAAAATTATCTTCATATATTTTCCTTTTGGATATCCTCAGCCCTCAACAAACATAATTGTGAGTGAGATGCGCCAAGTTCAATATTTCTTGAAAAAATAAAACTTAACATGAACTTTGTGATAACTAAAAATCTGTTAGGGATTCAGAATGCCACAGCATCTCACTAATGAAAGACAGTTTGAAATGACATTATAGAATAGTTTTAACAACCATGTATCAGACACCTTTCTGCTGTGCTCTTAAAATATGAAGTTATTAATAACTGAGAGATATGTCAACACTTAAATCTTTTCATGTTATTGAGTTCTGGCTTTATGAATTAAATATGGATTTTCTTACACTTGAGATCTTAAAGGAAAATTGCAGTAAAGCTATTTAAAAAGCAACGTAGAGCAGGTGTTGCAAACATGCAGTCCACAATTTCTTGAAGCCTCCACCTAGGGGCTGTAGCTGGTAGATGAGAGGCATATGTTCCCTGGGACTTTCCTCCTGCAGCTATTAAAGGTTACCCAAAAACCTGTTGTTTTACTGGTGGCAGGCCGACAATCTACCTTTTGTACCTGTGAGCCAGCATGGCTGCATCTGCTGAAGTGACATCACATAATGCCTGACACTGCATCTGCCCATAGAAGATCTCTAAATGTGTAGGACAGTCACATAGGAGCTACTTAGGGAAGTAAGGTTGGCTTCAGTGTAATCCTATCTCCATGTGTGAGTATATGTATATGAAATTGTATGTATATGTGGTTCTAAGATATGCATCTATGTGTGTATGTACAGTCATGGCCAAAAGTCTTGGCATCCTTGAATCTCTTCCAGAAAATGAAGTATTCCTCCCAGAAATGTGCAATTACACTTTTTTATACACGTTTATTTCCTTCGTGTCACTGGAACAAAACAAAAACAAAGCAAAAAAGGAAAATTGGACATAATTCCACACTAAACCACAAAAATGGACTGGACAAAATTGTTGAAACCATTCCAAAATTGTGTGTAGACAACTTTATTTCAAGCAAGTGATGCTTGTTCAAACTCACCTGTGGCAAGTAACAGGTCTGGCTAATATAAAAATCACACTTGAAACCAAATAAAAGGGGGAGAAGACTCAATGTTTGTATTGTGTGTCTTTGTGTACGACAATAAGCATGTAGAATGGTAAGAGGAGAAGAGAACTGTCTGATAACTTAAGAAGAATTGTTTAACAATCTCAAGGTTTATCACAGGATAATCTGGATGGTGGATAAGGAGCCCCAATCAGGTTCCAAAGATATTCAAGCTGTCCTGCAAGCTCATGGTGCACCAGTGTCAGAGCAAAATATATATCAACATTATAAAAAAACAAAATTAATCAAGCATATAGTGGAAATGTGGCCGAGAGTGGATTCAATGTCACTCCCCCGACATTAATGCCCAGACATGCGCGCCTTGGACCTATTAGGTTTCCGGCTCTCCGGCGGTTATTAGTAATTGCTGTGTGCGCATGTCACATTGATGTCAATTGGCGGATTTCCGCCTCATGCACGCATGGCTGTGACGGCTGAGGGGGGAGGTGGTGACTTGGTCCTGGGGGCGCGTGCGCCAACAGTCAACTATACTTCCGGTATGGGCACTATTTAAAGCACATGAGATTGGTTAGTAATTAACCCCTTTTGAGAAAGCTAGACCACAAAACACGCGTCAGGGGGCTGCTGGGTGAGCCGGGGGAACCATCCATTTGGACATGGGTAAGCACCTGGGATTTACTACCTGAGTGAGAGTATCTATGGGGTATTGTACCTATATACCTATCTATGTTTCCTGGCTCTATTTGTAGCATGGGATTGTTCTGATAGTTTTTTGTTATTTATTTTACTTCCCACGTGTTTTTGCTCTGGATGTATCTTGTTTCCCCCCTGCATGACCCAGCATACCTACATGTCTCCTCCATATTTCCTCTCTGTAAGTGCCATATAAGTGTTTTATGGTGTAATTTGGTTGCAATATAATAAAATACCTTTTCTAATTATTACTATGATTCATTGGATGCTTATACTCCGTCTTTTTGGTCTTTATCTATCAACATTAGAATGAATTAAAGGCTATGGAAGGAGACCAAGCAAGACCCCACTGCTGACACAAACACATAAAAAGTTAGATTGTAGTTTGCCAAAATGTAAGTGAGAAAGCCAAAATCCTTCTGGGAAAGCATTTTGTGTACAGATGAGACCAAGATAGAGCTTTTAGCAAAGCACATCATTCTACTGTTAACTGAAAATGGAATGAGGTCTAGTAGGAAAAGAACACATTACCTACAGTCAAATATGATGGAGGTTCAAAGATGTTTTGGGGTTGTTTTGCGGCCTCTGGTGTTGGGTGCATTGACTGTGTGAAAGATTTCATGAAATCAGAAGATTATCAAAGGATAATGACTCCAAACATACTACAAAAAGCACCCAGAAATGGATGGAATCAAAGAGCTGGACAGTTCTGAAGTGGCCAGCAATGAGTCTTGATCTAAATCCTTTTGACCACCTGTAGAAGATCTTAAAATTGCAGTTAGCAGACAGTTAGCACCCTTCAAATATTAGAGACCTGGAGCAGTTTGCAAAAGAAGAGTGTTCCAAAATTCTAGTTGAGAGGTGTAAGAAGCTTCTTGATGATTTTGGAAAGTGACTGCAGTTATTTATTCCAGAGGGTGTGCAACCAAAAATTAAGTTGAAGGTGCCAAAAATTTTGTCCAAGACCATTTTGTGGTTTAACCCCTTAACGACCGCTGATACGCCTTTTAACGGCGGCAGTTAAGGGTACTTAAACCACAGCGCCGTTAATTAACAGCGCTGTGGAAAAAGTGAATAGCGCCCCCCAGAGTCAGATTTTCTCTGGGGTCTCGGTTGTGGGGGGTAGCCGAGACCCCAGAGAACATGATTCGGGGGGGGTGGGTTTACCGACCCCCGAGTTGCGATCGCAACAAAAAAATGCGATTTGCCATTTAATTTCTCTGTCCTCCGATGTGATCGCACATCGGAGGACAGAGAAATGGGGTCCCAGATCGACCCCAATACTTACCTATCTCCCCCGGTGATCCTCGTGGCTCCCGATGGGCACTGCCATCTTTTTCTGGGAAAAAAATGGAGGGCGCATGCGCAGTGCTCCCGCTGCCCGGCACCTGGAAGATCTTTGGGGTCCCGGCTGCCGGGGGTAGAACATGATCGGGGTCAGTTTATACCAACCCCTGTTTTGCGATCGCCGGTAATTAACTGTTTACCGGCGACCGCAAAAAAAAAAAGCGATGTCATTCTCTGTCCTCTGATGTGATCGCACATCAGAGGACAGAGAAATAGGGGGATCGGGGACCCTGTTATACTTACTGGTGTTCCTGGGTCCTCCTGCTTCTTCTGCTGGCCGCCGGCTATTTGCTCAGGTAAGAAAATGGCGGGCGCATGCACAGTGCGCCCACCATGATTTGCCGGCCGGCAGAGGAAAATTCTTCCTCTCGTTTTATTTTGGTCACTGTGAGATCCTATCACAGTGATCAAAAAAAAAAAAATTGTAAATAACCCCTCCCTTTATCACCCCCTTAGTAAGGAAAAAATAATAAAATAAAAAAATGTATGTATTTCTATTTCCAATTAGGGTTAGGGTTAGGGGTAGGGTTAGGGGAAGGGTTAGGATATGTGCACACGTAGAATGGTTCTCTGCGGATTTTTCCACAGCAGATTTGATAAATCTGCAGGGCCAAAATGCAGCATTTTTCCTGCAGATTTATCGCGGATGTACCGCAGTTTTTGTGCGGATTCCCCTGCGGTTTTACACCTGCGGTTTTCTATTATGGAGCAGGTGTAAAACCGCTGCAGAATCCGCAGAAAGAAGTGACATGCTGCGGAATGTAAACCGCTGCGTTTCCGCGTGGATTTTTCCACAGCATGGGCACAGCGTTTTATGTTTCCCATAGGTTTACATTGTACTGTAAACTCATGGGAAACTGCTGCGGACCCGCAGCTGCAGAAACGCTGCAGATCCGCAGCAAAATCCGCAACGTGTGCACATAGCCTTAGGGTTAGGGCTAGGGTTAGGGCTTGGGTTAGGGTTAGGGCTAGGGTTAGGGTTAGAGCTAGGATAAGGGTTAGAGCTAGGGTTAGGTCTAGGGTTAGGGTTGGGGCTAAAGTTAGGGTTGGGGCTAGGTTTAGGGCTAAAGTTAGGGTTTGGGCTAAAGTTAGGGTTAGAGTTGGGATTAGGGTTTGGATTAGGGTTGGCATTAGGGTTACATTTGGGATTAGGGTTAGGTTTGGGATTAGGGTTAAGGTTAGGGTTGGGATTAGGGTTAGGGGTGTATTGGGATTATGGTTAGGTTTTGAGGTTAGGGTTGAGATTAGGATTAGGGGTGTGTTGGGTTTAGGGTTTTGATTAAGGTTATGGTTAGCTTTTGGATTAGGGTTAGGGGTGTTTTGGGGGTTAGGGTTGTGATTAGGATTATGGATCGGGTTGGGATTAGGGTTAGGGGTGTGTTGGGGTTAGGGTTGGAGTTAGAATTGGGGGATTTCCACTGTTTAGGTACATCAGGGGGTCTCTAAACGCCACAGCCAATTTTGCACTCAAAAAGTCAAATGGTGCTCCCTCCCTTCTGAGCTCTGCCGTGCGCCCAAACAGTGGTTTACCCCCACATATGGGACATCAGCGTACTCGGGATAAATTGGACAACAACTGTTGTGGTCCAATTTCTCCGGTTACCCCTGTGAAAATAAAAACTTGGGGGCTAAAATATCTTTTTTGTGAAAAAAAAATATTTTTTATTTTAACGACTCTGCATTATAAACTTCTGTGAAGCACTTGGGCATTCAGAGTTCTCACCACACATCTAAATAAGTTCCTTCGGGGGTCTAGTCTCCAAAATGGGGTCACTTGTGGGGGGTTTCTACTGTTTAGGTATATCAGAGGCTCTGCAAATGCAACATAATGCCCGCAGACCATTCTATCAAAGTCTGCATTCCAAAACAGCACTCCTTCCCTTCCGAGCTCAGCCATGCTCCCAAACAGTGGTCCCCCCACACATGGGGTATCAGTGTACTCAGGACAAATTGGACAATAACTTGTGGGGTCCAATTTCTCTTGTTACCCTTGTGAAAATAAAAATTAGGTGGCTAAAAATCTTTTTTGTGGAAAAAGTTTTGTTTTTTTATTTTCACGACTCTGCATTATAAACTTCTGTGAAGCACTTGGGCATTCAAAATTTTCAAAACACATCTAGATAAGTTCCTTGGGGGGTCTAGTTTCCAAAATGGGATCACTTCTGGGGGGTTTCTACTGTTTAGGTACATCGGGGACTCTGCAAACGCAACATAATGCCCGCAGACCATTCTATCAAAGTCTGCATTCCAAAACGGTGCTCCTTCCCTTCCGAGCTCTGCCATGCACCCAAACAGTGGTTTACCCCCCACATATGGGGTATCAGCCTGCTCAGCATAAATTGCACAATAAATTTTGGGGTCCAATTTCTCCTGTTGCCCTTGTGAAAGTAAAACTTTGGGATTTTTGTGGAAAAAATATGTTTTTTTTATTTTCATGGCTCTACATTATAAACTTCTGTGAAGCAGTTGAGGGTTCATAGTGCTCACCACACATCTAAATAAGCTCTCTGGGGGGTCTAGTTTCCAAAATGGGGTCACTTGTGTTTTTTTTTTTCTGTTTATGTACATCAGGAGCTCTGCAAATGCAACATGACGCCCGCAGACCATCCCATCAGAGTCTGCATTCCAAGCGGCGCGCCTTCCCTTCCGAGCCCTGATGGGTGCCCAAACAGTGCCCCCCACATATGGGGAATCAACGTACTCAGGACAAACTGGTCAATAGATTTTGGGGTCCAATGTCTCCTGTTACCCTTGAGAAAATAAAAAATTGCAGGCTAAAAAATCATTTTTGAGGAAAAAAAAATGATTTTTTATTTTCACGGCTCTACGTTATAAATTTCTGTGAAGCACTTGGGAGTTTAAAGTGCTCACCACACATCTAGATAAGTTCCTTAAGGAGTCTAGTTTCCAAAATGGGGTCACATGTGCAGGGTTTCTACTGTTTAGGCACATCAGGGGCTCTTCAAACGCGACATGGTGTCCGATCTCAGTTCCAGCCAATTCTACATTGAAAAAGTAAAATGGCGCTCCTTCTCTTCCAAGCTCTGCGGTGCGCCCAAACAGTGGTTTACACCCCCACACTTTGGGTATCGACATACTCAGGAGAAATTGCACAACAACTTTTGTGGTCTAATTTCTCCTGTTACCCTTGTCAAAATAAAAATTTTGGGGCAAAAAGATCATTTTTGTAGAAAAAATGTGATTTTTTTATTTTCACGGCTCTACGTTATAAACTTCCGTGAAGCACCTGGGGGTTTAAAGTGCTCACCACACATCTAGATAAGTTCCTTAAGGGGTCTAGTTTCCAAAATGGTGTTACTTGTGGGGGGTTTCCACTGTTTAGGCACATCAGGGGCTCTCCAAACGCGACATGGCGTCCGATCTCAATTCCAGCCAATTCTACATTGAAAAAGTAAAATGGCACTCCTTCTCTTCCAAGCTCTGCGGTGCGCCCAAACAGTGGTTTACCCCCACATATGGAGTATCGACATACTCAGGAGAAATTGAACAACAACTTTTGTGGTCTAATTTCTCCTGTTACCCTTGTGAAAATAAGAATTTGTGGGCGAAAAATCATTTTTGTGTAAACAAACGCGATTTTTTATTTTCTCGGCTCTACTTTATAAACTTCTGTGAAGCACTTGGGGGATCAAAGTGATCACCACACATCTAGTTAAGTTCCTTAAGGGGTCTACTTTCCAAAATGGTGTCACTTGTGGAGCGTTTCCACTGTTTAGGCACATCAGGGGCTCTCTAAATATGACATGGCATCCGATCTCAATTCCAGCCAATTCTGCTTTGAAAAAGTCAAACGGAGCTCCTTCTCTTCCAAGCTCTGCGGTGCGCCCAAACAGTGGTTTACCCCCACATATGGGGTATCGGCGTATTCAGGAGAAATTGCACAACAAAATTTATGGTTATATTTCTGTTTTTACACTTGTGAAAAAAAAATGGTTCTGAATTAAAGTGTTTGCAAAAAAAAGTTAAATGTTCATTTTTTCCTTCCACATTGTTTCAGTTCCTGTGAAGCACGTAAAGAGTTAATAAACTTCTTGAATGTGGTTTTGAGCACCTTGAGGGGTGATTTTTTAGAATGGTGTCACACTTGGTTATTTTGTATCATATAGACCCCTCAAAATGACTTAAAATGTGATGTGGTCCCTAAAAAAAAATGGTGTTGTAAAAATGAGAAATTGCTGGTCAACTTTTAACCCTTATAACTCCCTAAAAAAAAAAATTTGTTTCCAAAATTGTGCTGATGTAAAGTAGACATGTGGGAAATGTTATTTATTAACTATTTTGTGTGACATATCTCTCTGATTTAAGGGCATAAAAATACAAAATTTGAAAATTGCAAAATTTTAACATTTTTTGCCATATTTCCTTTTTTTTCATAAATAATCGCAAGTAATATTGAAATTTTTTTACCACTATCATGAAGTACAATATGTCACAAAAAATCAATCTCAGAATCAGCGGGATCCGTTGAAGCGTTCCAGAGTTATAACCTCATAAAATGACAGTGGTCAGAATTGTAAAAATTGTCTCGGTCATTAAGTACCAAATTGGCTCTGTCACTAAGGGGTTAATAAGAAATTATGTTTTTCTTTGTTTTTATGTGATGTTCAACAAAACAAATAAAGGTGTATAACAAAATATGTAATTGCAATAATTTTCTTGGAGAAATACTTCATTTTTCTGAACAGTTTCAAGGGTGCCAACATTTTCAGCCATGACTGTATGGTTGCCGTCACACTAGCAGTATTTGGTCAGTATTTTACATCAGTATTTGTAAGCCAAAACCAGGAGTGGAACAAATAGAGGAAAAGTATAACAGAAACATATGCACCACTTCTGGATTTATCACCCACTCCTGGTTTTGGCTTACAAATACTGATGTAAAATACTGACCAAATACCGCTAGTGTGACGACAGCCTTAGTGTAATGTGATGTGTATGAGTGTAGAGTAGAGGTAGGAGTAATGTGCAATACATATTTTCTGCATAATGGAAACAAACAGAAGCAGAGGGACCTTAATGATTGTTATGGGATCCATCTGGGTTCCATTTTGTGTCTGTTTTAAATTGAGAAAAAATTTTACGTGCAGGACATTTTTTCCTCTGTTTTAAAAATGGACAAATAACAGAATCCAGCCATACCCCATAATAATTAAATGGTGCCCCTCTGCTTCCGTTTCTTCCTGCTATGCAGTAGTTCTATTTAATACGCTGAATGGGGTTGTCCAGGCAGAAAATATTTATGACCTGTCATTGGATCGGTCTTATATATGAGATGAGATGGGGTTTGACATCCAGCACTCCCACTGAAAACAGCTCCGGCAGCCTCTGATTGTATACATCTTGAATGTAGCAGCTGAGTGCAGCTCCATTTATACAGTGTTTCCCAAGTCCGGTCCTCAAGAGCCACAAACAGGTCATGTTTTCAGATTTTCTTTAGTATTGCACAAGTGATAATTGCATCACCTGGACAGGCAAGCATTCAATGACCTGTGCAATACTAAGGAAATCCTCAAAACATGACCTGTTGGTGGCTCTTGAGGACCGGACTTGGGGAACACTGATTTAATATATAGAAACTACTTCCAAATATTTCAAAACAGCTCCTACCCTTTTGAACAGGTGATATGCTGCGATGCCTTGCAAAGGCAGCAACATTTTGGAGATGTACTCAACAGCATCAAAATGATTCATCAACATAATTTGCCTGATGCATGATGCATTATTTTGCCTTTTCAAATGAAGCCTATTGAACCACAACAAGCAAGGTGCAAAAAATTCAATCATTTGTTTTTTCGCAACTTTTTACCACAAGTGCAGTACACTTGGCATGGCAATGTGACACCATTTACTTGTATGACTCAGTGCTATGCAGAGAAAACTTTGGCAACACGATCTCTGTTGCAGCCAAAGTCACTGTGTCGCCGCAGCCTAAGGCCGAATGAAAATTAAAATAGACTTTTCACCATATTTGTCATTTTGAATTGGACACATGATATACTATTAGCTGCAGATAGCAGTGCATCACATAAACACATTATAGATGCACATATATGGTTCCATAAAGTTTATCAGGCTGTGCAGTCACTATAGGCTGGAATTTCGACACACCTTTACTTCAGTGCAAACCTGTTCTTGACGCCAAAGTGTAATATCACATTGATGTGCGTAAGTTACCACTCCACCATGGCAGTGACAAAAGGAAAGGATTTGTGATGCCAGGATGCACTTAGATAACCTTTGATCAATTCAGGAACGGTTCTTCTGCTCTAGTCTCTATCAAGTTCTCTTCTTCATCTCCATTACTTGTGGTTCATCTTCATCACCTAATTTCCAAATTGCCTTGTTTCGGAAAATATACAATACTAAATATTGACATTTGCCTGTACCTTATAATCTCTTGTGTGGTATAATGAAACTGGTGCATCATACCAATACACAGTGGGAACTTGTTCCTCTATGATTATATATTACTAGATGGTGGCCCGATTCTAACACATCGGGCATTCTAGAATATGTATGTAGTTTATTTATGAAGATTACAGAATAATGCAATTTATACACAGGATTCGACTGGCCAGGCTCGACCAATTAGCGAAGCGTGGTTCAAATTCCGCGCCAATTCGTGGCCGGACTGCGCCTGTAGCTGATTGTTCGCGGCCGGCCGGGCATGACCAATCAGTGAAGCCAGGGCTGTCTCCAGGTTTTTGAGGGCCTTGGGCGAAAGAGTCTCAGTGGGCCCCCCTCTTTAACACATACCACGATTCATGATGCACAGATACAGCAGAAAAATATAGCACAGCCCATGTAGTATATAGCACAGCCCACATAGTATATAGCACAGCCCACACAGTATATAGCACAGCCCATGTAGTATATAGCACAGCCCACGCAGTGTATAACACAGCCCACATAGTATATCGCACAGCCCACGTAGTATATAACAGAGCCCATGCAGTGTATAACAGCCCACATAGTATATAGCACAGCCCACACAGTGTAAAACACAACCCACGCAGTATATAGCACAGCCCACGTAGTATATAGCACAGCCCACATAGTATATAACACAGCCATGTAGTATATAGCACAGCTCACGCAGTATATAACACAGCCACCTAGTATATAACACAGCCATGTAATATATTGCAAAGCCCACGTAGTAAATAGCACAGAGACGCAGTATATAACACAGCCAATGTAGTATATAGTACAGCCCACATAGTATATAACACAGCCCACGTAGTATATAGCAATATGGGCACCATATCCCTGTTTAAAAAAATAATTAAAATAAAAAATAGTTATATACTCATCTTCCGGCGCCCCTGGATGCAGGTGAGACGTTAAGCAATGCTCCTTGCAATGCTCCGATCCCAAGAATGCATTGCGGTCTCGCGAGATGATGACGTAGCGGTCTCGCAAGACCGCTACGTCATCATCTCGCGAGACCGCAATGCATGGCCCGGAGCGTTGCGAGGAGCGGGAAAGGCGTCGGAAGGTGAGTATATAATGATTTTTTATTTTTTTATTATTTTTAACATTAGATCTTTTTGCTAATGATACTGCATAGGCAGCATCAATAGTAAAAAGTTGGTCACACAGGGTTAATAGCAGCGTTAATGGACTGCGTTACACCACGGCATAACGCAGTGTAACGCAGCCATTAACCCTGTGTGAGAGCTGACTGGAGGGGGCACTGACAGAGAGTAGGAAGGGGCAAATTCGCGTCCGGACTGTGCCTGGCGGCCGCGACCAAACAGCGATGCGGGATTTCCGTGACAGACAAACAGACAGACAGACGGAAGTGCCCCTTAGACGATTATATATATAGATTCTGATATTGTATATCTTCCAGTATAATCCGCATATCTGTTTGATTTTTTTGTCTGCTTCCCGGCTAAATGGGCTTTCCCTGTTTGATATAGTGCACCCACCATATGATATATCAGACGTGGTTACTATTAAATCCTTCCTGCACCCTATATCTTTAAAACAGGGCCATGTAGGGTGAGGGAAGGATAGCTGCTGACTAGTGGGGGCGCCACTGGGCAGGTCTAGGGTGTCAACCTCTGCAGACAGGTAGGGACAAATCAGTAGCATATTAAAGTGATCTCCCCCTCCAATACAGACACAAATTTAGGCTTGGAGTAATGATAATAATTTTTTATGTATATTGAAAAATGCACATGATAATTGTTTTTTTAACATTTAGGCTATGTTCGCATGTTGCGAATTTGCTTGCAGAAATTTCTGCAAGGTTTCTGCATCTCTTGGCAGAAAGATACGCAGCTGAAAATACAAGTGTTTTTTATGCTTTTTTCATGCATTTTTGCATGCGTTTTTTCATGCGTTTTTCTAAATCCATAGAGCTAAATAAAGATACAGTATACTATTAAAAAAAAGAATTATGATGTCATTTCCTTGTTCAAAACCTCTTCAGCCATATACCCTCATTAATATTAAATAAAGACACACACACAATCACCAGCCTATGTAGGAGCATTAACATAATTAACCTACATATTCTGTAACAAAACAGCAACTGTCAGAAATCGGTGTGAAATGCAACATCTGTTTATTTTTCAAAATTAAAAAAAAAATTGCGTGGTCTCCCACATAATTTTCAGAACCAGAAGAGGGAAAGCTGATAGCCAAAGGTCTCCAGGCTTTTGATATCAGCTAACAGCTGTTTGCTTAGCCTTTACTGGCTAGTTTACAGGGGAACCCCAGAAAAAAATTGACATGGGCGCCCCTATAAAATTGATATTAATATAACCTCAAATCTGGAGATAATGATCGACAGATTAAAAAGAGTTCCAGTTAGTATAAAATACAACTTGTATTAATGTAAATTAAAAGATCATACTACAATAAAAGAATGTCTCACTGTGAGAGACGCCAGTCCAATTATAATGAATTATAAATGCACAAATGCAAACTCTGAAATATACATCATTTCCCACTACAGTCTATAGCAGCATATATGGTCATAACAACTCCCTGAATACAAAAATAAAGTAAATGAAACTTCTAGTGAAAGGAGATAGAAAAATAATAGACCAGATTTACAAAATCTTTATATGGGTGTATTACCTGAGAGTAAATGTGGCGTCTCCCCACCCCAACGCACGGTTCACCACTGGCTTCTTCCATGGGTGTGGCTAGGTAAGGGCGGTGTAAGTTTTATATGTGTTCGCGGTCAATGAATGAGGAGGCATGATGACTCATATGGTACGTATGGCGCATGACTGTTCTGTCAAGTCCTGGATTTGATATTACTTCCTGGACAGCGCCACAAGCGTGGAATGCAAGCGGGCATCCAATAGCGCTTCCAGAAGTAGAGCGGAGATCGGAAAGAGCTGTATACGCACTGCCAGATTTGAGGTTATATTTTGATAAAAGCTCCAGCTCCATATGTATTTTTGGTTTTGCTAATATCCTGATATTAACAGCCTGGGAAGGGGCCATGGATATTGCCCCAATTCTGGCACTTAGACTTGCTATTCATATTTGTGGGGTTGATGTCACCTTTGTATTGCCAGGTGATATCAAGCCAACAGGTTAGTAATGGATAGGTGTCTATAAGACATCAATCCATTACTAACCCCATAGTGATATTGTATAAAAACACAGACACCCAAAATGAAGTCCTTTATTTGAAATAATCACCCAGACTCCTTTATTGACTCTAAATTTACCATACTTACTTAATTACTAATCCCTGATGCCATCATCTCCTGCAAACAATCAAAAAATAATAAACTAACATATACTATCCTGTCCACCATAGTACGTAGTCCGCAGTCCTCCTTAGTCTCACGGTGATCTCACATGTAGAACAGTCACATTGGGAGATGTGACTGCTCTACCTGGCTGTCGGCGATACAATGACAGGAGGTATTCATTCCCACAGTGTATCAATGAGCTGCCATAAGAGTTCACCAGAATTCATCAGCTGTGGTGCTCTCACTTGCAGCACTACCGTTGTGTGAGAACTTTCCCATGCAGCGGTGTCGTAAGTGAGAGCACTGGAGCTGATAAGCTGATGAACTCCGGTTAACTCTCACAGTGGCTCAGTGATACACTGTGGGAGCAATTACCTCCTGTTGGTGTATTGCCGGTGAGATCAGTTGAGATCGACGTTGGACACTCAATATTAAATGGACTACGGCGGAAAGGTGAGAATATGTTGGTTTATTATTTTTTATTGTTTGCAGGAAACATGGGCATCAGGGATTAGGCATTTGGTTAGCATTTTGTATGTGAATATGTATGTAATTATGTAAATGTGTTGATTTTTTTTACAATTGAACACAGGATGATGAGACTATTCTCCCATCATCGGCTCATGTTGTCTCTGTTATATGTAACAAAAGACGTAGCCAGATGGGAGTAGCAGTCCCATCAGATGATGCCTAAGTACAATCACTATGGGCTGTTCGTCGCATTGGTATACACACACAGACACACACAGACAGACACACACATATTTTCCACACACATGTATTCTCCGCCCACACAATCTACCTCCTTCTGACATTATTTCCGTTCGACAATTCGCAGCATTTTTGGCATCAAATCTGCAGCAAAATTGCAACAAATATGGAACCCTTTTTACACCAGCGTTTTTGCTGCAGATTTGACTGACTCAATAATAATAATAATAATAATAATAATAATAATAATAATTTTTATTTATATAGTGCCAACATATTCCGCATATTCCACTCAATAGAAGTTAATGAGTCAAAAACGCAGCAGAAACGCAAAAAGAATTGACATGCTGCAGAAAATATATTGCTGCAAATACGGATGGAAATTTGCTGATCATGTGCACAGCACTTTAGGATTGTCATTGAATTACCATGCTTTAGTATTCCATTGCACTTTTGGACCATTAACAAGAGTAAAAAAAACACATCAAAAATACATCATGTGCACATAGCCTAAAATTAAAGGTTATGTTTTATATAAATTATTTGCAAGATTGGGTCCTTTATTTGGTGATTCAAAAAAATGAGCTATTTGATATACGGTGATTTTTGGTATTGTCCCTTGTTCCAGATTATTAACATAAGTCACCGGAAGACTTTGCATACACTCTGACTCCACCCTGTTAAGGGGGCAGGTGTACATTTAATGAGCTAATTTGGTTTTCATAAGCAGTTTTCTTCTAGAAGTTTCCTTATCTGAAGAAAAAAACAGACAACATCTTTAGAACATGGGAATTTGAACACTAGGTAGTGAAAAAAGACCCAAAGCCTCGAGCACCAAAGGCAACCAACTCCATTATATACTTAGAAAAAAGTAGAACACAGGAGTAAATAGGTAAAAAAGTAATAACATTTATTTCATCTACAAAAGTATTCAATATAAAGTGCATACAATTTCATACAGAAAGATTAAGGTGCATAAGGATAGTTGAGAAAAGGGCGGACATCCCCCAGTGTATATAGCCCAATAGGCAAATGCAAATAGTGGCAGTGAGCTGCTATCTATAATGTCAATGATGGCAGAGTGCCTATCAAGTGTGAATGACACCACAGGAGGTCAAAAGGGACAAGCAGCGCTTACCAGTCAACAGGGCTATAAAACACCAGGAAGGATCCCAAAGAACGGACCCCCAAAGGAAACTAAGAGGACAAAGTAAAAAATGAATGAATAAACATGCAAAAACATTAAAAACAATAATAAAAACAAGGGATCCACAGATTTAAAGGGATGCCCACATAAAGGGGGGAATGGGCGGATACTATGGGCTAAATCAATCTAAAGGAGAACCAAGCCAATAAGGAGCCAGAATTTCCTCACAAAAATGAGGAAAAACTCAATGACTCATTTAAGCCATGAGGAATCATAGTGTTAAGTCGCACAATCCAACTCGCCTCCCGTTGTGCTAATGCTTTTTTATAATTGCCACCCCTCACACCTAAGCGTATAGTGTTGACCCCTCTGACACGGAAAGACCCCGCATCACAATTGTGAAAAAGTTTAAAGTGGTGCAGGATTGTTTTCAAATCAGAGGGATCAACTGCAGTACTTGCTGCACGAATGTCCTTGACATGTTCCCGCACACGCACTCGGAGCTCCCTCGAAGTTAATCCAATATATATTAGGGAGCATCCACACGTGGCAAAATAGATGACATTTGTGGTGCCGCACAAAATATAATGTCTAATGTCGAATGTCCTCGACCCATTAGATGACTCAAAAGTAGAGGCCTGTAGGACATTCGCACAGGCCAAGCAGTGCCCACATGGAAAACATCCCAGGACAGGACCTCTGGTGCTAAATGGGTTTGTGGCAGGAGGGGTGTAGTGGCTCTGAACAAGCAAATTACCCAGATTTGGAGACCTTCTGGCAGTCAAAGATGGGAAGTCACCCAGGGCCGGACCCAGGGCGGGATCCGTCATGAGTACTGGCCAATGTTTGGCCAAAATGTCTCTGACATTAGACCACTCATGGTTAAATGTTGTGATAAATCTAATTTTGTCACACGAGGCCCCTCGTTTAGTCCTATTGTTAGCATATAAGAGATCTTTGCGTGGTGTCCTGTTATGATCCCAGTGGTAGAGGATCTCTGGTATTCCGACAAGGAAAACAAAAACATAGGATCAGCTCTAGGGAGGTGGAAACTGGGCTAACCGCATAACTGATCCTAGCACAACAACTAGAAGTAGCCGGTGAACGTGCCTACGTTGATTCTAGACGTCTCGAGCCAGCCGGAGAACTGACTACCCCTAGAGGGAAAATAAGACCTCACTTGCCTCCAGAGAAATTGAACCCCAAAGATATAGAAAGCCCCCAACAAATAATAACGGTGAGGCAAGAAGAAAACACAAACGTAGAGATGAACTAGATTCAGCAAAGTGAGGCCCACTAGTCTAGATAGGCAGAAAATTGAAAGTGAACTATGCGGTCAGCAGAAAACCCTGCAAAAACATCCACGCTGAATATTTCAAGAACCCCCACACCGACTGACGGTGCGGAGGGAGAATATCAGCACCCTAGAGCTTCCAGCGAGCAGAAAATCACATATTAAGCAAGCTGGACAAAAACACTGAAAATGCAAATGATCCAAAGTATTCAAAACGGACTTAGCTTTTCTTGCATGAGACAAATGGAAAGGAATCAGGAGGAGACCATATAGGACTGGATACAACGATGCCAGGCAAGAGACTGAGTCCAGAGGAGACCTAAATAGGGAACACCCGCTGCTTAATGACCTAGCTGGAGCCCAGGCCTGCAACAAGACATGCCTAACACAGTACCGTTAATGACCACCAGAGGGATCCCAGAAACACAGTTCACAACAGTACCCCCCCCTTGAGGAGGGGTCACCGAACCCTCACCAAGACCCCCAGGGCGATCAGGATGAGCAGCGTGAAAGGCACGAACCAAATCAGCCGCATGAACATCAGAAGCGACAACCCAGGAATTATCCTCCTGACCATAGCCTTTCCACTTAACTAAATACTGAAGTCTCCGTCTAGAGATACGAGAATCCAAAATCTTCTCCACCACGTACTCCAACTCACCCTCAACCAAAACTGGGGCAGGAGGCTCAACAGGAGGAACCATAGGCACCACGTACCGCCGCAACAAGGACCTATGGAACACATTATGAATAGCAAATGACGCTGGAAGGTCCAAGCGAAAAGACACCGGGTTAAGGATTTCCAAAATCTTATAAGGACCGATAAAGCGAGGCTTGAACTTAGGAGAGGAGACCTTCAAAGGAACTTGTCGAGAAGACAACCAAACCAAATCCCCAACACGAAGTCGGGGACCCACACCGCGGCGGCGGTTGGCAAAACGCTGGGCCTTCTCCTGTGACAATTTCAAATTGTCCACCACATGGTTCCAAATACACTGCAACCTATCCACCACAGAATCAACCCCAGGACAGTCAGAAGGTTCAACCTGGCCCGAGGAGAAACGAGGATGAAAACCAGAGTTGCAGAAAAATGGTGAAACCAAAGTGGCAGAACTAGCCCGATTATTAAGGGCAAACTCGGCCAGTGGCAAAAAGGTAACCCAGTCGTCCTGATCAGCAGAAACAAAACATCTTAAATAAGTCTCCAACGTCTGATTAGTTCGCTCGGTCTGGCCATTAGTCTGAGGATGAAAAGCCGACGAAAACGACAAATCAATACCCATCTTAGCACAAAAGGATCACCAGAACCTGGACACAAACTGGGATCCTCTGTCAGAAACAATATTCTCAGGGATGCCGTGCAAACGAACCACATTCTGAAAGAACAAAGGAACCAAATCAGAGGAGGAAGGCAACTTAGGCAAGGGCACCAAATGGACCATTTTAGAAAAACGATCGCACACCACCCAGATAACAGACATCTTCCGAGATACTGGAAGATCCGAAATGAAATCCATGGAAATGTGTGTCCAAGGCCTCTTCGGGATAGGCAAGGGCAAAAGCAACCCGCTGGCTCGAGAACAGCAAGGCTTAGCCCGAGCACAAATCCCACAGGACTGCACAAAAGAACGCACATCCCGCGACAAGGAAGGCCACCAAAAGGACCTAGCCACCAAATCTCTGGTACCAAAAATCCCAGGATGCCCCGCCAACACCGAAGAATGAACCTCAGAAATAACTCTGCTGGTCCATCTGTCAGGGACAAACAGTCTCTCTGGTGGGCAACGATCAGGCCTATCAGCCTGAAATTTCTGCAGCACTCATCGCAAATCTGGGGAAATGGCAGACAAAATCACTCCCTCTCTGAGAATACCAACCGGCTCCGTGACTCCAGGAGAGTCAGGCACAAAACTCCTAGAAAGTGCATCAGCCTTCACGTTCTTCGAACCAGGCAGGTACGAGACCACAAAGTCAAAACGGGAGAAAAACAACGACCAACGAGCCTGTCTAGGATTCAGGCGCTTGGCAGACTCGAGATAAATCAGATTTTTATGATCAGTCAAGACCACCACACGATGTTTAGCTCCCTCAAGCCAATGTCGCCACTCCTCAAATGCCCACTTCATAGCCAACAACTCCCGATTACCAACATCATAGTTCCGCTCAGCAGGCGAAAATTTTCTTGAAAAGAAGGCGCATGGCTTCATCACGGAGCCATCAGAACTTTTTTGCGACAAAACGGCCCCTGCACCAATCTCAGAAGCATCAACTTCAACCTGGAAGGGAAGAGAGACATCCGGCTGGCACAAGACTGGCGCTGAAGTAAACCGACGCTTCAGCTCCCGAAAGGCCTCCACGGCTGCAGGAGACCAATTAGCAACATCAGAACCCCTCTTGGTCATATCCGTCAAAGGTTTAACCACGCTAGAAAAATTAGTGATAAAACGACGGTAAAAATTAGCAAAGCCTAAGAACTTCTGCAGGCTCTTAACAGACGTGGGCTGAGTCCAGTCATGAATGGCACGGACCTTAACTGGGTCCATCTCCACAGTAGAAGGGGAAAAAATAAAACCCAAAAAAGAAACCTTCTGTACCCCAAAGATACATTTTGAACCCTTCACAAATAAAGCATTCTCACGCAGAACCTGAAACACCATCCTGACCTGGTTTACATGGGACTCCCAATCATCAGAAAAAAACAAAATATCATCCAGATAAATAGTCATAAATTTATCCAGATATTTCCGGAAGATGTCATGCATGAAGGACTGAAACACAGAAGGAGCATTAGAGAGTCCAAAAGGCATCACCAGGTACTCAAAATGACCCTCGGGCGTATTAAATGCTGTTTTCCATTCATCTCCCTGCTTTATGCGCACAAGGTTATACGCACCGCGAAGATCTATCTTGGTGAACCAACTGGCACCCTTAATCCGAGCAAACAAATCAGACAACAATGGCAAAGGATACTGAAATTTCACCGTGATTTTATTCAGAAGACGATAATCTATACAAGGTCTCAAAGACCTGTCTTTCTTGCCCACAAAAAAGAATCCTGCACCAAGAGGAGAAGAGGATGGGCGAATATGTCCCTTCTCCAAAGACTCCTTTATATAACTCCGCATCGCGGCATGCTCTGGCACAGATAAATTAAAGAGTCGTCCCTTAGGAAATTTACTACCAGGAATCAAATCTATAGCACAATCACAGTCCCTATGAGGAGGAAGGGCACTGGACCTGGGCTCACCAAATACATCCTGATAGTCTGACAAAAACTCAGGGATCTCAGAAGGAGCAGAATAAGCAATAAAGACCAATGGAGAATCGCCATGAATCCCCTGACAACCCCAACTTGACACAAATAACAAATAATAACAGTGAGGCAAGAAAAAAACACAAACGTAGAGATGAACTAGATTCAGCAAAGTGAGGCCCACTAGTCTAGATAGGCAGAAAATAGAAAGTGAACTATGCGGTCAGCAGAAAACCCTGCAAAAACATCCACGCTGAATATTTCAAGAACCCCCACACCGACTGACGGTGCGGAGGGAGAATATCAGCACCCTAGAGCTTCCAGCGAGCAGAAAATCACATATTAAGCAAGCTGGACAAAAACACTGAAAATGCAAATGATCCAAAGTATTCAAAACGGACTTAGCTTTTCTTGCATGAGACAAATGGAAAGGAATCAGGAGGAGACCATATAGGACTGGATACAACGATGCCAGGCAAGAGACTGAGTCCAGAGGAGACCTAAATAGGGAACACCCACTGCTAAATGACACAGCTGGAGCCCAGGCCTGCAACAAGACATGCCTAACACAGTACCGTTAATGACCACCAGAGGGAGCCCAGAAACACAGTTCACAACAGTGTCCTCCTGGCCCTGTCAAAGCCGTTCCTAATACTTCTACGGCTGTACCCACGTGCCTCGAAGCGTGCTCTGAGATCGGCGGATTGGGTAAAAAACTTTTCCTCAGTGGAGCAAATCCGCCTGACTCTCCGAAATTGACCAATCGGGACGGCCCTCACCATGGCTGGATTGTGGGCAGAATCAGCACGAAATAAGGCATTAACTGCTGTTGGCTTTCTGAAAACATCAGTCTGGACTCGACGGGTATGATTGATCTCCAGCCTGACGTCCAGAAAGTCAACATAAGAGGAATCATATTGATATGTTAGCCGGATGTTAAAGGGGTTATCGTTAAGCTGCTTCATAAATATCTCGAGCTCCTGCGCTGTCCCTCCCCACATAAACAGAATATCATCTATGTATCTTAACCAGCACAGCACATGGTCGGCGGCCTGTGCCCCTGCGTCGCCAAAAACAGATCTCTCCCAGTAACCCAGAAAGAGATTAGCGTACGAGGGCACACAGGCCGCACCCATGGCTGTGCCGCATTTCTGTAGATAGTATATATTTTTGAATACAAAGAAATTGTGGGTTAGGACAAAGCGCAGAAGCTCCAGAATAAAATCACATAGAGGGCCTCCCAGATCGGAAGCCCCCAAAAAGGAGCAAACCGCTTCCAAGCCATGATCGTGGTCTATACACGTGTACAGAGTCTGAATGTCTGCAGTCACCAAGAGGACACCCTGGTCCACAAAGATGCCGTCGACACACGCAAGGACGTCCTTCGTGTCTTTCACATAAGAGGGTAAAGTTTCGTCCAATGGCTTATGGTAAAAATCAATGAACCTACATATCGGATCACAAAGGCCGTCAATGCCTAAATATATTGAATACTTTTGTAGATGAAATACACGTTATTAGTTTTTTACCTATTTACTCCTGTGTTCTCCTTTTTTCTAAGTTTCCTTATCTGCATCATCTCATTTTAACAGTTTAACATGTCATTAACCCAATAGTATCCTGAGCATATTAGTGCAAACATGAGTCTCCGTTACCTAGCAGTATAGGATAGCTGCATTCTGGTACATTAAGTGCATTAACATTTACACAATACAGGAGAGGGCGATATAAGGCCTTTGTGCTAAAAGATATAATTAAACATTCTATTGTACCCTGCTTTGGGCTTCTACAATAATTAAACACTTTTTTTAAAATTTGCCTCACTAATAAGTTATTTTTTGTTAACTCCAAGTGGTTGTCATTAGATAGTTTTCACTGGAGGTGTATATGTCTTCCCTCTACAGTGTATTACTGTGTTGGGATATAATGACAGACAACCTGCTCTCACTGCAGAGCAATTACAAGTTGCTGTGATCACAAAAGATAGAAGTGTCATAACTGACACCTTTGAACTTTCATCTCCTGGCAGTCCCTGTGGGGAGAGGGGCAACAAAGCATAGGTGACAGTAATTTGAGAGCATAAGAGCTGATAGAAGGCTTTGTAATTTGACACAGCAAAACTTAGATGTGCTACCACTCTCTTCACATAGACTGCCATGAGACAAAAGCTCAAAGATGTCAATATAATCACACTCAGGTTTGCTCTCAGCAACCTGTTACATTCTGCAGTGTGATCAGAGCTTGCCATCACTACATCTAACACAAGAAACAGTGTGTTCAGAGCTATTTTAGGGCTTGTTAAGCTTTCTGTGTACATTGTGTAGTGGGTGTAAGGTTATGCAGAGATCATATTTGAGAATTTATGAATATGTAAGGAGTTCTACATGACAGCAGGATTACTAGCTCTCTAGAGATAATCTCTTACTGATAAAACAGCAAGAAGCCCAGTAAGTAACACATTCCTGAAATTAGGGTCTTTATCTCTACATTATGCTGCTCTCAAATTAGGTAGTGAATATCTGGTAATTAGGAACCCCCCCCCCTCCCACACACACACACACAAAAAGCTACCTATATGTGCATGTAGCTCTTTTATAGACAAGTCCAGCAAAACTTTTAATGTAAGAGGGACTAGCCATGTACTGAGAAATCAGCATGTGAATTGATATACAAATGAGGCTGATGATATGAAAACTCTGTCACTACAGCTCTATTCCACACTCAATGCCACCTTCTCCTGCTTGTCTCCAGCCTCTATGTTGTGTGGTTTCAAGCTATGTAGTTGTCAGTCAAGCAGAAGAAGGTGGTGCTGGATGGTAAAGAGCTGGAGTGACAGAGACTTCAAATTTATGTAAGGAGATGGGCAAGTAAGAGTACATATGCAGTTTGTGCTAGCACCACCATCTGCTGGTCAAAGATAATATGGGAAGGGAAAGCAGGGAGAAATGGATTAGCATTAATGGAAGATTAAAGTGCATTTTCCCTGGGGAAAGATTGGAGGTGATACCAGGTCAGGTGATAGCTGTGTCACAGTTAATAATTATAAAGGACAATGAGGACAGTGAAAGGGAAGAGTCGGCACCTGAACCTGTTGCAGTACAGACATGTGTAGCAGCGAGATTGGCTTATAGTCACCGTTACGAGTGACCAGGTCCGAGTGGAAAACTAAGTGACATAACCTGAGAGAAGAATTAAGTGAACAGATTTAAGAGAAGGTTCAATTGACCAGATCCGAGAAAAGAATCGAGTGACCAGACATGAGAGAAGAACCAAGGGACCAAGACCGTAGTTGAGACAACGGAGCAAGAAGCGAGAAAGTTGGACCAGAGCCACGAGAAGTGAGTGAACCATGTTAGAGATGCTGTAGTGTGGTACACAGGGGACCAGAGCCATGCTTTATGTGACAGAGACGGCCAGTGCAACATGCATGTGCTAGAAGCAACTCACCAAGAAGGGACACATCCGCATACAACGCATGTCTTTGCATACCCAATGTTAATAGATAGGTACGCAGGGAAAGGCAGGATGCATACAGAAGAAGACGGAGTGTAGGCGGAGCTCCAGGGAGGAAGAAGGGAGAAAGTACACAGCCATCCGCAGCCCTCATGAACGCAAATGTGAAACCAGCCTTAGTGTGATTTCTGTGGGGAAGATTTTGCTGTCACTTTGATGATAATAAACGCACTGGGTGACACCACTGGGGGAGATGGGAGCTGGGTGTCATTGCTCGGGAGTGAGATCGGGCTCCGGAAATTAATGTGGCTCTCATGGAAAGAAAGGTTTGGGACTACTGCCCCATAACTAAGCCATGAGTAGTATGCAGAACAATTGTAACTTTAGGACACATTAGATTTCAGTGGGCAGCAGAACACACAGTTTTTGCCATTATAAATAATCACACATCTCCAATGTTTTACAGTTTTCACATCTACACCAGGGGCTGGTATATTGAATAACGAGCAGTAGAGCTCTTTAGCATATGCAGTGTTATCAGTGAAGAGGTTTGACACTGACATTGTGCTAAAAACTTCAGTAACTGATGGTTAATAAGTCCAATTACCGAGATTGATGGCTTGGTCTTTGACTTAGAGAAATAAAAAGGTTTTGAAAATAATTAAATGAACAGTAAATTTCATGATTACTGAATGCTAGAACACATAACATTTCACCAGATTTTTTTGTGAAATGTGTAGAGTTTTTTTTACATTTGAAATGTTTGCAAACATGAAATTAAGACATCTGCGCTAATTGCCTAATAACTGTTTTTATTTCAAACTATTTTCTGATTATATTACAAACAATTAAATGGTGCTTTTTCTTTAGGTAATAGAAGAATCGTTAGGAAAGTTGGCTCTGGGCATCATGGTGGGATATTATCTCTTTCTTCCTCAACCAGTGTGGAAATTGCGGATCAGCAAAGCCATGCTGCAGTGGAAGAGGGAAATGTAAAAAAAAATGGGCCATGTTCCTGCCTTGGCAAGTACTGGGTGTGAACATTGCACAACACATGTGTGAGCTGATTTCTGTAAAACAGCTCCAGACAAGCAGCGGAACCTTTAGGTCGTGTTCAGACATTGAATATTTGGTGTTTTTTTTACCTTAATATTTGTAAAGCAAAATCAGGAGTAGAGTAATCAGAGATAAAGTATAATAAAAACACATCACCACTTCTGTATTTCTCACCCACTTCTGGTTTTGGCTTACAAATAGTTACGTAAAAAACTCACCAAGTACTCAACGTGTGAACATGCCTTAAGGTGTCTTGCAACATAAAAATGGACAAAAGCCAAGCCAGAGTCTCATCTGCAGTCAGCCTTGGCATTGTCTTGGTATTTATCCCTTATCATATTGCAATGCTTGTTAAAAGGTTAGACACTAGCTTACAGGATAGCTACAGTTGTGCTCAGAAGTTTACATACCTCAGCAGGATTTTTGCTTTCTTGGCCTTTTTTCAGAGAATATTTAATGATAACACCAAAACTTTTTCTCCACTCATGGTTAGTGGTTGGGTGAAGTCATTTATTGTCAAACTTCTGTGTTTTCTCTTTTTAAATCATTATGACAATCCAAAATATCCAAATGACCCTTATCAAAAGTTCATATACCCCATTTCTTAGTACCGTGTATTTCCCCCTCTGACATCAATGACAGCTTGATGATTTTTTGTGGTAGTTGTGGATAAGGGTTCTTTATTTTCTCGGATGGTAAAGCTACCCACTCTTTTTGGCAAAGAGCCTCCAGTTCCTGTAAATTCCTGGGGTGTCAAGCATGAACTGTGCACTTGAGATCTCCCCAGAATGGCTCAATGATATTGAGGTCAGGAGACTGAGATGACCACTCCAAAACCTTCACTTTGTTCTGCTGTAGCCAATAACAGGTCGACTTGGCCTTGAGTTTTGGATTGTGGTCATGTTGGAACGTCCAAGTACGTCCCATGCACAGCTTCTGGGCTGATGAGTGCAAATTTGCCTCCACTATTTGCTGATAACATGCTGCATTCATATTTCCTTCAACTTTGACCAAGTTTCCTGTGCCTTTGTAGCTCACACATCCCCAAACATCAGCGATCCACCTTTGTGTTTTACAGTAGGAATGGTGTTCCTTTCATCATATGCCTCATTGACTTCTCTCCAAATATAACGTTAATTGATGTGGCCAAAAAGTTAAATTTTAGTCTCATTACTCCAAATTACCTTGTCCCAGAAGTTTTGAGGCTTGTCTCTGTGCTGGTTTGCATATTGTAGGCAAGAAACTTTGTGGTATTTGCGCAGTAATAGCTTTCTTCTGGTGACTCGAACATGCAGCCCGTTTTTCTTCAAGTGCCTCCTTATTGTGCATCTTGAAATAGCCACACCGCTAGTTTTCAGAGAGTCTTGTATTTCAGATGATGTTATTTGTGGGTTTTTCTTTGCATCCCGAACAATTTTCCTGGCAGTTTTTGTTGGTCTACCTGGCTGTGGTTTTGATTTTATAGAGCCCCTGATTTTCCATTTGTTTATCACAGTTTGAACTCTGCTGACTGGCATTATCAATTACTTGGATAACTTTTTGTATCTCTTTCCTGTTTTACATAGTTCAACTACTTTTTCCCATAGATCCGCTGACAATTCTTTTGCTTTCCCAATGACTCACAATCTAGAAACATCAGTGGCTGGATGAAAGATGCAAGAGTCTGTCTGGATCCCAGAAACTCACTCAGCTTTTACAGGTCATAGGTGAGGATGTTAAGTTTTGTAGCCATCCAAACCCATTTGTGTCAATGTCTGTGCATGTTATCAGGCTAAAATCACCAGGGTATGTGAACTTTTCGATAGGGTCATTTGGAGGTTTTGGGTTGTCATTATGATTTCAAAAGAGAGAACACAATAGTTTGACAATAAGTGGCTTCACACAACCACTAACCATGAGTGGAGAAAAAGTTTTTTGTGATATCATTCATATTCTCTGAAAAAAAGGCCTAGAAAGCAAAAATTCTGCCTTGGTATGTAACCTTTGGAGCACAACTGTTAAGTCACCACTCCTCGGTGGTGTTAGCCAAATAGTTTATTCTGCACTGCAGAAGAGTTAATGCATTTGTCACTACGTGTACTGTGTCATTCAGTTCATCAGTTATATTGCATTTTAGAAAAATAATGCTTGTTTAACGACAGAGGCTAAAGAGTCATATATGAGCCCTGGATGGCCACATGGAACCAAAGTTCTCATTTTTTTTCATTTGGTACTGCCATATTGTTAGCCTATGCATTGCATGCAAAGCATGCCTTGCACCAAAGTAACACACACCCCAATAAGCCTTGGAAGAGACGTAGAGGTGGGCCTCATGAAACAATTTTCCCATTATTAGGAAGTGGGTCTCCCATAGTGTTTGTCTATGCAGTGAATGCAAGGTCTGCAAAAAATTAGGAGGCGCTCCAATGCCCCGTGAAAGAGATGTGGAGGAGGACCTAATAAAAAAATGTTCCTATTATAAAGGAGTGGGTCTGTCTTTCTGGTATTTCCTGAAGAAGAAGTCATAATGACTTTGAAACGCATAGAATAAACCACCATCATCCTTTAACCATATTTTGTATTCTGAATTGCCTGACGGCGCAGATATAATCCATTATCTTCCTTGATAATAGTTGTAATTAGGTCGCTAGCCGACTCATGGATCTGCGGCAGCTGACATACAAGCCTTGTTTCTACACCAACAGGTGAGCAGTTTTTGATCAAAATTGCACAGTGTATATCGTGAAGTAAGACCCTATTTGTGCTCCTAGTTTTAGTACAGTTTGCCCTGCACCAAAGTAACACGCACGCCAATAAGCCTTGGAAGAGAAGCATAGGTGGACCTCATGAAAACAATGTTCCCATTATTAGGAAGTATGTCTCCCATAGTGTTTGCCTGTGCAGTGAATGCAAGGCCTGCAAAAACTTAGGAGGCACTCCATTGCCCCATGAAAGCGATGTGGAGGGGGGCCTAATAAAAAAATGTTCCTATTATAAAGGAGCGGGTCTCCTATACTTGTAATGCCCATACCCTGAGGGATACACATTTTTTAAAATTTAATTAGTTACGGCCATCATAAACACCCTTGTAAAAAAAAAGTAACTGTTGCATCACAGAATACGTTCACCCTCATGTTCTAGTGGTGGTGTCTGAAGAGATGTGGATGATGTTTTCCTATCAATCTATTCCCAATTTAAAGGAGGGGGTCTCCTATATTTTGAATGCCCTTACACTAAGTGTATGGGCTGACAAACATTTCCCCCTGGGGGTACACATTTTTTTAAATTATTTACAGGCATCATAACACTCTTGCCAAAAAATAGAGTGACTGTTGCATCATGGAATACGTTCACCCTCGTGTTCTACTGGTGGTGTCTGAAGAGACATGGAGGATGTTTTCCTAAGAATCTATTCCCAATTTAAAGGAGCGGGTCTCCTATATTTGGAATGCCCATAAACTAAGTGTATGGGCTGACAAACATTTCCCCCTGGGGGTACACATTTTTTTTCTTATTTACGGGCATCATAAACACCCTTGCAAAAAATAGAGTGGCTGTAGCATCACAGAACACTTTGACCCTGGTGTTCTAGTGGTGGTGGATGGTGAGGATGAGGAGGAGGAGGATAACACCAAAAAGACAAAATCACGTAAACCCATTTGTGGGTGTGAAGAGGTCCATTGGAATACACCTCGCAAAAAAGACACTGTATTGGAGGTTATGTTTCGCTGTTATCATTCGGTGGTGTAGAGAAGTCTGACCCAATCCAACCCTTGTTCACTTTTATAGGAGTCAGCCTGTCAACATTTCCAATTGACAGGTGGATGCGCTTATCAGTTATAATTCCACCAGCGGCACTAAAAACACTCTGACCAAACACTAGTGGCAGGGCAGGCCAGGACCTCCAAGGTGTAGAAAGCCAGTTCATGCCACCTATCCAGCTTGAATATCCAATAATTAAAAGGTACAGAGGAATCACGGAGGATGTTGGTACGGTCAGCAAGGTACTCCTTAAGTATCTTCCAAAACATTGCACTCCTTGTGACAGTACCCCTTGTCTCTGTGCCATGGCGATGGGAGGGTCTGAGAAAACTTTCCCAGAACTCTGCCAGTGTTCCCCTGCTTTTGCTGGATTAGAGTTGTGTCTCTCTTCCCTGTACTCATTGGTTGTCCGAAAAAACTATGAAAATTAGACAAGAAGGGCTTTCTGGTACTGCACCATTTTAGTAGACCTGTCTGCCTCTGGAAGAAGAGATAGAAAATTCTCCTTGTAGTGTTGGTCTTTAAGTGTCACCAACCAGTAATGAGTGTCACAAAAAATTTTCATAATGTGATGGTCACAGGAAAGGCAATGCAACATAAAGTCAGCCATGTGTGCCAGGCTGCTAACAGACAAGACTTCCGTGTCCTCACAAACAGAACAACTGACCATGCTGTCCTCCTCCTCCTCATCCTCCCCCTGTCCTCAGACCATCCATGCTGAACATACGGTATGACAGTTGTGCTTGTCTATAGCGCATGAAAGTAGCTCCTGTTCTTCCTCCTTCTCTTCCTCATTGTCTACCAATCCACGTTGGGATGGCATGTGGCTGGGCTGTGTGTAATCACCCTGCATGGTTCATTGCTCCATGTCCTAGTGCTCAGCTGCAATGCGTCCTCTTTCATTGTGAGAGCTTTTCATAATGCTGGGAAGCGGGATGGTGATGCTACTTATGGCGTAATCACCACTCACCATCTTGGTGGAGTCCTCAAAGTTTTGCAGGATGGTACATACAGTATGTCTGACATCCATGTCCGCTCCTGAGATCTTATATGTGGAGTCTGTACTGAATAATGACAGCCTTGTTGATGCTGGTAGTCAACAACTGCACTTTTCTGCTCACAAATAATTTCCAACATATGTAGTGTAGAGTTCCAATGCGTGGGGACCTCACACACCAGTAGGTGAGCCGGAAGCTGCAAATGCTGCTGAAAAATGGCAAGGGCGGCTAAAGCTGTAGCTGACTTTCTAAAATGGGCACACAGGCGGTGTACTTTCACTAGCAGATCTGGCAGCTACCGGTAGCTTTTGAGAAACCGTTGAACAACGAGGTTAAGTATATGGGCCAGGCATGGTACATGTGTGAGCTCACATTGCCCCAGAGCCGCTACCAGGTTACAGCCATTGTCGCACACAACCATGCCTGGCTGTAGGTTCAGCAGTGTCAGCCACAAATGTGACTACTGTTTCAGAGCTATCCACAACTTTTCAGCATTGTGCGGTTTGTCACTTAAGCAGATTAGCTTCAGCACAGCCTCTTGGCGCTTGGCTGAGGCAGTGCTGCAGCGCTTCCAGCTTTTGACTGATGTTCTCATTCCAGAGATTGAGGCTGAAGATGATGAGGAGAAGGAGGTGGTGCAGGAGCTGTGGACTGTGGGGGCAACCCTGATTGACAGAGCCCACAATCCTCGGCATCGGCAGGACATGTTCCGTCCCAAGGTCCGACTGGGTCCCAGCTTCCAATATGTTAAACCACTGTGCCATCAGTGAGATATACTGTTCCGGCTCACAAGCACTTGTCCACGTGTCCATGGTTAGGTGGACTTTCCCAGTAACAGCATTGTTGAGGGCACAGGTAATGTTGTGGGACACATGGTGGTGTAATGCCGGTACGGCACGCCGGGAGAAATAGTGGTGACTGAGGACCGAGTACCGTGGGACGGCTGCCGCCATCTGATTGCGGAAAGTTTCCATCTCAATGAGCCTAAAAGGCAACATTTTGAGTGCAAGCAGACAAGAAATGTTAGAATTTAGTACTGTGGCCTGGGGGCGTTGGCTGAGTATTTCCACTTGCGTTCCAATGAATGGGGTATGGACAACTGAAAGCTACGCTGGGACAAATAGATTGATTTGCTTGATGATGGTGGTAGTTGACTGTGGGCAATGACAGGTGTAGGGCACAAGGCAGCTTCGCATGCAGAGTGGACAGGGGATTGGCTTGTACGCACAATAGTGGAAGAAGCAGTGGTGTCACCCGCAGACACTGTTCCTGTAGCCTAGGGTTTGGCCCACAAAGTCAGATGCTTTGCTGCCATGTGCCTGATCATGCTGGTAGTGGTCAGGCTGGTAGTTTTGCTACTCCTGTTGATGCGGGCATGGCAAGTAGTGCAAATGGCCTGTTTGGGGTTATCGGCAGAGTCTTTAAAAAATAACCAGACTCAGGAATACCTAGCATTCTGTCTGCGGACACCACACTGCTTCTTCCTGCCTGTTGAGGTGGTATGCCTCCTTCCCCATGTGTGCTGCTGTCCTTACCCTGCATATCCTCTTGCCAGGTTGGGTCAGTTACTATATCATCCACCACCTCATCTCCCACATCCGCACTCTGGTCCTCCTCCTGACTTTCTGGCAATTGTGTCTCATCATCATCCACCTCTTGTGAAACTTTCCCACCGTCACCTTCACGTGACCATGGCTGCTCAAATATTTGGGCATCGCTACATGCGATCTCATCTTGCCCCACTTCAAGAGGACCAGCCGAGAGTCCCGAATCTATAAATAGAAAAGTGAACAGCTCTTTGAAGTTTCCAAGTGTGGGACCAGTTGTCTCCAGGCACTTGCCATGGTGGGAGGAAGGAGGATCAGAATGAGTAATATTCGGTCCAGACGCACGGCTACCACCACCACCGTGTGGAAGACGTGGTGGTGGCAAAGTGACTGGAAGCATTATCTGCTATCCAACCAAAAACCTTTTGACACTGCTCTGGGTTCAATAGGGGTGTGCTACTGTCCCCTAGAAATTGAGACAGGAAGGTTGAGTGAGAAGATGTGGGTGTTTGTTGTGGCCCACTTTCAGCTTGCCCACGGTCTCGGCCTCCGCATGCACCATCAGCATCACGTCCATTTCCCCATCCCTTGCCATGTGCCTTGCCCATTTTGAATGGACTACTAAAATATTTTCCACTACAAATGGCTGAATTTGGAGCAAACTTATATGTGATCAGTGTGTGTAAACAACACAGTCTAAATTATCCTGAATATAGGTCTTTTTTTTTAAAATGTTGTTAATAACTAGGATAAGACACAGCAAAACCAGTTCAAAGGAGTCCTCAAATACCACAACTTTTGGCCCACAGATAGAGGAGGCACTTGACAGAAATACAGATTGTTCAATATGTGGCCTGTATTTTTAAATTTTTTCCCCAAAGTAGTCTATTGAACTAAGGTAAAACAAAGAAAATAAAGAGGGGAATGTGGCCCTGAAATGCCACAATTTGTAGCCCACAGATAGATCTGGTGTTTGACGGAGATACCAGACTGTTCAATATGTGGCTTGTATATTTGTTTTTTTACCCAAAAATACTGTATAGAATTACGGTAAGACACAGGCAAAAAAAGAGAGTGTAGGCCTGAAATGCCACAATTTGTAGGCCACAGATAAATCTGGTGTTTGACAGAGATACCAGACTGTACAATGCGTGGCCTGTATTTTTAATTTTTTTTACCCCAAAGTAGTCTATTGGACTAGGGTAAGACACAGCAAAAAAAGGGGAATGTAGGCCTGAAATGCCACAATTTGTAGCCCACAGATAGATCTGGCAATTGACAAAGATACTAGACTATTCAATAAGTGGCCTGTATTTTTAAATTTTTTACCCCAAAGCAATCTATTGAACTTGGGTAAGAAACAGCAAAAAAGGGTAATGTTGTTAGGGCTGGCGGAACGCACCGAATAAATATATATGTTAAATAGGTACATTCGCAACCCGGGGTCCATGACTTGGGATTTGCTCCCTTCTTGGTGAGGGCAACCAAGGAAGGTACCAAAGTTGAGAAGTGGGGAATGAACTGGCGATAGTAATTAATGAACCCCATAAAGCGCTGCACCGCTTTGAGAGAATGGGGTTCCTGCCAGTCCATCACAGCCTGAAGCTTGGCAGATTCCATAGCCAAACCCTGGGCAGAGATGATATAGCCAAGGAAAGGTAAGGACTCCTGCTCAAATACACACTTCTCCAACTTGGCATAGAGGGAGTTAGACCATAGGAGGTTGAAGACCTTGCAAACATCTCTCCGGTGGGAGTCAATATCTGGAGAGTAGATGAGAATATCATCCAGATAAACTACGACTGAGGTGGAGAGCATATCCTGGAAGATGTCGTTCACAAAGTCTTGGAAAATGGCTGGGGCATTACAGAGCCCGAAGGGCATCACCAGATATTTATAGTGCCCATCCCTGGTTTTAAAAGCCGTCTTCCATTCGTCCCCCTCACGGATGCTAATCAGGTTGTAAGCACCCTGCAGATCTAATTTAGTAAATAATCTTGCTCCCAGTAGCCTATCAAAAAGCTCAGATATCAGGGGTAGTGGGTACTTTTTCTTAATGGTGATGGTGTTAAGACTCCTGTAGTCTATGCATGGACGCAGTTCTCCACTCTTCTTCTGTACGAAGAAGAACCCAGCCCCTGCAGGTGACACTGACTTCCTAATGAATAATCTTGCCAGATTCTCTCGGATATTCTAGGACATTGCCTCCATCTCCGGAAGATATAACGCATAGACTCAGCCCCGGGCACCAGGCAAGAGGTCAATAGGACAGTCATGGGGATGGTGAGGCGGAAGGGTCTCCACAGCTCTTTTGGAGAACACATCTGCATAAGACCAACAGTGCTTGGGAAGAGAGGAAAGATCTGCGGGTACCTGAGTTGTAGCAACCTGAACGCACTCCCTCTGACATCTACCCTCACAGGATTTACTCCATCGCAGAATTCTCCCTGAGGACCACTCTATATGAGGAGAGTGGTACCGTAGCCAAAGTATCCCTAAGGCTACTTTCACACTAGCATCGTATGACGCACGGCGCAATGCGACGTGCTGACGTACCGACGCATACTGTGCAAAAAAAACAACGGGGCAGCGGATGCAGTTTTTCTATGCATCCGCTGCCCCATTGTGATGTCCGGAGAGGTGGGGGTGGAGTTCCGGCCGCGCATGCGCAGTCAGAAAAGGCGGACACGACGCACAAAAAAAGTTACATGTAACTTGTTTGTGCCGACAGTCCGACGCAAAACACGACACATCCGTCGCACGACAGATGCAACGTGTGGCAATTCGTCGCAATGCGTCGCTAATTCAAGTCTATGGAGAAAAAACGCATCCTGCAAGCAATTTTGCAGGATGCTTTTTTCTCCAAAACGACGCATTGTGACGTGCGTCGTACGACGCTAGTGTGAAAGCAGCCTAACAGGACCTCATCAATTCCCTCAGGAATGACGAGCAGAGATATAATCTCCTGATGAGATGGCAACATGGAAAGAGTAAAAGGGATGGTCTGGTGTGTAATCTGTGAGGGCAGTGTCGACCCATTCACCAATGGTACGGTCACTGGTTGGGCGAGCATCACCAGAGATATTGCGCGTTGTTTGGTGAAGGCAGATGCAATAATATTGCCCTCCACCCCAGAATCCACGCAAAGCTCTACCGAATGAGTGGATGAGCCTGTTGTAATTGTCTCCTTAAAGGACAATTTGGAGGCAAACGTTGCTGTGTCTAGTGTACCTCCACCTACTACCACTAGATGCTGACGTTTCCCCGACCGCTGGGGACATCTGGTGGCAAGATGTCCTGACTGCCTGCAGACAAGAGAGACCTTGGGTGCACGAGCGGTCCGGGACTTAGACCCTGCTCATGACACCTCCATGGCCTCATGTGACTCGGGTGCCTGGTCTGGAGATTCCAAAGGTTTGGCGAAGGTGGGAGCCAGCCGAAACCTCTGCCTACACTGGGCTCGCTCTAACCTCCACTCGTTAAAATGGAGGTCAATACGAGTGAATACAGCTATTAGCTCCTCCAGTGTGGTGAGAATCTCCATAGTGGCCAAAGCGTCCTTCACATGGTCAGCCAGCCCCCTTCAAAATATCGGGATGAGATCTTTATCTGGCAACTCCAGCTCATGGGTGACTCGAGGTCCTAAAAAGACCTGCTTTAGAGTGCTCAAGAACCGAGAAGCACTCTGCACCACATGATCGTCGCGCACCCACAGTGGCGTAACCCACTCCAACGCCCTGTCCGACAGCAGAGAGATTATAAATCCCACCCTTGCCCGCTCTGTGGGAAAACGTGCAGCCATAAGCGCGAGGTGTATACCGCACTGGCTCACGAAACCCCTACAGGTATTACTGTCACCAGAGTATTTCTCTGGCAGCGAGAGAAGTGATAAGGTCGGAACACAGGTGATAGTGGAAATAGTTGCTGCAGCCACGCTAGCAGCCTGAATAGCTATTGTGGTTACAACCACAGCTGAGGTTGCACGGTCAAGAGTTGCCAACCTGCCCTCCAGCTGCTGGATGTACCCCTGCAATCGCTGTTTGTCCGCCATTACTAGCCAGACCCTGGCGCTAATATACTGATAGGGCTGGCGGAATGCACCTAGTAAATACTGTATATATATTAAATAGGTGCGTTCGCAACCCAGGGTCCACCGTGCAGGAGAGAAACCTGCTGCTAGCAAATGGCAGCAATATATGGCGGTATAAGCGAACTCTGTAACTTCACAGAATTACAAAGATATGAAAACGCTGTGCCCTGTTAACCTCACAGAGGATCACAGCTACCTAACTGAGCAAAAGCAAAGAGTGGTCATGCAGTCAGCCCAGCACACGAACAACACCTTTCCGGTGGAGCCGGAATTCTAGTGGCTATACGCCAGCCCTGAATCCATACACACAAAACTCCTCATCAGAGGTGCCAGTATTCTAAGGGCTTATTTCAGCCAACCCTGACCACATGCATACATAACCACAAGATAGCAAAAGCTCATAACATAGTTTGATACTAGCGCATGGCCGTGCGGCCATGCAAACCTATTATAGCTGCAGCAGACAAGGACCTTCCTAGTGGTCCAAAGGGAACTGCTACAGGATCTGAGCGTGTGACCCCAGACCTCCAATGAGAGGTCCTCCCGTGGGCATTCTCAGTGTGTGCAAAGCAGGACTTAGTCCCAGAAAAGCCTGCTCGCCGCTGACCAGTGCTGGCTACAAAAGCAGAGCCTGGAAAGGCAGCAGTAACCCTTTGTAAAGTATCAGGCTGAGCGAGACGCTGGGACTGATCTCTCCACTGAGCAGGCTCCACTACGGCTGATGTAGAATGGGAGACCGCAGCAGACATGGTTTGAGATTCCCCCTGTGCAGCGTGGGAACTTGACACCTAATAAATGTTGCCCTGAAATGTACACTCAGATGTGATGCCTGGGACGGGCAAAGCCATTTAAAATTGCTGGATTTTCACGCTGTAGTATTAAAATGATCTGGCTGTAGTCTGCATTGTCAACAAGCAAATGGAGAAAAAAAAGGAGGTCTGGATTGCTTTGCAATAAAATAATCAAGATTAAGGTGCAAAAAAAAAAATATTCCTAGCCACTGGAGCTAGGTATATATGTTATAGGCAGCAGCAGCAGACAGTAATGGACCCTCTTGATGTATGCAATGATATCTATATAGCCGCATACAGTGCCTGCATGCCTTGCACTGATATGTATATACTCACATACAGTCACCTGCCTACCTACCTAGCACTGCAATCTATATACCCCGTAATTAGTCCGTAGAGCTCATACCCATTTGTGAGAAAAATGTACGAGTGCAATCCGATAAAAAATCAGATTACTCTCGGACCAATGTTATTCAATAGGTGAAATTGCGATTTTTTTCTCAGCCGAAATCAGACTGAGAAAAAAATCACAGCATGCTGCGAGTCTCGGACGAGACTCGCAAATGCAAGTCAATGGGTGCGAAAAGAAATCGCACGGAATACGGACCATCCGTATTTCATCCGTTTTTACAGATACCTTACCATTCTGTGGCATAGAACACTGTAAATGGTCCTGTAAATGATTGTAAAAAAATAGTTGCAGAGAAAAAAAACGCATGGCATACGGATGTCATACGGATGTAAAACAGATGGCGCGTTTAAAAATCGCATTGAACTCACATGACAATCGCATGACAATCGCATAGTTTGCATCCAATTTTTTCGGTCCAGATTACGGACCATTTTTTTTCTCGCAAATGGGTATGAGCCCGTAGAAGGACTGTTGGTTTTGCTGGATATGTGGATTCAACGATGGTATACCCACACTAACTAATAAAAGCACAAATTTGACCCTATCTCGGCAGCAGATCTCCCTATCTGATTCCGGATGTGACTGTGATGAGCAGGGCGGCGCCAGGTCTCTTATAGATACCACAACAAATATGGCTGCGGCATTACAGTGCATGGCAGACAATCCCTGCATGTTGATTGGCTCTGTTAAGAGCGCCAATCATGCAGGGTAGAGACCCGAGCTCCTGCTGAGCAAACCCAGAAATGCTCGGTGCTCGCCGTGGCTATATGTGTCATCTAATCCATCAATATAGTGTCTGTAAGTAAAGTAAATCCTATAAAAAAAAATCTACCATGTATTTGCAGTTGATTCATGATAATGTATTTAAAGCACTGAGTAAAAAGAATGGTGGTATATGAGCCTGTAAAATAAATAATAAATTAGCTTTCACGCCTTTGTTGTCAGGTGTACCTGGACCAGGGAATCATTCCCTGTCCCTAACGCTAGGGGTGCCCTAGCTCGCCCTGTTCCCCAGACTACTTTTGATGGTGAAGACGCTAGGGCCACATACTTTACCTTACCTTAGCTCCTGAATATTGCTTCAGTTCGTACCCTTCCCCACCGATGGAAGAGGGGAGTAGTAGTGTACCATAATACACCAACCAGACTAACAAGTTAATATGAACAGGGACAAAGGAAAATACCAATCATACAAATATACTCACACAAGCAACAGAGGTATGCACTGGGGAATAGAGGATGGGGTAAAACCAAAGTAGGAGAAAAAGATGAATTAGCACACAGCAAAAAACCTAGCAACAGTCTCAGATAAATCCACCAAATGCCTTCTCAAGCCAACCAACAACCACTAGCCATGCAGCATCTCTGACAATGAGTGCTTGCCAGGGCCCAGATTATATAGGAGATGGGAGTGGCTAACAGTGAACAGCTGAGAGCCTTAACACAGGAAAGCTTCCAGGAGTTCTCAACTGAGCAGATTGACCCCTGCACTGCTAAAATAAACCTGCACTGTTTAATATGAAGGTGAAGTGCTTCTAATCAGTGCAGGAATAGGAGAAATAAGACGCTGCGGTCTCTGTTTTGCTGTAAACCCGTGTCTTTAGCAGTTTAAACTGGCATGGATTAGCCACGTACCTATTTGAGTCTTCTTTTACAAACTGAATTTTCTTGGGAAGGTTAGAAAGTTGCATTCTATTGTTAACCCTTTCCAGATTCACTTTTTTTGTTTTTTCTTCCCCTTTTTACAAGAGCTGTAACTTTTTTATTTTTCCATCCACATGGTTTTTGCAGGACAAATTGTACTATTGAATTATACCATTCATTTCATCATATGATGCATTTAAAAGCTGGAAAAATATTCCAAGAGAGTCAAAATTGCAAAAAAACATTCTAGTTCACTATTGCTTTTGTCTTTATTCATCATGATCACTATAAAAACTAACCTGGCAATATGATTCTCCAGGTCAGTACGATTACTAAACATGCATTTTTTTTAACTTAAGTGATGATGAAAAGAAATTTGAAAATTTTGTAGAAAGAACGATTTTGCTTGTATCACTATTCTCCAGTGCCTTTCAATTTTCGGGCTAATGGGCTACGTGAGGGCTTGTTTTTTGTGCACTGAGCTGATGTTTTTATCAGTATAATTTGGGGGAAGATAAAATGTTTTGATTGCCTCTTATTGCAATGTAGCAGGTGCCAAAAAAAGTACCGTATTTTTCGGACTATAAGGCTCATTTTTTTCTCCCAAATTTTGGAGGAAAGTGGGTGGCGCATCTTATAGTCTGAATGTAACTTATATATGTATACTGTATATATGTGCCCTGTGGCTATGGATGTGAAAGTAGCAGCAGCGGCAGAGAAGCCGGTCACAGTAAGCAGGAGCCAGCTGTTGCGGCTAACACTGTGCCCACTGTTAAAATAAAATGAATATTCACTGCTCCCTACACCCATAGTTCCACCCACCTCTAAGCACTGAAGTCGTTGCAGAGAGGTGGGAGAGACTGTGGGCATCTGGAGCAGTGAATGTTCATTCATTTTCTTTAATAGTGGGCACAGTGTCAGCTGCAGCTGCTAGGCGATCATATGTGCCTGCTATTAAAGAGAATGAATATTCACTGCTCTCTACTCCCATGGGCATGGAGAGCAGTGAATATTCATTCTGCTTAATAATAGGCACACTGTTAACTGCAGCTGCCATATTCCTCCCCCATGGGAGTGAGGAGTAGTGAATATTTATTTTCTTTAATAGTGGACACACGTGATCACCCAGCCGCTACTTAAGCTGGTGGCTGCTGCTAACAGTTTATCTGCTACTAAAGAAGATGAATATTCACTGCTTCTCGAGCCCATAGACCCAGGCATGGAGCACAGTGAGTATTCTAGCAGCTGACCTCAGGGTGTGAGGGAGCATGTCAGTGACAAAATGCATTTTACATGCTGAAATCAGCTGCTGGCATCAGAACAGGATGTTGCTGTGAGGGAGCAGAGGGAAGGTAAGAAGAATTGTTTTTTTTTAATGTGTGTAGAGTAATGGGAGCCATGAATGCCAGGATGGTGGATGGGGGCCATGTATACCAGGATGGGGATGTAGGCCATATATAGCATGATGGGAATGGTGGCCATATATACCAGGATGGAGATCGTGGCCGTATTTACTAGGATGGGGCCAATCATAATAGGATGGGGATGGTATTCATGTATACCAGGATGAGGATGGTGGCTATGTGTACTAGGATGGGGAAGGGGACCATGTATGCCAGGATAGGGGAACATGTATACCAGGAAGGGGGACCATAAATACCTGGATGGGAAGCCAAGTATACCAGGAAGGGGGGGGCATATACACCTGGATGTGGAGCCATGTATACCTGGATGGGGCCATATATATCAGGATGGGGGTGGAATATACATACCAGAATGTGGGATATTACCTCTATAACAATGTCAGCAGCACCTCCCTCGCATAACAGTGTGTCATGACCACATTTTTTGCTTCAATTTTTTAATCTGTTTTCCTCCTCTAAAACCTCGGTGTAATTATTTTTTTTTATCATTACACCATTTAGCAATCAGATTAATTTATTTTATGTTTTGATAGATTGGACTTTTACAGATGTAGCGATACCAAATATGTGTATTCTTCTATTTTTAATGGGGAAAAAGATGGGTGATTTGAACCTTTATATTTCATATATAATCATAACAAGCATAGAGGATTTCAACACCTGCCACTATGGAAACCCATCAGTGCCCCATGATCACATCATGGGCACGCCGATGGGCACATAAAATGACAAGTTCCTCTGTTGGCTCACATTAAATGCTGCTGTCAGAAATTAAACAGGTAAACAGCTGCGGGAATAGCCTGGCTTCATCCACAACGGTCAGAGACAGATGATGGCTGAATAACACAGCCATTATCTGCAGTAATAGATGCAGGCTAAGCTTGCAAGCCCGCATCAAAGTCAGGGACCCCGTATATAATGTAACTATAAGTCATATGTCAGGAAGGGGTTAAAGATTAAAACAACTAAACCATTTTTATACAAGTTAACAAAGTGTGAGTTTGACTAAAACGTAAATTATTTTGATTTATTAATAGAGGTTAAGGCCATGCACATGTCATGTTTTATCTACTGGTCAGTGGTTCCATCGAGGCTTATGTCTGAAGCACTAAAAGAATGGAATTTGGATTTATGGGGCCATTGACTTTAATAAAAAAGACGGAGTTACTTTTTCCATCATCAATGTCAGTAGTGCCATCAGTGCAAGTGTTTGAATCCCATTTTCAGTACCTCAGACCTAACCTCAAAGGTGCCACTGATGAGAGAATAAAACGTAATGTAAACCTGATCTAAAGGAGTTGTCCAGCAGAAAAAAATGTATTTAATTTTGTATATTACATTTATCAAATCTGGCCTGTTGCCCTGCTATCAGACCCCATCTGACCACTCGCAGTCCATCACTTCTGACTTGGATTTTAAATAGTGGAGCGTTTTTTCTAATGGCTTTAGACCAGTTCTGCGTTTGAAAGAAGCTGACTGTCTGGCTCATTTCAGTGGCTATGCCAGCGCATTACTCTGCTGTTCTGAAACCCAGCTGTAATTGAAGTTACTGGGGTGATGACATGTAAGCCATTGGGACAGATTTGATCAATAAAGTATATTAGTAAGTACAATCATGTGACATTTCATATGGAATGAAACAAAAGTTTTTACCTGGACAAGCCCTTTGAAGTCCACATGTGGAGAACTGCTGTGGATTTTTACAAGTAAAATCTGCAGAAGAAACAGTAAAAGAAAAAAAAAAACTGCTTGAGATGTTACAAATCTCATCTGCTTGTTGTAAATTTTTTTTCCTCACAGAAATTGACAGGTGGTGTAGATTTTAAGATAAAAAACAATTTCTGTTCAAGAGTTTTATAGCGGATTTCACATTTTAATGTGACAGAGGCAAAATCCACAGTGAATTGCAACAAAGTTTTCTTCAAATAGCTTGTGAATTTTCCAACAATTTTTAGCAAAGCAGAACACTTCCATGTCTATTGTACATTAACATTCAGCATAACTTTCAAAACGCATTTCTCTGTAATCTGCTTAACATGCAAAGAAAGCAGAGAACTCTTGTGCAAAAAAACAGATTATGGGTCCAATCCTATTTAACAGCTCAATATACATCACTTTTTCATGTCTGCGGTAACCTCATGTGGTATACTGCAGAAACTTATGCTCCTGGTGGTCTTTAATGTGCCTCATTCTGGCCCAATTTTCTGTCACAATGAGGCTCCTTCCCTCCTCAATTACACACACACAAAGTTCCATAATATATATAAAGAAAAGGGATCCAGTTTGTTTCTGTTCCAGATGCGTATCACACTGTTTAAGATGGGCTCCTGGACATAGGTCTGATGGTGAATCCCAAATCTGAGCACATCAGAAGGGGTAATGTGGATAATGATGATTTGCACAGTAGCTGCCTTTTTAAGTGGAGGATAATGTTGGTTTGTGCAACTAAACCCAATTATGAAGAAGCAGTGTTAACTTGAAAAGAACAGTCTCTTCACTAATGATAACGGTAATTATATGCAGGTACTAGGTAATTGGTGGTCAGAGTTACACTCAGAGCTAAAGACTCATACATGCAGACAGGCAGATCTCTATGGGACACCTGTTTCATCAAATCAGTGTAGTCCTTTCTTAGGGCTCAGATAAGCTTATGCTCTGAGACAGCTTTTTCTTCTTAAAATGAATGCTGTCAATTCCTTGTCATGGATTTACCAAGACAGGGTGGAGCCAGAAGACTGCAGTGTCTGATTTCTCCTACTCCTGCACTGATTAGAAGCACTTCATCTTCATATTAAATGGTGTAAATTTCTTTTAGCAGTGCAGGGGATAACCTGCTTAGTTGAGAGCTCCTGGAGCCTTAAGGCTCTCTGCTGTGCACTGTTAGCAACTCCTATTTCCTATATAAATTGGACCCTGGCTAGAACTTATTGTCAAAGAAAGTTTGCGTTGCATAGCTCGAAGTTGGTGGATGTTGTTGGAGAAGGCAATTGGTGGATTTATCTGTGACTGTTGCTACAAAGTTTTCCAAAAATTACCCAAGGGGTCAGTATGACACATGCTTAAAGAGACGGTGATGGGTACCTCGCAATACATTTTTCAGTTATTAGAATAGGTAGAGACAGGGAGCACAAGTTTCACTATTAAACAAAGTACAAAGGTTCCAAAAATTTTAAAACATTACCCACGTATGGTATACATATCTGACCACTAAATACTTGTTGCAGAAGCAGGAGGAGTAAGATGTGATTTCATGAGCAAAATGGGTTTGGATGGTAAGGCATGGATGTTAAGACAACTTCCAAAAAAGAACATTTGAGCTGCATTTATGTTAGGTTGCTGCCACCCATAGGGCTTACAAAGTTTGAGGAAATCCATGTTCAATTTTAGAAGAATCAGCCTGTCTGCATTTTCCATTGACAGACATGTGCGCCTATCCGCTATGATTGCACCTGCCAAACTAAAAACTCACTCAGACAACACACTTGCGGCAGGGCATGGCAGCATCTCCAAGGCGAACAAGGTGAGGAAGGGCCAAGTGTGAAGCCTGGACAGCCAAAGTTAAAGAGCACTGAATAATCAGGAAGGACACTGGTATGGTCACTTAAGTACTCCTTCACCATACTGATCAACTTCTCCCTCCTCGATATAGTTACACCCACAGATAGCCCTTGCTGCTGTGACAGTTTAGCAAAAATGGCCCAGTTGGCGACATTTCCCCCCCGAGATGCACCTGGTGTGCGTGTCCCTCCCCTATAATCCTTGTGGGTGAAAAGAGCCAGTAGCTCTGCCAGCAGCACCGTCTGAGGGTAAACTATTCAGCAAGTCTTCCCAACGGTTATCTGGCATACATGCACTGAAAATGGCACATCTGCCTCTGACATGAGAGAAGGAAATTTCTCCTTGTACTGTGGGTCAAGAAAGGTGCACAGCCAGTATTTCATGGTGGACAAAATTGTGAAAAATTGTGGTAAATTGTGATGTTTGCGAATCTCTGCAGGCTTTGTGCCAGTCGCACAACTGCTAGATAAATATGTGCTATTTATTAACCAATAGAACATTTTTTTTTTATACGGCCTTTCTGATGTAAGGAGACAGCAGGCACGTTGGATGCAGTAACGGAACGTAGTCAGAGCAAGGGTTATCAGGGGATTTAATTCTACAGTGGACACCACGCAGGGAGAAGTAGAGGGAAAGTAGAGGGTAGTAAAACAAGTAACTGAGACAATACGTTCAGAGGAAATAAACTTATCAATCCAACGCAGTCCTCAGTGTATTCCCTGGGTGCAAACAGTGGCGCCACGCCAATGACGCAGTGGAAATTTGGCATTGTCCTGGAGAAGATGGTGTCCTGGGTCCTGGAGAAAATGGAGTCTTGGGTCCTGTCGTGGGCAATGTTTCCTTGTGGTCCTGATGCCGGCTTTGCATCCGGAAGGAGAAGGAATACACAAGGCAATGTCTCTGTCCTGCAAGGCGGTTTCCCCTATGTGGGTTCTGTTTAGAAGCTTAACAGGATAAAGTTCACAATGGGTGGTACGACTCTCTGGTCGGCATGGGTGCAAGGCTATGTCCCGTACACGGGCCCTTTGTCTCACAGTCATCAGTGTCAACTGTGTCAGTGGTGTCAGCGATATCGGTACAAGACTCTGACAACAGTCTCCGTTTATCACCCTCTGGCCTTCAAGTCTTAGTCCTGCTCTCTCATGATACTCTGCGTTAGGAGCACCTACACTGACCTCTTGCGCACTTCACATACCCGCTGTAACTGTCAGATTACTCGCACACTGCAATTCCCTCAGCTTAGCCACGCCCCTTTTTCTCAATTGCTGGGAATGGTCCAGGGCCTTAAGCATTCCCCTCTGCAACATAGGTGACAGCCCCAATAGTTCTGGACCCATCACAGAGGAAGCATGCCTAGCTAGGTTCTTCTTACATTCCCCATTCTTTGTGCTCACCATTCCACGGGCAAGAGTTCATGTAGTGTGCATTGACATTCTTCTAAGTATCAAACAACTTGCTGCCAAACAAAACAATCCTGATCAAATCGGTTGGGGGTTTTTCCTGCTGTCGATCGTTCAGAACGTTGAAAACTTGGAATATCAGTTGGTTCTACTTAAGTAGTTGAATCAGGCTGGATCAACAAAGGCGGAGATGTGCTCATCTCTGGAAAACAGCCATTTCAGGAGTAGCAGGAGTCCCAGGGGCCTCAGGTTTCTGTTCTCCTTCTGGTCCTGCCTGTGGTGGTTTAGGGCATTGCTCCTCTTCACTATCACTAGTGACTGATGGAAAATTCTCAGGGGCATTGTGTTCTTCTTTCTCAGTTCGAGCAGGGTCTCTAGACACACAGGGGCATAACATGCTTTGGTGCACAACACGAGTAGGAGCATCTTTGACACCTTCAGGCTAAACTTCATAGGGGGCCCTTCAGAATTGACTCGTCGCCGCACACGATATGGTGTTTTTTCCCATTGATGATCTAACTTGTCTCAAGGACGTTTTTCTCTGGCCAATACCCGGTCTCTGGCCTGTAGAGCTGTCTCCCATAGAGGAGCCATCTCAGGATGCACCAACTCTCAGAACTGGGTCTGCACCAGACGATGTAGAGTCTGCAAACAATGATGGTGCTCTTGGACTCAGGTGGACACCCCCATCCAAGGGTAGCCCTCCTCTGGGTCCAGCCCAACTCAGTAAACTCTTTTCCTGGCCTGCCGAAAAGTAGAGTATAGGGAGTGTATCCTGTGGTGCGATGTACCCGATTGTTGTACACCCACACCAGCTCTGTTACAAATTCCAGCCAACGGGCCTTACGGTCCTCTTCTAATGTCCTCAACATTTGGATAAGGTTTTCGATTAAACCACTCACACGCTCCATTACCCTGAGGGTGGTAAGGCGTCACGCGAGATTTCTCAATTCCATACAAACGGTGTAGCTCGTCCATGACTCGCCCCAAAGAAGCAGGTACCTTGGTCTGAGTGAATTCTCTTCGGCAACCATACACCTGGATGAAATTTTTACAGATAGCATGAGTTGCAGATTCGGCAGTTTGGTCCCAAATTGGGGTCACGAAAGCGAATTTAGTGAAGTGACCTACAATGACTAAACAGTGTTCGAACCCTTGATAGGCTGGGCCTACTGTCAGATAGTCAATCATCAATACCTCTAGCGGGGCAGAGGTCATGATAGTTTGTGTAGGGGCTTTCTGTTCCGGAGGTTTGGACAGCCCACAGTTCCTACAGAGCCAATACACTTCTTCCACCACCGTTTTTAGCAATGGATGGTACACCAGTCTCTGCAACCATTGAAACGTCTTTTCCTGACCGAAGTGGGCCCCTCCATACTCCTTTGTTTTATACATTGGCAGCAAGGTCAGCTCTGCTGCATAGTCAGTCATATGCACTCCATTAGGCCTTGGAACCCACATACTGGATGGGCCCATTAAAATCCACATCACAATATGCACTTTGTGCTCCATACTCCTTTGTTTTATACATTGGCAGGAAGGCGAGCCCTGCTGCATAGTCATATGCACCCCATTAGGCCCTGGAACCCTCATACTGGATGGACCCATAAAAATCCACTTAACAATATGCATTTTGCACTCCCATACTCCTTTGTTTTACACATTGGAAGCAAGGCCAGCCCTGCTGAATAGTCATATGCATTCCATTAGGCCCGGGAACTCACATACTGGATGGGCCCAATAAAATCCACTTCACAATATGCATTTTGTACTCCCGTACTCCTTTGTTTTACACATTGGCAGCAAGGCCAGCCCTGCTGCATAGTCAGTCATATGCACCCCATTAGGCCTTGGAACCCACATATTGGATGGGCTCATGAAAATCTACTTCACAATATGCATTTTATGCTCCATACTCCTTTGTTTTATACATTGGCAGGAAGGTGAGCCCTGCTGCATATTCATTTGCACCCCATTAGGCCTTGGAACCCACATACTGGATGTGCCCATGAAAATCCACTTCACAATATGCATTTTGTGCTCCAAACTTCTTTGTTCTATACATTGGTAGGAAGATGAGCCCTGCTGCATAGTTATATGCACCCCATTAGGCCTTGAAACTCACATACTGGATGGGCCCATGAAAATCCACTTCACAATATGCATTTTGTGCTCCATTCTCCTTTGCTTTATACATTGGTAGGAAGGCGAGCATTGCTGCATAGTCATATGCACCCCATTAGGCCTTGGAACTCACATACTGAATGGGCCCATGAAAATCCACTTCACAATATGCATTTTGTGCTCCATACTTCTTTGTTTTATACATTGGTAGGAAGACGAGCCCTGCTGCACAGTCATATGCACCCCATTAGGCCCTGAAACCCACATACTGGATTTGCCCATTAACCCCTTTCTGCCATTGGACATGCTATTCCATCCATGTGGGGTGGGCCCTAATTCCCAAGGACGGAATAGTACGTCCAGCGCGATCGGCCGCGCTCACGGGGGGAGCGCGGCCGATCGCAGCTGGGTGTCAGCTGCCTATCGCAGCTGACATCTGGCACTATGTGCCAGGAGTGGTCATGGACCGCCCCGGCACATTAACCCCTGGCACACCATGATCAAACATGATCGTGGTGTGCCGGCGGTACAGGGAAGCATCGCGCAGGGAGGGGGCTCCCTGCGGGCTTCCCTGAGACCCCCGGAGCAACGCGATGTGATCGTGTTGCTGCGAGGGTCTCTTACCTCCTATCCCTGCAGGCCCCGGATCCAAAATGGCCACGGGGCTGCATCCGGGTCCTGCAGGGATTACTTCCGGGTGCAGACCAGGCTCTGGTAAGCCTGCAGGACTGGAACTCAGATCGGTGATCTGACAAAGTGCTGTACAAACTATCAGATCAGCGATCTGTGATGTCCCCCCCGGGACAAAGTAAAAAAGTAAAAAAAAAATTTCCACATGTGTAAAAAAAAAAAGAAAAAAAAATCCTAAATAAAGAAAAGAAAAAAATATTATTCCCATAAATACATTTCTTTATCTAAATAAAAACAAAATCAAGCAATAAAAGTACACATATTTAGTATTGCCGCGTCCGTAACGACCCCACCTATAAAACTATATCACTAGTTAACCCCTTCAGTGAACACCGTAAGAAAAAAAAAAAACGAGGCAAAAAACAATGCTTTATTCTCATACAGCCAAACAAAAAGTGGAATAACACGCGATCAAAAAGACTGATATAAATAACCATGGTACCGCTGAAAACATCATCTTGTCCCGCAAAAAACGAGCTGCCACATAGCATCATCAGCAAAAAGATAAAAAAGTTATAGTCCTCAGAATAAAGCGATGCCAAAATAATTATTTTTTCTATAAAACAGTTTTTATCGTATAAAAGTGCCAAAACATAAAAAAATGATATAAATGAGATATCGCTGTAATCATACTGACCCGAAGAATAAAAATCCTTTATCAATTTTACCAAACGCGGAACGGTATAAACGCCTCCCCCAAAAGAAATTCATGAATAGCTGTTTTTTGGTCATTCTGCCTCACAAAAATCGGAATAAAAAACGATCAAAAAATCTCCCGTGCCCGAACATGTTACCAATAAAAACGTCAACTCGTCTCGCAAAAAACAAGACCTCACATGACTCTGTGGACTCAAATATGGAAACATTATAGCTCTCAAAATGAGGTAACGCAAAAAATATTTTTTGCAATAAAAAGCGTCTTTCAGTGTGTGATGGCTGCCAATCATAAAAATCCGCTAAAAAACCCACTATAAAAGTAAATTAAACCCCCCTTCATCACCCGCTTAGTTAGAGAAAAATTAAAAAATTTAAAAAATGTATTTATTTCCATTTTCCCATTAGGGTTAGGGCTAGGGCTAGGGTTAGGGCTAGGGTTAGGGCTAGGGTTAGGGCTAGGGCTAGGGTTAGGGTTAGGGTTGGGGCTAGGGTTGGGGCTAGGGTTCGGGCTAGGGTTGGGGCTAAAGTTAAGGCTACAGTTAGGGTTGGGGTTAAAGTTAGGGTTAGGGTTGGGGCTAAAGTTAGGGTTAGGGTTTGGATTACATTTACGGTTGGGAATAGGGTTGGGATTAGGGTTAGGGGTGTGTCTGGGTTAGAGGTGTGGTTAGAATTACCATTGGGATTAGGGTTAGGGGTGTGTTTGGATTAGGGTTTCAGTTATAATTGGGGGGTTTCCACTGTTTAGGCACATCAGGGGCTCTCCAAACGCGACATGGCGTCCGATCTCAATTCCAGCCAATTCTGCGTTGAAAAAGTAAAACAGTGCTCCTTCCCTTCCGACCTCTCCCGTGTGCCCAAACAGGGGTTTACCCCAACATATTTGGTATCAGCGTACTCGGAACAGATTGGAGAACAACTTTTGGGGTCCAATTTCTCCTGTCACCCTTGGGAAAATACAAAACTGGGGGCTAAAAAATAATTTTTGTGGAAAAATAATATTTTTTATTTTCATGGCTCTGCGTTATAAACTGTAGTGAAACACTTGGGGGTTCAAAGCTCTCACAACACATCTAGATGAGTTCCATAGGGGGTCTACTTTCCAAAATTGTGTCACTTGTGGGGGGTTTCAACTGTTTAGGTACATTAGGGGCTCTGCAAACGAAATGTGACGCCTGCAGAAAATTCCATCTAAGTCTGCATTCCAAATGGCGCTCCTTCCTGTTATGGACCTGGTGGTTAGGAGCAACCGGAATGACCTGATGAGTAAACTAGTAATCGGAACAAGCTCTGGGAAAGTGGGAACTCTGCTGACCGCAAACTCTACTCCTATCACACACACTAGAAATAGCCGTGGAGCGTACCTAACTCTCCCTAGACGCCTCTTCACAGCCTAAGAGCTAACTACCCCTAAAGATAGAAATAGAAGCCTAACCTTGCCTCAGAGAAATTCCCCCAAGGTAAAGGCAGCCCCCCACATATATTGACTGTGAGTTAAGAGGAAAGTCACAAACACAGGAATGAAACAGGTTTTAGCAAAGGAGGCCAGACTTCACTAAATAGTCAGAGGATAGAAAAGGGAACTATGCGGTCAGCACAAAAGACTACAAAAAACCACGCAGAGTAAGCAAAAAGACTCCCCACACCGACTCACGGTGTGTGTAGGTGCCACTCTGCACCCCAGAGCTTCCAGCTAGCAAGGGAATATCATGATAGCAAGCTGGACTAGAAATTAGCAGTACTAAGAAATATATTCAGGAAGCAGTAGCAACAAATGAACTAGCAAAGACTTAGCTTCTGCTGGAGTAGACAGGTCCTCAGAGAAGTCCAAGAGAGATCTGAACCAATACTGAAACATTGACAGCTGGCATGAAGTAACGATCTGAGTGGAGTTAAATAGGGAAGCCAGCATAGCAATAAACGAGAGCAGCTGACAAAACCAACCTCAGTGACCAGCAGTTCCGCTCAAAGCCACCAGAGGGAGTCCAAGAGCGGAACTAACCAAAGTACCATTCATGACCACAGGAGTGAGTCCGAGAACGGAATTCACAACAGTACCCCCCCCTTGAGGAGGGGTCGCCGAACCCTCACCAGAGCCCCCAGGCCGATCAGGACAAGCCAAATGAAAAGCACAAACTAAATCGGCAGCATGGACATCGGAGGCAACAACCCAGGAATTATCCTCCTGACCATAGCCCTTCCACTTAACCAGGTACTGAAGCTTCCATCTCGAAATACGAGAATCCAAAATTTTTTCCACCACATACTCTAACTCCCCCTCAACCAACACCGGGGCAGGAGGATCAACAGAGGGAACCATAGGCGCCACGTACCTCCGCAACAACGACCTATGGAACACATTATGGATGGCAAAAGAAGCTGGAAGGACCAAACGAAATGAGACAGGGTTGAGAATTTCAGAAATCTTATAAGGACCAATGAAACGAGGCTTAAACTTAGGAGAAGAAACCTTCATAGGAACATAACGAGAAGACAACCAAACCAAATCCCCAACACGAAGTCGGGGACCAACACAATGACGGCGGTTAGCGAAACGTTGAGCCTTCTCCTGGGACAACGTCAGATTGTCCACTACGTGAGTCCAAATTTGCTGCAACCTGTCCACCACAGAATCCACACCAGGACAGTCAGAAGGCTCAACCTGCCCCAAAGAAAAACGAGGATGAAAACCAGAATTGCAAAAAAAAGGCGAAACCAAAGTAGCCGAACTAGCCGGATTATTAAGGGCGAACTCAGCCAATGGCAAGAAGGTCACCCAATCATCCTGATCAGCAGAAACAAAGCATCTCAGATAGGTTTCCAAAGTCTGGTTGGTTCGTTCGGTTTGGCCATTTGTTTGAGGATGGAAAGCTGAAGAAAAAGACAAATCAATGCCCATCTTAGCACAAAAGGACCGCCAAAACCTAGAGACAAACTGGGAATCTCTGTCCGACACAATGTTCTCCGGAATGCCATGCAAACGAACCACATGTTGAAAAAATAATGGCACCAAATCAGAGGAGGAAGGTAATTTAGGCAAGGGCACCAAATGGACCATCTTAGAAAAGCGATCACAAACCTCCCAGATGACAGACATCCTTTGAGAGACAGGAAGATCTGAAATAAAATCCATGGAAACATGCGTCCAAGGCCTTTTCGGGACTGGTAAGGGCAAAAGCAACCCACTGGCACGAGAACAGCAGGGCTTAGCCCGAGCACAAGTCCCACAGGACTGCACAAAAGAACGCACATCCCGAGACAAGGAAGGCCACCAAAAGGACCTAGCCACCAAATCTCTGGTCCCAAAAATCCCAGGATGACCAGCCAACACTGAGCAATGAACCTCAGAAATAACTCTGCTAGTCCATCTATCAGGGACAAATAGTTTCTCTGCTGGACAACGGTCAGGTCTATCAGCCTGAAACTCCTGCAGCACCCGCCGGAAATCAGGGGAGATGGCAGACAGAATTACCCCCTCTTTGAGAATACCAGCCGGCTCAGGGACTCCTGGAGAATGAGGCACAAAACTCCTAGAAAGGGCATCCACCTTCACATTCTTAGAACCTGGAAGGTATGAGACCACAAAATCGAAACGGGAGAAAAACAGCGACCATCGAGCCTGTCTAGGATTCAACCGCTTGTCAGACTCGAGATAAGTCAGATTTTTGTGATCCGTCAAGACCACCACGCGGTGCTTGGCTCCCTCAAGCCAATGTCGCCACTCCTCGAATGCCCACTTCATAGCTACCAGCTCCCGATTGCCAACATCATAATTACGCTCAGCAGGCGAAAACTTTCTAGAAAAGAAGGCACATGGCTTCATCACAGAGCCATCAGAACTTCTTTGAGACAAAACAGCCCCTGCTCCAATCTCAGAAGCATCAACCTCGACCTGAAAAGGGAGCAAAACATCTGGCTGACGCAACACAGGGGCCGAAGAAAAACGACGTTTCAGCTCCTGAAAAGCCTCAACGGCCGCAGAGGACCAATTCACCACATCAGCACCTTTCTTTGTCAAATCAGTCAAAGGTTTAACCACACTAGAAAAATTAGCGATGAAGCGACGGTAAAAATTAGCAAAGCCCAGGAATTTCTGGAGGCTCTTCACAGATGTAGGTTGAGTCCAATCATAAATGGCCTGAACTTTAACAGGGTCCATCTCGATAGTAGAAGGGGAAAAAAATGAAGCCCAAAAAGGAATCCTTCTGAACTCCGAAGAGACATTTAGACCCCTTCACAAACAAGGAATTAGCACGAAGGACCTGGAACACCATTCTGACCTGATTCACATGAGACTCCCAATCATCCGAAAAGACCAAAATATCATCCAAATATACAATCATGAATCTATCCAGATACTTTCGGAAGATGTCATGCATGAAGGACTGAAACACAGATGGAGCATTTGAAAGCCCGAATGGCATTACCAGGTACTCAAAATGGCCCTCGGGCGTATTAAATGCTGTTTTCCATTCATCGCCCTGTTTAATACGCACAAGGTTATACGCCCCTCGAAGATCTATCTTGGTGAACCAACTAGCCCCCTTAATCCGAGCAAACAAATCAGACAGCAGAGGCAAAGGGTACTGAAATTTGACCGTGATCTCATTGAGAAGGCGGTAATCTATACAGGGTCTCAGAGAACCATCCTTCTTGGCCACAAAAAAGAACCCTGCTCCCAACGGTGATGAAGACGGGCGAATATGCCCTTTCTCCAAGGCCTCCTTTATATAACTCCGCATAGCGGCGTGCTCTGGCACAGATAAATTGAAAAGTCGGCCCTTAGGAAACTTACTACCAGGAATCAAATTTATAGCACAATCACAATCCCTATGAGGGGGTAGGACACTGGATTTGGGCTCATCAAATACATCCTGGTAATCCGACAGAAACTCAGGGACTTCAGAAGGAGTGGAAGCAGAAATTGACACCAACAGAACATCGCCATGTACCCCTTGACAACCCCAACTAGACACAGACATTGATTTCCAATCCAATACTGGATTATGAACCTGTATCCAAGGCAAACCCAACACGACCACATCATGCAAATTATGCAACACCAAAAAGCGAATATCTTCCTGATGTGCAGGAGCCATGCACATGGTCAACTGAATCCAGTACTGAGGTTTATTCTTGGCCAACGGCGTGGCATCAATTCCCCTTAATGAAATAGGATACTGCAAAGGCTCCAAGAAAAAACCACAGCGCCTGGCAAACTCCAAGTCCATCAAATTCAGGGCAGCGCCTGAATCCACAAATGCCATAACCGAGTAGGATGACAAAGAGCAAATCAGAGTAACAGACAAAAGAAATTTAGGCTGTACAGTACCAATGGTGACAGACCTAGCGAACCGCTTAGTGTGCTTAGGACAATCAGAGATAGCATGAGTGGGGTCACCACAGTAAAAACACAGCCTATTCTGACGTCTGTGTTCTTGCCGTTCAGTTCTGCTCAAAGTTCTATCACATTGCATAAGCTCAGGCCTCTGCTCAGAGGACACCGCCAAATGGTGCACAATTTTGCGCTCACGCAAACGCCGATCAACTTGGATGGCCAAGGACATTGATTCATTCAGACCAGCAGGCATGGGGAATCCCACCATAACATCCTTAAGGGCTTCAGAAAGACCCTTTCTAAAAATTGCTGCCAGGGCACACTCATTCCATTGAGTAAGCACAGACCATTTTCTAAACTTCTGACAATATATCTCTGCTTCATCCTGACCCTGACACAAAGCTAGCAAGATTTTTTCTGCCTGATCCACTGAATTCGGTTCGTCATAAAGCAATCCAAGCGCCAGAAAAAACGCATCTACATTAAGCAATGCAGGATCTCCTGGCGCAAGGGAGAATACCCAGTCTTGAGGGTCGCCACGCAACAAAGAAATAATAATTTTTACTTGCTGAATGGGGTCACCAGAGGAGCGGGGTTTCAAAGCAAGAAACAGTTTACAATTATTTTTGAAATTCAGAAACTTAGATCTATCCCCAGAAAACAAATCAGGAATTGGAATTCTAGGCTCTAACATCGGATTCTGAACTATATAATCTTGAATGTTTTGTACTCTTGCAGTGAGATGATCCACACAAGAGGACAAACCTTGAATATCCATATCTACACCTGAGTCCTGAACCACCCAGAGATTAAGGGGAAAAGAGAGACAAAACACACTGCAAAGAAAAAAAAATGGGTTCAGAACTTCTCTTATCCCTCTTTTGAGATGCATTAACACTTTGTTGGCCAGCTGTACTGTTATGGACCTGGTGGTTAGGAGCACCAGGAATGACCTGATGAGTAAACTAGTAATCGGAACAAGCTCTGGGAAAGTGGGAACTCTGCTGACCGCAAACTCTACTCCTATCACACACACTAGAAATAGCCGTGGAGCGTACCTAACTCTCCCTAAACGCCTCTTCACAGCCTAAGAGCTAACTACCCCTAAAGATAGAAATAGAAGCCTAACCTTGCCTCAGAGAAATTCCCCCAAGGTAAAGGCAGCCCCCCACATATATTGACTGTGAGTTAAGAGGAAAGTCACAAACACAGGAATGAAACAGGTTTTAGCAAAGGAGGCCAGACTTCACTAAATAGTCAGAGGATAGAAAAGGGAACTATGCGGTCAGCACAAAAGACTACAAAAAACCATGCAGAGTAAGCAAAAAGACTCCCCACACCGACTCACGGTGTGGAGGTGCCACTCTGCACCCCAGAGCTTCCAGCTAGCAAGGGAATATCATGATAGCAAGCTGGACTAGAAATTAGCAGTACTAAGAAATATATTCAGGAAGCAGTAACAACAAATGAACTAGCAAAGACTTAGCTTCTGCTGGAGTAGACATGTCCTCAGAGAAGTCCAAGAGAGATCTGAACCAATACTGAAACATTGACAGCTGGCATGAAGTAACGATCTGAGTGGAGTTAAATAGGGAAGCCAGCATAGCAATAAACGAGAGCAGCTGACAAAACCAACCTCAGTGACCAGCCGTTCCGCTCAAAGCCACCAGAGGGAGTCCAAGAGCAGAACTAACCAAAGTACCATTCATGACCACAGGAGGGAGTCCGAGAACAGAATTCACAACACCTTCCCTTCCGAGCCCTCCCATGCGCCCAAACGGTGGTTCCACCCCACATATGGGGTATCAGCGTACTCAAGACAAATTGCACAACAACTTTTGGGGTCCAATTTCTCCTGTTACCCTTGGGAAAATACAAAACTGGGGGCTAAAACATAATTTTTTGGGGAAATTTTTTTATTTTTATTTTCACGTCTCTGCGTTATAAACTGTAGTGAAACACTTTGGGGTTCAAAGCTCTCACAACACATCTAGATGAGTTCCTTATGGGGTCTACTTTCCAAAATGGTGTCATTGTGTTTTTTTTTTACTGTTTAGGTACATTAGGGGCTCTATAAACGCAATGTGACGCCTGCAGACCATTCCATCTAAGTCTGCATTCCAAATGGCGCTCCATCCCTTCCGAGCCCTCCCATGCACCCAAACACTGGTTCCTTCCCACATATGGGGTATCAGCGTACTCAGGACAAATTGACAACAACTTTTGGGGTCCAATTTCTCCTGTTACCCTCGGAAAAATACAAAACTGGGGGCTAAAAAAGAATTTTTGTGGGAAAAAATTTTTGTTTTTGTTTTATTTTTTCGGCTCTGCATTATAAACTTCTGTGAAGCACTTGGTGGGTCAAAGTGCTCACCACACCTCTAGATAAGTTCCTTAGGGGATCTACTTTCCAAAATGGTGTCACTTGTGGGGGGTTTCAATGTTTAGGCACATCAGGGGCTCTCCAAACGCAACATGGTGTCCCATCTCAATTCCTGTAAATTTTGCATTGAAATGTCAAACGGTGCTCCTTCCCTTCCGAGCTCTCCCATGCGCCCAAACAGTGGTTTACTCCCACATATAGGGTATCAGCGTACTCAGGACAAATTGTACAACAACTTTTGTGGTCCAATTTCTTCTCTTACCCTTGTTAAAATAAAAAATTGGGGGCAAAATATCATTTTTGTGAAAAAATATGATTTTTTATTTTTACGGCTCTGCATTATAAACTTCTGTGAAGCACTTGGTGGGTCAAAGTGCTCACCACACCTCTAGATAAGTTCCTTAGGGGGTCTACTTTCCAAAATAGTGTCACTTGTGGGGGGTTTCATTGTTTAGGCACATCAGGGGCTCTCCAAACGCAACATGGCATCCTATCTCAATTCCAGTCAATTTTGCATTGAAAAGTCAAATGGCACTCCTTCGCTTCCGAGCTCTGTCATGCGCCCAAACAGTGGTTTACCCCCACATATGGGGTATTGGCGTACTCAGGACAAATTGTACAACATCTTTTCAGGTCCATTTTCTCCTGTTACCCTTGGTAAAATAAAACAAATTGGAGCTGAAGTAAATTTTGTGTGAAAAAAGGTTAAATGTTAATTTTTATTTAAACATTCCAAAAATGCCTATGAAACACCTGAAGGGTTAATAAACTTCTTCAATGTGGTTTTGAGCACCTTGAGGGGTGCAGTTTTTATAATGGTGTCACACTTGGGTATTTTCTATCATATAGACCCCTCAAAATGACTTCAAATGAGATGTGGTCCCTAAAAAAAATGGTGTTGTAAAAATGAGAAATTGCTGGTCAACTTTTAACCCTTATAACTCCCTAACAAAAAAAAATTTTGGTTCCAAAATTGTGCTGATGTAAAGTAGATATGTGGGAAATGTTACTTATTAAGTATTTTGTGTGACATATCTCTGTGATTTAATTGCATAAAAATTCAAAGTTGGAAAATTGCGAAATTTTCAAAATTTTCGCCAAATTTCCATTTTTTTCACAAATAAACGCAGGTAATACCAAATAAATTTTACAAATATCATGAAGTACAATATGTCACGAGAAAACATTGTCAGAATCACCAGGATCCGTTGAAGCATTCCAGAGTTATAACTTCATAAATGGATAGTGGTCAAAATTGTAAAAATTGGCCTGGTCAATAACGTGCAAACCACCCTTGGGGGTGAAGGGGTTAAAATCCACTTCACAATATGCATTTTGTTCTCCCGTACTCCTTTGTTTTACACATTGGCAGCAAGGCCAGCCCTGCTGCACAGTCAATCATATGCACCCCTTTAGGCCTTGGAACCCACATACTGGATGTGCCCATGAAAATCCACTTCACAATATGCATTTTGTGCTCCATACTTCTTTGTTTTATACATTGGTAGGAAGACGAGCCCTGCTGCATAGTCATATGTACCCCATTAGGCCTTGAAACCCACATACTGGATGGGCCCATTAAAATCCACTTCACAATATGCATTTTGTACTCCAGTACTACTTTGTTTTACACATTGGCAGCAAGGCCAGCCCTGCTGCATAGTCAGTCATATGCACCCCATTAGGCCTTGGAACCCACTTACTGGATGGGCCCATGAAAATCCACTTCACAATATGCATTTTGTGCTCCATACTCCTTTGTTTTATACATTGGTAAGAAGGCGAGCATTGATGCATAGTCATATGCACCCCATTAGTCCTTGGAACTCACATTCTGAATGGGCCCATGAAAATCCACTTCACAATATGTATTTTATGCTCCATACTCCTTTGTTTCATACATTGGCAGGAAGGAGAGCCCTGCGGCAAAGTCATATGCACCCCATTAGGCCTTGGAACCCGCATCAAAGCCGGGACATGTCAGCTGTTTTGAGCAGCTGACATGTGCCTGCAATAGCGGCGGGTGAAATCGCGATTCATCCGGCGCTATTAATTAGTTAAATGCCGCTGGCAAACGCTGACAGCGGCATTTAACCGGCGCTGCCAGCCGGCCGGAAATGAGCGCATTGCGGACCCCCGTCACATGATCGGGGGTCAACGATGCATCAGAATGGTAACCTTAGAGGTCCTTGAGACCTCTATGGTTACTGATCCCGTCTAGCTGTGAGCGCCACCCTGTGGTTGGCGCTCATAGCACACCTGCATTTCTACTGCATAGCAGTGATCTGATGATTGCTGCTATGTAGCAGAGACTATCTAGTTGTGCCAGCTTCTATTGGCTATTGAAACATGGCAAAAGTAAAAAAAAAAAGTTAAAAAAAATGTGAAAAAAATAAAAAAATGTAAAAGTTTAAATCACCCCCTTTTCGCCCCATTCAAAATAAATCAATAAAAAAAATCAAACCTACACATATTTGGTATCGCCACGTTCAGAATCGCCTGATCTATCAAGAAAAAAAAGGATTAACCTGATCACTAAACGGCGTAGCGATTAAAAAATTCGAAATTCCAGAATTACGTTTCTTTGGTCGCCTCTACATTGCATTAAAATGCAATAACGGGCGATCAAAAGAATGTATCTATACCAAAATGGTATCATTTAAAACGCCAGCTCAGCACACAAAAAATAAGCACTCAACTGACCCCAGACCATGAAAAATGGAGACGCTATGGGTATCGGAAAATGGTGCATTTTTTTTTTTTTTAGTAAAGTTTTGAATTGTTTTTCACCACTTAGATAAAAGAGAACCTAGACATGTTTGGTGTGTATGAACTCGCATTGACCTGGAGAATCATAATGGCAGGTCAGTTTTAGCAGTTAGTGAACCCTAGCAAAAAAGCCAAACAAAAAACAAGTGTGGGATTGCACTTTTTTTGCAATTTCACCGCACTTGGAACTTTTTTCCCGTTTTCTAGTACACGACATGCTAAAACCAATGATGTCATTCAAAAGTACAAATTGTTTCACAAACAATAAGCCCTCACATGGCCATATTGAAAAATAGAAAAGTTATGGCTCTGGGAAGGAGGGGAGCGAAAAAAGAACACGGAAAAACGTAAAATCCCAAGGTCATGAAGGGGTTAAGAAAGGCTAAAACTTGCAATACAAGGCAATTTTATTGCAAACTACAAAATTCAAGGAATAGTATGATTAAATAGTGTGAGTGTGTACACTTTTGTATGTGTTAACATACACAGGTTAATAAGTACATATAAGGATTAAATAAATATATTGATTACGTATATATGAAGATTAACTACATACAGTATACTTAGATCATCATCACCAAGAGGCTTTTAAATATCATGCATCTGGAATATCAGAGAAGCAACACCAAGACAGAGAACCCCTGGGAGATTACCAATTATGCAGGTATCAGCACACTGTACATGTACAGGTACCCCAGTTTTGGCATCTGTCTTAGTCATGTTTCTCTGGTCTTATATAGTGAATAACACTATGTAGTAACTCGAGTTTCACTCACACCTTCAAGTTGCCACTTTTCAAGGTTGGATGAAACTGAGATATCATGGAGTCATCAGACGAGCGGCCATAAACCCCTAGGAAATAAAAGCCACAAGGATTTAGATCAAACCACCACAGGCATAGTTTCAGTAAACCTTAATGTTTTACAATGACAAACAGCAAACATATAGAGGCTTAGAACTGTTTGTGAAGTGAATAAACAAATATTTATCAAGATTGTTTCACTATGAGCATTGTCTATCACATCTCTAAATGTTTTACAAGAAATGCAGCTATGTGATTGTCTGAATGCATACAGTATACAGTATTCAATCTTGTTTACACATCACCATTTGTATATTCTCCATTTGTACATTTGAGGCAGACAAAGTTAAGGTTCGCAAGGAGAGAAACTAATATAGTGGATAAAGCTATATTTGTAATGAATTACTGAGGCAAAGTAACAGCATTGCTTTATCAAATTTATATGAAGTGTATTGTGTCCAATGTTAGCAACCAGGCAACATAAAAAGGAGCTTTTCAAGTGAGCTCTTTAAGGTACACAAATGTTATGAAGTGTTCACCATCAAGGATGTGGTTTCACTAATGTGGGGTACCTTTTTGTAAAAATAGACTAGTGCCATCACAGCCCCGGCCTATAACAGTACAAAGCACGTTCACCCTGGTGATCTACTAACAGGAACAGGACACATTGCAGGAGACTGAGTAAAGAAGTAGGCCCAAAGTAATGTCATGCCCAATTCCCCAATATGTTGTCCTTTTTGGACTTAAAAATATAGTGCAATCACAGCCCATTTGCCCAAAATTCAATGGCCTATAACAGTACAGACCACGTTCACCCTGGTGATCTAGTGGCAGTTAAACAAGATACATTGCAGGAGACAGAGGAAGTAGGCCCAATGGAATGCCACGCCCAATTCCCCAATGTGGGGTCCTTTTTGGACTGATTAAAATAGTTCCATCACAGCCCCCTAGCCCTAAATGCACCGTACAGACCATGGTCACCCTGGTGATCTACTGGCAGGAACAGGACAGATTGCAGGAGACCGAGTTAAGAAGTAGGCCCAAAGAAATGTCATGCCCAATTCCCCAATGTGTTGTCCTTTTTGGACTTAAAAATATAGTGCCATCACAGCCCACTTTCCCAAAATTCACCGGCCTATAACAGTACTGAGCACGTGCACTCTGGTCATCTAGTGGCAGTTAAAGGACACATTGCATGAGACAGACTTAAGAAGTAGGCCCAACGTAATGTAATGCCCAATTTCCCAATGTGGGGTCTTGTTTTTACAAAATAAAATAGTGCCTTCACAGCCCCCGTGCCCAAAAATCCCTGGCCTATAACAGTACTGAGCACGTTCACCCTGGTCATCTAGTGGCAGTTAAATGACACATTGCAGGAGACAGACTTAAGAAGTAGGCCCAATGTAATGTAATCCCCAATTCCCCAATGTAAGGTCCTGCTTTTACAAAATAAAAAAGTGGCTTCACAGCCCCCATCCCCAAAATTTACCGGCCCATAACAGTACTGAGCACATGCACCCTGGTCATCTAGTAGCAGCTAAAGGACACATTGCAGGAGACAGACATAAGAAGTAGGTCCAATGTAAAGTAATGCCCAATTCCCCAATGTGGGGTCCTGTTTTTACAAAATAAAATAGTGCCTTCACAGCCCCCGTGCCCAAAATCATCGACCTATGACAGCAAAGAGCATGTGCACCCTGGTCATCTAGTGTCAGTTAAAGGACACATTGCGGGAGACAAACTTGAAGTAGGCAAAATGTAATGTAATGCCCAATTCCCCAATGTGGGGTCCTGTTTTTACAAAATAAAATAGTGCCTTCACAGCCCTTGTGCCCAAAAATCACCGGCCTATAACAGTACTAAGCACGTGCACCCTGGTCATCTAGTGGCAGTTAAAAGACACATTGCAGGAGACAGACTTAAGAAGTAGGCCCAATGAAATGTAATGCCCAATTCCCCAATGTAGAGTCCTTTTTGGACTGATTAAAATAGTTCCGTCACAGCCCCTAGCCCTAAATGCACAGTACAGACCACGGTCACCCTGGTGATCTACTGGCAGGAACAGGACAGATTGCAGGAGACCGAGTTAAGAAGTAGGCCCAAAGAAATGTCATGCCCAGTTCCCCAATTTAAAATCTTTTTAAAAAAAAATAAAATAGTGGCATGACAGCCCTCTTGTTCAAAATGCACTGTACAGAGCATGTTGACCCTGGTGATCTAGTGGCAGGCACAGGACAGATTGCAGGAGACCGAGTTAAGAAGTAGGCCCAAAGAAATTTCATGGGCAATTCCCCAATGTGTTGTCCGTTTTGGACTTAAAAATATAGTGCCATCACAGCCCACTTTCCCAAAGTTCACCGGCCTATAACAGTACTGAGCACGTGCACCCTGGTCATCTAGTGGCAGTTAAAGGACACATTGCATGAGACAGACTTAACAAGTAGGCCCAACGTAATGTAATGCCCAATTCCCCAATGTGGGGTCTTGTTTTTACAAAATAAAATAGTGCCTTCACAGCCCCCGTGCCCAAAAATCCCTGGCCTATAACAGTACTGAGCACATGCACCCTGGTCATCTAGTGGCAGTTAAATGACACATTGCAGGAGACAGACTTAAGACGTAGGCCCAATGTAATGTAATCCCCAATTCCCCAATGTAAGGTCCTGCTTTTACAAAATAAAATAGTGCCTTCACAGCCCCGTCCCCAAAATTTACCGTCCTATAACAGTACTGAGCACATGCACCCTGGTCATCTAGTAGCAGTTAAAGGACACATTGCAGGAGACAGACATAAGAAGTAGGTCCAATGTAAAGTAATGCCCAATTCCCCAATGTGGGGTCCTGTTTTTACAAAATAAAATAGTGCCTTCACAGCCCCCGTGCCCAAAAATCATCGGCTTATAACAGCCCAGAGCACGTGCACCCTGGTCATCTAGTGTCAGTTAAAGGACACATTGCGGGAGACAGACTTGAAGTAGGCAAAATGTAATGTAATGCCCAATTCCCCAATGTGGGGTCCTGTTTTTACAAAATAAAATAGTGCCTTCACAGCCCCCGTGCCCAAAAATCACCGGCCTATATCAGTACTGAGCACGTGCACCCTGGTCATCTAGTGGCAGTTAAAAGATACATTGCAGGAGACAGACTTAAGAAGTAGGCCCAATGTAATGTAATGCCCAATTCCCCAATGTGGGGTCCTGTTTCTACTAAATAAAATAGTGCCTTCACAGCCCCAGTGCACAAAATTCACTGGCCTATAACAGTATTGAGCACGTGCACCCTGGTCATCTAGTGGCAGTTGAAAGACACATTGCAGGAGACAGATTTAAGAAGTAGGTACAATGTAATGTAATCCCCAATGTAATGTCTTGTTTTTTAAAAAATAAAATAGTGTCTTCACAGCCCCTGTCCCCAAAATTCACCGGCCTATAACAGTGCTGAGCACGTGCACCCTGGTCATCTAGTAGCAGTTAAAGGACACATTGCAGGAGACAGACATAAGAAGTAGGTCCAATGTAAAGTAATGCCCAATTCCCCAATGTGGGGTCCTGTTTTTACAAAATAAAATAGTGCCTTCACAGCCCCCATGCCCATAAATCACCGGCATATAACAGTACTGAGCATGTGCTCACTTGTCATCTAGTCTCAGTTAAAGGACACATTGCAGGAGACAGACTTGAAGTAGGCAAAATGTAATGTAATGTCCAATTCCCCAATGTGGGGTCCTGTTTTTACAAAATAAAATAGTGCCTTCACAGCCCCCGTGCCCAAAATTCACCAGCCTATAACAGTACTGAGCACATGCACCCTGGTCATCTAGTGGCAGTTAAAGGACACATTGCAGGAGACAGACATAAGAAGTAGGTCCAATGTAAAGTAATGCCCAATTCCCCAATGTGGGGTCCTGTTTTTACAAAATAAAATAGTGCCTTCACAGCCCCCGTGCCCAAAAATCATCGGCTTATAACAGCCCAGAGCACGTGCACCCTGGTCATCTAGTGTCAGTTAAAGGACACATTGCGGGAGACAGACTTGAAGTAGGCAAAATGTAATGTAATGCCCAATTCCCCAATGTGGGGTCCTGTTTTTACAAAATAAAATAGTGCCTTCACAGCCCCCGTGCCCAAAAATCACCGGCCTATATCAGTACTGAGCACGTGCACCCTGGTCATCTAGTGGCAGTTAAAAGATACATTGCAGGAGACAGACTTAAGAAGTAGGCCCAATGTAATGTAATGCCCAATTCCCCAATGTGGGGTCCTGTTTCTACTAAATAAAATAGTGCCTTCACAGCCCCAGTGCACAAAATTCACTGGCCTATAACAGTATTGAGCACGTGCACCCTGGTCATCTAGTGGCAGTTGAAAGACACATTGCAGGAGACAGATTTAAGAAGTAGGTACAATGTAATGTAATCCCCAATGTAATGTCTTGTTTTTTAAAAAATAAAATAGTGTCTTCACAGCCCCTGTCCCCAAAATTCACCGGCCTATAACAGTGCTGAGCACGTGCACCCTGGTCATCTAGTAGCAGTTAAAGGACACATTGCAGGAGACAGACATAAGAAGTAGGTCCAATGTAAAGTAATGCCCAATTCCCCAATGTGGGGTCCTGTTTTTACAAAATAAAATAGTGCCTTCACAGCCCCCATGCCCATAAATCACCGGCATATAACAGTACTGAGCATGTGCTCACTTGTCATCTAGTCTCAGTTAAAGGACACATTGCAGGAGACAGACTTGAAGTAGGCAAAATGTAATGTAATGCCCAATTCCCCAATGTGGGGTCCTGTTTTTACAAAATAAAATAGTGCCTTCACAGCCCCCGTGCCCAAAATTCACCAGCCTATAACAGTACTGAGCACATGCACCCTGGTCATCTAGTGGCAGTTAAAGGACACATTGCAGGAGACAGGCCCAATGTAATTTAATGCCCAATTCCCCAATGTGGGGTCCTGTTTTCACAAAATAAAATAGTGCCTTCACAGCCCTCTTGCGCAAAATTCACTGGTCTATAACAGTACTGAGCACGTGCACCCTGATCATCTAGTTGCAGTTGAAGGACACATTGCAGGAGACAGACTTAAGAAGTGGACCCAATGTAATGTAATGCCCAATTCCCCAATGTGGGGTCTTGTCTTTACAAAATAAACAGTGCCTTCACAGCCCCCATGCCCAAAAATCACCGGCCTATAACAGGACAGAGCACGTTCACCCTGGTCATCTAGTGGTTCTGGATGATGAGGATGAGGATAAGTAGGAGAACAACAACAAACAGACCCAATTTGGAAGCATGTACCCATGTGTGGTTGTGAAGAGGTGCATGAGAATACACCTCCCCAAGAGAGAGAATATATTTGAGGTTATGTTTCGCTGTTTTCACTTGGTGGTGTACTGAAGTCTTTCCCAATCCAGGCCTTGTTCATTTTTATAAGAGTCAGCCTGTCAGCATTTTCAGTTGACAGGCGGATGTGCTTATCTGTTATAATTCCACCAGCGGCACTAAAAACCCTCTCTGACAGAACGCTAGCAGCAGGGCAGGCCAGGACCTCCAAGGTGTAGAGAGCCAGTTCATGCCACATGTCCAGCTTGGATACCCAATATTTAAAAGGCACAGAGGAATCAAGGAGGACGTTTGTACGATCTGCAAGGTACTCCCTCACCATCTTCCTAAACATTGTACTTCTTGTGACAGCACCCCTTGCCTTTGTGACCCCACAATGGGAGGGTCTGAGAAAACTGTCCCAGAACTTGGCCATTGTTCCCCTGCCTGAGCTAGATTGTACTTCTGTCTCTCTCGCTTGGACTCCTTGGTTGTACAACAAACTCTGACTTCTGCTGCCAGCGTTCTCACATCGGAATTTTCTAAGTAATTCTGCTACAAGGGCCCTCTGGTACTGCAACATTTTAGTACACCTCTCTGCCTCAGGCAGAAGAGATTGAAAGTTCTCCTTGTAGTGTGGTCTAGAAGAGTCACCAAACAGTAATGAGTGTCGCCCAATATTTTGATAATCCAAGGGTCACGTGAAATGCAGCGCAACATAAAGTCAGCCATGCATGCCAGACTGCTAACAGGCAAGACTTTTGTGTCCTCTACAACAGGACGACTGACCAGTCTGTCCTCCTCCTCCTCATCCTCCTCCTCCCTGTCCCCAGGCCATCCCCACTGAACAGAAGCTACTACGGATTTGTTTGTAGTACCGTCTATAGTGCATTAAAGTAGCTCCTGTTCTTCCTCCTCCTCCTCATTGCCTACTAATCCACATTGAGAAGACATGAGGCTGGGCTGAGTGTAATCTGTTGTGAATTCCGTTCTGGAGCTCCCTCTTGTGGTGTCATGATTCTCAATGGCGAGAGAACATAGCCCAGCATATATGAGAACTAGCTCTTGGAAGATGGAAACTATACTGACCATGAACTAAACCTGCCGCACAACTAGAAGTGGCCGGGTAGCATGCCTACGTTTTTTTATCCCTAGATGCCCAGCGCCAGCCGGAGAACTACCTAATCCTAGCAGAGGAAAAGACAGTCCTGGCTCACCTCTAGAGAAATTTTCCCAAAAGGCAGACAGAGGCCCCCACATATATTGGCGGTGATTTAAGATGAAATGACAAACGTAGTATGAAAATAGGTTTAGCAAAATCGAGGTCCGCTTACTAGATAGCATGAAGACAGAAAGGGCACTTTCATGGTCAGCAGAAAACCCTATCAAAACACCATCCAGAAATTACTTTAAGACTCTAGCATTAACTCATAACACCAGAGTGGCAATTTCCGCTCACAAGAGCTTTCCAGACACAGTAACGAAACAGCAGCTGTGAACAGGAACAAAATGCAAAAACACACAAGGACAAAAGTCCAACTTAGCTGGGAGTTGTCTAGTAGCAGGAACAAGCACAGAAAGGCTACTGATTACATTGTTGACCGGCATGAAACTGACAGAGGAGCAAGGTTATATAGCGACTCCCACATCCTGATAGGAGCAGGTGAACAGAGGGGATGATGCACACAAGTTAAATTCCACAAGTGGCCACCGGGGGAGCCCAGAATCCAATTTCACAACAGTACCCCCCCCTCAAGGAGGGGGCACCGAACCCTCACCAGAACCACCAGGGCGATCAGGATGAGCCCTATGAAAGGCACGGACAAGATCGGAGGCATGAACATCAGAGGCAGTGACCCAAGAATTATCCTCCTGACCGTATCCCTTCCATTTGACCAGATACTGGAGTTTCCGTCTGGAAACACGAGAGTCCAAGATCTTTTCCACAACGTACTCCAACTCACCCTCAACCAACACCGGAGCAGGAGGCTCAACGGAAGGCACAGCTGGTACCTCATACCTGCGCAACAATGACCGATGAAAAACATTATGAATCGAAAAGGATGCAGGGAGGTCCAAACGGAAGGACACAGGGTTAAGAATCTCCAATATCTTGTACGGGCCGATGAACCGAGGCTTAAACTTAGGAGAAGAAACCCTCATAGGGACAAAACGAGAAGACAACCACACCAAGTCCCCAACACAAAGCCGAGGACCAACACGACGACGGCGGTTGGCAAAAAGCTGAGTCTTCTCCTGGGACAACTTCAAATTGTCCACCACCTGCCCCCAAATCTGATGCAACCTCTCCACCACAGCATCCACTCCAGGACAATCCGAAGATTCCACTTGACCGGAGGAAAATCGAGGATGAAACCCCGAATTACAGAAAAACGGGGACACCAAGGTGGCAGAGCTGGCCCGATTATTGAGGGCGAACTCCGCCAAAGGCAAAAAAGCAACCCAATCATCCTGATCCGCAGACACAAAACACCTCAAATATGTCTCCAAGGTCTGATTAGTCCGCTCGGTCTGGCCATTAGTCTGAGGATGGAAAGCAGACGAAAAAGACAAATCTATGCCCATCCTAGCACAGAATGCCCGCCAAAATCTAGACACGAATTGGGTCCCTCTGTCAGAAACGATATTCTCCGGAATACCATGCAAACGAACAACATTTTGAAAAAACAGAGGAACCAACTCGGAAGAAGAAGGCAACTTAGGCAAGGGAACCAGATGGACCATCTTAGAGAAACGGTCACACACCACCCAGATGACAGACATCTTCTGAGAAACAGGCAGATCCGAAATAAAATCCATCGAGATGTGCGTCCAAGGCCTCTTCGGGATAGGCAAGGGTAACAACAATCCACTAGCCCGAGAACAACAAGGCTTGGCCCGAGCACAAACGTCACAAGACTGCACAAAGCCTCGCACATCTCGTGACAGGGAAGGCCACCAGAAGGACCTTGCCACCAAATCCCTGGTACCAAAGATTCCAGGATGACCTGCCAACGCAGAAGAATGAACCTCAGAGATGACTCTACTGGTCCAATCATCAGGAACAAACAGTCTACCAGGTGGGCAACGATCAGGTCTATCCGCCTGAAACTCCTGCAAGGCCCGCCGCAGGTCTGGAGAAACGGCAGACAATATCACTCCATCTTTAAGGATACCTGTGGGCTCAGAATTACCAGGGGAGTCAGGCTCAAAACTCCTAGAAAGGGCATCCGCCTTAACATTCTTAGAACCCGGTAGGTAAGACACCACAAAATTAAACCGAGAGAAAAACAACGACCAGCGCGCTTGTCTAGGATTCAGGCGCCTGGCAGACTCAAGGTAAATTAAATTTTTGTGGTCAGTCAATACCACCACCTGATGTCTGGCCCCCTCAAGCCAGTGACGCCACTCCTCAAAAGCCCACTTCATGGCCAAAAGCTCCCGATTCCCAATATCATAATTCCGCTCGGCGGGCGAAAATTTACGGGAAAAAAAAGCACAAGGTCTCATCACGGAGCAGTCGGAACTTCTCTGCGACAACACCGCCCCAGCTCCGATTTCAGAAGCGTCGACCTCAACCTGAAAAGGAAGAGCAACATCAGGCTGACGCAACACTGGGGCGGAAGAAAAGCGGCGCTTGAGCTCCCGAAAGGCCTCCACAGCATCAGGGGACCAATCAGCAACATCAGCACCCTTCTTAGTCAAATCAGTCAATGGTTTTACAACATCAGAAAAACCAGCAATAAATCGACGATAAAAGTTAGCAAAGCCCAAAAATTTCTGAAGACTCTTAAGAGAAGAGGGTTGCGTCCAATCACCAATAGCCTGAACCTTGACAGGATCCATCTCGATGGAAGAGGGGGAAAAAATGTATCCCAAGAAGGAAATCTTCTGAACCCCAAAAACACACTTAGAACCCTTCACACACAAGGAATTAGACCGCAAAACCTGAAAAACCCTCCTGACCTGCTGGACATGAGAGTCCCAGTCATCCGAAAAAATCAGAATATCATCCAGATACACAATCATAAATTTATCCAAATAATCGCGGAAAATGTCATGCATAAAGGACTGGAAGACTGAAGGGGCATTTGAAAGACCAAAAGGCATCACCAAATACTCAAAATGGCCCTCGGGCGTATTAAATGCGGTTTTCCACTCATCCCCCTGCTTGATTCGCACCAAATTATACGCCCCACGGAGATCAATCTTAGAGAACCACTTGGCCCCCTTTATACGAGCAAACAAATCAGTAAGCAGTGGCAACGGATATTGATATTTAACCGTGATTTTATTCAAAAGTCGATAATCAATACACGGCCTCAAAGAGCCGTCTTTCTTAGACACAAAGAAAAAACCGGCTCCTAAGGGAGATGACGAAGGACGAATATGTCCCTTTTCCAAGGACTCCTTTATATATTCTCGCATAGCAGCGTGTTCAGGCACAGACAGATTAAATAAACGACCCTTAGGGTATTTACTACCCGGGATCAAGTCTATGGCACAATCGCACTCCCGGTGCGGAGGTAGTGAACCAACCTTGGGTTCTTCAAAAACGTCACGAAAGTCAGACAAGAATTCAGGAATCTCAGAGGGAATAGATGATGAAATGGAAACCAAAGGTACGTCCCCATGAGTTCCTTTACATCCCCAGCTTAACACAGACATAGCTCTCCAGTCGAGGACTGGGTTATGAGATTGCAGCCATGGCAATCCCAGCACCAAAACATCATGTAGATTATACAGCACCAGAAAGCGAATAACCTCCTGGTGATCCGGATTAACACGCATAGTCACTTGTGTCCAGTATTGTGGTTTATTACTAGCCAATGGGGTGGAGTCAATCCCTTTCAGAGGTATCGGAGCCTCCAATGGCTCCAAATCATACCCACAGCGTTTGGCAAAGGACCAATCCATAAGACTCAAAGCAGCGCCAGAGTCGACATAGGCGTCCGCGGTAATAGATGACAAAGAACAAATCAGGGTCACAGATAGAATAAACTTAGACTGTAAAGTGCTAATTGAAACAGACTTGTCAGGCTTCTTAGTACGCTTAAAGCATGCTGATATAACATGAGTTGAATCACCACAATAGAAGCACAACCCATTTTTTCGTCTAAAATTCTGCCGCTCGCTTCTGGACAGAATTCTATCACATTGCATATTTTCTGGCGTTTTCTCAGTAGACACCGCCAAATGGTGCACAGGTTTGCGCTCCCGCAGACGCCTATCGATCTGAATAGCCATTGTCATGGACTCATTCAGACTCGCAGGCACAGGGAACCCCACCATAACATCCTTAATGGCATCAGAGAGACCTTCTCTGAAAATCGCCGCCAGGGCGCACTCATTCCACTGAGTAAGCACAGACCATTTGCGGAATTTTTGGCAGTATATTTCAGCTTCATCTTGCCCCTGAGACAAGGACATCAAGGCCTTTTCCGCCTGAAGCTCTAAATGAGGTTCCTCATAAAGCAACCCCAAGGCCAGAAAAAACGCATCCACATTGAGCAACGCAGGATCCCCTGGTGCCAATGCAAAAGCCCAGTCTTGAGGGTCGCCCCGGAGCAAGGAAATTACAATCCTGACCTGCTGTGCAGGGTCTCCGGCAGAGCGAGACTTCAGGGACAAAAACAATTTGCAATTATTTTTAAAATTTTGAAAGTGAGATCTATTCCCCGAGAAGAATTCAGGCAAAGGAATTCTAGGCTCAGACATAGGTGCATGAACAACAAAATCTTGCAAATTTTGTACCTTTGTGGCGAGATTATTCAAACCTGTAGCTACACTCTGAAGATCCATTTGAAACAGGTGAACACAGAGCCATTCAAGGATTAGAAGGAGAGGAAGAGAGGAAGGCTGCAGTATAGGCAGTCTAGCAAGTGATTCAATTAAGAGCACACTCAGAACTAGAGGGAAAAAAAAAAAAAAAAAAAATTGTAGCAGACTTCTTTTTTCTCTCCTTTCTCAGCCAGTAATTTAACCCTTTTTTGGGCCGGTCAAACTGTCATGATTCTCAATGGCGAGAGAACATAGCCCAGCATATATGAGAACTAGCTCTTGGAAGATGGAAACTATACTGACCATGAACTAAACCTGCCGCACAACTAGAAGTGGCCGGGTAGCATGCCTACGTTTTTTTATCCCTAGATGCCCAGCGCCAGCTGGAGAACTACCTAATCCTAGCAGAGGAAAAGACAGTCCTGGCTCACCTCTAGAGAAATTTTCCCAAAAGGCAGACAGAGGCCCCCACATATATTGGCGGTGATTTAAGATGAAATGACAAACGTAGTATGAAAATAGGTTTAGCAAAATCGAGGTCCGCTTACTAGATAGCATGAAGACAGAAAGGGCACTTTCATGGTCAGCAGAAAACCCTATCAAAACACCATCCAGAAATTACTTTAAGACTCTAGCATTAACTCATGACACCAGAGTGGCAATTTCCGCTCACAAGAGCTTTCCAGACACAGTAACGAAACAGCAGCTGTGAACAGGAACAAAATGCAAAAACACACAAGGACAAAAGTCCAACTTAGCTGGGAGTTGTCTAGTAGCAGGAACAAGCACAGAAAGGCTACTGATTACATTGTTGACCGGCATGAAACTGACAGAGGAGCAAGGTTATATAGCGACTCCCACATCCTGATAGGAGCAGGTGAACAGAGGGGATGATGCACACAAGTTAAATTCCACAAGTGGCCACCGGGGGAGCCCAGAATCCAATTTCACAACATGTGGTTGCTAATGGTATTTTTGTGAGTTCTGCCCTTGGGCTCCCTCTGGTGGTTTCGAGTGGAACTGCTGCTCCTTTAGATAGCTGTGGCAGCTGCCTTCACTAATCACCTTGCCTGGGTTTGTTATTTAAACCTGCTCTGGACTTTAGTTCATGCCAGCTGTCAATGTTCTTGGTTGGATTTGGTTCTCTCCTTGGATTTCTCATATGGCCTGTCCTTGTCAGCAAAAGATAAGTTTTTGCTAGTTTTGTTTGTCCATTTTCTGGAACTCTATTGCTCTGCAAATATGTCTCTTTTTGTCCAGCTTGTCACTATGTCATATTCAGGCTAGCTGGAAGCTCTGGGAAAGCAGATTTGCCCCTCCACACCGTGAGTCGGTGTGGAGTTCATTTTTGTAAACTCTGCGTGGATTTTGTAGTTTTTAATACTGACCGCACAGTATCCTTTTCTCTCTGTCTATCAAGTTAGTATTGGCCTCCTTTGCTGAAATCTGATTTCATTTCTGTGTACGTCATTTCCCTCTTCACTCACAGTCAATATTTGTGGGGGGCTGTCTTTCCTTTTGGGGTTTTCTCTGAGGCAAGATAGCTTTCTATTTCCTTCTTTAGGGGTAGTTAGTTCTTAGGCTGTGAAGAGGTGTCTAGGGAGAGTCAGGAACATCCCACGGCTATTACTAGTGTTGTTGTTAGGATTAGGGACTGCGGTCAGTAGAGATACCACTTTCTCAGAGCTCGTCCCATGTTGCGTTTTAGCCACCAGGTCATATCAGTGTGGCCTCTTAACCACCAGGTCATAACAGTAATCCCCCTGTATGTTTACTTGCTCCATGTCCTCATGTTCCACCTGCAATGCATCCTCTTTGATTGTGAGCAGAGAGGTTTTCAGAATGCTGAGAAGTGGGATGGTGACGCTAATTATGGCGTCATCGCCGCTCACCATCTTGGTGCAGTCCTCAAAGTTTTGGAGGATATTACATATGTCTGACATCCATGTCCACTCCTGAGGTCTTATGTGTAGAGTCTGACCTGAAATTCAATGGCCTTATTGATGTTGATAGTCAACAATGGCCCTCTTCTGCTCACAAATCCTTTCCAACATATACAGAGTACAGTTCCAGCACATAGGGACATCACACAACAGTCGGTGAGCTGGAAGCTGAAAACGCTGTTGAAGCACAGCAAGGGCGGCTGAAGCTGTAGCTGACTTTCTAAAATGGGCAGACAGATGGTGTACTTTCACTATCAGATCCAGCAGCTCCGGGTAGCTTTTCAGAAAACATTGAACCACGAGGTTAAGCACATGGGCCAAGCAAGGTACGTGTGTGAGATCACCTTGCCTCAGAGCCGCCACCAGGTTATGGCCATTGTCACACAAGACCATGCCTGGCTGTAGGCTCAGCGGTGTCATCCAAACATCTGACTGCTCTTTCATCGCTGTCCACAACTCTTCTGCATTGTGCGGTTTGTCACCTGGGCAGATTAGCTTCAGCACAGCCTGTTGCCACTTGGCTGAGGCAGTGCTGCAGTGCTTCCAGCTTCTGACTGATGTGTTGATTTCAGAGATGGAGGATGAAGAGGAGGAGGAGGTGATGCAGGAGCTGTAGACTATGGGGGCAACTTTGATTGACGTAGGGCCAACAATCCTCGGCGTGGGGAGGATGTGTTCCATCCCAAGGTCCAACTGGGTCCCGGCTTCCACTATGTTAACCCAGTGTGCCGTCATTGAGATATTCCATCCCTGCCCACAAGCACTTGTCCACGTGTCCGTGGTTAGGTGGACTTTCCCTGTAACAGCATTGTTAAGGGTACTGGTAATGCTGTGAGACACATGCTGGTGCAATGCCGGTATGGCACACCGGGAGAAATAGTGGTGACTGGAGAGTACCTTGGGACGGCCGCCGCCATCAGGTTGCTGAAAGCTTCCATCTCAACAAGCCTAAAAGGCAGCATTTCTAGCGCAATCAGAAGAGAAATATTAGAATTGAGGACTGTGCCCTGTGAGGCGTTGGTGGGATATTTCCACTTGCGTTCCAAAGACTGGGTTATACACAACTGAACACTGTGCTGGGACAAGGATGCAGACGGGCTTGCTGATGGTGCTGCTTGACTGTGGGCCACAAGAGGTGTAGGGCTAGAGGCATCTTCACATGCACGGTGTACTGGGGATTGGTTTCTATGCAAAACAGTGGAAGCAGTGGTGTGACCAGCAGGCAGTGGTCCTGGAGCCTGGGGTTTGGCCAACAAAGTCAGGTGCTTTGCTTGCATTTGCCTGATCATGCTGGTGGTGGTCAGGCTAGTTGTTTTGCAGCTACTACTGCTGATGCAGGCATGACAGCTGTTGCAAATGGCCTGTTTGGGGTTATCGGCAGAGTCTTTAAAAAATAACCAGACTCGAGAAGATCTAACAGTTGGAATGGCAACTTCCCTCATGTTGGTGTTACTGGGAACGGATGCACGCCTTCTGTCTGTGGCCACCACACTGCTTCTTCCTGCCTGTTGGGGGAATATGCCTCCATCCCCATTTGTGCTGCTGTCTTCACTATGCATGTCCTTCTGCCAGGTTGGGTCAGCCACTATGTCATCCACCACCTCGTCTTCCATATCCACACCCTGCTCCTCCTCCTGACTTTCTGCCAATTGTGTCTCATCATCGTCCACCTCTTGTGACACTTTTCCACCATCACCTTCATGTGACCGGGGCTGGTCAAAGCTTTGGGCAGCTCTACATGCGATCTCATATTTCCCCACTTCAAGTTGAACGGCAGAGATTCCTGAATCTGAAATGGAAAACTGAACAGCTTTTCAGAGTGTCCAAGTGTGGGATAAGTTGTCTCAGGGCACTCGGCATGGTGGAAAGAAGGAAGATCAGGGTGAAGAATGTCCCAGCCACACTCACGGCTACTCAGACTTGACCATGTGGAAGACAAGGTGGTGGTGGTGGCTAAGTGACTGGAAGCATTATCCACCCGCTATCCAACCAACAACCGTTTCACACTGCTCTGGCTTCAATAGTGGTGTGCTGTGGTCCCCTAGAAACTGGGACAAGAAGGTCGGGCAAGAACATGTGGGTCTTTGTTGTTGCCCACTTTCACCTTGGCCATGGCCTCGTCCTCTGGATGCACCATCAGCATCACGTCCACTTCCCCGTCCCTTGCCCCTTGCCTTAACCATTTTAAATGGAATACTGCACTATTTCAAATGCTCAACACAAATGTCTTTATTAGCAGCTAAATAATATCTGTGCAATTATATTGGATAACTCAGGAGACTCTTTGCCTGGAACAAGACAACTACAGAACACAGTTTTATAAGTGGTAAAGTCTATATTATCACACGGAGATTCAAACAAGTGCAGAGAGAAACTCAAGTCCACAATACTTGGTGTAAATATTAAACACAGCTTAACAGTCTATAGGGAACTTCAGAGGTAAATGCAATCAAGCAGAAAGTCTATGAAGCACAGTTATTCTTGAGGATACTTGACACGAATAAGTCCTTGTTTAGTCCAAACACAGAAAGATATGCTTATTAGGCAGTTCAAATAATATCTTAGCTCAACCAGGGAGGCCTGGGTAATAGTCTCAGGTTTTTGCAGAGCAGCAACAGCTTACATGTCCAACAAATGCAGAAGGAAGTAAACACAAGCAGCCAGATGAAGTAGGATTACTAGATACTGGTACTTGCAGCAGGAACCCAGAGCAGAGTAGCAGGATCACCACACAGGTTCACAGGAGCAGGTACAAAAGGCAGAGAACCACCAGGGACAGAAGCTGGATGCAAGGCAGAAGACTCTAGCACAGACTAAAGGCTGGGGTGGAGTTATATAGCAGGAAGACACAGTGCACATGAGACCAAAGACGCCATCTTGGAAAAGGGCAGTAATGCACAAAAGGTAATAAATAATGTTCAGAGTCCTGACAATCTGATCAGCATGCCAGCAAATCTACGATTTTTCAAACCCAAACACCAGGCAGGCCTCAGCCTGACCTAACCGATTGTATTCAATTTTTGGGGCCTTTTTTTAGTTAATTTATGCAAAATAGTGCTGTATATAATTTGAGTATGAGAAAGCCAAAAAATAAGTACACCGGCCTACAATGCCCAAACTTGGAGCAGAGATATATGAGAGCTCTCACAGAAATACCACATTGGCAAATTTGTGGCCTGTTTACATTATTGTCCGCTAAATAGTGCTGTATACAATTTCAGTAACACACAGCAAAAAAAGTGGTCCTACGGCCTACACTGACCAAACTTGGAGCACACAGATATATGAGGGCTCTCACGGAAATACCACACAGGCAAATCTGTGGCCTGTTTATATTATTGTATGCTAAATAGTGCTGTATATAATTTCAGTAACACACAGCAAAAAAAGGGGTCCTCCGGCCTCCAATGACCAAACTTGGAGCACACAGATATATGAGGGCTCTCACGGAAATACCACACTGGCAAATCTGTGGCCTGTTTATATTATTGCATGCTAAATAGTGCTGTATATAATTTCAGTAACACACAGCAAAAAAAGTGGCCTCCGGCCTACAATGACCAAAGTTGGAGCACGCAGATATATGACGGCTGTCACGCAAATACCACACTAGCAACTCTGTGGCCTTAGAATTATTTTATGCTAAATAGTGCTGTATAGAATTTGAGTATCAGACAGCCCAAAAATAAGGACACTGGCCTACAATGCAAAAACGTAGAGCACAGAGATATATGAGGCCTTTTTCGGTGAATTTAAAACACCAAAGAAAAGTGGCACAAGGGTAGCACACACAAGTATGCTACGTATGCCTGACAAACTATGATTTTTCAACAGCCCCCTCAGTCTGACAGAACAGACTGTATATTTTTTTGGAGGGTTGAATTTTTGGAAGAAAAAATAGGTATATAGTAAATAAACTGCAGCAGCAGCAGGCAGTTATGGAGCTTTGGGAAGGATGCAGTGGGATCAATGGACACACACACACAGTGCCTGCAGGCCTTGTACTGATGTGGATATGCCGAGCCGTTCCTACCTAGCGCTGCAATATCAAGACCCACGAATTAGCCCTAAAAAGGACTTTTGGTTTCTGAGGAGTTGTGGATGTAAGAGTTGAAGACCTACACTAACTCTAAAAACCATGATTCTGAACCTATCTCGACAGCAGCTCTCCCTACTTTCACTGAAACAGGAACAGAATGCAACGAGCAGGGCGGTGCCAGGTCTCTTATACTCGGGATGATGCTGTGCGGCCAATGCAATCACTGCACGACCCACAACAAAGATGGCTGCGGTGTTTCATGGCCTGGCAGACAATCCCTGCACCATGATTGGGTCTCTAAAGTCCACCAAAAACGCTGGGTGGAGACAAGAGCTACCGCCGAATAATCCTGGAAATGCTCGCTGCTCGCCGAGTACACCGAGCATAGTGATACTCGGGCGAGTAACGAGTAGTGGCGAGCACGTTCGCTCATCACTATTATTCATATCTGTCTTTTTGATCACGTGTTATTCCACTTTTTGTTCGGCGGTATGATAATAAAGGGTTGTTTTTTGCCTCTTTTTTTTTTTTTTACGGTGTTCACTGAAGGGGTTAACTAGTGGGACAGTTTTATAGGTCGGGTCGTTACGGATGCGGTGATACTAAATATGTGTACTTTTATTGTTTTTTTTATTTAGATAAAGAAATGTATTTATTGGAACAATATATATATGGATCGCCCCCACGTTTAGGGCAATGGGGTAATCGGCACCGGGTCCTTCGGTTCGGGGAATGTCACAGTGGCCCGACCCAGTCCGTGGCCTTTTGAAGGACGTCCAATAAAGGAATAGGGTTTTTATGGTTTTGGGAAAGGACTTTAAAGGGAAGTGTTTGTGACGCCACCTGTGGTATTCGGTCAGGGTGACCGACACTGCTTAGGGGTCCGCTGGGGTGATGTGATGGCAGCTAGATGGTATACCTTCCCACAGGTGAAGTGTTTCCCCAGGGCTTCCCAGATGTGTAGATGGTGATGGTGCATGATGTAAGGCACAGAGAATAACGAAGACACAAGGTTGCAGTCTCTTTACCTTTACTGGAGGCTTCAGCATCCACAGTCCAGGGTACAGACCACAGGGTAGGCAGAGTCCCCTTATCCAGGTGGAAATCAGTAGCCTTCCTACTAGCGCCTGTGTGTTGTAGTACCTCCCTGCTGAGCTTCTTGGTAAGGTCCTCACAACTCTTGTAGATGTTCTAGATGTTAATTCTTCCTCTCTGTCCCCCAGATGGTGTGGATAGGACAAACCCATATGACTGATGGCCAGAGGCTTGTTTATAGGGACCCTAGAGACGCCCTGACCCCCACAATTTGCCACTGTGTCTTCTTAGGTATTAAGGTCGGGCAGCCAACTTGAAATTGACTGTCCTGCCAGTTTCTGAAGTAATACGTAGAGTCAATTACTCCCTCAGTGTTCCGGCCACCAGCTATGCGCCTCAGAAGGAGGCAGCCTATTTCAGGGCAGAACTCCTCCTGGTGTTTTCTCCTTGTGCTGTGACTTCATTTCTCACCCTCTACAATACAATTCTCTTCGTGTCCTTTCTTAGGATGCTGCCGCACATGGGGCAGGCACAGCTCTGTAGCTTTCTGTCTCGCTAGGCCTCTGTCAGGATCCCACCCCTGACAGGGACCCTCTGTCTGCAGCTCAGATGTTCCTCCTTTCCCCCTGTCTGCCTGACAGGTGTTGCCTGGGCAAAGCCCAGTCAACGTCTCTCTAACTTTCTATCCAGCCCACCAGTTTTACCCTTCTGTGAGGAGTGCCCTAATAGATAGGAGCCATGCTCCCCCTGGTGGTCTGGAGTGTGAAGTGTGGTGTATGGTTTGTGATACCTGGTAGTAAGAACTCTTTTATTGCCGCCAGACGTAATATCACTCCCCCTGGTGGAAGAATGACATTACTGCAACGACCAGGACTCTGGGGCGCTGCACATATATATATATATATATATATATATATATATATATATATATATATATTTATTTTTTATTTAGGAATTTTATTTGTTTTATTTTTTTTTTTACACATGTATTTTTTTTTTTTACTTTTTTACTTTGTCCCAGTGGGGGACATCATACTATAGTGTCAGATCGCTGATCTGACACTTTGCAAAGCAGTGTGTCAGATCAGCGATCTGACAGGCACTGCTCTGAGCAGGCACTTGAAAGCCACTTCCCTGCAGGACCCGGAAGGCCCCATGCAGCCATTATGGATCCGGGGCCTGCAGGGAGGAGGAGGTAGAAGACCCTCGGAGCAACGTGATCACATCACGTTGTTCCGAGGGTCTCAGGGAAGCACGCAGGATGCCCCCTCCCTGCACGATGATTCCCTGTGCCTCCGAACACAGTGATCATGTTTGTTCGCAGTGTTCTGTGGGTTATTGTTCCGGGAGCAGTCCGTGACTGCTCCTGGCACACAGTACTGGATGTCAGCTGTAATAATCAGCTTACACCCGGCGGCGATCGGCCACGCTCCCCCCGTGAGCACGGCTGATTGCACAGGACGTACTATCCCATCACTGGGAATTAAGTCCCAGGTCACCTCGACGGGATAGTATGTCCAATAGGATTAAGGGGTTAAAGGGGTTGACCCTTGGACAAAGTACATTTTAATTAATAGATCTTGGACTAAAAATAATTTCCACAATTGGATCTGTTAAAAAATATTCCTGTGCTGAGATAACATTGTAAATGTGCCTCTGCTATGTATTGTGTAATGGCTGTATCTCACCCTGCAGGAAGATTGTCTGATCATACCACAACTCCTGGGCAGAGGAGAAAGTAAAAGAGAGCATACAGTCAGTACACAATGTGATTTGTGCTGATTCTTTCTGCAAGTTAAATCACATTTTAAACAGGGAGGAAAATGTTTTACCTCAAAGAAAGCAGCATCTGTGATCTCCATGCTGTAATATGCTGTAATATCTATATAATCTCTTTTGCTTCCTCCCCTGCAAGGAGCTGTGGTATGTATAGATGGGCGGACACCTGGATGTTTGGGTACGGCGAGTTTGGTCACACAGTTACAAAAAGTTCAGGTTCGGGTAAAAGAACAGTACCCAGACCCCATTCACTTGAATGGGGGGCCTGAACATCCAGTGTTTGTCATGTTGTCATGCGTGTGACAGCGCGGCAAACACACCTTCTGATCGGCATTGAAATCCTCACTGCTGGTCAGAGAGCCGCGGTTCCCAAGCTGTCAAAATACAGCGTGAGCACACAGCTCTGATTGGAGGAATAAAGTTCACCTTCAGTCACTGTTGTCAACTGATGAGACTACTAATCCTATCAGCCGACGCCTTCTTCCGCTAATAACAGTGAGAGCAGGAGCGTCTGATGGGAGTATTCTTCAGCTGGCTCCTGTGCTGTGAATAAATAATTTAAAAATTAGCCGGCGTGGGTTCCACGGTATTTTGTGTAACCAGCCAGGCAAAAATCACAGCTGGTTATCAAGAATAAAAGGGTCCCCACACTGTATTTTTTAATTATTTAAATAAATAATTTTTAAGAATGGCGTGTGGTCCCCCCATTTTTAACAACCAGACTTGCTAAAGCAGACAGCTGGAGCTGGTATTCTAAGGCTGGTAAAAGGCCATAGATGTTGACCTCCCAGCCTAAAAATAGCATCCCACAGCCACCCAGAAAAGGAACAACTATTAAATTATTAAATTATTTATTTATTTACAGCCCAAGAGCAGGAAGATGACTACTCCAATCAGCAGCTCCTGCTCTCATTGTTATTAGTGGCGGAAGGCATCGGATGATTCTAGCAGTAGTCCCATCAGCTGATACCAGTGACCGGAGGTGAACTTTATACCTCCGATCACATTTGCTTGCTCATGCTGTCTTTTGACAGATTGGAAACCATTGCTGTCTGACTGGTGGGTATGATTTCCCCGCCGATCAGAAGCAGTGCTGTCATGCACATAACGATGCGACAAACACCCGGTGTTCGGGCAGCCGAACCTGAACAGTAACACTGGCTTCCTGGTGAAGTCTGTGTTCGACGTCTGTGCCCGAACAGAGGGTGTTTAGTATGGATGTCGTACTTTACTGTTCAGGTTCACCCATCTCTAGTGGTATATTCAGACCATGTTCATGCAAGATCAGATACAGCCATTATTCAGGACATAGTAGGGGCAAGATTATCTTAGCACAGGAGAATTTTTTAACACATCCAATTGTGGAATTTAATATTATTATGAGATCTATTGATTCAAATGTACTTTATTGGTAATATAACCCCTTTAAGAACTTTGCTGCTTTCAAACCTTCATTGTGTATTGATATATACAATGATATAATACCACTTTACCAACATTGTATCATGTTCAAATTGAATGCAGTTGATCTTTCTCACTGCATCACTTGTGTCCTTCAAATATAAATGTAAGCATTTCAACTAAAGTGTCTGTGTTGAATTAATGATTTTATATGCAGTTGCTAAAGGAAATACAATTAATGACAGAGCCATTACATCTTTGTGAATCTTAGGCTACTTTCACACTTCCGTCGGTGCGGGGCCGTCGCAATCCGTCGCTTATTCCAGTCTAAGGGCAAAAAACGCATCCTGCAAGCACATTTGCAGGATCCATTTTTTGCCCATAACGACAGATTGCGACGGAGGGCAAAAGACGGAAGTGTGAAAGTAGCCTTAGGTAGCATAGAAAATGTTGCTACTTTAACATCCTCATCAGTAGAACAATATCCCATTTACTTCTTTGTATTAAATTGATTCACTTCTTGATTTATTAACACATATGTAGCTCCCTAAATATTGTAAGGTGATTATATGCGAGTTTTTATAGACATCTGGGTTAGATAGTTATCTTCCTTTTCATTCATCTTGGCTTGCTAAATGACCACACTACCCCCTTTGTCTGAAGGTTAAGTTGCCACATTGGTCGCTTACTTAGCTGATTAAATGTTATCCTGTGTTTCCTACTGCAATTATCATGCTGTACTGTAGGAGGAATACTCTTAAAATTCTTCACTTTTAACAAATAAGTCAATATTCGGAAAAGAAGAAAATGGTGGAAAAAAGCTGAATTGAGGGATCACAGTTTTAGGTAATTTACTTTGAGTGGGTTATTTTAGCTGGTCCAAAAGTCCCTAGAGTATATTTACTGATTTTAGATCTCCATCTTCTTTTGGGTCCTTCCTGTAAACAAAAAATGTTAAAATATTTTTTTAAAGCAAACAGATGAAGATCTGTTAGAGCTGTAAAATATGTGATGATTAGAGATGAGCGACTTTTACTTTTTTCGGATCGAGTCGGGTTTTGCGAAACCCGACTTTGTCAAAAGTCGGGTCGGGTGAAATCGGCCGATTATTGCATAAATTCGGGGGCTGACTGAAACACGAAACCCAATGCAAGTTAATGGGGAATCAAAGTCGGCAGTGAGTGGAGGACAGGAAAACACCTACAGTGCCCATTTTAATGCCAAAAACATCAATTCTTATTACTGAAGCTTGTCAATCTTAATTTACTTTACAATAATAGTTAGGCATTGAAAACTGGGGGTCATTTGGCTAAAGTTGTGGGGGGTAGGGCTCGCTCAAGATTTTCATGGGCCCAGAAAACATGGAATACGTCATGGCGGTGGAGCAGGGAGAGATAAGTATTTCAACTTTGCAAGTGCTGTGAGCCTGAGCAAGCAGGGGGGCCCACTCGTTGGCATTGGCACTGGCACAGGGCCCCTCATAGTACGGCGGTGTGTTTGACAATGGGTGGCGCCTCCCACCGGCAGAGACACTTTTGCATACTATGAGGGGCCCTGTGCCAGTGACGTCGCCAACGAGTATGCCCCCCCACCTGATGAAGGAACCTGCACTTTCATCTGCACCTTTCTCTTTGTCCCCGTGTAAGGTGGTATAGTATGCGGGAAGGGGAACCTGACTTTCAGCACGGTCAGATTCTGGCTGTGTAGAGTGCAAGGGGAATGTAGTGGTCTGGGTCAATGTACCAGCAGACTCATCTAGCAGTGGCTGGGCAATGGGCAGGATGAGGAGGAAACACAGATATAGGCCCAAATAATGAAGTAGGCTAAATGCAGTTCAAAAATGGTAACAGGACTAAACAGGCGGCATTGCTTTGTTCAGCGGAGGACAACTGTAAGGCGTGGCAGACACAGTTAGTAGGCCCAAGTAATTAAGTAGGCTTAATGCAGTTCAAAATTGGTAACAGGACTAAACAGGCGGCATTGCTTTGTTCAGTGGAGGACAACTGTAATTAGTGGCTGACACAGTTAGTAGGCCCAAATAATTAAGTAGGCTAAATGCAGTTCAAAATTGGTAACAGGACTAAACTGGCGGCATTGCTTTCTTCAGCGGAGGACAACTGTAAGGAGCGGCAGACACCGTTAGTAGACCGAAATAATTAAGTAGGCTAAATGTCTGCCAGAAAATTGTTAAAAAATAAACAGGTGGCATAGCTAGGTACAGGGGTGGGCTCCTCTGCTGAGTAGCAGACAGTGGCAGTAGGCGCAAAGTATTAACTGGTCTAAATGGAGGCCAGGGCCCCTGTATATTTTAACTATTATCTATCATTTCAACAAATTTTTATTGGCAGTTCCATTGAAGGATTTAACAGCACAGACTACACAGTGGTGGAGCAGGGAGAAGTAAATATTGCAAGTGGTAGAGCAGTGTTCGAGCTGGGGGGAACACTTTCTCGTGGGTGGTGGTACTGGCACAGGGCCCCTCATATTACGATGGTGTGTCTGACGTTGGTTGTGCACCACTACCGTCAGAGACACTTCATTGTACTTTGAGGGACCCTGTGCCAGTGCTGTCGCCCAAGAGTGGGCCCACCCACCTGTCCAGGCAAACGGCACTCGCACGGGTGCTTGCGCCAGGTGGTGACCACGGCCCTGTGGGGGGAGTCAGCCCATTTATGGAGGTATAAAAATGGCCTATGGTGGACATTCAGCAGCTGCAAATGGAGGAATTGGAGAAGTCAGTAAGAGGAGGCCAAAAGCAAGACATTTTTCAGGCAAGCTACGTTTCAGCAGGGGAAGGTGGGGCAAAATAATTTGAAATCCATGATTGGTTCATTTTAATGAAGGTTAGATCATCAACATTTTGGGTAGCCAGACGTGTCCTTTTTTCGGTCAGTATTGAATCAGCAGCACTGTAGACTCTTTCTGATAGCACACTAGCAGCAGGGCAAGCGAGCTCCTGTAATGCATATTCTGCCAATTCAGGCCAGGAGGAGGAGCATCCACTGACGACTCGCTGCTTTTATATTTGGAACTTTCTGAAGAGGATGCGAAAGAGCTAGAGGCTGAGTCATCAAGGAAAGCCAAAACTTTTACCTGCTGCTCCGGCTTTAAAAGCTGTTTTCCTACTCCCAGATAAGGGAGTCTTTGAGGCCTTGTGTAGCCAGACGATGACGCTGGCTCAACACCTCCAGCCTTAGGTGCTATTGTGCTTTTGCCACTACCACCAGATGCACCACCACCACCACCATCAGTACCAGATGGCAACCAACGCCCATGGGCTCTTCCACCAGACTTCCTCATTTTTTTGAAAATCTAACCAAAATAACAACCATTATATGGTACTGTAAAACAAGGTAGAAGGTGTATATAAACTTGTTGAGAATTTAAATCTCCCTTTTTTGGGGGGAGACTGAACCAAAACTCAGGCCCTGTGCATAAAACAACATAATGTAAGTGGCAGAACGTGGCTGGCTGATATACGACAAACTAACAGAACTGACGTATATGCACTTTGTGACAATTTGAATCTCCCTTTTTTTGGGGGGAGACTGCACCAAAACTCAGGCCCAGTGTATAACACAACACAATGTAAGTGGCAGAAAGTGGCTGGAAGATATATGAAAAAATACAAGGACTGTAGTACAATTTCAATCTCCCTACAATGATCTCAGGACAAGTATGGCAGCAAAACAAAGGACTGCTGCACACAAAAGTGTGGACAAATAAACAAGATAACTGTGCAGAAAGGAGCAACAGGATTTTTGCTTTTAAAAAAGCAGTTGGTTTGCACAGCAGCATGCAAACAGCAATGCAGCTATCAGGGAGCCTTATAAGGCAGCCTAATAAGCTACAGACCTGATGCACAAAAATATACCCTCCACTGTCCATGCAAAAAAAAAGTGGTGTTGGACAGTGGAAATCGCTACAGCACAAGCGGTTTAGGGGTTAATCTTCCCTCCCTAACTATATCCCTTCTTCTGATGAAGCTGCAGCAACCTCTCCCTATGCTACATTCGGCAGAAATAAGATGGCGGTCGGCATGCACGCCCCTTTATACCCCCTGTGATGCCGCAGAAAGCAAGCCAATCACTGTCATGCCCTTCTCTAAGATGGTGGGGACCGAGACCTATGTCATCACGCTGCCCACACTCTGCGTCCTCCTTCATTGGCTGAAAAATGGTGCTGAACGCGTCATACGAAACGCGACTTTGGCGCGAAGATCACCGACCTCATGGCCGATCCCACACTAGGATCGGGTCGGGTTTCATGAAACCCGACTTTGCCGAAAGTCGGCGATTTTTGAATTTGTCCGATCCATTTCGCTCAACCCTAGTGATGATAATTCATTATCTGAAAGATTTATCACCTTCAGAATAGAGCATGAGTCTTTATATTTTTCTTATTCTCAGGAACTCTGTATGTATCATATTTCCTCTTGCCGTGCCGTGTTGAATGTCTTCCTAAGAAACTAAAGAATACATTTTACTCTATGTCTGTAGAAAATATATGAAGATACTGACTCACTTCTACCTTTGTGTTCTCGAGTCTGTTATCTCCATTTGTATACCTGGTTGTTCTGCAGATATTGAAGATATTTTTGACAATTATACGTTTTTCCCATATACCAAATGATTCTTCCAACTCGTGATTACATTTTTCCATATCTGGCACAGTGATAAGTAATGCCAACTGGCCTTATAGATCTTCAAAATCTTTATCTCTCTCTTTTAAAGTTTTGAGATTATTTTGAATAATTGGTTGCAAAAAAGCATTTGAGCAGTTATTATATATTGATTCCCATTGTGCTGTAAATTCTAAATCATCCTTTCCACAGAACGGAAAGACTTGAACTCCAATGCTATATTACAAGAGACCCTTTTCAGGTAATTTTATAATGTAGTTTTCAACCACTTATTAGTATTTTTTTTAATATATATATATATATATATATATATATATATATATATATATATATATATACATATATATATATATATATATATATATATATATATATATATATATGCACTGCTCAAAAAAATAAAGGGAACACTAAAATCCCACATCCTAGGCATCACTGAATTAAATATTTCAGGTGTAAATCTTTATTCATTACATAGTGTAATGTGTTGAGAACAATAAAACCTAAAAATTATCAACGTAAGTCACAACTAATATCCCACGGAGGTCTGGAGTTGGAATGATGCTCAAAATCAAAGTGGAAGATGATGTTACAGGCTGATTCAACTTCAGTGGAAATGCCTCAAGACAAGGAAATGATGCTCAGTAGTGTGTGTGGCCTCCACATGCCTGTATGATCTCCCTACAACGCTTGGGCATGCTCCTGATGAGGCGGTGGATGGTCTCCTGAGGGATCTCCTCCTGCGCCTGGATTAAAGCATCTGCCAACTCCTGGACAGTCAGTGGTGCAACGTGATGTTGGTGGATGGTGCGAGACATGATGTCCCAGATGTGTTCAATTGGATTTAGGTCTGGGGAACAGGCGGGCCAGTCCATAGTAACTTCAATGCCTTCCTCTTGAAGTAACTGCTGACACTCCAGCCACATGAGGTCTGTCATTGTCCTGCATTAGGAGGAACCCAGGGCCAACTGCACCATCATATGGTCTCACAAGGGCTCTGGCGATCAAATGGAGGGCTGTACGGCCCTCCAAAGAAATGCCACCCCACATCATTACTGACCCACTGCCAAACTTGTCATGCTGAAGGATGTTGCAGGCAGCAGATTGCTCTCCACGGCAACTCCAGACTCTGTCACATCAGTCACATGTGCTCAGTTTGAACCTGCTTTCATCTGTGAAGAGCACAGGGTGCCAATGGTGAATTTGCCAATCCTGATGTTCTGTGGCAAATGCCAAGTGTCCTGCACGGTGTTGGGCTGTGAGCACAACCCCAATCTGTGGTCGTTGGGCACTCAGACCATCCTCATGGAATCGGTTTCTAACCATTTGTGCAGACACATGCACATTTGTGGCCTGCAGGAGGTCATTTTGCAGGGCTCTGGCAGTGCTCCACCTGTTCTTCCTTGTACAAAGGCTGAGGTAGTGGTTCTGCTGCTGGGTTGTTGCCCTCCTATAGCCCCCTCCTTGTCTCCTGGTATACTGGCCTGTCTCCTGGTAGTGCCTCCAGCCCCTGGACACTACACTGACAGACACAGCAAACCTTTTTGCCACAGCTCGCATTGATGTGGCATCCTGGATGAGCTGCACAACCTGAGCCACTTGTGTGGGTTGTAGAGTCTGTCTCATGCTACCATGAGTGTGAAAGCACAACCAACATTCAAAAGTGACCAAAACATCAGCCAGAAAGCATTGGTACTGCGATGTGGTCTGCGGTCCTCACCTGCAGAACCACTCCTTTGTGAGTGTAGCTAGCTAGTGTCCAGTGTGTTAGGGCTAGCGGAACACACCAAGTATAGATAAGTACTTGCAAGGTGTGTTTGCAGCCCGGGATCCACCGTGCAGAGATATCTGCTGCAAAGTAATGGCGGATAACCTCTGAGCTCACAAGTGGGTTAAGCTTCACCCCGTGTGAACTGGAAGCAATCTCTGTTGACTCACAGAGTCGCGCTGTACACAAAACTATTACCCTAACTAAGGGTTGTGCTTGCTCTGGAACTCTTCTGTGCTAGCCGCACACATGAAGGAAGCAGATGCTAAGCCAAGGCGAATTGCCCCAACTGATGCAAGCTGCCCGCCTGAGTGTACAGTCCCAAAGCTACAGCCTCACACCACATATGTATAGAGTGGTGTAGTATCCACTAGCATAAGCCAAACACATTTGATACTAGTACATGGCCGTGCAGCCATGCAAACCTTTTATAGTTGCAGCTCTTCAGGACCTTCCTGGTGGACCAATAGGAGCTGCTACAGGACCTGTGCGTGTGACCCCTGACCTCCAATGAGAGGTCTTCCTGTGGGCATGCTCAGTTAAAAGCAGGACTTAGTCCCAGAAAAGCCTGCTCGCCGCTGACCAGTGCTGGCTACAAAGGCAGAGCCTGGAAAGGCAGCAGTAACCATTTACACAGTATGAGGCTGAGCCAGATGCTGGGACCGATGTCTCCGCTGAGCAGGTTTCACTGCGGCTGGAGGAAAATGGGAGACCGCAGCAGACATGGCTCGAGATTCCCCCTCTGCAGAGGCGGGAACTCGACACCTAACACAGTGTTGCTGTTAAATTTACCTTCCAGCTTTTTTTTTTGTCATTACTGAGGACCACAGACAAAACCAGCAGGGCTCATGTCCTACAAGTGCACGCCTTCTATTGTGCTCCATGCATGACTATATAATTCTAATTAATATTCTTTCACTAGCTAAATGTGAAACAGCCTTCTGTATCCCACCTTGCCATTTAGTGCTGTGGTGATATGAAGCTGTCTGCACACCTAACACACTTTAAAAAAAACAAACAATTTTTGCTGAATATGATACAGCCCGCCGTATCCCACATTGTCATTTTGTGATCGTGATATGAAGCTGTCTGCAGATCTCAAGCACGTTAAAATATTTCTTTCTTTCTGTTGATAAATGTGATACAGCCCGCTATATCCAACCTTTTCATTTAGTGGGGTTGAGATTGTTGTGTGTGCAGAGCAGTTGCACATAGTGTTGAGCGATACCGTCCGATACTTGAAAGTATCGGTATCGGAAAGTATCGGCCGATACCGGCAAAGTATCGGATCTAATCCGATACCGATACCCGATACCAATACAAGTCAATGGGACTCAAGTATCGGACGGTATCCCTGATGGTTCCCAGGGTCTGAAGGAGAGGAAACTCTCCTTCAGGCCCTGGGATCCATATTAATGTGTAAAAGAAAGAATTAAAATAAAAAATATTGCTATACTCACCTCTCCGACGCAGCCTGGACCTCACCGAGGGAACCGGCAGCGTTGTTTGCTTAAAATTCGCGCGTTTACTTCCTTACGTGAAGTCCCGGCTTGTGATTGGTCGCGTGCCGCCCATGTGGCCGCGACGCGACCAATCACAGCAAGCCGTGACGCAATTTTAGGTCCTTCAGGATTTTAAAATTACGTTCTGGCTTATGATTGGTCGCGTCGTGGTCACATGGGCGATGTGACCAATCACAAGCCGTGACGTCACGGAAGGCTGGACACGCGCGCATTTTAAAATGCGCGCGTGTCCTGCCTCCCGTGACGTCCCGGCTTGTGATTGGTCGTGTCGCCCATGTGGCCGCAACGCGACCAATCACAGCAAGCCGTGACGTAATTTTAGGTCCTTCAGGATTTTAAAATTACGTTCTGGCTTGTGATTGGTCGCGTCGCGGTCACATGGGCGACGCGACCAATCACAAGCCGTGACGTCACGGGAGGCTGGAACGAAGCCGAGGGTGAGTATATTCCTATTAGGTATATACTCACTCTCGGACATGCCCTGCTTCTTTCCGGCAGCCTTCCTTCCTAAGAATCAGCCCTTCCAGGACCTCCGGTGACGTCACGGTGACGTCGCGGCTTGTGATTGGTCGCGCGAGCGGTCACATGGGCGGCCGCGCACCAATCACAAGCCGCGACGTCACCGCGACGTCACCGCAAGGTCCTAGAAGGCTGATTCTAAGGAAGGAATGTTCCCGGTTAGTATCAGGGCCCTTCAGAGGGTAAGTATAGCGATATTTTTTATTTTAATTCTTTATTTTACACTTAAATCTGAATTCCGATACCAATTCCCGATATCTTAAACATATCGGGAATCGGTATCGGAATTCCGATTCCAGATTCAGAAGATCGCCGACTTCATGGCCGACCCCACACAGGAGTCGGGTCGGGTTTCATGAAACCCGACTTTGCCAAAAGTCGTCGACTTCTGAAAATTGCCGACCCGTTTCGCTCAACCCTAGTAATGACACATCAGCCATATTTCTCCGGCAAACCTGCACCTGTCCAGCATTAACTGTAGGAAAGAAGGTGTTCCAATGTCACAGACAATTTCCTAGATTATACAGGCCTCATCCACACAAAAAAAAATTTCATGTTACTAACTGAATACAGAAGGGGAGATCTCAGTTTGAAATTGTTTTAAGCATCTAGTCAATGTTATACAGGCCTAATCAACAGGCCCCCTAAAATTATTCTGTTACTAACATCATACAGTAGAGGACATGTCCCTTTGAAATTGTTTGTAGCATCTAGTCAATGTTATACAGGCCTTATCGACAGACCCCCAAAAAATCTTCTGTTACTAATGTCATATAGTTGGGGACATGTCACTTTGAAATTGTTTGTAGCAACTAGTCAATGCTATACAGGCCTTATTGAAAGCCCCCCCCCCCCCAAATTCTTCTGTTACTAATGTAATGCAGTAGGGGACATCTCACATTGAAATTGTTTTCAGCATTTAGTCAATGTTATACAGGCCTCATTGACAGGCCCAATACAATTATTCTGTTACTAACGTTATACAGTAGGGGACATGTCACTTTGAAACTGTTTGTAGCATCTAGTCAATTTAATTCATGCCTTATCAACAGGCCCCCAAAAATTCTTCTGTTACTAACGTCGTACAGTTGGGGACATGTCACTTTGAAATTGTTTGCAGCATATAGTCAATGCTATGCAGGCCTTATTGAAAGCCCCCCAAAATTCTTCTGTTACTAATGTAATGCAGTAGGGGACATCTCACATTGAAATTGTTTGGAGAATCTAGTCAATGTTATACAGGCCTCATTGACAGGCCCCCAAAAATTCTCCTGTTACTAACGTCATACAATAGGGGACATGTCACTTTAAAATTGTTTGGAGCATCTAGTCAATGTTATACAGGCCTCATTGACAGGCCGGCAAAAATTCTCCTGTTACTAACGTCATACAATAGGGGATATGTCACTTTGAAATTATTTGGAGCATCTAGTCAGTGTTATAAAGACCTTATCGAAAGGCCCCCAAAATCTCTTCTGTTACTAACATTATGCAGTAGGGGACATGTCACTTTGAAATTGGTTTTAGCATCTGGTCTATGTTATACAGGCTTTATCGACAGGCCCCCCCAAAATTCTTCTATTACTAACAGTTGTATTAACAGAAGCATACAGTCTAGATCACGTGAAGTGATTATTGTCCTCTACTCCTCTTTGGTCAGACCTCATCTGGGATACTGTCCCCCCAAAAAATTCTTCTGTTACTAATGTCATACAGTAGGGGACATGTCACTTTTAAATTGTTTGTAGCATCTACTCAATGTTATACAGGCTTTATCGACAGACAGGACCACAAAAAATTCTTCTGTTACTTACGTAAAACAGTAGATGACTAGTGTTGAGCGATACCGTCCGATACTTGAAAGTATCGGTATTGGATAGTATCGGTCGATACCCGAAAAGTATCGGATATCGCCGATACCGATACCCGATACCAATACAAGTCAATGGGACACCAAGTATCGGAAGGTATCCTGATGGTTCCCAGGGTCTGAAGGAGAGGAAACTCCCCTTCAGGCCCTGGGATCCATATTAATGTGTAAAATAAAGAATAAAAATAAAAAATATTGATATACTCACCCTCTGACGCGCCCTGGTTGTAACCGCCAGCCTCCGTTCATAAGAATGAGCGCTTGAAAGTCCTTTGATGACGTCACGGCTTGTGATTGGTCGCGTTGCGATCACGTGACCGCTCCGCGACCAATCACAGGCCGCGACGTCATCTAAGGACTTTCAAGCGCTCATTCTTATGAACGGAGGCTGGCGGTTACAACCAGGGCGCGTCAGAGGGTGAGTATATCAATATTTTTTATTTTTATTCTTTATTTTACACATTAATATCGATCCCGATACCGATTCCCGATACCACAAAAGTATCGTATCTCGGTATCGGAATTCCGATACAGCAAATATCGGCCGATACCCGATACTTGCGGTATCGGAATGCTCAACACTCTAGATGACATCTCACTTTGAATTTTTTTGGAGCAGATCTTCTTTGTCATACAGTTCTCATCGACACTGAAACAATTCTTTCTGCTGTAACGTGATTAATCATGCCATATTTCACCTACTAACTTTGTGCCGCTGAAATTCAGCTGTGTGCAAAGGTTGTGCAGAGTAAAAAAATATATTTTTAGTTGCTAATAGTGTGCTCTTAGCACACTATCTGAGCTACATGAGTGCGAAAAAGCAAGGTCGTGGAGGAAGGGGGATTAAGCTTGGTGTTCACGGTGTATGTGGGTTAGGTGTTAATGTTTCGGAAAGCACTAGTGAACCACTAATGTGACATCCTATCCAAAGACAACTGACAGCATCTGTAACTGGATCTTGCATTGTTTTTGCATAATTTCAGTTTCTGATATCTTTAGTGGGGCTTATGTGACTGCCGTTGCTGCTGCTGGAGATGTTAACACTAATGTGTGAAAATGTGAACAGTCCTGCTTGGGTGTCCATCTGCTGGGTTGGGTGTAGTGGAAGACCTGTCAATCCCTATTACACTATTTCTACTGTGGTAAAATTGCTGCCACTTTGTTGGTGTCTGCCACAAATGTTTTGAAATGTGAACATTCATGGTTGGGTGTCCATCTGCTGGGTTGGGTGTAGTGAAAGACCTGTTGGTCCCTATTAAAATATTTCTACTGTGGTAAAATTGATACCACTTTGTTAGTGTCTGACACTAATTTTTGGAAATGTGAACAGTCTTGGTTGAGTGTCCATCTGCTGGGTTGGGTGCAGTGGAAGACCTGTCAGTCCCTATTAGACTATTTCTACTGTGGTGAAATTGATAACACTTAGCTGGTATGTGGAAATTAATTTTTGTAAATGTGTAGATTCCACATTGGGTCTCCTTCATGTGTGTAGCCTGTAAGTGAAGGCCTCCAATACCGGCAGTCCTCCACTGATATGTGTGCCACCTGTGTGTGGCTGAGCATCACTTTCATTTGTTGGGGGGGCTTATCACTTATATAGCGCCAATAATTCAACATTTGCTTATAGACATTACTGGCACTGTCATCATTGGGACTCACAATTTAAATTTACTCTCTGTATGTCTTAGAAGTGTGGGTAGAAAAATTATTACTGGGAGCAAACCCTCGCAAACATGGGTAGAACAAACTCTTTGTAGATGCTGTCCTTGGTGGGATTGTAACACAGGGCTACAGCGCTGCAAGTCTGCTAATGTTCTTGCGTTGACAACTGAACGTTTCTGTGGTTGGAAGGTTATCACTGTGATTCAAACTGTGTGCTTCACTGCCGTGTTGGGGAAAACCACTGTCAGGATTGTCTTCCAGAATGTTTTGATACTGCAACATAGGAGCGTCCCTTTCCGGGGGGGAAGCAAAATGTACTTTTGTATTGTTGATAGAACACACTGGCAACTCAGTAGTCAGCACTATTTGGAATCATAACTATATGGGTAACAATCATGTTGCATATAGTGCTGTAAGAAGGAGCTCATGGGTCAGTCTCTGTCATGAGATCCAATTCCACAGTGTGTTGGAGGTGGTATAACACTCAAGTTTTTCTTCCTCCATCCCATCCTGACAACCACGGACAATATAGAAGGAATCATTATCGTCTTCATCTCCTAACTGTTGCGCATCCATCACCTCTTCCTTTTCATCCTTTTCATGGTCCTTCTCCATTTGTTTCTCCCATGGCAAAAATCTGTGAGATGACAGACCTGAACTTAAAGATATTGTTAACCTTAAAGGTATTCTCTTCTGCCTCCTCCTCTTCCCCATGACCACCATCACCACCTGCTCACCCACACTATTTAAAGTGAGTTCCAACATGTAGATGACAGTAATTGGGATGCTGAGCACCACTGACCATTTTAGTAGCCATAACAGAAGGGTGCAGAGGTCCTTCATCTGTATCCAATACACAAGTGTGAAATGCATCATGTCTGTTGTGCCAGGTTATCAAAAATATCTTCCTGAACCAGGTATCAACGCTGCTGCCACACTCACTGCAACATGTGCAGAGTTTAATTCCATGGTGTGGTCATATTGCATATCAACCGGTTAAACGGTTGTCAGAAAGATCTCTTTACCAAATGAAGTGGAATGGTGGAAGTCAGCATGACAGTGGTTTCTGCAGCAATGCATCCAGACTGGGACAGTGGTTACATGAACTCAACAGTACAATCGAGGATTTCCTGCTGTGCTGACACAGGGTGGAGTAGGGTGAACACAAGCTTCTGGACTGTGAGAGAGGTGTCGGCAGAGATGTTACGGTGGATTGAGAAAGATGGGATGTGCTTGGTATGTAAGATTAGTCAAAAACAGCAGGCATATCCAATTCTGTATCAGCTGACAGGCTCTCAGTCACCCCAACTGTAGGGGGTAATCAAGAGAAAGAAGAATCAGAAGATGTGGTCTATGGAGTGGATGGTGGTTTGGAACACCCGCTAGTCTGCATTTTAGCACAGTGACAATCCCAGATTAACGCATGTTGATCACGCATATACCAGGTCATGCATGTAGCACTGAAATTATTTCTTTTTTTTTTACTCTACTAGGTTTTTTTAAAAAAAGTTGACAGATAACATGATTTTTTAGATTTTTGCTGGTCTTATAAAAGACCTAAGATAGCCAACTGCAGAACCGCGAATGCTGCAATCCACTGCCAGAGTTTGGCCTCAGGATGCTTTGGTTGTCATGGTTGCATAACTCTGTGTCTACATAACTTCATCTTCCTCCTCCTCCTCCCTTGATGAGCTACTCAGCTGCATACCTCGGGTTTACACCAAGTATGATTTACTACCTCATCGTCAACCTCTCTGTTCTCCCACTCTTCGCCCTAAGAGTCACCCTCCTCATCTTCCTGCCTTGACAGCACAGTACAGTCCATAGGTGCCTCAAATATCTTTAGCCTTGTCACAAATTGATCACCTTCACCCAATGGGGAATAACGTCTGTTGACGAGAGTTTGGTTTATGCTCGGACTAAACTTCGTTGGGCCATGGACCAAAGTGAGAAAAATTTTGGCCATAGGTGCAGATTATTTCCTCCTCTTGACTCTGTGAATCTTTAGAGTACACTTCCTATGCCCATGGCATACAATATGTGAAGATATCTGCAGACTCAGCCATCTGTGGTTCTCAACAGTGGATTGGGCGCTTGGAGTGTTGTGATGTGGGGCAAAAAGGGTCATTGGGATGCCACCACTGACGGCTGTACTATGTGTGATGTTAAGGTGGAGGAAGAGGAGCAGAGGCCACTTGACGCAGCCCTTGCCATCTACTGGAACTCATTTTCTTTCTGGCCCTCATCTACAAAGCATACCACCTACGCCTCCCAAAGAATGGGAGCGAAGTTGCCCATCCAGTAACAGAAGTTGTAAAAATGCTGCTCAAATTCTGACTGCAGCAAAACAAACAGACTTCTCATCCCTCATATCATACCTGTTTCATAACCCTAAACAGCTATTTAGTACTTTCAATTCTTTCCTGCATCCACCTGTTCCATCTCCCTCTTCTCCCTTCTCAGCTGAATACTTTGCCTCACCACCAGAGAACATGACACAATAACATCCCACCTCATTCCAAACTTTACCAGAATCTTCATCACAAGCCTAACCCACCTCTTCAATCTGTCAATAACAACTGGTGTCTTCCATCCTGATTGAAACATACCTCGATCACACCCATCCTCAAAATGACCACCCTTTACCCATCCTCTGTCTCTACCTATTGCCCCATATCATTTCTCTCCTATGCTACTGGAACATGTCCATTTTGTACTGTCCTCCCACCTCTCCTCTTGCTCCCTCTTTGACCCCTTACAATCTGACATCAGACTGCACCATTCCACTGAAACTTCCCTGATTAAAGTCACCAACAATCTACTAACTGCCAAAGGAAAGCGGCGCAAGTTTGTACTCCTCCTTCTCCTGGACCTGGCATATGTCTTTTATATAGTGGACTATTCCCTCTTACTACAGACTTTCTGAACTGTTGACATTACAGACTTGTGTTGGTGTCCATCAAAGTTCAGTTGTAGGACCGGGAACTATGCTTAGAAGGCACACGTGTGCGCTCCCTCACTCTTAAAGGGATTGCCATCATCAGCCTAAGGTATTCCCAACCTACAGCTGGGTGACACCTTCTATTTAAGGCTTCTCCGCCAATATGAAGGTGCCTGAGCTATGTTGCTAGTTTGCCTTGCATGTTTGCCAGTTGTCAGGTTCCCCAGGTCCGCCCGTCTGCTTGTCTGCCCTGTATCCGTCTGCTTTTACTTGTCTGTGTGTTGTGAATTCTGCTCTTGGGCTCCCTCTGGTGGTTGTAAGTGGTAGCGCTGCTGTCTCTGAATCACAGCATTTATCAGGTGTTTTCACTTTTTGCAATTTGGACAGGGCTATTTAGTCTTGCTTCACCCTTTAGTCAGTGCCAGTTGTCTATTGTTCCTGGAGGATTCACATCCCTGCCTGGTCTCTTCTGCTTTGCAGTTCTTTTCAACAAAGATAAGTTCTGGCCTTGATTTTGCTGTCCACATGCTGTGGTCTTATTGTTCAGTTATTTTCCATGTTTTGTCTTGTCCAGCTTGGTCTGTATAAGGATTTGTTTAGCCAAGCTGGTATCTCTGGAGATGCAGATATACCCTCCATGTCTTTAGTTAGCTGTGGAGTTTTTGTATTTTCTGTGGTGGATATTTTCTAGTGTTTTAATACTGACCGCATAGTACTCTGTCCTGTCCTTTCTATTTAGCTAGAAGTGGCCTCCTTTGCTAAATTCTCATTTCAGTCTGTGTATGTTTTTTCCCTCTCCTCTCACAGTCAATATTTGTGGGGGGCTGCCTGTTCTTTGGGGTTTTTCTCTGAGGCAAGATAGTTTTCCCTTTTCTATCTCTAGGGGTAATTAGTCCTCCGGCTGTGTCGAGATGTCTAGGGAGCGCTAGGTACATTCCACGGCTACTTCTAGTTGCGGTGTTAGGTTCAGGGTCTGCGGTCAGTACAGGTACCACCTTCTCAAGAGTACGTCCCATGCTGCTCTTAGGCCACCAGATCATAACACTGTGCCCTTCTGCTCATACCTGTCTGTGCTCTTCTAACACCAGGTCCAGCCTGCACCTGCCAGTGCTTTTCTGTTTGGTCCCATCTGCACCCGTGGTTCAAGAGTCACTACAGTGCCTGCTGTAGGGGGTCAGCTGCCAACTTCTGTAGGTCAATATACAAAAAAGGTTGCACTCCATCGTGCCAATGCATGTCGAATATTAAATACATGAAATATGAATAGCAAAATGGCTTTTTGAACATTAGGAAACATATTTATGAGACGCTTTGCACAGAATTTTGCCAAATAGTGTGAGCCCATCAACCATCGTCAAAGTAGCCTCATTAATCTGATGGGTCCCTAACCTCCCTGTCCAAATGTGAACACTTACCTAAGGCTAATGTCTGTATGCATGGGTGAATATGGACATCTCTCTCAGTAAAGCCTATATATATATGGGTTGGCCGGAACCAAGTGTGATTAGATGTAATTAAAAACCATATGGTGAAGGCAGGAGTGCTCAGTCAGTAAGCTAACATAGAAATGACAGAAAAACGACTGGCACATCCAAACTAGTGTGAATAGGTGCATACCAGGAGCAGTTACCTCCATATACAATATACAAAAAAAGGTTGCACTCTATCGTGCCAAAGCATGGCTAATATGAAATACATGAAATATGAATAGCAAAATGGCTTTTTGAACATTAGGAAAAATATTTATGAGACGCTTTGCACAGAATTTGGCCAAATAGTGTGAGCCCATCAACCATCGTCAAGGTGGCCTCATTAATCTGATGGGTCCCTGACCTCCCTGTCCAAATGTGAACACTATTAATCAGCGAATATTGCAAATTCGGCGATCGTAATCCAAAACGAATATTGAAATATTCGCTCATCTCTAGTAAAGAGTGACCATCTACAATCAATAACAACCAGCTATACCTTTGTCTAAGATGGAACCTTGCACATTAGGTGCTAAAATACTGTAAAGTAAGTGGCCTAATTATTTGACCTTTTTTTGGAGTTGTTTTAACTACCCACATGACAATTTTCCATTAATTACACAGCTTCCTGTAACGTTCAATGTTTGGCGTTTTAAGGCTTAAACTCTGTTTATTGGTTTCACAGAAACAGATTTGATGATCCAATCAAGAATGGCTGTAAATCTACTCTACTGTGAGCCTTGAATGGGTTTATTTCATTATAATAAATTGGCCTTTTCTCTTTTTTAACAAAGACAGTTTCATTTTATTTCTAATATCCACATCACTTTTCTTAGTCAATTTCACGAACCGTCTAATGCAACAGGGACTTTATAATTAAATGCAAATTACAGCGAATCCGAGGCTTTATGCAGATTTTGACACATTTCCTAACAAATAAAAAAAGACAATATACTAGATAGTTAACTGGCTCTGTAGAACTGAATTAATCTTGTTTTTATGTTTAGAGAAAGGAAAAGGTAGAAAAGGTGAAATCTGCTCAAATGCTGAAGGATAAGAGCAAACACATGACAATCAGACTGCATTACAAGAGCAAATAATTCATCAAGAATTAAAATATATGCATGCAAATGAATAAATACAAAAAGTTTATTATTATTATTATTATTATTATTATTATTATTGTGGCTAGGCAAGCTGATTGCCAAGGGTGTACCTTGTAGCTCCCAGTCCCAGGCCCCAAAGCATAATCTGTATCAGTGGCCTTTTCTGCAATGTGCTATTTATTACTAATGTTCTCTTCTGTGACAGGGAAGTGTGACTGTTACCTTCACCCCCCTATAACAATGCCCCACTGGAGGACACATACAGAAAAGGACCACTGTGTAAGGACAAGCTACGGGCCCTTTGAAGTCCAATAACACCCAATTCGACTTGTTTTGGAGATGGAAGTGGGCCTCTAAGTATTACAGACACAATACGCATCAAGCTGAGAACATGAGCTGTTTAGAGAGAACCATTCTATATTTACTCACTGGTAATGGGTTCTCAGTAACGAACTGCGCCAAAAGACATTGTAAGCAGTTGATTTTTTCAGTTATTTTGCTTCTCTTTTTCATAGAAATAGACATATGATGATAATGTAATGTATAATTTACAGAGACCCTTCGGAATTGAGAATAGTATATAAACTAGAGGTGAGCAAATCGATTGAAATGATCGTAGTGGAGTGGCCATGACCACATTCCATGATTTCCAGACTAGACCTCTGTCAACTGCCTCCTACCTGCTGTCCACCCCGGTTCCAATTTTTATTAATCAATCTGGTGTGATGTCTTTGTTGAGAAGTAATGTGGGATTTATTATTATTATTATTATTATTATTATTATTATTATATTACGATATTTAGGTGCATAAGCAGTTCTTTTCTTTGCAGTGCTGAATACACTATACTACACTAAATAAATGAGTAAAATAAAATAAAAAGTAAATAAATAACAGTTCTTTATTTAGTCTGTACATCAGCAGTATGCATCATTTACATATCTATACCATACTGAAATTTATAGTTATGGTAACCTGTTTCCACCATTGAACAATTTTTTTTTACACTATTGTTTTCAGGCATTTGATTTTTTCAAATATTTTGCATCAATGTTATTTGAGTTGCTTATCTACCTGACTGCTGTAGTCAATCACTGATCTCAGTGTTAATGCCAGGATAGATGGCACAAAACCTCTGATGCTACTGTTTGGCTAAAGTAGTCACATGTTGAAGACAGTACATCACAGTTGCAACCCTGTGAAAAAAGACTAGTGGGAAGCAGCAGAGAGACTACATTGAAGTTGTGATTTAACAGGTAATTCATGTTTAATTTTTTAACACCATTATCACCCTATGCTCCAATTTTGTTTGATCTCGAACAGCTCTTTAAGGGTTTTTAATCTACCATAGCAGAAAACCTACTGTACAGTCATGGCCAAAAGTGTTGGTACTCTTGAAATTGTTCCATAAAAGGAAGCATTTCTCCCAGAAAATTATTGCACTTATACATGTTTTATTATACACATGTTTATTTCCTTTGTGTGTATTGGAACAACACAAAAAAAGCAGAGAAAAAGGCAAATTGGATATAATTTTACACAAAAAAAAATGGGCAGGACAAATTTGTTGGCACCCTCAACTTTATAACTTTGAAATAAATAACTGTAGTCAATCGCTTCCAATAATCACCAACAAGCTTCTCACACCTCTCAACTGGAATTTTGGACCACTCTTATTTTGCAAACTGCTCCATGTCTCTCATATTTGCACTTTATAGCATGTAAACATTGAATATATGAAATTGAAACTGTATTACTGCTATAGAAAACATGTTAAAAAATGAAGGTACTTAGCACCAATTTGCCAATTTGTGTGAGCCCAAGAGGTCCCTAAACCTGTGTCTCAGAGTGCAGATTTAATTTTGCTAGTTATATAGAGTGTCTATCTTAGCTTGTACCTTCACACTTGTTTTTTTTCTATTTGGAAGTGGTGGTCATTTTTCTCATATTTGTAGTAAGCCCTCTGACTGAGCACTCCTTCCATCAGCCTAAAGTGTTTTTAAATAGAGCTTGATCCTACCTGCCCATATAATTGTAGGCTGTTAGCCTGGAAGAGACATCATGTTAGGTTTAGGATCCCAACAATAGAGTATGCCTTGTCGCTGGCTGTTGAGCTCACACGAATTGACCAATTTGTGCTCTAAGTGCCTTTATTTTTTAACATGTTTTCTACAGTAGTAATGCAATCCCAATTTCATATATTCAATGTTTACATACTATAACCAATCAGAGCACAGCTTTAATTTGTTAGTTCTATATAGTGGCTCTCTCTGCTTACACCCTTGTCTTTTCTGTTTGCAAGTCCCAGTCAATTTTTCGATATTCCTCTCATATTTGAAGATTGCCTTCTCCCAACAGCAATTTTAAGATCTCTCCAAAGGGGGGCAATGGGATTCAGATTTGGACTCATTATTGACCACTTCAGAACTTTCCAGAGCTTTGTTTCCATCCATTTCTGGGTAATTCTTGAAGTATGATTGAGGTTACTGGTGCATTAAGTGGTGTACTGCTGGTGGATGTGGACCCACTGCACAACTGGTTGAACTAACCCTGGAGCAGCATGACTAATTGGCTACCTGGTCTTTGCTAGTGCCTCTAATGGTGAAGATAGGCTTGGGCCACAGGATAACCACTAGGTGCTACTCCAGGACAGTGAATGGGCCACGTGTCAGAGCAGGTACACGAGGTGCAGAGGGGTGAGACAGAAGTGTATTCAGACAGTCCCAGGCAGGGAGCAGGCAGTCCAGGTTTAGGACATATAGCTTAGGTCAGGAGCGGAGCAAACAGACAGTATAAAAAGACAAGCCAGATCACTAATGGGATGAATACACAACAAAACACCTTGACTGGGGAACTAGATGCTAACTGCAAGCTGGAACCTAATCTCAGGCAAGGTGTGGAGGGTGGCGCTGCCTGATATAGCACCTGCTGGTTGGTGATTGGCTGCGGAATCCAAACCCTGCAGGACAAAGCATGGTTATATTACCTTAGTTTCCATCCAAAACTTTTAGCCTAATTTAAACTATGGGGGGGGGGGTCTCATAAAGCGATCATTTCTTTTAGAAAAGCAACATTTCAACATGTGGATGAAATATTGCACAAGAAGATACCTCCAAATTTTACACTAGCATTGTTAAAAGTAATTGTTTACCATACATTACAGATATAATATCACTGTGTCACATGTCTTTATTGAAGCTGGGTGGTATATTGCGATGATTTGAATATCTCTATGCTTAAAATGGACAAAATATATGCCTAAAATGTTAGTCCCATTTTAAAAATGAATTGGAGCTTACAATTGCAATTATAATAAATATGTATTTTCTAAAATATATATGGAGCTCCCGCTAGGACCCTGGGGTAATCGGTACTGGGTCAGTTCTTCATTAAAGGTGTGGTCACGGTGGCAGCGACCCGGTCCATGGCCCTGGGCGTCCAAGTAAAAGGGGTTTAATGAAAATGAAAATAAAGTCTAGTGTAATGTTCATGAAGCCACCTGTGGTATTCGCCAGGGGTGGCCGATGCTGCTTAAAGATGTCCTCTGGGGCTGATGGTATTGCAGCATAGATGGTATAGCTCCCCACAGGTAGAACTTGGTCCCCAGGGCTGTAAGTGATGAGGGTGACAATGTTGCTAGGGGCAGGTAGAGATGCAGAGTAGGTGATGCCAGAAAGAAACGGAAGGACACAGCATGTTGCAGTACTCACAGTTTGGACCCCAAGCCGGGGTGCTGTGTCCTCTAGGTAAGAAGTCCAGGAAACTCTCTGGCAAGTCTGGCACCTGTACAGAACTCCTTTTATATATATATATATATATATATATATATATATATGCCTCTCCTTGCTGTCTTTCTGCGCTGGCTATCACCTCTCCTGCATCAGCGCTTGCCACCAGTGTCCCAAGCCAGTGAACACAGGTCTTCTCAAGTGACATAATCTCTGTCCCCTGGACCCTATATGTTCACCTTTTCGGCCAGTAGGTGCAAGTGTGGCTGCTGCACCTGCATTCACAGCAGCCTCCGGATTCTTAGATGGAGCCTGGAGTGTTCCCAATAATTCAGGGGCCAGATCCCCTACTGCGACCTGGTCCCTCCACAGATGCCAGTCAGCCTGGATACAGATCCCACGGGTAGCTTCCTGTTATGATCCGGTGACCTTGGAGCCGCATGAAACTTTCTCTGGAGTAGGTGGAAACTATACTGACCGCAGATCCTGAACTAACACCGCAACTAGAAGTAGCCGTGGGGTGTGCCTAACAAACCCTAGACACCTCGACACAGCTGGAGGACTAAATACCCCTATAGATGGAAATAGGAATACTACCTTGCCTCAGAGCAGAACCCCAAAGGATAGGCAGCCTGTTATGGTCTGGTGATTAAGGAGCGACATGCGACTAGCTCTGAGCAGGTGGTAACTATACTGACCGCAGTTCCTAATCTTAACACAGACACTAGCAGTAGCTGTGGGATGTTCCTGTCACTCCCTAGACACCTCGTCACAGCCGGAGATCTAGCTACCCCTAAAGGTAGAAACAGGAAAGCTATCTTGCCTCAGAGAAAATCCCCAAAGGATAGGACAGCCCCCCACAAATAATGACTGTGAGAGGAGAAGGAAATGACATACGTAGTATGAAACAAGATTTAGCAAAGGAGGCCACTACTAGCTAGACAGAATTAGTACAGGACAGAAAACTGTGCGGTCAGTAATAAAAACTAGAAAAAGTCCACGGCAGAGAAATGCAAAAATCTCCACAGCTGACTAAAGGTGTGGAGGGCAAACTCTGCTGCCCAGAGCTTCCAGCTTAGCTAAATAGATCCATACTGATAAGCTGGACAAATGAGCAAAACATAGAAAATGCCAAACAACAAAGTCCACAACAAGTGAACTGCAAAAAGACAAGCAAGGACTTAGCTTTGCTGAAATGGTCAGAGTGGCAGGGAAATCCTCAGAGAGCCATAACTCCAGGCTCAACAATTGACAACTGGCATTGAATTAGGGATAAGGCCAGACTAATATAGCCGAGCCAGAAAGACGATCAGTGAGAACAGCTGCTGATGCTAAATCCAAGAAGCAGCCATACCACTCAAAACCACAGGAGGGAGCCCAAGAGCAGAATTCACAAAAATGCTACTTATAACCACCGGAGGGAGCCCAAGAGCGGAATTCACAACAGCAGCCCCCACGAATATTGACTGTGAGTAGGAGAAGAAAAGACACACGCAGGCAGAAAACAAGATTTAGCAAAAGAGGCCACTCTAGCTAAATAGGAAAGGATAGGACAGAATACTAGGCGGTCAGTATTAAAACCCTTCAAAAAATATCCACAGCAGATAATACAAAAAATTCCACAATCTAACTAAAGACGTGGAATGAATATCTGCAACCCCAGAGAATCCATCAAGACTGAGAAAATACTGGCAATATCTAAGCTGGACAAGAAAACACAAAAGAATAGCACTGAATCATGAAGCACACAGCATGTGTGCCACAGAAAAAAAAAACCAGACACTTATCTTTGCTGATTTGGCAGAAAGGCAGGAGGAACCAGGCAGAGGTCCAACACCTCCCAACAACAATTGACAACTGGCAAGGACTAATGAATCCTGTACACCTAAATACCCCAGTCAGAACTGCAATCAGCAGAAACACCTGACCAGGACTGCAACTCAGGGACAACTGCATTACCACCTATCACCACCAGAGGGAGCCCAAAAGCAGAATTCACAACAGTACCCCCCCCCCTTGAGGAGGGGTCACCGAACCCTCACCAGCGCCCCCAGGCCGATCAGGACGAGCCAGATGAAAGGCACGGACCAAATCAGCAGCATGGACATCAGAAGCAAAAACCCAAGAATTATCCTCCTGGCCATAACCCTTCCATTTGACAAGGTACTGAAGCCTCCGCCTCGAAAAACGAGAATCCAAAATCTTCTCAACCACATACTCCAACTCCCCATCAACCAACACAGGGGCCAGAGGATCAACAGAGGGAACAACGGGCACCACATATTTCCGCAATAAAGATCTATGGAAGACATTATGGATAGCAAAAGAGGACGGAAGTGCCAATCGAAAAGACACCGGATTAATAATCCCAGAAATCCTATAAGGACCAATAAACCGAGGCTTAAACTTAGGGGAAGAAACCTTCATAGGAACATGACGGGAAGACAACCAAACCAGATCCCCAACCCGAAGCCGGGAACCAACACACCGACGGCGGTTAGCAAAACGTTGAGCCTCCTCCTGAGACAACACCAAATTGTCCACCACATGAGCCCAAATCTGCTGCAACCTGTCAACCACAGAATCCACACCAGGACAGTCAGAAGGCTCAACCTGCCCAGAAGAAAAACGAGGATGAAAACCAAAATTACAAAAGAAAGGCGAAACCAAAGTAGCTGAACTAGCCCGATTATTAAGGGCAAACTTGGCCAATGGCAAAAAGGCCACCCAATCATCCTGATCAGCAGACACAAAGCATCTCAAATAGGTCTCCAAGGTCTGATTAGTTCGCTCGGTCTGGCCATTTATCTGAGGATGAAATGCAGAAGAAAAAGACAAATCAATGCCCAGCCTAGCACACATGGCCCGCCAAAACCTAGAAACAAACTGGGAACCTCTGTCGGACACAATATTCTTCGGAATACCATGCAAACGAACCACATGCTGAAAAAACAACGGAACCAAATCTGAAGAGGAAGGCAATTTAGGCAAAGGCACCAAATGAACCATCTTAGAAAACTGGTCACAAACAACCCAAATAACCGACATCCTCTGGGAAACCAGAAGATCAGAAATAAAATCCATAGAAATATGCGTACAGGGCCTCTCAGGGGCACTCAATGGCAAAAGTAACCCACTAGCACGGGAACAACAAGGCTTGGCCCGCACACAAGTCCCACAGGACTGCACAAAAGAACGCACATCACGCAACAAGGAAGGCCACCAAAAGGACCTACCAACCAAATCTCTGGTACCAAAAATACCAGGATGACCAGCCAACATGGAACAGTGAACCTCAGAAATCACTCTACTAGTCCATCTGTCAGGAACAAACAATGTCCCCACAGGACAGCGGTCAGGTCTGTCAGCCTGAAATTCCTGAAGAACCCGCTGTAAATCAGGGGAAATGGCAGAAAGGAGCACCCCTTCTTTCAGAATGCCGACCGGTTCAAGGACCTCAGGAGAATGAGGCAAAAAACTCCTAGAAAGGGCATCAGCCTTAATATTCTTAGAACCTGGAAGATACGAAACCACAAAATCAAAACGGGAAAAAAACAAGGACCATCGAGCCTGTCTAGGACTCAGCCATTTGGCAGACTCGAGGTAAATCAAATTCTTATGATCAGTCAGGACCACAATACGATGCTTAGCTCCCTCAAGCCAATGTCGCCACTCCTCAAACGCCCACTTCATAGCCAACAACTCCCGATTGCCGACATCATAATTGCGTTCAGCAGGCGAAAACTTGCGGGAGAAGAAGGCACACGGTTTCATCAAGGAACCCACAGAATCGCTCTGAGACAAAACGGCCCCTGCCCCAATCTCAGAGGCATCAATCTCAACCTGAAACGGAAGGGAAACATCCGGTTGGCGCAACACCGGAGCAGAAGTAAATCAGCGTTTAAGCTTCTGAAAGGCAGAGACAGCCGCAGAGGACCAATTCGCCACATCGGCGCCTTTCTTCGTCAAATCGGTCAAGGGTTTAACCACGCTGGAGAAATTAGCAATGAAACGACGATAAAAATTTGCAAAACCCAAAAATTTCTGAAGGCTCTTCACGGATGTGGGTTGAATCCAATCATAAATGGCCTGAACCTTAACCGGATCCATCTCCATAGATGAGGGAGAAAAAATGAAGCCCAAAAAAGAAAACTTCTGCACCCCAAAGAGGCACTTAGACCCCTTCACGAACAAAGCATTGTCACGAAGGATCTGAAATACCATCCTGACCTGTTCCACATGAGACTCCCAATCATCAGAAAAAAATCAAAATATCATCCAAATATACAATCAAGAATTTATCAATATAAGTCCGGAAGATATCATGCATGAAGGATTGAAAAACTGATGGAGCATTAGTGAGCCCGAATGGCATCACAAGGTATTCAAAATGGCCTTCGGGCGTATTAAACGCAGTTTTCCATTCATCACCCTGTTTAATACGAACAAGATTATATGCCCCCCGAAGGTCAATCTTAGTAAACCAACTAGCCCCCTTAATCCTAGCAAACAAATCAGAAAGCAAAGGTAAAGGGTATTGAAACTTGACCGTGATCTTATTCAAGAGGCGATAATCAATACAAGGTCTCAAGGAGCCATCCTTCTTAGCAACAAAAAAAAATCCCGCTCCCAGCGGTGAAGAAGATGGCCGAATATGTCCTTTCTCCAAAGACTCCTTAACATAACTCCGCATGGCGGTATGTTCAGGCACAGACAGGTTGAAAAGTCGGCCCTTAGGAAACTTACTGCCTGGAATCAAGTCAATCGCACAATCACAGTCCCTGTGCGGTGGAAGGGAACTGGACTTGGGCTCATCGAATACATCCTGAAAATCAGACAACAACTCCGGAATTTCAGAAGAGGAAGAAGAGGAGATTGACATCAAAGGAACATCATTATGAACCCCCTGACAACCCCAACTAGTCGCAGACATAGACTTCCAATCCAACACAGGATTATGTACCTGCAACTACGGAAAACCCAGCACGATAACATCATGCAAATTATGCAACACCAGAAATCGACAATCTTCCTGATGGGCTGGCGCCATGTGCATGGTCACCTGTGTCCAAAACTGAGGCTTATTTTTAGCCAAAGGTGTAGCATCAATCCCCCTTAAAGGAATAGGGTTCTGCAAAGGCTGCAAGGGAAAACCACAACGCCTGGCAAACTCAAAATCCATTAAGTTCAAGGCGGCGCCTGAATCCACAAACGCCATGACAGAAAATGATGACAATGAGCAGATCAAGGACACCGATAACAGAAATTTAGGTTGTACAGTACTGATGGTAAATGAACTAGCGATCCTTTTTGTCCACTTAGGGCAGACTGAAATGACATGAGAAGCGTCGCCACAATAATAACACAACCTATTCTGACGTCTGAGTCCTTGTCGTTCTGTCCTAGACAGAATCCTATCACACTGCATTGGCTCAGGAATTGGCTCTGAGGACGACGCCACAGCGCGCACAGTTCTACACTCCCGCAAGCGCCGATCAATCTGAATGGCCAGAGACATAGAATCACTCAGACCGGAAGGAGTGGGAAACCCCACCATAACATCTTTAACGGATTCAGAAAGACCCTTTCTGAAAATTGCCGCCAAAGCATCATCATTCCTTTTAGTCAACACAGACCATTTTCTGAATTCCTGACAATACAATTCTGCCACCTCTTGACCCTGAGACAGGGCCAACAAGCTCTTCTCCGCTTGATCCACAGAATTTGGTTCATCATATAATAATCCTAAAGCCTGAAAAAGGAGTCTACATTAAGCAAAGCAGGATTCCCAGATTCCAGGGAAAATGGCCAATCCTGTGGATTACCACGCAGCAGGGAGATGACGATTTTAACCTGCTGAATGGAATCTCCGGAGGATCGAGGTCTCAAAGCAAAAAACAGTTTACAATTGTTTTTAAAACTCAAAAATTTGGACCTGTCACCAAAAAACAAATCAGGAGTAGGAATCTTCGGTTCTAAAACAGGAGTCTGAACAATATAATCAGAAATACCCTGTACCCTAGCAGCAAGCTGGTCTACATGAGAAGCTAATTCCTGAACATCCAAAATTGGCTGTGTTCCTTGTGGGAGATGTGTGGCGTGTCCAAACATCGAAAGATGTGATTCTTTCTTTAATGCTGACAGGTCAAGGACGTTTACAATTAAGAAGTATATCACGTGTTCCACTCGATATGTGGTCTACTTTGCTACATGCCCCTGTGGGCTTATTTATATTGGGCTCACCACACGCCCTTTGAAAATACGTATAAGGGAACATGTAAGATATATCCTTGCGGCCAAGGAACATACAGATGTTTCATTATTGAAAACGGTCCCTAAACATTTTTGGTTACATCATAACTGTGATGCTTCCTTATTCCGCGCAAAGGGTATTGATTCCCTAGATATTAATATCCGTGGTGGTAGGATGGCACAAAGACTTGCCCAAATGGAATCACGCTGGATCTGGTCCCTGAATACACTCCACCCTAATGGTCTTAATGAACAGATTAGTTTTGCTCCTTTTCTCTAAGTTGGTGCCTGTTAGTCTCTGTTCCATCTGACTATGTCTATCTAACTTTTTATTCTTGTTTTTAATCTTATTTTAATATTTTAGGATCACCCCTAACCTTGTTGTGTCTCTGGAGTGTTCAAGTATGATACTCCCTGGTTCAGGATAAATGAAGTGAATTTACCTTTCATCCATGTGAAGTTATTATCATTGGTCTATGGAAGGATTGGCTTATTACTACATTTTCTATTAATTATATGGATCGCATGTACTGTATTATTTAATCTCTGTAAATATGTTTTGATTACATCTGTACTGTGATTACTGCATTATCTATTGCTATTATATGAATGTAGTTGTCTTAAATCCTCGCTTTGACCAAAATATGTTACCCTTACACATGTTCTTCCTTTTTCTTGTTCTGGTGGAGATCCCGTCTCTGTGCCCATCGCTCTGTACGCATGCGCGCTGTGCTTGGCTGTGTCTCCCAGCTCTCGGCGTCTGAAGGGTCACGTGGGTCAGGTCACATGTGTCCTGGCTCCGCCTCTCTGTGACGCGGACACCGGTCGACAGAGCCCGGTTTTCGGCAGCGCAAGCGTCATCCAAGTAGCGGTGGGACATTTCTCCATTATACTATATATGCCGATGCTGCATGATGTATCCTTGTGGATTTGATATACTTCGCCGCATTATCGGCATTATTTATGGGAATTCTTCGCTCCTAAACAGCATTGTGTTACCATAGTGATGGGTTAACACTTCCGGCCATTCACTGATAGGTTCCGGGTTCTTATTTAAACGTGCACAATTAATCTAAGCCATGCCCCCTAATGAAGGCTCTGCCGAAACGCGCGTCGGGGTGACGTGGACTGTATGGACGGCTCCCTCATTTCATTACTTTGGTGGTCCTTGTTTTATCTAAGGGATGCTATACTGGAGTATCTGAAGAGGAATAACCTCATGACCCAGTATCAGCACGGGTTTACTAGGGACCGGTCATGTCAGACTAATTTGATCAGCTTCTATGAAGAGGTAAGTTCCGGTCTGGACCAAGGGTGTTGTGAACTCTATTTCTGGGCTCCCTCTAGGTTGGCTTCATCAGCTGGTTCGTTATCCTTGGTTGGTTTTCTATTTAGCCCACCTGGATACTCAGTTCCTTGCCTGCTATCAATGTATTCAGTGCTCTTCAGATTCCGTGTGTCTACCTTGCTCCCAGTCTCTCCAAGACAAGCTAAGTTTTTGTTTGATCATATTTTGATTATCAGTGTTCATTATGTTTTTTGTCCAGCTCGCTAAAATGTGATTTCTTCGCTTGCTGGTTGCTCTAGGGGACTGAGTTTCTCCCCCCACACCGTTAGTTGGTGTGGGGGTTCTTGAAATCTCAGAGTGGATATTTTGTAAGGGTTTTTTACTGACCGCATAGATTCCCTTTTCTATTTTCTGCTATCTAGTATTAGTGGGCCTCATTTGCTGAATCTGCTTTCACCCCTGTGTATGTGCCTTCCTCTTACCTCACCATTATTATTTGTTGGGGGCTTCTATATCTTTGGGGATTATTTCTCTGGAGGCAAGAGAGGTCTTTCTTTCTCTCTAGGGGTAGTTAGTTCCTTAGGCTGGCTCGAGACATCTAGGAATTCAGGCACGTTCACCGGCTACTTCTAGTGTGTTTGGTTAGGTTCAGATTTGCGGTCAGTCCAGCTTGCCACCTCCCTAGAGCTTGTCCTATGTTTGTTACTTAGCTGGAGTAATTTGTGATCCTCAACCACTAAGGATCATAACAGTATAGCAGGCCAAAAAGTGTTTAATGCATCGCAGAAGTGGTATAAAAAGAAGACCTGAATACATTTTTTTTTCTCCTCCCGCTTTGCCTTTGCTGCAGTCTGTTTAGCTTCTTTCATCCCCTTGAACTCTGGGTGGTTTTGAGCTCAGCTGCAGACATGGATGTTCAGACTCTGACTTCTAGTGTGGATCATCTTGCTGCACGGGTGCAAAGTATTCAGGATTTTGTTATTCATAGCCCTATGTCAGAACCAAAGATACCCATTCCTGAGTTGTTTTCTGGAGATAGATCTAGGTTTCAGAATTTTAAGAATAATTGTAAGTTATTTCTATCTCTGAGACCCCGTTCCTCTGGTGATTCCGCTCGGCAAGTAAAGATTGTTATCTCCTTGTTACGTGGCGACCCTCAGGATTGGGCCTTCTCTCTGGCGCCAGGAGATCCTGCATTGCTTAATGTGGATGCGTTTTTTCTGGCTCTTGGACTGCTTTATGAGGAGCCTAATCTTGAGAATCAGGCAGAAAAAGCATTGCTGGCCCTTTCTCAAGGGCAGGATGAAGCAGAAGTGTATTGTCAAAAATTTCGGAAATGGTCAGTGCTTACTCAATGGAATGAGTGTGCCCTGGCTGCAAATTTCAGAGAAGGTCTTTCTGAAGCCATTAAGGATGTTATGGTGGGGTTCCCCACCCCTACAAGTCTGAGTGATTCTATGGCTTTAGCCATTCAGGTTGATCGGCGTTTGCGGGAGCGCAGATCTGCTCATCCTTTGGCGGTATTTTCTGAACAGAGACCTGAGTCTATGCAATGTGATCGAACTCTGACCAGAATTGAGCGACAAAGTCATAGACGTCAAAATGGGTTGTGCTTTTACTGTGGTGATTCTGCTCATGTTATCTCAGCATGCTCTAAACGCTTAAAAAAGGTCGCTAAACCTGTCACCATTGGTACTATACAGCCTAAGTTTATTTTGTCTGTTACTTTGATTTGTTCTTTGTCGTCCTACTCGGTTATGGCCTTTGTGGATTCGGGTGCTGCCCTGAATCTGATGGATTTGTCATTTGCCAGGCGCTGTGGTTTTGTCCTGGAGCCTTTGGAATTTCCTATTCCTCTGAGGGGAATTGATGCTACGCCATTGGCTGAGAATAAACCTCAGTATTGGACGCAAATGACCATGTGCATGACTCCCGTTCATCAGGAGGTGATTCGCTTTCTTGTTCTGCATAATTTACATGATGTTGTCGTTTTGGGTCTGCCATGGTTGCAGGCTCATAATCCAGTTTTAGATTGGAAAGCTATGTCTGTGTCTAGTTGGGGTTGTCAGGGAATTCATGGTGATACTCCATTGGTGTCTATTGCTTCTTCCACTCCTTCTGAGGTCCCTGAGTTTTTGTCTGACTACCAGGATGTATTTGATGAGCCCAGGTCCGGTGCCCTGCCCCCTCATAGGGATTGTGACTGTGCTATAAATTTAATTCCTGGTAGTAAATTCCCTAAGGGACGACTTTTTAATTTGTCTATACCAGAGCATGCCGCGATGCGGAGTTATATAAAGGAGTCTTTGGAGAAGGGACATATTCACCCATCCTCTTCCCCTCTTGGTGCAGGATTCTTTTTTGTGGCCAAGAAGGACGGTTCTTTGAGACCGTGTATAGATTATCGCCTTCTGAATAAAATTACAGTCAAATTTCAGTATCCTTTGCCACTATTATCTGATTTGTTTGCTCGGATTAAGGGTGCCAGTTGGTTCACCAAGATAGATCTCCGTGGTGCATATAATCTTGTGCGCATTAAGCAGGGAGATGAATGGAAAACAGCATTTAATACGCCCGAAGGCCATTTTGAGTACTTGGTGATGCCTTTTGGACTCTCTAATGCTCCTTCTGTGTTTCAGTCCTTCATGCATGACATTTTCCGTGAATATCTGGATAAATTTATGATTGTTTATCTGGATGACATTTTGGTCTTTTCTGATGATTGGGAGTCCCATGTGAAGCAGGTCAGGATGGTGTTTCAGGTCCTGCATGCCAATGCTTTATTTGTGAAGGGCTCAAAATGCCTCTTCGGAGTACAGAAGGTCTCCTTTTTGGGTTTTATTTTTTCTCCTTCTGCTGTGGAGATGGACCCAGTCAAGGTCCAGGCTATTCATGACTGGACTCAGCCCACGTCTGTTAAGAGTCTTCAGAAGTTCTTGGGTTTTGCTAATTTTTACCGTCATTTCATTGCTAATTTTTCTAGCGTGGTTAAACCTTTGACGGATTTGACCAGGAAGGGCTTTGATGTGACTATTTGGTCTCCTGCGGCCGTGGAGGCCTTTCGGGAGCTTAAGCACCGGTTTTCTTCAGCTCCAGTCTTATGTCAGCCAGATGTCTCTCTCCCCTTTCAGGTCGAGGTTGATGCTTCCGAGATTGGAGCAGGGGCTGTTTTGTCACAGAGAAGTTCTGAGGGCTCTGTGATGAAGCCGTGTGCTTTCTTTTCAAGAAAGTTTTCGCCTGCCGAGCGAAATTATGATGTTGGTAATCGGGAGTTGTTGGCTATGAAGTGGGCATTTGAGGAGTGGCGTCATTGGCTCGAGGGAGCTAGACATCGTGTGGTGGTCCTGACTGATCACAAAAATCTGATTTACCTCGAGTCGGCCAAGCGCCTTAATCCTAGACAGGCTCGTTGGTCGTTGTTTTTCTCCCGTTTCAACTTCATGGTCTCATACCTGCCTGGTTCGAAGAACGTGAAAGCTGATGCACTTTCTAGGAGCTTTGTGCCTGACTCTCCGGGAGTTTCTGAGCCGGCTGGTATTCTTAGAGAGGGAGTGATTTTGTCTGCCATTTCTCCAGATTTGCGACGAGTGCTGCAGAAATTTCAGGCGGATAGACACCTGACCGTTGTCCACCAGAGAGACTGTTTGTCCCGGATAGATGGACCAGCAGAGTTATTTCCGAGGTTCATTCTTCGGTGTTGGCGGGTCATCCTGGGATTTTTGGTACCAGAGATTTGGTGGCTAGGTCCTTCTGGTGGCCTTCCTTGTCGCGGGATGTGCGTTCCTTTGTGCAGTCTTGTGGGATTTGTGCTCGGGCTAAGCCTTGCTGTTCTCATGCCAGCGGGTTGCTTTTGCCTTTGCCTGTCCCGAAAAGGCCTTGGACGCACATTTCCATGGATTTTATTTCGGATCTGCCAGTATCTCAGAGAATGTCTGTCATCTGGGTGGTGTGTGATCATTTTTCCAAGATGGTCCATTTGGTGCCCTTGCCTAAGCTGCCTTCCTCCTCCGATTTGGTTCCTCTATTTTTTCAGAATGTGGTTCGCTTGCACGGCATTCCTGAAAATATTGTGTCTGATAGAGGATCCCAGTTTGTGTCCAGGTTTTGGCAAACTTTTTGTGCTAAGATGGGCATTGATTTGTCTTTTTCATCGGCCTTCCATCCTCAGACTAATGGCCAAACCGAGCGAAATAATCAGACATTGGAGACTTATTTGAGATGCTTTGTTTCTGCTGATCAGGATGATTGGGTGACTTTTTTACCATTGGCCGAGTTTGCCCTTAATAATCGGGCTAGTTCTGCTATCTTGGTTTCGCCTTTTTTCTGCAATTCTGGTTTCCATCCTCGTTTTTCCTCGGGTCAGGTTGAGTCTTCTGACTGTCCTGGGGTGGATTCTGTGGTGGATAGGTTGCAGCAGATTTGGAGCCATGTGGTGGACAATCTGAAATTGTCACAGGAGAGGGCTCAGCGCTTTGCCAACCGCCGCCGCGGTGTGGGTCCCCGACTTCGTGTTGGGGATTTGGTGTGGCTGTCTTCTCGGTATGTTCCTATGAAGATCTCGTCTCCTATGTTTAAGCCTCGCTTCATCGGTCCTTATAAGATCTTGGAAATCCTTAACCTGGTGTCTTTTCGTTTGGATCTCCCGGCATCATTTGCCATCCATAATGTGTTCCATAGGTCTTTGTTGCGGAGGTATGTGGTACCTGTGGTTCCTTCTGTTGAGCCTCCTGCTCTGGTGCTGGTTGAGGGCGAATTGGAGTACGTGGTGGAGAAGATTTTGGATTCTCGTATCTCTAGATGGAGACTTCAGTATCTGGTTAAGTGGAAGGGCTATGGTCAGGAGGATAATTCCTGGGTTGTCACCTCTGATGTTCATGCGGCCGATTTGGTTCGCGCCTTCCACGCAGCTCGTCCTGATCGCCCTGGGGGTCTTGATGAGGGTTCGGTGACCCCTCCTCAAGGGGGGGTACTGTGGTGAACTCTATTTCTGGGCTCCCTCTAGTGGTCACAAGCGGTACTGTGTAGTGTTGTCCTTCTGCAGGTTGGCTTCATCAGCTGGTTCGTTATCCTTGGTTGGTTTTCTATTTAGCCCACCTGGATACTCAGTTCCTTGCCTGCTATCAATGTATTCAGTGCTCTTCAGATTCCGTGTGTCTACCTTGCTCCCAGTCTCTCCAAGACAAGCTAAGTTTTTGTTTGATCATTTCTTGATTATCAGTAGTGTTGAGCATTCCGATACTGCAAGTATCGGGCATCGGCCGATACTTGCTGTATCGGAATTCCGATACCGAGATCCGATATTTTTGTGGTATCGGGTATCGGTATCGAAACAACATTAATGTAAAAATGTGTAAAAGAGAGAATCAAAATAAAAAATATTGCTATACTCACCTCTCCGACGCAGCCTGCACCTTACCGAGGGAAGCGGCAGCGTTCTTTGTTTAAAATTCGCGCTTTTCTTTCCTTTACGTGAGTCCCGGCTTGTGATTGGTTGCGTGCCGCCCATGTGACCGGGACGCAACCAATCACAGCAAGCCGTGACGTAATTTCAGGTCCTTCAGGATTTTAAAATTACGTTCCGGCGTTGTGATTGGTTGCGTCGCAGTCACATGGGCGACGCAACCAATCACAGCAAGCCGTGACGTAATTTCAGGTCCTTAAGGATTTTAAAATTACGTCCCGGCTTTGTGATTGGTTGCGTCGCAGTCACATGGGAGACGCAACCAATCACAAGCCGTGACGTCACGGGAGGCTGGACACGCGCGCATTTTAAAATGGGCGCGTGTCCAGCCTCCCGTGACGTCCCGGCTTGTGATTGGTTGCGCCGCGATCAACCAATCACAAGCCGGGAGGCTGGACACGCGCGCATTTTAAAATTTTAAAATGCGCGCGTGTCCAGCCTCCCGGCTTGTGATTGGTTGACCGCGGCGCAACCAATCACAAGCCGGGACGTCACGGGAGGCTGGACACGCGCCCATTTTAAAATTTTAAAATGCGCGCGTGTCCAGCCTCCCGGCTTGTGATTGGTTGCGCCGCGGTCAACCAATCACAAGCCGGGACGTCACGGGAGGCTGGACACGCGCCCATTTTAAAAAGCGCGCGTGTCCAGCCTCCCGTGATGTCACGGCTTGTGATTGGTTAATGGCGGCCATGTTGCCGGGACGCGGACCAATCACAGCAAGCCGTGACGTAATTTCGTCACGGCTTGCTGTGATTGGTCCGCGTCCCGGCAACATGGCGCCGTGACCAATCATAAGCCGGGACGTCACTGGAGGCTGGACACGCGCCCATTTTAAAAAGTGCGCGTGTCCAGCCTCCCGTGACGTCACGGCTTGTGATTGGTTAATGGCGGCCATGTTGCCGGGACGCGGACCAATCACAGCAAGCCGTGACGTAATTTCGTCACGGCTTGCTGTGATTGGTCCGCGTCCCGGCAACATGGCCGCCCTGACCAATCACAAGCCGGGACTTCACGTAACCAAGTAAAAGCGCGAATTTTAAACAAACAACGCTGCCGGTTCCCTCGCTGAGGTCCAGGCTGCGTCGGACAGGTGAGTATAGCGATATTTTTTATTTTAATTCTTTCTTTTACACATTTATATGGATCCCAGGGCCTGAAGGAGAGTTTCCTCTCCTTCAGACCCTGGGAACCATCAGGAATACCGTCCGATACTTGAGTCCCATTGACTTGTATTGGTATCGGGTATCGGTATCGGATTGGATCCGATACTTTGCCGGTATCGGCCGATACTTTCCGATACCGATACTTTCAAGTATCGGACGGTATCGCTCAACACTAATTATCAGTGTTCATTATGTTTTTAGTCCAGCTCGCTAAAATGTGATTTCTTCGCTTGCTGGTTGCTCTAGGGGACTGAGTTTCTCCCCCCACACCGTTAGTTGGTGTGGGGGTTCTTGAAATCTCAGAGTGGATATTTTGTAAGGGTTTTTTACTGACCGCATAGATTCCCTTTTCTATTTTCTGCTATCTAGTATTAGTGGGCCTCATTTGCTGAATCTGCTTTCACCCCTGTGTATGTGCCTTCCTCTTACCTCACCATTATTATTTGTTGGGGGCTTCTATATCTTTGGGGATTATTTCTCTGGAGGCAAGAGAGGTCTTTCTTTCTCTCTAGGGGTAGTTAGTTCCTCAGGCTGGCTCGAGACGTCTAGGAATTCAGGCACGTTCACCGGCTACTTCTAGTGTGTTTGGTTAGGTTCAGATTTGCGGTCAGTCCAGCTTGCCACCTCCCTAGAGCTTGTCCTATGTTTGTTACTTAGCTGGAGTAATTTGTGATCCTCAACCACTAAGGATCATAACACAAGGGAACCCAGTAGATGTAGTGTATATGGACTTTTCAAAAGCTTTTGATACGGTGCCACACAAAAGGTTGATACATAAAATGAGAATAATGGGGATAGGGGAAAATATGTGCAAGTGGGTTGAGAGTTGGCTCAGGGATAGGAAACAAAGGGTGGTTATTAATGGAGCACACTCGGACTGGGTCACGGTTAGTAGTGGGGTACCACAGGGGTCAGTATTGGGCCCTCTTCTTTTTAACATATTTATTAATGACCTTGTAGGGGGCATTCAGAGTAGAATTTCAATATTTGCAGATGACACTAAACTCTGCAGGGTAATCAATACAGGGGAGGACAATTTTATATTACAGGCTGATTTATGTAAACTTGAAGCTTGGGCTGATAAATGGCAAATGAGCTTTAATGGGGATAAATGTAAGGTCATGCACTTGGGTAGAAGTAATAAGATGTATAACTATGTGCTTAATTCTAAAACTCTGGGCAAAACCGTCAATGAAAAAGACCTCGGTGTATGGGTGGATGACAAACTCATATTCAGTGGCCAGTGTCAGGCAGCTGCTACAAAGGCAAATAAAATAATGGGATGCATTAAAAGAGGCATAGATGCTCATGAGGAGAACATAATTTTACCTCTATACAAGTCACTAGTTCGACCACACTTAGAATACTGTGTACAGTTCTGGTCTCCGGTGTATAAGAAAGACATAGCTGAACTGGAGCGGGTGCAGAGAAGAGCAACCAAGGTTATTAGAGGACTGGGAGGTCTGCCATACCAAGATAGGTTATTACACTTGGGGCTATTTAGTTTGGAAAAACGAAGACTAAGGGGTGATCTTATGTTAATGTATAAATATATGAGGGGACAGTACAAAGACCTTTCTGCTGATCTTTTTAATCATAGACCGGTGACAGGGACAAGGGGGCATCCTCTACGTCTGGAGGAAAAAAGGTTTAAGCATAATAACAGACGCGGGTTCTTTACTGTAAGAGCAGTGAGACTATGGAACTCTCTGCCGTATGATGTTGTAATGAGTGACTCATTGCTTCAATTTAAGAGGGGACTGGATACCTTTCTGGAAAAGTATAATATTACAGGGTATATTTATTAGATTCCTTGATAAGGCGTTGATCCAGGGAACTAGTCTGATTGCCGTATGTGGGGTCGGGAAGGAATTTTTTTCCCCATGATGGAGCTTACTCTTACCACATGGGGTTTTTTTGCCTTCCCCTGGATCAACATGTTAGGGCATGCTAGGCTATGGGTTGAACTAGATGGACTTAAAGTCTTCCTTCAACCTTAATAACTATGTAACTATGTAACTATGATATGTTTCTTGAACTATTAACGGCCGTATCATTGATATTTTCTCCCATTGGTGATATTACTATATTATTCCTGGTTTTCTCTACAATACCGTAGTGATTTCTTGGACTCACCACAATAATTTATTGCTATGAGGGTTGGTATATATAGACATCCAACTTCAGTTTTATATGTATTATGATTACCCAAGCCGCCATCAGTCCATATCCCGCGTTTTCTTTTGTTAGATAGCACTTTTGGTTTTGTGAGAGTACCCACTGTTAATCTCTGCTAAATTATTTGTATAAATAAAGTTTTGTTACTTTGAATTATATTGGCCTCTTTGATCGCATTTTTTTCTTCCTGGTTTTTTATCCATGCTAGCACAAGACTCCTCAGCCACCCATAGATAAAGAGGGAAAAAAAGACAAAACAGACTGCAGAAAAAAAAATGGCTCAACACCTTTCTTCCCTTCTTCTGAGATGCATTTAACTCATTATGGGCCAGTTGTACTGTTATGATCCGGTGACCTTGGAGCCGCATGAAACTTTCTCTGGAGTAGGTGGAAACTATACTGACCGCAGATCCTGAACTAACACCGCAACTAGAAGTAGCCGTGGGGTGTGCCTAACAAACCCTAGACACCTCGACACAGCCGGAGGACTAAATACCCCTATAGATGGAAATAGGAATACTACCTTGCCTCAGAGCAGAACCCCAAAGGATAGGCAGCCCCCACGAATATTGACTGTGAGTAGGAGAAGAAAAGACACACGCAGGCAGAAAACAAGATTTAGCAAAAGAGGCCACTCTAGCTAAATAGGAAAGGATAGGACAGATTACTAGGCGGTCAGTATTAAAACCCTTCAAAAAATATCCACAGCAGATAATACAAAAAATTCCACAATCTAACTAAAGACATGGAATGAATATCTGCAACCCCAGAGAATCCAACAAGACTGAGAAAATACTGACAATATCTAAGCTGGACAAGAAAACACAAAAGAGTAGCACTGAATCATGAAGCACACAGCATGTGTGCCACAGAAAAAAAAAACAGACACTTATCTTTGCTGATTTGGCAGAAAGGCAGGAGGAACCAGGCAGAGGTCCAACACCTCCCAACAACAATTGACAACTGGCAAGGACTAATGAATCCTGCACACCTAAATACCCCAGTCAGAACTGCAATCAGCAGAAACACCTGACCAGGACTGCAACTCAGGGACAACTGCGTTACCACCTACCACCACCGGAGGGAACCCAAAAGCAGAATTCACAACAGCCTCCGTACTTCCCATGCTCCTGGAACCCCTTCTACTGGGAGCTTCTTCTCCTCCCTTTCAATTCTCTTGCTCTCTCCAGGTCTGTCTGGAGATGCAGACCTGCATGTCTGTCCAGCTCCACTTTATTTCCCCTCTGCCTCAGAATTCCTTCTCCTTTGGTCTCTCAGGACCAACTGCTCTCTCACTTCTCCCTGACTGATTAGCTCATCCCCTTTTTCCTACCTTCTCCACCCACTCTCCAACACCCTTTCCTATCTAGACTGGGTTGAGGCCATCCTCCCTTATGGTCACCCAGATACCCCGTCTAAACTGGTGTCTGTTGGGTGCGAGTGTTGGAGTTCTGTACAAAGTTCCCTTCTTACCAGAGAGTTAGGATACTACATCTCTGGCTGAGATGCAGTACCTCTGGCGTCTGGACCCCCAGGGGTGCCACATTTACTACATGTGTAATTCTTCCCCAGGGACACATATTATATTATAAGTTCACAGATAATTTGATGATTGTATAACATTAACATTGTAACATTTGTATAATAGAGATGTCTTAAATGGCTCATTTGAAAGCTGAGTTAGTATGTTTAGTAGTATGCCATTTAGTTCACTAGTGCATATGCCAGGTACCATTTGTCCAAAATAATAAGAGTGACCATTTTTTGCCATTTTTTCAGCACACATATTGAGAGATCTCACCAGAATATGAAATAAACAGACAACTTTATGTGAATTGAGGCTTATACTTTAGATGTGGACCTTTTTACTTTCATAGTTTAGTGGATTAGACTAATATACAAGAAATTCTAAGCTGAAGAATTTTGCCTTAGGAAAGTAAATATCCTTTAATAATTCATGTTTTTCTATTTCTCCTTTCAACTCCAATTCTGGAAAATGTTTGCAAACTGAATAACATAAATGTTTGTAAAAGGAGGGTAAGCAAAGCATGAGAAGACAGTAACATTGAGTGGGTAACAAAGACATTAAAAGTCCAACAAGAAAAACATATTATTTTTATAGCAGAACTGACCCTGAATACTTGTGAAATAACATTATATCAAAACATTGTAAGGTGTGTATGAAAATACAAAGTTCTACACATGGAGAAAACTGCATATCATGCATAAGACAATTGCCTCCGAAATAAAAACATCTAAAATGCGACCACATTCTGAACAGAGGGCAGAATGTTTTAGAATTCAGACGGTGAGATTGTTATCATGTATGTTATTCTTTCGACGGTAAAAGCTGTGCATACACCCACTGAGAGGGAGGCCATCTCATTTCAGTCTGAGAACCTAAATTCTGCTTCCTAAATAGCAACCGGAGTGTCAGCGCCTGGAGATGGACATGCTGACTCTAAATTCACCTGGGATTAGAAGGATAATGGATTTCAAGATAACAATCATAGAAAAAGTTTCTTACTGTAGATTACAAATGTCAACCTATACTTCTTGGATACTGTGCAGATCTTCAGTTCTATTAAATCTAAAATTAATCAGAACAGTCTGGACAAATTCAGGGAACAATGACAAAGAGCAGTATGTATTGTATTACAAGCTTCCAAAATCTATTTACTTTCCTTAAGCGACATAATTGTATTCATATACTGTGGACATTTAAAAGTACAGCGTAGTCTGCTGTGTGCACTCATATTTCACATATGTGTATATGTTATAAATGTTTAAAGTCCAGACATGGGCTTTGTCTGGTACTTTGCCTCTACAAACCACAAAACGGCAAAGATGCAGTGCTCTCCAAATTGAATAATAACTGCAGTCAGTTTAAAAGCTATGAGAAGAATCTGGCACTCTGAAGTGAGTATAGTGAAAATAATGAGACTTTTATTACAGTGATCCTAACACAGTGGGTACGGAAAGTATTCAGACCCCTTTAAATTCTTCACTCTTTGCTTCATTGCAGCCATTTTGTAAAATACAAAAATGTTCCTTTTTTTCTCATTATTGTACACACTGCACCATATCTTGACTGAAAAAACAGAAATGTAGAAATTTTTGCAAATTTATTAAAAAAGAAAAACTGAACTATCACCTGGTCATAAGTATTCAGACCATTTGCTCAGACACTCATATTTAAGTCACATGCTCTCCATTTCTTCCAGCTGTGATCCTACTTAAGATGCTTCTACTCTTTCATTGGAGTTCAGCTGTGTTAAATTAAACTGATAGGACTTGATTTGTAAAGGCACACAGCTGTCTATATAAGACCTCACAGTCCACAGTGCATGTCAGATCAAATGAGAATCATGAGGTCAAAGGAACTGGCCAAGGAGCTGAGACAGAATTGTGGCAAGGAACACATCTGGCCAAGGTCACAAAAGGATTTCTGCAGTACTCAAGGTTCCAAGGTTCCAAGTTTGTGACCAACAAAAGTCTTCCAAGACCTGGCTGTCCATACAAACTGAGCAATCGTGGGAGAAGAGCCTTGGTGAGAGAGGTAAAGAAGAACCCCAAGATCACTGTAGTTGAGCTCCAAAGATGTAGTAGAGACATGGGAGAAAGTTCCACAAAGTCAACTATCACTGCAGCCCTCCACCAGTCAGGCCTTTATGGCAGAATTTTCCAATGGAAGCCTCTCCTCAGTGCAAGACATATAAAAGCCTGCATTGAGTTTGCTAAAAAAGCACATGAACGACTCCCAGACTATGAGAAATAAGATTCTCTGGTCTGATGAGATGAATATATAACTATTTGGTGATAAATCTAAGCGGTATGTGTGGAGAAAAACAGGCACTGCTCATCACTTGCCCAATACAATTCCAACAGTAAAACATGGTTGTGGCATCATCATGCTGTGGGGGTGTTTTTCAGCTGCAGGGAAAAGACGACTGGTTGCAATTGAAGGAAACATGAATGCAGCCAAATACAGAAATTTCCTGGATGAAAACCTCTTCCAGAGTGCTCTGGACCTCAGACTTGGCTAAGGTTCACCTTCCAACAAGACAATGACCCTAAGCATACAGCTAAACTAACAAAGGAGTGGCTTCAAAACAACTCTGTGATCATTCTTGACTGGCCTAGCCAGAGCCACGACCTAAACCCAATTGAGCATCTCTGGAGAGACCTGAAAATGGCTGTCCACCAACGTTCACTATCCAACCTGACAGAACTGGAGAGGATCTGCATGGAAGAATGGCAGAGAATCCCCAATTCCAGGTGTGAAAAACTTGTTGCATCATTCCCATGAAGACTCATGGCTGTACTAGCTCAAAAGGGTGCTTCTACTCAATACTGAGCAAAGGGTCTGAATACTTATGACTAGTGTTGAGCATTCCGATACCGCAAGTATCGGGTATCGGCCGATATTTGCTGTATCGGAATTCCGATACCGAGATCCGATACTTTTGTGATATTGGGAATCGGTATCGGGATCGATATTAATGTGTAAAATAAAGAATAAAAATAAAAAATATTGATATACTCACCTCTCCGACGCAGCCTGGACCTTACCGATGTAACCGGCATCTTCCGTTCCTAAGAATGAGCGCTTGAAAGACCTTAGATGATGTCGCGGCTTGTGATTGGTCGCACTACTTATGACCATGTGATATTTCAAATTTTCTTTTTTAATAAATTTGCAATACATTCTACATTTCTGTTTTTTTCAGTCAAGATGGGGTGCAGAGTGTACATTAATGAGAAAAAAAAATAACTTTTTTGAATTTAGCAAACGGCTGCAATGAAAGAAAAAGTGGAAAATGTAAAGGGGTCTGAATACTTTCCACACCCACTGTAGATATTGTGCATCATACGTGACTTTTGGTCAGCAAAGACCTTTATCAAACATACGCATGTGTGCCAGTGTCATGTGGGACGCTGTTCACACTAGGGCGTCCGACAGAGCGGTAATTCCTCATTTGTCCACTATATGCTCAGTGGCGCCGGCAAGATTGATCCAGATTGTCCGGGGTTAATCTGGCTGGTACTCGGGTTGGAGGCTTGGTCATGCCCATTGCCTTTAAATAGTTTTGCTGGGCTTTGGGCATCGCCAATTATAGCTTGTGTCTTGTGCCTGGTGATCTCAGTCTGGAGTGGTGGTCTAGGAGAGGAAATATTGTATCTGGTGGTGTATTATCCTTCGTTATATTTCTCTTTCCTATATTTGTATTGTTTTGCCCTGTGCACATTATAGTGTTTTCCTGTGTGTCTGCGGCGTGGTGCGCTTTTTAGTTTTCCCTGTCTGTGCTTTCTGTAGGGGTTGGTGAGAGGTCTTATCACTGGGTGGCGGGTGGAGGTTTCAGCTTAGTACTGAAACAGGACTCAGGGTCAGGCCTGGCGGCCCAGACATGCACACCTTCAGTATAAACTCTGGGAGAGGGACAGACAAGGTTTCCCTAGTTTGAGGGATATTGCAGGGGCCCGGGTAATCAGCTGTAGTCTATCCAGTACCCCCGTGACATTATAATCGGAACATATTTTTTGTATTCCATGGATCCCATGACTTCCATAACCCGCCAGTTGGAGGCGCTGTCCCTGCAGGTCACTGAGCTGAAGGGGACAGTTCAGCAACAGGTTCTAGTAGTATCTAATGTGCAAGCTGAATCTGCAGGCAGAGTTGCTTAGCCAAAGTTTCCTTTACCTGAAAGGTTTGCAGGGGAGCGCAGTAAATTTGTTACTTTTCGTGAATCTTGTAAGCTATATTTTCGTATGCGCCCGATCTCCTCAGGTAATGAGGCTCAGCGTGTGGGCCTGGTGTTGTCATTACTACTACTACTACTAATCCTCAAGCATGGGCGTTTTCTTTACCATCTGATTCTGCTGCATATAACTCAGTGGAGAGTTTTTTTTCTGCTCTTGGACTCATTTATGAGGATCCTGACAGAATGGGTCAAGCAGAATCTAAAATTTGCGCTATCCGCCAGGGGGAGCGTATGGCGGAGGATTACTGTTCTGAATTTTGCCGCTGGGCGGTAGATACACAGTGGAATGATCCCGCACTGCAGAGTCAGATTGTTCATGGGGTTTCAGGAAAGGTTAAAAAAGCCCTTCTGATGTACGAGACTCCTGCTTCTCTAGAATCCGCTATGAGTCTTGTTATCCGCATTGATCGCCGTCTGCATCAGGGGGTGCAAGAGACACCGCCTATGGGAGAGAGCGTAGGTACACGTGAGGTTGCTGCAGGTGAGCCCATGGAGCCTATGCAAATCGCAGGGGTGTCACATGTGAAGCATTGTGCCCCTTTGCTCAGGAAGCAGAGAGCCTGTTTTTGCTGTGGTAAAACTGGTCATTATGTTAATACTTGTCCTCTGCTATCTAAGAAAAGCGCAACGGCGGTAAAATAACTAAGCTCAGAGGGTGTGGAGGAGGCCAATCTGAACTTATGCATATCCTCCATTGTGGTTTCTCAATGCATGCTCCCTGCCAAAGTTATGGTCGCTGGCAGAGAGCTGCCAATCACTGTGTTTGTGGATAGTGGTTCTGCCACTAATCTTATTGATGAGGAGTTTGCGCGCACAGCCGGTTTCAGGATCGAAAAACTGCCTCATCCTATCCGGGTGGTCACCATCAATGCCGCTCCTCTCCCACAGGGGGAGATTACGGAGTTTGTGGCTGAGGTTAAACTCCACATTGGGGTCCTACATTCGGAGAAAGTTACATGTAGGGTGCTCAGTAATCTGCCTGCACAAATGGTTCTGGGTTTTCCATGGTTGGCTATGCACAACCCGGTGATTGACTGGAAAACCCAGGACATCATCCAGTGGAGCGGATTCTGCCAGGAGAATTGCCTGGCCACGTGTGTGTCCGCTGTGACTCCTAGTATTCCTGAGTCTCTGCTGGATTTTGAAGATGTTTTTTCTGAGAAGGGTTGTTCAGAATTGCCACCACATCGTCCCTATGACTGCACTATTAGGTTAAAACCAGGGGCCAAATTGCCGAAAGCTAGGATGTTTAACATCTCTGGTCCTGAGAGGCAAGCCTTAAAAGACTACATTGCTGAGAGTCTGAGCAAAGGGCACATCAGGCCTTCGTCCTCACCTGTGGCAGCAGGGTTCTTCTTCGTTAAGAAGAAAGATGGCAGTTTATGCCCGTGTCTGGATTTCAGGGAGTTAAACCAGATAACGGTTCATGACCCATACCCTATGCCGCTGATACCCGATCTGTTCAATCAGGTGGCTGGTGCTAGGTGGTTCTCTAAGCTTGACCTCAGGGGGGCATACAACCTCATAAGAGTCCGTCAAGGGGATGAGTGGAAAACGGCTTTTAATACTCCTGAGGGTCATTTTGAAAATCTGGTGATGCCATTTGGTTTGACAAACACGCCTGCTGTATTACTACATTTCATAAATGATGTGTTCTCTCATGTCCTGGGAAAATTTGTTATTGTGTACCTTGATGACATTCTCATCTATTCATGCGACCGTGATACTCATTTAGAGCATATTAGGCAGGTGTTACAGCTACTCAGAGAGAATAAGCTCTATGCTAAATTGGAGAAATGTGTATTTTCAGTTCAGGAGTTGCCTTTCTTGGGTTATATTGTGTCTGCTTCTGGGTTTAAAATGGACGCTGCTAAGGTGCAAGCGGTGCTGCGTTGGGAACGGCCTGTGTCATGATTCTCAATGGCGAGAGAACATAGCCCAGCATATATGAGAACTAGCTCTTGGAAGATGGAAACTATACTGACCATGAACTAAACCTGCCGCACAACTAGAAGTGGCCGGGTAGCATGCCTACGTTTTTTTATCCCTAGATGCCCAGCGCCAGCCGGAGAACTACCTAATCCTAGCAGAGGAAAAGACAGTCCTGGCTCACCTCTAGAGAAATTTTCCCAAAAGGCAGACAGAGGCCCCCACATATATTGGCGGTGATTTTAGATGAAATGACAAACGTAGTATGAAAATAGGTTTAGCGAAATCGAGGTCCGCTTACTAGATAGCATGAAGACAGAAAGGGCACTTTCATGGTCAGCAGAAAACCCTATCAAAACACCATCCAGAAATTACTTTAAGACTCTAGCATTAACTCATAACACCAGAGTGGCAATTTCCGCTCACAAGAGCTTTCCAGACACAGTAACGAAACAGCAGCTGTGAACAGGAACAAAATGCAAAAACACACAAGGACAAAAGTCCAACTTAGCTGGGAGTTGTCTAGTAGCAGGAACAAGCACAGAAAGGCTACTGATTACATTGTTGACCGGCATGAAACTGACAGAGGAGCAAGGTTATATAGCGACTCCCACATCCTGATAGGAGCAGGTGAACAGAGGGGATGATGCACACAAGTTAAATTCCACAAGTGGCCACCGGGGGAGCCCAGAATCCAATTTCACAACAGTACCCCCCCCTCAAGGAGGGGGCACCGAACCCTCACCAGAACCACCAGGGCGATCAGGATGAGCCCTATGAAAGGCACGGACAAGATCGGAGGCATGAACATCAGAGGCAGTGACCCAAGAATTATCCTCCTGACCGTATCCCTTCCATTTGACCAGATACTGGAGTTTCCGTCTGGAAACACGAGAGTCCAAGATCTTTTCCACAACGTACTCCAACTCACCCTCAACCAACACCGGAGCAGGAGGCTCAACGGAAGGCACAGCTGGTACCTCATACCTGCGCAACAATGACCGATGAAAAACATTATGAATCGAAAAGGATGCAGGGAGGTCCAAACGGAAGGACACAGGGTTAAGAATCTCCAATATCTTGTACGGGCCGATGAACCGAGGCTTAAACTTAGGAGAAGAAACCCTCATAGGGACAAAACGAGAAGACAACCACACCAAGTCCCCAACACAAAGCCGAGGACCAACACGACGACGGCGGTTGGCAAAAAGCTGAGTCTTCTCCTGGGACAACTTCAAATTGTCCACCACCTGCCCCCAAATCTGATGCAACCTCTCCACCACAGCATCCACTCCAGGACAATCCGAAGATTCCACTTGACCGGAGGAAAATCGAGGATGAAACCCCGAATTACAGAAAAACGGGGACACCAAGGTGGCAGAGCTGGCCCGATTATAGAGGGCGAACTCTGCCAAAGGCAAAAAAGCAACCCAATCATCCTGATCCGCAGACACAAAACACCTCAAATATGTCTCCAAGGTCTGATTAGTCCGCTCGGTCTGGCCATTAGTCTGAGGATGGAAAGCAGACGAAAAAGACAAATCTATGCCCATCCTAGCACAGAATGCCCGCCAAAATCTAGACACGAATTGGGTCCCTCTGTCAGAAACGATATTCTCCGGAATACCATGCAAACGAACAACATTTTGAAAAAACAGAGGAACCAACTCGGAAGAAGAAGGCAACTTAGGCAAGGGAACCAGATGGACCATCTTAGAGAAACGGTCACACACCACCCAGATGACAGACATCTTCTGAGAAACAGGCAGATCCGAAATAAAATCCATCGAGATGTGCGTCCAAGGCCTCTTCGGGATAGGCAAGGGTAACAACAATCCACTAGCCCGAGAACAACAAGGCTTGGCCCGAGCACAAACGTCACAAGACTGCACAAAGCCTCGCACATCTCGTGACAGGGAAGGCCACCAGAAGGACCTTGCCACCAAATCCCTGGTACCAAAGATTCCAGGATGACCTGCCAACGCAGAAGAATGAACCTCAGAGATGACTCTACTGGTCCAATCATCAGGAACAAACAGTCTACCAGGTGGGCAACGATCAGGTCTATCCGCCTGAAACTCCTGCAAGGCCCGCCGCAGGTCTGGAGAAACGGCAGACAATATCACTCCATCTTTAAGGATACCTGTGGGCTCAGAATTACCAGGGGAGTCAGGCTCAAAACTCCTAGAAAGGGCATCCGCCTTAACATTCTTAGAACCCGGTAGGTAAGACACCACAAAATTAAACCGAGAGAAAAACAACGACCAGCGCGCTTGTCTAGGATTCAGGCGCCTGGCAGACTCAAGGTAAATTAAATTTTTGTGGTCAGTCAATACCACCACCTGATGTCTGGCCCCCTCAAGCCAGTGACGCCACTCCTCAAAAGCCCACTTCATGGCCAAAAGCTCCCGATTCCCAATATCATAATTCCGCTCGGCGGGCGAAAATTTACGGGAAAAAAAAGCACAAGGTCTCATCACGGAGCAGTCGGAACTTCTCTGCGACAACACCGCCCCAGCTCCGATTTCAGAAGCGTCGACCTCAACCTGAAAAGGAAGAGCAACATCAGGCTGACGCAACACTGGGGCAGAAGAAAAGCGGCGCTTGAGCTCCCGAAAGGCCTCCACAGCATCAGGGGACCAATCAGCAACATCAGCACCCTTCTTAGTCAAATCAGTCAATGGTTTTACAACATCAGAAAAACCAGCAATAAATCGACGATAAAAGTTAGCAAAGCCCAAAAATTTCTGAAGACTCTTAAGAGAAGAGGGTTGCGTCCAATCACCAATAGCCTGAACCTTGACAGGATCCATCTCGATGGAAGAGGGGGAAAAAATGTATCCCAAGAAGGAAATCTTCTGAACCCCAAAAACACACTTAGAACCCTTCACACACAAGGAATTAGACCGCAAAACCTGAAAAACCCTCCTGACCTGCTGGACATGAGAGTCCCAGTCATCCGAAAAAATCAGAATATCATCCAGATACACAATCATAAATTTATCCAAATAATCGCGGAAAATGTCATGCATAAAGGACTGGAAGACTGAAGGGGCATTTGAAAGACCAAAAGGCATCACCAAATACTCAAAATGGCCCTCGGGCGTATTAAATGCGGTTTTCCACTCATCCCCCTGCTTGATTCGCACCAAATTATACGCCCCACGGAGATCAATCTTAGAGAACCACTTGGCCCCCTTTATACGAGCAAACAAATCAGTAAGCAGTGGTAACGGATATTGATATTTAACCGTGATTTTATTCAAAAGTCGATAATCAATACACGGCCTCAAAGAGCCGTCTTTCTTAGACACAAAGAAAAAACCGGCTCCTAAGGGAGATGACGAAGGACGAATATGTCCCTTTTCCAAGGACTCCTTTATATATTCTCGCATAGCAGCGTGTTCAGGCACAGACAGATTAAATAAACGACCCTTAGGGTATTTACTACCCGGGATCAAGTCTATGGCACAATCGCACTCCCGGTGCGGAGGTAGTGAACCAACCTTGGGTTCTTCAAAAACGTCACGAAAGTCAGACAAGAATTCAGGAATCTCAGAGGGAATAGATGATGAAATGGAAACCAAAGGTACGTCCCCATGAGTTCCTTTACATCCCCAGCTTAACACAGACATAGCTCTCCAGTCGAGGACTGGGTTATGAGATTGCAGCCATGGCAATCCCAGCACCAAAACATCATGTAGATTATACAGCACCAGAAAGCGAATAACCTCCTGGTGATCCGGATTAACACGCATAGTCACTTGTGTCCAGTATTGTGGTTTATTACTAGCCAATGGGGTGGAGTCAATCCCTTTCAGAGGTATCGGAGCCTCCAATGGCTCCAAATCATACCCACAGCGTTTGGCAAAGGACCAATCCATAAGACTCAAAGCAGCGCCAGAGTCGACATAGGCGTCCGCGGTAATAGATGACAAAGAACAAATCAGGGTCACAGATAGAATAAACTTAGACTGTAAAGTGCTAATTGAAACAGACTTGTCAGGTTTCTTAGTAAGCTTAAAGCATGCTGATATAACATGAGTTGAATCACCACAATAGAAGCACAACCCATTTTTTCGTCTAAAATTCTGCCGCTCGCTTCTGGACAGAATTCTATCACATTGCATATTTTCTGGCGTTTTCTCAGTAGACACCGCCAAATGGTGCACAGGTTTGCGCTCCCGCAGACGCCTATCGATCTGAATAGCCATCGTCATGGACTCATTCAGACTCGCAGGCACAGGGAACCCCACCATAACATCCTTAATGGCATCAGAGAGACCTTCTCTGAAAATCGCCGCCAGGGCGCACTCATTCCACTGAGTAAGCACAGACCATTTGCGGAATTTTTGGCAGTATATTTCAGCTTCATCTTGCCCCTGAGACAAGGACATCAAGGCCTTTTCCGCCTGAAGCTCTAAATGAGGTTCCTCATAAAGCAACCCCAAGGCCAGAAAAAACGCATCCACATTGAGCAACGCAGGATCCCCTGGTGCCAATGCAAAAGCCCAGTCTTGAGGGTCGCCCCGGAGCAAGGAAATTACAATCCTGACCTGCTGTGCAGGGTCTCCGGCAGAGCGAGACTTCAGGGACAAAAACAATTTGCAATTATTTTTAAAATTTTGAAAGTGAGATCTATTCCCCGAGAAGAATTCAGGCAAAGGAATTCTAGGCTCAGACATAGGTGCATGAACAACAAAATCCTGCAAATTTTGTACCTTTGTGGCGAGATTATTCAAACCTGTAGCTACACTCTGAAGATCCATTTGAAACAGGTGAACACAGAGCCATTCAAGGATTAGAAGGAGAGGAAGAGAGGAAGGCTGCAGTATAGGCAGACTAGCAAGTGATTCAATTAAGAGCACACTCAGAACTAGAGGGAAAAAAAAAAAAAAAATTGTAGCAGACTTCTTTTTTCTCTCCTTTCTCAGCCAGTAATTTAACCCTTTTTTGGGCCGGTCAAACTGTCATGATTCTCAATGGCGAGAGAACATAGCCCAGCATATATGAGAACTAGCTCTTGGAAGATGGAAACTATACTGACCATGAACTAAACCTGCCGCACAACTAGAAGTGGCCGGGTAGCATGCCTACGTTTTTTATCCCTAGATGCCCAGCGCCAGCCGGAGAACTACCTAATCCTAGCAGAGGAAAAGACAGTCCTGGCTCACCTCTAGAGAAATTTTCCCAAAAGGCAGACAGAGGCCCCCACATATATTGGCGGTGATTTTAGATGAAATGACAAACGTAGTATGAAAATAGGTTTAGCAAAATCGAGGTCCGCTTACTAGATAGCATGAAGACAGAAAGGGCACTTTCATGGTCAGCAGAAAACCCTATCAAAACACCATCCAGAAATTACTTTAAGACTCTAGCATTAACTCATAACACCAGAGTGGCAATTTCCGCTCACAAGAGCTTTCCAGACACAGTAACGAAACAGCAGCTGTGAACAGGAACAAAATGCAAAAACACACAAGGACAAAAGTCCAACTTAGCTGGGAGTTGTCTAGTAGCAGGAACATGCACAGAAAGGCTACTGATTACATTGTTGACCGGCATGAAACTGACAGAGGAGCAAGGTTATATAGCGACTCCCACATCCTGATAGGAGCAGGTGAACAGAGGGGATGATGCACACAAGTTAAATTCCACAAGTGGCCACCGGGGGAGCCCAGAATCCAATTTCACAACAGGCCTGATAACCTAAATGCGCTCCAGCGGTTCCTTGGGTTTTCTAACTATTATAGAAAGTTTATCAAAAACTTTTGTACCATTGCTAAACTGCTCACTTACATGACAAAAAAGGTACCGATTTCTCCACCTGGTCTGAGCCTGCTGTGCGTGCATTCGAGTTTCTGAAGAGCAGTTTTGCTTCAGCTCCCATTCTGGTGCAACCGGATGTATCGAAACCATTTACCATGGAAGTATATGTCTGAGGTTGGAGTGGGGGCGGTGCTGTCTCAAGGCTCATCCTTGAGCGAGTTGCGTCCATGCGCCTATTTCTCCAAGAAACTGTCGCCTGCCGAACGTAACTACGATATCGGCAACAGGGAGTTGTTGGCTATCAAGTTGGCTTTTGAGGAATGGCAACACTTTTTGGAAGGGTCGGTTCACCAGGTTACTGTTTTTACCGACCATAAGAATTTGCTTTATTTGGAGTCAGCCAAGCGTCTGTCCCCCAGGCAGGCTCGCTGGGCATTGTTTTTCACGCGGTTCAACTTTTTTGTTACTTACCGACCTGGGTCTAAGAACATTAAGGCGGATGCTTTGTGCAGGTGTTTTCTGGGTGGAGAGCCTCAGGAAGAACCGGTACCCATCCTCCAAAAAGGTGTAGTGGTCTTGGCTCTCACGACAGAGGTTGAGACTGAGATTGCCGAGGCTCAGGAGGAAGTACCACCAGAACTTCCCATTAACAAATCATTTGTACCGCTCCATCTTCGCCTAAAGACATTGGCAGAGCATCATGATGCTGTCCTGGCTGGTCACCCAGGGGTTAGGGGTACTTTGGAGTTGGTGTTGCATTGGTTTTGGTGGCCCAAAATCCGACAGGACGTGGTCTCATACGTGTCAGCATGCACCACGTGCGCTAGGGCTAAGACGCCCCGCTCCCATCCTGCCGGCACACTACTTCCTCTCGAGGTACCCAGAAGGCCATGGACGGAGATCTCCATGGATTTTATCACGGACTTGCCCTCCTCAGCTGGGAACACGGTCATCTTGGTGATTGTTGATCGGTTCTCAAAAATGTCGCACTTTGTGTCTTTGCCTTCGTTGCCTAACGCTAAGACTCTGGCTCAGGTTTTTGTGCAGGAGGTGGTAAGACTTCACGGGGTCCCATCTGACATCGTGTCTGATAGGGGTACTCAGTTTGTGGCAAAATTTTGGAAACCATTTTGCTCACGACTGGGGATCAAGTTGTCGCATTCTTTGGCATTTCATCCTCAATCAAATGGTCAGACCGAGCGTATGATTATAGTGTTTTCCTGTGTGTCTACGGCGTGGTGGGTTTTTTAGTTTTTCTTGTCTGTGCTTTCTGTAGGGGTTGGTGAGAGGTCTTATCACTGGGTGGCGGGTGGAGGTTTCATCTTAGTACTGAAACAGGACTCAGGGTCAGGCCTGGCGGCCCAGACATGCACACCTTCAGTGTAAACTCTGGGAGAGGGACAGACAGGGTTTCCCTAGTTTGAGGGATATTGCAGGGGCCCGGGTAATCAGCTATAGTCTACCCAGTACCCCCATGACAGTTAGGCCACAGAGTGTGGTAGAAGATATTAAGAAGGCAGCGCTGTGTGCATAGGCGATGTCCATCGCTGGCGCATGGGGTGCTCCTATCTATAAGGACCACTGTAACAAAATTCTCAGTTTTTTCAATATACTCACTTCAGAGTGTCGGATTCTTCTTAGAGCTTCTATATTACGGATTGGGATCCTATCCAGCACCTGATGCTGGCTGGGTGTGCTGTATTTCCTTTGAGGCATTGCAGTCAGTTTAAGATTAGCTAAATTGAGCAGTTGAGTCTAGTGGATCCTAGGTCTTTACCTTATAGCTCCTACATGGGGATCTGCCCTTCAATACAAAGAATCTCGAGGTTACAAATTCAAGAGTAGTCACTGATTGGCAGTGAGCAGTGGAGTGGCACAGACCTCCAGGTTAGCAGATTAAAACAAGTTCAACTATAAGGGTGTATTCAAACCACATCTTTTAGATGCTGAGATTTTGAAATGGAAATGCTGGCGACGTTTTTCCTGAAGCATCTTCTTTGGTGTCTATCTGGTAGTTTTATGGCAGCTTTGTTTCCAATTCCATTATTTTTACTGTGTATATAAACTATGAGTGGCAACTCAATGCAAGATACCTAAAGAATGATTGGGTCACTTCTCTTAGAGCTTTCATGGTTTTCAAAGAAGTTAAAAGAAGCACAGAAAGTCTGAACATATGCACAGCAAGTTGTTTTGACATTGAACTGCATATGTTCATTCTTTTTTGTATTTTCTAAGTGCTTTCTCAGGTGGTTTCCTGAGTGGACCCACTCAAAAAAGAGGTTGTGTGCACATATTCTTAAACAAATGCTGTCCAACATCCTCATCAGTCTTGCCAAGAACCCTATTATTATGGCAACTGATTAGGATGGACAAAGCAGGATCGTTGTGAAGTTAGTACCTTTTATACACAAGTGGTCAAAATTGTTGGTACCCCTCTTTTAATGACAGAAAGACCCACAATGGTCACAGAAATAATTGAATTTTACAAAATAGTAAATAAAATATCTGTGAAAATAAACAAATGAAAGTTAGACATTGCTTTTCAACCATGCTTCCTCAGAATTTTTTTTTTAAATAAAACTCATGAAATAGGCCTGGACGGAAATGATGGTACCCCTGAAAATAATGTTTTTGAAAACGAGGAGTACCAACAATTTTGACCACGTGTGTATATGCTGGGTCAATTTTTACATACTGTACCACTACCACACAGATAGGATAGTACGAAAGTGTGTCCGTAAGTCACTCTATTTACAAGTACCTAGTAGGAATAACAGCAATAATACAGAGTAATTGCAAGAAATCATACTCCAAAATTGTTGTATGACAGAGTAAAATGTTGTAAAATAAGTGTCTGGAGATGTAGCAGGTCCTCTTTATGTGCTGCATAAAGCTAAGCTTCACTTTTGGGACATCAACATTGTACGTACACCATGTTCCAAATTATTATGCAAATTATATTTTTCTCGGATTTTCCTAAATGATCGGTGCAAATGACAGTCAGTCTAATAAAAGTCATCACCCGTTAGAGTATACATCAAATTTTATTGAATAAACCCACCAATGATAACAGTATGATCTCCAAAATGAATAAAAACTCAAAATGCACTGTACCAAATTATTAGGCACAGTAGAATTTCTAAACATTTGATATGTTTTAAAGAACTGAAAATGCTTATTTGTGGAATTTGTAGCATTAGGAGGTCACATTCACTGAACAAAAAAAGCTATTTAACTCCAAAACATCCTAACAGGCCAAGTTACATGTTAACATAGGAACCCTTCTTTGATATCACCTTCACAATTCTTGCATCCATTGAACTTGTGAGTTTTTGTAGAGTTTCTGCTTGTATTTATTTGCATGAAGTCAGAGTAGCCTCCTAGAGCTGCAGTTTTGCTGTGAACTGCCTCCCACCCTCATAGATCTTTTGCTTGATGATACTCCAAAGGATCTCTATTGGGTTGAGGTCAGGGGAAGATGGTGGCCATACCATGAGTTTATCTCCTTTTATGCCCATAGCAGCCAATGACTCAGAGGTATTCTTTGCAGCATGAGATGGTGCATTGTCATGCATGAAGATGATTTTGCTCCTGAAGGCACGTTTCTGCTTTTTATACCATGGAAGAAAGTTGTCAGTCAGAAACTCTATATACTGTACTTTGCAGAGGTAATTTTCACACCTTCAGGAACCTTAAAGGTCCCTACCAGCTGTTTCCCTATGATTCCGGCTCAAAACATGGCTCCTCCACCTTCCTGCTGATGTCGCAGCCTTGTTGGGCTGGCCATCCATCAACCATCCACTACTCCATCCATCTGGACCATCCAGGGTTGCTCGACACTCATCAGTAAGCAAGACTGAAAATTAGTCTTCATGTATGTCTGGGTCCACTGCAACTGTTTCTGCTTGTGAACACTGTTTAGGGGTGGCCGAATAGTAGATTTATGAACCAAAGCAAGCCTTTGAAGGATACTACACCTTGAGGTTCCAGGGTCTCCATAGGCACCAGCAGCTTCAAATATCTGTTTTGCTGGTTTGTAATGGCTTTTTAGCTGCTGCTCTCTTAATCCGATGAACTTGCCTGGCAGAAACCTTCCTCATTATGCCTTTAGCAGCACGAACACGACTGTGCTCAGATTCAGCCACAAATCTCTTAACAGTACAATGATCACGCTTAAGTTTTCGGGAAAAATCTAATGCTTTCATCCCTTGACCAAGGCATTGCACTATTTGATGTTTTTCAGCAGCAGAGAGATCCTTTTTCTTTCCCATGTTACTTGAAAACTATGGCCTGCTTAATAATGTGGAACATTATTTTTAAGTAGTTTTCCTTTAATTAGAATCACCTGGAAAACTAATTATCGCATGTGTTTAAGATTGATTTCAGTGATCCATTGAGCCCTGAGACACAATACCACCCATGAGTTTATTTGAAAAACAAAACAATTAAATCTTTATGTCACTTAAATCCAATTTGCATATTAATTTGGAACACGGTGAAGTCTATTCTAAAATTAAAAAGCTGTCCTGGAAGGCGAATATTCCCAACAGGAGCTTGTTTTTGCAAGAATATAGAATTTGGTGTGGACCCTTTGTATGTTTATGGACTATCAAGGGTTTTATTATATTCATATTCCTTTATTCTGGGAAATAATAAATTTACAGGATCACAAGGAAACATTGTCCCTGATTATAATGATCAATTATACCAGATATTCATTTAGGCAGGTTACTGAGCTGAAAAGGAGGCGAAAGATGCAATGCATGCAGTTCAATGTTAAACGAGGGCCTTTCTACCATCGATGTATCTCTCCTGCTCTTAATGAGATACAGCTTTTTGAAGGTGCAGATAGTGAGTGACACATGAGACATCAGATAGTCCTTGATCATTACTTTTTTTCCTTTTTCATCTTTCGGAGACAGATTCTCCTCCTCAACTGTTAAGACGTGTGGGTGAATATAGAAATGTAATTCAGCACTAATCTTTTATTCGCTGGTGCCAGGCTCCTTATCTGAGTTTCTGTTCTGTATTTTTTATGTTTGCATTTTAAGCTTTGAAATGTTTATACTGTTCATTGTAAATACATGGCAAGAATAGATTTTGTAGCTTCCCAATGACACCACATTTCGCGAATGATTACAATTCTGTTTAAAGGCTTTCTATGCAATCTTATTGTACTAACTTACTAAGGCTCAGAGAAAATGGAAGAAAAGCAGCCAACATCCATTTCTTAATCACTGTGAACAGAAGCAGTGTTCTGTAAAATCATATGATTACTTGAATAAATAAATTACTTGAACCTTGCTTGATCTAATCAGCTAGTACAGCTGCAGAACTGACTTGATGGTCAATATTAAACAGATTTTCTTAATCATATATATTCAGTGTGGGTTTTCTGTTACATGTCTAAAACAAATAAAAGGTTACAGTATATTCTCTAGACTTAGCAACAGTTATTGACAAATGACTAAAACTTCAAACGAGAAGGTGATTCTTTAGTACACTGCACACTACACTATTACGCTGAATGTAAATATGGTCCATGATTGTCTATACAAGAACATCATTTTTTATAGTTTATTTTGTGCTGATTAATGCTTTAATAAACCTAAATATATGTTGCATAACATTGGTGAATGAAGATATGGTGTTATTAGAGTCATATTTAATATTTTGTGTGACTTCCATGAGCTTGAAGGACTGCATCCATGTGGTTCAACAATGATTCATACAATTTATTAATGATGTCATCAAGAATAGCAAAACATGCAGTCTTACATGCGTCCCAGAGTTCATCTAGATTCTTTAGTTTTGTCTTCCAAGCTTCCTCTTTCATCCTACCCCAAACATGCTCAATGATGTTCATGTCAAGTGACTCGGCTGGCCAGTCCTTGATCACCTTGATCTTTTTTGCCTGGAGGAACTTTGTTGTAGAGATGGATGTATGAGATGTAGCATCATCCTGCTGCAGAATTTGATCCCTTTTATGATTTGGAATATAAGAGGTAGCTAATACTTCTTGATATTTTAGGCTATTGATATTGCCTTCTACCTTGCAAACGTTTTGCACACCCCCATACTGAATGTAACCCCAGACCATGATCTTTCCACCACCAAATTTAACTGTTTTCTGGGTGTATTTTGGATCCATACGGGCTCCAGTAGGTCTCCTGCAGTATTTACGGCGGCTGTGGTAAAATTCTACTGAAGATTCATCAGATAAATCCACCTTCTGCCACGTTTCAGCATCCATCTGTTTAGCAGGTTGTGGGACTTTGCAAATACAGACAGAATCCTACAAACTGTTCTAGTTGACACAGGGACTTGAGGTGACCAGGCCTGTTGGAGCTCTGCTGCAGTGGAAGAGGGGCTTGCTTTGGATTTTCTAACCAACAAACGTTCCTACTGAGCAGTTGTCTTGAGCCGGACCTTGGCTTGTCAAACACATCTCCAGTCTCTTTAAATATTTTTTTAATTCTTTGTACTTGACGCTGAGACGCATTAAAGGTGCCAGCCACCTCTGCAGTGGATCTGGTCTTCAGCCTCTTGATAATCCAGGCTTTGGTCGCAGGGTGGATTTTTGGCATGTTGTCAGAGCTCAAGTTGCAGTTCAAGGGAAGGTCTGGGGTGCTGGGTTTCTTTTTATACACACACACTAATTAACCAATCATTTACTGAGCACAGGTGAAGATGTAAACTAGGATTGGGTGCATTACTGTATGTGTAGGGGTCTGGTAAATCAATGTTCCTGATTATACTTCTGGCTGCACCAGGATCCACCAGGAAATTAAGGGGTAAACCCTCTAACTCTATCTGGATGGTACAGTGGGGACGGAAAGTATTCATACCCCTTTAAATTTTTCACTCTTTGTTTCATTGAAGCCATTTGATAAATTCAAAATAGTTAACTTTTTTTCTCATTAATGTACACTCTGCATCTCATCTTCACTAAAAAATCAGAAATATAGTACATTTTTGAAAATTTATTAAATAAGAAAAACTGAAATATCACATGGTCATAAGTAATCAGACTATTTGCTCAGCATTGAGTAGAAGCACTCTTTTGAGCTAGTACAGCCATGAGACTTCTTTGGAATGATGCAACAAGTTTTTCACACCTGGATTTGGGGATCCTCTGCCATTGTTCCACGCAGATCCTCTCCAGTTCCGTCAGGTTGGATGGTGAACTTTGGTGGACAGCTATTTACAGGTCTCTCTCGAGATGATCAATTGGGTTTAGGTTAGGGCTCTGGCTGGGCCAGTCAAGAATGGTCACAGAGTTGTTCTGAAGCCACTCCTTTGTTATTTTAGCTGTGTGCTTAGGGTCATAGCCTTTTGGGAAGGTGAACCTTTGGCCAAGTCTAAGGTCCAGAGGACTCTGGAAGATGTATTTATTCAGGATATCTCTGTACTTGGCTGCATTTATGTTTCCTTCAATGACAACCAGTCATGCTGTCCCTGCAGCTGAAAAAACACCCCCATAGCATGATGCTGCCACGACCATGTTTCACTGTTGGGATTGTATTGGGCAGGTGATGAGCAGTGCCTGGTTTTCTCAACACATACTGCTCAGAATTATCACCAAAAAGGTCTATCTTCATCTCGTCAGACCAGAGAATCTTATTTCTCATAGTCTGGGAGTCCTTCATGTGTTTTTTTAGCAAACTCTATGCGGGCTTTCATATGTCTTGCACTGAGGAGAGGCCACTCTGCCATGAAGTTCCAACTGGTGGAGGGCTGCAGTGATATTTGACTTTGTGGAACTTTCTCCCATCTCACTACTACATCTCTGGAACTCTGCCACAGTGATCCTGGGGTTCTTCTTTACCTCTCTCATCAAGGCTCTTCTCCCACGATTGCTCAGTTTGGATGGACGGCCAGGTCTAGGATGACTTCTATTGTTCCCAAATTTCTTTTTTTAAGAATTATGGAGGCCACTGTGCTCTTAGGAACCTTGAGTACTGCAGAAATTCTGTTGTAACCTTGGCCAGATCGATGCCTTACCACGATTCTGTCTCTGAGCTGATTGGCCAGTTCCTTTAACCTCGTGATTCTAATTTGTTCTGACATGCATTGTCAGGTCTTATATAGTCAGGTGTGTGCCTTTCCAAATCAAATCCAATCCTATTGGTTTAATTAAACACAGCTGGGCTCCAATGAAGGAGTAGAACCATCTCAAAGAGAATCACATGGAAATGTACAGCATGTGACATAAATATGAGAGTCTGAGCAAAGGGTCTGAATACTTATGACCATGTGATATATCAGTTTATCTTTTTTTATTAAATTTGCAAAAAATTGTTTTTTCAGTCAAGATGGGATGCAGAGTATACATTAATGTGAAAAATATGAACTTTTTTGAATTCACCAAATGGCTGCAATGAAATAAAGAGTGACAAATTTAAAGGGGTCTGAATACTTTCTGTACCCACTGTAGATGTTGGTCCACTCGGCTGCTTTGTGGAGAGTATACGTGCTTCTGGGGTTTGAAGATTCAGTATGCCAATATCCTATTATGGTCTGGAGCCCAGGGGTGGTGGTCCTAGGATTGGCTGAGGCCGGTGTCAAATCTTCCTTTCGGGGACTTACTTGCATTTCAAATCTGAGATCCTGAAACATTTGATTTAATTGGTGGAAGAAACTCCCCACAGCTTCCCCTTTTTCCTGCACAACATCCTGGAGAGTGGGGGCCTGGGCTTTTAGGCGATTCTTAGCCCAGACATAAAGTTTACGGAGGAAATCACCTGCTAAATGTGATTCAAGCTATTCTACATGCCCATTTTCAGGTTCAAGGGCTAGTCGCATCCTTGGCCAAAAGAAATCTCCAGCTTTAATTTGAGTGAATCCCTCTAAATTTGTCCATGAGGCAGAATGTGCCTTCTGTATTTGTATTTGTATTTTTTTGGTAAAATGGCGTGGGATGTTCTACTGTGTCTGGCAAGCTGTTCACCAGGGTATCTGTCTCCTGGTATTTCCAGGAGTCCTTGCAGGGAACAGTTTGAGTGTTAAGGTGTAACTTTGGGGTTTTCATGACCAGGATAAAGATGATGAGGATGTCCCCCACCATATAGTGATGGGTGTTGGATCTTGTTTATGGGGTGCTTTGGGTTATCAGTCTGAACTGCTAATTTTTCTGTCGGATCCATTGTTTTCTCATAGAGTTGTATTAGCACCGGATTGCGCCTGATGGCCACATGTTTCATCCATTTTTTGCAGGATCCATCAAAAAAGCTGTTTCCACCGGACGGAAAACACATAAAGAGGAACGGTTTTTCTGTCCGGCGAAAAAACGCACAGTGATGGAACCGGCAAAAAACGGATGAAACTGAGATGTGAAATAATGAATCCGGCCTCCGAATCTGTTTTTTAATGCATGTTTCCATTCAAATGCACATTTTCTGTTTATTTATTTATTTATTTCCAAAAACTGCATCAAAACCATGCAAGAACCGCACCAAAAATTGCATCAAAACTGCACCAAAAACTTCATCAAAAACTGTATCAAAAATAGCATCAAAAACAGCATCAAAACCTGCATCAAAAACTGCATCAAAACTGCACCAAAAACCGCATCAAAAACCGCACCAAAAACTGCATCAAAACCTGCATCAAAAACTGCATCAAAACCTGCATCAAAACCACACCAAAAACCTGCATCAAAACTGCACCAAAACCTGCATCAAAAATAGCATCAAAAACCGCATCAAAACTGCACCAAAAACTGCATCAAAACTGCGGATCTGCAGTGGTTTGCCATGCATTTACAGTACCATGTAATGCTATGGGAAATTAAATCCGCAGTGCACATGCTGCGGAAAAAAATGCGTGGAAACGCAGTGGTTTATTTTCCGCAGCATGTCAATTCTTTGTGTGGAATCCGCAGCGGTTTTTCACCTGCTCCAATAGAAAACTGCAGGTGAAAAACTGCAGCGGAAACCGCAATAAAAACCGTGATAAATCCGCAGTAAAAACCACAGCCGTTTTGCACTGCGGATTTATCAAAACCGCTGTGGAAAATTCCGCAATGAAATCCGCAGCGTGTGCACATGGCCTAAAAAAAGCATCAAAAACTGCACCAAAAACCTGCATCAAAAACCGCACCAAAAACCTGCATCAAAACTGCACCAAAAACTGCATCAAAATCTGCATCAAAAACTGCATCAAAACTGCGCCAAAAACTGCATCAAAACTGCACCAGTTTTTGATGCAGTTTTTGGTGCAGTTTTTGATGCAGGTTTTTGGTGCGGTTTTTGCAGCTTTTGGTAAAGTTTTGATGCAGTTTTGGGTGCAGTTTTTGATGCGGTTTTCGATGCAGTTTTGATGCAGGTTATTGTTGCAGTTTTGATGCTGATTTTGGTGCAGTTTTTGATGCAGGTTTTTGGTGTGGTTTTTGAAAAACCGTTCCTCTGTATGTGTTTTCCGTCCGGCGGAAACAGCTTTTTTGATGGATCTGGCAAAACACAGATGAAACGTGTGGCCATCAGGCGCAATCCGGCGCTAATACAACTCTATGAGAAAAAAACGGATGCGGCGAAAAAAAACCAGATCCTGCAAATGTGCTTGCAGGATGCGTTTTTTACCCATAGACTTGTATTAGTGATGGATCGCGACGGATGGCAACGGATTTGTTGTGTTTTGGTGGACCGTCGGCACAAAAAAATGTTCAAGTGAACTTTTTTGTCTGTCGCGTCTGCCATTTTCTACCGCGCATGCATGGACGAAACTCCACCCCCTCCTCCCCAGACTTCAGAATGGGCAGCGGATGCATTGAAAAACTGCATCCGCTGCCCACGTCGTGCACAAATTTCACAACGTGCGTCGGTACGTCGGCCTGACACATAGCGACAGACCTGTATCGACGCAAGTGTGAAAGAGGCTTTAATGAGTGTTGAATTAAAAAAAACAAAAAAAAAAACCCAGGAAAAACGGTGTGGCGGTGGGATATAGAGTAATAAGGAGTTAATGTCACCTTGCTATTGTAAGGTGACATTAAGCCGGGTTAATAATGGAGAGGCGTCAATAAGACGCCTATCCATTATTAATCCAATACTAGTAATGTTTAACAAAACACAGACACATTAGGAAAAATGTATTTTAATATTCTTCATTTCACCGTACTTACCATACTTCAGCACCTGCAAAAAATGTAAAATAATAAACTATATGCTACCTGTCAGCCGTAGTCCAATTAATAACGAGTGTCCCATGATGATCTCCCCTATAGAACAGTGACATCGGGTGATGTCACTGCTCTATAGGACCTTCAGTGACACACTGACAGGAGACAATGGCTCTGCAGGATATATTCCTTCCTTGTATGTATGTATGTAGTATGTATGTAGTATATATGTAGTATGTATGTAGTATGTATGTATGTTGTATGTATGTAGTATGTATGTATGTAGTATGTATGTAGTATGTATGCAGTATGCATGTAGTATGAATGCAGTATGTATGTATGTATGTAGTATGTATGTAGTATATATGTAGTATGAATGTTGTATGTATGTAGTATGTATGTATGTTCTATGTATGTAGTATGCATATAGTATGTATGTATGTAGTATGTATGTAGTATGTATGTATGTAGTATGTATGTATGTAGTATGTATGTAGTATGCACGTAGTATGTTGTATGTATGTAGTATATATGGTTGTATTTAGTATGTATGTATGCAGTATGTATGTAGTATGTATGTATGTATGTATGCAGTATGTATGTAGTATGTATGTAGTATGCATGTATGTAGTATGTATGTAGTATGTATGTGGTATGTAGTATGTATGTAGCATGTATGTATTTAGTATGTATGTAGTATGTATGTAATATTTTTTTTCTACATTCAACACATTAGCCGGATGATGGGACTACAACTGTCTCATCATTGGCTAATGTGTCAATCACTGTCACTGTAGCAGGCATCGTCTGACGGGACTTGTAGTCCCATCGGATGATGCCTGCACACATGCACAGACCCCCGGCAACCCGCACAGACCCCCGGCAACCCGCCCAAACCCCCGGCAGCCCACACAGAGCCCCGGCAGGCATGCATAGACCCCCAGCAGCCAGCACAGACCCCCAGCAGGCCAGCACAGACCCCCGGCAGCCCACATAGACCCCCGGCAGCCCACACAGACCCCCAGCAGCCAGCACAGGCCCCAAGAAGCCCACACAGACCCCCAGCATCCCACACAGAGCCCCGGCAGGCCCGCACAGACCACTGGCAGCCTGCACAGACCCCTGGCAGCCTGCACAGAGCCCCGGCAGGCCCACACAGAGCCCCGGCAGCCCCACACAGACCCCCGGCAGGCCCACACAGACCCCCAGCAGTCCCACACAGACCCCCGGCAGCCCGCACAGACCCCCAGCAGCCGACACAGAGCCCCAGCAGGCCCGCACAGAACCCCGGCAGGCCCACACAGACCCCCAGCAGGACCGCACAGACCCCTGGCAGCCCACATAGACCCCCGGCAGCCCACACAGACCCCCAGCAGCCAGCACAGGCCCCAAGAAGCCCACACAGACCCCCAGCATCCCACACAGAGCCCCGGCAGGCCCGCACAGACCACTGGCAGCCTGCACAGACCCCTGGCAGCCTGCACAGAGCCCCGGCAGGCCCACACAGAGCCCCGGCAGCCCCACACAGACCCCCGGCAGGCCCACACAGACCCCCGGCAGTCCCACACAGACCCCCGGCAGCCCGCACAGACCCCCAGCAGCCGACACAGAGCCCCAGCAGGCCCGCACAGAACCCCGGCAGGCCCACACAGACCCCCAGCAGGACCGCACAGACCCCTGGCAGCCCACACAGACCCCTGGCAGCCCACACAGAGCCCCGGCAGGCCCACACAGACCTCCAGTAGGCACGCACAGACCCCCGAGAGGCCCTTACAGACCCCTGGCAGGCCTGCACAGACCCCCACGGTAACGCACAGACCCCGCCCGCACACACACACGCAGTCTCCGCCCACGCACCGCCTACGCACTTCCCACACTCCATTGTAGTGCATGATTGCACTATAGGAACTTCCGATCCAGTATCTGATATCGCAAAAGTATCGGAACTCGGTATCGGAATTCCGATACAGCGAATATCGGCCGATACCCGATATTTGCAGTACCGGAATGCTCAACACTAGTCACGATTAGGGTTGAGCGAAACGGGTCGATCATTTTCAAAAGTCGCCGACTTTTGGCTAAGTCGGCGTCTCATGAAACCCGATCCGACCCCTGTGCTTGTCGGCCATGCGGTACGCGACTTTCGCGCCAAAGTCGCGTTTCAATGACGCGAAAAGCGCCATTTCTCAGCCAATGAAGGTGAACGCAGAGTGTGGGCAGCGTGATGACATAGATCCTGGTCCCCACCATCTTAGAGAAGGGCATTGCAGTGATTGGCTTGCTGTCTGCGGCATCACAGGGGCTATAAAGGGGCGTTCCCGCCGACCGCCATCTTACTGCTGCTGATCTGAGCTTAGGGAGAGGTTGCTGCCGCTTCATCAGAAGCAGGGAGAGCGTTAGGCAGGGTCCACTAACCACCAAACCGCTTGTGCTGCAGCGATTTCCACTGTCCAACACCACCTTCGGTGTGCAGGGACTGTGGAAGCTATTTTTTTTTTTTTTTCCCCTCAGCGCTGTAGCTCATTGGGCTGCCCTAGAAGGCTCCGTGATAGCTGTATTGCTGTGTGTACGCCACTGTGGAAACCAACTGCTTTTTTCAAAGCACATATCCTCTTGTTCCTTCCTTTCTGCACAGCTATCTTTTTTGTTTGTCCACACTTTTTATTTAATTTGTGCATCAGTCCACTCCTATTGCTGCCTGCCATACCTGGCTTAGATTACTGCAGGGAGATAGTAATTGTAGGACAGTCCCTGTTTTTTTTTTGTTTTTTTTGTGGGAGATTAAGATTGGCATTTCTGCTACAGTGCCATCCCTGTGTGTGCCATCTCTCACTGAGTGGGCCATAGAAAGCCTATTTATTTTTTCCGTGATTTGTGTTCTAAATTCTACCTCAACACAAAAACACTACATCAATCAGTGGGAGAAAAATATTGGCCTCAGTCAGGGCTTGTGTGCCACTGCTGTGTGTGCTATCTCTCATTCAGTGGGCTATAGAAAGCCTATTTATTTATTTATTTTTTTTAATATTATTTGGTTTCTAAAGTCTCCCTGAAAAAAAAAAAAAAACCTAAAAAAACAGTGGGAGAGTAATATTGCCCTTTCAGCTTGTGTGCCAGTCTTGACTCCTGGGTGTGCCACCTCTCTCTAATTGTGGGCCATAGAAAGCCTATTTATTTTTTCCGTGATTTGTGTTCTAAATTCTACCTCAGCACAAAAACACTACATCAATCAGTGGGAGAAAAATATTGGCCTCAGTCAGGGCTTGTGTGCCACTGCTGTGTGTGCTATCTCTCATTCAGTGGGCTATAGAAAGCCTATTTATTTTTTTTTTTTTTTTAATATTATTTGGTTTCTAAAGTCTCCCTGAAAAAAAAAAAAACCTAAAAAAACAGTGGGAGAGTAATATTGCCCTTTCAGCTTGTGTGCCAGTCTTGACTCCTGGGTGTGCCACCTCTCTCTCTCATTCAGTGGGCCATAGAAAGGCTATTTTTTTTTTTGGTTTTTTTAATATTATTTGGTTTCTAAAGTCTCCCTGAAAAAAAAAAAAACATAAAAAAAACAGTGGGAGAGTAATATTGCCCTTTCAGCTTGTGTGCCAGTCTTGACTCCTGGGTGTGCCACCTCTCTCTCTCATTCAGTGGGCCATAGAAAGGCTATTTTTTTTTTTGGTTTTTTTAATATTATTTGGTTTCTAAAGTCTCCCTGAAAAAAAAAAAAAAAACATAAAAAAACAGTGGGAGAGTAATATTGCCCTTTCAGCTTGTGTGCCAGTCTTGACTCCTGGGTGTGCCACCTCTCTCCCTCTCATTCAGTGGGCCATAGAAAGCCTATTTATTTTTTTTAAAAAATATTATTGGGTTTCTAAAGTCTCCCTTAAAAAAAAAAAATACATAAAAAAACAGTGGGAGAGTAATATTGCCCTTTCAGCTTGTGTGCCAGTCTTGACTCCTGGGTGTGCCACCTCTCTCTCTCATTCAGTGGGCCATAGAAAGGCTATTTTTTTTTTTGTTTTTTTTAATATTATTTGGTTTCTAAAGTCTCCCTGAAAAAAAAAAAAAAAACATAAAAAAACAGTGGGAGAGTAATATTGCCCTTTCAGCTTGTGTGCCAGTCTTGACTCCTGGGTGTGCCACCTCTCTCCCTCTCATTCAGTGGGCCATAGAAAGCCTATTTTTTTTTTTTTTTAAATATTATTGGGTTTCTAAATTCTCCCTTAAAAAACAAAAAATACATAAAAAAACAGTGGGAGAGTAATATTGCCCTTTCAGCTTGTGTGCCAGTCTTGACTCCTGGGTGTGCCACCTCTCTCTCATTCAGTGGGCCATAAAAAAGCATTTTTTTTTTTTCCTTGATTTGTGTTCTAAAATCTACCTCAACACAAAAACACTACATCAATCAGTGGGAGAAAAATATTGGCCTCAGTCAGGGCTTGTGTGCCACTGCTGTGTGTGCTATCTCTCATTCAGTGGGCTATAGAAAGACTATTTATTTATTTATTTATTTTCTTATTATTTGGTTTCTAAAGTCTCCCTGAAAAAAAAAAAAAAAACATAAAAAAACAGTGGGAGAGTAATATTGCACTTTCAGCTTGTGTGCCAGTCTTGACTCCTGGGTGTGCCACCTCTCTCTCTCATTCAGTGGGCCATAGAAAGGCTATTTTTTTTTTTTGTTTTTTTAATATTATTTGGTTTCTAAAGTCTCCCTGAAAAAAAAAAAAAAAAACATAAAAAAACAGTGGGAGAGTAATATTGCCCTTTCAGCTTGTGTGCCAGTCTTGACTCCTGGGTGTGCCACCTCTCTCTCATTCAGTGGGCCATAAAAAAGCATTTTTTTTTTTTCCTTGATTTGTGTTCTAAAATCTACCTCAACACAAAAACACTACATCAATCAGTGGGAGAAAAATATTGGCCTCAGTCAGGGCTTGTGTGCCACTGCTGTGTGTGCTATCTCTCATTCAGTGGGCTATAGAAAGACTATTTATTTATTTATTTATTTTCTTATTATTTGGTTTCTAAAGTCTCCCTGAAAAAAAAACAAAAACATAAAAAAACAGTGGGAGAGTAATATTGCCCTTTCAGCTTGTGTGCCAGTCTTGACTCCTGGGTGTGCCACCTCTCTCCCTCTCATTCAGTGGGCCATAGAAAGCCTATTTATTTTTTTTTTTTTAAATATTATTGGGTTTCTAAAGTCTCCCTTAAAAAACAAAAAATACATAAAAAAACAGTGGGAGAGTAATATTGCCCTTTCAGCTTGTGTGCCAGTCTTGACTCCTGGGTGTGCCACCTCTCTCTCTCATTCAGTGGGCCATAGAAAGGCTATTTTTTTTTTTTGTTTTTTTAATATTATTTGGTTTCTAAAGTCTCCCTGAAAAAAAAAAAACATAAAAAAACAGTGGGAGAGTAATATTGCCCTTTCAGCTTGTGTGCCAGTCTTGACTCCTGGGTGTGCCACCTCTCTCCCTCTCATTCAGTGGGCCATAGAAAGCCTATTTATTTATTTTTTAAAATATTATTGGGTTTCTAAAGTCTCCCTTAAAAAAAAAAAAACATAAAAAAACAGTGGGAGAGTAATATTGCCCTTTCAGCTTGTGTGCCAGTCTTGACTCCTGGGTGTGCCACCTCTCTCCCTCTCATTCAGTGGGCCATAGAAAGCCTATTTAATTTTTTTTTTAAATATTATTGGGTTTCTAAAGTCTCCCTTAAAAACAAAAAATACATAAAAAAACAGTGGGAGAGTAATATTGCCCTTTCAGCTTGTGTGCCAGTCTTGACTCCTGGGTGTGCCACCTCTCTCTCATTCAGTGGGCCATAGAAAGCATTTTTTTTTTTTCCTTGATTTGTGTTCTAAAATCTACCTCAACACAAAAACACTACATCAATCAGTGGGAGAAAAATATTGGCCTCAGTCAGGGCTTGTGTACCACTGCTGTGTGTGCTATCTCTCATTCAGTGGGCTATAGAAAGACTATTTATTTATTTATTTATTTTCTTATTATTTGGTTTCTAAAGTCTCCCTGAAAAAAAAAAAAAACATAAAAAAACAGTGGGAGAGTAATATTGCCCTTTCAGCTTGTGTGCCAGTCTTGACTCCTGGGTGTGCCACCTCTCTCCCTCTCATTCAGTGGGCCATAGAAAGCCTATTTATTTTTTTTTAAAATATTATTGGGTTTCTAAAGTCTCCCTTAAAAAAAAAAAAAAACATAAAAAAACAGTGGGAGAGTAATATTGCCCTTTCAGCTTGTGTGCCAGTCTTGACTCCTGGGTGTGCCACCTCTCTCCCTCTCATTCAGTGGGCCATAGAAAGCCTATTTATTTTTTTTTTAAATATTATTGGGTTTCTAAAGTCTCCCTTAAAAAAAAAAAAAACATAAAAAAACAGTGGGAGAGTAATATTGCCCTTTCAGCTTGTGTGCCAGTCTTGACTCCTGGGTGTGCCACCTCTCTCCCTCTCATTCAGTGGGCCATAGAAAGCCTATTTATTTTTTTTTTTAAATATTATTGGGTTTCTAAAGTCTCCCTTAAAAAACAAAAAATACATAAAAAAACAGTGGGAGAGTAATATTACCCTTTCAGCTTGTGTGCCAGTCTTGACTCCTGGGTGTGCCACCTCTCTCTCATTCAGTGGGCCATAGAAAGCATTTTTTTTTTCCTTGATTTGTGTTCTAAAATCTACCTCAACACAAAAACACTACATCAATCAGTGGGAGAAAAATATTGGCCTCAGTCAGGGCTTGTGTGCCACTGCTGTGTGTGCTATCTCTCATTCAGTGGGCTATAGAAAGACTATTTATTTATTTATTTATTTTCTTATTATTTGGTTTCTAAAGTCTCCCTGAAAAAAAAAAAAAAAACATAAAAAAACAGTGGGAGAGTAATATTGCCCTTTCAGCTTGTGTGCCAGTCTTGACTCCTGGGTGTGCCACCTCTCTCCCTCTCATTCAGTGGGCCATAGAAAGCCTATTTATTTATTTTTTTTAAATATTATTGAGTTTCTAAAGTCTCCCTTAAAAAACAAAAAATACATAAAAAAACAGTGGGAGAGTAATATTGCCCTTTCAGCTTGTGTGCCAGTCTTGACTCCTGGGTGTGCCACCTCTCTCTCTCATTCAGTGGGCCATAGAAAGGCTATTTTTTTTTTGGTTTTTTTAATATTATTTGGTTTCTAAAGTCTCCCTGAAAAAAAAAAAAAACATAAAAAAACAGTGGGAGAGTAATATTGCCCTTTCAGCTTGTGTGCCAGTCTTGACTCCTGGGTGTGCCACCTCTCTCCCTCTCATTCAGTGGGCCATAGAAAGCCTATTTATTTTTTTTTTTAAATATTATTGGGTTTCTAAAGTCTCCCTTAAAAAACAAAAAATACATAAAAAAAACAGTGGGAGAGTAATATTGCCCTTTCAGCTTGTGTGCCAGTCTTGACTCCTGGGTGTGCCACCTCTCTCTCATTCAGTGGGCCATAGAAAGCATTTTTTTTTTCCTTGATTTGTGTTCTAAAATCTACCTCAACACAAAAACACTACATCAATCAGTGGGAGAAAAATATTGGCCTCAGTCAGGGCTTGTGTGCCACTGCTGTGTGTGCTATCTCTCATTCAGTGGGCTATAGAAAGACTATTTATTTATTTATTTATTTTCTTATTATTTGGTTTCTAAAGTCTCCCTGAAAAAAAAAAAAAAAACATAAAAAAACAGTGGGAGAGTAATATTGCCCTTTCAGCTTGTGTGCCAGTCTTGACTCCTGGGTGTGCCACCTCTCTCCCTCTCATTCAGTGGGCCATAGAAAGCCTATTTATTTATTTTTTTTAAATATTATTGGGTTTCTAAAGTCTCCCTTAAAAAACAAAAAATACATAAAAAAACAGTGGGAGAGTAATATTGCCCTTTCAGCTTGTGTGCCAGTCTTGACTCCTGGGTGTGCCACCTCTCTCTCTCATTCAGTGGGCCATAGAAAGGCTATTTTTTTTGTTGGTTTTTTTAATATTATTTGGTTTCTAAAGTCTCCCTGAAAAAAAAAAAAAAAACATAAAAAAACAGTGGGAGAGTAATATTGCCCTTTCAGCTTGTGTGCCAGTCTTGACTCCTGGGTGTGCCACCTCTCTCCCTCTCATTCAGTGGGCCATAGAAAGCCTATTTATTTTTTTTTTAAATATTATTGGGTTTCTAAAGTCTCCCTTAAAAAAAAAAAACATAAAAAAACAGTGGGAGAGTAATATTGCCCTTTCAGCTTGTGTGCCAGTCTTGACTCCTGGGTGTGCCACCTCTCTCCCTCTCATTCAGTGGGCCATAGAAAGCCTATTTATTTTTTTTTTTAAATATTATTGGGTTTCTAAAGTCTCCCTTAAAAAACAAAAAATACATAAAAAAAACAGTGGGAGAGTAATATTGCCCTTTCAGCTTGTGTGCCAGTCTTGACTCCTGGGTGTGCCACCTCTCTCTCATTCAGTGGGCCATAGAAAGCATTTTTTTTTTTCCTTGATTTGTGTTCTAAAATCTACCTCAACACAAAAACACTACATCAATCAGTGGGAGAAAAATATTGGCCTCAGTCAGGGCTTGTGTGCCACTGCTGTGTGTGCTATCTCTCATTCAGTGGGCTATAGAAAGCCTATTTATTTATTTATTTTTTTTCTTATTATTTGGTTTCTAAAGTCTCCCTGAAAAAAAAAAAAAAAACATAAAAAAACAGTGGGAGAGTAATATTGCCCTTTCAGCTTGTGTGCCAGTCTTGACTCCTGGGTGTGCCACCTCTCTCTCTCATTCAGTGGGCCATAGAAAGGCTATTTTTTTGGGGGGGTTTTTTAATATTATTTGGTTTCTAAAGTCTCCCTGAAATAAAAAAAAAACTTAAAAAAACAGTGGGAGAGTAATATTGCCCTTTCAGCTTGTGCGCCAGTCTTGACTCCTGGGTGTGCCACCTCTCTCTCTCTAATTGTGGGCCATAGAAAGCCTTTTTTTTTTTTTTTTTTTTAATATTATTTGGTTTCTAAAGTCTCCCTGAGAAAAAAAATAAAATAAATTAGGTGGGAGATTAATATTGACATTAGTGCTTGAGTGACAGTCCTGCGTGTGTGTCATCTCTGTGATTTTGTGCCACAGAAAACAGAGTGTGTACCATTGTGCCTGATTTTCCTTGTGGTCTCACCAACCTGTTAAGGGATATTGAAATCATACTGAAGTTATAGCTCACCGTGTAAGTTGTTTGACAGCAACAAATAAAGTTACTTTGGTTAAGATTTTAAAACAATGAGGAAGTCTGGTGCAAGAGGTCGTCGTGGGCGTTCATTGTCAGCTGGTAATGATGGTAGTGGTAGTGGAGCATCAGGTGGTCGTGGGGATAAAAATATTCCACCTAAGTCTGGAGCTGTGGAGCCAGTTTCGTCGTCAGGCTACACAAGGCCTCGAACGCTCTCTTTTCTGGGAGTAGGAAAACCGCTTTTAAAGGCGGAGCAGCAACAGCAAGTTTTGGCTTACATTGCAGACTCAGCCTCTAGCTCTTTTGCCTCCTCTTCCGAAACTGGTAAATGTAAAAGCAGCGCGTCGCTTGTGGATGTTCACGGTCAGGGACAAGTCGCTTCCTTGTCCTCCTCAGCAAAAACTACAACAAGAGAGAAGGATGCAGCAGGCGACACAACGGGTTACTCCATGGAGCTCTTTACACATACCGTCCCTGGCTTACAAAGTGAAACACTTAACAGGCCATGCCCATTACAAGTATATTCTGACATGGAGTGCACTGATGCACAGCCACAGCCAGAGTACTATGCTGCTCCTTTGACTCAGACCACCACATTGCCCTCTCAGGGTACAGATCCACAATCAGACCCTGATGAGACTATGTTGCCCCGCCACGAACGCTATACCACCGACCGACACAGTGACACAGACGAAGTTGCACACGAGCTCGAAGAGGAGGTAATAGATGACCCAGTTATTGACCCCGATTGGCAGCCATTGGGGGAACAGGGTGCAGGCGGCAGTAGTTCAGAAGCGGAGGTGGAGGAGGGGCCGCAGCAGGCATCAACATCGCAACAGGTTCCATCTGCCGGGCCCGTATCTGGCCCAAAACGCGTGTCAAAGCCAAAACCTGTTGGAGCACAGCGTTGCCATCCGGTTAAAGCTCAGTCTGCAATCCCTGAAAAGGGATCCGAGTCTAGGAAGAGTGCAGTCTGGCATTTTTTTAAACAACATCCAACTGATCAGCGCAAAGTCATCTGTCAAAAATGTTCAACTAGCTTAAGCAGAGGTCAGAATCTGAAAAGTCTAAATACTAGTTGCATGCATAGACACTTAACCACCATGCATTTTCAAGCCTGGACTAACTACCAAACGTCCCTCAAGGTTGTAGCACCCTCGGCCAATGAAGCTAGTCAGCAACGCAACATCCCTTCCGTCACTGTAAGGCCACCATTTTCCGCACCACCGGCAGTATCTGTGCAGGTTTCTTTGCCAGCCAAAAGCAGTCAGGGTCAGGGAATCACCAGTTTTGTAGGAGGAAATATTGCATCTAGGGCACCGGCGGAAACAATACCGTCTCCAACCGTCTCTCAGTCTGCCATGTACACCGGCACACCCAAAAGTTCCACGATCTCCAGCTCTCCAGTCCAGCTCACCCTACATGAGACTCTGGTTAGAAAAAGGAAGTACTTATCCTCGCATCCGCGTACACAGTGTTTTAACGCCCACATAGCTAGACTAATCTCGTTAGAGATGATGCCCTACCGGTTAGTTGAAAGCGAAGCTTTCAAAGCCCTGATGGAGTACGCTGAACCACGATACGAGCTACCCAGTCGACACTTTTTTTCCAGAAAAGCCATCCCAGCCCTGCACCAGCATGTTAAACAGCGCATCGTCCATGCACTCAGGCAATCTGTGAGTACAAAGGTGCACCTGACTACAGATGCATGGACCAGTAGGCATGGCCAGGGACGTTATGTGTCCATCACGGCACACTGGGTGAATGTGGTGGATGCAGGGTCCACAGGCGACATCAATTTAGGGACAGTTGTGCCTAGCCCACGGTCTAGGAAACAGTTGGCTGTAGGCGTTCGCACCCCCTCCTCCTCCTCCTCCTCGTCCTCCTGCAGAAGCTACAGCTCTTCCACAGAACGCAGTCTGCCAACCACTCCATCGGCAGATGACACTGTTGCACACCAGTTGTCCCATTATGGGCCAGCTACTGCCAAGCGTCAGCAGGCTGTATTGGCTATGAAGTGCTTGGGCGACAACAGACACACCGCGGAAGTTCTGTCCGAGTTCTTGCAACAAGAAACGCAGTCGTGGCTGGGCACAGTAGATCTTGAGGCAGGCAAGGTAGTGAGTGATAACGGAAGGAATTTCATGGCTGCCATCTCCCTTTCCCAACTGAAACACATTCCTTGCCTGGCTCACACCTTAAACCTGGTGGTGCAGTGCTTATTGAAAACTTATCCTGGGTTCTCCGACCTGCTCCTCAAAGTGCGTGCACTTTGCTCACATATCCGACGTTCGCCTGTACACGCCAGCCGTATGCAGACCTATCAGCGGTCTTTGAACCTTCCCCAGCATCGCCTAATCATAGACGTTGCAACAAGGTGGAACTCAACACTGCACATGCTTCAGAGACTGTGCGAACAGAGGCGTGCTGTTATTTATTTGTGGGAGGATACACGGGCAGGCAGTAGGATGGCAGACATGGAGTTGTCAGGTGTGCAGTGGTCTAAGATACAAGACATGTGTCAAGTCCTTCAGTGTTTTGAGGAATGCACACGGCTGGTTAGTGCAGACAACGCCGTAATAAGCATGAGCATCCCCCTAATGCGTCTGCTGATGCAAAGTTTGACGCACATAAAGGAGCAGGCGTCTGCACCAGAGGAAGAGGAAAGCCTTGATGACAGTCAGCCATTGTCTGGTCAGGGCAGTGTACAGGACGAGGTAGCGGGCGAAGAGGAGGTGGAGGACGAGGAGGATGATGGGGATGAGTATATTTTTAATGCCGAACCTTTCCCGGGGGCACAGGAAATTGGTTGCGTGTCACGGCCGGGTTCTGTTTTTTTGAGGGACACAAGTGACGTAGATTTGCCTGCAACTGCCCCTCAACCAATCACAACCGGAGATTTGACAACTGGAACTTTGGCCCACATGGCGGATTATGCCTTACGTATCCTAAAAAGGGACACACGCATTACGAAAATGATGAACGATGACGATTACTGGTTGGCCTGCCTCCTTGATCCACGCTATAAAGGCAAATTGCAAAATATTATGCCACATGAGAACTTGGAACTAATATTAGCAACCAAACAATCAACTCTTGTTGACCGTTTGCTTCAGGCATTCCCAGCACACAGCGCACGTGATCGTTCTCACACGAGCTCCAGGGGGCAGCAGACTAGGAGTGTTAGGGGTGCACACATCAGAAGTGGCGTTGGACAGAGGGGTTTTCTGACCAGGTTGTGGAGTGATTTTGCTATGACCGCAGACAGGACAGGTACTGCTGCATCAATTGAAAGTGACAGGAGACAACATTTGTCCAGTATGGTTACTAACTATTTTTCATCCCTTATCGATGTTCTCCCTCAACCGTCATTCCCATTTGATTACTGGGCCTCCAAATTAGACACCTGGCCAGAATTGGCAGAATATGCATTGCAGGAGCTTGCTTGCCCGGCAGCAAGTGTCCTATCAGAAAGAGTATTCAGTGCTGCAGGTTCAATATTAACCGAAAAAAGGACTCGTCTGGCTACCCAAAATGTTGACGATCTAACATTCATTAAAATGAACCACAACTGGATTTCGAAATCTTTTGCCCCACCTTGCCCGGCCGACACCTAGCTTTCCTATGAAAAGCTCTTGCCTGTGAATTACTTTTCTAATGTCTAATTTGCTGCAGCTGATTGTACAGCATACGACATGTTTACACCTCCCTAAATGGCAAAACTCCCCACACGGGGCCGTGGTATCGCAACTTGGCGCAAGCACCCGTGAGACTGCTGTTTGTCTGAAGAGGTGGGTGTGCTCGCTTTTGGTTGACGGCATTGCTACTGGGTCCCTCATAGTACAATGTAGTGTCTCTGGCGGTGGTGGTGCGCACCCAACGTCAGACACACCGTTGTAACATGAGGGGCCCTGGGGCGGTCCCGCCGGCCTCAAGAGAGTTCCCCCCTACCCCAGCTCAAAATGTGCTCTACCACGTGCAAAATTATGTTGCACAGCTCCACCAATCTTTAGTCTATTCGCTGACATCATTCAATGTCTGGCACTGACAATACAAATTTGTAGACATCTATGATGCAACTTAAAGTAGTCTGTGTCTGTGTCCTATATTGGCACCATTAAATAGTTACTGCCAAATTACTATGTCAGAAACTCAGCAGATGAGCCCACCCCTGTACCTAAGTATGCCACCTTTTTTTTTGTTTTGGTTGTTTTGCGAGACATTAACATCTATTTATATTTTGGGAGTACTGGGACAGACACTCCTTGCACTACTCCTCCACTCACCACCAAGCTGCCCGTGTATCCATGTAACCGCTGTAAAACTGCCATGAGCCTATTGTTTGTTATTTTAGGCCTTTGAAGCCTGTCTGCGGTCCCTCCTTCCACTAGTCCTCCACTGGCCAGACCACTGCTGCCCGTGTACCCCTGGAACCAATTATAAAGTGCCTACAGCCAGCCCATTTTTTTATGTTAGGCCTTTGAAGCCTGTCTGCGGTCCCTCCTTCCACTAGTCCTCCACTGACCAGACCACTGCTGCCCGTGTACCCCTGGAACCAATTATAAAGTGCCTACAGCCAGCCCATTTTTTTATGTTAGGCCTTTGAAGCCTGTCTGCGGTCCCTCCTTCCACTAGTCCTCCACTGGCCAGACCACTGCTGCCCGTGTACCCCTGGAACCAATTATAAAGTGCCTACAGCCAGCCCATTTTTTTATGTTAGGCCTTTGAAGCCTGTCTGCGGTCCCTCCTTCCACTAGTCCTCCACTGGCCAGACCACTGCTGCCCGTGTACCCCTGGAACCAATTATAAAGTGCCTACAGCCAGCCCATTTTTTTATGTTAGGCCTTTGAAGCCTGTCTGCGGTCCCTCCTTCCACTAGTCCTCCACTGACCAGACCACTGCTGCCCGTGTACCCCTGGAACCAATTATAAAGTGCCTACAGCCAGCCCATTTTTTTATGTTAGGCCTTTGAAGCCTGTCTGCGGTCCCTCCTTCCACTAGTCCTCCACTGGCCAGACCACTGCTGCCCGTGTACCCCTGGAACCAATTATAAAGTGCCTACAGCCAGCCCATTTTTTTATGTTAGGCCTTTGAAGCCTGTCTGCGGTCCCTCCTTCCACTAGTCCTCCACTGGCCAGACCACTGCTGCCCGTGTACCCCTGGAACCAATTATAAAGTGCCTACAGCCAGCCCATTTTTTTATGTTAGGCCTTTGAAGCCTGTCTGCGGTCCCTCCTTCCACTAGTCCTCCACTGGCCAGACCACTGCTGCCCGTGTACCCCTGGAACCAATTATAAAGTGCCTACAGCCAGCCCATTTTTTTATGTTAGGCCTTTGAAGCTTGTCTGCGGTCCCTCCTTCCACTAGTCCTCCACTGACCAGACCACTGCTGCCCGTGTACCCCTGGAACCAATTATAAAGTGCCTACAGCCAGCCCATTTTTTTATGTTAGGCCTTTGAAGCCTGTCTGCGGTCCCTCCTTCCACTAGTCCTCCACTGGCCAGACCACTGCTGCCCGTGTACCCCTGGAACCAATTATAAAGTGCCTACAGCCAGCCCATTTTTTTATGTTAGGCCTTTGAAGCCTGTCTGCGGTCCCTCCTTCCACTAGTCCTCCACTGGCCAGACCACTGCTGCCCGTGTACCCCTGGAACCAATTATAAAGTGCCTACAGCCAGCCCATTTTTTTATGTTAGGCCTTTGAAGCCTGTCTGCGGTCCCTCCTTCCACTAGTCCTCCACTGACCAGACCACTGCTGCCCGTGTACCCCTGGAACCAATTATAAAGTGCCTACAGCCAGCCCATTTTTTTATGTTAGGCCTTTGAAGCCTGTCTGCGGTCCCTCCTTCCACTAGTCCTCCACTGGCCAGACCACTGCTGCCCGTGTACCCCTGGAACCAATTATAAAGTGCCTACAGCCAGCCCATTTTTTTATGTTAGGCCTTTGAAGCCTGTCTGCGGTCCCTACTTTAAATACTCCTCCACTCACCACCAAGCTGCCTGCCCGTGTATCCATGTAACCGCTGTAAAACTGCCATGAGCCTATTGTTTGTTATGTTAGGCCTTTGATAGCCTGTCTGCGGTCCCTACTTTAAATACTCCTCCACTCACCACCAAGCTGCCTGCCCGTCTATCCATGTAACCGCTGTAAAACTGCCATGAGCCTATTGTTTGTTATGTTAGGCCTTTGATAGCCTGTCTGCGGTCCTTACTTTAATTACTCCTCCACTCACCACCTAGCTGCCTGTGTATCCATGTAACCGATGTAAAACTGCCATGACTGCCTACTGTTTGTTATTTTAGGCCTTTGATAGCCTGTCTGCGGCCCCTACTTGCAATACTCCTCCACTGACCACAATGCTGCCTGGAGTGCCTGCCTGTGTATCCATGTAACCGATGTAAAACTGCCATGACTGCCTACTGTTTGTTATTTTAGGCCTTTGATAGCCTGTCTGCGGCCCCTACTTGCAATACTCCTCCACTGACCACAATGCTGCCTGGAGTGCCTGCCTGTGTATCCATGTAACCGATGTAAAACTGCCATGAGTGCCTACTGTTTGGTATTTTAGGCCTTTGATAGCCTGTCTGCAGCCCCTACTTGCAATACTCCTCCACTGACCACACCAATGCTGCCCGTGTACCCCTGGAACCTATTTAAAAGTTCATAGAGCCTAGTTATATATTTTATTTACTATTAATAAGGCCATGATGGACTACGCTGTACCACGCTACAAGCTAACCAGTCGACACTTCTTTTGCGAGAAAAGCCATCCCAACCCTCCACCAGCATGTAGAAGACCGCATTGTCCATGCACTCTGGCAATCTGTGAGTACAAAGGTGCACCTGACAACAGACGCATGGACCTGTAGGCATGGCCACGGAAGATTACGTGTCCATTACGGCGCAATGGGTTAATGTGGTGGATGCATGGTCCACAGGGGACAGCCTACTAAGTCTGTCTGCAGTCCCTAATTCAAATTGTCCTCCACTGTCTAAATTGGAGCTTCCACCTTCTGGCTTTCGGCCTATAGTATCAGAAATTAAACTGCATTTGGCCTTCAACTTTGGTTAGGGCCTACTAACGGCTTCTGCCCCTCCCTGGTGTTGCCCTCAACTAAATAAAGCTGAGCTTCAACCTTCCGGCTCTCATTAAGTGGTTTTTAAAAAAAAAAATGGTGGTTAGGGCCTACTAACGGCTTCTGCCCCTCCCTGGTGTTGCCCTCAACTAAATAAAGCTGAGCTTCAACCTTCTGCTCCAAATTACCATTTTAAAAAATGCAATAGGCTTTTCCGGCCTACTAAAGGTGTCTGTCTGTGTGCCCCTGCCTGGTGTTGTCCTCAACTAAATAAAGCTGAGCTTCAACCTTCTGCTCCAAATTACCATTTTAAAAAATGCAATAGGCTTTTCCGGCCTACTAAAGGTGTCTGTCTGTGTTCCCCTGCCTGGTGTTGCCCTCAACTAAATAAAGCTGAGCTTCAACCTTCTGCTCCAAATTACCATTTTAAAAAATGCAATAGGCTTTTCCGGCCTACTAAAGGTGTCTGTCTGTGTGCCCCTGCCTGGTGTAGCCCTCAACTAAATAAAGCTGAGCTTCAACCTTCTGCTCCAAATTACCATTTTAAAAAATGCAATAGGCTTTTCCGGCCTACTAAAGGTGTCTGTCTGTGTGCCCCTGCCTGGTGTTGCCCTCAACTAAATAAAGCTGAGCTTCAACCTTCTGCTCCAAATTACCATTTTAAAAAATGCAATAGGCTTTTCCGGCCTACTAAAGGTGTCTGTCTGTGTGCCCCTGCCTGGTGTTGTCCTCAACTAAATAAAGCTGAGCTTCAACCTTCTGCTCCAAATTACCATTTTAAAAAATGAAATAGGCTTTTCCGGCCTACTAAAGGTGTCTGTCTGTGTGCCCCTGCCTGGTGTTGCCCTCAACTAAATAAAGCTGAGCTTCAACCTTCTGCTCCAAATTACCATTTTAAAAAATGCAATAGGCTTTTCCGGCCTACTAAAGGTGTCTGTCTGTGTGCCCCTGCCTGGTGTTGTCCTCAACTAAATAAAGCTGAGCTTCAACCTTCTGCTCCAAATTACCATTTTAAAAAATGCAATAGGCTTTTCCGGCCTACTAAAGGTGTCTGTCTGTGTGCCCCTGCCTGGTGTTGTCCTCAACTAAATAAAGCTGAGCTTCAACCTTCTGCTCCAAATTACCATTTTAAAAAATGCAATAGGCTTTTCCGGCCTACTAAAGGTGTCTGTCTGTGTGCCCCTGCCTGGTGTTGCCCTCAACTAAATAAAGCTGAGCTTCAACCTTCTGCTCCAATTTACCATTTTAAAAAATGCAATAGGCTTTTCCGGCCTACTAAAGGTGTCTGTCTGTGTTCCCCTGCCTGGTGTTGTCCTCAACTAAATAAAGCTGAGCTTCAACCTTCTGCTCCAAATTACCATTTTAAAAAATGCAATAGGCTTTTCCGGCCTACTAAAGGTGTCTGTCTGTGTTCCCCTGCCTGGTGTTGTCCTCAACTAAATAAAGCTGAGCTTCAACCTTCTGCTCCAAATTACCATTTTAAAAAATGCAATAGGCTTTTCCGGCCTACTAAAGGTGTCTGTCTGTGTGCCCCTGCCTGGTGTTGCCCTCAACTAAATAAAGCTGAGCTTCAACCTTCTGCTCCAAATTACCATTTTAAAAAATGCAATAGGCTTTTCCGGCCTACTAAAGGTGTCTGTCTGTGTGCCCCTGCCTGGTGTTGTCCTCAACTAAATAAAGCTGAGCTTCAACCTTCCGGCTCTCATTAAGTGGTTTTTAAAAAAAAAAATGGTGGTTAGGGCCTACTAACGGCTTCTGCCCCTCCCTGGTGTTGCCCTCAACTAAATAAAGCTGAGCTTCAACCTTCTGCTCCAAATTACCATTTTAAAAAATGCAATAGGCTTTTCCGGCCTACTAAAGGTGTCTGTCTGTGTGCCCCTGCCTGGTGTTGTCCTCAACTAAATAAAGCTGAGCTTCAACCTTCTGCTCCAAATTACCATTTTAAAAAATGCAATAGGCTTTTCCGGCCTACTAAAGGTGTCTGTCTGTGTGCCCCTGCCTGGTGTTGTCCTCAACTAAATAAAGCTGAGCTTCAACCTTCTGCTCCAAATTACCATTTTAAAAAATGCAATAGGCTTTTCCGGCCTACTAAAGGTGTCTGCCCCTCCCTGGTGTTGTCCTCAACTGAACAAAGCTGAGCTTCCACATTCTGGCTTTCGCCCTATACTATCAGATATTAAACTGCATTTGGCCTACTAGTGTGGTTAGGCCCTTGAAACAGTGTCTGCTGCTCTTGGGTTTGCTACTCCACTGAACAAAGCAATGCCGCCTGTTTAGTCCTGTTACCAATTTTGAACTGCATTTAGCCTACTTTATTCTTTGGCCCTATATCTGTTTCCTCCTCATCCTGCCCATTGCCCAGCCACTGCTAAATGAGTCTGCTGGTACATTGACCTAGACCACTACATTCCCCTTGTACTCTACACAGCCAGAATCTGACCCTGCTGAAAGTAAGGTTCCCCTTCCCGCATGTTATACCACCTTACACAGGGACAAAGAGGAAGGTGCAGATGAAAGTGCAGGTTCCTTCATCAGGTGGGGGGGCATACTCGTTGGCGACGTCACTGGCACAGGGCCCCTCAGAGTACGCAAAAGTGTCGCTGCTGGTGGGAGGCGCCCCCGCCATGCAAACACACCGCCGTACTTTGAGGGGCCCTGTGCCAGTGCCAATGCGAACGGGTGGGCCCCCCCCTGCTTGCTCAGGATCACAGCACTTGCAACGTTTAAATACTTACCTTTCCCTGCAACACCGCCGTGACGTAGTCCGCATTTCCTGGGCCCACGAAAAACTTGAGCCAGCCCTACTCCCCCCACAACTTTCCCCCAATTCCCTATGCCCAACTATTATTATACAGTTAATTAAGATTGGCAAGCTTCAGAAACAAGAATGGATGTTTTTGGCATTAAAATGGGCACTGTAGGTGTTTTCCTGGCCTCCACTCACTGCCGACTATGCTTCCCCATTGACTTGCATTGGGTTTCGTGTTTCGGTCGATCCCCGACTTTTAGCGATAATCGGCCGACTGCACTCGACTCGACTCTGGACAAAATCGGGTTTCCCAAAACCCTACTCGATCTTAAAAAAATGAAAGTCGCTCAACCCTAGTCACGATCTGTCGGCAATACAAGTCTATGGGAAAAAAATGCATCCTGCGGACACATTTGCAGGATGCGTTTTTTTCCCAAAACGATGCATTGCAACGGACGCCAAATGATGCAAGTGTGAAAGTAGCCTTATAGGGCTAGTTTGAAGAGTTGGGCTGGTTGAACTAGCCACACACACATCTCCCACCTATGGGAGTGGTTACAGCTGCATAATGTGACCAGGGTTTGGTCACATGGTTGAGATTGTATAGACCTGGAAGGTTCAGAGTGTGAGTCCTGGAATAGCCTGTGTGTTGGAATGTCTTGGGATGGACTGTATTCCTGAAAGCACCTGCTGAGGCTATGGTCCTATGGACTGAATGGTCAGTATGTTGGAATGTCCTGGGATGGACTGGATTCCTGAAAGCACCTGCTGAGTGTGTGAGTCCTGGAATGGTCAGTGTGTTGTATTGTCCTGGAGTGGACTGGAGTCCTGGAAGCACCTGGTGAGAACATGGACTGATGGCCTGTGTGTTGGAAGTGCCTGGGACTGGACTTCCTGAAAAGCACAGAGAGGCCGCAACTACAGAACCTGGGATGGCCTGCCTATGGGTGCTGCCTTGTGCTATAGAGTCTGGTTATGGGTGCTGCCTTGTGCTATAAAGTCTTCCTATGGGGATGCATTATACAATATAGAGTTTGCCTTTGGGGGCTGCCTTGTGCTATAGAGACTGTTTATGGTGGCATTATACTGCGTAAAAAGAGCATCATGCTGTGTATAGGGGAGTTGTACAGGGGGAGACTCAAGACATTATTAAATGTAAAGTGGGCACTTATTGATATAGGGGAACTCTGTTTACTGTGACTGTCAAAGGGGCACACACAGGGCATCATTACTTTCTAGGGAGCAAAATGTGAGCAGTGTTCTCTAGGGCACTTGCACCCGGCATTACTATATTACAGAGGGTTGCTTTAGAATTTAGAGGGCACAGAGAACCACACAGCAGGTGCAGTAATAGGGACACATACGGCAGCAGCATTGGGGTACCAGTAGGATGAGGAGTTTGTGCAGGTTGGGAATAGATGGTTATAGCTGGAATATGAGAAGTGAAATGTGCCTTTGTTGTATTCTCTGCAGACGAGTCCTGGCTGGAAAGGTGTCATGTCGGTCTGGGCCAGATGGAAAAGATGAGAAAAGTGAACGATTCCATCAGAAAGATAGATATCTATAGCTGTGCTGTGATCTCTGATATGTTCTGTACTACTGGTAACTACCACTGACCATATGGCTGTAATATACATGTTGGTCTTTATTTAGAGATTATTTTCAGTAACAGCGCAGTCATCTGCTGAGGTTCTCCTCCACTATTAAGGTACGTCACCCAGTTGTAATCAAGGTTACCTGGTTAGGGGCCCACTCAGAAGTTTTGCCTACCCGGTGTTAGGGGTCGAGTTCCCACTTCTGCACAGGGGGAATCTCGGGCCGTTTCTGATGCGGTCTTCCATTCTTCTCCTGCCGCAGTGGAGCCTGCTCAGCGGAGATGTCGGTCCCAGCGTCTTGCTCGGTCTCACTCTGTGCTGAGGGTTGCTGCAACTTTCTCAGCTTCTGCCATTAAAGCCAGTGCTGGGCAGCAACGAGCTGACGCTTTTGGGACTAAGTCCAGCTTTTACCCTTCTGAGCATGCCCAGGGTGAGATCTCCCATTGGAGATCAAGGGTCACATGCTCAGATACTGCAGCGGATCCCATTGGTCCTCCAGGAAGGTCCTGAAGGTGCTGAACTTCTGTGGCAGCTTCCTATTGGTCCTTCTAGGAAGGTCCTGTACATGATGCAGCTATATAAGGTTCGCATGACTGCACGGCCATGCGCTAGTGTACAATTGTATATGTGTGTTTGTTGATGAGTGCAAGTCGTCCTTTAAATATCCCATCCCTATTGTATGACTGCTCGCGTAAGGTGTATGGCTGCTATCTAGCGCCCGACTAGCCTCACAACGTGTTACACATGAAACAGCGTCCATTGCTGTGACCGCCAGTGTGCCGCCACGTGCCAGTAGAGCGCTTCCTAACCCACGTCTGGGTGTTTAGTGGTGTCTGCCAATACGGCACAGCTTGCACTCTTGTGCTTGAAGCTATTAATACTTGTTACCTCTTACACCCAGTAGCGGTGTCAAGTGCAAGTAGTCTGTACGGACTCTAATCCCATGTCTTGGGACTGAGTTCGGTGACTCCTTGCTTATGCTTTTTGTGCGGTACCACGGCCCTTTGACATAACAGGATTCACGTCCACCGCCATATAGCGCTGCCATTTACTAGCAGCAGGTTCTCACCTGCACGGTGGACCCCGGACTGCGAATGCACCTATATTATCTCACCTTTTACTTGGTGCATTCCGCCAATCCTAACAGAACACTAGCGCCAGGGTCTGGCTAGAAAATGGCGGATGATCAGCATCTACAGCGGTACATCCAGCAGCTGGAGGGAAGGTTGGCGGCTCTAGAGCATACAACCTCAGCTGTGGATGTCACTGCTGTCGCTGTTCAGGCTGCAAGTGTAGCTGCAGCCAGTTTGTCTGCTGCCACCCCTGCGGATTCGTGAGCCAGTGCTCAATACACCTCGAGCTCCTGGTGGCACGTTTTCCTACGGAACGGGTGAAAGTGGGATTTATTCTCTCTCTCTTGTCGGGCAGGGCATTGCAGTGGGTAACGTCGCTTTGGGAGCGTGATGATTGTGTGGTACAGAATGCTCCTCTCTTTTTGGATACACTGAAGCAGGTCTTTTTGGGACCTCGTGTCACCCATGATACCGCACTCCAGTTGTTGACCATTACTCAGGGTTCGTCCATGGTCAGCCAGTTTGCCATCCAATTCCGGACTCTAGCCTCAAAGTTAGAATGGCCGGATAAAGTTCTTATTCCGGTGTTCTGGAAAGGACTGGCAGAACATGTGAAGGACGCCTTGGCCACCAGGGAGATTCCCGCCACACTAAAGGAGCTCATTTCTATATCTACCCGCATCGATCTCCGTTTTAACGAGTGGAGGTTAGAGCGGACCCAGTGTAGGCAGAGGTTTCGGCTGGCTCCCACCTTCGCCAGACCTCTAGAATCTCCTGTTCTGGCGTCCGACTCCCATGAGGCCATGGAGGTTTCTCGAGCGGGATCTAAGTCTCAGACCGCTCGAGTACCCATGGTTTGTAAAAATTGCCACCAACTAGGACATTATGCTAATAAATGACCACGGTGGTCGGGAAACGATCGCGTCTAGTAACCATTGGGGGAGGTTCACTAGACACAGCTTCATTTTCCTCCAAACTGTCCTTTAAAGGGACAAACCTGATAGGCTTATCCACTCTTACAGTCAACCTTTGTGTGGATTCAGGAGCAAAGGGAAATTTCATGTCCTCTGCTTTTGCTCAGTACCACGCTATACCACTGGTAATGCTCGCCAAACCTGTAACTGTTAGAGTTGTGAATGGGTCGACACTACCACTGCAAATCACACACCAGACTGTTCCTTTCACCTTATCCATGTCTCCTTCCCACCAGGAGATTATTTCCCTTCTTGTCCTTCCCGAGTGAATGGATGAGATTCTGCTGGGAATACCCTGGCTCTGTTTCCACTCCCCACATATTGAGTGGTCCTCAGGGAGAATTTTGGGTTGGAGTGAGTCTTGTATGGGCAGATGTGTGAGAGAGTGCGTACAGGTTTCCACTACCGAGATACCTGCAGATCTTTCTTCCCTTCCCAAGTGCTATTGGTGCTATGCAGACGTTTTCTCCAAAAAGGCTGCAGAGACCCTTCCGCCTCATCGCCCCTATGACTGTCTTATTGATCTCTTGCCTGGTGCTGAACCTCCTCGGGGAAGGGTCTACCCCCTCTCTCTCCTTGAGATGGAGGCTATGTCTCAATACATCCAGGAGAATTTGGCAAGAGGGTTCTTCTTTGTGCAGAAGAAGAATGGGGAATTACGTCCTTGCATCGATTACAGGGGTCTTAATGCCATCACCCTTAAAAATAAGTATCCGTTGCCCCTGATTTCTTAGCTCTTTGACAGACTAAGAGGAGCAAGGGTATTCACCAAACTAGATCTGCGCGGTGCGTATAACCTGATTCGCATCCGTGAGGGGGACGAATGGAAAACTGCTTTTAATACCAGGGATGGGCACTATGAGTATCTGGTGATGCCCTTCGGGCTCTGTAATGCCCCAGCCGTTTTTCAGGACTTTGTCAACGATATCTTCCGGGATATGCTTTCCACCTCGGTCATAGTCTATCTGGATGATATCCTCATCTTCTCTCCAGATATTGACTCCCACCGAAGAGATGTTGGCAGAGTCTTCGATCTCTTACGGGTGAATTCCCTTTATGCAAAGTTGGAGAAGTGTGTGTTTGAGCAGGAGTCTTTACCTTTCCTGGGCTATATCATCTCCGCCCAGGGATTGGCTATGGATCCTGTCAAACTACAGGCTGTGATGGACTGGCAAGAACCCCATTCTCTTAAAGCGGTGCAGTGCTTTATGGGGTTCATAAATTACTATCACCAGTTCATTCCCCACTTCTCAACTTTGGTAGCTCCCTTGGTAGCCCTCACCAAGAAGGGAGCGAATCCCAAATTGTGGACTGAGGAGGTCTCCAAGGCCTTCACTTCAATAAAGTCTCATTTTGCTAGCACTCCCTGTTATGACCCCAATGGCGAGGGTCTCAGAGGAACAAGTAAGTCTGCAAAGTACAAAAATCCAGCTCATAGGGCAGTGGTAACTGGGTTGACCATATATCTACTCCTAACGCCAACACTAGAAGTAGCCGGGGAACATGCCTACGTTGGTCGCTAGATGTCTCGCGCCAGCCGGAGGACTAACTACCCCTAGAAGAGGAAAACAAAGACCTCTCTTGCCTCCAGAGAATAGACCCCAAAAGTTGGATACAAGCCCCCCACAAATAATAACGGTGAGGTAAGAGGAAATGACAAACACAGAGATGAACTAGGTTTAGCAAAGAGAGGACCACTTACTAATAGCAGAATGTAGTAAGATAACTTATATGGTCAACAAAAACCCTATCAAAAATCCACACTGGAAATTCAAGAACCCCCGAACCGTCTAACGGCCCGGGGGGAGAACTCCAGCCTCCCTAGAGCTTCCAGCAAGGTTAGGATACAGATTATGTACAAGCTGGACAAAAATGCAAACAAAAACAAATAGCAAAAAGCAAGAAAGCAGACTTAGCTTAATCTAGCAGGAACCAGGATCAGTAGACAAGAGCACAACAGATTAGCTCTGATTACAACGTTGCCAGGCATTGAACTGAAGGTCCAGGGAGCTTATATAGCAACACCCCTGACCTAACGACCCAGGTGAGCATACAAGGGATGGCAGACATTCCCAGAGTCAAATCACTAGTAACCACTAGAGGGAGCCAAAAAGGTAAATTCACAACAGTACCCCCCCCTTAGTGAGGGGTCACCGAACCCTCACCAAGACCACCAGGGCGATCAGGATGAGCGGTGTGAAAGGCACGAACCAAATCGGCCGCATGCACATCAGAGGCGACCACCCAGGAATTATCCTCCTGACCATAGCCCTTCCACTTGACCAGGTACTGAAGCCTCCGCCTGGAGAGACGAGAATCCAAGATCTTCTCCACCATGTACTCCAACTCGCCCTCAACCAACACCGGAGCAGGAGGCTCAGCAGAAGGGACCACAGGCACAACGTACCGCCGCAACAAGGACCTATGAAATACGTTGTGAATGGCAAACGACACCGGAAGATCCAGGCGAAAGGATACAGGATTAAGGATTTCCAATATCTTGTAAGGACCAATGAAGCGAGGCTTAAATTTGGGAGAGGAGACCTTCATAGGAACAAATCGAGAAGACAGCCATACCAAATCCCCAACGCGAAGTCGGGGACCCACACCGCGGCGGCGGTTGGCAAAACACTGAGCCTTCTCCTGTGACAACTTCAAGTTGTCCACCACATGACTCCAGATCCGCTGCAACCTATCCACCACAGAATCCACCCCAGGACAGTCAGAAGGCTCCACATGTCCCGAGGAAAAACGAGGATGAAAACCAGAGTTGCAGAAAAATGGCGAAACCAAGGTGGCGGAACTAGCCCGATTATTAAGGGCAAATTCAGCCAACGGCAAGAAGGTCACCAAATCATCCTGATCAGAAGAGACAAAACACCTCAAATAAGCCTCCAGAGTCTGATTAGTTCGCTCCGTTTGTCCGTTAGTCTGGGGATGAAAAGCGGACGAAAACGACAAATCAATGCCCATCCTACCACAAAAGGATTGCCAGAACCTGGAAACAAACTGGGATCCTCTGTCCGACACAATATTCTCAGGAATGCCGTGCAAACGAACCACGTTCTGGAAGAACACAGGAACCAGATCAGAAGAGGAGGGCAGCTTAGGCAAAAGAACCAAATGGACCATCTTGGAGAAACGATCACATATCACCCAGATGACAGACATGCCCTGAGACACCGGAAGATCAGAAATGAAATCCATAGAGATGTGTGTCCAAGGTCTCTTCGGGACAGGCAAGGGCAAGAGCAACCCGCTGGCACGAGAACAGCAGGACTGCACAAATGACCGCACATCCCTTGACAAGGAAGGCCACCAAAAGGACCTGGCCACCAGATCTCTGGTGCCAAAAATTCCCGGGTGCCCTGCCAACACTGAGGAATGAACCTCGGAAATGACTCTGCTGGTCCATTTAGCAGGCACAAACAATCTGTCAGATGGACAAGAGTCAGGCCTACCAGCCTGAAATCTCTGCAATACACGCCGCAGATCAGGAGAAATAGCTGACAAGATAACTCCTTCCTTAAGAATACCCACAGGTTCAGCGACTCCAGGAGCATCAGGCACAAAGCTCCTAGACAGAGCATCGGCCTTCACATTCTTAGAACCTGGTAAATACGAGACCACAAAGTCAAAACGGGAGAAAAACAATGACCAGCGGGCCTGTCTAGGATTCAGGCGTTTAGCAGACTCGAGATACATCAGATTTTTGTGATCAGTCAAGACCACCACACGATGCTTAGCACCCTCGAGCCAATGACGCCACTCCTCAAATGCCCACTTCATGGCCAACAACTCCCGATTGCCCACATCATAATTTCGCTCTGCCGGCGAAAACTTCCTAGAGAAAAAGGCACAAGGTCTCATAGTAGAGCAACCAGGGCCTCTCTGCGACAAAACGGCCCCTGCCCCAATCTCCGAAGCATCCACCTCCACCTGAAAGGGAAGTGAGATGTCAGGTTGGCACAAAACAGGCGCCGAAGTAAACCGGCGTTTCAACTCCTGGAAAGCCTCCACGGCAGCAGGAGCCCAGTTAGCTACATCAGAGCCTTTCTTGGTCATATCCGTCAATGGTTTAACAACGCTAGAAAAATTTGCGATAAAACAACGGTAGAAGTTAGCAAAACCCAAGAACTTCTGAAGACTCTTAACTGACGAGGGTTGAGTCCAATCATGAATAGCTCGGACCTTGACTGGGTCCATCTCCACAGCAGAAGGGGAAAAAATGAACCCCAAAAATGGAACCCTCTGTACACCAAAGAGACACTTTGAGCCTTTAACAAACAAAGAATTTTCACGCAAAATCTTAAAAACCATCCTGACCTGCTCCACATGCGAGTCCCAATCATCAGAAAAAACCAGAATATCATCCAGATAAACAATCAAAAATTTATCCAGATACTTCCGGAAAATGTCATGCATGAAGGACTGAAAAACTGAAGGTGCATTAGAGAGCCCAAATGGCATCACCAAGTACTCAAAATGACCTTCGGGCGTATTGAATGCAGTTTTCCATTCATCGCCTTGCTTAATGCGCACAAGGTTGTACGCACCACGAAGGTCTATCTTGGTGAACCACTTGGAACCTTTAATCCGGGCAAACAAGTCTGACAACAGCGGCAAAGGATACTGAAATTTGACAGTGATCTTGTTTAAAAGCCGATAGTCCATACAAGGCCTCAAAGATCCGTCCTTTTTGGCCACAAAAAAGAATCCCGCACCAAGAGGGGAAGAAGAAGGACGGATATGCCCCTTCTCAAGAGACTCCTTGATATATGAACGCATCGCGGTATGTTCAGGTACCGACAAATTAAACAGTCTCCCCTTAGGAAACTTACTGCCAGGAATCAAATCTATTGCACAGTCACATTCCCTATGAGGAGGCAGTGCACTGGACTTAGACTCGCTGAAGACATCCTGATAATCAGACAAATACGCCAGAACTTCCGAAGGCGTAGAAGAAGCAATAGACAAGGGCAGGGAATCTTCATGAATTCCATGGCAGCCCCAACTTGACACCGACATTGCCTTCCAGTCCAAGACTGGATTATGGGTCTGTAACCATGGCAAACCCAAAACAACCAAATCATGCATCTTATGCAGAACAAGAAAACGTATCACCTCCCGATGTTCGGGAGTCATGCACATGGTAACCTGTGTCCAAAACTGCGGTTTATTTTTTGCCAAAGGCGTAGCATCAATACCCCTAAGAGGGATAGGATTTTCTAATGGCTCCAGAACAAAACCGCAGCGCTTGGCAAATGACAGATCCATCAGACTCAGGGCAGCACCTGAGTCTACAAACGCCATGACAGGATACGATGACAGTGAGCAAATCAAAGTTACAGATAGAATAAATTTAGGTTGCAAATTACCAATGGCGACAGGACTAACAACCCTAGTAAGACGTTTAGAGCATGCTGAGATAACATGTGTAGAATCACCACAGTAGTAACACAAGCCATTCTGGCGTCTATGAATTTTCCGCTCATTTCTAGTCAGGATTCTATCACATTGCATTAAATCAGGTGCCTGTTCAGACAACACCATGAGGGAATTTGCGGTTTTGCGCTCCCGCAACCGCCGATCGATTTGAATTGCCAGGGCCATGGAATCATTCAGACCTGTGGGAATGGGAAAACCCACCATCACATTCTTAATGGCTTCAGAAAGGCCATTTCTGAAATTTGCAGCCAATGCACACTCGTTCCACTGGGTCAGCACGGACCATTTCCGAAATTTTTGGCAATACACTTCAGCCTCGTCCTGGCCCTGAGACATAGCCAGCAAGGCTTTTTCTGCCTGAATCTCAAGATTGGGTTCCTCATAAAGCAAACCGAGCACCAGAAAAAACGCATCAATATCAGCCAATGCCGGATCTCCTGGCGCCAGCGAGAAGGCCCAATCCTGAGGGTCGCCCCGTAAAAAAGAAATAACAATTTTCACTTGCTGAGCGGAGTCTCCAGATGAACAGGGTCTCAGGGACAAAAACAATTTACAATTATTCCTGAAATTTCTAAATTTAAATCGGTCTCCGGAAAACAGTTCAGGAATCGGTATCTTAGGTTCTGACATAGAATTTCTGATAACATAATCTTGTATGCCCTGCACACGAGCAGTAAGCTGGTCCACACCTGTAATCAAGGTCTGGACATTCATGTCTGCAGCAAACACAAGCCACTCAGAGGTAAAGGGGAAAAGAAAAAAAAATGAGAAAGAGAAAAAAAAACTCAGAATTTTCTTTCTTATAATCCCGCTTCTGCAATGCATTTAACATTTAATACTGGCCTGGCAAACTGTTATGACCCCAATGGCGAGGGTCTCAGAGGAACAAGTAAGTCTGCAAAGTACAAAAATCCAGCTCATAGGGCAGTGGTAACTGGGTTGACCATATATCTACTCCTAACTAGTGTTGAGCGATACTTTCCGATATCGGAAAGTATCGGTATCGGAAAGTATCGGCCGATACCGTCACAGTATCGGAATCCAATCCGATACCGATACCCGATCCCAATGCAAGTCAATGGGACGAAAATATCGGAATTAAAATAAACCCTTTCTTTCCTTGTAGGTTAATTCTACATGAAGGAAAACAACTAAGAATAATGTAGGATGTATTGGGGGAGGTGGCGGAGACATTAAAGGCACAGGGGTTTATCCCAATCAAATAGAATAGCAGTATTTTTAATTTTTTTATGACGTTCGGCGTTAGAAAGAATTTGACTATGTTAATTTTTTATTTATTTTGTCAGATATTGATGTTTCACTACTTCCACGCCCTTCACCCTATTTTTTACTTCTCCCACACTTTCTTCTTCATTATCCTCATCATCAGCTTCTGTGACATCAACTTCTTCACCTTATTCATCTTCTTCTTTTCTACGTATATATATATATTTTTTTTTACATTGTTCATATTCTTTTTATTTAACTATTATCTTTTTTATATTCAACTTCTTCATCATATTCTTATTTGTGACAGGCATTCCCGTAGTTGTTATCTATAAAAGTTTGAAGATTACACCTTCCGTTCTGCCTGTCACAAAACAGTTACATTTGTCCGCGTTCAGTTTGGCCTGCAGCATCAGGCTTTATCCAGGGGCACCACGAGGAGGAACGGACTCACCCCCATACACTGCTTAGTCTTCTTCTGCTTATAATTTAGATAATATCTTTTGCTCTGATATTTAGTCTTATGCTTAATGTTCTTCTGCTCTTTGTTCTGCAGCCTCTTGTTCTTCTGCTTCTCGGTCTTCCAGGTTGTCGTCGTCATCTCCAGGGTCGTCATCTCCAGGGTCGTCGTCATCGGGGTCGTCGTCATCGGGGTCGTCGTCATCGGGGTCGTCTTCAGGGTCATCGTCTCCAGGGTCGTCGTCATCTCGGTGGTTGTCGTCTCTGGTGTCGTCATCATCTTAGGGGTGGTCTTCCGGGTCATCGTCTTTCGGGTCTTGAACTTGGAAATGTAGCAGAAGGTACAAGAAGGCTGAGAAAATGCCGAGAAACAGCTGATGGAACTGGAACTCGGATGGCTACCCGAAGGTCCAAGAGCCAATGGAACTACCGAGGACCAGCTGACGTTACTGGAACCCGGTTACTAAGCAGGAGGTACCCGTGCCTGAAAGCACTACCAAGGACCACCTGACGTTGGTGGAACTCGGATACCCAGAGGGAGGCACCTAAGCCAAAGGCTCTGCCCGGAACCAGCTGACGGTACTGGAACCAGGATGGGGAGCAGAAGGTACAAGAGCAAAAGACACTGCCGAGAACCAGCTGACGGTACTGGAACCCGGATGGGTAGCCGAAGGTCCAAGAGCCAATGGAACTACCGAGGACCAGCTGACGTTACTGGAACCCGGTTACTAAGCAGGAGGTACCCGTGCCTGAAAGCACTACCAAGGACCACCTGACGTTGGTGGAACTCGGATACCCAGAGGGAGGCACCTAAGCCAAAGGCTCTGCCCGGAACCAGCTGACGGTACTGGAACCAGGATGGGGAGCAGAAGGTACAAGAGCAAAAGACACTGCCGAGAACCAGCTGACGGTACTGGAACCCGGATGGGGACCTATTCAAGCTTGTCTTCCTAGGGCCCCAACTGGCGGTGTGTTAGAGCCCAGGGACAGCAGGAGGAGGAGCAGGGGGAGGGGAGTGTAGGCCGAAGCCTGCACTGGCGGCAGCTTTGGGTGTGTTGTGTCTGCGTGGCTTTTGCAGGACACGTTGCCGGCTACACAGCAGGGGAACAGCTGGCGGTGCTGGACCCCACTGACACATTGGCGAGGTGTTTGGCTCTGTGCAGCCAGCACTTCCGGACAGCAACTAGCGTTGTTGGAGCCCGGGCTCTGCAGGTGGAGCAGAGTGTAGGCCGAAGCCTAATTGAACCGATTTCAAAAGTCACCTTTAACCCCCCCTCAGGGGTTACAAAGTAGAAGAGCCACAGCTTATGCAGCAGCAGTGCTGCGCAAGTCAAAGGTTGCTCTTGTAATTTTTCTCCTTGCACACGCTGAATGGAACACGTATAACATTTAGCCCTTCATACAGTCAAACTGTGTAATGGAGGCGAGAGTTCCCTTTGTAATGAGACGCAGCACAGGTGTCAAGAATCCCACCTTGGTGCTGGGTGCAGCCTCCCGAGCGTTGTTATTTGCTGTACAGGAGTCTGCGCTGTCGTGTTATCCCCTGGCCTAGCGCCGTTAGCGCTGCCCATCTTCTGGCATCATGTAATGTCGGCCGGTGCGGTTCGCGATGACCATGAATCCCAGCCCCGCAGTGTCTTAACATTGTTAAAACACTGCGGGGCTGGGATTCAGGGCCTGGCGCAGCACATATGTTCGCCTCTCACACTCGGGTCCTTACACCCGCTTCAGACTGTGCGGCGTCATCTGATCCCTTATCGCATGCCACGGCCATGAAGCCGCACAGTCCGAAGAAGGCGGAAGGAGAGGAGGGACAGGCGAACTGATGCACTGATCCTGCCCATCAATCACACCCTCGCAGTCCCAATAAATAAGACACCGAGGGGCGTTGTGTGGGTCAGGGCGGCCGCAGAGGCGCAGCCAGCCAAACAATGATGCCAGAAGACGGGCAGCGCTACCAAGGGGGTTGCAGCGTGTCATTACAAAGGAAAGTCACACCACCGGGACGGTTAAATGGTCACACAGAGGACACATTTCAGACGTGTTTTCAGTTCCACATGTGCGAGGAGAATACGTTTCTGAGCCACCTTGCACACATGCAGCATTACCGCTGTACAAGGTGGCTGGATAACGTAAAAACGCCTGGGGGAGGGGGGACAGGTTCCCTTCAATTTCAGTTCTTGTGTCTGCGTGGCTTTTGCAGGACACGTTGCCGGCTGCACAGCAGGGGAACAGCTGGCGGTGCTGGACCCCACTGACACATTGGCTGGTGTTTTTCTCTGTGCAGCTAGCACATCTGGGCCCCAACTGGCGGTGTGTTAGAGCCCAGGGACAGCAGGAGGAGGAGCAGGAGGAGGAGGAGCAGGGGGAGGGGAGTGTAGGCCGAAGCCTGCACTGGCGGCAGCTTTGGGTGTGTTGTGTCTGCGTGGCTTTTGCAGGACACGTTGCCGGCTACACAGCAGGGGAACAGCTGGCGGTGCTGGACCCCACTGACACATTGGCGAGGTGTTTGGCTCTGTGCAGCCAGCACTTCCGGACAGCAACTAGCGTTGTTGGAGCCCGGGCTCTGCAGGTGGAGCAGAGTGTAGGCCGAAGCCTAATTGAACCGATTTCAAAAGTCACCTTTAACCCCCCCTCAGGGGTTACAAAGTAGAAGAGCCACAGCTTATGCAGCAGCAGTGCTGCGCAAGTCAAAGGTTGCTCTTGTAATTTTTCTCCTTGCACACGCTGAATGGAACACGTATAACATTTAGCCCTTCATACAGTCAAACTGTGTAATGGAGGCGAGAGTTCCCTTTGTAATGAGACGCAGCACAGGTGTCAAGAATCCCACCTTGGTGCTGGGTGCAGCCTCCCGAGCGTTGTTATTTGCTGTACAGGAGTCTGCGCTGTCGTGTTATCCCCTGGCCTAGCGCCGTTAGCGCTGCCCATCTTCTGGCATCATGTAATGTCGGCCGGTGCGGTTCGCGATGACCATGAATCCCAGCCCCGCAGTGTCTTAACATTGTTAAAACACTGCGGGGCTGGGATTCAGGGCCTGGCGCAGCACATATGTTCGCCTCTCACACTCGGGTCCTTACACCCGCTTCAGACTGTGCGGCGTCATCTGATCCCTTATCGCATGCCACGGCCATGAAGCCGCACAGTCCGAAGAAGGCGGAAGGAGAGGAGGGACAGGCGAACTGATGCACTGATCCTGCCCATCAATCACACCCTCGCAGTCCCAATAAATAAGACACCGAGGGGCGTTGTGTGGGTCAGGGCGGCCGCAGAGGCGCAGCCAGCCAAACAATGATGCCAGAAGACGGGCAGCGCTACCAAGGGGGTTGCAGCGTGTCATTACAAAGGAAAGTCACACCACCGGGACGGTTAAATGGTCACACAGAGGACACATTTCAGACGTGTTTTCAGTTCCACATGTGCGAGGAGAATACGTTTCTGAGCCACCTTGCACACATGCAGCATTACCGCTGTACAAGGTGGCTGGATAACGTAAAAACGCCTGGGGGAGGGGGGACAGGTTCCCTTCAATTTCAGTTCTTGTGTCTGCGTGGCTTTTGCAGGACACGTTGCCGGCTGCACAGCAGGGGAACAGCTGGCGGTGCTGGACCCCACTGACACATTGGCTGGTGTTTTTCTCTGTGCAGCTAGCACATCTGGGCCCCAACTGGCGGTGTGTTAGAGCCCAGGGACAGCAGGAGGAGGAGCAGGAGGAGGAGGAGCAGGGGGAGGGGAGTGTAGGCCGAAGCCTGCACTGGCGGCAGCTTTGGGTGTGTTGTGTCTGCGTGGCTTTTGCAGGACACGTTGCCGGCTACACAGCAGGGGAACAGCTGGCGGTGCTGGACCCCACTGACACATTGGCGAGGTGTTTGGCTCTGTGCAGCCAGCACTTCCGGACAGCAACTAGCGTTGTTGGAGCCCGGGCTCTGCAGGTGGAGCAGAGTGTAGGCCGAAGCCTAATTGAACCGATTTCAAAAGTCACCTTTAACCCCCCCTCAGGGGTTACAAAGTAGAAGAGCCACAGCTTATGCAGCAGCAGTGCTGCGCAAGTCAAAGGTTGCTCTTGTAATTTTTCTCCTTGCACACGCTGAATGGAACACGTATAACATTTAGCCCTTCATACAGTCAAACTGTGTAATGGAGGCGAGAGTTCCCTTTGTAATGAGACGCAGCACAGGTGTCAAGAATCCCACCTTGGTGCTGGGTGCAGCCTCCCGAGCGTTGTTATTTGCTGTACAGGAGTCTGCGCTGTCGTGTTATCCCCTGGCCTAGCGCCGTTAGCGCTGCCCATCTTCTGGCATCATGTAATGTCGGCCGGTGCGGTTCGCGATGACCATGAATCCCAGCCCCGCAGTGTCTTAACATTGTTAAAACACTGCGGGGCTGGGATTCAGGGCCTGGCGCAGCACATATGTTCGCCTCTCACACTCGGGTCCTTACACCCGCTTCAGACTGTGCGGCGTCATCTGATCCCTTATCGCATGCCACGGCCATGAAGCCGCACAGTCCGAAGAAGGCGGAAGGAGAGGAGGGACAGGCGAACTGATGCACTGATCCTGCCCATCAATCACACCCTCGCAGTCCCAATAAATAAGACACCGAGGGGCGTTGTGTGGGTCAGGGCGGCCGCAGAGGCGCAGCCAGCCAAACAATGATGCCAGAAGACGGGCAGCGCTACCAAGGGGGTTGCAGCGTGTCATTACAAAGGAAAGTCACACCACCGGGACGGTTAAATGGTCACACAGAGGACACATTTCAGACGTGTTTTCAGTTCCACATGTGCGAGGAGAATACGTTTCTGAGCCACCTTGCACACATGCAGCATTACCGCTGTACAAGGTGGCTGGATAACGTAAAAACGCCTGGGGGAGGGGGGACAGGTTCCCTTCAATTTCAGTTCTTGTGTCTGCGTGGCTTTTGCAGGACACGTTGCCGGCTGCACAGCAGGGGAACAGCTGACGTTACTGAACCCCAATAACAGAGGAGGGACTGTTGACTGTGCGTACAGCACTTCTGGACGGCAACTGGCGGTGTTGGAGCCCAGGGACAGGTGGAGGAGGAGGAGGTTGGAGGAGGTAGGAGGGATTGCCACACACACAGCAGGGGAACAGCTGACGTTACTGAACCCCAATAACAGAGGAGGGACTGTTGACTGTGCGTACAGCACTTCTGGACGGCAACTGGCGGTGTTGGAGCCCAGGGACAGGTGGAGGAGGAGGAGGTTGGAGGAGGTTGGAGGAGGTAGGAGGGATTGCCACACACACAGCAGGGGAACAGCTGACGTTACTGAACCCCACTAACACATTGGCGAGGTGTTTGGCTCTGTGCGTACAGCACTTCTGGACGGCAACTAGCGGTGTTGGAGCCCAGGGACAGGTGGAGGAGGAGGAGGTTGGAGGAGGTTGGAGGGATTGCCACACACACAGCAGGGGAACAGCTGACGTTACTAAACCCCAATAACAGAGGAGGGACTGTTGACTGTGCGTACAGCACTTCTGGACGGCAACTGGCGGTGTTGGAGCCCAGGGGCAGGTGGAGGAGGAGGAGGTTGGAGGAGGTAGGAGGGATTGCCACACACACAGCAGGGGAACAGCTGACGTTACTGAACCCCAATAACAGAGGAGGGACTGTTGACTGTGCGTACAGCACTTCTGGACGGCAACTGGCGGTGTTGGAGCCCAGGGACAGGTGGAGGAGGAGGAGGTTGGAGGAGGTTGGAGGAGGTAGGAGGGATTGCCACACACACAGCAGGGGAACAGCTGACGTTACTGAACCCCAATAACAGAGGAGGGACTGTTGACTGTGCGTACAGCACTTCTGGACGGCAACTGGCGGTGTTGGAGCCCAGGGACAGGTGGAGGAGGAGGAGGTTGGAGGAGGTTGGAGGAGGTTGGAGGAGGTAGGAGGGATTGCCACACACACAGCAGGGGAACAGCTGACGTTACTGAACCCCAATAACAGAGGAGGGACTGTTGACTGTGCGTACAGCACTTCTGGACGGCAACTGGCGGTGTTGGAGCCCAGGGACAGGTGGAGGAGGAGGAGGTTGGAGGAGGTTGGAGGAGGTAGGAGGGATTGCCACACACACAGCAGGGGAACAGCTGACGTTACTGAACCCCAATAACAGAGGAGGGACTGTTGACTGTGCGTACAGCACTTCTGGACGGCAACTGGCGGTGTTGGAGCCCAGGGACAGGTGGAAAAGCAGAGGAACACAATGTAGGCCGAAGCCTGAGAAAGTCGAAAGGGAACCTTTAACCCCCCCCCAAGGCGTTTGTAGCTGAAAGAGCCAGCTTGTGCAGCACAAAAGATGCAAAAGGAAAAGGTGGCTCTTTTCATCATGCTCCTTGCAAACACAGAACTAAACACTTTTAAAATGTGTCCCCTGAAGCCGTGAAACCGTCCCGGAGGTGGGACTTTCCTTCGTAATATGACGCAGCACAGCCATCATTACTACCCCCCCGCCGCCGTGCCCCGGCTCCTCAGCGTTGTTTGATTCCGTCCCGGAGCCTGCGCTGTTATGTTATCCCGTGGCCAGGCACACTTAGCGCTGCCCGTCTTCTGACATCATTTGGTGTCAGGCTGGCTGCGCCTGTGCGGCCGCGCTGGCCGAGAGCCCGCCTCGCAGTGTCTTCTGATGTAATCCCACTGGGGGCCTGGGATCCATGGCCATGCGCAGTGCATATCCTCGCCTCTCACTCCCCTCCCTACGGCTTCTTTTTCAGACTGTGCGGTGTCACGGCCGTGGCATGCTATTAGGGACCAGCTGACACCGAACAGTCTGAAGAAGCCATAGGGAGATGAGTGAGAGGTGGAGGTTCAGATATGCACTGCGCATGTCCATAGATCCCAGGCCCCCAGTGGGATTAAATCAGAAGACACTGCGAGGCGGGCTCTCGGCCAGCGTGGCCGCACAGGCGCAGCCAGCCTGACACCAAATGATGCCAGAAGACGGGCAGCGCTAAGTGTGCCTGGCCACGGGATAACATAACAGCGCAGGCTCCGGGACGGAATCAAACAACGCTGAGGAGCCGGGGCGCGGCGCCGGGGGGGTAGGAATGACGGCTGTGCTGCGTCATATTACGAAGGAAAGTCCCACCTCCGGGACGGTTTTACGGTATCAGTGGACACATTTTATAAGTGTTAAGTTTTGCGTGTGCAAGGAGCAAAACCAAAATAGCTACCTTTTTCCTTGTGCAGCATTACTGCTGCACAAGGTGGCTCTTTCAGTAACAAACGCCTTGGGGGGGGGGGACAGATTCCCTTACATTTCAGTTGTTGTGTCAGCGTGGCGGTCGCATGACACATTGCCGGCTACACAGCTGGGGATCAGCTGACGTTACTGAAACCCAATAACACTGGGTCGTATGTTTTGACTGTGCAGACGGCACATCTGAGCCTCAACTGGCGGTGTTGGAGCCCAGGAATTTAAGTTCAGGTGGTAGAAAGATGAACACAACAGGAGACCTGGATAACGTATACAGTGACCTAATTATTTAATCAGGAGGAGGAGTGGCAAATTCCTGCGAGATCCAGGCCTTGTTCATTTTCAGGAAAGTAAGCCGGTCAACGTTATCGGAGGATAGTCGCATGCGACGGTCAGTTAGTACACCACCTGCAGCACTAAAGACACGTTCCGATAATACACTGGCCGCAGGGCAAGACAGCACCTCCAATGCATACTGGCTTAGCTCTGGCCATGTATCCAGCTTTGAGACCCAAAACTTGAAAGGGGAAGAGCCGTCTGGGAGTACAGCAAGAGGGCAAGACATGTAGTCTGTCACCATCTGACGGAACCGTTGCCTCCTGCTGACTGGAGCCGTCTGTGATGGTGTAGACTTTTGTGGCGGGCACAGAAAACTGTGCCACAGTTCGGCCATACTGGTCTTGCCTTGGGCAGAGGCACTGCTTCTGCTCCCTCTTTGTGCAGAGCCTCCACCACTGCCTGGACGCACTGAGCTGCTTTGGAATGCACTAGCAGCACTTCTCTCAGTTGGAATGGAGAAGATGATGGAACTGACCAGTGTGTCTTGGTACTCCCGCATTTTTCGCTCCCGGTTCAACGGTGTGATGAGGCTTTCTACGTTGTCCCGGTAGCGAGGATCGAGGAAGGTGAACACCCAATAATCAGACATGTTGAGAATGTGGTCGATGCGGCGGTCGTTTCTCAGGCACTGCAGCATGTAATCCACCATGTGCTGCAGACTGCCAACTGCCCAAGAAACGCTGTCCCCAGCTGGAGGCGTGATCTCTGCCCGCTCGTCATCACCCCACCCTCGCTGTACACACTGAGTACTGGACAATTCGGGAACTCCCTCCTCTGGACGGATGTCTTCCTCCTCCATTGACTCCTCCTCATCCTCCTCACAAACTGTCCCCTGCCTACGCGTTTGTGAGGAACCACGTGGCGCTGACTGTCCAGAAGATGATGGAAGTGGTGAATACTCATCCTCCAACTCTTCCACAACATCATCCCTTAGCGCTTGCAGTGATTTTTCAAGCAGGCAGATAAGGGGGACAGTCATGCTGACTAGTGCATCATCTGCACTCACCATCCGCGTGGAATAATCAAAGGGACGCAAAACCTGGCAGACATCCTTCATAGTGGCCCACTCTGTGGTTGTGAAGTCTGTACGGCGCTGACTGCGACTTTTTTGCGCCTGATACAGCTGGTACTCCATTACAGCTTGCTGCTGCTCACACAACCACTCCAACATATGTAACGTGGAATTCCACCTGGTAGGTAGGTCACATATGATGCGATGTTCCGGCAGGCGGTGTCGGCGCTGCAGAGCCGCAATGCGCGCTTTTGCCGTGCTGGAACGCTGCAAGTGAGCACACTCTAGGCGGACCTTGTGCAGCAGTGCATCAAGATCCGGATAGTCCCTCAAAAAACTCTGCACGACCAAATTGAGCACATGTGCCAGACATGGGATGTGAGTGAGGTTGCCGAGGCCCAGGGCTGCCACCAGATTTCGGCCATTATCACACACTACCATGCCTGGCTGGAGATTCGCTGGCTCAAACCACACATCGCTCTCCTGCTTGATGGCATTCCAGAGCTCCTGCGCTGTGTGGCTACGATTCCCCAAAAAAATTAATTTCAAGACGGCCTGTTGACGTTTGGCCACGGCTGTGCTCATGTCGGTCGTAACAGGTACACGTTCATCACGGGTCCATGTGGAGGTGGACTGTGACGGCTCCTGCAGCGATGATTCTGAGGAACTGGTGTAAGAGGAGGAGTCAATGCGTACAGAATGGATTCCTGCAATCCTTGGAGTGGGCAGGACACGTCCTGCGCCACTCGCACGGTCTGTACCCGGCTCAACTACATTAACCCAATGGGCAGTGAGGGAAAGGTATCGCCCCTGTCCATGTTGACTGGTCCACGCATCGGTGGTGAGGTGGACCTTGCTACTGACGGCGTTCAGTAGTGCGTGTTTTATGTGTCCCTCCACATGCTTGTGCAGGGCAGGGACGGCTTGCCTGCTGAAGTAAAAGCGGCTGGGCACACTGTACTGTGGGACTGCCAATGACATCAAGTCACGGAAGCTGTCAGTCTCCACCAGCCTGAATGACAGCATTTCCAGTGACAGAAGTTTGGCAATGCCTGCAGTCAGAGCCTGTGCTCGTGGGTGGTTTGACGAGAAAGGCCGCCTTTTCTCCCATGCCTGTACTACCGATGGCTGTAGACTGGGCTGGGAGTGTGTGGTTGACTGGGAAAGTGGTGCTGCGGGTGGAATGACAGCGGGTCTCTGGACAACAGGGCCAGAGGTTCTTCCACGGCGATCCTGGGAGGAAGCCGAACCAGCTGCGTGTGAGCTAGAGGAAGAGGCAACACGAGCTGAAGAGGTGGTAGCTGCCGCTGTTGGTTGGCCTAGCTCTTCAGTGTGTTTGTCTAACTCCGCCGGGTGCCTGTTGCGCACATGTTTCCACATGTTGGAGGTATTGAGGTTGGCGACTTTTTGACCTCTTTTGATTTTTTGATGACACACCTTGCATCTGACATAGCAAATGTCATCTGCAACTGTGTCAAAAAAGGACCAGGCACTGCAAGTCTTGGGAGCCCCCCTTTTGACTTTTGGAAGAGACATGCTCCTTACGGGTGCCAAAGCGGAGGCTGCAGGATCCGCAGTCTTCCCCCTCCCTCTCCCTCTTTGGGCCGTACGGGGAATCTCTTCCTCAGAGCTGCTCCCACCACCTTCCTGTCCCTGACGCCAAGATGGGTCAAGGACCTCATCATCTACACTACCCTCTGCCCCCAACTGCTCCTCCTGGGTAGTCTCAGCAGCAGAGCACGCACCAGTAAGTGGCACCTGAGTGTCATCATCAGCTGATGCGGCCTGCGAGGTGGTGACCGGAGCCACTGGCCCACCCGCCTCTTCAGAGGAAGACAGAAAAAGCTGTTGGGCATCACTGCACCCTGCCTCTTCTTCCATTTCTCCAATGCTGCTTGGCTGGCCCCCTGTTTCCAAGCCAAGAGATGATTCAGAGAACAGAAGTAGAGACTGCTCCTGTCCTGGGATCTCTGTCTGCCTGGGCAATTTTGCAGGTGGTGAAGAGACAGATGGCTGCTCTCCAGTGCTCTGTGTCTGAGAGGATGTGGCACTAATGGAAGTTGATGCATTAGCTGCCATCCATCCCACAACGGCTTCAATTTGGTCTTCACGCAGCAGCGGTGTACGGCGCTCGGCGACAAAGCTGCGCATGAACGACTGTTCCCTTGTGAAAGTGGGTGCTGATGACTCACCGGTGCCCGCAGCAGGCACAGAATCCCCACGTCCCCTCCCTGCTCCGCGCCCACGCCCACGCCCACGTGCCTTACTCACTGCCTTCTTCATCTTGGTTGACTGATAAAGATAAGCAGAAAAGTACTAACGGCTTTGTGTGCTTATTCCTGAGCAACTCCTCCTAACAGGTATAAGACACACTAATTTTCTAAAGTGTGGACTAGACTTGAATATGAGCTAATGTGGCCTACACAAATGTAAAGTGGTGTAACTGGTGTGTTTGGTGAACTTTATTATTTATTTATTTTTTGGGGGCTGAACTGACAACGGATAGAGCTGCAATCACACGGAGACCGTGCAGACAGCCGTAAACGGCGCTGCAAGGCCCAAAAACCCTCCTCTACTTTATCCTATGTAGTGTTTTTCCACAAATTAGCTGGAGACGGGTGGAAAGACACTAATAGGATTTTTTAAAATAAATTAGCAGCAGACTACACTACTTTGAAAAAAAAGAAAATTGATTTGGCGGTATGACGCAGTGAAAAACCCTGAGCTGCAGACAACCAGGCTACGGCTGCTCACAGACTACAGGGCGAGCTGCAGTCACACGGAGACCGTGCAGACAGCCGTAAACGGCGCTGCAAGGCCCAAAAACCCTCCTCTACTTTATCCTATGTAGTGTTTTTCCACAAATTAGCTGGAGACGGGTGGAAAGACACTAATAGGATTTTTTAAAATAAATTAGCAGCAGACTACACTACTTTGAAAAAAAAGAAAATTGATTTGGCGGTATGACGCAGTGAAAAACCCTGAGCTGGAGACAACCAGGCTATAGCTGCTCACAGATTACAGGGCGAGCTGCAGTCACACGGAGACCGTGCAGACAGCCGTAAACGGCGCTGCAAGGCCCAAAAACCCTCCTCTACTTTATCCTATGTAGTGTTTTTCCACAAATTAGCTGGAGACGGGTGGAAAGACACTAATAGGAATTTTTGGAAAAAATGTGCAGCAGCCTGCACTACTTCAAAAAAAAAAAAAAAAAGGACAGTATGAGGCAATGAACCACCCTCCCTGAACTGAATACAACCAGCTATGGATGGCCTATGTGGCTGCACTCAGACTAGAGAGTGGGCTGCACTCACACACACACACAGAGAGACCTTGCAGATCGCTGTGAAAACAGCGCTACAAGGCAAAAGGAAGGTGAATAGTAGGTGAACACAGCGGTTGCTAAATTAGCCTTTGGAAAGCACAAAGAAGCAAATCGCTATCTCTAAACTGTCCCTCAGTCAGCAAACAGCGTCCTGTCACTAACTGAATTCACAGCAGAGTGATCGCAAAATGGCGCCAGCGACTTTTAAACTGCATCATGACATCATTTCAGCAGCCAATCACAGCCTTGCCAGTAGTTTCATGCCCTCCATGCTAAACAGGATGTGCCCACACTTGGAATCTTTCTCATTGGCTGAATTTCTGAATTTTGAATCATTGAACTTCCGATTCCGGTATCCGATACGCGCCAAGTATCGGAATCCCGGTATCGGAATTCCGATACCGCTAGTATCGGCCGATACCCGATACTTGCGGTATCGGAATGCTCAACACTACTCCTAACGCCAACACTAGAAGTAGCCGGGGAACATGCCTACGTTGGTCGCTAGATGTCTCGCGCCAGCCGGAGGACTAACTACCCCTAGAAGAGGAAAACAAAGACCTCTCTTGCCTCCAGAGAATAGACCCCAAAAGTTGGATACAAGCCCCCACAAATAATAACGGTGAGGTAAGAGGAAATGACAAACACAGAGATGAACTAGGTTTAGCAAAGAGAGGCCCACTTACTAATAGCAGAATGTAGTAAGATAACTTATATGGTCAACAAAAACCCTATCAAAAATCCACACTGGAAATTCAAGAACCCCCGAACCGTCTAACGGCCCGGGGGGAGAACTCCAGCCTCCCTAGAGCTTCCAGCAAGGTTAGGATACAGATTATGTACAAGCTGGACAAAAATGCAAACAAAAACAAATAGCAAAAAGCAAGAAAGCAGACTTAGCTTAATCTAGCAGGAACCAGGATCAGTAGACAAGAGCACAACAGATTAGCTCTGATTACAACGTTGCCAGGCATTGAACTGAAGGTCCAGGGAGCTTATATAGCAACACCCCTGACCTAACGACCCAGGTGAGCATACAAGGGATGGCAGACATTCCCAGAGTCAAATCACTAGTAACCACTAGAGGGAGCCAAAAAGGTAAATTCACAACAGCTCCCATCTTACCTCGTCCCGTTGTGGATAAGCCATTCATTATGGAGGTGGATGCCTCATCCGTTGGTGCTGGAGCAGTCCTCTTTCAAAAGGATCCTCAAGGTTGGAAGCATCCTTGCTTCTTCTTCTCTAAGACCTTCACACCAGCGGAGAGGAACTATTCCATCGGGGATAGGGAGTTGCTAGCAATGAAGTTGGCCTTTTCGGAGTGGAGACATCTTTTGGAGGGAGCTCGGTTCCCCTTCCAAGTCTTCACGGACCACAAAAATTTGGTCTATTTACGTAGAGCTCAGCGGCTGAATTCTCATCAGGCCAGATGGTCCTTGTTCTTCTCCCGGTTCCACTTCACTCTCCATTATCTCGCCGGGGAGAAGAACATTCGTGCTGACGCCCTCTCTCGCTCCGTTGTGTCATCCGAGGAGGAGGAAGGGGAGCCTCGGCTTATTGTCCCTTCTGAGAGCCTGAGAACCATAGCTCCAGTCTCGCTAGAGTCTGTGCCTCCGGGCAAGACCTTTGCTCCCATTAATTTGTGACCAGAGGTTCTCTCTTGGGCTCATTCGTCCAGAGTGGGTGGTCACTTTGGGACAAAGAGGACATCTGAATTGTTGGCGAGAACGTACTGGTGGCCACATATGGCTCATGACGTCAGAGACTATGTTCAGGCGTGTCTCTCCTGCGCCAAAAATAAGTCTCCTCGACAATGGCCAGCTGGATTATTATATCCCCTGCAGGTGGCAGACAGGCCCTTGGAGATGCATATCAAAAAAGGAGACAGCCCCACAATGATCAGTGAAGAAATGACTTACAAATTTAATCTGCCATCTGCGGCGACGTTTCGGTATAACAACCTTTATCAAGCAGATTAAATTTGTAAGTCATTTCTTCACTGATCATTGTGGCGCTGTCTCCTTTTTTGATATGGATTGGACTTTGTAGCTGGGTTGACCCCCTGGCAGTGACGTGCGCTACTAGGCTTATGGAAGCCATATGGGTAAAGGGTGCGGTTTAATAATTTCTTTTGGATTTTTACAGGCCCTGGGAGATGGTCGGGATGCTCTTTGTGGTGGGTTTGCCCAAGTCTCGTGGCTGTACCGTCATTTAGGTTATCACCGATCATTTTTCTAAAATGGTGCACTTGGTGCCGCTTCCTCGGCTACCTTCTGCACGGGCCTTGGCAGCATTGTTTATAAAACATATCTTCCGCCTACACGGTATGCCGGACAAAATTGTCAGCGACCGGGGTCCCCAGTTTGCGTCTCGGTTCTGGAGAGAGCTTTGTCATCTTCTCAGTATTGAGTTAAATCTCTCTTCTGCCTATCATCCCGAGACAAATGGGTTGGTAGAGAAAGCCAACCAGACCTTGGTCACATATCTGTGACATTTTGTCTCAGCCAGGCAGGACGACTGGGCTTCTTTGCTATCATGGGCAGAGTTTGCTCTGAACAACGCTGTAGCCGATTCCACTGGACAGAAACCATTCTTCCTTAACTATGGCCAGCATCCGCCGGTACCTGTGCCCATGCCCGTGTCTTCTGCCGATTCCAGGGTGGCAGACTGGGCTGTGGAGGCACAGGACATTTGGGACCGCACTCAGGATGCCATTCGGGCTTCCAAGGAGAGAATGAGGTCCTCCGCCGATGCACATCGGCGCCCCGCTCCGACCTTTGCTCCTGGCGACTTAGTGTGGCTATCCGCCCGTAACATCAGGCTGCGAGTTGTGTCCACTAAGTTTGCACCTCGCTACTTGGGCCCTTTCAAGGTCCTCGAACAGGTTAACCCTGTGGTCTACCGGTTAGCCCTTCCGCCTCGCCTAGGTATCACCAACACCTTTCATGTGTCCCTTTTGAAGCCCGTATACATGTCCCGGTTATCCAAGTCATTTGCTTGGACATCGGGTTCGTCTACGGACAATTACGAGGTGAACGCAATTCTGGGGTGCAAGGTGGTACGTGGCAAAAAATTTTATTTGGTGGATTGGAAGGGCTGTGGTCCTGAGAGCCTACTAAGCACATTTGGGCTCCACAACTCATTGCTGCCTTCGAGCGTAGCTAGGTCCAAGGAGGGGGCCCTAGGAGGGGGGTAATGTTAGGGGTCGAGTTCCCACTTCTGAACAGGGGGAATCTTGGGCCGTTTCTGCTGCGGTCTTCCATTCTTCTTCTGCCGCAGTGGAGCCTGCTCAGCGGAGACGTCGGTCCCAGCATCTTGCTTGGTCTCACTCTGTGCTGAGGGTTACTGCGGCTTTCTCAGCTTCTGCCATTAAAGCCAGTGCTGGGCAGTGACGAGCTGACGCTTTTGGGACTAAGTCCTGCTTTTACCCTTCTGAGCATGCCCAAGGTGAGATCTCCCATTGGAGATCGAGGGTCACATGCTCAGATACTGCAGCGGATCCCATTGGTCCTCCAGGAAGGTCCTGAAGGTGCTGAACTTCTGTGGCAGCTTCCTATTGGTCCTTCTAGGAAGGTCCTGTACATGATGCAGCTATATAAGGTTCGCATGACCGCACGGCCATGCGCTAGTGTACAATTGTATACGTGTGTTTGTTGATGAGTAGTGTTGAGCATTCCGATACTGCAAGTATCGGGTATCGGCCGATACTTGCTGTATCGGAATTCCGATACCGAGATCCGATATTTTTGTGATATCGGGTATCGGTATCGAAACAACATTAATGTAAAAATGTGTAAAAGAGAGAATTAAAATAAAAAATATTGCTATACTCACCTCTCCGACGCAGCCTGCACCTTACCGAGGGAAGCGGCAGCGTTCTTTGTTTAAAATTCGCGCTTTTCTTTCCTTTACGTGAGTCCCGGCTTGTGATTGGTTGCGTGCCGCCCATGTGACCGGGACGCAACCAATCACAGCAAGCCGTGACGTAATTTCAGGTCCTTCAGGATTTTAAAATTACGTTCCGGCGTTGTGATTGGTTGCGTCGCAGTCACATGGGAGACGCAACCAATCACAGCAAGCCGTGACGTAATTTCAGGTCCTTAAGGATTTTAAAATTACGTCCCGGCTTTGTGATTGGTCCGCGTCCCGGCAACATGGCCGCCATTAACCAATCACAAGCCGTGACGTCACGGGAGGCTGGACACGCGCGCTTTTTAAAATGGGCGGGTGTCCAGCCTCCCGTGACGTCCCGGCTTGTGATTGGTTGCGCCGCGGTCAACCAATCACAAGCCGGGAGGCTGGACACGCGCCCATTTTAAAATTTAAAATTCGCGCTTTTACTTGGTTACGTGAAGTCCCGGCTTGTGATTGGTCAGGGCGGCCATGTTGCCGGGACGCGGACCAATCACAGCAAGCCGTGACGAAATTACGTCCCGGCTTTGTGATTGGTCCGCGTCCCGGCAACATGGCCGCCATTAACCAATCACAAGCCGTGACGTCACTGGAGGCTGGACAAGCGCGCTTTTTAAAATGGGCGCGTGTCCAGCCTCCCGTGACGTCCCGGCTTGTGATTGGTTAATGGCGGCCATGTTGCCGGGACGCGGACCAATCACAGCAAGCCGTGACGTAATTTCGTCACGGCTTGCTGTGATTGGTCCGCGTCCCGGCAACATGGCCGCCCTGACCAATCACAAGACGGGACTTCACGTAACCAAGTAAAAGCGCAAATTTTAAACAAACAACGCTGCCGGTTCCCTCGCTAAGGTCCAGGCTGCGTCGGAGAGGTGAGTATAGCGATATTTTTTATTTTAATTCTTTCTTTTACACATTAATATGGATCCCAGGGCCTGAAGGAGAGTTTCCTCTCCTTCAGACCCTGGGAACCATCAGGAATACCGTCCGATACTTGAGTCCCATTGACTTGTATTGGTATCGGGTATCGGTATCGGATTGGATCCGATACTTTGCCGGTATCGGCCGATACTTTCCGATACCGATACTTTCAAGTATCGGACGGTATCGCTCAACACTATTGATGAGTGCAAGTCGTCCTTTAAGTATCCCATCCCTATTGTATGACTGCTCACGTAAGGTGTATGGCTGCTATCTAGCGCCTGACTAGACTCACAACGTGTTACACATGAAACAGCGTCCATTGCTGTGACCGCCAGTGCGGCGCCACGCGCCAGTAGAGTGCTTCCTAACCCACATCTGGGTGTTTAGTGGTGTCTGCCAATACGGCACAGCTCGCACTCTTGTGCTTCAAGCTATTAATACTTGTTACCTCTTACACCCAGTAGCGGTGTCATATGCAAGTAGTCTGTACGGACTCTAATCCCGTGTCTTGGGACTGAGTTCAGTGACTCCTTGCTTACACTTTTTGTGCGGTACCGTGGCCCTGTGACGTAACAGGGTTCACGTCCACCGCCATATAGCGCTGCCATTTACTAGCAGCAGGTTCTCACCTGCACGGTGGACCCCAGACTGTGAACGCACCTATATTATCTCACCTTTTACTTGGTGCGTTCCGCCAGTCCTAACACCCTGAACCAAAACCCTAGCAATGCCTCTGATTCCTTCTTATCTCAGGCTGGTTTAACATTTGTGGATGGAGGGCTGCGTACGTCCTCCGTGAAGTTCCGCCCACTGCCGCACCTCCTCCGGTCAACTTCACCTACGTCGGCATGCGGCGTGCGTACCCTATCTTTACCATTAAGTACGTAGACCATGCCGATGTATGCGGATGCCTCCACATGCATCGTTTTGATGGTGCGGCAAAATGCACCGAAGGTAACAAGTTGCAATTTGGTGCGGTCGCCGCACCATCAAAACGATGCATGCTGAGGCATCCGCATACATCCGTAATGCCTGCATACCCAATGATAAAGATAGGGTACGCAGGACTCATGCAGCCATAAGCGGAGCTGAATGAAGAGGCGTGGCAGTGGGCGGGCTTCACAGAGGAAGTCTGCAGCCCTGCTGAACACTAGTGTGAAACTAGGCTAATCCTCCTCTTTTTATGGTCAGAAGGAGGGTTTTTCTCACATGGTTTTTCCTTTTTTTTCCCACTACTGACTTCATAGGTCCTGTCTTTCCTGTGTGCATTGACAGATTTCTCCCGCCCATTCTACCACTGGACTCCTGAAGCTGTCTGGGGGACATGTGCATCTATTTTTTTAAACAAAGTTCCCAAGGGGTTTTGAATAGTTAAGCTGGTAGGTATATTTAATGTAAGTACTTATAAATTCTGGGCATGTGACTGCGAAAGCTATATGTACTCATTTATGTCCAGGGAAAGGGGTCTCAGTGATATTTCTGACAAGTAGTTACCTTGAACATAATGAAATAGGAGTTTAGCTACCAATTAGCCTGTTTCACCATCAGAGCATTTAAAAATTCTTGTGTACCCAGAATCTACGTGATCTAAAAACACCAGATAAATTGCTAGAATATCTTCTTTCACAACATTTTCACTTTAACAAAAATCAGCCTACAAGTTTCACACAGAAAACGCAGCTACACTACTGATTGATTAACAAGAATAGCTTACAATAGACTTTGATCTCAAGCTCGCAAATGATGAACTGTACAAGTGAAAGCAACTACAATTTAAGAATTTTTTTTTTTCACCTGAATACTTTTAACACCAACTTTACAGTTCTAAAGTGTGCAAATATAAAACCAGTTTATAACTAATTCTCTAATCTCACAATGAATATATACAGAATGAATTAAAAACTTTTACTATATCTAATACGCCTCCTTCCGGCAAATCATACACACAATGTAAACAGATACAGATATAAAACAGTTTATGATGACACTGCTTACAGACTTTGCAATACTATTCACCTGTGAATTTTTGATACTAAAACACTTTCACAATCTATATGCCAGCCTGATTTGATGAGATGAAAAGTCTACGCCTGGGCAAAACACACTTTAATTAGACAGGGGGACAGCAATCACTCAGTAGTGTCAATACGATAATTCTAGTTACCCTTTCACCTGAATAGAATAAAACATGAACTTATGCTGCAGCTAAAACACCATCACCTTAGCCAGATGATATTCGGTGGGGACCCGCAAGAAGTCGCCAACCACTTAGAGATTGGAAAATTACTTGCCCATTGGGAGAGACATAGAAGTCAGAAAACCATAAGATTTCTGTGAACCATTGGCCAAGCTGAGAGCAGGACCGTAACCAGAAATACAGTGAATTAGCTCAGTAGGTGCTCAGTAGGTCTCCCTATCTTTTTCAGGCTGGCAGAGGTTGCAATCTTGTATGCAAACAAACAAAACAGTAAGGGTACCGTCTAAAAGTGGCACTTTGGTCGCTACGACGGCACGATCCATGACGTTCCAGCGATATACTTATGATCTCGCTGTGTCTGACACGCTACTGCGATCAGGGACCCCGCTGAGAATCGTAGGTCATAGCAGATCATTTGAAACTTTCTTTCGTCGTCAAGTGTCCCGCTGTGGCTGCATGATCGCATCGTGTAACAAAGGTGTGCACGATATGACATGCCCGTACGACTGTCCTGTATGACTTCTACATCGCAAATACGTCATGAAATTATCGCTCCAGCGCCGTGCATTGCGAAGTGTGACCGCAGTCTACGACGCTGGAGTGATGATGGAGCGACGCTGGAGCATCACAGATCGTGCCGTCGCAGCAACCAAAGTGCCACTGTGAGACGGTACCCTAAAGCAGAGAGGCAAAGCAGATAAGGCAGACAATTAAGAAAATTGTGACCAGGGTGGGTTATTTTGGTGCTAGGACTTCTAAGCGATCGGTCACTATGTCCGTATCTGACAGCCCTCTTAGCTTTATCTCAGCATTCACACACTGGAGCATGATAGATAAGATAAATAATTTTCTAACCTACTTTGGGGTTGCATTTTCCTCCCTTGAGTGGTCTAAGATTAGAGTGTTTGTGGCTGGTCATCTCCAAATGTCTCATCCTAGCCCCACGGTTTGGCGCTCCAAAATGTTAGGGCACATGAGATGCGTGTGTTCTTTCTTTAGTTGTCTGCCGGCAACTTGTACATTGGAGGTTTATGGCTGGGAAATCACAGGACATGGACAATGAATTGTGACTCAAATGAATTCTAGTTTATTGGTTGAAATGTACAATAATTTATAGGAAAAATAAAGGGCTTTACCACACACTACCTTATTGCCTTATTTCATAATTATTGCTAGTCATTGCTGATTTCTGTCACCCACATGTCATTATATTACCCTAATGGGTAATCAATTAGGTCAAGCTGACATCTTGTCTTGCACATAGCATGTGTCGATCTTTGATCGACATGAGGTGAGTGGGGGCTGATACAACTTGGTACAGGCATATTCAGTATTATTCATTCTTGATTAGCTCAGTGGATCACACCATCATATCAGAGTCCACTTGAGTGTTGTATAACCTGTTGACAGGTATGACTTAGAGCACTTACAGACTTTAATTAATATCTCTGATTCTTACACATATTCAGCAAAGCGTCCATTTCATATGAAAGTGTCTTTTTGTATATCTTCACAATCAAATATATACAGTTATACTCAAAAGTTTACATGCCTCTGCAGAATTTTTGCTTACTTGGCCTTTATTCAGAAAATATGAATGATAACACCATCATTTTTTCTCCACTCATGGTTAGTGGTTGAGTGAAGCCATTTATTGTCAAACTACTGTGTTTTATCTTTTTAAATGACAATGATAACCCAACACATCCAAATGACCTTGATCAAATATTCACATACACTGGGGATTTTTGCCAGATAACATGCACAGAAGTTTACACAAATGGATTTGAATGGCTATTAAAGGTAACATCCTTACCTGTGATCTGTTTGCTTGTAATCAGTGTGTGTGCATGAAAGCTGAGTGAGTTTTTGGGATCCAGATAGACTCTTGCATCTTTCATCCAGCCACTGACGATTGTGACTCATGGGGAAAGGAAAAAAATTGTCAGCGGATCTACGAGAAAAGGCAGTTGAACTGTATAAAACAGGAAAGGGATACAAAAAGATATCTAAGGAACTGATAATGCCAGTCAACAGCGTTCAAACTATGACTAGCACATGGAAAATCAGGGGCTCTATAAAAACAAAACCACGGTCAGGTAGACAAACAAAAATGTCATCCACAACTGCAAGGAATTTTCAGTAAGGAAAATTGCATGGAAAATTCAGGATGCAAAGAGAAATGCACAAATAACATCCGCTGAAATACTTTGGTCTTGATAAAACACAGTGGACCTACACCAGCAGATGACATTGCTCCCCAAACCGTCACTGATTGCGGAAACTTCACGCTAGACATCAAGCAGCTTGGATTGTGTGCTTCTCCACTCTTCCTCTTGATTCTGGGACCTTGATATCCAAATGAACTGAAATTTTACTTTCATCTGATACATAGGTTTTTTTAAGATGGAAGGAAGACTTTAAGTCCATCTGGTTCAACCCATATCTTAACCTAACATGTTGATCCAGAGGAAGGCAAGAAAAAACCCCATGTGGCAAATAGTAAGCTCCATATTAGGGAAAAAAATTCCTTCCCGACTCCACATACGGCAATCAGACTAGTTCTCTGGATCAATTCCCTATCAAGAAATCTAGTGTATATAACCTGTAACATTATAATTTTCAAGAAAGGCATCCAGTCCCCTCTTAAATTTTAGTGATGAATCTCTCATTACATCCTCATATGGCTGAGAGTTCCCTAGTCTCACTGCTCTTACAGTAAAAAATCTGCACCTGTTATGATTAAACCTTCTTTCCTCCAGCCGCAGAGGATGCCCCGTCCCCGTCTCAGTTCTAACCCCAAGTGAAATAAACTGTCTTGGTATTGTAGACCCCCCAGTATTCTAATAACCTTGGTCGCTCATCTCTGCACCCGCTCTAGTTCAGCTATGTCTTTCTTATGCACCACAGACCAGAACTGTACACAGTATTCTAAGTGTGGTCGCACTAGTAGGGTTGAGCAAAACGGATCGGACTAATTAAAAAATCACCGACTTTCAACAGTGTGGGATCGGCCATGCGGTCGGCGATCTTCGCGCCAAAGTCGCATTTCATATGACGCGTTCAGCGCCATTTCTCAGCCAATGAAGGAGGATGCAGAGTGTGGGCAGCGTGATGACATTGGTCTCGGTCCCCACCATCTTAGAGAAGGGCATGACAGCGATTGGCTTTCCTTCTGTGGCATCACAGGGGGTATAAAGGGGCGTGCACACCGACCGCCATCTTACTTCTGCCGATCTTAGCATAGGGAGAGATTGCTGCAGCTTTGTCAGAAGAAGGGACATAGTTAGGGAGGGAAGATTAACCCCCAAACCGCTTGTGCTGTAGCGATTTCCACTGTCCAGCACCACCTTTGTTTTGCATGGACAGTGGAGGCTATATCTTTGTGCATCAGCTCTGTAGCTTATTAGGCTGCCTTATAAGGCTCCCTGATAGCTGCATTGCTGTTTGCACCGCTGCTGTGCAAACCAACTGCTTTTTTAAAAGCAAAAATCCTGTTGCTCCTTTCTGCAGTTATCTTGTTTATTTGTCCACACTTTTGTGTGCAGCAGTCCTTTTTGTTGCTGGCATACTTGTCCTGAGATCATTGTAGGGAGATTGAAATTGTACTACAGTCCTTGGATTTTTTTCAGATACCTTCCAGCCACTTTCTGCCACTTACATTGTGTTGTGTTACACACTGTGCCTGAGTTGTGGTGTTGTCTCCCCCCAAAAAAGGGAGATTCAAAGTGTCACAAAGTGGATATACGTCAGTTCTGTTAGTTTGTCGTATATCAGCCAGCCACGTTCTGCCACTTACATTGTGTTGTAAAATACACTGGGCCTGAGTTTGGGTTCAGTCTCCCCCCCAAAAAAGTGAGATTGAAAATCTCACAAAGTGGCTAAACCTCAGTCCTCTTAGTTTGTGGTGTATCAGCCAGCCACTTGCTGCCACTCACATTGCCTTGTAAAATACGCAGGGCCTGAGTTTGGGTTCAGTCTCCCCCCAAAAAAAGTGAGATTGAAATTCTCACAAAGTGGATATACCTCAGTCCTCTTAGTTTGTGGTGTATCAGCCAGCCACTTGCTGCCACTCACATTGCGTTGTAAAATACACAGGGCCCGAGTTTGGGTTCAGTCTCCCCCCCCAAAAAGTGAGATTGAAATTCTCACAAAGTGGATATACCTCAGCCCTCTTAGTTTGTGGTGTATCAGCCAACCACTTTCTGCCACTCACATTGCGTTGTAAAATACAGTGGGCCTGAGTTTGGGTTCAGTCTCCCCCCAAAAAAAGTGAGATTGAAATTCTCACAAAGTGGATATACCTCAGTCCTCTTAGTTTGTGGTGTATCAGCCAGCAACTAGCTGCCACTTACATTGTGTTGTGTTATACATTGGGCCTGAGTTGTGGTGCAGTCTCCCCCCCAAAAAAGGGAGAATTAAATTCTCAACAAGTTTATATACACCTTCTACCTTGTTTTACAGTACCATATAACGGTTGTTATTTTGGTTAGATTTTCCCAAAAATGAGGAAGTCTGGTGGAAGAGGCCATGGGCGGTCGTTGCCAGCTGGTACTGATGGTGGTGGTGGTGGAGCATCTGGTGGTAGTGGGAAAAGCAAGATAGCAGCTAAGGCTGGAGGTGTTGAGCCAGCATCATCGTCTGCCTATACAAGGCCTCGAAGGCTCCCTTATCTGGGAGTAGGAAAACAAGTTTTAAAGCCGGAGCAGCAGGAAAAAGTTTTGGCTTTCATTACTGACTCAGCCTCTAGCTCTTTCGCCTCCTCTTCCGAAAGTTCCAAATATAAAAGCAGCGAGTCGTCAGTGGATGCTCCCAGTCAGGAACAAGTCGCTTCCTTGTGTCCTTCACCCAAACCTAAAGTGAAGGATGCGGCAGGCGACACTACAGTTTACTTCATGGAGCTCTTTACACATACCGTGCCTGAGTTAGAAAGGGAAATTGTTAACAGCCCATTACAAGATGAATCGGACATGGAGTGCACTGATGCACAGCCACAGCTAGATTATTATGCTGTTCCATTTACTCAGATCACTACATTGCACTCGCAGTGTACTGAACCAGAAACTGACCCTGATGAGACTATGGTGCCCCGTCCCGAACGCTATAGCACCTTACACGGTGACACAGAGAAGGTGCACATGACATTGAAGAGGAGGTGATAGATGACCCAGTTGTTGACCCAGATTGGCAGCCATTGGGGGAAGAATGTGCAGCTGACAGTAGCTCAGAAGTGGAGGAGGATGATCCGCAGCAGCCATCAACATCACAACAGCTTTCATCTGGCAGGCCCGTCTCAGGCCAAAAAAGTTTGTCAACCAAAAAAACAGTTTTAGGACAGCGTGGCCATCCGGTGAAAGTAGCACAGCGTGCAATGCCTGACAAGGTATTGCATAGTAGGAAGAGTGGAGTGTGGCAATTTTTTAACCAAGATCCGAATGATCAGTGCAAAGATATCTGCAAGAAATGCTCAAAGACCTTTAGCAGAGGGAAGAATCTACTAAATTTAAATACAACGTGCATGCATAGACATTTAACCAGCATGCACTTGCAAGCCTAGAATAACTACCAAACATCCTGTACCATTGGTGCACCTGCTCAGAATCAAGGTAGTCAGCAACGCTACATTGCTTCCCTCACTTTAAGCCCACCAGTTAGGACACCACCAGCAGCAAATGTGGCGGTATCGTCGCAAGGCCAAAGCAGTCAGGGAATCACAAGGTTTTTGGTAGGAAGCACTGTATGTAGGTCAACATCAAGAATACCATCACCAACCCTCTCTCAATTGGCCATGTTCACCACCACCGCTAGTTCCACCATATGCACCTCTCCTGTCCAGCTCACCCTACAAGAGACTCTCGTTAGGAAAATAAACTACTCATCCTCTTATCTGCGTACACAGGGTTTGAACGCCCACATTGCTAGACTAATCTCGTTAAAGATTATGCCCTACCGGTTGGTTGAAAGTGAAGCTTTCAAACCCTGATGGCCTACGCAGTACCACGCTATGACCTACCCAGTCGACACTTCTTTGCGAGAAAAGCCATCCCAGCCCTCCACCAGCATGTCTAAGGGTACCGTCACACAGTACCATTTACATCGCTACGACGGCACGATTCGTGACGTCGCAGCATCGTATGAGTATCGCTCCAGCGTCGTAGACTGCGGTCACACGTTGCAATCACGGCGCTGGAGCGATGCCGAAGTCCCCGGGTAACCAGGGTAAACATCGGGTTACTAAGCGCAGGGCCGCGCTTAGTAACCCGATGTTTACCCTGGTTACCAGCGTAAACGTAAAAAAAAACAAACAGTACATACTCACATTCCGGTGTCTGTCCCCCGGCGTTCTGCTTCTCTCCACTGTGTAAGCGCCATAGCCGGAAAGCACAGCGGTGACGTCACCGCGTCACCGCTGTGCTCGCTTTCCGGCTGGCAGGCGCTCACAGTGCAGAGAAGCTGAGACGCCGGAGGACAGACACCGGAATGTAAGTATGTACTGTTTGTTTTTTTACGTTTACGCTGGTAACCACGGTAAACATCGGGTTACTAAGCGCGGCCCTGCGCTTAGTTACCCGATGTTTACCCTGGTTACAAGCGAACACATCGCTGGATCGCTGTCACACACAACGATCCAGCGATGTCAGCGGGTGATCAAGCGATGAAAGAAAGTTCCATACGATCTGCTACGACGTACGATTCTCAGGGTCCCTGATCGCTGCTGCATGTCAGACACTGCGATATCGTATGGATATCGCTAGAACGTCACGAATCGTACCGTCGTAGCGATCAAAATGGCACTGTGTGATGGTACCCTAAGACCGCATTGTCCATGCACTGAGGCAATCAGTCAGTAGAAAGGTGCACCTCACAACAGATGCATAGACCAGTAGGCATGGCCAGGGACCTTACGTGTCCATCACGGCACACTGGGTTAATTTGGTGGATGCAGGGTCCACAGGGGACAGCCATAGTGGGACAGTTCTGCCTAGCCCACGGTCTAGGAAACAGTTGGCTGTAGGCATTCGCCCCTACTCCTCCTCCTCCTCCTCCTCCAGAAGCAAGAGCTCATCCACAGAGCGCAGTCGCACGACCACTCCATGCGCAGCTGACAGTGTTGAACACGAGGTGTCCCATTATGGAACAGCTAGTGGTAAGCATCAGCAGGCTGTGTTGGAAATTAAGTGTTTGGGTGACAACAGACATACCGCGGAAGTTCTGGCCGAGTACTTGCAGAAAGAAACTCAGTCATGGTTGGGCAGTGTACCTCTTGAAGCTGGCAAGGTATTCAGTGATAACGGAAGGAATTTTATGGCTGCCATAGCCCTTTCAAAACTGAAACACATACCTTGCCTGGCTCACACCTTGAACCTGGTGGTACAGTGCTTCTTGAAAAGTTATCCTGGGTTACCAGCCCTGCTCCTGAAGGTGCGAAGACTTTGCTCGCACATCTGCCGGTCACCCGTACACTCCAGCCGTATGCTGAACCATCAGCGATCGCTGAGGCTTCCCCAGCACCGCATAATAATCGACGTTGCAGCAAGAAGGAACTCCACACTGCACATGCTTTAGAGGCTGTGCGAACAGAGGCGTGCTGTAATGTATTTGTGGGAGGATATACATACACGGGCAGGCAGTTGGATGGCAGACATGGAGTTGTCAGGTGTGCAGTGGTCAAAGCTACAAGACCTCTGTCAAGTCCTTCAGTGTTTTGAAGAATGCACATGGTTGGTAAGTGCAGATGACACCATCATAAGCATGGGCATCCCACTAATGCGTCTTCTGATGCAAAGTTTGACGCACATTAAGAAGCAGGCATCTGCAGCCGAGGAGGAGGGAAGCCTTGATGACAGTCAGCCATTGCCTGCTCAGGGAACTCTCCTGGACGAGGTGGTGGATGAAGAGGAGGAGGAGGAGGATGATGGGGATGAATATTTATGGGAGGAGGATGCTTCTCAGAGGGCAATAGAAACTGGTGGCGTTGCAAGGTCAGGTACAGGGTTTTTGCGGGACACAAGTGATGTTGATTTGCAAGAAAGTGCTCCTCAACCCAGCACAAGCAGTGAATTGACACCTGGAACATTGGCCCACATGGCTGAGTATGCCTTGTGTATCCTAAAAAGGGACCCCAGCATTTTCAAACTGATGACTGATGACGATTACTGGTTGGTCTGCCTCCTGGATCCACGATATAAAGGAAAATTACAAAATATGCCACATGAGAACCTTGAGCAAATATTGGCTACCAAACAAGCAACTCTTGTAGACCGTTTGGTTCAGGCATTCCCAGCACACAGCGGCGGTGATGGCTCTCACACGAGCTGTAGGGGGCAACATGGCAGAGGTGTTAGAGGTGCACAAATCATAAGTGGCATTGGACATAGGGGTTTTATGACCGGGTTGTGGAGTGATTTCGCAATGACCGCAGACACGACAGGTACTGCTGCATCGATTCAAAGTGACAGGATACTGCATTTGTCCAGTATGGTTACAAACTATTTTTCCTCCCTTATCGATATTCTCCCTCACAGGTCATTCCCCTTTGATTACTGGGCATCTAAAATGGACACCTGGCCTGAATTGGCAGAATATGCATTACAGGAGCTCACTTACCCTGCTGCTAGTGTGCTATCAGAAAGAGTCTTCAGTGCTGCTGGTTCAATACTGACCGAAAAAAGGACTCGTTTGGCTACCCAAAATGTTGATGATCTAACCTTCATTAAAATGAACCAATCATGGATTTCAAATTATTTTGCCCCACCTTCCCCTGTTGACACATAGCTTGCCTGGAAAATGTCTTGCTTTTGGCCCCCTCTGACTGACTGACCCAATTCCTCCATTTGCAGCTGCTGAATGTCCACCATAGGCCATTTTTTACCTCCCTAAATGGGCTGACTCCCCCCACAGGGCCGTGGTCACCACCTAGTGCAAGCACCCGTGCGAGTGCCGTTTGCCTGGACAGTTGGGTGTGCCCACTCTTGGGCGATGGCACTGGCACAGGGTCCCTCATAGTACAATGAAGTGTCTCTGATGGTGGTGGTGCACAACCAATGTCAGACACACCGTCATAATATGAGGGGCCCTGTGCCAGTACCGCCGCCCACGAGAGAGTGTTTTCCCCCCAGGTCGAACAGTGCTCTACCACTTGCCAAACTTACCTCTTCCTGCTCCACCACTGTGTAGTCTGCGCTGTTAAATCCTTCAATGGCACTGCCAATACAAATTTTTTGAAATGATAGATGATAGCAAAAATATACAGGGGCCCTGGCCTCCATTTAGACCAATTAATACTTTGCGCCAACTACCACTGTCTGCTACTTAGCAGAGGAGCCCACCCCTGTACCTAGCTATGCCAGCTGTTTATTTATGAACATTTTTTGGGCAGACATTTACCTCACTTTATTATTTTTGCCTACTACTGTGTCAGCCACTCCTTACAGTTGTCCTCCACTGAACAAAGCTATGCCGCCTGTGTACTCCTGTAACCAATTTTGAACTGCATGTAGCCTACTTTTTTATTTTAGGCCTACTATGTCTGTCTGCGCCACTCCTTACAGTTGTCCTCCACTGAACAAAGCTATGCCGCCTGTGTACTCCTGTAACCAATTTAGAACTGCATGTAGCCTACTTTTTTATTTTAGGCTTACTAAGTCTGTCTGCGCCACTCCTTACAGTTGTCTTCCACTGAACAAAGCTGAGCCGCCAGTTTACTCCTGTTTCAAATACTAAACTGCATTTGGCCTACTTGTTTGGTTGGGCCTACTAACGATGTCTGCCGTTGCTTGTTGTTCTCCTCCATTGAACAAAGCTGAGCCACCACTTTACTCCTGTTTCGAATATTAAACTGCATTTGGCCAACTTGTTTGGTTGGGCCTACTAACGGTGTCTGCCGCTCCTTGCTTTTCTCCTCCACTGAACAAAGCTGAGCCCCCACTTTACTCCTGTTTCGAATATTAAACTGCATTTGGCCTACTTGTTTGGTTGGGCCTACTAACGGTGTCTGCCGCTGCTTGTTGTTCTCCTCCTCTGAACAAAGCTGAGCCGCCAGTTTACTCCTGTTTCAAATATTAAACTGCATTTGGCCTACTTGTTTGGTTGGGCCTACTAACTGTGTCTGCCCCTCATTACAGCTGTCCTCCACTGCACAAAGCTATGCCGCCTGTTTACTCCAGTTACCAATTTTGAACTGCATTTAGCCTACTTTTTTATTTTAGGCCTACTAAGTCTGTCTGCGCAACTCATTACAGCTGTCCTCCATTGAACAAAGCTATGCCGCCTGTTTACTCCTGTTACCATTTTTGAACTGCTTGGAGCCTACTTTTTTAATGTGGGCCTACAAAATGTGTCTGCGCCACTCATTACAGCTGTCCTCCATTGAACAAAGTTATGCTGCCTGTTTACTCCTGTTACCAGTTTTGAACTGCATTTAGCCTATTTTTTTATTTTAGGCCTACTACTTGTGTCTGTCTGTGCCACTCAATACAGCTGTCCTCCACTGAACAAAGCTATGCCGCCTGTGTACTCCAGTTACCAATTTTGAACTGCATTTAGCCTACTTTTTTATTTTAGGCCTACTAAGTCTGTCTGTGCCACTCATTACAGCTGTCCTCCATTTAACAAAGCTATGCCACCTGTTTACTCCTGTTACCATTTTTGAACTGCTTGGAGCCTACTTTTTTAATGTGGACCTACAAACTGTGTCTGCGCCACTCATTACTGCTGTCCTTCATTGAACAAAGCTTTGCCGCCTGTTTACTCCTGTTACCAGTTTTGAACTGCATTTAGCCTACTTACTTTTTTGGGCCTACTAACTGTGTCTGCCACTCCTTACAATTGTCCTCCACTGAACAAAGCTATGCCGCCTGTGTACTCCTGTAACTAATTTTGAACTGCATTGAGCCTACTTTTTTATTTTAGGCCAACTACGTCTGTCTGAGCCACTCCTTACAATTGTCCTCCGCTGAACAAAGCTATGCCACCAGTTTAGTCCTGTTACCGATTTTGAACTGCATTTAGCCTACTTACTTTATTGGGCCTACTAACTGCCAGCCTCTCATTACAGTTGTCCTCCGCTGAAAAAAAGCTATGCCGCTAGTTTAGTCCTGTTACCAATTTTGAACTGCATTTAGCCTACTTACTTTATTAGGCCTACTAATTGTCAGCCTCTCATTACAGTTGTCCTCCGCTGAACAAAGCTATGCCGCCTGTTTAGTCCTGGTACCAGTTTTGAACTGCATTTAGCCTACTTTATTATTTGGGCATATATCTGTGTTTCCTCGTCATCCTGCCCATTGCCCAGCCACTGCTAGATGACTCTGCTGGTACATTGACCCAGACCACTACATTCCCCTTGCACTACACAGCCAGAATCTGACCCTGCTGAAAGTCAGGTTCCCCTTCCCGCATACTATACCACCTTACACGGGGACAAAGAGGAAGGTGCAGATGAAAGTGCAGGTTCCTTCATCAGGTGGGAGGGGCATACTTGTTGGCAACGTCACTGGCACAACGCCCCTCATAGTACACAAAAGTGTCTCTGCCGGTGGGAGGCGCCCCCGCCGTCATACACACCGCTGTACTTTGAGGGGCCCTGTGCCAGTGCCAATGTGAACGAGTGGGCCCCCCCTTCTTGCTCAGGATCACAGCACTTGCAAAGTTTAAATGCTTACCTCTCCCTGCTCCACCACCGTGACATATTCTGCATTTCCTGGGCCAACAAAAAACTTGAGCCAGCCCTACCCCCCCACAAATTTAGCCAAATGACCCCCAGTTTTCAATGCCTAACTATTATTATAAAGTAAATTAAGATTGCCAAGCTTCAGTAATAAGATCTGATGTTTTTGGCATTAAAATGGGCATTGTATGTGTTTTTCTGTCCTCCACTCTCTGCTGACTTTGATTCCCCTTTGACTTGCATTGGGTTTCTTGTTTTAGTCGGCCCCCGACTTTTCGCAATAATCGGCCGATTTCACCCGACCCGACAGAAAGTCGGGTTTCACTAAACCCGACCCGATCCTAAAAAAGTAAAAGTCGCTCAACTCTACGCACTAGTGACTTCTATAAAGGTAAAATTATGTTCTCCTCATGAGCATCTATGCCTCTTTTAATGCAACCCATTATTTTATTTGCCTTTGCAGCAGCTGCCTGGTACTGGACGCTAAATTTGAGCGTGTCATCCACCCATACCCCAGGTCTTTTTCAGCGACAGTTTTTCCCAGTGTTTTACAATTAAGCACATAATTATAAATATTATTTCTTCTGCCCAGGTGCATCACATTACATTTATCCCCATTAAAGCTCATTTGCCATTTATCAGCCCAAGCTTCTAGTTTACATAAATCCTCCTGTAATATAAAATTGTCCTCTTCTGTATTGATTACCCTGCAGAGTTTAATGTCATCTGCAAAAATTTAAATTCTACTCTGTATGCCCCCTACAATGTCATTAATAAATATGCTAAAAAGAAGCAGGCCTAATACTGACCCCTGTGGTACCCCACTGCTAACTGTGACCCAGTCCGAGTGTGTTCCATTAATAACCACCCTTTGTTTCTTATGCCTGAGCCAGCTCTTAACCCACTTACACATATTTTCCCCTATTCCCATTATTCTCGTTTTATGTATCAACCTTTTGTGTGGCACCGTTTCAAAAGCTTTTGAAAAGTCCATATACACTACGTCCACTACATTTCCTTGGTCCATTCCGGAGCTTACCTCTTCATAGAAGCTTATCAGATTAGTTTGACAGGAACAGTACCTAATGATATTGGGTCATTAGGCTATTCCTCTTCAGATACTCCAGCATACCATCTCTTAGAAAACTCTCCAGGATTTTACCCACAGTAGAGGTTAAGCTTACTGGCCTATAATTTCCTAGTTCAGTTTTTGTCCTCTGTTTGAATATTGGCACCACATTTGCTATACGCCAGTCCTGTGGTACAGACCCTGTTATTATGGAATCTTTAAAGATTAAAAATAATGGTCTATCTATGACAGTGCTTAACTCCTGTACTACTCGGGGGTGTATACCATCCGGGTCCGGGGATTTGTCAACTTTAGTGATTTTTAGACACCGCCGTACTTCCTGCTGGGTTAAGCAGGTGACATTTATTGGAGAATTTTTGCTATCACTGATCATGTTGTTCGTCATGTAATTTTCTTGTGTAAATGCTGTTGAAAAAAGTCCTTTAGCATGTTGCTTTTTCCTCATCCTCATCCACCATTTTACCAACACTATCAGTTTTTAGTTTCTTACTATTTATGTAGTAAAAGAATATTTTGGGATTATTTTTACTTTCTCTGGCAATGAGTCTCTCTGTCTCAATCTTTGCTGCCTTGATTTGCTTTTGGCAGAATTTAATTAATTTTAAGTATTTACTTAATGCCTCATCACTACCTACTTGCTTTAATTCTCTAAATGCTTTCTTTTTTTCACTTATTGCACCCATTACAGCTCTATTTAACCATAGTGGTTTCCTCCTATTCCTAGTATGTTTATTCCTATAGGGTATATATTCCACATGTCTGTGTGTGGTGGCTCTTGAAACAATAACTTCAGCAGCAGTTCACTCCTTGTGAATCTCCCCAAACATTTTTAGTGACCTTTTCTTAACAATCATTTCAAGGCTGCGGTTATACCGGGTTGCTTGTGCACCTTTTTCTACCACACTTTTTCCTTCCACTCAACTTTCTATCAATATGACTGGATACAGCACTCTGTGAACAGCCAGCTACTTTAGCAATGACCTTTTGTGGCTTACCCTCCTTGTGGAATGTTCTGGACATCTGTCAAGTCAGCATTCTTCCCCATGATTGTAGAGCCTACTGAAACAGACTAAGGAACCTAAGTTAAACACTTAGGAAGCCTTTGCAGGTGTTTTTGTTAATTATTCTAATTTACTGAGATAATTACTTATGGGTTTTCATAGGTTGTAAGCCATAATCATCAAGAATAACAGAAATAAACACTTGAAATACATCACTCTGTTTGTAATAACTCTATATAATATATGAGTTTCACTTTTTGTATTGAAGAACTGAAAAAAATTAACTTTTTGATGATATTCTAATTTTATAAGAAGCATCTGTACATGTAATTATGATGGGAAAAAATGTTTCTTAGCATTTTTCCCTTTACATAATTTTTACGTTTGGCTTGGTAGGTCTTTTAAAAATCCATAAAACCGACGCAGTAGTCTGACATCATTATTCCCAATTACCATATGTGAGTCGTAAAAGCATGCAGGCATCTTCTGTATGCTGCCTGCGAATGGAAATCCACTGGATTCAATGCGGATTTTAACTATTCACGCACATAAATATACTCCAGATAACAAGTGTTAGATTTTACCTTTTTTAGGTAATGTTGGAGTCCGGGGTAAAGTTACTTGATACCTCTTCCTGCCCTCCTCAGATTCATATAGTAGTTGGTGTGTGGAATAAACACACACACTACAGCAGCTTCAGGAAACAGCAGAATCTTCAGGAACACTGTTCCGGCCGGTAACAGACGTTCCTTTAGCCTTCTTCCTAGTGTTGCACAGATTCACCGGGCTCTCCGGGCTCCGTGATCAAGGAATGCAATGCCGCGTCAGGCTAGCAGGACCTTGAGTGACGTAAGGTGTCACGTGATCAACAGGAGTACGAGGCGCTGTTAGGACCACATCCAATGCATTTCGGAGATCACGGTCTCCTTCATCAGGGAGGATGATGAAGGAGACCGCGATCTCCGAAACACATTGGATGTGGTCCTAACAGCGACTCGTACTCCTGTTGATCACATGACACCTTACGTCACTCAAGGACCTGCTAGCCTGATGCGTCATTGCATTCCTTGATCACGGAGCCTGGTGAGCCCGGTGAATCTGTGCAACACTAGGAAGAAGGCTAAGGGAATGTCTGTTACCGGCCGCAACAGCGTTCCTGAAGATTCTGCTGTTTCCTGAAGCTGCTGCAGTGTGTGTGTTTATTCCACACACCAACTACTATACGAATATGAGGAGGACAGGAAGAGGTATCAAGTAACTTTACCCCGGACTCCAACATCACCTAAAAAAGGTAAAAACTAACACTTGTTATCTGGAGTATATTTATGTGCGTGAATAGCTAAAATCTGCATTGAATCCAGTGGATTTCCATTCGCAGACTGTATCTATACCAAATTTTGTTCCAGGGGACTGATATATGTTTTTATATATATAATTTTTAAATACAAAGGGTATGTATAGGCGCAAACTGTTTTCTCTATATGCTTGATGTTTGACAACTTTGTGGTGTTGCCCTGTTTGCAGCCAAACACGTAAAATACCCTTTCTTTAACACTTGCGCCCACCTGCACACATTTTTATATAATCTTCTGTATGCTGTTCCCATTTAGGTTTAGCTCTTTCCCATCAATTTCAGCTTTTTTCCCATGCCCCCAGACCTGTTTGTTGGGTCCAGCAGAAAAATATTCGGCTTTCTCATTGACTTGCAGTGGATTCATTATTCGGTACGAATACATGGATATTAGAAATTATTCTGGCCGATTTTCCCGAATTCGAATATTTCACTCTTCGATCATCATTCTGTAAAAAAAAAACAATTTGTTTTTGTTTTGCTTTTTTTTTGTGAAAGGAATTAGAATAATATAGAATAAAAATTTTTAAAAAGAACAGCAATCTTAAACGGAATCTGTCACTTAATTTTGGCCCTATAAACTGTGGCCACCGCCATCAGGGGGCTTATCTACAGCATTCTGTAGTGCTGAAGATAAGCCCCCGATGTAACCTGAAAGATAAGAAAAACAAGTTAGATTATACTCACCCAGGGGTGGTAATGCAGTGTGCAGGCGTCGGGAAAGGTCAGAGAGGCCTGGCGCCTGCTTACTGCAGTACTTTGCTCTGCCCTCAATAGGGGAGATAAAATATGCCTGCCCAGGAGCCTCGCCAGGAAGCAAAGAAGAGGACGACATCGTATGAAGATGGGAGGTGCTGGATCCAGATCTGCGACGCCCATCGGACCGGACCGCACCCTGGGTGACTATAATCTAACTTGTTTTTCTTATCTTTCAGGTTACATCGGGGTCTTATCTACAGAATGCTGTAGATAAGCCCCTGATGGCAGTGGCTGCAGTTTATAAGGCCAAAATTAGGTGACAGATTCCCTATGAGTGGAGGTGGACGTGGCAGTGGCGGTGGAAGAGGCTTAGGAGGAGGCAACCAACACTGTTTTTGATCTTTTTGGGGGGAATTGCTTAAAATAACAATAATAATAGTAATAACAATAGAAAAATCACAATCTGGAACCATGAGGCACAGGTCCAGGCGTAGGTGGAGTTGGACGTGGTTGTATAGGTGGAAGAGGAGAAGGAAGTTAAAATATTTGTGGCTCTTTTTTGCTTATATATATTTTTATATTTGAGGAGAAGCCAAAACATTGGGAATAGCAAATAGAATGAACAAACTGCGGTGGAGTTTAACACTGGCTGGGTGAGGCTGGCATACTTCTTTTGTCAGCCAAAGATATAGACAAATCCTGTTGGATCCATTCTTGTTTATTTTAATCAATGTGGGCTTGCCAAACATTGCCTGTGGACAGGCCTGCTGTGCTAAACAAACGATCTGGAGTTACACTTGCCACAGGGTAGGCCAGCACCTCCAATGCGTAAAACGCAAGATCAGGCTCAGTGTCCAATTTGGAGCCCAAGAGGTTAAATGATGCAGACCCATCTCTCAGAATGTCGAGATGTATAGACATATACTCTTTCACCATGTTGTTGAGTTGCTTCCTTCCACTAATAAGGACCAGATTAGATGGTGGTGCTCCATGTTGTGATGTGCTCAGGAAGGATTTCCATATTTTGGCCATGTTTACCCTTCCTTCTGAGGTGGTGCTGATGCCCCATCTGCATTGGTGACTTCCTCCTCCTCTGCCTTGTGTTTCCATTGAGCCCCTACTTTTAGGTGTGAACATCGTCAATAGTGCAACTAACAGCATGCTCCATTCCCGCGTTTTTTGATCCTGCTCCATTTATGGAAGTAAGAATGGTACTTTGTCCTTGTAGTAAGGATCCAGCAGGGTGGCCACCAAGTAATCAGCATTGGTAACGATCCGGGCAACTCGATAGTCATTGTGCAGGCACAACTTCATGTATTGGCTCAATAGTGACAGGCGGCCCAAAAACAAGCTGTCCTCAGTGGGGGTGTACCGTCTGGGTCCTCTGCATTCCCCCAGTCATGCTACAGTGATTCCCGTGAGGTGCTTTGAGTGCCATCCTGCTGTGAACACAATTTCTACTCCTCCTTATAATCCAAAACTGTCCCCTGGCTGGATAGTTGTGTCCCAGCTGCTGTTGGCACAGGAACCCACCCTCCAAGCCATGTGTGGATGAGTGGCCTGATGTTAATGGTCCCTCTTCCTCCTCCTTTTTCTCCTGTGCCACCATGTCACCCATCATCGCCTGAAGTGTTTTTTTTTTTCAAACAGAGGTGGCCTTTATAGAAGAATGTGCAGAAAAAAAACCTTTACTTGCACATACAAAATTGTAAGGCTCATTTTGAGTTTGCCAAAAGACAATTGGGAGACTTCCCAAATGTATGGGGGAGGTGCTGTGGTCAGATAAGACCCAAATTGATATTTTGGCCACAAAGGTAAATGCTATGTCTGGCGCCAAACCAACAGAGCTCATCACCCCAAGAATATAATGCCCACTGTGCAACATGGTGGTGGCAACATTATGCTGTGAAAATATGTTTTGGCATCAGGGACAGTTGAGGGGAAAATGGATGGTGCAAAATACAGGGATATTCTTGAGCAAAACCTGTTTCAGTCTGTCAGGGATTTGAGACTGGGACGAAGGTCCACCTTCCAACAAGACAAAGACCCAAAGCATTCTGCTAGAGCAACACTCGAGTGGTTAAAGGTGAAACGTGTAAATGTTTTGGAGTGTCCTCGTCAAATCCCAGACCTTAAACCAATTGAGAATCTGTGGTCAGACTTGAATATTGCTATTCAACAGAGGAAACCATTATTCTTGAAGAAACTGGAACAATTTTACCTTTTAGAATGGGCAAAAATCCCAGTGGCAAGCTCTGGAAAGCTCATAGAGACTTATACATTGTGATTTGCAGCTTTAATTGTCACAAAAGGAGGCTCTATAAAGTACTGACTTTAGGAGGGTGAATAGTTATGCACACTGACCGTTTCAGTAATTTTGTCCTATATGTTTTATGCTTCACAATTGAAAAGAAAACCATTTGTTCACTGCTGTAATCATGTTGTTTACATAAAATGATGCAAATCCTCAAAATGAACCCAGCGTAATTCCAGGATGCAATGTATTAAAACACAAAAAGTGCAAAGGGGTGAATACTTTTGCAAGCCACTATATGGTGGGATACACTTTTTACATTCTCTCAGACCTGAGAACAGACAAGGTGGAGGTGTTGCTCTGCTCTTTTCAAGAGAAGGTGCGTTTTATTTAATTTCCTCCAGTACCCTCGCTTATGTTCACCTTTTTTGAGGTCCATACCATTAGACTCTTGAAACTCTTCTCCCTGAAAGTGGCAATAGTGTATCTCTCTCCAGGCAAACCCAACCAGTTCCTGAAACACTTTGCAACCTGGCTACCACCCATTCTATCCTGTGACATTTCCATTCTCATAAGGGGGAACTTTAACATCCCAAATAATATTCAACTCTGTGCATCTGATATTCATCTTCATCTTCCAACTTACCCATGCAGACGGGAATACACTGGACCTGGTCTTCTTCTGACTTTGCTCACTGTACGACATTACTAACTCTCCACTCCTGCTCTGTGACCTCAACCTTCTTTTTTTCTCTATCCAGAACTGTTAGCCCACACAGGACACTCATATATCACACATATAGAAATCTACTTGCCATAAATATCTAACAGCTTACGAACAACCTACAGTCATCTTTAGCTCCAATGTCCTCTCTCTCCTGTCCAGACTTAGTATTGTCACATTATAATGAGACAGTGTAAAGTTCCCTGGATGAAGCACCAGTTGCTACACGCAGAACAACCTGAGACTGATGACAGCAACCCTGACACACACTGCAAAATGTGTTCTGCAGCTGTGCTCTAGGTGTGTAGGGTTTTCACAACAGAAAATCAGCAGAAGACTTTATCCAATATAAGTTAATTCTCAAAACTTGTATATCTGCTCTCTATCTTGCCAAATAAGCTTACTTCACCCTCCACTCTCATCAAATCCTACTCTTAAAAAAAGTTTTCCTTCCTCCTAAGCCATAAAGTACATGCACTTGTCGCCAAACTCTTGATCTGGTCAGTCATTTTCATAAAACATATTAACCATATCCAACAGGACATTTTTGCCTGATCCCTTCACAGCTGGGATCCCCTTCCTTCTCACACCTTAAGCTCACTTTACACTTATGATCCTGTCACAGAAGAAAATGATACTTGACTCCTCACTTCTTCTCATCCTACAACCGGTACCAGTAACCCTAATCCCTCACATCTTCTTCAGTGCCTCTCCCAGGCAATCACTGCTAAATCACCTGAATAATATGACCTCTCTTTCTTTCAGAATCTCTCCATCTTCATTCAAACATGCCATCGTACCTCTTTTACTAAAAAGCTGCAGACTGATCTCTAATCTCCCATTCGTCTCTAAACTCACTTCTTGACCATATACATTCAAGTTTCAGCTCTTTACATTCTACTTAAACTTCCCTTACTAAAGTATCTAATGATCAACTAACCACTAAATGTTACTACTCTCTGCTGATTCTCCTGGATCCCTCTGCTGAATTTGACAGTGGATGGCCTGCTGCTCCTCATTATCCTTCACTCTGTCTGCCTAAAAAAAACCTGATCTCTCTTGGCTCTCCTCCTACCTCTCAGACCGCTCATGCAGCGTATAATTTGCCAGATCATCTTCCCTCCTCTACCCCTTGCTGTCGAATTCAACAGGGTTCAATCCTAGGTCCCCTCCTCTGTTTCCTTCTTTCTCTATACACTGCTCATCAGCTGGTTTTGTTTCTAGTAACATCTATATGCTGATGACATCCAATAATATACCACTTCTCCTGCCATCACCCCCACTTTAAAACAAAATGCCAGGGATTGTCTTTCTGCTATCTGTAAGATAATATCCTCACTTTGTCCGAAAATGAATATTTCCAAAATTTAAATTATCACGTTCCCTTCCTTCCGACTAACTTATCTATACCTAATATTGCAATTTCCTTGGTTGTTCAACCCCTTAACTCCCAAGCAACATTCTGGCTGTCTTGGGGTCATATTTGACACAGAACTTTATTCCCTATATCACTTTCCCGCTCATGTTATCTGCACCTTTAACCCCTTAGTGACAGAGCCAATTTGGTACTTAATGACCGAGCCAATTTTTACAATTCTGACCAGTGTCACTTTATGAGGTTATAACTCTGGAACGCTTTATCGGATCCCGCTGATTCTGAGACTGTTTTTTCGTGACATGTTGTACTTCAAGTTAGTGGTAACATTTCTTCGATATTATTTGCGATTATTTATGAAAAAAATGGAAATATGGCGAAAATTTTTAAAATTTTGCAATTTTCAAACTTTGTATTTTTATGCCCTTAAATCAGAGAGATATGTCACAAAAAATAGTTAATAAATAACATTTCTCACATGTCTACTTTACATCAGCACAATTTTGGAAACAATTTTTTTTTTTGTTAGGGAGTTATAAGGGTTAAAAGTTGACCAGCAATTTCTCATTTTTACAACACCATGTTTTTTTAGGGACCACATCACCTTTGAAGTGATTTTGAGGGGTCTATATGATAGAAAATAACCAAGTTTGACACCATTCTAAAAACTGCACCCCTCAAGCTGCTCAAAACCACATTCAAGAAGTTTATTAACCCTTTACGTACTTCACAGGAACTAAAACAATGTGGAAGAAAAAAATGAACATTTAACTTTTTTTTGCAAACATTTTACTTCAGAACCATTTTTTTTAATTTTCACAAGTGTAAAAACAGAAATTTAACCACAAATTTTGTTGTGCAATTTTTCCTGAGTAGAGCCGTGAAAATAAAAAATCGCATTTGTTTTCACAAAAATGATTTTTTCGCCCACAAATTCTTATTTTCACAAGGGTAACAGGAGAAATTAGACCACAAAAGTTGTTGTGCAATTTCTCCTGAGTACGTCGATACCCCATATGTGGAGGTAAACCACTGTTTGGGCGCACCGCAGAGCTTGGAAGTGAAGGAGCACCGTTTGACTTTTTCAATGCAGAATTGGCTGGAATTGAGATCGGATGCCATGTCGCGTTTGGAGAGTCCCTGATGTGCCTAAACAGTGGAAACCCCCCACAAGTGATACCATTTTGGAAACTAGACCCCTTAAGGAACTTATCTAGATGTGTGGTGAGCACTTTGAACCCCCAAGTGCTTCACAGAAGTTTATAACGTAGAGCCGTGAAAATAAAAAATCTCATTTTTTCTACAAAAATGATATTTTTGCCCCCAAATTTTTATTTTCACAAGGGTAACAGGAGAAATTAGACCACAAAAGTTGTTGTGCAATTTCTCCTGAGTACGTCGATACCCCATATATGGGGGTAAACCACTGTTTGGGCGCACTGCAGAGCTTGGAAGAGAAGGAGTGTTGTTTTACTTTTTCAATGTAGAATTGGCTGGAATTGAGATCGGACGCCATGTCACGTTTGGAGAGCCGCTGATGTGCCTAAACAGTAGAGACCCCCCACATATGACACCATTTTGGAAACTAGACCCCTTAAGGAACTTATCTAGATGTGTGGTGAGCACTTTAAACCCCAAGGTGCTTCACAGAAGTTTATAACGTAGAGCCGTGAAAATAAAAAAATCGCATTTTTTCTACAAAAATGATCTTTTTGCCTCCAAATTTTTATTTTACCAAGGGTAACAGGAGAAAATGGACCCCAGAAGCTGTTGTACAATTTGTCTTGAGTACGCCGACACCCCATATGTGGGGGTAAACCACTGTTTGGGCGCATGGCTGAGCTCGGAAGCAAAGGAGCGCCATTTGACTTTTCAATGCAAAATTGACTGGAATTGAGATCGGACGCCATGTCACGTTTGGAGAGCCCTTGATGTGCCTAAACAGAAGAAACCCCCCAAAAGTGACCCCATTTTGGAAACTAGACCCCCCATGGAACTTATCTAGATGTGAAGTGAGAACTTTGAATGCCCAAGTGCATCACAGAAGTTTATAATGCAGAGTCGTGAAAATAAAAAAAATATATTTTTTAACAATAAAGATTTTTTAGCCCCCAAGTTTTTATTTTCACAAGGGTAACAAGAGAAATTGGACCCCAAAAGTTGTTGTCCAATTTGTCCTGAGTATGCTGGTACCCCATATGTGGGGGTAAACCACTGTTTGGGCGCACGGCAGAGCTCGGAAGGGAAGGAGCGCCATTTTGGAATGCAGACTTTGATAGAATTGTCTGCGGGCGTTATGTTGCGTTTGCAGACCCCTAATGTACCTAAACAGTAGAAACCCCCAACAAGTGACCCCATTTTGGAAAATAGACCCCCCAAGGAACTTATCTAGATATGTGGTGAGAACTTTGAATGCCCAAGTGCTTCACAGAAGTTTATAATGCAGAGTAGTGAAAATAAAAAATATTTTTTTCCCACAAAAAATATTTTTTTAGCCCCCAAATTTTTATTTTCACAAGGGTAACAAGAGAAATTGGACCCCAAAAGTTGTTGTCCAATTTGTCCTGAGTATGCTGGTACCCCATATGTGGGGGTAAACCACTGTTTGGGCGCACGGCAGAGCTCGGAAGGGAAGGAGCGCCATTTTGGAATGCAGACTTTGATAGAATTGTCTGCGGGCATTATGTTGCGTTTGCAGACCCCTAATGTACCTAAACAGTAGAAACCCCCAACAAGTGACCCCATTTTGGAAAATAGACCCCCCAAGGAACTTATCTAGATATGTGGTGAGAACTTTGAATGCCCAAGTGCTTCACAGAAGTTTATAATGCAGAGTAGTGAAAATAAAAAAAATATTTTTTTTTCCAACAAAAAAGATTTTTAGCCCCCAAGTTTTTATTTTCACAAGCGTAACAGGAGAAATTGGACCCCAAAAGTTGTTGTCCAATTTATCCCGAGTACGCTGATGCCCCATATGTGGGGGTAAACCACTGTTTGGGCGCACGGCAGAGCTCAGAAGGGAGGGAGTACCATTTGACTTTTTTAGCGCAAAATTGGCTGTCGTGTTTGGAGACCCCCTGATGTACCTAAACAGTGGAAACCCCCCAATTCTAACTCCAACCCTAACCCCAACACACCCCTAACCCTAATCTCAACCCGATCCATAATCCTAATCACAACCCTAACGATAATCACAACCCTAACCCCAAAACAGCCCTAATCTCAACCCTAACCATAACCCTAATCAAAACCCTAAATCCAACACACCCCTAATCCCAACCCTAACCCTAATCCCAACCCTAATCCCAAACGTAACACTAATCCCAACCCTAATCCAAACCCTAACCCTAATCCTAACTCTAACCCTAACTTTAGCCCCAACCCTAACTTTAGCCCCAACCCTAACCATAACTTTAGCCCCCGTCGTCACAAAAAAAGTTCAATGTAACCTTTTTTTTGTACGTCGCGTCCGCCATTCCCGCGCATGCGTGGCCGTAACCCTGCCCCCTCCTCCCCAGGACATAGACTGGGCAGCGGATGCGTTGAAAAACTGCATCCGCTGCCCACGTTGTGCACAATTTTCACAACGTGCGTCGGTACATCGGGCCGACGCATTGCGACCGCCCCGTACCGACGCAAGTGTGAAAGAAGCCTAAGGCTACTTTCACACTAGCGTCGTACTCGGCCCATCGCAGTGTGTCGGGCCGACGTACCGACGCTAGCGTTGTAAGCGCCGCACAACGGGTGCAGCGGATGCTGTTTTTTCAACGTATCCGCTGCCCCATTGTGAGGTGCGGGGAGGCGGGGGGGGAGTTCCGGCCACGCATGTGCGGTCGGAAATGGCGGACACGTCGCACAAAAAAGTTACATGTAGTTTTTTTTGTGTCGACGGTCCGCCAAAGCACGACGCATCCGTCGCACGACGGATGCGACATGTGGCAATCCGTCGCAATGCGTCGCTAATGCAAGCCAATGGAGAAAAAACGCATCCTGCAAGCACTTTTGCAGGATGTGTTTTTTCTCCAACGACGCATTGCGACGGAAGCCAAAAAACGCTAGTGTGAAAGTAGCCTAACCCTAACCCTAACCCTAACCCTAAATTTAGCCCCAACCCTAACCCTAACTCTAACCCTAACCCTAACTCTAACCCTAACCCTAACTCTAACCCTAACCCTAACTCTAACCCTAACCCTAACTCTAACCCTAACCCTAACCCTAACTCTAACCCTAACCCTAACCCTAACTCTAACCCTAACTCTAACCCTAACCCTAACCCTAATTTTAGCCCCAACTTGTCTTCTGCCGGCCGGCAGATGGCAGCAGATGGCGGGCGCACTGCGCATGCGCCCGCCATGATGAAAAAGCCGGCTGGCAGGAGAAGACAGAAGAGGACCCAGAGACCCCGGGTGAGTATGATAGGGTCCCCGAATCCCCCTATTTCTCTGTCCTCTGATGTGCGATCACATCAGAGGACCGAGAAATAACTGATCGCTTTTTTTTTTTTTTTTTTTGCGGTCGCCGGTAAACTGTTAATTACCGGCGATCGCAAAGCAGGGGTCGGTGCAAACCGACCCCGATCATGTTCTTTGGGGTCTCGGCTACCTCCGGCAGCCGAGACCCCAAAGATCTTCCGGGTGCCGGGCGTCGGGCGCACTGCGCATGCGCCGGCCATTTTTTCCCGGAAAAAAGATGGCGGCGCCCATGGGGAGACACGAGGAGCACCGGGGGAGGTAGGTGAGTATTGGGGGGCTATTGGGGGCCATCGGGGACCACATTTTTCTGTCCTCCGATGTGCGATCACATCGGAGGACAGAGAAATTAAACGGCAAATCGCGTTTTTTTTTTGTTTTGTTGCGACCGCCGGTAAACGGTTAATTACCGGCGATCGCAACTCGGTAAAAACCCCCCGAATCATGTTCTCTGGGGTCTCGGCTACCCTCGGCAACCGAGACCCCAGAGAAAATCCGACTCTGGGGGGCGCTATTCACTTTTTCCACAGCGCCGTTAATTAACGGCGCTGTGGATTAAGTACCCTTAGCGGCCGCCGTTAAAAGGCGTATCGGCGGTCGTTAAGGGGTTAAACAAAATCTCAAAAATCCATACTTTTTCAAGTTTGAATCTACAAAAACCCTTTCTGGCATAATTATTCGTTCTAATTTGAACTACTGCAACTCCCTGCAAGTTGCTCTCCCTCATACTAAGCCCTCTGCTCTCGAATCCATCCTGAATTCAGCAGCCGGGGTTATGTTTCTGTCCAGCAACCACACCAATGTTTCCAACCTGTGCCATTCATTGTAATGATTGCCCATCCACTTCCGAGTACAATAAACTTACGACTCTGACCCACAAAACTTTCTAAAGTTCTGCACCCCCATACAATTCTTCCATCATGTCTTTCTATCACCCTACCTGCGCTCTCCATTCTCCAGACAAGCCAATTATTAACCAAATCCCCACATTTTTAACCCCTGTACCCCCAAGGGTGGTTTGCACGTTAATGACCAGGCCAATTTTTACAATTCTGACCACTGTCCCTTTATGAGGTTATAACTCTGGAACGCTTCAACGGATCCCAGTGATTCTGACATTGTTTCCTCGTGACATATTGTACTTCATGATAGTGGTAAAATTTCTTTGATATTACCTGCATTTATTTGTGAAAAAAAAACAGAAATTTGGCGAAAATTTTGAAAATTTTGCAATTTTCCAAATTAGAATTTTTATGCAATTAAATAGATATGTCACACAAAATACTTAATAAGTAACATTTCCCACATGTCCACTTTACATCAGCACAATTTTGGAAACAACATTTTTTTTGTTAGGGAGTTATAAGGGTTAAAAGTTGACCAGCAATTTCTCATTTTTACAACACCATTTTTTTTTAGGGACCACATCTCATTTGAAGTCATTTTGAGGGGTCTATATGCTAGAAAATAACCAAGTGTGACACCATACCAAAAACTGCACCCCTCGAGGTGCTCAAAACCACATTCAAGAAGTTTATTAACCCTTCAGGTGTTTCACAGGAATTTTTGGAATGTTTAAATAAAAATGAACATTTAACTTTTTTTCACACAAAATTATTTCAGCTCCAATTTGTTTGTAAGAGAAGAAATTGGACCCGAAAAGTTGTTGTAGAATTTGTCTTGAGTACGCTGATACCCCATATGTGGGGGTAAACCACTGTTTGGGCACATGGGAGAGCTCGGAAGGGAAGGAGCACCGTTTGACTTTTCAGTGCAAAATTGCCAGGAATTGAGATGGGACGCCATGTTGCTTTTGGAGAGCTACTGATGTGCCTAAACATTGAAACCCCCCACAAGTGACAACATTTTGGAAAGTAGACCCCTAAGGAACTCATCTAGATGTGTTGTGAAAGCTTTGAACCCCCAAGTGTTTCACTACAGTTTATATCGCAGAGCCATGAAAATAAAAATTATTTTTTTTCCACAAAAATTCTTTTTTAGCCACCAGTTTTGTATTTTTCCAAGGGTAATAGTTGAAATTGGACCCCAAAAGTTGTTGTCCAATTTATCCTGAGTACGCTGATACCCCATATGTTAGGGTAAACCCCTGTTTGGGCGCACGGGAGAGCTCGGAAGGGAAGGAGCACTGTTTTAAATTACTTTTTCAATGCAGAATTGGCTGGAATTGAGATTGTACGCCATGTCGCGTTTGGAGAGCCCCTGATGTGCCTAAACAGTGGAACACCCCCAATTATAACTGAAACCCTAATCCAAACACATCCCTAACCCTAATGTTAGGAGTCTAGTTCCCGCTGCTGCACAGGGGGAATCTCGAGCCGTGTCTGCTGCAGTCTCCCATTCTGCATCGGCCACAGTGGAGCCTGCTCAGCGGAGACGTTGGTCCCAGCGTCTCACTGAGTCTGATATTGTGCAAAGGGTTACTGCTGCCTCTCCAGGCTCTGCTATTGTACCCTGCACTGATCTGCGGCGAGCAGGCTTTTCTGGGACTAAGTCCTGCTTTGCACACACTGAGCATGCCCAGAGTAAGATCTCTCAGTGGAGATCAAGGGTCACATGCTCAGGTACTTCAGCAACTTCCATTGGTCCTCCAGAAAGGTCCTGTACCTGATAAAGTTCTGTGGCAGCCTTCCATTGGTCCTTCTTGGAAGGTCCTGTAGGTGCTGCAGCTATATAAGGTTCTCATGACCGCAAGGCCATGCGCTAGTGTCAAATATGTACGAGCTCAGCACGAGCGTGGTCGTGTGTGTGGTCAGGGACCCGGCTGAAATAAGCCCCTAGAATGCTGGCACCTCCGGTGAGGAGTTTTGTGTATGCAGTCAAGGACCTGGCTGAAATAAGCCCCTAGAATGCTGGCACCTCCGGCGAGGAGTTTATGTGTGAATTCAGGGCTGGCTAATAGCCAATAGAATTCTGGCTCCACCGGAGAGGAGCTGCGTGTTGGTTGGACTGCATGACCACTACGGGCTCTGTGAAGTAACAGAGTTTGTTTATTCTATTTTGCTTCGCCGCCTTACTTAGCAGCGGGTTCTTTCCTGCACGGTGGATCCCAGGTTGCGAACGCACCTATCCCATCTAATAAATATATTTGGTGCGTTCCGCCAACCTTAACACCTAATCTCAACGGTAACCCTAACCACACCCCTAACTCTGACACACCCCTAACCCTAATCCCAACCCTATTCCCAGCCGTAAATGTAATCCAAACCCTAACCCTAACTTTAGCCCCAACCCTAACCCTAACTTTAGACCCAACCCTAACTGTAGCTTTAACCCTAACCCTAGCCCAAACCCTAACCCTTGCCCTAACCCTTGCCCTAACCCTTGCCCTGACCCTAGCCCTAACCCTAACCCTAGCCCTAACCCTAGCCCTGACCCTAGCCCTAACCCTGACCCTAACCCTAACCCTAGCCCTAACCCTAACCCTAGCCTTAACCCTAACCCTAGCCCTAACCCTAACCCTAACCCTAGCCTTAACACTAACCCTAATGGGAAAATGGAAATAAATACATTTTTTTATTTTTTTTATTTTTTGCTAATGGAGGGGCTGATGTAGGGGGGTTTGATTTTCTTTTATAGTGGGTTTTTTAGCGGATTTTTATGATTGGCAGCCGTCACACACTGAAAGATGCTTTCTATTGCAAAAAATATATCTTGCGTTACCACATTTTGAGAGCTATAATTTTTCCATATTTTGGTCCAGAGAGTCATGTGAGGTCTTGTTTTTTGCGGGACGAGTTGACATTTTTATTGATAACATTTTCAGGCACATGACATTTTTTGATCGCTTTTTATTCCAATTTTTGTGAGGCAGAATGACCAAAAACCAGCTATTCATGAAATTCTTTTGGGGGAGGTGTTTATACCGTTCCGCGTTTGGTAAAATGGATAAAGCAGCTTTATTCGTTGGGTCAGTACGATTACAACGATACCTCATTTATATCTTTTTTATGTTTTGGAGCTTTTATACGATAAAAACTATTTTATAGAAAAAATAATTATTTTTGCATCGGTTTATTCTGAGGACTATAACTTTTTATTTTTTCTTTGATGACGCTGTATGGTGGCTTGTTTATTGCGGGACAAGATGACGTTTTCAGCGGTACCATGGTTATTTATATCCGTCTTTTTGATCGCGTGTTATTCCACTTTTTGTTTGGCGGTATGATAATGAAGCGTTGTTTTTTGGCTCGCTTTTTTTACGGTGTTCACTGAAGGGGTTAACTAGTGGGACAGTTTTATAGGTCGGGTCATTACGGACACGGCGATACTAAATATGTGTACTTTTATTGTTTTTTTTTATTTAGATAAAGAAATGTATTTATAGGAACAATATATATATATATATTTTTTAATTTATTTATTTATTTTTTTTTTTTTTTTTACACATGTGAATATTTTTTTTTACACTATAACATTGCCCCGGTGGGAGGCTTCATGTTATAGTGTAAGATCGCTGATCTGACGCTTTGCTGTGCACTGTGTCAGATCGGCGAACTGACGTGCACAGCTCCAGGCTTCCAGGCGCCTGCTCTGAGCAGGCGCTGTGAAGCCACCTCCCTGCAGGACCCGGATGCCGCGGCCATTTTGGTTCCGGGCCTGCTGCAGGGAGGAGGAGGTAAGAGACCCTCGGAGCAACGCGATCACATCGCGTTGCTCCGGGGGTCTCAGGGAAGCACGCAGGGACCCCCCTCCCTGCACGATGCTTCCCTATACCGCCGGAACACTGCAATCATGTTTGTTCGCAGTGTCCTGGGGGTTAATGTGCCGGGGGTGGTCCGTGACCGCTCCTGGCACATAGTGCCGGATGTCAGCTGCGATAGTCAGCTGACACCCGGCCGCGATCGGCCGCGCTCACCCCATGAGCGTGGCCGATCGCATATGATGTACTATCCCGTTGGTGGTCATACGGGCCCACCCCACCTCGACGGGATAGTATGTCCAATGTCAGAGAGGGGTTAAACATGCTCTAAAAACACAGCTGTATAGACAGGTCTATCACTTCACCTTTAACTCTTTACCATTTCTCCTTTCTAAACGTTCCTCAGAATTTAGTCCTTCCTACTCAGTTGTCTCCATGTCTCCTTTGTACCCAATAGCATTTAAACAAACACAGGCTCATGAACTGCTTATGCAGCTCTATTTAAAAACATCTATTTATTGTAATAATGGCTGGACCATACATGACAAGCAAGCCCTTTTTACCTATTGTGCCACTCATATTTTCTTATAAGTAGAGCCCTCAGTCCACCTATGACAGTTAAATTATGTGTTACTCTTCAATAGCTTTATTGTTTGTACATGTCCTCACCTAATTTTAAAGTGCTGCAGAAAATGTTGGCGTAATCTATCTATATAATCGTCTAAGGGTCACTTACGTCTGTTTGTCTGTTTGTCTGTCACGGAAATCCCACATCGCTCTCCTCCAGTCAGTGCCCTTTCCCTACTCCCCTCCAGTCACTGCCACTGTCGACCCATCCCGGACCAACTTTTTACTATTGATGCTGCCTATGCAGCATCAATTGTAAAAAGATATAATGTTAAAAATAATAAAAAAAAAAAAAAAAAAAATTGTGCTATTCTCACCATCCGCCATCCACCGATGCGCACAATGCTGCTTCCAGCTTCCGTTCCCAGTAATGCATTACAAAGTTACCCAGATGACTTAGCCGTCTCGCGAGACCGCTAAGTCATCTGGGTAATTTCGCAATGCATCACTGGGAATGGAAGCTGGCGGCAGCATCGCGCGCCTCAGGACAGCTTTGGTGGACGCTAGAGGGTGAGTATATAACTATTTTTTATTTCAATTTTTTTTAACAGGGATATGGTGCCCACACTCCTATATACTACGTCGCCTGTGTTATATACTGCGTGGCCTGTGTTATATACTATGTGGGCAGTGTTAAATACTGCGTGGGCTGTGTTATATACTACGTGGGCTGTGTTATATACTGTGTGGGCTTTGCTATATATTGTGTGGGCTGTGCTATATATTACGTCTTTTTTTTGCTTTTTAAATGCTTGCTGCTTTCTATATTTGGTATATTATTTGGGGTCAGTCAAATAAATTTGTTTCCTAACATATACTGTATATATTTTTTTGACACTTTTATGCAATAGTAACACAATTCACAGAAAAAAGACATTTATATTTTGCAAAATATATCTTCTTACCCATACTATTGGCTGCAACACAATCCCATAACATGATTGATCCACCCCCTTGCCTAAAGGTTGGCGAGTAGTGTTGAGCATTCCGATACCGCAAGTATCGGGTATCGGCCGATACTTGCGGGTATCGGAATTCCGATACCGAGATCCGATACTTTTGTGGTCGCGTCGCCCATCTGGCCGCGACGCGACCAATCACAGCAAGCCGTGACGTAATTTTAGGTCCTTCAGTATTTTAAAATTACATTCTGGCTTGTGATTGGTCGCGACGCGATGCGACCAATCACAAGCCGTGACGTCATGGGAGGCAGGACAAGCGCGCATTTTAAAATGCGCGCGTGTCCAGCCTCCCGCGACGTCACGGCTTGTGATTGGTCGCGTCGCCCATGTGACCGCGACGCGACCAATCACAAGCCAGAACGTAATTTTAAAATCCTGAAGGACCTAAAATTACGTCACGGCTTGCTGTGTATGGTCGCGTCGCGGCCACATGGGCGACGCGACCAATCACAAGCCGGGACATCACGGGAGGCAGGACAAGCGCGCATTTTAAAATGCGCGCGTGTCCAGCCTCCCGTGACGTCACGGCTTGTGATTGGTCGCGTCGCCCATGTGACCGCGACGCGACCAATCACAAAGCCGGAACGTAATTTTAAAATACTGAAGGACCTAAAATTACGTCACGGCTTGCTGTGATTGGTCGCGTCGCGGCCACATGGGCGGCACGCGACCAATCACAAGCCGGGACTTCAAGTAAGGAAATAAACGCGCAAATTTTAAGTAAACAACGCTGCCGGTTCCCTCGGTGAGGTCCAGGCTGCGTCGGAGAGGTGAGTATAGCAATATTTTTTATTTTAATTCTTTATTTACACATAAATATGGTTCCCAGGGCCTGAAGGAGAGTTTCCTCTCCTTCAGACCCTGGGAACCATCAGGAATACCGTCCGATACATGAGTCCCATTGACTTGTATTGGTATCGGGTATCGGTATCGGATTAGATCCGATACTTTGCCGGTATCGGCCGATACTTTCCGATACCAATACTTTCAAGTATCGGACGGTATCGCTCAACACTATTGGCGAGATGTTCTTTTCCTTAAATTCTGTGTCCTTTTTTCTCCACACATACCTTTGATCATTGTGGCCAAAAAGTTATATTTTAACCTCATTGGTCCACGGGACTTGTTTCCAAAATGCATCAGTCTTATTTAGATGTTCTTTTGCATACTTCTGATGCTGAATTTTATGGTGAGGATGCAGGAGAGATTTTTTATGATGACGCTTCCATGAACACCATGAGTCTCTGAACAGTAGAACAATGTACGACATGTTAGGCACCTGGATTTTTCTGCTTTACGGGATATATACCAAGCATTGTCTGTTGCTGTGGTCTCCCATTCAGGCCCAACCACTGGGATGACTGCTCGGCACAGACTCCGGTCCCAGCGTCTGGCTCAGGCTCGTGCTGTACGTGTGGATACTGCTGGCAATCCTGCTGAGTGTATGGTAACCACTGGTATGCACGTACAGCATTGCGCTCCGGAGCCTAAGTCCAGAAATCACATTACTGAACATGTCTGTGAGGTGGCGCTGTCTCATTGGTGCTCGGCCGTCAGCTGCTCTGGTGATGTGACAGCTCCAGATTGGTCCACAGGCAAGGTCCTGTCTGACTGGACTTGAGCTTTACGTATAAAAGACTCAGAGGCACACGCCGGTGCGCTATTATCATTTTCATTACATGTATGTATGGGTCATTGCATCAGTATGGTCTTTACCAGCATGTTCTCAGGGTCGGCGGTAAGCTGTTAGAATTTTGGTTCTCCAGAGAGGAGTTTGTATGAATTCAGGGCTAGCGTCAATCCATTAGAATTCCGGTACCTCCAGAGAGAGGTTGGTTGAGTGCTTTGCTGACTGTGTGACCACTGTTTGCTTCTTACCCCATGAGTGGGCTTCGTTTCCCTGTGAGGTTAACATGGATCGTATCTAGCATCATTCCTATTACGTTACTGTGTGCGAGTGACACAGCTCTATTGCAGAGCATCTATTCCATTACTGTGTGCGAGTGACACAGCTCTACTGCAGAGCATCTATTCCATTACTGTGTGCGAGTGACAATTCTCTATTGCAGAGCATCTTTTCCATTGCTGTGTGCAAAAGACATAGCTCTATAGCAGAGCATCTGTTTTGTTTCTGCTTGCGTGTTCATTTCATGTACTGTTCACTAAGTGGCGTTTAACTCAGTGTGTGCAACCAATTGCTCACTGTATGTTCCGTCATTGTTCACACTAATAGCAGTGTAACATCTCTGCACGGTGGACCCCGGGTTGCAATTGCACTTCAATATTAAATGTATTTAGTGCAATCAGCCAACTCTAACACCACAACTTCACAGTCTGCTAAATTTCTGAAAGCCTTTTGCAGTCAAGCGATGTTCCTGATTTGCCTCTCTAGGAATCCTATGAGCAGTTTTAACTGAAAATTTGCTTCGTCTTCCAGAACTTATCTTGATTTCCACTGTTCCTTGCAAATTCCATTTCTTAATTACATTTCAAACTGAAGAAAGGGCAACTCGAAAATGCCTTGCTATCTTTTTTCCTTCATTGCTCGCATCTGCCATTTTCATTTTCAGAGTGCTATGCAGCTACTTAGAAGAACCCATGGCTGCGTTTTTTTGGCTCAACAATGGAGGCTGGGTTTTTACAAAGCTGGGAAATTTGCATTACTTGACTTTTCCTAATAGTGATAGTGTATGGTCAAAGTTATCTGAGCACCAAATGTCCTAGTGTGCCTAAACTTTTGCTTCTTGCAATTTTTTTCCATTTTGCAATTTTTTTAAATTTAAAAAATGACTATATATAAACATATATATACCACGGCCAATCAAACATTGATGACCTGTTTTACATTCACCAATGTGAACTGCACCGAACGCAACATGTTGCATTTTGCTGTAGTCGGCGCAGCATCAAAACAGGCCATGCGGAGGCATCCGCATACATTCGCATGGCCTGAGTACCCAATGTTATTGATAAGTAGGCAGGGCAACGCAGCACGCAAGGAGTAGTAGGTGGAGCGTAGGTGGGGTTTCATGGAGGAAGAAGGGAGGAAGTACACTGCCTTCTGCAGCCCTCCCATACACTAGTGTGAAACCAGCCTAAAAGAAGTGGACAACCTGTTGAATGAGAAGGGAGACTTGGGCATGTTGAATTAAAAAGCTAAATTCTCTAATTCTATCTGAATAAAATCCAAGGGTGTCTGACAGTGGCTATATTTTGCTCTATCCATTAAAGAATGTTTTTGTATGGGAAGGTCAGAAAATGTACTGCAGTTTTCAGCTCACTATAAGGTGAATAAGGTATACATAACTTTTCCACCAATTCAATTCATTGTTTAACTTTTACAGAAAATTAAATAAGGACCCAAATATTTTGTGATTTTCTTCAAAATTTTTGTACATTTGCTCATGATGATTTTCCTGGAATCATTCTTCTGAATCTTTATAGTGTGCACATCGCATGCTGTCAGAATTCTCTGTTGTTGCCAGTGAGGATGGGTGGTCAAGTGACTGGAAGTATGCAATTTTCATACTCCCTGTCACATTCTGACTACATGCTGTTACATGCACATATATTCTGCATGTAACCTCATTTATACAAGTTGCATACTTGTGGCCACGTGACCACTTGCTGTCACTAGCTACACTGGAGAATCCTGACAGCATGTGGTACATACATTCTATGGATTCAGAAATCAGCACTCACTTGTATCAGATGACTGGACAACCCCTTGAATTTTAAATTCAGTTTATCAGAAGTCATGCACATAGGAGAGAGAATATTGATGTGGCTGTGCTACATGATCACACTCACTTATAGTATTAATATAACCAGGTTTTAAAATTTAGAACCAGCTTATCCTTCACATTTTTTTCTGGTAGCAAAGTGATTTCTGGGTTATCATTAACCTCATAGTGACAGAGCCGGTTTTGTACTTAATGACCAAGCAAATTTGTACAATTCTGACCACTGTCATTTTATGAGGTTATAGCTCTGGAACGCTTCAATGGATCCCACTGATTCAGAGAATGTTTTTTCGCTACATATTGTACTTCATGTTAGTGGTAAAATTTCTTCAATATGACTTGTGTTTATTTATGAAAAAATGGAAATTTGTCAATAATTTTGAAAATTTAGCAATCTTAAAACTTTAAAGTTTTGTGCCCTTAAATCAGAGTCATATTGTACAAAATAGTTAATAAATAACATTTCCCACATGTATACTTTACATTACCACAATTTTGGAATCCTAATTTTTTTGTTAGGACATTATAAGGGTTAAAAGTTGACCAGCGATTTCTCATTTTTCCAACAAAATTTACAAAACCATTTTTTTTAGGGACCACCTCACATTTGAAGTGAGTTTGGGGAGTCAATATAACAGAAAATGCCCAAAAAGTGACACCATTCTAAAAACTGCACCCCTCAAGGTGCGCAAATCCACATTCATTAGGTTTAATAACCATTCAGGTGCTTCACAAGAACTAAAGCAAAATGGAAAGAAAAAATGAACATTTTACTTTTTTCACAAAAAAAATACTTTGGAACTAAACTTTTTTATTTTCACAAGGGTATCAGGAGAAGATGGACCACAAAATTTGTTGTGCAATTCTTCCTGAGTATGCCAATACACTGTATGTGGGGGAAATCCACTGTTTGGGCTCATGGCATGGTTCAGAAGTGAGAGAGCACTGTTTGACTTTTTGAGCACAAAACTGGCTGGATTCATTGGCGGGTGCCATGTCGCGTTTGGAGACCCCCTGTACCTAAATAGTGGAAATCAATCCTAACACAGCCCAAACCCCAACATACCCCTAACTCTAATCTCAAGCCTAACCATTACCATAACCCTAACCCCAACATAACCCTAACCCCAACACAACCATATTCCTAGCCATAACCCTAGCCCAAACCCTAACCCTAGCTTAACCCTAACCCAACTCTAACTCTAGCCCTAACCCTAGCCCAAGCCTAACCCTAGCTCCAACCCAAACCCTAACCCTAGCCCCAACCTTAACCCTAGCCCAACCCTAACTCTAGCTCTAACCTTAGCCCAACCTTAACCCTAGCTCTAACCTTAGCCCAACCCTAACCCTAGCTCTTACCCTAGCCCAACACTAACTCTAGCTCTAACCCTAGCCCAACTCTAACCCTAGCTCTAACAACAACACTAACCCTAGCCCTAGCCCCAACCCTAATCCTAACTCTAATCCCAACTTTAACCCTAACTCTAGCCCCAACCCTAACCCTAACGGAGCTTTGCCTAACTATGGGGGTGATAAAGGAGGGTTTGCTTTACTATTTTTTTTATTTTTATCTCTGTGATAGGGTCTATCAGAGTGATCAAAATGAACCAGTAGGAAAAATCGATTGTTGCTGGGTGCTGGCCACCATTTTCTTCCCGGAAGAAGATGCCGAGGCGAGGGCCTGGGGACAGGACTGTGGGGGATGCAGGAGGTGCTGAAGGTACTGAAGGTACCCAGGGGTCATAAAAGTACCCCTATGTACTAGATCATATCAGAGGAGAGAGAAATAAATGGGAAATCAAACTTTTATGCAGTTGCAGTTATTCCGTGAAACACTGGGAACAGTAAAAACCAACCCGAGTTATGTTCTCTCGGGTCTCAGCTACTCCCTGTAGCCAAGACCCCAGAGATTTTCTGATGCTGGGGAGTGCTATAACCACATTTCTCAGTGCTGTTAAAAAGCGCCGCTGAGGAATAAGAACCCTAAACTGCCACAAATAATATCCATATCGGCGGTCATTAAGGGGTTAATGAGCCCCAAAAGATTTTGGCATTCTTTAAGTTTTACTTTGCATAGAAGGGTTTTCTAATAAATCTGACAATTACTCAGACCCTGACAAAATGTTATGTGTTACTTTATCTTAATTAAATGTAACAAAATAATTAGAGCTTACTGGTAGGCACACAGCAATGGAAGTTGCTCTACATCAGGTTAATTAAAGAAAATCCCAAAACTGCCTGTTCTGGCAGCTTACATTTATTTGGCTGGACAACTTTCATTTACTGTGTGAGTATTGGAAGTAGACAGTTTATTTTATCTGCCAAAAGCTATCTTGTCACTAAAATAAAATACCCTGTTTACAGCTGAATCTTCAAGGTATGATCATATTGTAGCAGATATAACCAGCAAAAAATAAATGAAAATTAATGAGTTTATCATTTTAAAAAATCAGACATCATTAAACCCCAATTAAAAGTGTGCTCTCTAGGAATAGGCAATAATCTCGGCTTGACTTTATGGCATGTTATGGACATGCAAACTTCTAAGTACATGTTTAGTTCTTATAGCTGATAGTGATTATCATAGTGATAGCTTACATGAAGAAAGCGATGGTTTTTACAGAATGAAACGTAGGAACAGAAAAGTAAAAACAGTAAAAGAATCCAATTAAGAGGGGAAATGTTACCACCATTTCTATCACAGATTCAATTCCTTTCCAATATACGGTGTAGTATTAACTCTGCACTGAGATGTGTTCAGAAGAAAAGTATACGGGTAGCAGAACTCATTTTTACTGTGAAAAACCTTGAAATTATTTATTTCGACAACCATAAAATAAAAAATAAATAAAATATAAAGATGTGGTACATATGAGAAACAATTGGAAACATTCTTTAATTTAGATGCCTAAAATGCTTTAAACAATAAGGAGGTCAAGGCAAAGTCGTGTCAGTTGTCATTGTTCATCCCATTTTCTTTTTAATCATTCTAGAGTGTTTTATCATAGTAACAGAGAAAGGTTTGAAAAATTGACCTAAAGGACACAAGTACATTAAGTTTGACCTCCTGTTTTACAGTGTTATTCCACAGGCTGGAATTTATTTTTACTTATTCATTGGCTCAGAATAGGTAAAAAAATAAATTCTGCTTTTCTTATCCTATTTAGAAGAATATATTTTATAGCATGGAATCCTAAGAAGCAGTCGAGTCTTGTTCATGGGAAAATTATTGTCAATGCATATGTCCTTATTTAGAGGTTTATTGGTTTATTGTTTTACCGTAATCAATCCCCACCCCCGCCAAAAAAAGAACGGAGAAAAAAATGTGTGGAATTTACCTCATGTATCCTCATTTATTGTTTACTTTGAACCAGTTACTGAAGAAGTAACCAGGCTCCCTGCCTTTTGCTCACCCTATTGTCTGCACCACTCCAACACTCATCCTATTCCCTCTCACATACTCCGATCCCTCTCCCCAACTGTCACTGCTCATGTAATTGAAATATTTAACCATTCTCTCATCCGCTATCTTTCCCTTCTCTTTCAAATATGCCAGCATACACCCATTACTTAAAAAAAATCTGTTGACCAGAAATGCGCTATTATCTACAGACATGTATTTAATATCCCCTTCATCTCTAAACTTCTAGAATATTTGGTCTATTTCTATCTAATCCTCTGTCTCTCAGATAACACTCTTCTAGACCCTTTACATTCCGATTTCCACTTTTTACTGTCTACACAAATTGCTGTTATTATAGTCTCTAATGAATTACTAACAGCTAAATCTAATGGCCACTACTTCATGTTGATTTTCCTGGATCTTCTGCTGCAATCGACACGGGATTTCTAGCTCCTTAGCTCCTCACTCTTTCGGTCTCAAGAATACTGTTCTATCTTGGTTTTCCCCCTACCTTTCTGACCGTTTCTTCACTGTATCATTTTCTGGCTCCTCTTCCTCTTCCTTTCAAGGTTCCTCAGGGTTCAGTCCTAAGTCCCATCATCTTCCCTCTATAAGGCACACCTATAGCACAAACCATTAGTAGATTTTCTTTTCAGCACCATCTTTGTGCTGATGACATGATTACACACATCTTCTCCTGACATCACTCCTGCTTTACTACAAAATACCAGTGATTATCTGTCCACTATCTCTAACATCATGTCCTCCCTCTATCTAAAACTGAATCTGTCAAAAGTTAACACCTTGTGTTTCCTCTCTCTACTAAACTACAGTATGTCCACTGTTTTGGGGTTATGTTTGCCTAAGAACTTTCCTTCATTCCCTACATCCAATTACTTGCTCTTCCCACCTGCGCCTCAAAAACATCTCTACAATTTGACTTATTCATACCTTTTACACTGCAAAAACTCTTACTGTTGATCTTATTAATTTTTGCCTGGACTACTGTAACTCTTTACTAATCTGTTTCTCTCTTACTAAATTTTCCCCTCTCCAATACATCCTAAAAGCAGCAAGTGGTTCATATTCCTGTCCAACTGCTACAACAATACCTCCAATCTGTGCTAATCATTGTTCTGGCTGCCTTTCTGCTAGAGAGTTGACTATAAACTTATCACTCTCATCCATAAAGTGCTCCACAGCTTTTCACCACCCTACATCTCTTTTCTAGTATTTGTCTACTACATTAACCATGTCCTCATTTCCGCTAATGACTAACATTCTCAATAATCTGAATCTCCCACTCCCATCTCCAAGACTTCTCCTGTGCTACACTATTTCTCTGGAATGCACTACCGCAGACAATTTGACTAATTCCCAATGCCCACAGTTTTAAAGGGAATCTGTCACCCCCAAAATCGCGGGTGAGCTAAGCCCTCCGGCATCAGGGGCTTATCTACACTATTCTGGAATACTGTAGATAAGCCCCTGATGTATCCTAAAAGATGAGAAAAAGACGTTAGATTATACTTACCCAGGGGCGTTTCCGCTGCTGGTCTGGGTCCGGCACCTCCCATCTTCATCAGATGACGTCCTCTTCTGGTCTTTATGCTGCGGCTCCTGCGCAGTAGTACTTTGTCTGCCCTGATGAAGGCAGAGCAAAGTACAAGCGTGGGGCTCTCTGACCTTTCCCGGTGCCTGCGCACTGCAGTACTTTGCTCTGCCCTCAACAGGGCAGATAAAGTACACCTGCGCAGGAGCCACAGCGTGAAGACCAGAAGAGGATGTCATCTGATGAAGATGGGAGGCGCTGGACCTGGACCAGCAGCGGGACCGCCCCTGGGTGAGTATAATCTAACGTCTTTTTCTAATCTTTAAGGATACATCGTGGGCTTATCTACAGCATTCCAGAATGCTGTAGATAAGCCCCTGATGCCGGTGGGCTTACCTCACCCGCGATTTTGGGGGTGACAGGTTCCCTTTAAGCATGCCGTAAAAATGCATTTCTTTACACTGGCCTATAGTGATGGGTGAACCACCTGGTTGTTCGGGTCCAACAGGTTTAGTCATACAGTTAAAAAAGTTTGGGTATCAGAACATTAGCTGAAATTGAATTTAGATGAATGGGTGCAAACACTGGTTCTGATCATCGGTAAGATAATTACTGACAGTCAGAGACCTTTGGTTCCCATGCTGTCAGATGACAGTGGGAGCCAGCAGTTACTCCCATCAGCCTACACCTGCTGTTGCTCATAACAACGAGAGCAGGCAGTGGCAGATGGAAGCATTCATCAGCCTGTGCTATAAATAAATAAATAAAATGGCCTGGGTTCTCCTCTATTTTTATAGCCACATGACAAAACTGACAACAGCGGAGAGCAGCCCTCAGCTGTCAGCTTTATCATGGCTTATTATTAAGAAAAGAGGGGTCCCCATGGTGTTTTTTTTAATTATTTAAACCAGGCAACCTAAAGCAGACAGTTGGGAACTGGTATTTTCAGACTGCTAAGGGATCATGGATATTGGCGCCCCCAAGCCTAAAAATTGCAGCCCCAGAAAAGTTACATCTATTAGATTTGCCACTTCAAAGGTGACATCTAGCCCATGGATCTATAAGACACCTATCTATTACTAACCCCATAGTCATATTGTAAATAAACACACAGCCAGAATAAAGTTCTTTATTTGAAAAAAAATACACACCATTTTACTTTTTTATTTAAAAATAACAAACACAGTTATATTCACTTTACCCACATTTTATTGAAGCCTTGGTCCCCTGTCAAAAAAACTGAAAAAATAAACAAAATTACTCAACTTTTTAAATAGTAATAAAAATAATTTGAGTAAACCAAAATTTCAGCTTAACTTATGAAGGAAGCAAGAATTACCAAAAATATGAGCTAAGAGGGACTCAGGTATTAGAAATAAAGGGGGGCCTCATAAAAATTATGTTCAAATTGTCATGTAGTGGTACTATTAGACTCATGAATAGTGATGAGCGAACATGCTCGCCACTACTTGGTACTCGGCCAAGTATCACTATGCTCGGTGTACTCGGCAAGCACTGAGTATTTCCAGGATTATTCGTCCGGAGCTCTGGTCTCCGCCCTGCAATTCTTGCACTCTTTAGAGCACCAATTACAATGCAGGGATTCTTAGCCATGCACTGTAAAGTCGCAGCCATCTTTTTTGTGGTATTACAGTGATTGTCTTGGCCGCACAGCATCATCAGGTCTATAACAGAGCTGGTGCCACCCTCCTCACCGCATTCTGCTCCAGACTTAGCGAGTGTATGGAGAGCTACTGCTGAGATAGGGTCAGAATCATCCTTTTAATAGTTAGTGTAGGTCTGCAATTGTTCAGTCCATAACTCCTGAGAAACCAACAGTGATTTTTAGGGCTAATTCGGGGGTCCAGAGATTGCAGCACTAGGTAGGTAGGGGAGTCTATGTGCACATATACACATCAGTGCAAGGCCTGAAGGCACTGTATGTGAGTACATAGCTGTCACTGCATACTTCCAAAAGCTCCATTACTGTCTGCTGCTGCTTATGTAATATATACCTAGCTGCAGTTTTCTGTGGCATTTTTTTTCTTCACCTGATACCTGCTCCTTTTATTCTAAAGCAATCCATAGCCCCCTTATTTCAACATTTATTTGCTTGGTCACTCTGCATACTATAACCAGGTAATTGTATTCGAAGAACGTGCAAATCTACCATTTTTGTGTCCCAGGCACCAGATGTGAGTGTACCAAAAAATCTTTTTTGTGTGTCATAGCCAACTTGTTGACACAATTTAGCTGTGCCCAAAAAATTCAAGGCCACATTTAGATCAGTCTGTTATCTGAGGCTGATGGCTGGTTTATCTGTGGTGGGAAAATTGTAGCTTTGCAGGCATAAGTTTCATAGTTCTGTCTGCTAACCTTATTGTACTCATTTTTAGCCAAATTTCACATCAACAGAAAAAAAAATTATACAGTCTGTTATCTGTGGCTGCAGCCTGGTGTGTCTGTGGTGGAAAAATCGTAGTCTCGCAGGCATACACAGCATAGTTCTGTGTGCTAGCCTTGTTCTACTCTTTTTTTCAAAAATTCACCAAAAAACAAAAAAAAATGTATACAGTCTGTGTGTTATATCAGGCTGAGGCCTGGTATATCTGTGGTGGGAAAATCATACCTTCACAGGCAAAAGTTGCATAGTTCTGTCTGCTAGCCTTGTTGTACTAATTTTTTATTTTTTTCCAAAATTCACATACAACAGAAAAAAACGTATACAGTCTGTTATCTGTGGCTACAGCCTAGTGTATCTGTGGTGGAAAAATCATAGTTTTGCAGGCATACATAGCATAGTTTTGTGTGCTAGAAATGTTCTCCTTTTTTTAAAAAAATTCACAAAAAAAAAAAAAAAAATTTATAGAGTCTGTTATGTCAGGCTAAGGCCTGGTGTGTCTGTGGTGGAAAAATCGTAGCTTCGCAGGAATAAGTTGCATAGTTCTGTCTGCTACCCTTGTTCAACTAATTTTTATTTTTTTTCAATAATTCAGGAAAAAACTAAAAAAATATACAGTCAGTTAGCTGTGGCTGCAGCCTAGTGTATCTGTGGTGGAAAAATCATAGTTTCACAGGCATACGTAGCATAGTTCTGTGTGCTAGCCTTGTACCACTCTTTTTTTCTTTTTTCAAAAATTCACCAAACCCCTCCCCAAAAAGTCCTCAGCTTCAACCAACACCGCCCAGTTCATCTTGATGTCCATTTACTGGGTTATCTTGAACATGTTCTGCAGAAGAGCATTCGCAGCGTTCTAATTTCTTCAAAGATCAGCCAATTATTCATATCTCGAGGCTGATGAGGACGGGACCACTCAGCTCTATTAACCAATCAGCAAACTGTGGATTATATTCAGCAGATTTGTATTTTTGCAGGATTTATTTCTAGAGGTGCGATTCTTCCTTCGAACTGTAGCAGTTCTTTATCGAAATTCAGCCTCCAGTCACATAGCTCTTTCTGAACGCTCTCATCCTGTGTTTTTCCATGTTTTTACTAGCACTTGCTGTTCACTGTGATTTTTTGACAACAGAGTATTTTTTGGCTTTACTGTGCTCTTTTTGTGTTTTCAAGTCTCTTGGTGCTGTGAGCATGTCCCTGCAAGCTTGTTCACTGTGTGCATGGCTCATGTGTCCCTGCTTTAAATCATCCTTGTGTGTGTAGTTCATGAACTTCCCAGCTTGCCACTCCCTCTGTTCTCGTGGTAAGCTGGTGTGAACAGCCAGGTCTTTCATGACGTTGAAGTCGTTTCTCATTCTGTCTGTCAGACCTGTTAGGTTACAGAACTCTGGCACCAGTATGATGGCTCCGTCTGTCGCTCCCAGCTTGGGCCTTTGGGGAATGTTCACGATTAGCGGCTGGATCATGTCTTTCACTTGTTGATTGTATTGGTTCTTATAGTAGTCCACAAAGCTGATCTTGCTTCCATCTGCCTTCTTGAAGGTGGACACTGTAGTCATGTCCCATTCTATCTCATCTATATCGTAGGTTTTAGTGTTGTACTTGGTGAGGATGATCTGTCCGATCAGCTCATTGCAGCAGGCATCCTGGAACCTCTGAGGGCCACACGAGGAGTAGAGGCTGCTCATGATGTCATGCACAGTCTCGTTTCTGAGGACTTTATGGCTGACATCAATGCTCAACATGATGCTGGACTCATACGGGAGGATGGAGGTGGAAAACCCCAGGCAGATGGCGAGTCAGTGGGCTCTAACTTTGGTGGCATCGCTTGTGTTGTAATAGTTGCTTCCTATCTGCATCATATCCATTATCTTCAGGAGTCTTTGGAAAATTATGTTATAGAAATAGAAGCAGATGGGCAAGGTTGGTGGAAGCTCGTTGTTCAGGGTGATTGTTATCCGCACATTCTCCCCATTTCAAGTTTGGCTGAACACCTCGGTGACCTTATTCAGTCTTTTTGGTTAAAACAACACGGTTCCATCAGATGCCCCTCCCTTTCCAATGGTTTCTTCATGCTTGTACAGGAGGCCATACCGCAAACGCTTGGACTCCACGGCGGGGTTGAAGTCAGCGTGACACTGTTACAGGGCCCACTGTGGTTGGGACACCAGCTTGATATGGTTGGTCACAAGAGCAATACTAGTTCCAGAGATGCCAGCTTTCGATTTTTGGATGTGTTCGATAGTCTGCCGGGTGTTCACCCCGACTTCATGGAAGTCACGCCTACGGCCGACCTGTTCTCCGATAGACACTTCTGCAAGTCCGGCTGACTCCTGCAGAACCTCTAGCGATGGTCACAGCTGCCGCTGCCCGCGGACCTCTCTGGCGCCCTCTTCCGATGAGCAAATGCTCAGGCGCTGGCTGCTGAGATCTGACTGCTGGCTGGGGTCCTTGGGGCTGCTGTACCTGTCCAGGTGGTCTTTGTGGGACCTACACCTGCACACGAGCTAAGCCGCAGGCCCAGGATCTTGCTCATCAGCTCATCTTTTACTTCGTACACAAAACAGCCACTAGTGTGTATTGTGCCCAGTTTTTAATGAGGCCTTCATCATTGTTTCCTCATTCTCCACCATTTGATCACCATGGTGAACATGTTGTATGCTGCTACAGCCATTCTATTTTTGGACAAGAATGTCTATGATACCCATAAATAATTTTTTAAAACTGTAACCCCCAAAGGGAAATGTTTGTCAGCCGATGCACTTCTGGGCATTACAAGTCTAGGAGACACGCTCCTTTACATTGGGCCTAGTTTGTAATAAGTCCTTCATCAATGTTTCCTCATTCTCCACCACTAGATCACCAGGTTTAACGTGTTCTGTGCTGATACACCAGTGCAATTTTTGGCAAAAATGTCTATATGATGGCCATTACCAATTTGAAACAAAAAAAAATGTTACTCCCCCAGGGGAAATTTTCGTAAAAAGGAGATGTACGTATCTTCTTCTCTAATTATTATATTTTCTATTTTTCATAGCTCTGGACAGTCCTCTAATGAAGTAGTGTATAGCTCTACAATATAAAATTATTCAAAGACTTTTATATTATATTTTTATTTATAGCCCTGTCTCTCTGAGCTGTTGCTAGGGACAAACATATCTCGTTGGACACATTCTGGCTTCATATTTATGAACCTGTGTTCGCCCCTCCCTTTTGTTATTTTCTTTCATAGGTGGAGTCATATTTTTTATTTAGTTCTTTGATTTCAGTATGATTTATCTTATGTCTCCTCATTCTCCAACATTAGATCACCAGTGTTAACTGGTTTTGTGCTGCTACAGCCCATTCCAATTTTTTCCAAGAGTGTCTATGATTCTCATAAAAGATTTTTAAAAAATATATCCCCCATGGGGAAATGTTTGGACAATTTTAGTACTCCAAATGTTTTATTTTTGTGTCATATCCTACTTATGGACACATTTTTGGTGTCCCCCCAAAAAACAAGAACACATTTTGATCACTCTGTTATCTCCGTCAGACGCATGGTGTATCTGTGGTATCCAAATCCTTCCTTTGCAGGCATACATTGCATTTTTGGGTCTGCTAGACTGCTACCCTTGGAGTATACAGAATTTTGTGGTTTTTAGAATTTTAAAAAATACATCCCACATATTGAAACATATTGAAACAGTCTGTTATCTCAGTCACACGTCTGGTCTTCAAATCTTGGCTTTTAAGCCATACATTCCAGTTTTTTGTCTGATACCCTTGCTGTACACAGTTTTTGTTTGTTTTTTAATTTTAAAAAATACATCACTCAAATTGAAACAGTCTGTTATCTCAGTCACACGTCTGGTCTATCAGTGGTCTTTAAATCTTGTCTTTTTAGACACACATTCCAGTGTTTGGTCTGCTACCCTTGGTGTATACAGTATTTTGTGGTTAGAAAATGTTAAAAAATACAGGCCACATATTGAAACAGTCTGTTGTCTCTGTCCAATGGTCATTTTATATGTGGTCTAAAAATAGTTTTTTTCATGCATACATTCCAATTTTTGGTCTGTCTAATACCCTAGATCTATACACTATCTTGGTTAAAACAAACAAAATTTACAGTGTGGTAGTACTGTGACATGCCTAATCTATCTGTGGGCTACAAAGTGTGCTTTTGAGGCTTCAATTATCCTTTTATTGCTGTGTGTTACCCTAGCTCAAAACAGTAAACACTATTTTGTTATAATTTTTTTTTTTTTTTAAAATGTACCCCCATGGGGGAATGCTGTTCAGCCTATACACTGTGTATGGGCAGTACGAGTCTAGGAGACACGCTCCTTGGTAATGGGGCAGTTTTACTTAAGAGGCCCGCCTCCATTTTTCTTCCAAGGGGGGATTGGGGTGCGTGCAAATTTGGGTAAAGGCAGCCCTTGCATTGAATGCATAAAGAGCCTGTATGGCAGGACCAACTGAAGACTGTGAAGTGGGTTTTCCTGTGGCTATCCAGTATCTGTTTTCAAAGGCTTATTGGGGTGCATATGACTTGATAGCAGGGCAAGCCTTGCATTCAATAAAACATTTTTCCAAGTAAATGCATTTCTACTTGTTGAAAGCAATGTTAAAGTTGAAAAAAGCATCAAAAATGCTGTGTGTGAACATAGCCCAAGTGGGGGAGGAACATTTTTGTCTGGGGTAAATTATTTTGCCTTATATACAAGTCATTAGCCTGGAAAGGATGTACCTTAACATATTCCCCAGCAAAATCCATTTTGGTTTTGTTTTTATATGTTTTTGTGTGCACATGTAAAAATGGCATTAAACTCTGACAAATTTGCTTACAGCTGTGACCTAAGAGTCTGAAATGCTTCCAGGGGCGATCCGCATGATGTTCCTGTGTTATTTGAGCAGTGTTTCCATAATTTTCACATGTTTTTAGATCTTAAAAGGACCCCCAAGGGGGATTGCGGTAAAAATACTCGGGTTTCCCCATAGACTTAGACTACCGTTCAAAAGTTTAGGGTCAGCCAGACAATTTTGTGTTTTCCATGAAAACTCATACTTTTATTAATCAAATGAGTTGCCAAATGAAATTAAAACCTAGTCCAGACAATGACAAGGTTTGAAAAAAAGATTTTTATTTGAAATGATAATTTTCTCCTTCAAACTTTGCTTTCGTCAAAGAATGCTCCCTTTGCAGCAATTACAGCATTGCAGACCTCTGGCATTCTAGCAGTTAATTTGCTAAGGTAATCTGGAGAAATTTCACCCCATGCTTCCAGAAGCCCCTCCCACAAGTTGGTTTGGCTTGATGGGCACTTTTTGCGTACCATACGGTCAAGCTGCTCACACAACAGCGCAATGGGGTTGAGATCTGGTGACTGCGCTTGCCACTCCATTACAGATAGAATACCAACTCTCTGCCTCTTCCCTAAATGATTCTTGCATAATTTGGAGGTGTGCTTCGGGACATTGTCCTGTTGTAGGATGAAATTGGCTCCTATCAAGTGCTGTCCACAGGGTATAGCAAGCATTGGAAAATGGAGTGATAGCCTTTCTTATTCAAAATTCCTTTTACCTTGTACAAATCTCCCACTTTACCAGCACTAAAGAAACCCCAGACCATCACATTACCTTCCCCATGCTTGACAGATGGCGCCAGGCTCTCTTCCAGCATCTTTTCAGTGGTTCTGCGTCTCACAAATTTTCTTCTGTGTGATCCAAACACCTCAAACTTGTATTCATCTGTCCATACCACATTTTTCCAACCTTCCTCTGTCTGCCTTCCAATGTCTGTGCCCATATTGCCCATATTAATCTTTTCCCTTTATTAGCCAGTCTCAGATATGGATTTTTCTTTGCCACTTTGCCCTGAAGGCCAGCATCCCGGAGTCGCCTGTTCACTGTAGACGTTGACACTGGCGTTTTGCGTGTACTATTTAATGAAGCTGCCAGTTGAGGACCTGTGAGGCGTCGATTTCTCAAACTACAGACTCTAATGTACTTGTCTTGTTGCTCAGTTGTGCAACGGGGCCTCCCACTTCTCTTTCTACTCTGGTTAGAGCCTGTTTGTTCTCTCCTCTGAAGGGAGTAGTGCACACCGTTGTAGGAAATCTTCAGTTTCTGGGCAATTTCTCTCATAGAATTGCCTTCACCTCTAAGAACAAGAATAGACTGTCGAGTTTCACATGAAAGTTCCTTTTTTCCTGACCATTTTGAGAGTTTAATGGAACCAACAAATGTAATGCTCCAGATTCTCAACTTGCTCAAGGTCAGGTTTATAGGTTCTCTAATCAGCCAAACTGTTTTCAGCTGTGCTAACATACTTGCACAAGAGTTTTCAAGGGTATTCTAACCATCCATTAGCCTTCTTACACAGTTAGCAAACACAAAGTACCATAAGAACACTAGAGTGATGGTTGCTGGAAATGGGCCTCTATACACCTATGAAGATATTGTATTACAAACCAGACGTTTGCAGCTAGAATTGTCATTTACCACATTAACAATGTATGGAGCGTATTCCTGAATAATTTAATGTTGGCTTCATTAGAAAAAACTGTGCTTTTCTTTCAAAAATAAGGAAATTTCTAAGTGACCCTAAACTTTTGAACGGTAGTGTACTTTGGGCTTGTTGCTCGGGTCGAGTACCTGAGTATTCCAATTTGCTCGACCTGAGCAACGAGCACCTGAGCATTTTAGTGCTCGCTAATCACTACTCATGAAAGCTATGCACTTAGTGCAAAGCCTTCCAAAATGACAAGCACGATCATCCAAACACCCTTGAAGGCACCAACTGTAGTCCTTAATCTATTATGAGCAAAGTATAGTTGTGGTATTCCTACACTCCTGAACATTGTACACCCTTGAAGGCAACATGTAGACAGCCTCATTTAAATATTAAGAATGTAGCAGACCAATTTTATTTTTTATTTCAAATCAATGTAAAATCACACAAAGAAGGTACTTCAGTATATACAGTTGTGCTCAAAAGTCTACATACCACTGCAGAATTTTTGCATTCTTTGCCTTTTTTCAGAGAATAGGAATGATAACACCAAACTTTTTCTCCACTCATGGTTAGTGATTGGGTGAAGACATTTATTGTCAAACTACTCTTTTTAAATCATAATGACAAGCCAAAATATCCAAATTACCTTGATCAAAAGTTTAAATACCCTGCTCATTTTGGCCTGATAACATGCACAGAAGTTGACACAAATGGGTTTGAATGGCTAATAAAGGTAACATGTGACCTGTTTGCTTGTAATCAGTGTGTGTGCATAAAAGCTGAGTGAGTTTCTGGGATCCAGACAGATTCTTGCATCTTTCATCCAGCCACTGACGTTTCTGGATTGTGAGTTATTGGGAAAGCAAAAGAATTGTCTACGGATCTACGGGAAAAGTCAGTTGAACTGTATAAAACAGCAAAGGGATACAAAAATAAATCCATGGAATTGATAATGCCAGTCAGCAGCGTTCAAGCTGTGATTAACAAATGGAAATTTTTATTATTATTATTATACATTTTTATAGCGCCATTTATTCCATGGCGCTTTACATGTGAAATACGGGGCAAATATAGACAAATACATTAAACATGAGCAAAAAACAAGGCACACGGCTACATAAGGAGGGAGGACCCTGCCCGTGAGGGCTCACAGTCTGCAGGGGATGGGTGATGATGCACTAGGAGAGGGTAGACCTGGTTGTGCGGTGGTTCAGTAGGTTCAGGATCACTGCAGGCTTTAGGCTTGTCGGAAGAGGTGAGTGTTCAGGTTCCTTTTGAAGGTTTCCATGGTAGGTGAGAGTCTGATGTGCAGGGGCAGAGAGTTCCGGAGTATGGGGGAAGCACGGGAGAAGTTTTGGATATGGTTGTGGGAAGAAGAGATGAGAGGGGAGTAGAGAAAGAGGTCTTGAGAGGATCGGAGGTTGCGTGTTGGTCAGTACCGGGAGATTATGTCACAGATGTATGGAGGAGATAGGTTGTGGATGGCTTTGTAGGTCATTGTGAGGGTTTTGAACTGGAGACTCTGGACGATAGGAAGCCAGTGAAGGGCTTGGCATAGGGGAGAGGCTGGGAAATAGCGGGGAGACAGGTAGATTAGTCGGGCAGCAGAGTGTAGGATGGATTGAAGTGGTGCCATAGTGCTAGAGGGGAGTCCAGAGAGTAGGAGGTTGCAGTAGTCAAGGCGGAGATGATAAGGGCATGCACTAGTGTTTTTGCGGTGTCGCGGTCATGGAATGTGCGGATCCAGGAAATGTTTTTGAGTTTGAGGCGGCAGGAGGAGGCAAGGGCTTGGATATGTGGCTTGAAAGAGAGGGCAGAGTCGAGGATCACCCCGAGGCACCGGGCGTGTGGGACTGGGGAAAGTGAGCAGCCATTGACATTGATGGACAGGTCTGGTGGAGGGGTAGAGTGAGATGGGGGAAAGATGATGAATTCTGTTTTGTCCATGTTCAGTTGTAGAAAGCGAGCAGAAAAGAAGGCTGAAATAGCAGACAGACAGTGCGGGATTTTGGTAAGTAAGGAGGTGAGGTCAGGTCCGGATAGGTAGATCTGCGTGTCATCGGCATAGAGATGCTACTGCATACCGTGGGATTCTATGAGCTGTCCCAGACCGAAGGTGTAGATGGAGAAGAGTAGGGGTCCTAGAACATAGCCTTGAGGAACACCGACTGACAAGGGACGAGGTGAGGAGGTGGTGTGGAGGAGGGAGACACTGAATGTCCGGTCTGTCAGATATGATGAGATCCAGGAAAGGGCCAAGTCTGTGATGCCAAGAGATGAGAGGATTTGTAGCAGAAGGGAGTGGTCCACAGTGTCAAAGGGAGAAAACAGGTCCAGGAGAAGGAGGACAGAGTAGTGTCACTTGCTCCTGGCAGTTAGTAGGTCATTGGTGACTTTAGTTAGGGCAGTTTCAGTTGAGTGATGGGAACGGAAGCCAGATTGTAACCGATCAAAGAGGGAGCAGGAGGAGAGGTGGGAGGACAGTTCAAGATGGACGTGTTGCTCCAGCAATTTGAAGGCATAAGGGAGAAGAGATATCGGGCGATAGCTAGACACAGAGGATGGGTCGAGGGAGGGCTTTTTGAGGATGGGTGTGATCTTGGCATGCTTGAAGGATGAGGGGAAGACACCTGTTGTGAGTGAGAGGTTGAAGAGGTGCATTAGGGTTGGGATGAAGACTGTGGAAAGGTTAGGGATGAGGTGGGACGGGAGCGGGTCGAGCGTGCAGGTGGTGAGGTGTGATCTTGACAGGAGGGTGGAGAGCTGATCTTCTGTCATGGTGGAGAAGCTGGTTTTGGAGGAGCAGGTGTGAGCAGCTAAGAGGGGCAGTGGGTGCTGTGGGCCAAAGCTTTCTCTGGTCATATCAATCTTCTGTTTAAAGAAAGAGGCGAAGTCTTCAGCAGAAATGAGAGGGGAGGGAGGGGGTGCAGGGGGACGGAGTAGAGAATTGAAAGTGTTGAAAAGCTGTTTAGGGTTGTGACACAGGGAGGATATGAGAGATGAGAAGTAAGCTTGTTTTGCAGCAGTGAGCGCAGACTTGAAGCTGGCGAGGGACTGCTTGTATGCGGTGAAGTGGTCAGCAGAGCGGGATCGCTTCCATCTCCACTCAGCGATCCTAGAAGCCCATCTCAATTCTTTGGTCAGGCCGGTCAGCGAAGGCTGCCTGCAGGGGCACTGTAAAAACAAATCGACGGTCAGGTAGACCAACAAAAATGTCATCCACAACTGCCAGCAAAATTGTTTGGGATGCAAAGAAAAACCCACAAATAACATCAGCTGAAATTCAGGACTTTCTGAAAACCAGTGGTGTGGCTGTTTCAAGATACACACTAAGGAGGCACTTGAAGAAAAATGGGCTGCATGGTCAAGTCGTCAGAAGAAAGCCATTACTGCCCAAATGCCACAAAGTATCTTGCCTACAATATGCAAAACAGTCCAGAGACAAGCCTCAAAACTTCTGGAACAAGTTAATTTGGAGTGATGAGATTAAAAATTGAACTTTTTGGCCACAGCCATAAACGATACATTTGGAGAGAGGTCAACAAGGCCTATGATGAAAGGAACACCATTTCTACTGTAAAGCACAGAGGTGGATCGCTGATGTTTTGGGGATGTTTGAGCTACAAAGGCATAGGAATCTTGGTCAAAAGTTGAAGGAAAGATAAATGCAGCACATTATCAGCAAATACTGTAGGCAAATTTGCACTCATCAGCCCGGAAGCTGCACTTGGGATGTACTTGGATGTTCCAACATGACAATGATCCAAAACACAAGGCCAGGTCGACCTGTTATTGGCTACAGCAGAACAAAGTGAAGGCTCTGGAGTGGCCATCTCAGTCTCCTGACCTCAATATCATTGAGCCACTCTGGGGAGATCTCAAGCACGCAGTTCATGCTAGACAGCCTATGAATTTGCGGGAACTGGAGGCTTTTTGCCGAGAAGAGTGGGCAGCTTTACCATCTGAGAAAATAAATAACCTCATCCACAACTACCACAAATGACTTCAAGCTGTCATTGATGCTACAGGGGCATGTGAGAAATGTAAGAAATGGGGCATGTGAACTTTTGATAAGGGTCATTTGGATGTTTTGGTTGTCATTATGATTTAAAAAGAGAAAACACTATAGTTTGACAATAAATGGTTTCAGCCAACCAGTAACCATGAGTGGAGAAAAAGTTTTGTTGTTACCATTCATATACTCTGAAAAAAGGCCAAGAAAGCAAAAATTCTTCAGATGTATGTAAACTTTTGAGCACAACTGTATGACAATAATACATTTTTTGACCAAAATTATTTTAACTGTACCAGGTAAAGTGGTTTTATCCTTTTTTTTAACCCACCATGGTTTTTCTAAAACTGTATGCATGAATCATTGAATCAATAGACATTTTGTGGAAGTTAAATATATCAGAGAAATGTAACAAGAACCGCATTAGAGCGTAAGGATGAATCACTAAATCCATGAAAATTGTTAGGTTTTTTGTGCGTTTAATATATCTGCGAAAATCTAGCAAGAACCACATAAAACTGTATTGATAAATCACTGAATCTATAAATATTTTCTCAAACTTATCTTTTATTTTCAAATAACATCGAAATGTACCAGAAAGCACGTAAAACTATGGATTTATATATATATATATATATATATATATATATATATATATATATATATATATATATATATATACAGCCCTGGCAAAAATGAAAAGACCACCCTGACATGGGTAGCCCACTCTGCAGACCTGAGCCCCATTGAAAACCTTTGGAATGTAATCAGGAGAATGATGGATAGTGACAAGCCATCAAACAAAGAAGAGCTGCTTAATTTTTTGTGCCAGAAGCAGTGTGAAAGACTAGTGGAAAGCATGCCAAGACATGTGAAAGCTGTGATTAAAAATCATGGTTATTCCACAAAACATTGATTTCTGAACCCTTCCTGAGTTAAAAAATTAGTATTGTTGTTTCTAAGGCTGGTTTCACACTTGCGTTTTTATCTGCATGCGTTTTTTTTTAAAACGCATGTGTGAAAAAACGCATGTAAACGCGGTAAAACGCATGCGTTTTTTAGACGCATGCGTTTTTATAGAAAAACACAAGAAAACAAGAAAAAAACAAAAAACCCTAACCCTAACCCTACCCCTAACCCTACCCCTATCCCTAACCCTAACCTGAAATACGTGGCACTGAAATACGTGGCACTGAAATACGTGGCACTGAAATACGTTTATATACGTATATACGTATATACATATATAAGGGCCACGATATTTCAGTGGCCACGTATTTAAGTGCCACATATTTAAGTGCCACGTATTTAAGTGCCACGTATATAAGTGCCACATATTTAAGTGCCACGTATAACCATGTAGTTATAGTATTTATAGTACGTGGCACTTAAATACGTGGCACTGAAAGACGTGGCACTTAAATATGTGGCACTGAAATATCGTGGCACTGAAAGACGTGGCACTGAAAGACGTGGCACTGAAAGACGTGGCACTGAAATACGTGGCACTGAAAGACATGGCACTTAAATACGTGGCACTTAAATACATGGCACTGAAATATCGTGGCACTGAAATATCGTGGCACTGAAATACGTGGCACTGAAATATCGTGGCACTGAAAGACATGGCACTGAAATACATGGCACTGAAATACGTGGCACTGAAATACGTGGCACTATGACTCAGAAAATGTTCATTAAACGGTTAGGGGTGAGGTTAGGGTTAGGGTTTGGATCCCTTTATCACCTTGATGGTGGTGGGTGACTTTTCAGTGTGTTTTCTGGTTTTTTTCTATAAAAACGCATGCGTTTTTAATGCAAACAAACGCATGTGCTTAAAAACGCATGCGTTTACATAGACATCAAAGCATTTTTTTGCCGCGAAAAAACGCATGCGATTTTTAGCGGCAAAAAAAAACGCCGCTAGAAATTACTACAGGTTGCATTTCTGCAAATGAACGCACGCGTCAAAAAACGCATGCGTTGCCGAAAACGCGTCAAAACGCATGCGACAAAACGCATGCGTTTTTAATGTTAAGCATAGGAGAAAAAAAGCATGCTTTTTTTGCGTTTTTTAGCGCTAAAACGCAGCTTACAAAAACGCAAGTGTGAAACCACCCTAAATGATTATGAACGTGTTTTCTTTGCATTATTTGAGGTCTGAAAGCACTGTTTTTTCATTTTTGACTATTTCTCATTTTCAGAAAAAAAAATCTAAATTTATTGCTTGGAAATTTGGAGACATGTTGTCAGAAGTTTATAGAATAAATGAACAATTTACATTTTACTCATAAATATACCTATAAAGAGAAAAATCAGACTAACGAAACATCTTGCTGTGGTCTCTTAATTTTTGCCAGAGCTGTATATATATGTGTATATATATATATATATATATATATATATATATATATATATATATATATATATATTAACAAAAAAAGAAAAGCAGCACGAAAAGTAATAAAACAGTGGACTTTATTGCCTGAGCTTGAAAAAGGATTTTGTATCCGAAACGTTGCCACGCCGCTCAGGCAATAAAGTCCACTTTTTTATTACTTTTTGTGCTGCTTTTCTTTTTTTGTTATTATAACTGGAGGCTTTTTTGGACTGCTGGTTGGGAGAGCTTTGCACGCTATTGAGGTAGTACTGGATGTTGTTCCAATTTTTTCTATATATATATATATATATATATATATATATATATATATATATATATATATATATACATACATATATACACTGCTCAAAAAATAAAGGGAACACTTAAACAACAGAATGTAACTCCAAGTAAATCAAACTTCTGTTAAGTCAAACTGTCCACTTAGGAAGCAACACTGTTTGACAATCAATTTCCCATGCTGTTGTGCAAATGGAATAGACAACAGATGGAAATTATTGGCAATTATCAAGACACACTCAATAAAGGAGTGGTTCTGCAGGTGGGCACCACAGACCACATCTCAGTACCAATGCTTTCTGGCTGATGTTTTGGTCACTTTTAAATGTTGGTTGTGCTTTCACACTCGTGGTAGCATGAGGCGGATTCTACAACCCACACAAATGGCTCAAGTAGTGCAGCTCATCCAGGATTGCACATCAATTAGAGCTGTGACAAGAAGGTTTGCTGTGTCTGTCAGCGTAGTGTCCAGAGGCTGGATGTGCTTCCAGGAGACAAGCCAGAACACCAGGAGATGTGGAGGGGGCCATAGGATGGCAACAACCCAGCAGCAGGACCGCTACCTCAGCCTTTGTGCAAGGAGGAACAGGAGGAGCACTGCCAGAGCCCTGCAAAATTACCTACAGCAGGCCAAAAATGTGCATGTGTCTGCACAAACTCTAAACAGCAAAAGCACAAAAAGAGGATTCAAAGATCCTCCAAAAATAGAAAATACAGCAAAACAAGGCAGAGATGCTTACCTGCCTAGGCCACCAAACAAATGCACTCTCAGGATGCAGTGGACCCATGTGGTAGAAAAAACACAGGTGCAGCATAACCGATGAAGCAGCCACTCACAACCTACCATTAATGGAGGGGGTGGCTGCTTGGCACATTGCTGCACATAAAAGACTTGTATGCGGCGCTGTTCACACAATGGAGATGCACAGCATCCAGGCAAGCCTAGTAGTGACACCCTTCTATTAGATCAGGTGGGCCTGCCCAGCGCTATCCAAATGCAACCCATGTGAACAGACACCACAGTTTACAAGACAAAAATGGGCCCAACTACACCCTGGAAAAAAAGTGCAAAAAAACACATAAAAAAAAAATTTCTATGTGAGGTAGTGGATAATATTTTGGCCAAAATACGGAAGCTCATGGCCAAACAGTTAGAAACTGACTCCATGAGGATGGTTTGAGTGCCCAATGTCCACCGATGGGGGTTGTGCTCACAGCCCATCACCATGCAGGACGTTTGACATTTACCACAGAACACCAGGATTGGCAAATTCGCCACTGGCACCCTGTGCTCTTCACTAGGGTTGAGCGACTTTTATTTTTATAAGATCGGGTCGGGTTTCACGAAATCGGCCGATCCTATAAAAAAGTCGGGGTCGGCCGAAACACGAAACCCAATGCAGTGCAATGGGATACTATGGTTCCCAGGGTCTGAAGGAGAGGAAACTCTCCTTCAGGCCCTGGGATCCATATTAATGTGTAAAATAAAGAATTAAAATAAAAAATATTGATATACTCACCTCTCTGACGCAGCCTGGACCTTACCGCTGGTAACCGGCAGCCTTCTTTGCTTAAAATGAGCGCGTTCAGGGCCTTCCATGATGTCACGGCTTCTGATTGGTCGCGGCCGCCCATGTGACCGCCACGCGACCAATCACAAGCCGTGACGTAATTCTCAGGTCCTAAATTCCTAATTCTAGGAATTTAGGACCTGAGAATTACGTCACGGCTTGTGATTGGTCGCGTGGCGGTCACATGGGCGGCCTCGACCAATCACAAGCCGTGATGTCATCTAAGGCCCTGAACGCGCTCATTCTTAGGAAGGAAGGCTGCGGGAAAGAAGCCGAGGGTGAGTATATTCCTATTAGGTATATACTCACCCTCGGACGCGCCCTGCTTCTTTCCGGCAGCGTTCCTTCTTAAAAATGAGCGTGTTCAGGGCCTTAGATGACGTCACAGCTTGTGATTGGTCGAGGCCGCCCATGTGACCACCACACGACCAATCACAAGCTGTGACGTAATTCTCAGGTCCTAAATTCCTAGAATTAGGAATTTAGGGCCTGAGAATTACGTCACGGCTTGTGATTGGTCGCGTGGCGGTCACATGGGCAGCCGCGACCAATCAGAAGCTGTGACGTCATGGAAGGCCCTGAACGTGCTCATTTTAAGCAAAGAAGGCTGCCGGTTACCAGCGGCGATGTCCAGGGGCCTCCGGAGAGGTGAGTATATCAATATTTTTTATTTTAATTCTTTATTTTACACTTAAATGTGGATTCCGATACCGATTTCCGATATCGCAAACATATCGAACTCGGTATCGGAATTCCGATTCAGAAGATCGCCGACCTCATGGCCGACCCCACACAGGGGTCGGGTTTCATGAAATCCGACTTTGCCAAAAGTCGGCGACTTCTGAAAATGGCCGACCCGTTTCGCTCAACCCTACTCTTCACAGTTGAAAGCAGGTTCACACTGAGCTCATGTGACAGATGTGACAAAGTTGGAGACGCCATGGAGAGCGATCTGTTGACTGCAACATCCTTCAGCATGACTGGTTTGGCAGTGGGTCAGTAATGATGTGGGATGGCATTTCTTTGGAGGGCAACACAGCCCTCTATGTGCTCACCAGAGGTAGCCTGACTGCCATTAGGTACCAAGATAAGATCCTCAGACCCCTTGTGAGACCATATGCTGGTGCGGCTGGCGCTTGGTTCCTCCTAATGCAGGACAATGCCAGACCTCATGTGGCTGGAGTGTGTTTGCAGTTACTGCAAGAGGAAGGCATTGAAGCTACTATGGACTGGCCCGGCCATTCTCCAGACCTGAATCCGATTGAACACATCTGGGACATCGTGTCTCCCACCATCCACCAACGTTATGTTGCACCACAGACTGTTCAGGAGTTGGCTGATGCTTTAGTCCAGGTCTGAGAAGAGATCCCTCAGGAGACCATCTGCCGCCTCATCAGGAGCATGCCCAGGCATTGTAAGGAGGTCATACCGGCACGTGGAGGCCACATGCACCATAGAACATCATTTCCTTGTCTTGAGGCATTTCCACTGAAGTTTGACCAGCCTGTAATTTTCCACTTTTATGTTGAGTATCATTCCAAATCCTTACCTCCATGGGATATTCATTTTGATTTACATTGATCATTTTTATGTTTTTTTGTTCTCAACACATTCCACTATGTGATGAATAAAGATTTGTAACTGAAATATTTCATTCAGTGATATCTGGGATGTGGAATTTTAGTGTTCCCTATATTTTTTTGAGCAGTGTATATATACAGGGTGGGCCATGTATATGGATGCACCTAAATAAAATGGGAATGGTTGTGATATCAACTTCCTGTTTGTAGTACATTAGTATATGGGAGGGGGAAAACTTTTCAAGATGAGTAGTGACCATGGTGGCCATTTTGAAGTCAGCCATTTTTGATCCAACTTAATTTTTTTCCAATGTGATGACGGTGATGTGACACATCAAACTTATTAAGAATTTCACAAGAAAAGCAATGGTGTGCTTGGTTTTAACATAACTTTATTCTTTCATGAGTTATTTACAAGTTTCTCTTTGTTTGCAGCCATTGACATGTCACACAGGTTAACACATGAGGAGCCGATAGAAATTGTGTTGATGTCTGGTGAACGCAGTATCCGGGTCATTGCAGCAGATTTCAATGCAAGACACCCTACGCAAGAAAACTGTCACCCTTCCCATTTGGTTTAGGTGTACCTATATAAATGGCCCACCCAAAAAATTTTGCCTCATCACTGAACACAATGTTCTGTGTAAACTGAGGGTCCTGTTCCAATTTTTGTTTTGCACACTCGGCAAATTCAGCACAGAAAGCTGATATCACCAACCACTCCCATTTTATGTAGGTGTATGCATATACATGGCCCACCCTGTATGTGTATATATATATATATATATATATATATATTTATATATATATATGTATAAATATATATATATAGTGGATGCTGAATAATTCGTACCCCTTTAAATGTTTCACTCTGTTTCATTGCATCTATTTAGTAAATTCAAAAAAGTTCATTTTTTTCACATTAATGTACACTCTGCACCCCATCTTGACTGAAAAAAACAGAAATGTAGACATTTTTGCAAATTTTGTAAAAAAGAAGAACAGAAATATCACACGGTCATAAGTATTCAGACCCTTTGCTCAGATGCTTATATTTAAGTTACATGCTGTCTATTTCCTTGTGAACCTCCTTGAGATGGTTCTACTTCTTCCTTAGAGTCCAGCTGTGTTTAATTAAACTGATAGGACTTGATTTGGAATGGCCCTCTAGTCCTGTCTATATAAGACCTCACAACTCACAGTGCATGTCAGACTAAATGAGAATCATGAAATCAAAGAAACTGGCCAAGGAGCTCAGAGACAGAATTGTGGCAAGGCACAGATTTGGCCAAGGTTACAACAGAATTTCCACAGTACTCAAGGTTCCTAAGAGCACAGTGGCCTCCATAATCCTTAAATGGAAGAAGTTTGGGACCACCAGAAGTCTTCCTAGAGCTGGCCGTCCAGCCAAACTGAGCAATGACCATAAGCACACAGCTAAAATAACAAAGGAGTGGCTTCAGAACAACTCTGTGACCATTCTTGACTGGCCCAGCCAGGACCCTGACCTAAACCCAATTGAGCATCTCTGGAGAGACCTGAAAATGGCTGTCCACCAATGTTCACCATCCAACCTGACGGAACTGGAGAGGATCTGCAAGGAAGAATGGCAGAAGATCCCCATATCCAGGTGTGAAAAACTTGTTGCATCATTCCCAGGAAGACTAATGGCTGTACTAGCTGAAAAGGGTCCCTCTACTCAACACTGAGCAAAGAGTCTGAATACTCATGACCAAGTGATATGTCAGTTTTTCTTTTTTAATAAATTTGCAAAAATTACTACATTTCTGTTTTTTTCAGTCAAGATGGGGTGCAGAGTGTACATTAATGAGAAAAAAATGAACTTTTTTGAATTTACCAAATGGCTGCAATGAATCAAAGAATGAAAATATTTAAAGAGGTACGAATACTTTTCGTACCCACTGTATAAATATATTTATATATATATATATATATATATATATATATATATATATATATATATATATTTATACAGTGGGGCAAAAAAGTATTTAGTCAGTCAGCAATAGTGCAAGTTCCACCACTTAAAAAGATGAGAGGCGTCTGTAACAGACAAACAAAGGATATATTACAAAGTATTGAGATGAAATTTTGTTTCTGACCAAATACTTATTTTCCACCATAATATGCAAATAAAATGATAAAAAAACAGACAATGTGATTTTCTGGATTTTTTTTTCTCAGTTTGTCTCCCATAGGTGAGGTCTACCTATGATGTAAATTACAGACGCCTCTCATCTTTTTAAGTGGTGGAACTTGCACTATTGCTGACTGACTAAATACTTTTTTGCCCCACTGTATATATATATATATATATTCTGTAAGTATATATTTGTGTATATATATATATACATATATATAATACCAATTAATTTTTGAACAATTTTCTAGAAGGCTATACACAACTAAAATGTATACAAATCTTTTAAAAGTATATACTTTTATTAGCATTCATTAAAAACACCAATGTCAGTGTAGTATGGACATAATATGGCATATAAATAATATTGAGGTTGAAAGGTCATCCTATTAAAATGAATTCAAAAATCTTCAGGAGTCCTTCTCCTCTATTAATACAGCTAATAACAACATTCCTTTATTTCCCTATACTTTGCCCAGACTGATGCTGCATATCGTGAAGGTTGACACCCCCCAGGCTAAAAACATCAGCTCTCAGCCACTCCAGTAAGGGCCCATCAATAAGATGATAAAGCTGATAGCTGGGTGCTGGTATTCTCAGGTTGGTTTTGGGCCATAGATATTGACCCCTTCAGCCTAAAACTAGCAGCCCGCAACTGCCTACAAAAGGCGTATTTATTAGATGAGCCTATTCTGGTGCTTTGCCCGACTCTTTCCATTTGCCCTATAGTGGTGGCTAGAGGGGTTCATATTTGTGGTATTGATGTCACCTTTGTATTGTCTGGTGACATCAAGCCCATCGATTACTAATGGAGAATCTTCTATAAGACACCTATCCATTACTAATCCTGTAATTGTATGGTAAATTACACAGAGCCAGTATAAAGTCCTTTATTAGTACTAAAACAAAACACACTTTTCCATTTTTATTTAAAAATAACAAACCCAGTTATACTAACGCCAAAGTCTACTGACTCCCTCGTCTCCTGTAATAAAACAAAAATAAAAAACAACAATATCCCTCACCATCCATCGTTCTGTCCAATGCCGTAATCCATGTCTGGGGGAGAAATAGTTTTCAACCTGGACAGTGCCAAGATACAATCGTCCAGGCTGAAAACCACTGATGAATGAGTGGTGGTGAGTTCATCGTGGTTAAGGCAGGTCACTGAGACTGCGTTCCCAGCCGAGCTGAACTGCAGTGACCACAGAACCATTGGAAAAAGTCAGTGATGAGGTCACCACAGTTCAAGCTCAGTGACTTCACCGCAGATCACTGTGAGTGAAGATGTAGATTCAGAAGAAAACAATGCTATTACTGGTGGGCCCACTCTGCGTCTTGTTTAGAGACTCACCGAGGACCTTGGCCCCACCAGTGGATTTTCCGGTTTCCTGGCAGTTTAGTCTGACTTCACAATAAATACTATAATAAAATAAGCCAAAAAACAATGAGTTTTAGTATTTTACCTATTCCTTTTTGACCAGATAGAAGCTAATTTACATTTAAATGTGCATGATCACAGTTCATGTGCCACTAATGTGTAATAAATAGCAAAAATTCACCGCACACTCTAATGGAATGGTTTGCAACCAACTGTGGAATTTTATTTGAGACAAAGAAAATAAGTGCCAAGTTACAAAAATTGGTCCAAAACCCAGTAAAGTGTTTCTACTTTAATGGGTTTTGGACCAATTTTTATAACTTGGCACTTATTTTCTTTGTCTCAAATAAAATTCCACAGATGGTTGCAAACCATTTCATTAGAGTGTGCGGTGAATTTTTGCTATTTATTTCAAGGACCACCATGGTCCATTCTACCAGCAGTTCGCTTCTACAGTGACCTTGAGTGCACACCAATACCTACTCTACTAATGTGGAATAGACATTTTGCTTCAGGATTTCTTGCAATTGAATAGTTGGCCACAAATAGTCTGGTTTGTGGGAACCACCATTTTTGCTGACTACTGAACTCTTGAGGGCACCTAACAATGCATAGATTCCTACTAGAATCAATTTTTATATAAACTTTCATTATTTAATTGCTGAATTTGTTAAGAAAGTTAGGAGTTAGGAATTCAAACATGCAGCTGGTGAGTCAGTAAGCAAATGCCAAGTTGAAGGAACAGCTGTGCATAGCTACAGTATAAAAATAGCATAATATAAAACAATATATATTTTTCATTACTATTAAAATTGTCATCCTCTTTTATAAGACATGTTTTAGTATTTTTGTGTAGCTTTGTTTCGCACCTCCAAACAGCTGATTTTTTGAGGGATGGACTCCATAAGACCTCTAAAGGACTTTTGGTGTGTCACTCCATTAATATTAACAGCAGATCATTAAAGGCAGTCAGCTGTCAGGTTTTTGATATCTAATTTAAGAGCAGCATAATCTAGAGGCAGAGAACATAATTCCAGTGATGTGTCACTAATGGTTTGCTGTTTCAATAATATCAGTTTTTCATCAGCTTGAGAGTATCACTAGGACTAGGTGTCTGGTGCAACCTGGTCAACTTGTTCTGTGTAACTCCAATACCTTCACTGATAACCAGCTTTCTGTCAATTTAAGGTGTACATTAGTGTTGAGCATTCCGATACCGCAAGTATCGGGTATCGGCCGATATTTGGTGTATCGGAATTCCGATACCGAGATCCGATACTTTTGTGGTATCGGGAATCGGAAGTTCCCAGTGTATGGTTCCCAGGGTCTGAAGGAGAGGAAACTCTCCTTCAGGCCCTGGGATCCATATCCATGTAAAAAATAATTAAAATAAAAAATAGGGATATACTCACCCTCGGGCGCGCCCTGTTAGTAACGGGCAGCCTTCTTTGCTTAAAATTAGCGCGTTCAGCACCTTCCATGATGTCACGGCTTCTGATTGGTCATGTGCCGCTCATGTGACCGCCACGCGACCAATCACAAGCTGCGACGTCATCCCTCAGGTCCTAAATTCCCTTCTAGGAATTTAGGACCTGAGGGATGACGTCACGGCTTCTGCTTGGTTGCGCTCATTTTAAGCAAAGAAGGCTGCCGATTCAGCGGTAAGGTCCAGGCTGCGTCGGAGAGGTGAGTATATCAATATTTTTTATTTTAATTCTTTATTTTACACATTAATATGGATCCCAGGGCCTGAAGGAGAGTTTCCTCTCCTTCAGACCCTGGGAACCATCAGGATACCTTTCGATGCTTGGTGTTCCATTGACTTGTATTGGTATCGGGTATCGGTATCGGCGATATCCGATACTTTTCGGGTATCGGCCGATACTATCCGATACCGATACTTTCAAGTATCGGACGGTATCGCTCAACACTAGTGTACATAGAAAGCTGTCATTCAGTGATATTGATGAGGTTATACACAGCTCAGCATTACAAGCAGTGCTAGATCTGATATATCACTGAAATCAGGTTCTCAGCTCCTACAATCAAGCTGCTGTCTAAATACATAGCAATAGCTTCCTGACAGATTTCCTTTAAAGTTGAAAAGTGTTTCTGCAAATTGGGTTTGTTTTTTAAGCGCATCCCACACCCACAGATATTCAATTGGATTAAGTGTTGGGATCTTTAAGAGCTTTAAGAACTTAAAAAGGATCTGTCATTTATCTCTTTACCAGGGGTTTGCTGCTCTCAGTATAATATTGCAGAACAGCCATTTTTATTCCGGCGACAGTTCCTCTTTCACCCCTTTCTGAAAAGGTGATTTTCCATTTTTGCGCTTTTGCTTTTTCCTCTAATTCTTCCAAAAGAAATAACATTTTATTTTTCCATCATCAAATATGTATAACTGCTTGCTTTTCTTGCAGGAAAAGTTGCATTTTTGAGTGACAATATGTTTTCCCCATGTGATGTACTGGAAAGTGGAAAAATGTCAATGTGCAAAAGAAGCCTAATTCCATCATTGATTTTTGAGTTTTGTTTTTACAGCATTCATTCTATGCCATCATAACCCCTTTACTTAAAAAGCCATCCCTGGACCAGAACTCCACTGCTAACTACAGACCTGTCTCTAACCTTTCCTTCATCTCTAAACTCCTGGAACGCTTGGTCAACTCCCTTCTAATCCGCTGTCTCTCGTATAACTCTCTTCTCGACCCCTTACAATTTGGTTTCCGCTCTTTCCACTCCACTGACACTGCCCTCACTAAAGTCTCTAATGATCTAATAACAGCTAAATCCAAAGGTCATTGCTCCCTGCTGATTCTCATGGATCTCTGTGCCACATTTGACACTGTGGATCACCAGCTCCTCCTCACTATGCTCCACTCTATAGGTCTCAAGGACATAGCCCTCTCCTGGTTCTCTTCCTACCTCTCTGACTCCTGCTTCACTGTATCTTTTGCTGGCTTCTCTTCCTCTCCTCATCCCCTTACTATCGGAGTTCCGCAGGGCTCAGTCCTCCTCCTCTTCTCTATATACACTGCCCCTATTGGACAAACAATCAGCAGATTTGGGTTCCAGTATCATCTCTATGCTGATGACACCCAATTATACACTTCTTCCCCTGACACCACCCCTACCCTAATTCAAAATACCAAGGATTGTCTGTCTGCTGTCTCTAACATCATGTCCTCCCTCTATCTGAAACTAAATCTCTCCAAAAGTGAACTTTCCATGTCTCTCCCCTCTACTAACCTCACTCTACCTAACATCGAAATAACCCTGGAGGGCTCAACCATAACTCCCAAGCAGCATGCCCGCTGTCTTGGGGTCATATTCGACACCAACCTTTCCTTTACTCCCTATATCCGATCACTCACTCGGTCTTGTCGCCTGCATTTTAAAAACATCTCCAGAATCCGACCTTTTCTCACCTTTGAAACTGCTAAGACTCTTACTGTCGCTCTTATTCATTCTCGTCTGGACTACTGCAACTCTCTTCTGATCGGTCTTCCTCTTACCAAACTTTCTCCTCTCCATTCCATCTTGAATGAGACAGCCAGGGTCATATTTCTGTCCAGCCTCTTCACCGATGCCTCCATCTTCTGCCAGTCATTACACCTGCTACCCATTCGCTACAGGGTCCAGTATAAACTCATCTCTCTCACCCACAAAGCTCTCCACAGTTCTGCACCATCTTATATCTCTTCTCTCATCTCTGTCTATCGCCCTACACGTGCCCTCCGTTCTACAAATGACCTAAGACTAACATCCCCCATAATCCGAACCTCGCACCTGCATCTCCAAGACTTCTCTCATGCTGCGCCAGCTCTCTGGAATGCACTTCCCCAGACGATCAGGCTGATACCTAGACCCAACCTATTCAAGCGTGCCTTGAAAACCCATCTCTTCAAACAAGCCTACCACATCAACTACTCTGTAAACTAACTTTATCCTGTTCCCTCTTTCCAAATATTACTCTGAATCTGCACCCTACTATTCACCTGTCTCCACACCCTCCATGCACACAATAACTGCACTTGATACTTGACTATTGCACTTTAACACACGGGCTGATGACCAGATCATGCAGCTTTATATGAAAATCCCTATTTATTATAATTTCCAGACCTGAAATAACAAGCACTTTTCACCTATTGTGTCCCCCATTTCCTTGTAGATTGTAAGCTTGCGAGCAGGGACCTCACTCCTAATGTCACTGTTTAAATTATCTTAACTTGTATTGAATTTATTGTCTGTACATGTCCCCGCTTAATTGTAAAGTGCTGCGGAATATGTTAGCGCTATATAAATAAAAATTATTATTATGGCAGAAATGTCCCGGCAATATGATTCTCCAGGTCAATTTGATTACAGTGACACCAAACGTGCATAGGTTTTTTATTAGTTGGTGAAAAAAAGCTTGAAAATGCATAAAACAGAATTCCTTGTGTCACGCATAATGTTTTACATTTTTGGCTTATGAAGTTGTGTGGGAGCTTCTTTCTTGAGCCTTGAGCTGAATTTTTTATTGATATTATTTTTGGGGGTAAACAGGATGTTCTGATTTCCTTTTATTGCATTGTTTCCAGTGTTTCGGCAGCTGAAAAATCATAATTCTGCAGCTTTATTTTCTTTTTCCTCATTACAGCATTAATCAATTAGTTTAGTTAATTTTCTATTTGATCAATTAGACTTTAATGGATGTGAAGATACTACATATGTGTATTGTTTTATTTGTTTTTTTTTAATGGCGGAAAACAGGTTGATTTGATCTATATATATATTTTTTTCTTTTTTATTGCATTTTGTTGTCTACTTAGGGGACTTGAACTTGTAATCATCTAATCGCTTATACTAATACTGTGTAATTACTGTATATTAAAAAATGACAGTCTCCAAAATTCACGCTATAAGCTGGATCTCAATGGGGTACATAACAGGTATCTGTTTCTTCAACAGACCCTCGGCCATCATGGCACCACATCAAACCCCATTATCATATCTGAGCAGCGCTGATGGGTCGTAAGAACAGTGCTCCTCAAGACTCAAACTGTAACTTCCACTGTAAGAAATTGATAGCAGCATTTTGCAGGTTAACAGCCTTGGATAGAGCTCCGCTCCACCGGAACTGTTATAAGAAGATGATGGCTGAATAACTGAGCCGATATCTGCCAGCAAAGATGCAGGCTCAGTTCATGAACCTGCATCAAAGACAGAGATCTGGTGTTGGATGTATCCAAAAGCCCACAGTGGGTAAAAGCTTAGTCAAATCAAAAATTTGAACTTTGCCATGCTTCTTAAATCATTGCTGAAAAATGCTTGACGTGTAACTGGACACATTACTGCTGAAAGAGGTCCATGCTATTAGAGAATATCATTGCTATGAAGGGCCCATAAATCCCTATTATATGGAAAAATGATTGTCAAAAAGAATGATCAAACAGCCTGTCTTGTCCATAGCTGATGAGCTAAAGTAATGAATGCCACTCACAATACGGTCCTTTCTGCTTCTTGGCCTAGCATTTCATGGCTCTTATTGGGTATCAAAAATATTTGTTTGCTTAGAAGGTTTTTTTCTTTCAACTTCCCACCTCTAAAAGAATTAATAACTATTTATACTTCTTAAATGAACAGTGAAAAGTATAAGGAAAAAATGAAATTGGCAATGTAAGGATTATGGGAAGAATTTCAGGAAGAGCTAATTGTGTGAATGATGGGAGGGTGTAAAAATGTCATAAATTAAACATAGTGAAAAAATTTGTTAGAGGATAGCATCATAAAAGCTGCCATGTTTAGTAATTATAGCCAATTGCAGAAGTCTTACATCTTACATTAAAAATGCTTAACACTTCAATAATCAATGGCAATTTTTATTGGTTTAAAATCCAAGCCTCATACCTCTGTGAAATATGTATCTATCAGCGGTATTTTTTAATATCATAACTAGCTGGTAAATCAGATTTTTTTTTTTAGCCTATGAAAGTGAGAACTGAAATTCCACACTGTTACGATTGTTATATCATGTTTCCATTGTGCATGCCTGAATACATAAATGATTACTTTTTCACATGTTTTTGATTAAATTGGAATTTGTGCTTAAACATTGTTTATATATAGCATAGTAGTTTTGCCACTGGCACAGCAAGGAAAAAAATACCTTCTGAATTTGGCTCAAAGATAGGATTACTTTGAAATAATACGAATAAATTGTCTTTGACAGAAAAGTTCAGTTTATAAAGGTTATGAGAGCAAAATGACCTCAGGATGTCAATGATTAAATTATGTTTATACTTTTATTAGACATAAAACTAAGGTAGAAAGAAAAGATTTTCTACAGGCATTTATTATCCTGGTGATAATAGCCTAACTATATATTCAAGATACCTCTGGGTATCCAAATTCATGGACCCTGAAGAAGTAGTAAACAACTTTTCTTTATGCATCAATGAAGCAATTTTATGTTAGGAAATACATCCTTCATTTGTTAAACAGTTTAAAATATTCACTTAATGTATTAGTAAAACTATGAATTGGTTATGTTTCCCAAAAAAATGAGTATGGCGAATTCACATATCAAAGTTTTTAAACAGGAAAGATATATATATATATATATATATATATATTGGTACAGTGTTAGCCAGTAGAGAGAAAAATATTTAGAATTGAGAGTCCTCAGTGGTTGATACCTTTTAAAGGCTAACTGAAAAGATGTACAAAGAAAGGTTGCACTCTATCATGTCAAAGCATGTCGAATATGAAATACATGAAATATGAATAGCAAAATGGCTTTTTGAACATTAGGAAAAAAAATATGAGACGCTTTGCACAGAATTTGGCCAAATAGTGTCAGCCCATCAACCATCATCAAGGTGGTCTCATTAATCTGATGGGTCCCTGACCTCCCTGTCCAAATGTGAACACTTACCGAAGGCTAATGTCTGTATGCATGGGTGAATATGGACACCTCTCTCAGCAAAGCCTACATATGGGTTGGCCGGAACCAAGTGTGATTAGATGTAATTAAAAACCAGATGGTGAAGGGAGGAGTGATCAGTCAGTAAGCTAACATAGAAATGACAGAAAAATGACTGGCACATCCAAACTAGTGTGAATAGGTGCATATTGCTCCTATTTGGACAGGGAGGTCAGGGACCCATCAGATTTATGAGGCCACCTTGACGATGGTTGATGGGCTCACACTATTTGGCCAAATTCTGTGCAAAGCGTCTCATAAATATTTTTCCTAATGTTCAAAAAGCCATTTTGCTATTCATATTTCATGTATTTCATATTCGACATGCTTTGACATGATAGAGTGCAACCTTTTTTCGTATATTGTATATGGAGGTAGCTGCTCCTGGTATGCACCTATTCACTCTAGTTTGGATGTGCCAGTCGTTTTTCTGTCATAATTGAAAAGATGGTAACAAACTGCAAGCTTTCGAGACTACTCAGGCCTTTTCATCAGGCATAGACTATGACTATAGACTATAGCCATTAAAAGGTATCGACCACTGAGGACTCTCCATTCTAAATATTTTTCTAAGTTTTTTAAAGAAATTAAAAAATAAAAGTAAATTATTTTTTCTGTGCCAATGTAACAGTGATTTACTGTGTCTACATTAAAAATGCAAAAAAGCTGATGAAAAAGAATATCACACAAATGGGTCTTATCTGGTGGATAAATGTCAGGAATCGTATCAATAAATGCTGATCTGATCCAAGATTAATTGGCTGCTGCAGATCCAAAGGTGAAAATCACTAAAAAAGCATAAAAACATTGAGAGTTTGTGGTTCATATCCGCGCTGACAGCTGGTGAAGAAATCTTCAAACGCCAGAGATAAAGTAAAATAAATGGTTAATATGCAACATTACATATCTCAATATCTTGGTCAATGTTTCAATTCAAGGCTAATGTTGAACTGCAGTTGTTTCATCTCCTCTGATCACCAGGGCAGTTATTAATAAATTGAAGCGATCTGCTCCTTCACTGATTCTTTCGAATTCATCACAATGATTTACACATAGATAGTTTTTGTACTTTTCAGTACAGTGAAATTGAACTCTTCCATATAGTTTCATTTTATTTCTAGGCACAGCATGCACAATTATATCGTAAACAAACTGTTTTCTTTTTTAGTTGGACCTCATCATGTGCCTGCCCTTTGAGCTCTGACACGCCGCACACTGTCATATCTCCTTTTTGGCGGCTTATTTCAATTTTGACCTCTATGCAAACCCTGTAATATTCCTGTATATGTTTTTTCATTTCTTGAAGAAGAAATGGGTTACATGTTGAAACGTGTAGAAAAAGTAAAGAATCCTTTTATTTTACATTATCTCTGGCGTTTGATGATTTCTTCACCATCTGGCAGCATGGATATCAACAGAAAACTCACCATGTTATTTATGCTTTAAAAATGATAATATGTGTTTATGTCAAATTTAAATAATTTGTCTGCTCACAGCACCACTCACTATAGTGTTGAGAGATGGCAGGAAGCATACCCCAACACTTTAACAGCCGGCTCTGCAGTGCATCTGTGCACAACGAGCTGTCAATCAATGTGCCAGGGCATGCTTACCGCCGCCACTCCCAGTTTAGTGAGAGGAGCTGTGAGTGATGTAGGTAGCCCCTCCGACATGCCATATGACTGAAAAGCAGCAGCTCCTGGGAAGTAACAAGGTCATTCTCTCCCGATACCAGCACTTTCAATACGACGGCATGGCAGCTTCGGAATGCTTTCTGCCTGCAGATTAAGTATATATCTGCAGATAAATAGCATTTTCCAAGGTTACAGGTTACTTTTAAACAAAGCTTTAAGGAAGAATGTAAGTCCCCGAAACGTAAGTGTTAGATACACTATAACATAAGGGATGTGTACAAAGTAATGATAGTTTATTACAGATATTGAAGGCCAAACTATCATGGTAACATGATATTGCGAAATATTAAAACCTGCTGGTTGTTCTTGGTATGAGAATTCCTTTGTGATGCTTTGGGGCATAAAACTGCAAGAAAGGGACATTTGGCTGCCTGGTACATCTGCAGACGCACTAAAGCCAAGCAGTGAGCTAAATGCCGTGTTTTCTTCTATATTGTAAAATCACTAAAATAACCCCTTGAAATCCATCCGTTTGATATTGTGATACTATGACCTATATTCGGAATCCCTATCCACAGTCCTGCAGATAAACCAACCATGTACAAAGGAACCAGTTCAGTGGCATGTTCACCTCTGTTACATCTAGCCATTCTTCTTTATCAAGAATTTTTATATATTTCAGTAAACAGCATTTTTATTTGTTAGGTTTCGGCTGAGATGTTTTCCAAGTCATGTTGTGCGCGTTAGAACATGTTATTCGAGATTAAATGGATTGAATTAGGAATTTAGGAAATACTGTATATCATGTTGCCTCATTTTGCCTATTTACAATAACAATTCTCTATGTGACCTCTTATTAAAAGTGGCGAGATGGCCTAATTAATGCTGAAGTACATTAATTTTCTGTTTACTTGTTATCTCCGCATTTTGTGGTTTGGCTATTCATTGGGGAAGGGCAGGATAATATAAAAGAATTATTTATTACAAATGCACAGTTTCTGGACAAAGTAAGCTCCAGGCGTGGGATACGAAATAAAAAAAACCTGATGTTTTTCAATTAGCTGTCTGAAGAGATTGAGTAATCTGTTTTGTATATCTCCTCCATGTAATAGTTTTCGGACAGCATTATTGCGCCTTTATGCGGTCCTTCACAATATAGACTGTGCAGTAAATCTTTTCGCTACTGTGCTCTAACAGAAGAAATTCTAAACTCCTTAAGTCTGTTTATTGCGATATATAAATCATTCCTGATCCCTTTTACCATCATCACACCAGCTTTTTTCATCTTCCTCTACATCTATATGGAATATGAAGGCATTGTCTGGAATTTAAAACCATTCATAAATCTATATGTCTATCCACCTGGAAGACCGATTATATCTGTTAGAGAGTCATTAACAAACCATATGTCATACAGCATAGATTTATTTTCCTAGCAGCATGATTTAAACTGAAATCTGATTCTTACATTAACAAAGCTATACATATTTTCAATGTGATTGATGGAAGATTTAGATGTGGATTTTGCTAGAGAGAAGGTGAAAAGAGAGATGCTGGGAATTTCTATGGTGGCCATTGCCTTTGCTGAAAGTTTTGATGTAAAGCCTGACTTTTTTTTTACAATTATCAAAAAGATCAAAGCCAATCAAAAACAACCAAGGTGATATCAGTAGATAATTTAAAAAAAAAATTAGATATAAAAAATATTTAATTGATTTACATTTTCACTGATGGAAATTGGACTGAAATTAGAGGATGAGTAGAGCACTGGATGGATGAATCTTCCGTAGATGATAAAGTTTGTGAACTCAATAGTAGTGGATTTACAGACTTTGTTTTTCTACACGCTTTCCAAATTATCAGGCATGTTCACCAAATCCACAATATATATTTATAATACATGCAGCTCATATAGTCCATGAGCCGGGCCAGATATCGGTACCACCCGGAGTGACTAATTTTCTTTGGTATTTTTAGGTAGATGCATGTCTGTAGTTTATTTTTTGATATGATAGCCCTTACATATACGTAGCTTATTAACCCCTTCAGCCCTAGGCCTATTTGTACCCAAGTGCCTAAGCCAATCTGACCTGTGCCACTTCATGGGCTAATAACTTTGGAACGCTTTCACCTATCCAAGCCATTCTGAGATTGTTTTCTCGTGACATATTGTACTTCACGTCAGTGCTAAATGGGAGTCAATATATTTTACCTTTCTATATAAAAAAATGCTAAATATTCGGAAATTTTGGAAAAATCGGCAATTTTTTAACTTTGAAATTCTCTGCTTTTTACAAAAATACTGATACCCCCCATAATAGTTATTAATTTACACTCCCCACATGTTTACTTCATATTGGCATCATTTTGAAAATGAAACCTTATTGTTTTACGACGTAATAGGGCTTATAGTTTTATGCGCAATTTTTCACATTTACAGCAAAACCCACTTTTCAAAGGACCAAGTCACTTCTGAAGTCACTTTAAGGGGCTTACATAACAGAAACCACCCATAAATTACCCCATTTTGCAAACTACACCCCTCAAGCTGTTCAAAACTCATTTTTAAAAACTGTTAACCCTTTAGGTGTTCCACAGGAATTTTAGCATGAGCCAAGAACCAAATATGACGATATCGGTACCACCCGGAGTGACTAGATGTAGTATTTGTAACAAAATTTAATCCAAGTTATGTAAATACACACTGAACATGTCATGTGCATATATATATATATATATATATATATATATATATATATATATATATATATATGTTACTCCATAATATCTTCAACATCGGACTCTGAATCTGACTGTTGTTCTACTGGCTCGTCTTCAGTACCCTTGTTCTGGCATGTCTGTAATCTGCACATGTCTGTGCACTTCAGGCCATTGCTGAGGCAAGTACACTGAGGAAGTTCACATGACCGCACACACTTGCAGGACAGTAGCTGTATAATAGCTTCTGGTGCTGGTGCCCCTTGCATCCACTTGACAACAAGCTTTCCGTCGTTATCTATCATCCAACCGCAGTCTGTTGGGTTTGCAACCCATGGCTGGCTCTGCAGACTTCTCCTCCAGATCGCAGCCTGGTAGTTTGCACGCAGTGCATGCATGAAAAGGCAGTCCTGGCAAGGAGGGAGTTGACTTGACTCTACCACTCCACGTCTGGCACAGAACAGCTGATAACGGAGCCTGTTTACCTCAGTTGTTTGGGTAGTTGGCAGGTACATGTGGCAGGTGATTTCCTGTAACTTCTCAAAAAGTTCGGTAGACACTTCCCATGAACGACCAACTTCCTGAAAGGCATCCTGGTATGTCTTGTTCATCTTCAACTGCTTGAGTGTCGTCATCTTCCCACGGCCAGCGAATGCACTGACGGTGTCACAGCCTGTAAATGCATGCATACCAATCAATGAATCACATACGCTGCCTCCCAATGTTCGGCTCAGAGTGGTGATATCCAGGAATCTTGTCCGGTTCTGTGTACCGCATTTCTGGAACAGGTGGGATGGGATTTTGTGGCACATGCCCAGACACAGGACCATGACATCAGTATCCTCCGAAGTGATGATGACCGACTTGTAACCAGATTCTGCTGCATGAAGAGCATGGAGAAGGAGGCGTGTGTCTGCTTCTTCTTGATTTGACTTAAGGTCAGCAGCCTCTTCCCACTGTTCTTTGGTGATCTTAAAGCAGAGCTGCTCACATGTGACATACAGCTCCTTCTCCTCAAGCTTCTCCCTGTGGTGTTTCGCCTTCCATTCTTCTACCAGAAACTTTATGAGACTTGCCTTGTTGGAGGAACTACTTAGAAGCTTTTTCCACTGCTGGATGTTGTGCCCATGTTGAATGTTCTTGAAATGGATCCCTGTGCCTTCATATCTGTTGACTCTTTCTGTATCTTTGATGGATGTCTCCTTGTAGACGTCAAAGACAATATCAATGCGCTTGCTCTTAGCACCCTCATGGATAGCGCGACTCATTGCTGTGCCTGCTAGCTGGCCAAATGTTGCATTGTTTCCCTTCAGTTTCTGAACCAGGCTCATCCCATCAATGATGGTTGCAGAGGGCTCGGGGATCACTTCTGCAGGACGAGCATTCCTCTCCAACTCCCTTGCGAGGGCAGCCTTGTTGGTCTTGCGGATAGACCCATCACCATTGGCAAGTGCCCATGGCAATGGACCCAGGGGATGAGTCAAGACATCACTCATTTGTAGCTTTCTGTTCTCAGCTACAAGTATCATCTGGCCAAATAGGTTTCTGTCAGCCTTCAAAATTACCTCCTTGCCAAGACCTTGTCTGCGTGTCTTCATTTGGATGTTAGAGAACGTTTTAAGTTTGTTCTTCGTCATCTTGTCATGAAACAATGTAGTTGGCTTATCGGTACCCAAACGCTCATCCTTGAATGTTTGATATGCATCCTCTCCTATACTGTATGCCCCTTGAAGGTCTTTGGCTACATCTGGTGGTGCTACAGTCGCTGTTGACAAACTGATAAGTTCACCATTATGCTCTTTGTTGAAGGGGTTCACCCAACCTGTCTCCAGCAGTTGAACGAAAGATTGGACATCGGCTTCATCTCTTCTAATCCTAGACACCTGTAGGTCTGAATGGCTGAAGTCAGTATATTGTTGGCCTACCAGGGCCCTCAGCTGCCTCAAGTACATACTGCGGTACTCTGATGTCAGGTAGAACCTGGAAACAGCTCCAACTTTGAGGCTGAAGCCTTTTGTGCCCCCTGGTGTCTGGGTGTCTTTGTTGATTGTCTCTTCAATGGTCTGGTCCACAGGAATTCGTCCAAAAGGATTCTTGCTACCGATCTGGACCGAAAAGCCACCTTGCATGAAGTATTCATGGACCTCTGGGTGTTCTATGGGCAGCCGAGACATTGTGGCATAGTAATAGGTTAGGTATCGGGCATAGTTGACCTTGTCATAGGCAAAACACCATGGTATCATCTGTCGGAGAGAGTCCTGTTCAGCACAGAACGTGTATGTGTCAGTGTGTGTGCGTGTGTTGGGGCACCTCAGGGTGTCTTCAAATGTGACATAGCCCCCTAGATTTCTTCCAGTAAAATTTGCACTCCAAAAGTCATTTGGCGCTCCTTCCCTTCCGAGGCCTGCCGTTCCCCAATACTGCAGTGTACGACAACATATCGGGTGTTGTTGTGTTCGGGAGAGATTGGTGAACAAATAGTGGGGTGCATTTTTTGCTGGTACACCTCTTAAAAATAAAACAATGAGCCTAAAATGACACCTTCATGTAAAAAATGCACTTTTTCCATTTTCTCAACCAAGTGTTTCCAACTACTGTGAAACACTGGTTGGGTCAAAGTGGTCACTATACCCCCTAAAAGATTCCTTGGGGGTGTAGTTTCCAAAATAGGGTCACTTTTTGGGGTTTCCACTGTGGGGGTACCTCAGGCAGCCTTCAAATGTGACATGGCCCCCTAGATTTCTTCCAGTGAATCCGCCACCCAAAAACCACATAGCGCTCCTTCCGTGTTGAGCTGTGCTGTGTGCCCATACTTTAGTTTACGAGTACATGTGGGGTGTTTCTATAAACTGCAGAATTAGGGTAACCAAGTTTGGGTTTGCCGTTAACCCTTGCTAGGTTGCAGGTAAAATTGGATTACAATGTAATATCTGGAAAAAAAATGAAATTTTGAAATTTCGCCTTCATTCTGCTAAAATTCCTGTGGAACACCTAAAGGGTTAACAGTTTTTAAAAATGAGTTTTGAACAGCTTGAGGGGTGTAGTTTGCAAAATGGGGTAATTTATGGGTGGTTTCTGTTATGTAAGCCCCTTAAAGTGACTTCAGAAGTGACTTGGTCCTTTGAAAAGTGGGTTTTGCTGTAAATGTGAAAAATTGCGCATAAAACTATAAGCCCTATTACGTCGTAAAACAATAAGGTTTCATTTTCAAAATGATGCCAATATGAAGTAAACATGTGGGGAGTGTAAATTAATAACTATTATGGGGGGTATCAGTATTTTTGTAAAAAGCAGAGAATTTCAAAGTTAAAAAATTGCCGATTTTTCCAAAATTTCCGAATATTTAGCATTTTTTTATATAGAAAGGTAAAATATATTGACTCCCATTTAGCACTGACGTGAAGTACAATATGTCACGAGAAAACAATCTCAGAATGGCTTGGATAGGTGAAAGCGTTCCAAAGTTATTAGCCCATGAAGTGGCACAGGTCAGATTGGCTTAGGCACTTGGGTACAAATAGGCCTAGGGCTGAAGGGGTTAATAAGCTACGTATATGTAAGGGCTATCATATCAAAAAATAAACTACAGACATGCATCTACCTAAAAATACCAAAGAGAATTAGTCACTCCGCTTGGTACCGATATCGTCAAATTTGGTTCTTGGCTCATGGACTAATATGCTTCTCCATGCTAACAAACTAGAACTACATCTTGTACATACTGATATTGCAGTCATACTGTCTTCTGTTTGTTTTCTACTTCTTGTTATTCTGCCAATTATATGCTAGGAAGAAGCAGAAGATCTATAGAAGGCAGTATAGATGAAAGGATTGGATTGCACAGGTTTTGTTAAATCATTAATGATTGTAAATCATTTTAAAATGTAAAAAAATATATTCATGTTGCAAATAGAAATCATAACTAATCAGTTGACATGCTTAATAAACATTTAAATTAGGACATTCGTAATCATAGCTTTTGTCTTCAGGGGGTATATACAGTATATTAGCATTTTTGTTTTTAGTTTTTAACATAGAAAAAAAGTGTTATAAAATGTGTTGATTTGTTATACCACTCACTAATCATTTTAAAGGGATTGATTAGTGGGTTTTTGCAACATAATCTGAGAGCAGCATGATATAAGGTCTTGGAGACTGATTCCAGCAATGTGTCACTTACTGGGCTTTGTGTTGGTTTTTTCAATAAAATTTGTGTTTTACCAGAAGGAAATTATCACTACAGGACTGGGCGTCTTGCACCATCTAAACCAACTGTTCTGTAAAACCACGCCCCACCACTGATTAGCAGCTTTTGTCAATATAGAGTACACAGAAAGCTGCCAATCAGTGATGTGGGTGTGGTTATACACAGCTCAGCATTAAAGCACTGCTAAATCTGCTGCAGGGAAACCTATGATTGTATCACAACTGCTGCAACCAGTAAACTAAAAAATACATCACTGGAATCAGGGTCACTTGCCCAACATCATGCTGCTCTCAGATGGGGTAGGAAAAACCTGGTGACAGATTCCCTCTAAGGGGAGTATATTAGTACAAAATGACTGTACAAACCAAACACAACATCTTTTACGTGACATGGCCCTAATAAATCAAATATCTAGTGTCCAAATTTGTTTCTGAATTGGTCACTAGTTGCAATTTATTAAAACTTGCCAATAAGTTAAATTATTATACTTGGCATGGCTGAGCATTTCAGTACCTTTTTTCATCCACTGGTTTTTCATATATAATTGCTCTACTATAGGTCCTGTAAAACAGAGCTATCAGTCAAGGACAAAGGAAGAGTGATAGATGGAAAACAAGTGGGTGGGATTGCACACTGAACTGCTCAGTAACAGGGTACATTAAAAGAGTTTTCATGCCTCCTGCTAATAGACTTCAGTCCCTCTATGTGACTGCAGACTTCTTAGTTCTCAGTGTGTGCACTGCACGCTGTCAAGATTCTCCGTTGTTGCCGGCAAGAGTGCACGTGTCCACATGACCGCAGCTAAACATGCTTGTTCTCTCTCAGTTCACTTGAATTGAGGAAGGCTGAGCACGTTTAGTCAGTACACAACCGCATGTATGCAAATCGCATATTTGCAGTCACATGACCAAGCAGTGCATGCTTTTAGGGTTCAGAAGTCTGCAGTCGTGTGGAATCTTTACAGGACAACCACTCTAAGCACATCATTAGTATTATTTAATTAAATAACAATTAGTGATGAGCGAATATACTCTTTACTCGAGATTTCTAGAGCACGCTCGGGTGTCCTCTGAGTATTTTTTAGTGCTCGGAGATTTAGTTTTCTTGCCGCAGCTGAATGATTTACATCTGTTAGCCAGCATAAGTACATGTGGGGATTCCCTAGTAACCAGGCAACCCCCACATGTACTTATGCTGGCTATCAGATGTAAATCATTCAGCTGCGGCAAGAAAAACTAAATCTCCGAGCACTAAAAAATACTCGGGCGGACCCCCGAGCATGCTCAGGAAATCTCGAGTAACGAGTATATTCGCTCATCACTAATAACAATTCCTGAAAAACTAAGCAACAGATTTGGAAACTAAAGGTATGATTTATAACAACTCTGTCCCCTAAAGGATGGTGTGCTTGGTTTGAACAGTCATTCTGTGCTGACAGGCTCCCCTTAAATAATTTTAATGTAACGTACGGTTTAAATGTAGCAAAAAAACAACAACTTTAAACTTATAAGTAATTAAATAGGATGTACGTGGTAAAGGAAAAGGCTATAAACTATCTAAACGATCACATACCTAATACATAATTAAACATAAATGATCTGGATGCTTAACAGTTAATCATTGTCCATGTTTTCATTCTTTTTCAAAAGACAGTTTCTTTTTATGCAGGTGGACAGAATAAAATGGTTCAGATTCACAAAAGTAGCAGCTAAGTGCCTTAAACAATGCAGCTATTTATGACAGCACGCCCAGGGGGAGGGGAATCTGACCTGAAACACATTTCCAATTTGTATTAAATTATTTGTTGCCATAAGTTTCTAGTCAGCAACTCAGATTAACTCAGTCCAGGAATTTTAATTTAATTTTTCTTTTTTAAATAGAAATGCATTGAAAGGGTCGAATGCTATTTGTTTTGGTAATATGTTTTACACAGGACTATTATAATATAAAACACAGCAAATTGAAATTTAGCCACTTTAAATTTAAAACAGTATTTCTAAACTAGGAGTGATGTAAAACAAAGAGTAGCAGGGAATTGCTTCAGTTTAAGAATACATTTGTGTACGCTATGGTTGCAATCAAAATGACTGCAAAATAGGTTAGATTTTACCAACTTTATGATGTTTGCAATTAATTGAGCAATCAATTTAAATAGCTCAAAACAACTAATAGAAAGTAGTAGTTTCTTCAAATTCAGCACAAAAAGGTAAGTTTAATGACTATTGCACTCTCAGAATTATTCTACCCTTCTTTACAAGCATCTTTAGCACTTAACAGAGAACACTCTGGCTGTTACGACCTGATGGAAACATTATGCTTCTTTATAATGGATTTGAAGATGCAAGATAAATGGATTCATACACTTTGGCTAAATGATAATAATAATTCAATTAACTGAAATGATAATGAAAATTACATACAAGAAAATATTTATATAAATAGGAGATAGCAAAAGAAGTATACAAGACAATACCGGATATGAACAGATGTATAAGATAAGCATATACCAACATCTGGACACGCCACTCCCTGCCTAGACACAGATGGCTATAAGAGTATCCTCTCCATCCTGTAGTTTTAGTTGGACTATCATGTCTTTTTCTAACAGTTTTATATCCCCTGTCCTGGCACCCCTGATGTCTTTGGGCATAAAACTTAGATAGGAAATATCCATCTAGAGTCAATGCACAAATGCATGTGTAGTAAACATGTCCTAAAGTAATTATTTAGGAATGTGATCTGGTTTATGGCTGTAACTAGTTTATCATCCTTCTAAGGAGCTAATATAAAGCTGATACATGAATATTAAAAAGGAAGAATGCATAGCCAGACACAATTGCTGCTAGCTGTAATTACTACTGTTTAAGGCTAGTTTCACACTAGCATTTTGAGGAGCTGCAGAGGGCTGCGGACTTCCTCCGTGAAGCCCCGCCCTCGGCCGCACCTCCACCACTAGCTCCGCCTACTTCTGCATGAGGCCGGCATGCGGCCTGCGTACCTATCTTTAACATTAGGTACGCAGGTCGTGCGGCTGTATGCAGATGCTTCCGCATGCGTCGTTTTGATGATGCGGAAAACAAAGAAATTGCTACAAGCTGTATCCTACGCTGGTCGCCGCATCGTCAAAATGACACATGCGAAAGTATCCGCATACAGCGGCACGACCTGCACACCTAATGTTAAAGATAGGTACGCAGGCCGCATGCCGGCCGCATGCAGAAGTAGGCAGAGCTAGAAGCGGAGGTGCGGCCGAGGGCAGGACTTCAAGGAGGAAGTTCGCAGCCCTCCGCAGCTCCTCCAAACGCTAATGTGAAACTGGCCTAATCCAGGTTAGTAGTGACCACAACATCCAGCTGACTGACAGAGGGATGCGCCATCCCACTTTCTTCCCGATGAAGTGATCATGAGATGGTGTTGTCTTCTATTCCCCATTTTTAGGATGAAAACTTTGAGATTAATTCTACATATTATTTAAAAATATGTAATTTCTGTTTTGACAGCCCATTTCTTATTAATTCTATAAAAATGCCAATGAAATAAAATTGAAAAAAGTAAAGCGGTCTGGATGGAGCGCTGATGACAGAGGCCACCGGAGCACAGGTTAGGGATTTAAAATCTTTAATCACAACGAGTCTCAACAGCCAATCACTGTCTTCTTCAGGTTTCAATGAATAAATAGGTTAAAAGGTTACAAGGGAAGAAGGAAATATTTAAAGGAACGAAAACCAATGAAAATTGAGGAGGGAATTGCAAAGGAGGAAAGGGGGAGGTACAAAAAGTGATAAATAGCCAGTAAGATGATGTACATAAAATGCAACAAAATGGCAAATAATTATCATAATAAATGAAAAAGAAAAAACAAAAATAATTATGCTATAAAATATCAAGAACTGAAGGAGATATAAAATGTATATCATAAAAATTGCATAATGAACAGCCATAATACATAGTTAAAAGAGCAGACAAAAAATTAAAAATATTATTTAGCCACATTTTCTATCGTAAGATTAAGTCCCTCAGGGGAGAGAGTGCCCAATTTAAAAATACAAAAACTCTCCCTATTGATTAACCTTCTATACCGGTCAGGAACATTATCAGGTATGTAATCAATGATAATAAGATTCAAATAGCTGGGATCTTTCTGGTGTACTAGTGAAAAATGCTTAGATAGACTATGCAATAGAAACCCATTGCGGATATTCTGCCTATGTTTATTCAGATGTGCGTGCATCGTCTGGATGGTGCGTCCCACATACTGGAGCCCGCACGTGCATTGGATCAGATAAATACCATTCGAAGACTGGCAATTGACATGATAGTTGATGTTAAAGTTAGTGCCCGTGAAAGTCGATTAGAATTGTTTAGCACCATGCACAATAGAAGTGCAGCAGAGGCATTTTGGCGCCTTACATGCGAAGCGACCAGGATTAAGCGTATTAGTGATTGATGGAGAGTGAATATTGAGCATCGTGTTGCTGGGAGCAACCATATTTCGAAGAGTACGATTCGTTCTGAAAATAAATTTTGGTTCAGCAGGAAGATATTTTGAAAGGATCGGGTCCCCCCTTAAAATAATCCAATATTTCTTGAATAATCCCTGGATTCATGCATGAGAATAATTATAAGTAGTAAGAAAACTCCACTTACTAATTTCAGAGGTTTCTTTCTTCTTATCGGTTTTAATCTTGCTGAGACAATCTTTTTGAGAAAGGGGTTGAACTTTGTTAAAAGCATCATGGATCAATTTTTTAGGGTAGCCCTTCTCTAAAAAACGATTCTTTAAAATCTTGGATTCATTCTGAAAGTCATTCTCATTTGTGCAGTTTTTTCGGATACGCCAATACTGGCCATAGGGGATATTAGTGATCCACCTTGTAAGGTGACCACTGTTAAAAATTGATCCATGATGCTTTAATAATTATTCCCATGCATCCATCCAGTGATTATTCAAGAAATATTGGTTTCTTTTAAGGGGGGACCCGATCCTTTCAAAATATCTTCCTGCTAAACCTAAATTTATTTTCAGAAGGAATCGTACTCTTCGGAATATGGTTGCCCCCAGCAACACGACGCTCAATATTCACTCTCCATCAATCACTAATACGCTTAATCCTGGTTGCTTTGCATGTAAGGCGCCAAAATACCTCTGCTGCACTTCTATTGTGCATGGTGCTAAACAATTCAAATCGACTATCACGGGCACTAACTTTAACATCAACTATCATGTCAATTGCCAGTCATCGTATGTTATTTATCTGATCCAATGCACGTGCGGGCTCCAGTACGTGGGACGCACCATCCAGATGATGCACGCCCGTCTGAATAAACATAGGCAGAATATTCACAAAGCATTTTTCACTAGTACACCAGAAAGATCCCAGATATTTAAATCTTATTATCATTGATTACATACCTGATAATGTTCCTGACCGGTATAGGAGGTTAATCAATAGGGAGATCTTTTGGATTTTTTAATTGGGCACTCTCTCCCCTGAGGGACTTAATCTTAAGATAGAAAATGTGGCTAAATAATATGACATTTATCTTATCTCACGCATATTTTTGATTTTTTGTCTGCTTTTGTATGTATTATGGTCATTCATTATGCAATTTTTATGCTATACATTTCCTTTGGTTCTTAATATTTTATAGCATAATTATTTTTGTTTTTTCTGTTTCATTTATTATGATAATTATTTGCCATGTTGTTGCATTTTATGTACATCATCTTACTGGCTATTTATCACTTTTTGTACCTCCCCCTTTCCTCCTTTGCTCTTCCCTCCTCAATTTTCATTGGTTTTTGTTCCTTTAAATACTTCTTACTTCCCTTGTAACCTTTTAACCTTTTTATTTATTTACACCTGAAGAAGACAGTGATTGGCTGTTGAAACGCATTGTGAGTAAAGATTTTAAATCCCTAACCTGTGCTCCAGTGGCCTCTGTCATCAGCGCTCCATCCAGACCGCTTTACTTTTTTCAATTTGCATTATTGCTCCCTCCTTGAGGGATCGCGGTGAGAGCTGCAGCTGACAAGCCAAATTGCCCTTTGCTGCTCCAGGACCTTCTTCCATGTGACCGGGAGGTCCTTGATCACGTGGGAAGCAGTACTTGGAGTCTCCTGCATGCGGGCACATCTCTGGACTTCAGTCATCCATCATCGCCCTTCTCCTTTAAGATACCACTGTGCCGAGTGTTGTGAATTCCATTCTCGGGCTCCCTCCTGTGGTCATGAGTGGTACTGTGTGAATTTGTTCTTGGGCTCCCTCTGGTGGCCGTTAGCGATATGGCTGGTCTTGGCTGGGCTCAGCTGTTTCATCTCCTGCTAGGCTGGGCCTATTTAACTCACCTGGACCTTTACTTGTCGCCTGCTGTCGGTGTATTCAGTCCTGATCCTGTGTCTCCTGAATATTCCTTGTGACCAGTCTTCTGCTATGAGAAGCTAAGTTTGCTTGTTCAGTTTCTCATTATTTCCTTGAAAATGTTTCTCATTATATTATGAGTTCAGCCCAGCTTGCTTTTATGTGATTTTTTGCTTGCTGGTTAGTTCTGGGGTGCAGAGTGCGCCCCTCACATCGTGAGTCGGTGTGGGGGTTCTTGTATTCTCTGCGTGGTTTACTTTTGATAGTTTTTGTACTGACCGCACAGACACCTATCTATTTTCTGCCTATCTAGTATTAGCGGGCCTCATTTGCTAAACCTGTTTCATCTCTACGTTTGTGTTTTCCCCTTAACTCACCGTTATTATTTGTGGGGGGCTATCTAAAACTTTGGGGATATTTCTCTGAGGCAAGTGAGGTCTTTGCTTTCTCTCTAGGGCTAGTCAGTTTCTCAGGCTGTGACGAGACGTCTAGGTTTTCAGGTAACGTTCCACAGCTGCCTTTAGTGTGTTTGGATAGGATCAGGATTGCGGTCAGTATAGCTTCCACATCCCCAGAACTTGTCCTATATATTCAGGGTATATTTGTCAGGTCAGTTTGAGATCCTACCACCAGGATCATAACAGCCGAGGTCTGGGAGCTGACGTTCATCTGCCCCACAGGACTAGGAATCCTTCTGAGTCACTCCATATTGTTATGCTTGTCCAGCATAACCGTGTGCGGTGAGTAGGTCTATGACCTTTCTGCATTCTTTTCCCGACTGATACCATTCATGTGCGCTCCCCTCTCTCTTTGTTTCAATGAAATAAAATAACATTCACTTCTGGGTATATATCTTGAGGAGTTTAGTTGTTAAAATGCGTCCTATAATTTTTCACTCCAAGGCCCAGTGGTGTAACTAAATAGCAATAGGCCTAGAAAATATGGTTATTTTGTGCCACATCCCTCTCACGTTCATCAGCTCATCATTTTGCTCCCCCCTACTTGTCATTCCATGGCACCTCCACGCTCATCAATCATCAGTTTATCATTCAACTCCCCTACCACTTGTCATCTTGTCATTCAGTTACACCCTGCCGGGGTGTATTTCCATGGAATTCTGATAATACCCCTCACCCACCATTCAGCATTCCATAGCAGGCTACTACCCACTCTTCATTTTGTGAATTCCCCTGTTTGAGTACATCAAACTCCTGAAGTAAATTTGCACCCTCACCTTTATCAGTTATAGATAAGTTTAGTAAGACTGAGCTACCTGCTGATATTGTGCAGGCTCAGTAAACCCTCTGGGCCCCTGACAGAGCTCCTATAAACCTATATTAGGGCCTGGAAAGTGTCAGACACAAAGGAGACCCAAAAATCCACAAGGAGCTCATTCATTCTTGAGACTTACTGTATGCTTAATTAAGTTTTAAACTCAAGACACAAATGAAGATAAACAACTGCATCTTTAAGAAGCTAATAAAAATATAAAACTATGTATCATGACAATTCTAGTGTCTCTGTTTTGCTCTAATTTCATCTTAGCCATTCTTTTCATACTCAGTGTGCTATTCCTAAAAATACAGAATTATATGTTTCACTTACCGCTTAAATTGCGCAGCAAGTCTGCAATTTTGAATGATCAATTAGTTGTGAGTTGTGACAAATAAAACATTGCGATTGAAAATTAAAGATTAGTTTAGTCTTCTAATTAGATTTCGGTCATTTTGGACATTTCACATTAATTTGTCAGTTTGAGAAGGACTGACAATATCTATTTAAATGCAGACAGCCAACAAATTATCATGTCAATCATTTAGAGCCTTCAGTTGCTGTCACCACAATTACCTATTCATTGGAGTTGGAGCAGCAGAAAAAGAGACACAGTAAAAAGTAAAAAAATTCTCTGAGCAAAATATGTAATTCATCATTCCAAAAGCAAAGTATTCCTAAAATGGATCAACGTATTAGATTGATTAATACTTAAACTCAATGGACTCGTCTTAATTCAACCTTTGAAAACGTGAAAACATGAGAGGCAAAAATGAAAAATTCAACACCATGCACTAAAATTGCTGAATAGTTTTACACAAAATTTCTTAGTAGACTATTGGCGTTAAGGGCAATCCTGGGGTAGTGGAACCAGAGGGGTTAATGCAGCAGAGCTTAGCAAGCAGAACAATGCATGGGACTATGAGGATCACAAGAGCCATATATACGGGGGGATAGGATGAGAATTAGAAAAGCTGGAAATGCTGGATGATGAAATGATTAGCTGAACAGGATATACTGACAGGCACCTTGGAATTGCGAAGTCAAATAAATGGACAGAACTAGGAATTATGGAGACAAGTAGGCTGGTTGGTACCTTGCAGTTGCAGTGCCAAATGTGTGGACAGCTCCCAGGAGCAGCAGAGCTGAGTAGGTAGTCAGGCCAATTTTGAGAAGCAGAGCTGAATGAGTGAACAACCAGAAACAAAAGTTGAGTTGGCTGTCAGCTGCCATGGAGAAGCAGAATCAAGTGTGTGGACAGCACCCAGAAACAGCAGAACTTAGTTGCCAGTCAGGCACCTTGCAGTAGTAGAGCCTAGTGTACAGACAGCATGCAGATATTGTAGAGGGGTGTTTGTCTAGTCACATACTGAATTGGAAGTAGTATAAGTCAGAAGTAGCAGAGATGGGTTAGTTCTGTGGCAAGCACTGAGAATTCATGTGGAAGCAGCCTATGTCCTTAACGTAATACTCAGGCTGCGAGCAGCAACCTTAAAAGTCATTACTAGATGAGTCAAAGATGTGCGTTTGGTAGCCATATAAGCCTAACACTCCGTAGAGCAAATAGACATCCGCGGCAAAAGGGAATATCGTGGTGAGCACTGGAACCAGAACAGGTGAATACTAGTATGTAGTATTACCTGTACAAAGGATAAATAATAGTACATTTTTCGACTGCATGAGTCCACATCTCTTACTTACTTTCCTCTTCTTAGTTATTTCCTGCAACATTTATAATTTTGTCTTTTCACTCAAATGTATTATTTTTTCTCAATTGTCTCATATAATCACATATTTCTGGTATAGAGCATTGTTTAACAACCTGACAACACCTGAAGGAAAAATGTATAACTAGTGGCAAAGTGCATTAAAAAACAGATTCAGAGGCTTGGTGTCATTTCTACATGCTTACATCCTGCTCCATTGTTATTCAAATTCAGAGCTTTTTTTACCCTTTTCATTCTAATCTATATATATAATTGTCTAAGGGTTTTTCCGTCTGTCTGTCTGTCTGTCTGTCTTTCTGTCTGTCTGTCTGTCTGTCTTTCTGTCTGTCTGTCTGTCCTGGAAATCCCGCCTCTCTGATTGGTCGAGGCCGCCAGGCCTCGACCAATCAGAGACGGGCACAGCATGGCGACGATGATGTCATAATGGAAATCCGCCAGGCCGCCAGGCCTCGACCAATCAGCGATGGGCACAGTATCGACGTAGATGTCATAATGGTTGCCATGGCGACGATGATGTCATAAAGGTTGCCTCGACCAATCAGCGACGGGCACAGTCTGCCGCGAATTCTGGAATCATCATTGTCCATATACTACGGGGACATGCATATTCTAGAATACCCGATGCGTTAGAATCGGGCCACAGTCTAGTGAATCAATAAAGGTCCAGATATAGATGGGGCACTTCAACCATCAATGCAAAAACTAGTCTCATATAAAAATGTCCATAGGTGACAAAGAAGAGATCCCACAAATCACTTAGATTAAAAACAAATTTTTATTGACAATAATTAAAACAGTTCAAAATAAAGAATAGCCATAATAGGGGATGCCGTATACACTATAGAAGGAACAAAGCACATCAGCCTAACACCAATTATATGGCATAAATACATTTGGATAAAAATGCAGTATATAAAGCTGAAAAAATGCCCTATGAAAATAATCAAGGAGCCTAAAGACAGGGTAACTAACATATACAGTAAAGGGTAATATCGTATATAGTAAAGTTATAAAAACAATCACAGGTTTATATATGATACCCAAGGTTTACAGTAACTCTAATGGGAACGGTATTTTTATGCCAAACATAACCCAGTTTCAAGAAAGGACATAGTAAAGTCCCCAACCCGAATACATGAATAATGATATATGGTAATTTACCTGTCAGTAGATATGCTCCCGGGGTAGCCTTATCTTTATACAAATAGTACCCAATGAGCACAGAGGAATAGACAGTGGGAAGGAACAGCAATATACCGGCATCTTCGGCGCATTGCGCGTCTGCCCGCCTCCAATATGACTCACTTCCTGCCGACGCTCAATGACATGCAAGCCTGCCGGCTGTGTGTCAGTGTGTGAGCATCATAGGAAGCGATGGAGAAACGGGATGGCACACATGTGCTCCACCAGAAAAAGCCGCTCAGCTCCAGTTCGAAGCCAAAGCAGATAGAACATGGGGCATAGCAGTAAAAGGACAATTCCAGAGTGGAAACCTAAAGATGGACACAATACTAGAACGTTAATAAAGTGAAAATGTATCCTTAACTCAATAATCAATATATAAGTAATCTACAAGTAAAAGATTATATCACTTTCTAATATGCATCAAGTGATAGTACAATACAAAACATTAAAATGCCAGTAATACTTAGTGAATGTTGTAAGTGAATCCCTGTATATAGAGATGCAGTGCTCGTGCCACAGAAATATACGGTGTTGGTAAAAATAGTGATATAATGTAATTGCATGCACAAAAAATGCATGTGAATAAAATTTGTAATAATACAGAATCATAATATTAAACCATTATTACAATGTGTTTTATGTGCTATGTTGTATTGTGCCTTGAAGGCATATATATGGACAATATGTAACATAACATGTGCCTATACATATATGTCGATGCAGCTACAAGATTTGCGGCTGCTAGACAGCTTGAAATTGGTTGTAGTGTCAGCAGTCTGACTCCCAGCAATTGGGATATAATCCCCTATTTTGAGGAAAGAAGGTATCTCCTAATTTTGACACAACCCCTTCAGCTTTCTTGGTACAATAGTATATGATCAAAGGATAGGATACATTAGGCATCAAGTGAACGCTCAGTTTTCAATGTGTTTTATGTGCAATGTTGTATTGTGATGTCGAGCAGTGCCATCAGCTTGTAACTTGCAACAATCAGTGGGACCCAGCTGCACCCATCATGTGTTAATAAAAGTCTTTCTAAAAGTGGTCTTCATGAAGAATTGCAGCCAAAAACCATACATTTGACTTGAAAACATGAAAACAAGACCAAATAACTGAGCTACACATGAAAATGTAGGAACTGAGGTGAAGAAAATTTGAGATACATGTCATCAGTTGCTCTGGACTAACTAGTCAAAATGTGAATAATTGGCTTTAAAGAAGACAGTTCTTTTCACCAAAGGGCTGGAAAACTGTAAAATAATGAGCAGCTGCAGACAACAGTGAAGCATAGCGGAAGCTCTTTGCAAGTTTGGGACAGTAGTTAAGCTAATGAAGTTGGGAGTTTGGTCAAGATTAACGTGTAATCAAAACTGAGGAAAACAGGCAGTTACTTATTCATCTTGCAATATTAGTATAGAGGCATCTAACTGACTACAAACGTATTCTGCAGCAGGACAGCAACCCCAAATATACAGACTACTAGATGGTGGCCCGATTCTAAAGCATCGGGTATTCTAGAATATGTATGTACGTAGCGCTGTAAGTGGGGGTTAAATTCCACATCAATATCACTGATTGGTTGCGGCCATCCAGGCGCAAACAATCAGTGAAGCGTGGTTGAAATCCCGCACCAATTCGCAGCCAGACTGCATTTCGCTGATTGGTCGTGGTTTGCTGGGCACAACTAATCACCGAAGTGGTATAGCACAGCCCATGCAGTATATAGTACAGGGACGTAATTTATAGCAGCCACATAGTATATAACACAGACAGCCATGTAGAATATAGCAGTCATGTTGTATATACAGTAGCAGCCACATAATATATAGCAACCACATAGTATATAGTACAGCCACCTAGTATATAACGCAACCCACGTAGTATATAGCACAGCGATGTAATATATAGCAGCCACGTAGTATATAACACAGACAGCCATGTAGTATATAGCAGTCACACAGTATATAGCAGCCACGAAAAATATAGCAGCCACGTAGTATATAGCACAGCCACATAGTATATAGCACAGCGATGTAGTATATAGCAGCCACGTAGTATATAACACAGCCCATGTAGTATATAGCATAGCCACGTAGTATATAGCAGCCACATAGTGTATAGTAGCCACATAATATATAGCAGCCACATAGTATACAGCAGCCACATAGTATATAACACAACCCACATAGTATATAGCACAGCTCACATAGTATATAACACAGCCCACGTAGTATACAGCAGTGTGGGCATCATATCCTTGTGAAAAAAAAATAAAATAAAAAATAGTTATATACTCACCTTCCGTCGTCCACCAAAGCTGTCCTGCTCCTCGCGATGTGGCCGGCAGCTTCCGTTCCCAAAGATGCATTGTGAAATTACCCAGATGACTTAGCGGTCTCACGAGACTGCTACGTCATCTGGGTAATTTCGCAATGCATCACTGGGAACGGAAGCTGCCGGCCGCATCGCCGGAGAGGAGGAGAGTAGGGAGGGGCCAATTTGTGGCTGGACTAAGCCTGTCGCTGATTGGTCGCGGCCTGCCGGCCACGACCAATCAGCAACGTGGGATTTCCATTACAGACAGACAAACAGACAGACAGACAAACAGACGGAAGTACCCCTTAGACGATTATATAGATACATTTTTAGTGCAAAGAAGTACAAGGAGTCAGGCAAGTGATGATATGCCTCCAAAGAGCCCTGATCTTAACATTATTGAGTCTGACTGGGATTATATGAATTGCATGGAGAGAGATAAAGGGATTTGCTCTGGCATATATTAACTGAACATATGTATTTAGTTGTTCAAGATGTTTGGAACAACCTCCTTGCCACTTTCCTTCAAAAACTGTATACACGTACAAGCCTTAAAAAGCAGAATACTAAAATAATTGATGTCTTAATGTTGTATGTTGTATATATACTGTATATATGCAGTGGGGAAATACCCCATGAGATGAGATTTTGCATGGTGCCCCAGATCGAGGTCGATTGACATTTTGTATTTCTTCCATTTTCTTACTATTGCACAAACAGTTGTCTCCTTCTCACTCAGAGTCTTACTTATGGTTTTGTAGCCCATTCCAGCTTTGTGTAAGTCTATGATCTTGTCCCTGACATCCTTATAAGGCTCTTTAGTCTTGCCCATGTTGTAGAGGTTAGAGTCAGACTGACTGAGTCTGTGGACAGGAGTCTTTTAGAAAGGTGACTATGTAAGACAGCTGTATTTAATGCAGGTAATGACTTGATTAGGAGCATCTAACTGGTCTGCAGGAACAAGAACTCTTAGTGGTTGGTAGGGGATCAAATACTTATTTCTCACTGCAAAATGCAAATACATTTGTATAATTTATACAATGTGATTTTCTGGATTTCATGTTTGATATTCTATCTCTCGGCGTTAAAATTAGCCTACCCTTAAAATTATAGACTGTTCATGTCTTTGTCAGTGGGCAAACTTACAAAATCAGCAAGGGATCAAATACCTATTTCCCCCACTGCATATACAGAAAAACAACTTTTTCTATCAAAGGTATGCAAATCCAAAACAGGAGGCAGCACATACGAAATAATGAAAAAGTAAAGATCCTTTAATCACCAGCTCAAGCTATGTTTCAGCTTTCCCTATGGAGATTTTTTTCAAGTGTGTATATATACTGTATATATATATATATATATATATATATATATATATATATATATATATATATATACGGAGCAGTGGCAGAAAGTCACAGCAGAAGACTCAAGAATTATGTGGGTGTGTTGTCCCAGGTCCTTTCAACATTGAAGTATTGTATATTTTGCTGTTGGAGGGACCTGGGCCAATAGAACCACATAATTTTTGGAGTCTTCTCCTGCCACTGATTGCCACTCCTCCATAGTATGTACCCATTGTTGATTGTTGTTGATTAATGTACACAGTTGGGTAACTATTGTTGACTGGCAATGAGGTTACCTGAAATCACAGTAGTACACAAACTCTCAATGATTTTGGATCACCCTTTGAAATGACATGAGTGACACATTTATCTATATACCGTATATACTCGTGTATAAGCTGAGATTTTCAGCACATTTTTTGTGTTGAAAACACCCCTTTTGGCTTAAACACGAGTTGTTATCCAGAAAGCTGGTGAGGGAGGAGGAGCGGCGGAGCAGCGGCAGGAACCGGTGGCTGTGACATCATACTCACCCTCCTCACATGGTCACTGCATGTCCCTGTTGTCCTGGTGCCAGCAGCTCTCCTCTCCTCTGCTCAGTGGTCATGTGATACCACTCATTAAGGTAATGAATATGTACGTGTCTCCACTCCCATAGGCATGGAGGGGGAGGACGGGGGTGGACGCCGAGACATACCTAGAAGGGGGAGGACAGGGAGAACGCCGAGCCATGCCTACAACTAGAAGACCGGGGGGAGCCACACATAGCAGGACAGGGATGAGGGGATGATGCATATCTGGCTTATACTCGAGTCAGTAAGCTTACCCAGTTTTCAGTGGCAAAATTAGGTGCCTCGGCTTATACTTGGGTCAGCTTAAACTCTCGTATATACGGTAGCTTTAGTCTGGTGTGTTCTTAGTCAAAGGTTTGTTGTCTGCTCCCATTGTCTGCTTAACTCAGCTTTCTCCTAAAAATGTTTTTAAAAAATGATACTTTGGAAACTACTGCTGTCTTCGGACCCCAAATTAACAGTGACAATAGTCACCTTGGCAAATCCTTGGCAGGCACAGAATTTAGCTTTTTGTATGATTGATTTGTTTTCATTTTTCCAAGCAGCTGTGTGAATTAAGGTAGCTAGTATTTTGGCAATTGTCCACATTCATAAAATGTAATTTAATTGAAACTTATCATAGTTAACAGATAGATAATCCTAAACATTAAAAAAAAAGAAGTCCAACGACTTGGAAGCAGAAATATTTGTAATAATGCACTTGTAATCACACCTACCAAAGACAGAAACTTCAGAAAAATTGGTTTCAATGCCAAAAGCACATTTTTCATCAACACCATCTGTTTTCACACAGAGTTTTTAGTTTCAGAAACAGACATGAACACATTTTTGTTTCATCGATGAAGAGGGAGCAGAGAATTATTATGCTTCTGGATTCCTATGTAACATGCTGTAGGGTAAATTTCCACTGAGGTGTTGTAGATGAAAACTTGCTGAGTTGCCTCATCTCTGAACTTAATTTAATTTTCACAGAGCATAAAATGGCACTAGATGGATGTTTTGGGCAAAAGAAGGATTTTAAGGTGATCGGCGAAAAGGTGCTTTACAGACAAACTAATTTGAGTGTTTTTTAATTGCTTTGGATATAATCTATTAAGAATTAATAAAAAAAGAAAAGTGGTCAGTATCATTTACTAATTTAACAAAAGTAGAACATTGTCTAAAACAATCATTTTTTTCTTTGCTTTTTCATACTTTATTTCATTACTATTAGACAATTCACAATGGAGCTCTCATAATGGGAATTCTTTGAGGCTTAGTACGGTGCTATTAAACTTTGATTGACACTTTTTATAAAATCCAGATATTAACAGGATCTTCAAATATATGGAAATGCGCTAGTTTTACTATCTAGAGGAATATTTCTTAAACCCAGTCTAGTCAAAATACCAACAATAGGTCATGATCAAAGGATAGCCCATAAAATGAACCCCTGGGGCAATTTCTGAAGCACAGCTAAAATGACTGTTGTGTTTTTTGTGTGGTATAAAAATAGTATGTAGGATAAACTAATACACAAAGATATGTAGCAATAGTGCGATTGTTGCCTGAATGTATCACTATGTCTGAAACTTTACACCCACGAAAAAACATGCACAGTGTCATTTTTGTTGTTCCAAGAATATACGGTATCAGCAAATATTGTCAACCAACAGGCAACCCCTTTAATTAAGAAGTAGTAATTTTTGAAATAAAGTGACTGCTTAGCTGTACTTTCATAATTTCATAATTTCATAGTTTTTAATGTTGAAGGTAGACATAAGCCCACTGAGTTCACAAAATAGCTAAACATGTTGGTCCAAAGGAAAGCATAATCTCCATGAGACAACAGACTTGCTTTAGTTGCTAAAATTGTTCTAATTATTATTATTATTATTATTATTATTATTATTATTATTTCTTATGCATAGTATCATGGTATCAATGCTGCTCAAAAGAGAAGGGATTACATACAAGAATATAAATATTAATTACAGTGAACAAGCTAATGACAGACTGGTGCATAGGGGAGGGGAAAGGGCCCTGCCCTTGCGGGCTTACATTCTACTGTGTAACGGGGAAGGAGATAGTAGCTCAAGGGGGTTACTGCTGCTTCGGGTGTGGTGAAGTGGCTCCAGGGTTATTGCAGGCTGCAAGATTTCTGGAAGAGGTGTGTTTTCATGTTCAGTCTGAAAGCTCCGAGACTGGCGGATAATTAGACTTGTTGGGGCATGAAATTCTAGAGGATAATCAGGAGAAGTATTGGAGGTGACTGGGCGAGAAACTTATTGTGGAGGAGAGAAGAAGGTTTTAAAGAACTGGAGATTATGCATTGGAAGGTAAAGGAAGATTAGTTCGGCGATATACAGTGAGTACGGAAAGTATTCATACCCCTTTAAATTTTTCACTCTTTGCTTCATTGCAGCCATTTGGTAAATTCAAAAAAATTTAATTTCTGTTCTCATTAATGTGCCCTCTGCACCCCATTTTGACTGAAAAAAAAACAGAAATGTAGTAGAAATTTTTGCAAATTTGTTAAAAAAGAAAAACTGAAATATCACATGGTCATAAGTATTCAGACCCTATGCTCAGTATAAGAGGAGAAGGACCCTTTTGAGCTAGAACAGCCATGAGTCTTCTTGGGAATGATGCAACAACTTTTTCACACCTGGATTTGGGAATCCTCTGCCATTCTTCCTTGCACATCCTCTCCAGTTCCATCAGGTTGGATGATGAATGTTGGTGGACATCCATTTTCAGGTGTTTACAGAGATGCTCAATTGGGGCTAGGTCAGAGCTCAAGAAAGGTCAGAGTTGTTATGAAGCCACTCCTTTGTTATTTTAGCTGTGTGCTTAGAGTCATTGTCTTGTTGGAAGGTGAACCTTAGCCAAGTCTGAGGTCCAGAGCATTCTGGAAGAGGTTTTCAACCAGGATATCTCTGTACTTAGCCGCATTCATGTTTCCTTCAATGACAACTAGTCGTCCTGTCCCTGCAGCTAAAAAACACCCACATACCATGATGCTGCCACCACCATGTTTTTATGTTGGGATTGTATTGGACAGGTGATGAGCAGTGCCTGGTTTTGTACACACATACCGCTTAGAATTATCACCAAAAAGGTCTATCTTTGTCTCATCAGACCAGAGAATCTTATGTCTCATAGTCTGGGAGTCCTTCGTGTCTTTTTTTTTAGCAAACTCTATGTGGGCTTTCATATGTCTTGCACTGAGGAGAGGCTTCTGTTGGGCCACTCTGCCATTAAGGCCCGACTGGTGGAGGGCTGAAGTAATAGTTGACTTTGTGGAACATTCTCCCATCTCCCTACTGCATCTCTGGAGCTCAACTACAGTTATCTTGGGGTTCTTCTTTACCTCTCTCACCAAGGCTCTTCTCCCACGATTGCTCAGTTAGACTAGACGGCCAGGCCTGGGAAGACTTCTGGTGGTCCCAAACTTCTTCCATTTAAGGATCATGGAGCCACTGTGCTCTTGAGTACTGCAGAAATTCTTTTATAACCTTGGCCAGATGTGTGCCTTGCCACAATTCTCTGAGCTCCTTGGTCAGTTCCTTTGACCTCATGATTCTCATTTGCTCTGACATGCACTGTGAGCTGTTAGGTCTTATATAGACAGGTGTGTTCCTTTCCAAATCAAGTCCTATCAGTTTAATTAAACTCAGCTGGCCTCTAATGAAGGAGTAGAACCATCTCAAGGAGGATCAAAAGGAAATGGACAGCATGTGACGTAAATGAGTGTTTGAGCAAAGGGTCTGAATACTTATGACCATGTGATATTTCAGTTTTTCTATTTTATTAAATTTGCAAAAATTACTACATTTCTGTTTTTTTCAGTCAAGATGGGGTGCAGATTGTACATTAGTGAGAAAAAAATGAACTTTTTTTAATTTACCAAATGACTGCAATGAAACAAAGAGTGAACATTTTAAATGGTTTGAATACTTTCTGTACCTACTGTGCATAGGAGACAAAATATGGATGGCTTTGTAGGTCAATGTTATTACTTTGAACTCAATACATTAGGAAATTGGGAGCCAATGTAGGGATTGGCAGAGGGGAGAAGCAGAGGAATGAATCATAGAATCATGGAATGTTAGAGTTGGAAGGGAACAGACTTCCATTGACAGAGAACTCATCACCTCTTGTGGCAGCCTTATTAGCCTCACAGTCAAAATGTTATTTCTAATATCTAATCTGTATCTTCTCCATTTCAGTTTATTTCATTTGTTTCTCATGTTTCCAAGTGCAAATGAAACAAGGTTCCTCCACACTGTGTCTTCCCTTCAGATATTTGTAGAAAGCTTTGTAGAATAGCGAGGTGAGAGGTGGATTAGTCATGCAGCAGAGCTAAGGATGGATTGGAGATGTGCAAGGCCACAGAGGAGGGTATTGCAGTAGTCGAGGTGGGAGATGATGAGGGCATGCACTAACATTTTAATAGAATAATGGTTGAGGAAAGGACAGATTCTGGAAATATTTTTCAGCTGGAGGCAGCAAGAGGTAGAAAAAGCTTGGACATAGTGGGGAAATAAAATATTGTGCAAGTTCTCCCACTTAAAAAGATGAGAGAGGATATTAATTGACATCAGCCCAAAACATCGCTGCTCTAGAGGAGATCTGCATGGAAGAATGGGCCAACATACCACCAGCAGTGTGTTCCAACCTTGTGAAGTCTTACAGAAAATGTTTGACCTTTGTCATTGCCAAAATAGGATATATAACAAAACATTGAGATGAACTTTTGTTAATGACCAAATACTTATTTTCCACCATAATTTGTAAAATAAATCTTGCCAAATGAGACAAGGTGATTTTCTGGATTTTGTTTTCTCATTTTGACTCTTATAGTTCAGGTCTACCTACGATGTCAATTACAGGCCTCTTCTTTTAAGTGGGAGAACTTGCACAATTGATGGCTGACTACGTTTCCCCCCCACTTTATGAGGTTTGAAGGACATGGAAGAGTTGAGTGTTACTCCTAGGCAGTGGATTTGTGGTACAGAGGAAAGTGTGATATCATTTATTATGATAGATAGATTAAGTAGGAGAGTTAGGTAAGATGGAGGAAGGATGATGAGTTATGTTTTGTCCAAATTGAGCTTTAAGAAGCATGTTGAGTAGAAGGAGGATATTGATGATAGACACTCAGGGATTTTGGACAGAGGAGAGGTGATGCCTGGGCCAGAGAGGTAGACCTGAGTATCATCAGCATACAAATGGTACTGGGAGCCATGGGACTTTATGATTTGTCCCAGACCAACAGTATTGTTTGAGAAGAGTAGGGGTCACAGAACAGAGCCTTGAGGGACACCAACAGAGAGAGGGAGGGATGAGTAGGTACGATGGAATTGGAAGGTGCTAAATGTGCAGTTGAAGAGGTATGAGGAGATCCAAGAGAGGGTGAAGTCCTCTTAAATTAAATAAAGGAATAAATATTAAAGGAAGATAGAACTTGTTGTAAGAGGGAGTGGTTGACTATATCGAAAGACAGAGGACAGGTCTAGAAGTTGTACACTACAGTTGTACACTAAAGAAAAATTTCCTATTGTTGCTGGGTACCAGTCGGCAGATGTTGGCGGGTGCATTGAGCATGCGCCTGCCTTTTTCTTTCAGGAAGATGATGCGTAGGTCAGTGGGACAGAGCAGGAGTGCCCGGGGATGGTGGTGCTAGATCATATCAGAGAAGAGAAAAATTAATTGTAAATCAGACTTTTTTGTAATACCATTATTTGGTGAATAACTGCCATCACATGACAGTGGACTGTAAAAACCGTCCCAGATCATGTTCTCTAAGGTCTCAGCTACGCCCGGTAGCCGAGACCCTAGAGATTTTCTGATGCTTGGGGGACCCTATACCTTTATTTCTCAGCGCCATTAAAAAGAAGCACTGTGGTATAAGTACCCTTAACTGCCGCCATTAAAAGACTTATCGGCAGTCGTTAAGGGATTCAGGAAGGTTTCTGTTGATTGTATATGTTTGTGGATGCACACTATTTTTGCAAAAGCAAGAACAGTGAATATTTGCCACTAGGTTTAAGGTTTCAGGCTTAATGACATACTGAGGTAGCTACAGTTATATGAAAAAGTTTGGGCACCCCTATTAATCTTAAGCTTAATGTTTTATAAAAATTGTTTTTTTTGCAACAGCTATTTCAGTTTCATATATCTAATAACTGTTGGACACAGTAATGTTTCTGCCTTGAAATGAGGTTTATTGTACTAACAGAAAATGTGCAATCTGCATTCAAACAAAATTTGACAGGTGCATAAGTATGGGCACCTCACCAGAAAAGTGACATTAATATTTAATAGATCCTCCTTTTGCAAAAATGACAGCCTCTAGTCGCTTCCTGTAGCTTTTAATGAGTTCCTGCATCCTGGATGAAGGTATTTTTGACCATTCCTCTTTACAAAACAATTCCAGTTCAGTTAAGTTTGATGGTCGCCGAGCATGGACAGCCTTCTTCAAATGATCCCACAGATGTTCAATGATATTCAGGTCTGGGGACTGGGATGGCCATTCCAGAACAGTGTAATTGTTCCTCTGCATGAATGCCTGATTAGATTTGGAGCGGTGTTTTGGATCATTGTCTTGCTGAAAGATCCATCCCCTGCGTAACTTCAACTTTGTCACTGATTCATGAACATTATTGTCAAGAATCTGCTGATACTGAGAGGAATCCATGCGTCCCTCAACTTTAACAAGATTTCCTGTGCCGGCATTGGCCACACAGCCCCAAAGCATGATGGAACCTCCACCAAATTTTACTGTGGGTAGCAAGTGTTTTTCTTGGAATGCTGTGTTTTTTGGTCGCCATGCATAACGCCTTTTTGTATGACCAAACAACTCAATCTTGGTTTCATCAGTCCACAGGACCTTCCAAAAAGAAATTGGCTTCTCCAAATGTGCTTTTGCATACCTCAGCCGACTCTGTTTGTGGCGTGCTTGCAGAAACGGCTTCTTTCGCATCACTCTCCCTTACAGCTTCTCCTTGTGCAAAGTGCGTTGTGTAGTTGACCGATGCACAGTGACACCATCTGCAGCAAGTTGATGCTGCAGCTCTCTGGAGGTGGTCTGAGGATTGTCCTTGACTGATCTCACCATTCTTCTTCTCTGCCTTTCTGATGTTTTTCTTGGCCTGCCACTTCTGGTCTTAACAACAACTGTACCTGTGTTCTTCCATTTCCTTACTATGTTCCTCACAGTGGAAATTGACAGGTTAAATCTCTGAGACAGCTTTTTGTATCCCTCCCCTGAACAACTATGTTGAATAATCTTTGTTTTCAGATCATTTGACAGTTGTTTTGAGGAGCCCATGATGCCACTCTTCAGAGGAGATTCAAACAGAAGAACAACTTGCAATTGGCCTCTTTAAGTAGCTTTTCTCATGATTGCATACACCTGGCTATGAAGTTCAAAGCTCAATGAGGTTACAAAACCAAAAAAAGTGCTTTAGTAAGTCAGTAAAAAATAGGTAGGAGTATTTAAAACAAGAAAATGATAAGGGTGCCCATACTTATGCACCTGTCAAATTTTGTTTGAATGTAGATTGCACATTTTCTGTTAGTACAATAAACTTCATTTCAAGGCAGAAACATTACTGTGTCCAACAGTTATTAGATAAAAAAAACAATTTTTATAAAGCATTAAGCTTAAGATCAATAGGGGTGCCCAAACTTTTTCATATAACTGTATTTGTTCATATCTGTTGATGTTGGTTGAGCCTACATAGTAGTTCTATACCAGAGAAGGAGAGGCAAGTTTTCACTATTCATTTATTTTAGTGAATTTTTCATATTGTACACTATTACTACATGCCTATTTATATTAGTTAATTCTGAATGTTAGTTCTACAAGAGATAAGGAGTTCAGAATCAATTTTTTTCACCATATAGATTATTTTAGTGATTTTTTACATTACACGAGCCTCTTGCTACACTTTAATGATTTTATAACAAAGTATTGTCGTACTTGTTTAGTGTAAACTTACATCTAATTTCTGATGCTTGGCAGTGAAATATTTAGCAGTTTTTGAAAAAATAATGGCCTGTTTAGGACTAATATGCAATGCATTTTTTGAGCCATGATGTAGCATTGGTTAATAACCTGTCGATAATTGCTAATATTTCTCATGAAGTTAATGTTTTTACAACCAAGTTAAATTTGAGGTCTAATATAGTCCTTTATTTTTGTAAAAGTTGAGATTCACAGTCTGATTTTGGGATCAGACTTAAATTCATTTTGCAGGATAAAAAGTTTGATTGAAAAAGTAATTGCATAAGCATTGAATCTTCCCTTTAGGGTTATTCAGTTTATGAAATTCCAGTCTCGAGTTTAGCTTTTCAAGCATTTGAAAAAGCACCATATCTACTATATTTGTGTTTTTGCTTCTTTTTTTCTTAATCTTCCTTAAGAATTAGATATGACTACAGTTTTTTGTTACATTATCTTGATAAATAATGGTGGTTTTTGCTGTAACTTTCTTGATAAAAAATAATTCTACCAAACTTGTTGATAGATCGCTTTTCTTCTTTGTCTTGAGGTGGGCTCACATACACCAATCAGCCATATGTTAAAATGACTGTCATGTGAAGTTAAATAAGCATAACTTTTTAATCATAGCATATATTGAAGGGTGGGATTAATTAGGCAGCAACTAAATAATCAATCCTTCAGGTTAATTTGTTGGATGCATGAAGATTAGCAAGGAAAAATTGGAATGACTATGAAAAAGTGTAATGCTCTAAAGTTATAGTGTATGTGCCTTTAAGATGATGTAGCAGAGCTGGCAGCTACCTTATTGTGTTTGCACTGTGCTAATATATTCCCTTGCAGATTATGTACATGAGAATTGAATGCCTAGAAGTTGTTATATCTGCACAAAGTGATATATTTAATATGTTCTGACGTTAGAAGGCTATTAATGGTTAATAAAGCACCTCTACAGGGTGGGCCATGTATATGGATCCACCTAAACAAAATGGGAATGGCTGGTGATATCAACTTCCTGCTTGTGGCACATTAGTACATGGGAGGCGGAAAACTTTTCAAGATGGGTGGTGACCATGGCGGCCATTTTGATGTCACCCATTTTGGATCCAACTTTATTTTTTCCAATGGGAAGAGGGTCATGTGACACATCAAACTTATTGAGAATTTCACAAGAAAAACAATGGTGTGTTTGGTTTTAGCATAACTTTATTCTTTCATGAGTTATTTTCAAGTGTATCTTTGTTTACCGCCATTGACATGTGGCAGAAGTTAACACGTGAGGAGCCGCTAGAAATTGTGTTGATGTCTGGTGAACGCAGTACCCGGGTCATTGCAGCAGATTTCAATGCAAGACACCCTATGAAAGAAAACTGTCTACATTCCCATGTTATTTAGGTGTATCCATATAAGTGGCACACCCAAAAAAGTTTGCCTCATCACTGAATACAATGTTCTGTGTAAACTGAGGGTCCTGTTCCAATTTTTTTTGCCCATTCTGCTAATTCAGCGCAACTGTATGGATGACTAATTTAATCCATAAAAAAATTTGGTATGTAAAGATTTTGTAAGTGTAGTTGATTTACTTATATACAGTCCTAATGGCTTTGCAGAAAGTTCATGTCCACGTGTCTGTCTTCAAGTGGACAATCCCAGTTATTGCACTGGTAAGTACATGGAAGATGTTCCCGGAACGTGGTGGGGAAGCCACATAGGAAGAAAAAGTGGCAGCTGGGGACCAAGTACCGAGGGACGGCTGCCGCCATGAGTCAGCGGAAATCCTCTGTGTCAACAAGCCAAAATAGCAACATTTACATGGCAAGCAGCCTGGAACTATGCCCGCTTAGCCTTTGGGCCTGTGGGTGGTTGCAAACTTTCTCTTTCATTCCAAGACCAGGTTTAGGAACAGCTAAATGCTGTGCTGGAAAAAGGATTTGTAATTGCCTGATGATGGAAAGTCAGAATGTGTAAGGTTAAGTCCAGGGCAGGAGGCATCTGCGTCTGTGTTTTGGACAGGTGATTAGGAAGCACCTAACACCTGGGTAGAGGCAGTGGTGTCACCAATTGTGGACCCACGAGTTTGGCCCATCGAGTCTCGTGCTTAGATGACATGTGCACAGGTTGCAAATAGCCAGTTTGTTTGTCTCAGATCTCTGTTTAAAAAGTCCCAATCTGGAGAACACCTAACTCTTTGATAGATAAGTTCATCATTGTCAGTGCTCTGTGGAACAGTTTCCCATCTTCTTACACTGGTCACCCCACTGACTCTTCATCTTCCACCACCAACTTGTCTTCCACCTCCGAATCTTGGTCCTCCTGACTTTGCAGCTTAAAAAGAAAAAGACTTAGCAGCTACTGTGTCTCACCATCATATTCCTCCTTAGACAAATGTGCTGTCCCCCATCATTATTTTCCTGTGGCAGTGGCTGCTCAAGTTTTGTGTATCACTAAACAGCATGTCCTCCTGTACCTACTGGAGCATGCAGGTTGAGAGGCCACAGTCAAGAATGTTGCTGTAAAGAGCTCCTCGGGGTGTCCTAGTGTGGGATCACTAGTCTCCTGGGACTCAACATGGTGGGAGGAAGGAGGATCAAGGTCAGGTTTAAGTGATCCAGACTGTAGTCTGATGAGACTGGACCATGTATAAAACTTGGCAGTTTTTCTGGAAATATTATCTGCTACACACAAGCAATATCTGCCTTTCATTTGTTCATTTTCATAGATCTTTTATTTATTATTACTTTTGTCAGATTCAAGTTATTTCTGTGACCCTTGTGGGTTTTTCTGTCATTAAACTATTGGTACCAACAATTTTGACGTGTAGCCAATAGTGTTGAGCATTCCGATACCGCAAGTATCGGGTATCGGCCGATACTAGCGGTATCGGAATTCCGATACCGGGATTCCGATACTTGGCGCGTATCGGATACCGGAATCGGAAGTTCAATGATTCAAAATTCAGAAATTCAGCCAATGAGAAAGATTCCAAGTGTGGGCACATCCTGTTTAGCATGGAGGGCATGAAACTACTGGCAAGGCTGTGATTGGCTGCTGAAATGATGTCATGATGCAGTTTAAAAGTCGCTGGCGCCATTTTGCGATCACTCTGCTGTGAATTCAGTTAGTGACAGGACGCTGTTTGCTGACTGAGGGACAGTTTAGAGATAGCGATTTGCTTCTTTGTGCTTTCCAAAGGCTAATTTAGCAACCGCTGTGTTCACCTACTATTCACCTTCCTTTTGCCTTGTAGCGCTGTTTTCACAGCGATCTGCAAGGTCTCTCTGTGTGTGTGTGTGAGTGCAGCCCACTCTCTAGTCTGAGTGCAGCCACATAGGCCATCCATAGCTGGTTGTATTCAGTTCAGGGAGGGTGGTTCATTGCCTCATACTGTCCTTTTTTTTTTTTTTTTTGAAGTAGTGCAGGCTGCTGCACATTTTTTCCAAAAATTCCTATTAGTGTCTTTCCACCCGTCTCCAGCTAATTTGTGGAAAAACACTACATAGGATAAAGTAGAGGAGGGTTTTTGGGCCTTGCAGCGCCGTTTACGGCTGTCTGCACGGTCTCCGTGTGACTGCAGCTCGCCCTGTAATCTGTGAGCAGCTATAGCCTGGTTGTCTCCAGCTCAGGGTTTTTCACTGCGTCATACCGCCAAATCAATTTTCTTTTTTTTCAAAGTAGTGTAGTCTGCTGCTAATTTATTTTAAAAAATCCTATTAGTGTCTTTCCACCCGTCTCCAGCTAATTTGTGGAAAAACACTACATAGGATAAAGTAGAGGAGGGTTTTTGGGCCTTGCAGCGCCGTTTACGGCTGTCTGCACGGTCTCCGTGTGACTGCAGCTCGCCCTGTAGTCTGTGAGCAGCCGTAGCCTGGTTGTCTGCAGCTCAGGGTTTTTCACTGCGTCATACCGCCAAATCAATTTTCTTTTTTTTCAAAGTAGTGTAGTCTGCTGCTAATTTATTTTAAAAAATCCTATTAGTGTCTTTCCACCCGTCTCCAGCTAATTTGTGGAAAAACACTACATAGGATAAAGTAGAGGAGGGTTTTTGGGCCTTGCAGCGCCGTTTACGGCTGTCTGCACGGTCTCCGTGTGATTGCAGCTCTATCCGTTGTCAGTTCAGCCCCAAAAAAATAAATAAATAATAAAGTTCACCAAACAGACCAGTTACACCACTTTACATTTGTGTAGGCCACATTAGCTCATATTAAAGTCTAGTCCACACTTTAGAAAATTAGTGTGTCTTATACCTGTTAGGAGGAGTTGCTCAGGAATAAGCACACAAAGCCGTTAGTACTTTTCTGCTTATCTTTATCAGTCAACCAAGATGAAGAAGGCAGTGAGTAAGGCACGTGGGCGTGGGCGTGGGCGCGGAGCAGGGAGGGGACGTGGGGATTCTGTGCCTGCTGCGGGCACCGGTGAGTCATCAGCACCCACTTTCACAAGGGAACAGTCGTTCATGCGCAGCTTTTTCGCCGAGCGCCGTACACCGCTGCTGCGTGAAGACCAAATTGAAGCCGTTGTGGGATGGATGGCAGCTAATGCATCAACTTCCATTAGTGCCACATCCTCTCAGACACAGAGCACTGGAGAGCAGCCATCTGTCTCTTCACCACCTGCAAAATTGCCCAGGCAGACAGAGATCCCAGGACAGGAGCAGTCTCTACTTCTGTTCTCTGAATCATCTCTTGGCTTGGAAACAGGTGGCCAGCCAAGCAGCATTGGAGAAATGGAAGAAGAGGCAGGGTGCAGTGATGCCCAACAGCTTTTTCTGTCTTCCTCTGAAGAGGCGGGTGGGCCAGTGGCTCCGGTCACCACCTCGCAGGCCGCATCAGCTGATGATGACACTCAGGTGCCACTTACTGGTGCGTGCTCTGCTGCTGAGACTACCCAGGAGGAGCAGTTGGGGGCAGAGGGTAGTGTAGATGATGAGGTCCTTGACCCATCTTGGCGTCAGGGACAGGAAGGTGGTGGGAGCAGCTCTGAGGAAGAGATTCCCCGTACGGCCCAAAGAGGGAGAGGGAGGGGGAAGACTGCGGATCCTGCAGCCTCCGCTTTGGCACCCGTAAGGAGCATGTCTCTTCCAAAAGTCAAAAGGGGGGCTCCCAAGACTTGCAGTGCCTGGTCCTTTTTTGACACAGTTGCAGATGACATTTGCTATGTCAGATGCAAGGTGTGTCATCAAAAAATCAAAAGAGGTCAAAAAGTCGCCAACCTCAATACCTCCAACATGTGGAAACATGTGCGCAACAGGCACCCGGCGGAGTTAGACAAACACACTGAAGAGCTAGGCCAACCAACAGCGGCAGCTACCACCTCTTCAGCTCGTGTTGCCTCTTCCTCTAGCTCACACGCAGCTGGTTCGGCTTCCTCCCAGGATCGCCGTGGAAGAACCTCTGGCCCTGTTGTCCAGAGACCCGCTGTCATTCCACCCGCAGCACCACTTTCCCAGTCAACCACACACTCCCAGCCCAGTCTACAGCCATCGGTAGTACAGGCATGGGAGAAAAGGCGGCCTTTCTCGTCAAACCACCCACGAGCACAGGCTCTGACTGCAGGCATTGCCAAACTTCTGTCACTGGAAATGCTGTCATTCAGGCTGGTGGAGACTGACAGCTTCCGTGACTTGATGTCATTGGCAGTCCCACAGTACAGTGTGCCCAGCCGCTTTTACTTCAGCAGGCAAGCCGTCCCTGCCCTGCACAAGCATGTGGAGGGACACATAAAACACGCGCTACTGAACGCCGTCAGTAGCAAGGTCCACCTCACCACCGATGCGTGGACCAGTCAACATGGACAGGGGCGATACCTTTCCCTCACTGCCCATTGGGTTAATGTCGTTGAGCCGGGTACAGACCGTGCGAGTGGCGCAGGACGTGTCCTGCCCACTCCAAGGATTGCAGGAATCCATTCTGTACACATTGACTCCTCCTCTTACACCAGTTCCTCAGAATCATCGCTGCAGGAGCCGTCACAGTCCACCTCCACATGGACCCGTGATGAACGTGTACCTGTTACGACCGACATGAGCACAGCCGTGGCCAAACGTCAACAGGCCGTCTTGAAATTAATTTTTTTGGGGAATCGTAGCCACACAGCGCAGGAGCTCTGGAATGCCATCAAGCAGGAGAGCGATGTGTGGTTTGAGCCAGCGAATCTCCAGCCAGGCATGGTAGTGTGTGATAATGGCCGAAATCTGGTGGCAGCCCTGGGCCTCGGCAACCTCACTCACATCCCATGTCTGGCACATGTGCTCAATTTGGTCGTGCAGAGTTTTTTGAGGGACTATCCGGATCTTGATGCACTGCTGCACAAGGTCCGCCTAGAGTGTGCTCACTTGCGGCGTTCCAGCACGGCAAAAGCGCGCATTGCGGCTCTGCAGCGCCGACACCGCCTGCCGGAACATCGCATCATATGTGACCTACCTACCAGGTGGAATTCCACGTTACATATGTTGGAGCGGTTGTGTGAGCAGCAGCAAGCTGTAATGGAGTACCAGCTGTATCAGGCGCAAAAAAGTCGCAGTCAGCGCCGTACAGACTTCACAACCACAGAGTGGGCCACTATGAAGGATGTCTGCCAGGTTTTGCGTCCCTTTGATTATTCCACGCGGATGGCGAGTGCAGATGATGCACTAGTCAGCATGACTGTCCCCCTTATCTGCCTGCTTGAAAAATCACTGCAAGCGCTAAGGGATGATGTTGTGGAAGAGGTGGAGGATGAGGATTCACCACTTCCATCATCTTCTGGACAGTCAGCGCCACGTGGTTCCTCACAAACGCGTAGGCAGGGGACAGTTTGTGAGGAGGATGAGGAGGAGTCAATGGAGGAGGAAGACATCCGTCCAGAGGAGGGAGTTACACAATTGTCCAGTACTCAGTGTGTACAGCGAGGGTGGGGTGATGACGAGCGGGCAGAGATCACGCCTCCAGCTGGGGACAGCGTTTCTTGGGCAGTTGGCAGTCTGCAGCACATGGTGGATTACATGCTGCAGTGCCTGAGAAACGACCGCCGCATCGACCACATTCTCAACATGTCTGATTATTGGGTGTTCACCCTCCTCGATCCTCGCTACCGGGACAACGTAGAAAGCCTCATCACACCGTTCAACCGGGAGCGAAAAATGCGGGAGTACCAAGACACACTGGTCAGTTCCATCATCTTCTCCATTCCAACTGAGAGAAGTGCTGCTAGTGCATTCCAAAGCAGCTCAGTGCGTCCAGGCAGTGGTGGAGGCTCTGCACAAAGAGGGAGCAGAAGCAGTGCCTCTGCCCAAGGCAAGACCAGTATGGCCGAACTGTGGCACAGTTTTCTGTGCCCGCCACAAAAGTCTACACCATCACAGACGGCTCCAGTCAGCAGGAGGCAACGGTTCCGTCAGATGGTGACAGACTACATGTCTTGCCCTCTTGCTGTACTCCCAGACGGCTCTTCCCCTTTCAAGTTTTGGGTCTCAAAGCTGGATACATGGCCAGAGCTAAGCCAGTATGCATTGGAGGTGCTGTCTTGCCCTGCGGCCAGTGTATTATCGGAACGTGTCTTTAGTGCTGCAGGTGGTGTACTAACTGACCGTCGCATGCGACTATCCTCCGATAACGTTGACCGGCTTACTTTCCTGAAAATGAACAAGGCCTGAATTTGCCACTCCTCCTCCTGATTAAATAATTAGGTCACTGTATACGTTATCCAGGTCTCCTGTTGTGTTCATCTTTCTACCACCTGAACTTAAATTCCTGGGCTCCAACACCGCCAGTTGAGGCTCAGATGTGCCGTCTGCACAGTCAAAACATACGACCCAGTGTTATTGGGTTTCAGTAACGTCAGCTGATCCCCAGCTGTGTAGCCGGCAATGTGTCATGCGACCGCCACGCTGACACAACAACTGAAATGTAAGGGAATCTGTCCCCCCCCCCAAGGCGTTTGTTACTGAAAGAGCCACCTTGTGCAGCAGTAATGCTGCACAAGGAAAAAGGTAGCTATTTTGGTTTTGCTCCTTGCACACGCAAAACTTAACACTTATAAAATGTGTCCACTGATACCGTAAAACCGTCCCGGAGGTGGGACTTTCCTTCGTAATATGACGCAGCACAGCCGTCATTCCTACCCCCCCGGCGCCGCGCCCCGGCTCCTCAGCGTTGTTTGATTCCGTCCCGGAGCCTGCGCTGTTATGTTATCCCGTGGCCAGGCACACTTAGCGCTGCCCGTCTTCTGGCATCATTTGGTGTCAGGCTGGCTGCGCCTGTGCGGCCACGCTGGCCGAGAGCCCGCCTCGCAGTGTCTTCTGATTTAATCCCACTGGGGGCCTGGGATCTATGGACATGCGCAGTGCATATCTGAACCTCCACCTCTCACTCATCTCCCTATGGCTTCTTCAGACTGTTCGGTGTCAGCTGGTCCCTAATAGCATGCCACGGCCGTGACACCGCACAGTCTGAAAAAGAAGCCGTAGGGAGGGGAGTGAGAGGCGAGGATATGCACTGCGCATGGCCATGGATCCCAGGCCCCCAGTGGGATTACATCAGAAGACACTGCGAGGCGGGCTCTCGGCCAGCGCGGCCGCACAGGCGCAGCCAGCCTGACACCAAATGATGTCAGAAGATGGGCAGCGCTAAGTGTGCCTGGCCACGGGATAACATAACAGCGCAGGCTCCGGGACGGAATCAAACAACGCTGAGGAGCCGGGGCACGGCGGCGGGGGGGTAGTAATGATGGCTGTGCTGCGTCATATTACGAAGGAAAGTCCCACCTCCGGGACGGTTTCACGGCTTCAGGGGACACATTTTAAAAGTGTTTAGTTCTGTGTTTGCAAGGAGCATGATGAAAAGAGCCACCTTTTCCTTTTGCATCTTTTGTGCTGCACAAGCTGGCTCTTTCAGCTACAAACGCCTTGGGGGGGGGGGGTTAAAGGTTCCCTTTCGACTTTCTCAGGCTTCGGCCTACATTGTGTTCCTCTGCTTTTCCACCTGCTCCTGGGCTCCAACACCGCTAGTTGCCGTCCAGAAGTGCTGTACGCACAGTCAACAGTCGCTCCTCTGTTATTGGGGTTCAGTAACGTCAGCTGTTCCCCTGCTGTGTGTGTGGCAATCCCTCCTACCTCCTCCAACCTCCTCCAACCTCCTCCTCCTCCACCTGTCCCTGGGCTCCAACACCGCCAGTTGCCGTCCAGAAGTGCTGTACGCACAGTCAACAGTCCCTCCTCTGTTATTGGGGTTCAGTAACGTCAGCTGTTCCCCTGCTGTGTGTGTGGCAATCCCTCCTACCTCCTCCAACCTCCTCCTCCTCCACCTGTCCCTGGGCTCCAACACCGCCAGTTGCCGTCCAGAAGTGCTGTACGCACAGTCAACAGTCCCTCCTCTGTTATTGGGGTTCAGTAACGTCAGCTGTTCCCCTGCTGTGTGTGTGGCAATCCCTCCTACCTCCTCCAACCTCCTCCAACCTCCTCCTCCTCCACCTGTCCCTGGGCTCCAACACCGCCAGTTGCCGTCCAGAAGTGCTGTACGCACAGTCAACAGTCCCTCCTCTGTTATTGGGGTTCAGTAACGTCAGCTGTTTCCCTGCTGTGTGTGTGGCAATCCCTCCTACCTCCTCCAACCTCCTCCTCCTCCACCTGTCCCTGGGCTCCAACACCGCCAGTTGCCGTCCAGAAGTGCTGTACGCACAGTCAACAGTCCCTCCTCTGTTATTGGGGTTCAGTAACGTCAGCTGTTCCCCTGCTGTGTGTGTGGCAATCACTCCTACCTCCTCCAACCTCCTCCTCCTCCACCTGTCCCTGGGCTCCAACACCGCCAGTTGCCGTCCAGAAGTGCTGTACGCACAGTCAACAGTCCCTCCTCTGTTATTGGGGTTCAGTAACGTCAGCTGTTCCCCTGCTGTGTGTGTGGCAATCCCTCCTACCTCCTCCAACCTCCTCCTCCTCCACCTGTCCCTGGGCTCCAACACCGCCAGTTGCCGTCCAGAAGTGCTGTACGCACAGTCAACAGTCCCTCCTCTGTTATTGGGGTTCAGTAACGTCAGCTGTTCCCCTGCTGTGTGTGTGGCAATCCCTCCTACCTCCTCCAACCTCCTCCAACCTCCTCCTCCTCCACCTGTCCCTGGGCTCCAACACCGCCAGTTGCCGTCCAGAAGTGCTGTACGCACAGTCAACAGTCCCTCCTCTGTTATTGGGGTTCAGTAACGTCAGCTGTTCCCCTGCTGTGTGTGTGGCAATCCCTCCTACCTCCTCCAACCTCCTCCTCCTCCACCTGTCCCTGGGCTCCAACACCGCCAGTTGCCGTCCAGAAGTGCTGTACGCACAGTCAACAGTCCCTCCTCTGTTATTGGGGTTCAGTAACGTCAGCTGTTCCCCTGCTGTGTGTGTGGCAATCCCTCCTACCTCCTCCAACCTCCTCCAACCTCCTCCTCCTCCACCTGTCCCTGGGCTCCAACACCGCCAGTTGCCGTCCAGAAGTGCTGTACGCACAGTCAACAGTCCCTCCTCTGTTATTGGGGTTCAGTAACGTCAGCTGTTCCCCTGCTGTGTGTGTGGCAATCCCTCCTACCTCCTCCAACCTCCTCCTCCACCTGTCCCTGGGCTCCAACACCGCCAGTTGCCGTCCAGAAGTGCTGTACGCACAGTCAACAGTCCCTCCTCTGTTATTGGGGTTCAGTAACGTCAGCTGTTCCCCTGCTGTGTGTGTGGCAATCCCTCCTACCTCCTCCAACCTCCTCCAACCTCCTCCTCCTCCACCTGTCCCTGGGCTCCAACACCGCCAGTTGCCGTCCAGAAGTGCTGTACGCACAGTCAACAGTCCCTCCTCTGTTATTGGGGTTCAGTAACGTCAGCTGTTCCCCTGCTGTGTGTGTGGCAATCCCTCCTACCTCCTCCAACCTCCTCCTCCTCCACCTGTCCCTGGGCTCCAACACCGCCAGTTGCCGTCCAGAAGTGCTGTACGCACAGTCAACAGTCCCTCCTCTGTTATTGGGGTTCAGTAACGTCAGCTGTTCCCCTGCTGTGTGTGTGGCAATCCCTCCTACCTCCTCCAACCTCCTCCAACCTCCTCCTCCTCCACCTGTCCCTGGGCTCCAACACCGCCAGTTGCCGTCCAGAAGTGCTGTACGCACAGTCAACAGTCCCTCCTCTGTTATTGGGGTTCAGTAATGTCAGCTGTTCCCCTGCTGTGTGTGTGGCAATCCCTCCTACCTCCTCCAACCTCCTCCTCCTCCACCTGTCCCTGGGCTCCAACACCGCCAGTTGCCGTCCAGAAGTGCTGTACGCACAGTCAACAGTCCCTCCTCTGTTATTGGGGTTCAGTAACGTCAGTTGTTCCCCTGCTGTGTGTGTGGCAATCCCTCCTACCTCCTCCAACCTCCTCCAACCTCCTCCTCCTCCACCTGTCCCTGGGCTCCAACACCGCCAGTTGCCGTCCAGAAGTGCTGTACGCACAGTCAACAGTCCCTCCTCTGTTATTGGGGTTCAGTAACGTCAGCTGTTCCCCTGCTGTGTGTGTGGCAATCCCTCCTACCTCCTCCAACCTCCTCCAACCTCCTCCTCCTCCACCTGTCCCTGGGCTCCAACACCGCCAGTTGCCGTCCAGAAGTGCTGTACGCACAGTCAACAGTCCCTCCTCTGTTATTGGGGTTCAGTAACGTCAGCTGTTCCCCTGCTGTGTGTGTGGCAATCCCTCCTACCTCCTCCAACCTCCTCCAACCTCCTCCTCCTCCACCTGTCCCTGGGCTCCAACACCGCCAGTTGCCGTCCAGAAGTGCTGTACGCACAGTCAACAGTCCCTCCTCTGTTATTGGGGTTCAGTAACGTCAGCTGTTCCCCTGCTGTGTGTGTGGCAATCCCTCCTACCTCCTCCAACCTCCTCCAACCTCCTCCTCCTCCACCTGTCCCTGGGCTCCAACACCGCCAGTTGCCGTCCAGAAGTGCTGTACGCACAGTCAACAGTCCCTCCTCTGTTATTGGGGTTCAGTAACGTCAGCTGTTCCCCTGCTGTGTGTGTGGCAATCCCTCCTACCTCCTCCAACCTCCTCCAACCTCCTCCTCCTCCACCTGTCCCTGGGCTCCAACACCGCCAGTTGCCGTCCAGAAGTGCTGTACGCACAGTCAACAGTCCCTCCTCTGTTATTGGGGTTCAGTAACGTCAGCTGTTCCCCTGCTGTGTGTGTGGCAATCCCTCCTACCTCCTCCAACCTCCTCCTCCTCCACCTGTCCCTGGGCTCCAACACCGCCAGTTGCCGTCCAGAAGTGCTGTACGCACAGTCAACAGTCCCTCCTCTGTTATTGGGGTTCAGTAACGTCAGCTGTTCCCCTGCTGTGTGTGTGGCAATCACTCCTACCTCCTCCAACCTCCTCCTCCTCCACCTGTCCCTGGGCTCCAACACCGCCAGTTGCCGTCCAGAAGTGCTGTACGCACAGTCAACAGTCCCTCCTCTGTTATTGGGGTTCAGTAACGTCAGCTGTTCCCCTGCTGTGTGTGTGGCAATCCCTCCTACCTCCTCCAACCTCCTCCTCCTCCACCTGTCCCTGGGCTCCAACACCGCCAGTTGCCGTCCAGAAGTGCTGTACGCACAGTCAACAGTCCCTCCTCTGTTATTGGGGTTCAGTAACGTCAGCTGTTCCCCTGCTGTGTGTGTGGCAATCACTCCTACCTCCTCCAACCTCCTCCTCCTCCACCTGTCCCTGGGCTCCAACACCGCCAGTTGCCGTCCAGAAGTGCTGTACGCACAGTCAACAGTCCCTCCTCTGTTATTGGGGTTCAGTAACGTCAGCTGTTCCCCTGCTGTGTGTGTGGCAATCCCTCCAACCTCCTCCAACCTCCTCCTCCTCCACCTGTCCCTGGGCTCCAACACCGCTAGTTGCCGTCCAGAAGTGCTGTACGCACAGAGCCAAACACCTCGCCAATGTGTTAGTGGGGTTCAGCACCGCCAGCTGTTCCCCTGCTGTGTATACGGCAACGTGTACTGCGACCGCCACGCAGGCACAACAAGTTAAATGTAAGGGAACCTGACCCCCCCCCCCCCCCAGGCGTTTGTTACTGAAGGAGCCACCTTGTGCAGCAGTAATGATGCAAAGGGAAAAAGTGCCTCTTTTCGTGATGCTCCTTGCACATGCTGAACCAAACACTTATGAAATGTGTCCCCACACAGCGTTAAACCGTCCGGTAGGTGGAACTTTCCTTTGTCGTGTGACGCAGCACAGCCATCATTTTTACCCCCTTGGCGCCGTGCGCCCCCTCCTCAGCGTTGTTTGAATCTGTCCCGGAGCCTGCGCTGTTAGGTTAGCCCTTGGCCATGCACACATGTTGCGCTGCCCGTCTTCTGACCTCATTTGGTGTCAGGCTGGCTGCGCCTGTGCGGGTGCGCTGGCCGAGATCCCGCCTAGCAGTGTCGTCTAATGTAATCCCACCGCGGGCCTGTGATCCGTGCCCGTGCGCAGTGCATATCCTCTCCTCTCACTCCCCTCCCTACGGCTTCTTCAGACTGTGCGATGTCAGCTGGTCCCTAATAGCATGCCACGGCCGTGACACCGCACAGTATGAAAAAGCCGTAGGGAGGGGAGTGAGAGGAGAGGATATGCACTGCGCACGGGCACGGATCACAGGCCCGCGGTGGGATTACATTAGACGACACTGCGAGGCGGGATCTCGGCCAGCGCACCCGCACAGGCGCAGCCAGCCTGACACCAAATGAGGTCAGAAGACGGGCAGCGCAACATGTGTGCATGGCCAAGGGCTAACCTAACAGCGCAGGCTCCGGGACAGATTCAAACAACGCTGAGGAGGCGGCGCACGGCGCCAAGGGGGTAAAAATGATGGCTGTGCTGCGTCACACGACAAAGGAAAGTTCCACCTACCGGACGGTTTAACGCTGTGAGGAGACACATTTCATAAATGTTAGGTTCCGCATTTACAAGGACCATAATTAAAAGAGCTAAGTTTACCTTTTCCAGCATTAGTGCTGTACACAATGGCTCTTTCAGCTACAAACGCCTGGGGGGGGGGGGGTTAAAGGTTTCCTTTCAACTTGCTCGAGTGCAGGCTTCGGCCTACACTCCGCTCCCCCTGCTCCTCCTGCTGACCCTGGGCTCTAACACCGCCAGTTTTTGCCCAGATGTGCTAGCTGCACAGAGAAAAACACCAGCCAATGTGTCAGTGGGGTTCAGCACCGCCAGCTGTTCCCCTGCTGTGTAGCCGGCAACGTGTCCTGCGACCGCCACGCAGACACAAGAACTGAAATTGAAGGGAACCTGTCCCCCCTCCCCCAGGTGTTTCTATGTTTTACAGCTACCTTGAACAGCAGTAATGCTGCATGTGTTCAAGGTGGCTCAGAAACTTATTCTCCTTGCCCATGTTGAAGTGAACACGTCTAAAATGTGTCCTCTGTGACCATTAAAACGTCCCTCAGGTGTGATTTGACTTTGTATTGACACACGCAACAAGCTCCTTGGTAACGCTGCCCGTCTTCTGGCATCATTGTTTGGCTGGCTGCGCCTCTGCGGCCGCCCTGACCCACACAACAGCCCTCGTTGTCTTATTTAATGGGACTGCGAGGGTGTGATTGATGGGCAGGATCAGTGCATCAGTTCGCCTGTCCCTCCTCTCCTTCCGCCTTCTTCGGACTGTGCGGCTTCATGGCCGTGGCATGCGATAAGGGATCAGATGACGCCGCACAGTCTGAAGCGGGTGTAAGGACCCGAGTGTGAGAGGCGAACATATGTGCTGCGCCAGGCCCTGAATCCCAGCCCCGCAGTGTTTTAACAATGTTAAGACACTGCGGGGCTGGGATTCATGGTCATCGCGAACCGCACCGGCCGACATTACATGATGCCAGAAGATGGGCAGCGCTAACGGCGCTAGGCCAGGGGATAACACGACAGCGCAGACTCCTGTACAGCAAATAACAACGCTCGGGAGGCTGCACCCAGCACCAAGGTGGGATTCTTGACACCTGTGCTGCGTCTCATTACAAAGGGAACTCTCGCCTCCATTACACAGTTTGACTGTATAAAGGGCTAAATGTTATACGTGTTCCATTCAGCGTGTGCAAGGAGAAAAATTACAAGAGCAACCTTTGACTTGCGCAGCACTGCTGCTGCATAAGCTGTGGCTCTTCTACTTTGTAACCCCTGAGGGGGGTTAAAGGTGACTTTTGAAATCGGTTCAATTAGGCTTCGGCCTACACTCTGCTCCACCTGCAGAGCTCGGGCTCCAACAACGCTAGTTGCTGTCCGGAAGTGCTGGCTGCACAGAGCCAAACACCTCGCCAATGTGTCAGTGGGGTCCAGCACCGCCAGCTGTTCCCCTGCTGTGTAGCCGGCAACGTGTCCTGCAAAAGCCACGCAGACACAACACACCCAAAGCTGCCGCCTGTGCAGGCTTCGGCCTACACTCCCCTCCCCCTGCTCCTCCTCCTCCTGCTCCTCCTCCTGCTGTCCCTGGGCTCTAACACACCGCCAGTTGGGGCCCAGATGTGCTAGCTGCACAGAGAAAAACACCAGCCAATGTGTCAGTGGGGTCCAGCACCGCCAGCTGTTCCCCTGCTGTGCAGCCGGCAACGTGTCCTGCAAAAGCCACGCAGACACAAGAACTGAAATTGAAGGGAACCTGTCCCCCCTCCCCCAGGCGTTTTTACGTTATCCAGCCACCTTGTACAGCGGTAATGCTGCATGTGTGTAAGGTGGCTCAGAAACGTATTCTCCTCGCACATGTGGAACTGAAAACACGTCTGAAATGTGTCCTCTGTGTGACCATTTAACCGTCCCGGTGGTGTGACTTTCCTTTGTAATGACACGCTGCAACCCCCTTGGTAGCACTGCCCGTCTTCTGGCATCATTGTTTGGCTGGCTGCGCCTCTGCGGCCGCCCTGACCCACACAACGCCCCTCGGTGTCTTATTTATTGGGACTGCGAGGGTGTGATTCATGGGCAGGATCAGTGCATCAGTTCGCCTGTCCCTCCTCTCCTTCCGCCTTCTTCGGACTGTGCGGCTTCATGGCCGTGGCATGCGATAAGGGATCAGATGACGCCGCACAGTCTGAAGCGGGTGTAAGGACCCGAGTGTGAGAGGCGAACATATGTGCTGCGCCAGGCCCTGAATCCCAGCCCCGCAGTGTTTTAACAATGTTAAGACACTGCGGGGCTGGGATTCATGGTCATCGCGAACCGCACCGGCCGACATTACATGATGCCAGAAGATGGGCAGCGCTAACGGCGCTAGGCCAGGGGATAACACGACAGCGCAGACTCCTGTACAGCAAATAACAACGCTCGGGAGGCTGCACCCAGCACCAAGGTGGGATTCTTGACACCTGTGCTGCATCTCATTACAAAGGGAACTCTCGCCTCCATTACACAGTTTGACTGTATAAAGGGCTAAATGTTATACGTGTTCCATTCAGCGTGTGCAAGGAGAAAAATTACAAGAGCAACCTTTGACTTGCGCAGCACTGCTGCTGCATAAGCTGTGGCTCTTCTACTTTGTAACCCCTGAGGGGGGGTTAAAGGTGACTTTTGAAATCGGTTCAATTAGGCTTCGGCCTACACTCTGCTCCACCTGCAGAGCCCGGGCTCCAACAACGCTAGTTGCTGTCCGGAAGTGCTGGCTGCACAGAGCCAAACACCTCGCCAATGTGTCAGTGGGGTCCAGCACCGCCAGCTGTTCCCCTGCTGTGTAGCCGGCAACGTGTCCTGCAAAAGCCACACAGACACAACACACCCAAAGCTGCCGCCTGTGCAGGCTTCGGCCTACACTCCCCTCCCCCTGCTCCTCCTCCTCCTGCTCCTCCTCCTGCTGTCCCTGGGCTCTAACACACCGCCAGTTGGGGCCCAGATGTGCTAGCTGCACAGAGAAAAACACCAGCCAATGTGTCAGTGGGGTCCAGCACCGCCAGCTGTTCCCCTGCTGTGCAGCCGGCAACGTGTCCTGCAAAAGCCACGCAGACACAAGAACTGAAATTGAAGGGAACCTGTCCCCCCTCCCCCAGGCGTTTTTACGTTATCCAGCCACCTTGTACAGCGGTAATGCTGCATGTGTGCAAGGTGGCTCAGAAACGTATTCTCCTCGCACATGTGGAACTGAAAACACGTCTGAAATGTGTCCTCTGTGTGACCATTTAACCGTCCCGGTGGTGTGACTTTCCTTTGTAATGACACGCTGCAACCCCCTTGGTAGCGCTGCCCGTCTTCTGGCATCATTGTTTGGCTGGCTGCGCCTCTGCGGCCGCCCTGACCCACACAACGCCCCTCGGTGTCTTATTTATTGGGACTGCGAGGGTGTGATTCATGGGCAGGATCAGTGCATCAGTTCGCCTGTCCCTCCTCTCCTTCCGCCTTCTTCGGACTGTGCGGCTTCATGGCCGTGGCATGCGATAAGGGATCAGATGACGCCGCACAGTCTGAAGCGGGTGTAAGGACCCGAGTGTGAGAGGCGAACATATGTGCTGCGCCAGGCCCTGAATCCCAGCCCCGCAGTGTTTTAACAATGTTAAGACACTGCGGGGCTGGGATTCATGGTCATCGCGAACCGCACCGGCCGACATTACATGATGCCAGAAGATGGGCAGCGCTAACGGCGCTAGGCCAGGGGATAACACGACAGCGCAGACTCCTGTACAGCAAATAACAACGCTCGGGAGGCTGCACCCAGCACCAAGGTGGGATTCTTGACACCTGTGCTGCGTCTCATTACAAAGGGAACTCTCGCCTCCATTACACAGTTTGACTGTATAAAGGGCTAAATGTTATACGTGTTCCATTCAGCGTGTGCAAGGAGAAAAATTACAAGAGCAACCTTTGACTTGCGCAGCACTGCTGCTGCATAAGCTGTGGCTCTTCTACTTTGTAACCCCTGAGGGGGGGTTAAAGGTGACTTTTGAAATCGGTTCAATTAGGCTTCGGCCTACACTCTGCTCCACCTGCAGAGCCCGGGCTCCAACAACGCTAGTTGCTGTCCGGAAGTGCTGGCTGCACAGAGCCAAACACCTCGCCAATGTGTCAGTGGGGTCCAGCACCGCCAGCTGTTCCCCTGCTGTGTAGCCGGCAACGTGTCCTGCAAAAGCCACGCAGACACAACACACCCAAAGCTGCCGCCAGTGCAGGCTTCGGCCTACACTCCCCTCCCCCTGCTCCTCCTCCTGCTGTCCCTGGGCTCTAACACACCGCCAGTTGGGGCCCTAGGAAGACAAGCTTGAATAGGTCCCCATCCGGGTTCCAGTACCGTCAGCTGGTTCTCGGCAGTGTCTTTTGCTCTTGTACCTTCTGCTCCCCATCCTGGTTCCAGTACCGTCAGCTGGTTCCGGGCAGAGCCTTTGGCTTAGGTGCCTCCCTCTGGGTATCCGAGTTCCACCAACGTCAGGTGGTCCTTGGTAGTGCTTTCAGGCACGGGTACCTCCTGCTTAGTAACCGGGTTCCAGTAACGTCAGCTGGTCCTCGGTAGTTCCATTGGCTCTTGGACCTTCGGCTACCCATCCGGGTTCCAGTACCGTCAGCTGGTTCTCGGCAGTGTCTTTTGCTCTTGTACCTTCTGCTCCCCATCCTGGTTCCAGTACCGTCAGCTGGTTCCGGGCAGAGCCTTTGGCTTAGGTGCCTCCCTCTGGGTATCCGAGTTCCACCAACGTCAGGTGGTCCTTGGTAGTGCTTTCAGGCACGGGTACCTCCTGCTTAGTAACCGGGTTCCAGTAACGTCAGCTGGTCCTCGGTAGTTCCATTGGCTCTTGGACCTTCGGGTAGCCATCCGAGTTCCAGTTCCATCAGCTGTTTCTCGGCATTTTCTCAGCCTTCTTGTACCTTCTGCTACATTTCCAAGTTCAAGACCCGAAAGACGATGACCCGGAAGACCACCCCTAAGATGATGACGACACCAGAGACGACAACCACCGAGATGACGACGACCCTGGAGACGATGACCCTGAAGACGACCCCGATGACGACGACCCCGATGACGACGACCCCGATGACGACGACCCTGGAGATGACGACCCTGGAGATGACGACGACAACCTGGAAGACCGAGAAGCAGAAGAACAAGAGGCTGCAGAACAAAGAGCAGAAGAACATTAAGCATAAGACTAAATATCAGAGCAAAAGATATTATCTAAATTATAAGCAGAAGAAGACTAAGCAGTGTATGGGGGTGAGTCCGTTCCTCCTCGTGGTGCCCCTGGATAAAGCCTGATGCTGCAGGCCAAACTGAACGCGGACAAATGTAACTGTTTTGTGACAGGCAGAACGGAAGGTGTAATCTTCAAACTTTTATAGATAACAACTACGGGAATGCCTGTCACAAATAAGAATATGATGAAGAAGTTGAATATAAAAAAGATAATAGTTAAATAAAAAGAATATGAACAATGTAAAAAAAATATATATATATACGTAGAAAAGAAGAAGATGAATAAGGTGAAGAAGTTGATGTCACAGAAGCTGATGATGAGGATAATGAAGAAGAAAGTGTGGGAGAAGTAAAAAATAGGGTGAAGGGCGTGGAAGTAGTGAAACATCAATATCTGACAAAATAAATAAAAAATTAACATAGTCAAATTCTTTCTAACGCCGAACGTCATAAAAAAATTAAAAATACTGCTATTCTATTTGATTGGGATAAACCCCTGTGCCTTTAATGTCTCCGCCACCTCCCCCAATACATCCTACATTATTCTTAGTTGTTTTCCTTCATGTAGAATTAACCTACAAGGAAAGAAAGGGTTTATTTTAATTCCGATATTTTCGTCCCATTGACTTGCATTGGGATCGGGTATCGGTATCGGATTGGATTCCGATACTGTGACGGTATCGGCCGATACTTTCCGATACCGATACTTTCCGATATCGGAAAGTATCGCTCAACACTAGTAGCCAACAGACCACCTGTTCACACTGTTCTGGCTTCAGAAACGGTGTACTGGGCCTCCCTGCAAAGTTGGACAGTAACCTATGCGTCATGGATGGTTTAGTTTCTTGTGACCCAGCAACAGGCGCAGTCGCACCTACCCTACATCCTCAGCATCTGCGTGGACTATCATCAGACTATCATATATATATATATATATATATACAGTACAGACCAAAAGGTTGGACACAACTTCTCATTTAAAGATTTTTCTGTATTTTCATGACTATGAAAATTGTAAATTCACACTGAAGGAATCAAAACTATGAATTAACACATGTGGAAATATATACTTAACAAAAAAGTGTGAAATAACTGAAAATATTTCTTATATTATAGGTTCTTCAAAGTAGCCACCTTTTGCTATGATGACTGCTTTGCACACTCTTGGCATTCTCTTGATGAGCTCCATAAGGTAGTCACTGGAAATGGTCTTCCAACAATCTTGAAGGTGTTATGGAAATATTAGGGTTGGATAAATATATCCCTGTGTGTGCTGTGGCCGCTCCCAATTAGACTGAGTATTTTGAGCGCTCATCAAGAATGGACTGTACACAACTGTGACAGAACAACATTCCATCAATACTGATACTTTATTGTACATACATAGTTTTATATTTTCACATAGAAAGGAGTGGTTAGGGGTTGTCAGGGGTGTTTAGTTAATTATCATATTGTCTAGCTCCTCTGTCATTGGTCATCTAAACATATATGGAATATTGTGATTAATGCTCATATGACTGCTGATCAAGCAACTAAACTCGAGTTCTCTGTCTAGGACAAAGTGGAGACACCTGACCAGCAGTCACCAAACATCTGACTCTCTTCTGCTTTTAGGGGTGGAAAACCCCATATGATCTGTCTGGGTTATATCAGGCTTATATCAGTTCAGTTCGTGTCAGCCATTTTAAACCATTGATTATAATATATATATTAGCTGTGAGCATATAAGTATATATTTGATTATAGAGGAGTATACATGCAAGTGAGATCTACATGATATATATATTTCTATCACAAGCCCCCCTTAGATATCACTTGCCCTAATCCTAGCCTCCTGTCCCAAAGCGCTGCAACTCTTTTGTGCTGTTGGCGAACTGACACAAGCCTAATGCCTGTGCCCCACTCCATACAGACTTTTCGCAAATGGGCGGTCAGGAGATCTGTCCCTAACGGGGGTTCGTTGCAATCAGTCTCTTAGTCAATAGCATGTGTAGTGAGCGATGTGCAGTCTTTATCAGGTAGGTCATCTCTTCGGTCAGGCAGGGCATCCACAACATCATTCTGGCTTGGGTGTCATCTTCTGGTAGGGGAGCTTTCTTGCCATGCGATGAGTGGATCCAAGCGAGTCTTCCCTCCAGTTTCACAGAGTTTGGTGTCATCAGCAGCACTTGAGCAGGACCATCAAATCTGGGATCGAGTGGTGTTCTCCTTACAAGCTTTTTCACCAACACCCAGTCTCCTGGCTTCTAGGAGTGCATACCGGACACTGAATCTGGATCTGGCAATGAAGAAAAAAAAAACTCGAGAATGGATGTTAGCAAGTTTCTTGGTGATTTCAATTACATAAGCAGACAAAGTATCATATTGCATAATCAGCTGCTAAGGGAAAGGATACCCCTAACCTGGGACTAGACACAAACAAAATTGCATATGGTAACAGCTTTTCTGGGCCTCTGGGAGTGTGCCTAACACTGAGTAGTGTGATTGGGAGTGTGTAGGCCTAAGTCTGACCCTACTGCTGACTAGATCTCTCATGTGAGGTTTGCTGTGAATGCAGGTCCCTGGTCACTCTCTATCACTTCTGGGACCCCATAGCTGCATATCTCGTCTCTGAGAGTAGCTTCTTTGCAGTAGTCTTTGCTGACTGGTTCCTCACTGGGAAAGCTTCTGGCCATCCTGAGAACACGTCCGCGACCACAAGGGCATATTCGAATCCTCCACTTGGCGGCATCTGGATGTGGTCTATCTGGATCCTCTGGAAGGGGGTACAGTGGTCTGGCAAGTTGATGTGTGGGAACTTTCTTCATTCTTCCAGGGTTGCATTTGCCACAGGTCAGACAGCTGTTTATGAACTTGGCTGTTAGGGTGGAGATTTCTGGAGCGAACCAGTAAGCACCAATCGGATCATTCATCTGTGTCTTTAATCTGTGTGTGGGCCCATGTGCCCACTGGACCACCATAGGGTACATGCTTCGGGGTAAACAGGGTTTGTAGTCCATTTAGTATACCCTTCCTTCTTCATGTGTTGCTCACTTCTGCACCCAGCATTCCTTCTTGTCCTTTGGGGCTTGCTCTTGCAACTTTTTTGAGCAGATCCCAGGATGTCATCTTGTCAGGTTTCCTGTCTTCAGCCGTCCTGTAGTAGCCGTCCGGCTCTACGACCTCTTCCACTTGTCCATATTGTCTTCCCTTGACTGTTTCTTTGGCTGCCATATCCGCCATGTTGTTGCCTCGTGCCCCTACTGTGTTCAGTTTTCCATGCGCTTTGACTTTTAGCATTGTCACCACTTTTGGAAGTTGAAGTGTGTTCAGCAGGTCCTTAATGGCTCCATTGATGCTTCACGGTTGTTCCGCTTGCTGTGAGGAAGTCCCTTGCAGCCCAGATGGGTCCGAAGTCGTGTGCTATGCCATGCAAGTACCTTGAATCGGTAAACATTTTCTCAGTCTTGTCTTCTGCCATCTGGTAGGCCTTCATCAGCGCTATCAGTTCTGCTTCCTGGGCTGACAGACTGGGCGGCAGACTTCTGGACCACAGGATCTCTTGATTGCTGGTCGCTGCACCTCCCGTGTGGAATCTTCCTTCATCATCTGCAAATCTGGAGCCATCCACATAGAGGATCAACTCTGGGTTGGTCAGTGGCTCTTCTGCCACCTTGGGTAGTCCTGCTGTTTCCTGTTGCATGATGCTGAAGCAATCATGGTCATCCGTCCGGAGCAAATTCAGATCCCTGCAGAAGGTATCATGCAGATTTTGATCAGACTTTTTATCTGAGGATCCGTATCTGTATCCCCCCTTGGGAGTGGGAGTAGAGTGGGCGGATTGAGGACTGTGCATCTGGAGATGGTGACATTGTTGGGCAGGAGTAGAGAGTACTGGAGGCGAAGATGCCTTGCGGTGGAGAGATGTTTTAGCTGGGTTTGGTTGAGGATTGCTGAGATGTCATGCAGAGCCAGGATTTCCAATGGTTTTTCCACTGATGTCAGTAGTCCTGTCCAGGAGGGCGTGTGCTGCAACTGCTGCTCTCATGCGGGAGGAAGAGGCTTCCCTTGCAACTGGATCCAGGCAAGCTGAAAAGTAGTCCGAAAGTCTCTGCTTTCCCCCCTGAAGCTGTGTCAGGACTCCAGTAGCAAGGCCTTCTCTTCTCATCAAGTAGAGACGGAATGGCTTCTTGTAGTCAGATAGGCCTAGTGCTGGCGCTGAGACTACAGAGCCTTTTAACTTCTTGAACGAACTGAAGGCCACATCTGTCTGGAGGAACGAGGTCACACTGACGTATTCACACAGAGGCTGCATTAGGACGGAAGCATCAGGGATCCAGGCTCTGCAATATGAAACTAGACCAAGGAAGGCCTGTAGCACCTTTGGAGTTGTCGGAGGGACCATCTTCTCCACTGTGGTCTTCCGGTCATCTGTCAGGTGTTTCGCCTGGTGAGCAATACAGTGTCTCTGGAACGTAACTTGCTTCAGACACCACTGGACTTTGTTCTTTGAGATCTTGCAGTGCTGCTCCGCCAGGTAGAGTAGGAGATACAAGGAATGGGCTTTACACGTGTCAAAGTCAACTGCACAAAGGAGTAGATTGTCCATGTATTGTAGCAGGGTTACTTCTGCTTGTTCTGTGACTCAGTTGGTGAGAACTGTGGACATTGCTTTGGTGAACTGTGAAGGGCTGTTCTGGGCCCACTGTGGCATCACTGTCCATGTGTGGTGTCCCCCCTGGTGCATTAAGGCAAACAGGAACTGGTCATCCGGGTGAAGGGGGAACACTGGAGAAAACCTTAGTCAGGTCGGTCACTGTGAACACTTTTGCTGTGGCAGGCACATTCGAGAGCAGAGTGTGCGGATTCGGCATAATTGTTTCAAACTCTGTGGCGTCATTCACAGCTCTCAGGTTATATACCATTCTGAACTTGGCTGGCTCTCCTTTTACAGTCTTCTTCTTGACGGGGAAAAGCGGGGTATTGCAAGGCGATGTGCGAGGAACAATGATTCCTATTTCCAGGTAGACCTTCAGTTGGTCAGAGGCAGCTTGACTCTAGGCCTGGCCTGGGCCTTACGAGGGTACGGGGTACATGGCTTGAGTGACACCCGTACTGGGGCAACTTGAGGTTTTCTCACGTGCTGGGGTCCCTTAGACCATAGACTTTCTGGTACTACATCCAGTACCTCCTTGGGTAGGCCTCGATTGTTTAATGTTCTTGTAGGGCCGCCAGCATGACTCTTCTCAGGTCAGGGATGAAGAAAGTGTCACTGTCCCATCTTCCTGGAACACTGTGGTTGCCTTCAGCTTCTGCAGTAGGTTCGCTCCCAGCAGGTTGAGTGGCAGGTCCTTTACACCACAAACTGGGACAGGATAGAGTGTCCTGGCTGAGTGCACACGCTCAGTGGCTTTGTAAGCTGAGAATGTCTGACTTGACCATCAATGCCCATGCGAGACACAGAGGATTCTGATAGGCAGGTGGGATCAGCGAGTTCCACAGGTGTCATCACACTTCTGGCTGCACCACTTTGGATCTGACAACGCCATCCACTTTTAAAGGTAATTTGAGGTATTGGTCCTGCAGATGAAGTTTTACATGTCAGGAGCGTAGTGTCTTGCGGACCTGGCTTGCTTGCCTCTGTCCTATGAATGGGGTACTTCACTGCTTTCTGCACTTCCTCCTTGACCTGTTTCTCTGGACCAACTCTTGGGTTGCATGGGTCCAGTCTCTTCGGGGGCGTGAGTGCTTTGCACTGGTTCTGGAAATGGCCAAACTTGCCACAGATGTAACCCTTGACACTTCTTCTGTCTTTGTAGGGTGGTTGGGCTTCCAGGTCAGTGGTCACCATGAGAGGGGCTGTCTTCTGCACCCCTGGTTGTGACTCAATCCCTTGATGGGTACTGCAGCGGCAGCGGGGTCCGGCCTGCTGATTGAAGCTGCGGTGGTAAGACGGGGCCTGCAGGTGCATTCGTGACGAGGCCCGGGGTGCCATGAGACCGGCGGCTGCATCCAACCCAAGGTCTTGGGGCGTTACAGGGGCTGTGGCTGCATCTGCCGTCACTTCTTACCCCTGGTCTGACATAGCTTCTCCCCTTTGCTAACCTTATTGAGGTCGGTGTCTCCTCTCTGGAGTCTGCAGCGGTTCTTCCGGTGTGTCGATCGGCACTTTGTAGCGTCTTCACCTCTGGCTCCCCTTCTTGTGTTCTCAGCAGCACGGCACCTGCTCCTTCTTCACGCTCTTTGTGGTGCTATAATAGCGGCAGTTTTGGTGACAATTGGCATTGAACAGTCTCCTAGGCGCACATAAAACATTTTTTTCTGGGTCAGTCCACTGCTATTGACCTGTTCTCAGGCCTAGCCACTATCAGTGGTTTCCTGATTGGCTGTCTCAGTCCATGCACAAAGGCCTGTGTATCTGGTCATCAATGGTGAAGCCCAAGTCTTGGAATACTTGCATTACTCTGCACTGAAACTTCTTTACAGACTCTGTCTTTTCTTGGCTCATGTCATGGCTCACTCTCTGAGCTGTTCAATTAGCTGTGGCCCTGACTTCCAAGCGTGTATGTCTGATTCTGCTGGAAGTTTGAATTGTTCCTTCATGATTGGCCAGAGTGCATCACCTGCTTCTATTTTCATTCATGGCCCAGAGATCATTCCAGCTGGCTGCATATGTTTACTGCTTCTGCTACATTCTTCGGTAAAATGGCATGGGATGCATCCCTGGGTCTGGAAGATTGTCATCTGACTTGAAGTGCAGTGCACATAGTGTAATGGTGGTGCCTCTATCTGCCCCTGCATTCTTGGTGCCTGTGGGTTTCTTTTCTAGTACTAGACAGCATGTATGATGTTCCCTCTTCATCTTCATCAGAGGAATAGTTGTGATAGCTTGTATTGGGGTCGTACACTGACTGATTTTGAACTTAGAAGTTGCTTTTTTATGTGAGGATGTCTCCCCCCTTGCTGAAGCTATGATGGATTAGGATTATAGTTTCATGTTGGTGTGAATGTGGATGTAGGCAGCTCTGACCGGTGCTGAAGCTGTACATTATCAATACATGGTGATATCAAAGTTCATGTAAAACCTTAAGGGTTACAATATTGTTGACTGTGAAATGAGGTAACGGAGAATCTGTCAGTGAGCTCGTTCTGATATCACTTCTCCCCCCTCTGCACCCAGGGCTGAGCTGTCTGCTACCTGATGTGTCTAGGGCTGCCCACTGTAGGGGGGGCTTTCACCTTCTCTCCCCGATATTACAACTGGCAATGGCTGGACTGTGCCAGGGACACCTTGTGCTGTAAGCACCATATTGTTTGAATTGGGCATTGGCCCAGCCGGCAACACGGAGGAAAAAAGAGGAAGAAGAAGGAGGAGGGGGTGATGAGTGAGACAAAGGAGTAGTAGGAGGGGAGAGAGAATGTGGAGAGAGAGGGAGGAGAAGAGAGGAGAGAGAGAGAGAAGAAAGGTGTGGTGGGGGAGTGGATAAGGAGGGAGGAGAAGATGGAGGGTATGGAGGAGAGAGATAGAGAGGGGAAGAGAGAGAGAGAGAGAGAATGTGGAGAGAGAGGAGAGAGAAAGGAGAGAGAATGCGGAGAGAAAAAGACTGACAGAAAAAAAAAAAAAAAAAGGAGGAGGATAGATGAGAACAACAAGAATAATAGAGAGGAGCAATTATGCCTTCTCCCTGTAGGGAGAGATGGGGCGCACCACATACTGTGCAAAAATAACTACCTACACCATGGATTCTGCTAAAAGCAGACTGCGCAGATTCTCCTGTCTCATACCCACAAAAATCACTTCCTGATTTGCTCACATAACTTTCTGTTCCACCTAAACGATGTAAGCTCTGCTGCCACTTCATACCATGTATTAGTATTCAGCAATCTAACATCAGCTACTGTAACTTCCCTTATTTTCCTTTCTACGTCATGCCACTCTGCAGCTTGAAATCTGCCATTCTAATGAATTTCACGTACTTTATACCTTCCAAAAATCTTCACATACTTAACACCTTCGTATTCTGTCACTATCTACTGACTTTCCTGTTGCTCGGCCACTCTATTCCCCATGGCAAAAGCAAAAAATGAAAATGAAAAACACACAAAAATGAGAAAAGAAAACAGTACTAAAAAAAACTTCTAAAAATGAGTATATAAAACACTAAGTAAAACTCAAAACGATAAGAAAAACCTTCAAAAACTTAGTTCACAACCAAAAACTCAAAACTTTGATACAAGAGTAAAAAAAAACTTTTTTCAAAAATAAATAAATAAAAAATAAAAAGGTAAAGAGATTGAAGATTGAGGAAAACTTAATTAAAAAACTTTAAAATGCCGCAAAAAGAAAGACCCTTTAAGAGAGTAAAAAAAATTAAAAATTAAAACGGCTTTTCTCTTTTTTTTTTTTTTTTTTCCTTTAGAATCTCTGCGCTCAAATGCAGTCAGAGACACACTTCCTCTTTTACTCCGTATGCCATTGCAATAATATCAAATGTCACTAAAATCACGTTTCTGAAAACACTTAGGTCACATCAAAAAATGATAGATACAATTTAAATTTCACTTCTTCACAAAAAAAACTACACATACCCAGCATTGCAGCTGAAAACAGTCCGGAAAAAAAATGTGACAGTTTGATTTACAATGCATATCTCTCTGCTAAACAGCACGGAGAAAGAGGAAGTTCGGACAAGAGAACTATTTCTGCTTCTTAAAGCGGCAATAGTACATGACACAAACAGACAGATAGACAATCCGAGAGATGCCCTTTTAAATTCTGTGACACATGCAGGTTGCGCTGGGAACAGACTACTGCCAATCGCACTGGACGCACCTGCGCCCGGGCCACCTGAGTGCTTGAGAAGCACAACAAGCGGGAAATCTACCACCCCGGTCCGGACGTCCTGACTGGATCGCCAGCACTACGGGAATCTGCAGTAGCCCTCTTAAGTTATCACTACCCGTGCCTGGAACATGGGACTACCTGCCCCGGAACTCTGCGTGTTCCTCCTATGCACGGGAATCCTGCAATAACTTATCGAGCGATTTGACCTCCTGCGGTCTGTTTCTCAGCAATCACAAACAAAAGTCACTTTTCCTTCCTCTCTCGGATTTTACACAAAACATATACACGGTCCACAGCAGACACCTCCCAGGGTGGATTCGTGGCTACGGATTTTTTACACTACCTGGGAATTCGTGACCACATCTGACCGGCAAGAGGCATAGACAAGGACTGGGCACAGGGGACTTTCAGGTAAGATGATAACATTTTCTTACCTTACTTATGGAGCTGCGCAGTCTCCTGCCCCTGTGCCAGGCCACAGCCATAGCTTCCGTTCCGGTCAGTAGTGGGTCCACGTGTGCGTTTCATCCGAGCCGTTGGGCGCCATTCTGTTATGGAAATATTAGGGTTGGATAAATATATCCCTGTGTGTGCTGTGGCCGCTCCCAATTAGACTGAGTATTTTGAGCGCTCATCAAGAATGGACTGTACACAACTGTGACAGAACAACATTCCATCAATACTGATACTTTATTGTACATACATAGTTTTATATTTTCACATAGAAAGGAGTGGTTAGGGGTTGTCAGGGGTGTTTAGTTAATTATCATATTGTCTAGCTCCTCTGTCATTGGTCATCTAAACATATATGGAATATTGTGATTAATGCTCATATGACTGCTGATCAAGCAACTAAACTCGAGTTCTCTGTCTAGGACAAAGTGGAGACACCTGACCAGCAGTCACCAAACATCTGACTCTCTTCTGCTTTTAGGGGTGGGAAACCCCATATGATCTGTCTGGGTTATATCAGGCTTATATCAGTTCAGTTCGTGTCAGCCATTTTAAACCATTGATTATAATATATATATTAGCTGTGAGCATATAAGTATATATTTGAATATAGAGGAGTATACATGCAAGTGAGATCTACATGATATATATATTTCTATCACAAAGGAGTTCCCATAGATGCTTAGCACTTGTTGGCCCTTTTGCCTTCACTCTGCGGTCCAGCTCACCCCAAACCATCTCGATTGAGTTCAGGTCTAGTGTGAAGTATATAATTTCACATGTGTTAATTCATAGTTTTGATGCCTTCAGCGTGAATTTACATTTTGCATAGTCATGAAAATACAGAAAAATCTTTAAATGAGAAGGTGTCCACATGGTCAAAAGTATTCAGACCCTTTGCTCAGTATCGAGTAGAAGCACCCTTTTGAGCTAGTACAGCCACTGTCTTCTTGGGAATGATGCAACAAGTTATTCACTCCTGGATTTGGGGATCCTCTGCTATTTTTCTTTGCAGATCCTCTCCAGTTCCATAATTTTGGATGTTGAACATTGGTGGACAGCCATTTTCAGGTCTCTCCAGAAATGCTCAATCGGGTTTAGGTCAGAGCTCTGGCTGGGCCAGTCAAGAAAGGTCACAGAGTTGTTATGAAGCCACTCCTTTGTTATTTTAGCTGTGTGCTTAGGGTCATTGTCTTGTTGGAAGGTGAACCTTTGGCCAAGTCTGAGGTCCAGAGCACTCTGGAAGAGGTTTTCATCCAGGATATCTCTGTACATGGCCGCATTCATGTTTCCTTCAATTGCAACCAGTCATCCTGTTCCTGTAGCTGAAAATCACCCCATAGCATGATGCTGCACCGCCATATTTCACTGTTGGAATTGTATTGGGCAGGTGATGAGCAGTGCCTGATTTTCTCCACTCATACCGCTTAGAATTATCACCAAAAAGTTCTATCTTCGTCTCATGAGACCAAAGCATCTTATTTCTCATAGTTGGGGAGTCCTTCATGTGTTTTTTAGCAAACTCTATGCAGACTTTCATAGGTCTTGTACTGAGGAGAGGCTTCCGTTGGGCCACTCTGTCATGGCCAGACTGGTGGAGTGCTGCAGTGATAGTTGACTTTCTCCCATCTCCCTACTGCATCTCTAGAGCTCAGCCACAGTGATCTTGGAGTTCTTCCTTTCCCCTCTCTTCAAGGCTCTTCTCCCATGATTGCTCAATTTGGCTGGATAACTTATATATGGTGTAAACTACAGATGAGCAAATGCATTTGAATGGAATGGTATTCTACTTATTTTTTAAAAAAATTCACATTTGCCAAAAATGTGGATTTTTTTGTAATTTACAAACGTGCAGATTTAGCAAGATGGTGGCCACTGGCTGCTATTTTCTGAACCACAAAGGGCCATAGAAAGGTTAAAAAATAAACAGGCTTTATATTCTCCTCAACCCTCCAGCCACTCGGTTCTTTACCCCCACCCATTTGGACCTTGCTACATCTTCTGATAACTGCCACGAGCACAAGGTTTGCTTGCGCAGAATCCTTACAGGTCTCATTAGACCTAGAAGTCCCGAATAGGGTTGAGCGACATTCATTTTTTTAAGATCGAGTCGGGTTTTGTGAAACCCGACTTTGTCCAGAGTCGAGTCGAGTGCAGTCGGCCGATTATCGCTAAATGTCGGGGATCGACCGAAACACGAAACCCAATGCAAGTCAATGGGGAAGCATAGTCGGCAGTGAGTGGAGGCCAGGAAAACACCTACAGTGCCCATTTTAATGCCAAAAACATCCATTCTTGTTTTCTGAAGCTTGTCAATCTTAATTAACTTTATAATAATAGTTGGGCATTGGAAATTGGGGGTCTTTTGGCAAAAGTTGTGGGGGGTAGGGCTGGTTCAAGGTTTTAGTGGGCCCAGGAAACGTGGACTACGTCACGGCGGTGGAGCAGTGAGAGGTAAGTATGTCAAGTTTGCAAGTGCTGTGATCCTAAGCAAGCAGGGGGGGCCCACTCGTTGGCATTGGCACTGGCACAGGGCCCCTCAAAGTACAGCGATGTGTTTGCATGGCGGGGGCGCCTCCCACCAGCAGCGACACTTTTGCGTACTCTGAGGAGCCCTGTGCCAGTGACGTCACCAACGAGTATGCCCCCCCACCTGATGAAGGAACCTGCACTTTCATCTGCACCTTCCTCTTTGTCCCTGTGTAAGGTGGTATAACATGCGGGAAGGGGAACTTTACATTCAGCAGGGTCAGATTCGGGCTGTGTAGAGTGCAAGGGGAATGTAGTGGTCTAGGTCAATGTACCAGCAGACTCATCTAGCAGTGGCTGGGCAATGGGCAGGATGAGGAGGAAACACAGATATAGGGTCAAAGAATAAAGCAGGCTAAATGCAGTTCAAAATTGGTAACAGGACTAAACAGGCGGCATTGCTTTGTTCAGTGGAGGAGCAAACCCAGGAGCAGCAGACACTGTTTTAAGGGCCCAACCACACTAGTAGGCCAAATGCAGTTTAATATCTGCTACTATAGGCCAAAAGCCTAAAGACTGAAGCTCAGCTTTATACAGTGGAGGACAACACCAGGGAGCGGCAGACACCGTTAGTAGGCCGTAACCAAAGTTGAAGGCCAAATGCAGTTTAATATCTGATACTATAGGCCGAAAGCCAGAAGGTTGAAGCTCAGCTTTATTCAGTTGAGGACAAACACCAGGGAGGGGCAGACACCGTTAGTAGGCCCTAACCACCAAGTTTTTTAAAAAACATCACTTATTGAGAGCCAGAAGGTTGAAGCTCAGATTTATTCAGTTGAGGACAAACACCAGGGAGGGGCAGACACCGTTAGTAGGCCCTAACCACCAAGTTTTTTAAAAAACATCACTTATTGAGAGCCAGAAGGTTGAAGCTCAGATTTATTCAGTTGAGGAAAACACCAGGGAGCGGCAGACACCGTTAGTAGGCCGTAACCAAAGTTGAAGGCCAAATGCAGTTTAATATCTGATACTATAGGCCGAAAGCCAGAAGGTTGAAGCTCAGCTTTATACAGTTGAGGACAAACACCAGGGAGGGGCAGACACCATTAGTAGGCCCTAACCACCAAGTTTTTTTAAAAAAACAGCACTTAATGAGAGCCAGAAGGTTGAAGCTCAGATTTATTCAGTTGAGGACAAACACCAGGGAGTGGCAGACACCGTTAGTAGGCCCTAACCACCAATTTTTTTAAAAAAACAGCACTTAATGAGAGCCAGAAGGTTGAAGCTCAGATTTAGACAGTGGAGGACAATTTGAATTAGGGACTGCAGATAGACTTAGTAGGCTGTCCCCTGTGGACCATGCATCCACCACATTAACCCATTGCGACCTAATGGACACGTAACCTTCCGTGGCCATGCCTACAGTTCCATGCGTCTGTTGTCAGGTGCACCTTTGTACTCACAGATTGCCAGAGTGCATGGACAATGCGGTCTTTTACATGCTGGTGGAGGGTTGGGATGGCTTTTCTCGCAAAAGAAGTGTCTACTGGTTAGCTTGTAGCGTGGTACAGCATAGTCCATCATGGCTTTATTAATATTAAAAAAAATATATAAATAGGCTCTATGAACTTTTAAATAGGTTCCAGGGGTACACGGGAAGCATTGGTGTGGTCAGAGGAGGAGTATTGCAAGGAGGGACAGCAGACAGGCTAACGAAGGCCTAAAATAACAAAAATTAGTCTCATGGCAGTTTTAAATCGGTTACATGGATACACAGGCAGCATTGTGGTCAGTGGAGGAGTATTGCAAGGAGGGACAGCAGACAGGCTAACGAAGGCCTAAAATAACAAAAATTAGTCTCATGGCAGTTTTAAATCGGTTACATGGATACACAGGCAGCATTGTGGTCAGCGGTGGAGTATTGCAAGGAGGGACCGCAGACAGGCTAACGAAGGCCTCAAATGACAAAAATTAGTCTCAAGGCAGTTTTAAATCGGTTACATGGATACACAGGCAGCATTGTGGTCAGTGGAGGAGTATTGCAAGGAGGGACCGCAGACAGGCTAACGAAGGCCTCAAATAACAAAAATTAGTCTCATGGCAGTTTTAAATCGGTTACATGGATACACAGGCAGCATTGTGGTCAGCGGAGGAGTATTGCAAGGAGGGACAGCAGACAGGCTAACGAAGGCCTAAAATAACAAAAATTAGTCTCATGGCAGTTTTAAATCGGCTACATGGATACACAGGCAGCATTGTGGTCAGCGAAGGAGGATTGTAAGGAGGGACAGCAGACAGGCTAACGAAGGCCTAAAATAACAAAAATTAGTCTCATGGCAGTTTTAAATCGGTTACATGGATACACAGGCAGCATTGTGGTCAGTGGAGGAGTATTGCAAGGAGGGACAGCAGACAGGCTAACGAAGGCCTAAAATAACAAAAATTAGTCTCATGGCAGTTTTAAATAGGTTACATGGATACACAGGCAGCATTGTGGTCAGTGGAGGAGGATTGCAAGGAGGGACCGCAGACAGGCTAACGAAGGCCTCAAATAACAAAAATTAGTCTCATGGCAGTTTTAAATCGGTTACATGGATACACAGGCAGCATTGTGGTCAGTGGAGGAGGATTGCAAGGAGGGACCGCAGACAGGCTAACGAAGGCCTCAAATAACAAAAATTAGTCTCATGGCAGTTTTAAATCGGTTACATGGATACACAGGCAGCATTGTGGTCAGCGGAGGAGGATTGCAAGGAGGGACAGCAGACAGGCTAACGAAGGCCTAAAATAACAAAAATTAGTCTCATGGCAGTTTTAAATCGGTTACATGGATACACAGGCAGCATTGTGGTCAGCGGAGGAGGATTGCAAGGAGGGACAGCAGACAGGCTAACGAAGGCCTAAAATAACAAAAATTAGTCTCATGGCAGTTTTAAATCGGTTACATGGATACACAGGCAGCATTGTGGTCAGCGGAGGAGGATTGCAAGGAGTGTCTGACACAGTTAGTACTCTCAAAAAATAAATAGATGTTAATGTCTCGCAAAACAACAAAAAAAAAAAGTGGGGCATACTTAGGTACAGGGGTGGGCTCATCTGCTGAGTTTCTGACAAAGTAATTTGGCAGTAAGTATTTACTGGTGTCAATATAGGACACTGACCCAGACTACTTTAACTAGCATCATAGATGTCAACAAATTGGTATTGTCAGTGCCAGGCATTGAATGATGTCAGCGCATAGACTAAACATTGGTGGAGCTGAGTGAGATAATTTTGCACGTGGTAGAGCTCAGTTTGAGCTTGGGGGGGAGGGGAACTCTCTTGTGGCCGGCGGTACCATCCCAGGGCCCCTCATGTTACAACGGTGTGTCTGACGTTGGGTGCGTGCCACCACCGCCAGAGACACTTCATTGTACTATGAGGGATCCAGTGGCAGTGCTGTCGACCAAAAGCGGGCACACCCACCTCTTCAGACGAACAGCACTGTAACGGGTGCTTGCGCCAAGTGGCGAGACCACAGCCCCGTGGGGGGAGTTTTCCCATTGAGGGAGGTGTAAACATGTCGTATGCTGGACAAACAGCTGCTGCAAATTAAGAGATTGGAACACTCAGTAAAGGCCCCGTCTCACATAGCGATTTACCAACGATCACGACCAGCGATACGACCTGGCCGTGATCGTTGGTAAGTCGTTGTGTGGTCGCTGGGGAGCTGTCACACAGACAGCTCTCTCCAGCAACCAACGATCAGGGGAACGACTTCGGCATCGTTGAAACTGTCTTCAACGATGCCGAAGTCCCCCTGCAGCACCCGGGTAACCAGGGTAAACATCGGGTTACTAAGCGCAGGGCCGCGCTTAGTAACCCGATGTTTACCCTGGTTACCAAAAAAAACAAACACTACATACTCACCATCTGATGTCCGTCAGGTCCCTTGCCATCTGCTTCCCGCTCTGACTGAGTGCAGCCGTACAGTGAGAGCAGAGCACAGCGGTGACGTCACTGCTGTGCTGTGCTCTCACTGTACGGCCGGATCTCAGTCAGAGCAGGAAGCGGACGGCAAGGGACCTGACGGACATCAGATGGTGAGTATGTACTGTTTGGTTTTTTTTACATTTACGCTGGTAACCAGGGTAAACATCGGGTTACTAAGCGCGGCCCTGCGCTTAGTAACCCGATGTTTACCCTGGTTACCAGTGAAGACATCGCTGGATCGGTGTCACACACACCGATTCAGCGATGTCAGCGGGACCTCAACGACCAAAAAATGGTCCAGGCCATTCCGACACGACCAGCGATCTCACAGCAGGGGCCTGATTGCTGGTACGTGTCACACATAGCGAGATTGCTACTGAGGTCGCTGTTGCATCACAAAACTTGTGACTCAGCAGCGATCTCGCTAGCGATCTCGCTATGTGAGACGGGGCCTTTAGACCAGTCCACAAGCAAGACCTTTTTATAGGAAAGCTAGGTGTCAGCCGGGAAAGGTGGGGCAAAATAATTTGAAATCCAGGAGTGGTTCATTTTAATGAAGGTGAGATTATCCACATTTTGGGTAGCCAGACGAGTCCTTTTTTCGGTTAATATTGAACCAGCAGCACTGAATACTCTTTCTGATAGCACACTAGCTGCTGGGCAAGCAAGCTCCTGCAATCCATATTCTGCCAATTCAGGCCAGGTGTCTAATTTGGATGCCCAGTAATCAAATGGGAATGACGGTTGAGATGGAACATCGATAAGGGATGAAAAATAGTTAGTAACCATACTGGACAAATGTTGTCTTCTGTCACTTTGAATAGATGCTGCAGTACCTGTCCTGTCTGCGGTCATTGCGAAATCACTCCACAACCTGGTCAGAAAACCCCTCTGTCCAATGCCACTTCTGATCTGTGCACCTCTAACACCTCTGCCCTGTAGCCCCCTGCAGCTTGTGTGAGAACCATCACCGGCGCTGTGTGCTGGGAATGCCTGAATCAAACGGTCTACAAGAGTAGCTTGTTTGGTTGCTAATATTTGTTCGAGGTTCTCATGTGGCATAATATTTTGCAATTTGCCTTTATAGCGAGGGTCAAGGATGCAGGCCAACCAGTAATCGTCATCGCTCATCATTTTAATAATGCGTGGGTCCTTTATGAGGATACGTAAGGCATAATCCGCCATGTTGGCCAAAGTTCCAGTTGGCAAATCTGCGGTTGTGCTGGTTTGAGGGGCAGTTACAGGCAAATCTACGTCACTTGTCTCCCTTAAAAAAACAGAACCCGGCCTTGCAACGTCACTAATTTCTGTTGGCCCAGGAGAAGCATCCTCATTAAAAAAGTACTCATCCCCATCATCCTCCTCGTTTTCGTCCTCCTCTTCGCCCGCTACCGTGTCCTCTACACGGCCCTGACCAGACAATGACTGACTGTCATCAAGGCTTTTCTCTTCCTCGGCTGCAGACGCCTGCTCCTTTATGTGCGTCAAACTTTGCATCAGCAGATGCATTAGGGGGATGCTCATGCTTATTATGGCATTGTCTGCACTAACCAGCCGTGTGCATTCCTCAAAACACTGAAGGACTTGACACAGGTCTTGTAGCTTCGACCACTGCACACCTGACAACTCCATGTCTGCCATCCAACTGCCTGCCCGTGTATGTGTATCCTCCCACAAAAACATAACAGCACGCCTCTGTTCGCACAGTCTCTGAAGCATGTGCAGTGTGGAGTTCCACCTTGTTGCAACGTCGATGATTAGGCGATGCTGAGGAAGGTTCAAAGAACGCTGATAGTTCTGCATACGGCTGGAGTGTACGGGCGAATGGCGGATATGCAAGCAAAGTCTGCGCACTTTGAGGAGCAGGTCGGGTAACCCCGGATAACTTTTCAGGAAGCACTGCACCACCAGGTTTAAGGTGTGAGCCAGGCAAGGAATGTGTTTCAGTTGGGAAAGGGCTATGGCAGCCATAAAATTCCTTCCGTTATCACTCACTACCTTGCCTGCCTCAAGATGTACAGTGCCCAGCCATGACTGAGTTTCTTTCTGCAAGAACTTGGACAGAACTTCCACGGTGTGTCTGTTGTCGCCCAAACACTTAATTGCCAATACAGCCTGCTGACGCTTGCCACTAGCTGTCCCATAATGGCACACCTGGTGTGCAACAGTGGCATCTGCGGATGGAGTGGATGTGCGACTGCGGTCTGTGGACGAGCTCTCACTTCTGCAGGAGGATGAGGAAGAGGAGGAGGGGGGGCGAACGCCTACAGCCAACTCTTTCCTTGACCGTGGGCTAGGCAGAACTGTCCCAATATTGCTGTCCCCTGTGGATCCTGCATCCACCACATTCACCCAGTGTGCCGTGATGGACACGTAACGTCCCTGGCCATGCCTACTGGTCCATGCATCTGTTGTCAGGTGCACCTTTGTAGTCACAGACTGCCTGAGTGCATGGACGATGCGGTCTTTAACATGCTGTTGGAGGGCTGGGATGGCTTTTCTAGAAAAGAAGTGCCGACTGGGTAGCTCGTAGCGTGGTACAGCGTAGTCCATCAGCGCTTTGAAAGCTTTGCTTTCAACTAACCGGTAGGGCATCATCTCTAATGAGATTAGTCTAGCAATGTGGGCGTTCAAACCCTGTGTACGCGGATGCGAGGATGAGTACTTCCTTTTCCTAACAAGAGTCTCATGTAGGGTGAGCTGGACTGGAGAGCTGGAGATCGTGGAACTAGCGGTGGTGCCGGTGGACATGGGTGACTGAGAGAGGGTTGGAGATGGTATTCTTGCCGGTGCCCTACATGCAGTGTTTCCTACTGCAAACCTGGTGATTCCCTGACTGCTTTGGCCTGGCGACGAAAGCTGCACAGATACTGCAGGTGGTGCGGGAAATGGTGGGTTGACAGTGAGAGAAGGGATGTAGCGTTGCTGACTAGCTTCATTGGCCGAGGGTGCTGCAACCTTTAGGGACGTTTGGTAGTTAGTCCAGGCTTGCAAATGCATGGTGGATAAGTGTCTATGCATGCAACTTGTATTTAGACTTTTAAGATTCTGACCTCTGCTTAAGGTAGTTGAACATTTTTGACAGATGACTTTGCGCTGATCATTTGGATGTTGTTTAAAAAAATGCCAGACTGCACTCTTTCTACTATCAGATACCTTTTCAGGCATTGCAGACTGAGCTTCTTTAACCAGATGGCCACGCTGTCCTCCAACTGCTTTTGGTTTTGCCACGCGTTTTTTGCCAGATACGGGCCCGGCAGATGGAACCTGTTGTGATGTTGATGCCTGCTGCGGCTCCTCCTCCTCCGCTTCAGAACTACTGCCGCCTGCACCCTGTTCCCCCAATGGCTGCCAATCGGGGTCAACAACTGGGTCATCTATGACCTCCTCTTCTATGTCGTGTGCAACTTCATCTGTGTCACCGTGTAAGCCGGTGGTATTGCGTTCGTGACGGGGCACCATAGTCTCCGCTGGTTTTGATTCTGCCTCAGTACACTGCGAGGGCAATGTTCTGGTCTGAGTCAAAGGAACAGCATAGTAATCTGGCTGTGGCTGTGCATCTGTGCACTCCATGTCCGATTCAACTTCGAATGGGCATGGCCTGTTAACTGTTTCACTGTCTAACCCAGGAACAATATGTGTAAAGAGCTCCATGGAGTAACCTGTTCTGTTGACTGACGCATCCTTCACTGTTGTTCTGGGTGAAGGACACAAGGAAGCGACTTGTTCCTGACCGGGAGCATCCACTGACGATGCACTGCTCTGACATTTTGCACTTTCCGAGGAGGAGGCGAAAGAGCTAGAGGCAGAGGCAGCAATGAAAGCCAATACTTGTTCCTCCTGCTCCGGCTTCAAAAGTGGTTTTCCTACTCCCAGAAAAGAGAGCGTTCGAGGCCTTGTGTAGCCAGACAACGAACGTGGCTCAACAACTCGAGACTTAGGTGCTGTACTGCTTTTACCACGACCACCTGATGCTCCACCACCACTACCATCATTACCAGCTGACAATGACCGCCCACGGCCACGACCTCTTCCACTAGACTTCCTCATTGTTTGCAAAACGTAACCAAAGTAACGGTATTTGTTACTGTAAAACAACTTATAAGGTGAACTAAAACTTCTGTTGTATTTATATATACCTTTATAGGTGCCTGACACTGAAAGGAAAATCAGGCCCAATGTTACACACTAGGTTTTCTGTGCCCCAATAATTTGAGACAGATGGCACACACAGGACCAGCACTCAAGCAGAAATGCCAATCTTAATCTCCCACTATTTTTTTTTCTATGGGAGAATGTAAAAAAAACAAACAAAAAAAAACAATATTACACACTAGGTTTTCGGTGGCACACAATGAGAGACAGATGCCACACACAGGACTGGCACAGCGGCAGACTTGCCAATCTTTATCTCCCACTAATTATTTTTTTTTAAAAGAGAGAATTTAGAAAAAAAAAAAAAAGGCCAGTATTACACAGTGGTTTTCAGTGGCACACAATGAGAGACAGATGCCACACACAGGACTGGCACAGAGGCAGACTTGCCAATCTTTATCTCCCACTAATTATTTTTTTTTTAAAAGGGAGAATTTACCCAAAAAAATAAATGGCCAAGTATTACACAGTGGTTTTCGGTGGCACACAATGAGAGACAGATGCCACACACAGGACTGGCACAGCGGCAGACTTGCCAATCTTTATCTCCCAACTAATTATTTTTTTTTTTTAAAAGGGAGAATTTAGAAAAAAAAAAAAGGCCAGTATTACACAGTGGTTTTCGGTGGCACACAATGAGAGACAGATGCCACACACAGGACTGGCACAGAGGCAGACTTGCCAATCTTTATCTTCCACTAATTTTTTTTTTTTTAAAAGGGAGAATTTAGAAAAAAAAAAAATGGCCAAGTATTACACAGTGGTTTTCGGTGGCACACAATGAGAGACAGATGCCACACACAGGACAGGCACAGCGGCAGACTTGCCAATCTTTATCTCCAACTAATTATTTTTTTTTTAAAAGGGAGAATTTAGAAAAAAAAAAGGCCAGTATTACACAGTGGTTTTCGGTGGCACACAATGAGAGACAGATGCCAGACACAGGACTGGCACAGAGGCAGACTTGCCAATCTTTATCTCCCACTAATTATTATTTTTTTTTACAGGGAGAATTTACCCCCCCCAAAAAAATGGCCAAGTATTACACAGTGGTTTTCGGTGGCACACAATGAGAGACAGATGCCACACACAGGACTGGCACAGAGGCAGACTTGCCAATCTTTATCTCGCACTAATTATTTTTTTTTAAAAGGGAGAATTTACCCAAAAAAATAAATGGCCAAGTATTACACACTGGTTTTCGGTGGCACACAATGAGAGACAGATGCCACACACAGGACTGGCACAGCGGCAGACTTGCCAATCTTTATCTCCCACTAATTTTTTTTTTTACAGGGAGAATTTACTCCCCCCAAAAAAATGGCCAAGTATTACACAGTGGTTTTCGGTGGCACACAATGAGAGACAGATGCCACACACAGGACTGGCACAGCGGCAGACTTGCCAATCTTTATCTCCCACTAATTTTTTTTTTTTACAGGGAGAATTTACCCCAAATAATTATTTTTTTTTTAAAAGGGAGAATTTAGAAAAAAGAAAAAAAAGGCCAGTATTACACAGTGGTTTTCGGTGGCACACAATGAGAGACAGATGCCACACACAGGACTGGCACAGAGGCAGACTTGCCAATCTATCTCCCTGCAGTAATCTCAGGAAAGTATGGCAGGCAGCTATAAAAAGGACTGCTGCACACAAAAGTGGGGACAAACACACAAGATAGCTGTGCAGAAAGGAAGGAACAACAGGATTTGTGCTTTGAAAAAAGCAGTTGGTTTGCACAGCGCACGGCGTACACACACAGCAACGCAGCTATCAGGGAGCCTTCTAGGGCAGCCCAATGAGCTACAGCGCTGAGGAAAAAAAAATGTAGCTTCCACTGTCCCTGCAAACAAAAGGTGGTGTTGGACAGTGGAAATCGCTACAGCACAAGCGGTTTGTGGCTTTATGTACCCTGCCTATCACTATCCCTGCTTCTGAAGAAGCGGCAGCAACCTCTCCCTACGCTCAGATCAGCAGCAGTAAGATGGCAGTCGGCGGGAACGCCCCTTTATAGCCCCTGTGACGTGGCAGAAAGCAAGCCAATCACTGCAATGCCCTTCTCTAAGATGGTGGGGACTGAGATCTATGTCATCCCGCTGCCCACACTCTGCGTCCACCTTCATTGGCTGAGAAATGGTGCTTTTAGCGTCATTGAAACGCGACTTTGGCGCGAAAGTCGCGTACCGCATGGCAGACCCCACACAGGGATCGGGTCGGTTTCATGAGACGCCGACTTTGACAAAAGTCAGCGACTTATGAAAATGAACGATCCGTTTCTCTCAACCCTAGTCCCGACCTAGTATGAGAAGCCTTTAGATTTCAGCATGAGTGGCAGTGCACAAAAGATGCAACAAGGACGAGATGGATGATGGTGAAGAACCGAGGGGCCAGAGAGGTGAGCAGTGAAGTGAGCATAAGGATATTATTTATATTTTACATCTTACATTTATTATGTTCTGGAATCTTCAGAGGCTCTAGATCATAATAAGGCACATTAAATTTGTGGAAAATAACTTCTCTACAAATGAAATTCCCAGGGAAAATATGCACAGGCACGCGGTTTTGAGTTTTGCCTTATCGGCTCATCTCTAGTGTAAACAAGGCCTAAGCATCTCTAGTGCAGAAAATACAGAAGATCCTCAATGTATACATAGAGCATATAATTGTGGAATAAATTTGTACCAGATAAGTAGAATGTGTCATGAAAAAAATCAAATATAATACAAATATCGACATTTCATTTTGTAGATACTATTGGAACTGGAAAAGTTGCTGCATACTTTGTCACTTTAATTTACTATTCTACAGTATGGTAATACTGGGAAACTTTGCTTAATCAATGTAAATTTACTGTTAGATTAACACAGAATTTAAAAATGCCATTTTATTCATTTATTCAAAAAGCAAATTATATTTTAAAATTAAGTGTAAAATTAATTCTTTTGGGTATAGGCATTTTTTAAAGTAAAATTATTTTATTATCCTGAGTAAACTAATGATTCTATTTTGCAACTTGATTACAGTATATAAATATGAAATAATAAAATTAAAATAATAAATCTTTTTATTTTGCTTTTGTAAAACTCTATGATATTGCTCATATTTTATCTTTGGCTCTATCCAAGTTGAATTATTTGAAAATGTAATAAATATAGTGACTGAAACAAATGTATAACAAAAACATTTTTAACCTCATTGAAACTGCTCACCATACACCTGGCCTGGGAGTTCTAGAAAATAACTTTGGAGAATGCATTGATAAGTCTTTCTTCATTATATTTTCCTTTGATCGCAGGAGCTACTCTTGCAGGCAATTATATTGACAGCTACAACCACTGTGCTAGATTGGAGAATGGCCCAAAGCCCAATTCTTAGCAAATGAATATATAAAAATCACATGGCCCTATAATAAAACTTAAAATTTCCTCTGCCCATCTATGGAGACACGGGGAATAGGTGGGTGCCCAGGTCCACTAGCCGAAATCGCATGGACCAGAAATCACCCCGACAAACACCAGCTCTTCTTTTAATGTGGGCAGAACACTACTCAGACAACACAGGGTGAGGGTAAAACAGTGTGGCAATAATTTATTGAACTAGCAACACAGAATGGCATAAAGAACTGTCTCAGCCAATACCCCAGATGGTGCAAATTACAAATTCTCACCTTTCTGTTGACTCGCTGGGATTAGAGCTGCTTACAGTGTTGCATACCCCCACCAGTGGCTCCCCACTTTTGGCAGGTACCCACAGTGACGAGGTAACAAGAAGTTTAGGAAGCTAACCAAGAGCAGTGAGGTAAGTGGCCAGGTGAACCGATTGTCCCAATCTGGATTCTTTAAGATGTCCTTGGGTTTCAGTGATGGTCAGTGAAGCAGTACTGTGTTCTACCAGCCAGGTCCATAGTACCCTAAGCTGAGATCCTGAAGTGTCATACCTACCAGAAGAAAATGTGGCATGTAATTTATTTTTAGATTTACCAAGTATCTTTTAGTCTAGCATCACAGATAAGGAGGGGAATGGTGGTTAGATCAAGTAGCATTACTTGATTATTTAACTATTTGCATCATTTTTCCCTCCCTGCTTTCAAAGTCAACAAACTGGCTCAGTAACACAATGCATAATTAGCATATCAGCAAACATCATTGTTCAGTGGCCATGCCTTAAGGTACCATCACACTCAGCAACTTTGCAAAGAGAACGACAACAATCCGTGACGTTGCAGCATCCTGGATAGCAATCTCGTTGTGTTAGACACACAGCAGCGATCTGGATCCTGCTGTGCCATCGCTGGTCGGAGCTAGAAGTCCAGAACTTTATTTCATCGCCAGGTCGGCGTGTATCGTAATGTTTGACATCAAAAGCAACGACGCCAGCAACGAGCATAGGGGGCATCGCAGCGTCTCCTTCTAGCCAGTCGGTACACTCTGGCTGTTTGACATGGAGCTAATAACCAGCGAGAACGAGAAGTGAGTTGCCGTTATGTCACTGGATCGCTCCTGCATCGTTCTGGAGTTGCTGTGTTTGACGTCTCTACAGCAACCTAAACAGTGACACTCCAGCAATCTAGTTTAGGTCGGCTCATTGTCTATATCGCCGCAGCGTCGCTGAGTGTGACGGTACCTTTAATGTTTTCCAAAGATAACAGAAGATAAACTGTAGGAGATAATATTAGGGGTTAATATTCATCCTACCAGAAAAGTCAATACTTCTCACAACAATTTATGATTTTACGTTTGGCATAATTAAGAAAAAATGTTGCGTCATCACACCATCCCAAGGGGGGCACAAAACATTTTGTTGCTAGTAACTAGTGTTGAGCATTCCGATGCTGCAAGTATCGGGTATCGGCCGATACTTGCTGTATCGGAATTCCGATACCGGGATTCCGATACTCTTGTGGTATCGGGTATCGGGTATCGGAACAACATTAATGTTAAAATGTGTAAAATAGAGAATTAAAATAAAAAATATCGCTATACTCACCTGTCCGACGCAGCCGGGACCTCAGCGCAGGAACCGGCAGCGTTGTTTGTTTAAAATTCCCGCTTTTACATGGTTACGCGAAGTCCCGGCTTGTGATTGGTCAGGGCGGCCATGTTGCCGGGCCGCGGACCAATCACAGCAAGCCGTGACGAAAATACGTCACGGCTTGCTGTGATTGGTCCGCGTCCCGGCAACATGGCCGCCATTAACCAATCACAAGCCGTGACGTCACGGGAGGCTGGAAACGCGCTCATTTTAAAAAGGGCGCGTGTCCAGCCTCCCGTGACGTCATGGCTTGTGATTGGTTGCGTCGCGGTCAACCAATCACAAGCCGGGAGGCTGGACACGCGCGCATTTCAAAATGAGCGCGTCCAGCCTCCCGGCTTGTGATTGGTTGATCGCGGCGCAACCAATCACAAGCCGTGACGTCACGGGAGGCTGGACACGCGCCCATTTCAAAATGAGCGCGTCCAGCCTCCCGGCTTGTGATTGGTTGATCGCGGCGCAACCAATCACAAGCCGTGACGTCACGGGAGGCTGGACACGCGCCCATTTCAAAATGAGCGCGTCCAGCCTCCCGGCTTGTGATTGGTTGATCACGGCGCAACCAATCACAAGCCGTGACGTCACGGGAGGCTGGACACGCGCCCATTTTAAAATGAGCGCGTGTCCAGCCTCCCGTGACGTCCCGGCTTGTGATTGGTCAGGGCGGCCATATTGCCGGGACGCGGACCAATCACAGCAAGCCGTGACGTAATTTCGTCACGGCTTGCTGTGATTGGTCCGCGTCCCGGCAACATGGCCGACCTGACCAATCACAAGCCGGGAATTCACGTAACCAAGTAATAGCGCGATTTTTAAACAAACAACGCTGCCGGTTCCCTCGCTGAAGTCCCGGCTGCGTCGGACAGGTGAGTATAGCGATATTTTTTATTTTAATTCTTTCTTTTACACATTTATATGGTTCCCAGGGCCTGAAGGAGAGTTTCCTCTCCTTCAGACCCTGGGAACCATCAGGAATACCGTCCGATACATGAGTCCCATTGACTTGCATTGGGATCGGGTATCGGTATCGGATTGGATTCCGATACTGTGACGGTATCGGCCGATACTTTCCGATACCGATACTTTCAAGTATCGGACGGTATCGCTCAACACTACTAGTAACTATAAACTATTGTGTGTCCTTCAACCACTTGAGGACAAGTTGATTTACCATTTTTTGCTCTTCTGTTTTTCTTGTCCTTTCTCCAAGAACCATAACTTTTTATTTTTACATAGACATAGCTTCTATTTTGTAGGATGAGTTGTAGTTTTGACAAGCATTTTTCACTTCACAATATAATGTATTGAAAAATGAAAGAAAAATTACAAGTTGGGGAAATGGTGAAAAAAATTGTCATTGCTTATTGGGTTTTGTTTTATGTCATATTTTATTTTGCAATAAAAATAACCATGAAGATGATTTCTCATGTCAGTAACTACAAGGCTGCCAAACTTACAAGAGTTTTTAGGTTCAGTAATTATTTCTATTTAGCAAAAATCTCCAGTCCTCCCAAGATCTGCTTTTCTCCTGCACACTTGTAGATTCCTCACCCAATCGCCTTCAAGACTTCTCCCAAGTAACCCCATCCTTTGAAATATTGTGACATTTACAGCTATCCCCCACTTTCAAACCCTTCAGATGGAACTTTGAACCTCATCCCTTCAAGAAGGCCTACATCCATCAATGACGCAGCTGCCTCCTTATCATCACCATAGGTGGCGCAACCCCTCCCAACTCACTGTCCTTCACCATTATCCTGTAAACTGTAAATCCGAAAAGGCAGGGTCCTCTCCCCTCTGTACAAGTCTGTAGTTGTTTGCTCAAAGCATAATTTATATTTTCAAGTTGTATGTAACCCCTTCTCATGTACAGCACCATGATATCAACAGTGCTCTAAAATTAAATTAATAATAATTAAAAACAGTTCAACACATTGTGAAAAATAACTTTTTTTTTCAGCATTTTTTGTAACATAACTTTTTTTAAATTCTGTAGATGGACTTGTGTGAGGCTGTGAGCTGACATTTCTATTGATTTTGGAAAACTTAGTTTGGCTTTTCAATTTTCTTTTGCAGTTAAATTACCTTTAAAATATTTCATTTTTGAAAGGATGGATTTTTAAGGACATAATGATACCAAATTTTCATTTATTTTAATTTTTACAAGTAAGAGTGTGATATAAACTTTTATATTTGTAAAATTTTGTTAATTTTTACTTCATTTTTACACTCCTTAGAGGATTTGAACCTACAATCATTTGGTTGCTTTTGTTATATGCTGCAATACACCTTTATCTCAGTATATAGCAGTAGCGTAGCTACCTGGGGAGCAGAGGGTGCGGTCGCCCGGGGCCCTGCGCTCTGAGGGGGCCCACCAGGAGCTACGCTACTGTAACTGTATCGTCCTGCACATCGAGCCAATACAGTTACATTCTGTGGCAGAGTAAGGAGAATAAATCTCCCTGCTCTGCTGCCTGGCCGCTATGGGGCCCCTGAACATGCTGCCTGTCATCGCATGTTCAACTGTATTGGCATCTAGCTGGTACAGGTGACCGCATTGATGAGAGAAAGAGTGTTGCGCTCCTTCTCCCATCTTCCTCCTTTCAGCATGTGACGTCACCAATGCCAACACTGACAGTGGGTGTGATAACGTCAATACTTGGCACCTGTGGTCTGGAGATGAGAGGGAGCCCGAAGTAGCTGAGGAACAAGGAGGAAGAAAGGTGAGTATTTATTTCTTTTTTATGAGGCTGCATTACACTATATAGGCTGACTATGGGCATGCATTGCATTATAGAGGATACCTATGGGAGTGTATTACACTATTGAGTCTGCATATTGGGCTGCATTACACTATAGAGGCTGCCTATGAGAGTGCATTACACTATTAAGTCTGCCCAGGTGGAGTGCATTATTGTTAGGGGTCGAGTTCCCACCACTGCACAGGGGGAATCTCGAGCCATGTCTGCTGCGGTCTCCCATTCTGCATCAGCAACAGTCGAGCCTGCTCAGCAGAGACGCCGGTCCCAGTGTCTTGCTTAGCCTGGTACTGTGCAACGGATTACTGCTGCCTTTCCAGGCTCTGCTTTTGTAGCCAGCACTGGTCAGCGGCGAGCAGGCTTTTCTGGGACTAAGTCCTGCTTTGCACACACTGAGCATGCCCACGGGAGGACATCTCATTGGAGGTCGAGGGTCACATGCTCAGGTCCTGTAGCAGCTCCAATTGGACCACTAGGAAGGTCCTTGTCTGCTGCAGCTATATAAGGTTTGCATGGCCGCGTGGCCATGCGCTAGTATCAACCTATGTTATGAGCTTTGCTACTTGGTGGTCATGTCTGCATGTGGTCAGGGTTGGCTGAAATAAGCCCCTAGAATGCCGGCACCTCCGGTGAGGAGTTTTGTATGCTTGGATTCAGGGCCCGGCTGAAATAAGCCCCTAGAATACCAGCACCTCCGGTGAGGAGTTGGTTATGTGCTATGCTGTCTGCATGACCACTCTTTGCTTTGTTCAAATAAGAAAAAACTTGGCACTCTGAATGAGTAATTTTCATATGCAAAAAAAGTTTATTGATGTGCATCCATAAAAGCAAGTTGAACATTTTCGGTCCACATCCGGACCTTCATCAGAACAAATATACTGGTTCAGGGAGAAACGTATATCCTGTGTGTGTCTCACACAGCGTCGCCAGTTGCATTACATGTGCACCATCGTAAACAGGACTCCCTGCTGCATCCAGGCTACCCTATTATGTTGGTATCTATAGAGATAGGATATACGTTTCTCCCTGAACCAGTATATTTGTTCTGATGAAGGTCCGGATGTGGAACGAAAATGTTCAACTTGCCTTTATGGATGCACATCAATAAACCTTTTTTTGCATATGAAAATTACTCATTCAGAGTGGGCTGGACACCCTACTTGAGCACCTACCCTATATACTGTCACGAGTGCCATGTTCTTCTACTATTTCTGTGCTTTGTTCAGTTAGGTAGCTGTGATCCTCTGTGAGGTTAACAGGGCACAGCATTTTCATATCTTTGCGATTCTGTGAAGTTAACAGAGTTTGTTTATACCACCATATAGTGCCACCATTTACTTTGAAGCAGATATCTCTGCATGGTGGACCCCGGGCTGCGACCACACCTTGTTGTTTCCTTCCTATACTCAGTGCGTTCTGCTAGCCCTAACAATTATACTATAAAGTTTGCCTATGGGCTGCATTACACTATAGAGCCTGCCTATGGGGGAGCATTACACTATAGAGGCTGCCTATGGGGTGCATTATATCAGGGGCTGCATTGTACTATAAGGGCTGCGTATGGGGGTGCATTATACTATAGAGGCTACCTGTGGGGGTGCATTATACTATAGAATCTGCCTATGGGGTTGCATTATACTATATAGGCTGCCTATGGGGGTGCATTATATTAGGGGCTGCAGTACACTGTAGAGTCTGAATATGGGGGGTGCATTATGCTTTTTAATCTGCCTATGGGGGGTACATTATACTATAGAGTCTGCCTGCGGGGAGTGCAGTATACTATATGGAGACCTATGGGGAGTGCATTATACTATATGGGTGCCTATGGGGGGTGCTTTATACAACATATAGAACTTGCTTATGGGAAATGCATGATATAATATAGAGTCTGCCTATGGGGAGTTCATTATACTATATAGAGACCTATAGAGAGTGCATTATACTATATGGAGGCCTATGGGGAGTGCATTCTAAAATATAGAGTCTGCCTATGGGGAGTGCATTATTCTATGTGGGGGCCTATGGGGAGTACATTATACTATATGGAGACCTATGGTAAGTGCATTATGCTATATTGAGGACTACCTGGTGTATTATGTTATATGCAGGCCATCTATGAAGCCATCATACAGTGTGGAGTTTATAGTGATGGGGCCATCATACAGTGTTGGAGCTATTAAACAGCTTAGGGGATATTAAAGGGTCAGTATATATACAATTAAGGGGCATTATACTGTGTATTAGAGAATAAAATCAGCGTATTTGGACTTACATTTAAAATAGCTGAGCGAAGAGATCCAGAATAAAGTCAAAATATCAAATGCTTAATGAATTGTTAAGAAATATATATAGAACAATACGACAGCACCCTAACTAAAGGGGGACACTGGGTTACAACATGTAATACTCAATATTAAAGACACGTGTCAAAAACAAGTATATCCCATATGGCATATACTGTACATACAAACTTGGCACTCAACTTTGATGAATGTGAAGATTTTAATGCAGTTCAAAAAATAACAACCATCTCGATTGGGTTCAGGTCTGGTGACTGTGGTGGCCTGGTCATCTGGTATAGCACCCCATCACTCTCCTTCTTGGTCAAATAGCCCTTACACAGCCTGGAGGTCTGTTATGGGGTCCTGTTGAAAAATAAATTATGGTCCAACTAAACGCAAACCGGATGGAATAGCATGCCGCTGCAAGATGCTGTGGTAGCCATGCTGGTTCAGTATGCCTTCAATTTTGAATAAATGCCCAACAGTGTCTCCGCGAAAGCACCCCCACAGCATCACACCTTCTCCTTCATGCTTCACGGTGGGAACCAGGCATGTAGAGTCCATCTGTTCACCTTTTCTGCATCGCACAAAGACACGGTGGTTGGAACCAAAGATCTCAAATTTGGACTCATCAGACCAAAGCACAGATTTCGACTGGTCTTTTTCCATTCCTTGTGTTCTTTAGCCCAAACAAGTCTCTTCTGCTTGGTGCCTGTCCTTAGCAGTGGTTTCCTAGCAGCTATTTTGCCATGAAGGCATGCTGCACAAAATCTCCTCTTAACAGTTGTTGTAGAGATGTGTCTGCTGTGTGGCATTGACCTGGTCTCTAATCTGAGCTGCTATTAACCTGCGATTTCTGAGGCTGGTGACTCGGATAAACTTATCCTCAGAAGCAAAGGTGACTCTTGGTCTTCCTTTTCTGGGTAGTCCTCATGTGAGCCAGTTTCTTTGTAGTGCTTGGTTGTTTTTGCAACTGCACTTGGGGACACTTTCAAAGTTTTCCCAATTTTTCAGACTGACTGACCTTCATTTCTTAAAGTAATGATGGCCACTCTTTTCTCTTAGCTGCTTTTTTCTTGCCATAATACAGTCTTTTCATTAGGACTATCAGCTGTGTATCCACCAGACTTCTGTTCAACACAACTGATGGTCCCAACCCCATTTATAAGGCAAGAAATCCCACTTAGTAAACCTGACAGGGCACACCTGTGAAGTGAAAACCATTTCCGTTGACTACCTCTTGAAAGCTCATCAAGAGAATGCCAAGAGTGCGCAAAGCAATCATCAAAGCAAAAGGTGGCTACTTTGAAGAGCCTAAGACATATTTTAATTTTTTTCACACTTTTTTGTTAAGTATATAATTCCACATGTGTTAATTCATAGTTTTGATGCCTTCTGTGTGGATCTATAATTTTCATAGTCATGAAAATACAGAAAAATCTTTAAATGAGAAGTTGTGTTCAAACTTTTGGTCTGTACTGTAATAATATTTATTTATTGTTGTAGATATATTTCACAACAATCCATTAATGAAGCGTTTGATATTTTAACTTTATTCTGTGCATATTATAATAGTATGTATTATTAAAGTGTCTCAAAAAGGTAAATCGCTAAATAAAGTGCTTAAGTGTAAATAGTTCATAATCAAAAAGATTTTTGCTACACAAATATATGAACAATAACCCATATAAAGATGACAAATTAAAAAAAATATTGCTATACATAAAGGACGTCTATTAATAACCCACATAGGTATCCCATTCCTTATACTGTATAATGGATGGGAAAAATATAAGCATATAAATTATCTCCAAAACAATGTCCAATATTAGATGATATAGACACGAAAATTATTGAACAGATCCTGGTGTTAGTGAAGAAATCAATATCATTAGTCCCCATAAAATTGACAATTCGTTCTTTCATATAAAGAAGGGATTCCTCTCCTCTGACCAAAACCGAAACAGCACCCCATAAATATCAGACAATCCTAAAGCAGAGTTAAAAAAATGTGAATTAATACACATACTAAAAACAGAAAAATATTTAAAACTTTCCATAAGGAAAGACACTTCACAACCCCTAAAAGAATGTCTCATAAAAATAAATGTGGAAAAAGGGAAAACAAATGAATATTAAAGAAATTAGGTAAAACACAAACTTTCATTAAGCCCCTGTGGGGCCATGGTGTCCAACCTATAGATCCATCGGCTCTCCAGCTCCAGCAGGGCCAAGATCTTACCTAAATCCCCACCACGTAGGTCTAAACTAACCTGGTCGATTCTCTTGATTACCAAGCCTCTGGCATTACTGTCATGGTATTTCTTCAAGTGCCTAGTTAGTGTTTTCAGTAAGGCTTCATCTTCCACTGTTTTTGCTTTGTTAATATTTCTGACATGTTCCATTGTTCTGATTTTAAGTTCCCTAGTTGTCAATCCTACATACACTTTACTACATGGGCAGTAAGCATGGTAAATAACCCTGTGAGAATTACAGCTGAGATGCTTTCTAATTTCATATATTTTAGATCCATCGAATTTAGAAAAATCCATAGATTTGATTAGATTAAGACATCCCTTGCAAAGCCCACATGGGAAGAAATCTTTATGACCATCGCGTGTAGATGTTGTAAATCCAGACTTGGGAGCTTCATAATGACTTCGTACGAGGATATCTTTGAAATTTGGGGAACGCTTAGCCACAAAAGACAGCCAGCGGTGAAACCTTCCTAAGAATTGGATCCACTAGTAATACTTCCCAATGCTGCCGAGTGATGTTTGTAAGTGATTGCCATTGGCAATTGTAGGTGGAGATGTATCTTACCTGATTTTAAACCTCATGAATGTCATTGTGTTCTTTGTTATATAGAAGTTTATCATGAGTGGTCCTCTTAGCTCTCATGTAACCCCTTTGATGCAGCGGTTACTATATCCTCTTGCTGCAAACCTACGAGTCAGGTCCATGGCTTGATCCTCAAATCGAATATCATCCAAACAGATCCTCTTAGCTTGTAAAAATTGTCCAATGGGAATACCTCTGATGGTAGATCTGGGATGAGTAGAATCTGCCTGAAGTAGGGAGTTTTTTGCTATAGGCTTTCTGAACACATCAGTGTTTAGGCGGCCATCTGAAGAAACAGTAAGGCTGAGGTCCAGAAAGTCCAGGCTTCTGCCAGAACGAAAGGTAAACTTGATGTTAATGTTGTCAATCAAGATGTTCATTAAATTATTCAAACCATCCAAAGTGCCTTCCCAAGAAAACAAAATATAATCAATGTACCTCATCCAGTTGTGAACACAGTTCACATCCTGGATGAGGTCCCCCTAGAAGATAAATCTCTCACATGCGCCACCAAAATATTGGCATATGCCGGGGCATGGGAGGTCCCCATTGCTGTACCCTGTAACTGTAAAAAAAAGTTGTTATTAAATGTAAAAACATTATGATGGAGAATAAATTCCAAAAGTTTCAGAATTAGGTCAGCAATGGGGCATGGATGTTACTTGATTGCAGAAACCATTTCCTGGCCGCCAAACCATCTAAGTGTCAAATGGACGTATATAACGCTTCCATATTGGCCATCACCATAATCACATTATATTCTAAATGCAGCTGGTCAATACTTTGGAGGGCCGATGTGGTGTCCGTGACGTAGGATGGCAAGGTAGTTACGATGGGCTTCAAAAAACTATCCACAATATTAGAAATAATCTCACATAATCCCCCAATACCTGCCACGATGGGTCGTCCAGGTTAATCCACAGGGTTCTTGTGCAATTTGCGAATGATGTAAAACATAGATAACTTTAGATGGAGAGTTTTGATACTATTCAACAATTTTTTAGAGATGATGCCCTCCTCATAGACCTTATCAAGAATATTTATAAGCTTTGTCGGGAAAGAAGACAAGGGATTGTATGTTATTTTGAGATATTATGCTGTATCGTCTAGCAATTTGTTAGCCTGTCTTTCATACATCTGAAATGGCGAGATGACAAGATTGCCACCTTTGTCCACTGGTTTAAAAACCACGTCCTTCCAAGACTTCAGTTCTCCCAGTGCCAAGCGTTCCTTCCCCTCCAAATTTGAGGAGTTTCTGCTATTCCTAGCTAAATGTTCAATATCTTTAGTAACCAGCTTTGTGAATACTTCAACAGCCGGACATAATCCCAATGAAGGGAAATTTTTAGAACTGCTGTATAGATGACTGGGGATATTGCTTACGTCCACAGGTGCATTTCTTCCTCCAAAGAGAATTTCTAATGCTTCAATTTCTTCTGGTGGGGTGGAAAATTTCTTTAGATACATTTTTGTGATGCAATTTTTTTTTTATTATATTTCTAGAAAAACGATGGGTATCCTTTATAGCTACAAATGCATCTAGATGGGAGGATGGAGAGAAAGTTAATCTCCTTTCTAATACATTCAGTTGGGTCGGTGTAATTTCATGTTGCAATAGATTTACTACCTTAAATTGATCCTTATTTTTATAACTCTTATGTGCTTTATTGAACATGTCCAGGAACTGTCTCTTACGAGTACCATTCCTTAAATTAAAGTCTCTTCGATCTTCAATATCACGGACATTAGTGTGGCTCTCTGTGCCTGAAGCACTGGAAGTCACCGATGGTTCTCTTGATCTGATTTTGTTGGGAATACTTTTTTCTTTTGCAGCCACTTGTATACCCTATCTGTATCATACTCATTCAAGTCATATTGAAATTTTTTATGTTTCCCTTGGCTCACCTCTTCCTCCCATTTAATTGTGTCAGTTCAAAATCCTTGAACCATTTCTCCAAGATGTCTTTGGGTACATAGATAGATGAATAAAGAGCATGTGATCAGAAAGATTGCTAAATAGGTACTGAGTACTTTCGGCGCATGAGAGCTCCTTCCCACTCCCTAGAGATAACATCACTTCCGGACATGCTCTCACTGGAACGCATGCTGGAACGCAAGCGGCCCAGTGAAGGAGTGCATCCAGAAGTGTATGGGGTAGGTGGAGAGCGCGTGCGCACTGCTCCGACTGCGGGTAATCATACGGGGAGTAATGGGTTTGTAGAAAGAAGAGGGATCACAAGCAACTGTTAACAGAGAATCTAAAGCTAAAGAGATAATCCCTATATGGATAAATGTGTTTACTAAGATGTATTGTGCTTACCCAAATAAAGGTATTCTAAATTAATAATTGTGCACAAATGATTTCAAATAAGTAATATAATTAATATAGAATATATAAAAAAAACAGACTAATTAAAGTGACATAGTGCCTATTGTGACCCAAAGCATCTTGGTTGATTCTATGGTAAAAAACTGAACCCATAAATATATAGTGACACCGTGCATATTATAATAATATTTATATAATAATATTTATTTATTTATTGTTCTATATATATTTCTCAACAATTCATTAATAAAGCATTTTATATTTTGATATTTTGACTTTATTCTGGATCTCTTCGTTCGACTATTTTAAATGTAAGTCCTAATATGGTGTTGTGTGAAGTGCCAGTCATGAATTATTCTTTGGACATTTGGACATTTATGAGTATATTGTATTTACTGTTTTTTAAACAGTTTGCTTGTCCACTAGCTAAGGATTATTAAGCCAAATTACATTTTGGCTTAAATATTTGTTCTACTTATACTCTTGAGATTTTTACTGTTTTGTCTTAACAAACCATCTGCTGAGATGGATTTAAAAGCCAAAGAAAGCTTTTGACGTATTAAGGCTTCAGATATTTTTAAACAGAGCACCACAACTGGTCCGCAGGATGTGTCAATGGATTATAAGGAAACCATGTATCGTTATAGGAATTACGAGTCTACCGTAAGACCACACTCTGGTGGAACCGTACTTCACTTGAAAATTATTTGTCTAAAAAATAATACCCAGGGGTTTAAGGGTTTAGCTATACCCTACTTTTGAACTACAGGAGGAGGATTTTACCAAAAGGTGGACAGTAGCAGCAGCTTCATGCTCTTCTGAGTTTATTCAAATCCTCATAGATAAGAATACTTTTTCTCTTGGGGAAATTGATGAAGAACTGGGAACTATTCAGAATGTATTACAAAAAGATGTACTCAAAGACATCTTGGAGAAATGGTTCAAGGATCTTGAATCTGACACAATTAAATGGTAGGAAGAGGCGAGCCAAGAGAAACTTAAAAAATTTCAACGTGACATGAATGACTATAATACGGATAGGGTATTATAGGGACAACAAAAGAAAAAAGTATTCCCAACAAAATTAAATCAAGAGAACCATCGGTGAATTCCAGTGCTTCAGGCACAGAGAGCCACGCTACAGTCAGCGATATTGAGGATCGAAGAGACTTTAATTTAAGGAATGGTACTCGTAAGAGACAGTTCCCAGACATGTTCAAAAAAGCACATAGCGTTACAAAAATAAGGATCAATTTAAAGTAGTAAATCTATCACAACATGAAATTACGCCCACCCAACTCAATGTATTAGAAAGGGGATTAACTTTCTCTCCTTCCTCCCATCTAGATGCATTTGTAGCTATAAAGGATACTCATCTTTTTCCTAGAAAGACAATTTTAAAGAAATTGCATCACAAAAATGTATCTGCAGAAATTTTCCACCACACCAGAAGAAATTGAAGCATTGGAGATTCTCAGTTCTTTGAAGGAAGAAATGCACCTGTGGACGTAAGCAATATCCCCAGTCATCTATACAGTAGATCTAAAAAATTCCCTTCATTGGGATTATGTCCTGCTGTTGAAGTATTCACAAAGCTGGTTACTAAAGATATTGAACATTTAGCTGGGAATTGCTGAAACTCCTCAAATTTGGATAGGAAGGAACACTTGGCACTGAGAGAACTTAAGTCTTGAAAGGATGTGGTTTATAAACCGACAGACAAAGGTGGCAATCTTGTCATCTGGCCATGCCAAATGTATGAAAAACAGGCTAACAAATAGCTACACGATACAGCATGTTATTGCAAAATAACATTCAATCCTTTGACTTCCTTCCAGACAAAGCTTATAAATATTCTTGATAAGGCCTTTGGGGAGGGCATCATCTCTAAGAAATTGTTGGATAGTATTAAAACACTCCATCCAAAGTTACCTACATTTTGCATCATTCCCAAATTGCACAAGAACCCTGTGGATCTACCTGGACAACCCATTGTGGCAGGTATTGGGGGATTACGTGAGATTATTTCTAATATTGTGGATAATTTTTTGAAGCCCATCGTAACTACCTTGCCATCCTACATCAAGGACACCACATCGGCCCTCTAAAGTATTGACCAGCAGCATTTGGAAGATAATGTAATTATGGCGCGGCCGATGTGGAAGCATTATATACATCCATTCGACACTTAGATGGTTTGGCGGCCACGTAATGGTTTCTGCAATTAAGTAACATCCATCCCCCCATTGGTGACCTAATTCAGATACTTTTTGAACTTATGCTCTATCATAATGTCTTTTACATTTAGTAACAAGATTTTTTTACAGTTACAGGGTACAGCAATGGGGGCCTCCTGTGCTCCGACATATGCCAATCTTTTTTGGGGGGCATGGGAGAGAAATATCTTCTATGAGGACCTCATCCAGGATGTGAACTGCGTTCACAACTGGATGAGGTACATTGATGATAATTTGTTTTTTTGGGAAGGCACTTTGAATGGTTTGAATAATTTCATGAACATCTTTAATGACAACAATTTACCTTTCATTTTGGCAGAAGCCTGGACTTTCTGGACATCTGCATTACTGTTTCTACAGATGGCAGCCTAAACACCGATGTGTTCAGTAAGCCTATAGCAGCAAACTCCCTACTTCAGGCAGATTCCACTCATCCCAGATCTACCATCAGAGGTTTTCCCATTGGACAAACTTTACAAGCTAAAAGGATCTGTTCGGATGACATTCGATTTGAGGATCAAGCCAAGGATCTGACACGTAGTGTCAGGACTCTGAACATTTTTTACCTTTTGTGCATTACTGCCCTTTTCCAAGATAGCGTCTTTGGTCTCATGTGCACTGTGTCTTCCTGCTATAAAACTCCACCTCAGCTTTCAGTCTGTGCTAGTGTATTCTGCCTTGCATCCAGCTCCTGACCTCTGATTACTCCCTGGCTATATACCTGCTCCTGTGAACCTGTGTGGTGATCCTGCTACTCTGCTCTGAGTTCCTGCTGCATACACCAGTTCCAGTAATCCTCCTTCATCTGCTGTTCGTATTTACTTCCATCTGCATTTGCTGGACATGTAAGCTGTTTTCTGCTCTGCAAAAACCTGAGACTATTAACCAGGCCTCCCTGGTTGAGCTAAGATATTATTTGAACTGCCTTATAAGCTTATCTATCTGTGTTTGGACTAAGACAAGGATTTATTCGTGTCAAGTATCCTCAAGAATAATTGTGCTTCATAGACTTTCTGCATGATTGCATTTTCCTCTGAAGTTTCCTATAGACTGCTGAGCTGCATTTGATATTTGCCCCAAGTGTTGTGGACTTGAGTTTCTCTCTGCACCTGTTTGAATCACTGTGTGATAATATAGACTTTACCACTTATAAAACTGTGTCCTGTAGTTGTCTTGTTCCACGCAAAGAGTATCCTGAGTTATCCCCTATAATTATTACACATAGGTTTGCAGCAAGAGGATATAGTGCCCGCTGCATCAAAAGGGATTACATGAGAGCTAAGAGGACCACTCATGATAAACTTCTATATAACAAAGAACACAATGACATTGATGAGGATGAAAATCAGGAAAGATACATCTCCACCTACAATTGCCAATGGGAATCACTTACAAGCATTGGGAAGTATTACTAGCGGATCCAATTCTTAGGAAGGTTTTACCACCAGCTCCGTCTTTTGTGGCTACATGTTCCCCAAATTTCAAAGATATACTGGTACAAAGTCATTATGAAGCTCCCAAGCTTGGATTTAAAACATCTGCAGGTGATGGTCATAAAGATTTCTTCCCATGTGGGCTTTGCAAGGGATGTCTTAATCTAATCAAATCTACGGATTTTTCTAATTTTGATGGATCTAAAATATATGAAATTAGAAAGCATATCAGTTGTAATTCTTGGGGGGTTATTTGCCATGCTCAGGGCCCATTGTTACACCCAGTCCAGCTCCGGTACCTTCCTGGGGTCCCCATCAGGACTCCCGCTCTGTGCTGGGTCCACTCTCTCTGGATACAGCTTCTGCTCCTCCTCCCTCAGCTGCTTCCTGGCATGCAGCCAGCAGGTTCCCGAGCAGAGTACTTAGGTCGCGCCCGTGCTCACTCACGGTCTCTTTAAGAGACAGCGCGCATTTTCTAAAAGTACTTCTGACCACTGGTGTGTTAGTGATCACTATTTCTAACCTCTCCATCATAGGGAGGGTACCGGAGCAAAAAGTATCCACTTTTGCTTCTTCCGGTTCCTGTCAGCATGTGCTTCTGTTTCTGAAGTTCTCTGCCAGTGCTCCACTTATACTCTCTGTCTCAACAGATCATCAGCTACCTGTTACCCGGCTATCTTGGACTACGTTCGCTCTGTCATCACCAGTAACATCTCATCCCACCAATCTGCCGTCCTCATCTCTGGACAACGCCAGTACCGCTGGATCTAGCTTCTACCCGTACACCCGGTATCACCTGGTTAGCTCCACTTTTCCCGCTAACCCTGCTTGTCCGTTTGTCCCTCTGGGACAGCTGCCATGAGTTCGGGGTCTAACTGGAGGTAGCACCCATGTCCCCCAGGCATTCCATTCTAACTGTGTTCGAGGGGACATACCACGGGTGTCTGGGACTCACGTAGTCACACCCCATTTGGAGCCCCGGGATTGTCCCGAGGTTCCAATTTAAATCTAAATAAAAATGAATGTGAACATCAACTTCTGTGCCTCTGTTTCTATTCGTTACACCCATGTGGTAAAGTGTATGTAGGTTTGACAACTAGGGAACTTAAAATCAGAACAAGGGAAAATTTCAGAGATATTAACAAAGCAAAAACAGTGGAAGATGAAACCTTACTGAAAACACTACCTAGGTGTGGTGAAATATGTATATATCTATATGTGTGTAGTGACATATGTCTAGGGTTATATGTGCAACTACCAGTAGTTGAACATCTGTCCTGAAACTGCAGGCTTCACAAAGGTCACAGCATACATATCTTGGGAAGGCAGACTACTGTTGCCACTCTTGCCAAGGGGTCGTGCTGGGAACTAAGAAAAAGGGAAACATTAGACACCTCCTACCTCTTTGTAGAGAGATGTCAATTACAGCCTGACCCCATCTATCTGTGAGAACTTTTACACAGGGAATCTCAGAGCAAATAATATATTCATTTGGGGAGCAGCTGCGGTCCAATCAAAAACAAGCAATTATGATATTAACCTGAGGGGCTGGTCTAGAAATCTGACCTCCACATAAATCTATAAATTGGGCCTGTATGCATAGAATCGTGTTCACATGTGAGGGCAGCCTGGGAAGCTGATGTGTTCCACCAACTCCATATTCACCCTACCTCAGGGAGCAGAAAGCAGACTACAAAGTTAGATGTTTCTGTAAGTTTTCTCCTGTTTATTTAATACTGTTTTGCATACCTGTATGCCTTTTTATTATCATATTTTTATACCTTTTCCTTACTGTAAGCACTGAACCTTTTTGTATTAAAGCATAAAACTTTAGCAAGTTGAACCTTGAATGTACTAAAAGAATCCATAGCCTTAAACTGTATGATCCGTATGAGTGGTAGACAGTATTAGTAATTTCCGGGACTCATTGCCAGTGTATTCTGTGACTGGTGGTGGCGTGTATGAGTGGGTGTGTGGCCTGTGTCGGTGTTTGATTTATGCTCCTATTACAACATAGGACAGAGGTTGAATGCTGGACTGAGATTGGGGAGATAGATTTCCCCTTGCAGGCACAACCCCAAGTGACGTGCTGAGAATGAGCACATGACGAATTAGTGACACCACGGAGAGGGATCCATGACAATTGGTGGCAGAGCGTTGGGATAGAATTTTTTCTATTAGAGTATTAGTACATGGTTTAAGCAATTATTCCCTGTACTAAAGAATTGGTATCCTTGCGAGGAGTGAACAAGTTCTACAAGGTTCAACTCAGTGCTTACTTAGACATACTTGCAAACAGTTTCTTCTCCCCGTTTTTCTTTTCTATCTTTTATTTGACAAAGGCTTTTCATTTTTATGGCCGCCCAGTACAAGAAGCAGAGCAAAGAGGCTCTGACCGACCTCTGTGAGCAGAGAGGAATAGAGATGGCCGACAGATCCAGGGAGCTGCTGATACGTGCCTTGCTCGAACAGGACATAGGGCAAAGTGCTGAATCATCTGGCCAAGGAGAGAGTCCACCTCAGAGAGACCCAGCAATGCCAGCTCTTGCACTGGAGATACCTGATGGAAATGCCAGTGCTGAGGAGCCTATGGACTGTAGTTTACAAATGGATTTACAATGGCTGTGAACAAGTGATCCCAATCTACGCATGAAGCTTATTCTACAGTATCAACAGGCTGCAGAATGCCGTGACCATAAGGAGAGAGAGGCCGCAGAACGCCAGGCTGAGAGAAAGGCTGCAGAACGCTGGGAGGACAGAGCTTTCCAGCTTCAGATGGCTCAAATTGAGAGGGGTATCAGTTCTCAGATAACCCCCTCCCAGAACATAAATCTGAAGAGACCACGTCCGGAAAACTTCCCTGTGATGGAGAAGGATACGAACTTGGATACTTTCCTTTGCCAGTGCTGAGGAGCCTGTAGACTATACTTTACAAATGGATTTACAATGGCTGTGAACAAGTGATCCCAATCGGCGCATGAAGCTTATTCTACGGTATCGACAGGCTGCAGAATGCCGTGACCATAAGGAGAGAGAGGCCACAGAACGCCAGGCTGAGAGAAAGGCTGCAGAACGCTGGGAGGACAGAGCTTTCCAGCTTCAGATGGCTCAAATTGAGAGGGGTATCAGTCCTCAGATAACCCCCTCCCAGAACATAAATCTGAGGAGACCACGTCCGGAAAACTTCCCTGTGATGGAGAAGGATACGGACTTGGATACTTTCCTTTGGGGGGTTGAAAAAACTTGCTGGCTATACCATCTACCCCGTGAGCAGTGGGCGCAGTATCTAACCCCAGGGTTGAGAGGCAAAGCTCTGGAAGTTTTTGCTGGCCTCTCACCAGAAGTAGATGGGAACTATGAGGCCATAAAAAGGCCCTGATCAGGAAATACAACCTAACACCAGAAGTGTATCGGAGAAAGTTCTGTAACCTACAACGTGGATCAACTGACAGCTATGCGGATGTTGTGAGCACCTTGAGGTCCACCTTCCACCAATGGATCAGGGGACTTTCTGTGAACAGTTTTGAGGACTTAACAGATCTTATGGTCTGTTAGGGCTAGCGGAAGCACCAAATAATAAAGAGACTGATACGAGGTGCGTTCGCAGCCTGGGGTTCACCGTGCAGACATGGTACCTGCTGCCATGTAATGGCGGATGGAAACTTAGCTTACACATGGGTTAGACTTCACCCCACATGAAATGATAGCGAGCTCTGTTGCTTCACAGTGTTGCACAATACGCTGCACCCTGTTAGCTGTCAGGACTCTGAACATTTTTTACCTTTTGTGCATTACTGCCCTTTTCCAAGATGGCGTCTTTGGTCTCATGTGCACTGTGTCTTCCTGCTATAAAACTCCACCCCAGCCTTCAGTCTGTGCTAGAGTATTCTGCCTTGCATCCAGCTCATGACCTCTGATTTCTCCCTGGGTATACACCTGCTCCTGTGAGCCTTTGTGGTGATCCTGCTACTCTGCTCTGAGTTCCTGCTGCATACACAAGTTTCCAGTAATCCTCCTTCATCTGCTGTTCATGTTTACTTCCATCTGCATTTGCTGGTCATGTAAGCTGTTGCTGCTTTGCAATAACCTGAGACTATTAACCAGGCCTCCCTAGTTGAGCTAAGATATGATTTGAACTGCCTAATAAGCATATCTATGTGTGCCTGGACTAAGACAAGGATTTATTCGTGTCAAGTCTCCTCAAGAATAACTGTGCTTCATAGATTTTCTGCTTGATTGCATTTTCCCTGAAGTTTCCTATAGACTGCTAAGCTGCGTTTATTATTTGCACCAAGTGTTGTGGACTTGAGTTTCTCTCTGCACCTGTTTGAATCACCGTGTGATAATATAGACTTTACCACTTATAAAACTGTGTCCTGTAGTTGTCTTGTTCCACGCAAAGAGTCTCCTGAGTTATCCCCTATAATTATTACATTAGCAGTCACAAGGTGCAGCTACAAGACACTAGTGGGATCCCTAAGAATCGCCCCCACTAATCTGGTGATTGAACTGGCTCTGACCTTTGGTGGCTTTTGAGCCCGTGCCTGAAGACGCCCTGAGTCAGATGCACAGTTCAAGCGGGAATTCCCACCCTATACTGACGGTTGTCAGGAGAGCGCACTGATGGCACACGCACGGTGCCATAGAGACAGGCACTGAAACATGTGCTTAGTGTGCAGATAGCACTGTCGGGCACTAGATAGCTTCCACCATTCACGAGCAGTCCACAACACAAGGAATGGGAATGATTAAGGAGCTTTCATCCATCGACAGTCATTCATCTACACACATTGTCAAGGTTTATATTAGCGCATGGTCGAGTGGCCATGCAAACCTTTTATAGCAGTAGCAGACCAGGACCTTCCAGATGGTCCAATAGGAACCACAACAGGACCTGAACATCTGACCCTCGACCTCCAATGGGAGGTCGTCCTGTGAGCATGCTCATTATGAGAAAAGCGGCACTTAGTCCCAGAAAGGCCTGCTCATTGCTGGTCAGTACTGGCAACAAGGGCAGAGCCTGGAAAGGCAGCAGTAACCAGCCACACAGTATCAGATTGAGCCAGATGCTGGGACCAACATCTCCACCGAGCAGGTTCCACAGCGGCTGGAGAAGAATGGGAGACCGCAGTGGACATGGTTCGAGATTCCCCCTGAACAGCGGCGGGAACTCACCACCTCACATGGTCAAGGATCAATTTCTTCACATGTGCCCCACGGATGTACGCCAATTTGTGTGTGATCGGGAGCCACAAACTGCGGATCAGGCTGGGACATGTTAGCGCTGTCTGCCCTGATAGGGAGAAACACCCAACTACAAACATAAAGCCGTCTGTGTCCCCACCGTCTGTCTTCTTTGTGGCCGGCTCTGATGCGAGGGCTAATGAGAACTGTCATTCTGTCACTGTTGGCAATAAAGTCACCATTGGTCTCAGGGACACTGGGGCAGAGGTGACCCTGGTGCGTCCAGCCAAGATAACCCCTGCCGATATCATACCAGGAAAGATTATGTCTATAACCGGGATTGGAGGTGTCAGCCCTGCCGTGCCTATGGCTCTTGTGTACCTGGACTGGGGAGCAGGGAAAGGATTGTGAGAAGTGGGAGTATCGGAGGCTATTCCCACCAATGTGCTGCTAGGCACGGACCTGGGGAGGATGGTGTCCCACTATGCTCCTCCCTTGCAAGTAAATGCTACAGAGAAGGTGGAAGCAAGTGACACACCTGAGATCCCGTGCGAGGAGGGAAAATGTCCCAATGCACAGGACTGTGTATGTGGCAGCTGTGACCCGGAGTCAGGCTGCGGCTCAGACTCAAGCCCAGAGATTAGAGGATGAGCAGACACTGAAGACTCAGCTTCAGACCAGGGCCTGGCAGTCACACTAGGCCAGGGCCTACAGACTGACAGTCAGAACTTCCAGGAGGCCCTGCGGAGAGATGTCAGTCTGGAGGAGCTCAGATGTCTTGCAGACCGACCCCCTGCTGCTTCTGACAAAGAGAGAATATATTGGGACCAGGGCAGACTGTATAAAGAGACTCTCCCCATGGATAATACCGAATCTTGGGACTATGAAAGGCTGATTGTCCCTTATCCATTTAAGGAACAATTATTGAGAATTGCCCATGAAATTCCTTTGGCTGGACACTGTCGAATACAAAAGACTAAAGCTAGCCTGACACATAACTTCTATTGGCCCAAGATGAGGACAGATATTGCCAATTACTGCCGATCATGTGTAGTTTGTCAGAGAGTTGGAAAGTCCGGGAATATACAGAAAGCTCCATTGATACCACTGCCTGTGATCGATAAGCCTTTCCTGTGAGTGCCTGTGGATATTATAGGGCCACTTGCAATCCCTAGCAGCTCTGGCAAAAAGTACATCCTCACAGTGGTGGACTCTGCTACACGATACCCGGAAAATGGCACTGTCCTCCATCCAGCAGACAAAGTGGCGGATGCTTTACTGACTGTGTTCTCTCGTGTGGGTTTCCCCAGGGAAATGTTAACCGATCAGGGAACCCAGTTAATGTCCGATCTGATGGAAAGCCACTGCGAGTAAATACAAGTGCAGCATTTTGTGGCCAGCGCCTATTATCCCCTATCCAACGGACTCTACGAGCGTTTTAACGGAACATTAAAGCAAATGCTCAAAATGATGGTGGAGACTGAAGGGAGAGACTGGGAGTGGTACCTCCCCATCAGTTGTTTGCATACAGAGAGGAACTCCAAGTGTCTACAGGATTCTCCCCCTTTGAATTGGTTTATGGAAGTAGGGTCAGTGGGCCACTTGATTTGGTTAAGGACTGTTGGGAGGATGACCCCAAAACTACAGGCGTCACAGTGTTTGAATATGTACTGAGGCTCAGAGAGAGAATGCAAAAACTGAGCAACCTGGCCCATGAGAACGTGATGCAGGCCCAAATCAACCAGAAAGTCTGGTACGACCGTAATGCCAGACTGAGGGCCTATGAAGACGGGCAGAAGGTTTGGGTGTTGGTCCCTATTTTACAGAATAAATTACAGGCCGCATGGGAGGGACCATACACTGTACACAAGCGGCTAAATGATGTTAATTATGTGGTGACACTGGATGAGCATGCAAAGTGTTAAAAAGTATTTCATGTAAATATGTTGAAGGCTCATCATGACAGGGAGACCTGTGTCTTACCTGTCTGTAGCATGCCTGAAGAGGGGGAGGTTGATTTGTTACTAGATTTGGGGGCCGGGACTCAGTACATGAAGTCCCTGGAGTCAGCAGAGTTTAAATCTGAGCTAATCCCTGTTCTGCCTTCCTCCACATATGATGCAGTGTGGATTCTAGCATACAGGTAAACCTTCATCCATTTACTCATTAAACAGACTGTATAGGTTCTTAAGTCGTTATTTATTGAGATGGTGAACGATGAACAACAATAGTAGATGATATTGTGAGATATGCGATATAATGGATGATCAGGTAAAAACTACAAAGGAAATAACAGTGCATCAGTATTTGGCACATTACAGCATGTTACAGGATGCAATAACATGAACAACAGAGCTTACAGAGCTAACAGCATAAGGCAGATACAGTTATCATGGCAAATCTTATGGCAAGTTCAGGCTGTCAGCATTGTATTACTTTATACAGGCAAGCATCTATCTGCATACAGAGAAACAGCAATATGAAATAAACATGCACTAACATGCCTAACTACACACTCTGCTACATAGTGGCTGCATAACTGTCCTAACATAACGCACACATGTAAATACATTTGTGTCTCACTGAAATCTGCTTATCAAGAGCAATGATCTGAAGGAAGAGAGAGCTAGGAACATGTGTGTAAGACTCAAGGTCCGGGGAAAAATGGCTACTCTTGCCCAGGAAACCAGGGGGGCGGTTCTAGTCAGAACACAGGCTTAAAGCAAAATGCTCCTGGATACAGGAACAGGATAAATGTGTACCTAATGACCTCTAATGGTGACAACTGACACTACATTGTGAATTAACCTGCTGCACATTAATGGGCAGAACAATCCCACAGTCAGCGGTCTGAGCTGATAGGGGTGCTCAGCGAGTTCACCAAAGTCTTCACAGGGGAGCCTGGGAGGACGCACTTAGCAGCTCACCATGCGGACACTGGTACTAATCCCCCAGTACAGCAGTCAGCATACTGGGTGTCAGCAAGGCACACATGAGGGAACAGGTAGAGGAGAACCTCAAGGCAATGCAAAAATCCCAGAGTGCCTGGGCCTCGCCTGTGGTTCTTGTCCCAAAAAAGGACCGTACTACCTGGTTCTGAGTAGACTGCAGGAAATTAAATGTACTGACTACATGTGAGGTCTACCCCATGCCAAGGATAGATTAGCTGTTAGAGCAGCTAGCTAAGGCAGCGTACCTCACCATCATGGATACTGGCAGATACCCCTGACCAGAGAAGCCCAGGAGAGGTCTGACTTCGCCATTCAGGCTGTTTGAGTTTCTGGTGATTCCATTTGGTATGAAGAGTGCCCCTGCCACCTTCCAGAGGTTGGTCAAGCACTTATTGGAAGGATGTGATGATTTTGCCATTGCTTATCTTGATGGTATAGCCATTTTTAGTAATTCTTGTGAAGAACACCTCGTACATCTTTCTCAGGTGTTGCAAATGCTTAAAATGCAACGAATCAGACTCTTCTATCTTTGATACTGGTGCTGATCCAGAACAATCATACTAACAGCCCTGGTAAGGGCTAAATCTGTGCTTTCCTGTTTGTATCAGATACATTCTGCATTTAATCTTGAGAGGGATAGTTGCAGGAGCAGGCACTCTAGCAGTATACAGCCTCAAGGCAGAGCTTAGGGTTTGGAGTCAGTTGCTAAATATATACCTGCTGCAAGTGACCCTATTTTTTGGGGGTATATAAATTGACTATATTTTCTATCCATAGAGTATTACATGCTTTGTGGTACATTTCTGTGAGATATAGCACTCCACAAAATGTTGAAATTTGTTTTTTAATTCAATTGCTCACCCATACAGCATTATCTTCTCTGTGGTACATTTTGGTGGAATATAACACTCCAAAAAAGCATTGACAATTTTTTTCTGTATTCATTTACTCATCCATACAGAATTGCGAGCTTTGTGGCATATTTCTGTGTTATATAACACTGCAAAAAAGTGTTGACTTTTTTTCTGAATTCTATTATTTATCCATACAGGGCAACATGCTTAGTGGGCTACAAAGATGGCTGAATTACACAAGACTCTCGAGGGAGTGACCAGAGGAATATAGAAGCCAGATTAAGGTGGTGGGACAGAGTAAGTGCCTGGAGGCTGTGACCTGTAACCACCAAGGCCTGAATCCAGACCGCGGCCCTCACGGCTTGGTTTCTTACAAACTGCGAAAGGGAGAGCCAGGGTTCAGGAATTAATGAGCAGACTGTGGAGCATAGACTTGTCAGCAAAGACAAGTAGGCAAGCCTAGACCTGGACTTGGCCCCCTAGCCGCAAGGTACAGAAAGTCTGGGGGGGGGCATTACATACAACTGCAGTGAAGATGGGGGTTCATCGAAGAGTTTGGGAACCCGTCATCACATTTTAATCAACCAACGGGTAGTAGAAATGGAACACATGCCTTGAGGGCTGCAAAAGCAGATGGCTGGAATCCTGGTCAAATTCCTCAAAATGTAGGGTCAACATCGCTATTATGCAGTGGAAGTGATTCAAAAAAGAAGGGAGCAAGATAATCCCTTCATGAGGAATGAAAGAGCACGGGAAAGGTGGCTCAAGACGGGGCTACTGCCACCCACGAGAGATTGAACTGTCCTTTAAGTTCCCCACCTCCTATGGAGGAGCAGGCAATGGTGCAGGTGACACAGGGGGCTGTCATCCATTTCTACATGTCGGGGACTCTGGTACTACCCGAAGCCAGGTCACTTATAGACTGTGCACATGGGAATTGGGTTACAGGAAGCAGATGGAGGCAGTCCCACTAGCCTCCTGAGGAAGGAGAAGAAGAACCCACCAAAAGGGGATTACTGTATTTACCACCTTATTATTTTTTTCCTACACTCATTTTATGAGTGCTGGAGTACAGCAACTACACTTTCAAAATATTTGAATGAGACCTGCCAGGTGTTTCCTTTCTGTTGTCTATGGTTGACTGGATTACTTAATTTTTTACTGGCTTTGCACTTTCTGCAAAGCCTTTATGAATGTAGGATCAAAGCAACTACACTTTAAAAATATTTGAATAAGGCCAGTCAATTTTTGCTTTTCAGGGTTTTATGAACGACTGGATGACCCTCCTTAAAAAATGTTCCCGTCTTTGCACTTTCTGCAAAGACTTTATGAGTGTACAAGCATATCAACTAAACTTTCTAAATATTTACATTGACATTTTTTATGGTTTCAGTTAGTCATCCATACAGGTTAATGTGTTTCTTGTTACATTATGTAGGTATGTAACACTCCAAAAAAGGTTTAAAGTTTTTTCTGGATTCAATTTCTCATCCATACAGTACTGCGTGCTTTGTGGTAGATTAAGGTGGTATATAGCACTAACATGACTTTACCAACATGGTTACTGGGACTGTCCACTTAAAGATTGACAAGTAGATAAGTGCTTGTAGCTAGGGACACTACATTTCACTGACGGCACACTGGATGAACATTGTGGAAGCCGGGGTCAAATCCCACCCTTGCACAGCACAGGTTCTATTGACCCTGAGGATTGATGGCTCTACTCTACACCTCCTACATCAGTTCCTGCACCCCTTCTGCTCCTTCTCATTCTCTATCTCTGACATGCTATCTCAGAGCACACATAAGCTTGAGGCTCTGCAGCACTGCCTCAGGGAAGTGGCAACAGGCTCTGTTAAAGCTAATTTGTCTAGGAGACAAACCGCACACCATGGCACCTTCATTAAAAAGAGTAACAGATCAGACAGATCTTTGCCTGTCGCCACCGAAACAGCAACCAGGCATGATTGTTTGTGATAACAGCCGTTACCTGGTGGCGGCCATGAAGCTTGGCAAGCTCACACATGTACTATGCTTGGCCCACATGCTCAACTTGATAGTTTAGCAGTTTTTGAAAACCTACCTATGTTGCTGCTGACAATAAAACATGAAGCTTTGCATGCGGACAAGGTGGAAATGGAAGAAGATACAAGACAGAGATACTACCAAGCTCAGCCTCATCTCATCTGCTCAGTGCAGATTAAGTAACAATGAGTACATGTAGGCTGAGGACGAGGAGAAAAAGCAGGAGCTGGCTGGCGCAACAGATGGAAGGACCCACACAAGCTTTGTCCCATCTTTCTTTCATGGATGGACTGAAGACTGAAATAAGGAAAAAGAGATAGAGGAGGAGGTGGAGAAGGATATGGAGAGAAGTCATCATGATGGTGACAGTGAAGTGTTGGCTGTAGGGACTTTGGAACATATGGCAGACTTTAGGTATGACTGCCTTTCCCATGACCCTTGCACTACATTCATCTTGGTAAAAAAAGAGTAATAGTTGTTTACCCTGCTAGACCTATGCTGCAAGGAGAACCTGCAAGGAGAACCTTGCATCTCTCCTTCCTGAGATGGAAAGGTCTATTAAATGGTGATATAGCAAAAGGCCATTGTGGAAAATATGTTGAAAAAATTCCCATTAGGCAATGTTAGTGGCAGAGGGAAAGCTTCCTTGCCAAACCAAAGAGAAAAGGCAAAGGAGACAAACAGCAGAGGCAGGGGTACAATGTCAAAAGCATGAGCCAATTTCATAAAGCCATCAAAGCATCTAGACCCCGATGACTGGTTATTTTTGACAAGGAGGGTAAAGTTTTTAAAGATGGTCAATCAGTACCTAGCTGACAAATCCAGCATATTTCTTAATTCTTCTGTGACCTTCAACTACTGGAACTCAAAGCTTGACATCTGGCATAAGCTGTCCCTTTATGCCACGGAGGTGTTGTGCTATCCTGTTGCTACCGTCTTGTCTGAGCGAGTTTTTAATGCCACCGTGGTGGTCAAAACAAACAGTTGCTTTCGCCTGTCAGCAGAATTTGTTTGCAGGCTCACTCTGAAAAAAATTAAAAAAAAAGCTTGGATTAACCCCTACTTTTCCACACCACCAAAGGACAGCAGCACACAAAGTGTTTTTAATCTTCAATATTTGAATGAGACCTGTCAATTGTGGCATTCAATGGTCTATGGATAACAGGATCGCCCTACTTATAATTTTTTCCTGGCTTTTCACTTTGTGTAAAGACTTTATCAGTGTAGGAGTACACCAATCACACTTTCAAAATATTTTAATGAGTCCCTCCAGTTGTTGACTTTAAGCATGTATGGATGAGGCTGCTTAAAGCCTATTTTTTTTCCTGACTGTGCACTGTGTGCAGAGCTTTAATAAGCAAAGGAGTACTACAACTACACTTTGTTCACAATATTTGAATGAGGTACTACAGTTGGTGTCTTCACAAAGTGTGTATGGATGATAATGCTTGTAATTTGTGCATGTTTTACGTTGTGCAGAACTTTTATAGAGTGTAGGAATACAAAACTATACTTTGTTCATAATATTTGAATGAATTACAACAGTTGGTGCCAATTTTTTGCAGGCTTTGCACTCAGTGCATAGCCTTTATTATTCTAGGAGTACCACTACATGACAATTTTAACAAAATGTGTTTGAGGCCCTCCTTTTTTTTTATTACAGGGTGTATCTGATTCCCACGTGCATTACATTTTTGGTAATTCTTCCTTCCTTCATAAATTACATTGAAATTTCCAATTATTTAATAAAAATTTCAATTTTGGTCAACTTAAATTATTTTTTTAGCCTTTTTATATTTTGACTATATGCAAGTCATTTTATAGGAAAATTTTTCTTAACAGTTTTTTCCTGTAAACTCCAATTTGTCATAGCTTTTGCATGTTTTACTGTCAGTCCTTGAAGTGAAGTAAAAGTGTCACACCATTGTTCTCAGCAATGATCTGGGAGTCAGAGATGCTTTGAGGGGTCTTCCCCATGCTTTTCTTCGATTCAGCACTTTTTTCCATCCATTTCAACATGTTCATTGACCTCCAGACCTCTTCTATGGTCTGCCAGAAAAGTTCTGCGATTTCCCATTGACCTCCATTATATTCATTAACTGGGCATTAGGAATTGCTTGATTTGAGTAACGAGCATCCTAGCATTTTAGTATTTGTTCATCTCTATATTTAATTTAAAGGAAGTGGAGCAGATTAGCCCTGAGGAATGGCCAAAATTTTCGTGGCAAGATGTTGTAAGCTCATAGAGACTTATCCATAGCGACTTGCAGCTGTAATTGCCTCAAAAAGAGGCTCTATAATATACTTACTTTAGGGGGGGAATAGTTATGCACACAGAAGTTTTCAGTTATTTTGTCTTATTTGTCGTTTGCTTCACAAACCAAATGTTCACAGTTGTATGAATGTTATTTTCATTAACTGATGCAAGCCCACAAAATGTTAAATTCCAGTTTTTAATTGAGCAAAACATGGAAAATGCCAAGGAGAGGAATACTTTTGCAAGTCACTGTTTTCCACATAACTGTAGAAAAAGTCTAATTTGTTTGTGTTGTACTTCTTCAGTGCTGAATCACTTTAAAAGTGGGAGAGAGTCTGATTCAAGTGATGTGAGGAAGTGCTATAACTGTATAGTCACTCAAAGTGACTGTGAATTGATTGATCTGTGGAATACTGCAGTAATAACATCTTATTAAAAGCTTTCTATCCCACAACGTGTTGTTAAGAAATTTTTTATCTTCTTTGTTGTAGGAGTTCAATGTGAGACCCATATATTCCACCCAAATAATGCTGTTGGTCATCATTGGTTACCATCCTTCTTTAACTAGCCAGATAGATTGCAGTCTCATAGTTATTAACAAGGCTGTTTTGGCATGAAAGAGCTCAGAACGGGTTCAACAAAGTCCCAGGAGAACTCAGATAGTTATACAAGTATGCAGCTAGCTAAGATTCACTGCAATTAAATTTTTTAAGAAAATTCATTAAAGCTGGCTGAATTGAATTTCAAATGAAGCGCCCAGTTCTACTATTGTGTAATATAAACATTACTATGCCTAAAATAGTTTTATGATAAAAGTATTGCAAAGTTTACGCTAGGGACTCTCGTTTCCTATATTTTTTGCCATATACTGTTCTATTCCCCTTTAATATATTTTCAAGTAGATTATGGGATGACTCCAAATATTTTGTAAATATGATTATATTGTACACTACACAAAGCTGTTAAATAAAAGTGTTTTAACAATATTGCTTGGTTACAGTGCAGCTCGTGATTTTATGAACCATTTTTTAATTCTGTATTTATAATATTCCCATAATTTATTTTTGCTAATAATACAATTTGTAATTGTAATTTACATTTCACCAGCACTTCCCATGAGATGACATTTACAGATGCAAAAAGTGGGAGGTAAGTGACAGATTGTGAAGAAACCCCATGATCTGTTACAGATCACATAAGCTAGACTTTTGACAAACCCAGTAATTTTAACATTCTGCAGTACTATTTTATATTTCCGATCTATTTCTCAGTGTGCATGTCATTTGTAGGCTTTTTTCTGGTAGAGTAGACTTGACATGCGTCAAAAACAAATAAGGGTAATGTCAGAGGAGTTTTGAAACTTTTAATTGTGTTTAAACAGAAATAGCCTATATATACTGTATATGGTTCATATATGGTTTTTGTGTCAGAAAAATATTCTCATTAGTGAGAAGTTAAGTTGCTCAGAAATGTTATATGCATGATGAAAGACAGATAGATAGATAGATAGATAGATAGATAGATAGATAGATAGATAGATAGATAGATAGATAGAAATAATAGGTACATAAATAACTAATTCAACAAAGGAAATATATCTACACAGTCTGGCAAAATTAAATAAATGCAAATGTACAGGTTGCTATGACTGTATTGCCGTAACATACAAATACATTAAATACAACTGTACCCTGAGCACTCTAAGGGATATGCAAATATGCAAACAATAAACATATGAAATTTGAATTTATAGACTATATGTGTTTTGGCACATTCAGATTACTGTTGCATATTTTGAAAGTGTTTATGACATTATTGCATACATACTAAATTATTTATATAAACGTACATGGCTGTGATAGTGCTTGTTTCTTTTTGCGTAGTACTATCTGTTTATACACCTGCATACGTACATTTTTGCAAGTATATGATACATATGAATTGTGAATTAGGTCTGAATTACTTTCAACCCTTACACTAAAGGTATTTGTAGCTGTTTTGTACTGTATTTTTATTTTTGTTTTTAATCTAAATAAAGTACATTTATTGATTTATTTGTGGTTGTATTCACTTTAACCACTTGCCTATGTGGCATGGTATTAGGTTTTGATTGATTATCCATTTCAGTGACACTGTATTGCATATGGATCACCCCCTGCTGATATAATTTGTTAAATATGTATTTTTTTCCTTTTTGTGATTTGGAACAACACAAAAAAAAACTGAGAAAAAATGGTAAATTGGACATAACTTCACACAAAAATCCCCAAATTGATGACACACTTAACTTAATATTTGGTTGCACCCCCTTTGAAATAAATAACTGCAAACAAACACTTCCTATAACCATCAAGAAGTTTCTTATACCTCTCAACTGGAATTTTGGACCACCCTACTGAACCTCTACCATGTTTGTGTTCTTTTATTTGTACACCTCAATCAATTTTTGGTAAACAATTGAATGATGTGTTTTACCAAAAAGCTCTATCTTGGTCTCATGTGTCCACAAGACGCTTTGCCAGAAGGATTTTGGCTTACTCATATACATTTTGGCAATCTGCAGTCTAGCTTTTTGTGTGTGTGTTTTCTTTTTTGTGTTGTTCCAATACACACAAACGAAATAAACATGTGTATAACAAAACTTATGTAATTGCAATCATTTTCTGGGAGAAATGCCGATGAGCATTGATCGGTGACACAAATCGCTGGGCAGCATGGTGGCGCAGTGGTTAGCACAGCAGCCTTGCAGCGCTGGAGTCGTGGGTTCAAACCCCACCAAGGATGACATCTGCAAAGAGTTTGTATGTTCTCTCCGTGTTTGCGTGGGTTTCCTCCGGGTACTCCAGTTTCCTCCCACATTCCAAAGACATACTGATAGGGAATTTAGTTTGTGAGCCCCAATGGGGACAGCGATGATAATGTGTGCAAACTGTAAAGCGCTGCGGAATATGTTAGCGCTATATAAAAATAAAGATTATTATTATTATTATCCGCAATCGTGCTCACTATTTTCCACTTTTTTTTCCACTCAGCATTTTTCCCTACGCACATCACTGACCGACCTCCAGCTGCTGCTTTTTTTCTTTAGAAAAAAGATAAATGTCTACACAAAGCACTCACACACACTCACACACAAATAATGTTTGGTACACAAACCCCACATACGTAAAAAAAAAAAATCCAAAACTGGGTATTCAGCAGAGAAGGGAAATGCTTTTCTTGCCTTCGACACCGACAGTGAGGAAGTGGATCCCACTTTTCTTTATTCCTCCTCCTCTTCCTCCAGTGATAACAAACCATCATATAGACGCCCCAGAAGAGAAACTGAACCACCGCCCACCGTTTCTGACCCTGAATGGACCTCACCCCTCAATGATTATGAACCAATGATTTCTGATCAGTTGCTTTACAAACATGACACCCATAGACTATTCCATGGAAGTCTGCATTTCAAAATATCAATCCTTCCCTTCTGAGCCCTTCATGCGCCCAAACAGTAGTTTTCTCTCACATATGGGGTAACCATGTACAAAGAGAATTTGAGCAACACATTTTGATGTCCATTTTCTCCTGCTAACCTTGTGAAAATAATATTTTGGTGGCTAAAATACCATTTTTGTTGAACAATTGTGATTTTTTTTATTTTCACAACTCAACATTATAATTTTATGTGAAGCACCTGAAAGTTCAAAGTGGTCACCACATACAGTAGGCAAAAAAGTATTTAGTTAGCCACCAATTGTGCAAGTTCTCCCATTTAAAAATATGAGAGGGGCCTGTAACATCAAAGGTAAACCACAACTATGAGAGTCAACATGAGAAAACAAATCCAGAAAATCACCTTGTCTGATTTGTCAAGATTCATTTTGCAAATTATGGTGGAAAATAAGTATTTGGTCACCTAAAAACATGCAAGATTTCTGGCTCTCACAGACCTGTAACTTCTTCTTTAAGAGGCTCCTCTGTCTTCAACTCATTACCTGTAGTAATGGCACCTGATTGAACTTGTTATCAGGATAAAAAATACCCTTCCCCAACCTCAAACAGTCACACTCCAAACTCCACTATGGTGAAGTCCAAAGAGCTGTCAAAGGACAACAGAAACAAAATTCTGGAAAATACTTATTTCCCACCATAGTTTGCAATATAAATATTGCCGAATCAGACAAGGTGATTTTCTGGATTTATTATCTCATTTTGACTCTCATAGTTGGGGTCTATCTATGATGTCAATTACAGGTCTCTCTCATCTTTTTAAGAGGGAGAACTTGCACAATTGAGGGCTGACTAAGTACTTTTTCCCCCACTGTATCTAAATAAATTCCTTGGGGGCCAGGGGCTAGTTTCCAAAATGGGGTCACTTGTGGGGGGTTTCCACTGTTTAGGCACATCATGGACTCTCCAAACACAACATGGCGTCCCCTCTCAGTTCCAGCCAATTGTGCTTTGAAAATGTCAAACTGTGCTCCTTGCCTTCCGAGCTCTGTCATACAGCCAAACAGTGGTTTCTCCCCACATATAGGGTATCAGCGCACTCAGGACAAATTGCACAAAAACTTTTGGCATCCAATTTCTCTGCTTACCCTTGTGAAAATACAAATTGGGGGCTAAAATATTATTTTTCCTTAAAAAATTGTATTTTTAATCTTCACAGATCTATGTTATAAACTTCTGTGAAGCACTTGCAGGGTCAAAATACTCATCATAAATTTAGATAAGTTCCTTGAGGGCAATGAAGGACCAATATGATCTAAAGTGCAAATTTATTATAAATCACAAATAGTACGTATACAAAGAAATATCATTATAAATGTATTGTACAAAAAATACACAAAATACATATGAAATAATGTTACCTAGGAAGGAGATTGGCTGTAAATAATAAAAAAAAAATAGGGCCACACATTTATAAGTAATTGACACTTTTGTTAAAGTGACATATCAGACCCACCAAGGAGACACTAGAGACAATCTCAATCCTGTATTAAATGTGTCTCTGACCTCTGGGCTCTCTGACCTTTCCTGGCGCCTGCGCACTGCAGTACTTTGCTCTGCCCTCAACAGGGCAGACAAAGTATGCCTGCGCAGGAGCCGAGGCAGGAAGAAAAGAAGAGAACATCATCGTATGAAGATGGGAGGCACCAGACCCGGACCGCGACACCCATCGGACCCGAACCGCATCGGGACCGCCCCTGGGTGAGTATAATATAACCTGTTTTTCTTATCTAGCAGGTTACATCAGGGACTTATCTACAGCATTACAGAATGCTGTAGATAAGCCCCTGATGCCGGTGGCCGCAGCTTATAGGCGAATTTTGGGATGACAGATTCTCTTTAAGAACCCATTTACAACGTGCAAAGCATTTTGCTTATTTACCCAGCGATCAGTTGGGAACCTGCTTAGACTACATGGTTATTGAGAAAGAAAAGTTCCAAAGAACTCTTGTTCACAGTAATCGTACAGTGTAACTCACGCAGTGTAATCGTACAGCGCAAATTGGAGAGAGATTGATATAAATATTGACAATATTGACAACGTGGTATAATAGGTTGCCTCTTTAAAAATTAAATAAATAATATACTAGCCATTATACATTTAGTAACCAAAGTTCCCTTCTATGCTTGATGATAAAGTCGACTGTTAGTAGCTTCACGATCATGATCCTTCCTCTGGTGCAATTCATGTCACTACGGATTTTGTGTTGCTGGATAACTATTGTTTTATTATGTTTGCAATTTCTGAATGAAACTGGGTGAATTTGAAGCTAAAATGCTATTTTTCCTTAGTAATTTTTATAGCTGGGCAAATTTATTTGAGTGCAATTTAAATGTACTCGAGTTTTACAAAAACTGGCCACTATTTTGCTGCCTTGTAGACGGTTGGTAAAAGATTAAAAAAGAAAAAAACAACTAATACTAACCTTACCACTTACCTTTCTGATCCTATGCTGCTTGCTATCCACCATACGGTCCTCAGTGCCTGTTATTACTGTCATCACACTCTAAAAAGTTTCTGCGCATGGTTGTCATAAGGTTGCATTGTTGTTCTGTCACAACGTGCACCAGGACTTTGCAATGCGCACTCTAAGCCAGGATTTCTGTCCACTATTAAGCATGGGATGTCCCTCTATATCATGTTCCACGACTTGGGAATCATACAGCATTGTATTGTTGCTATTATATTATACTGCTTTGCAATCAGATATGCTCCTTTTCAAAGATTATCCTATGTTTCTTCCTGTTGTCCAGCTCTGATATAAAACTTTTCTTCCTTCTTCCTCCTGTCTTAGTGTTTGTAAGCCATATTCGTCTGAGGTCATTCTCTATACATCTCTGATTATTTTTTTAACTACTGAAATTGGGCATAATACAAGAATTCAGCTTGAGAATAAAACATCTTCTGGAAAATTCATAGGTGCCTCTGCAGTCGAGTTAAGCTATCTGACGACATCCTTCATGTGAGTAACAGTTCATACAGACATCCATAGATTCAATAACCCCACACTCACAGTCTAGTTATTGAGTAAGAATACTGTGTATGCATATAGTAAGGTCTCGATCTTGTGACATCACAACATGGGCCGTGACCTTACAATGTTCAGTCCCAGTATGAACAGGTTGGGGTTTCAGCATGTAGTAGTGAAAGGAAGAGGTGCTGGGATCATATGCAGTAGCAGTAAGCAGTGGGGGTGAGTGGAGAGGTAAGCAGTGAGGTTTTTTTTAACATTTTACATTTATTACTCTCTGGGGTCTTGTCAGACATGAGAATACACTTTGATACATTCAATTTGTAGAGAAAAAATTTGCTGCAAATCAAATTTCGTGTAAATTCTGCATGATTTGGTGAATTCAAATATTGCTAGATCTGCTTATCTCTTTCTATTTCAGATAATAGAATGTATAAGAGACAAATATGCTTGGTAATTTGCATAAAGTGAAAATTAATGGTTTTCCTATTATTAAAGGAAAATAGAAAATCACATAGGTTTACATAATTATGTTCAGTGAATTTATAACTAAATTGTTTCAATGCATAATAGTTTAATCATCATGAGTTGTTCTGTGATATAATGGACACCTGTGAAAGATATATTTATTGTAATTAAATTGAGAAATATTAGCAATGCTCATTACGAATGAATAAAGAGCAAGAACAGAAAGGGTGATAATAAGTGATAAGAATGAATAATAAAATACAAATATTACAGACTGAAATAGCCATGAAAGAATTAATAATGCATTACTAGTACTATCTGTATTAGTTATTGATAATTTCTGGTTGAAATTGATTTTCTTTTGTATGATTAAAATGCGTCATTTATATCCATGATCTAAATATCTAGAGATAATATGATCTAATACAATAATACAATCTTGTACCCTGATAATTTTATTTGCTTCTAATTAATTTTTTTACAATTCACAATTAAAAATTAATTTAGTATAACCTGTGTTTTAATAATTTAAACATCTGCGCTTTCTGTAATTTTTGGTCCTGCATGGTGATGTCATGATTGCTCCTACTGAGGCGCTGAGAACAAACACTTATTCATTTTAAAGGAGTTTATTCCTTCTGGCAGAACAGGGGTTGATTGGCCAAGTTGGAAAACTCTGTGCTTGCAGCTGAGCTCAGTTAGCCACTCCTTTTCCCTTTAAAATCTGGGCTCTGATACAAATCCTTGTCAGAGCTAACCTCTGCTGCATGGCTTAAGGAGGGAGAGGTGCTCATTTGAGAAGGAGTATTGGAGGAAGTTATCTGTGACTGTTGATTAGTTTGAAAGTAAGGTAATTCCCTATCCTTCTCTACTTTGGTTTATTTCCCTACCTCCACTCCACCATGCATTCCCCTGTTACATGTGAGTGAATATTTTGTATGCCTGGAGTTTTCTGTTAACCCTTATTTGTGTTGCCTTGTTTGTTGGGTTGGTGTGTTCTCCAAGCAAATGTGCCCAGACCTCCCTCCCCATCGTCCTTATGATTGAACCATTAATCTTGTACCTGGAGCCAAGCTGCCAAAGAATAGACTCTATAATATCTCTGGTTCAAAGAGACAGACAATAAAGGACTACATTACAGAAAGCCTGACTAAAGGTCATATCAGACCATTCTGGGAACTCAATACAATCACTGTCCATGATCCTTATCCACTCCCTCTCTTTCCAGACCTCTTTAATCATATTGCAGGGGTAAAATTGGGGCATATAATCTCATCTGCGTTAAAGAGGGGGATGTGTGGAAAAAAGTGTTCAATACGCCTGAGGGACACCACGAGAATCTGGTGATTCTTTTTGGGTTGACGAACACACCCGCCGTCTTTCAGCACTTTATAAATTAGATCTTTAGTCATCTGATAGGGAAATCCATGGTTATCTATCTGGATGACATATTCATTTATTCACCTGACCTTGAGTCACATCAGGTACATGTGAGGCAGGTCTTACATGTACTCTGAAAAAATAATTATATGTCGAACCCGAGAAGTGTATGTGTTTGAGGTGTTCGCAACCTGGGGTCCACCGTGCAGAGATGGTATCTGCTGTTAGGCAACGGCGGAGGCTGTATGGCGGTAGAACACCTAAGACACATGGGTTAAACGTCACCCAGTGTGAACAGCAGCGAACCCTGTTAACTCACAGAGCTGCAATAATTACTAAATAAGGTGCTGTTCGCTGCTTACTGTCACAGGACTCAGTGAATTTAGCGCAAGTGAGGTCACTTGGCTCAGCCCCAAGAATGCAGGGTCTGAGCCTGACCGGACCCACTAAGTGCACAGTGTCGCACTAGCAATGCCCCTACCTGGTGCTGACTCTACTCCAATCTCCCTAATACTAATTCAACAACCAGAGGGTAGGGGATCATTAGGAGCTTTTACCAGACTCAGTCACACATGCACGCACACTGATGTCATGATCTACACTAGTGCACGGCCGTGCGGCCATGAGATCCTTTTATAGATTTGAGTCTGCAAGGACACTGCTAGTAAGCCAATATGGACTCACTTGAAGACCTGGGTATGTGACCTCCGACCACCAATGAGTGGTGCTCTCATGGGCATGCTCAGAAGGGAAAAAGTTGGACTTGGTCCCAGGAACGTCTGCTCATCGCTGTCTAATGCTGGTTGCTATAGCTGGACCTGTAGAGACAGCAGCAACCAGATACATAGCTCGAGACTGAGCAAGACGCTGGGACCGATGGCTTTGCTGAGCAGAGCCCTCTGCGGCTGAGACAGAATGGGAGACCGCAGAAGACATGGCTTGGCATTCCCCCTGTGCAGCAGGAGAATCCCGATGCCTTACACCCTTTCCTAGTATATGCGTTGTCTTCTACTGGTTTTCGCATGGATCCAGCAAAAGTCTGGGCGGTATTGGATTGGGATTGTCCTGAGGATTTGAATGTGTTACGAAGTTGTTTAGGTTTAGACAACTACTACCATAAGTTCATAAAGAACTTTTCGGTAGTAGCCAAACCTCTTACAGATATGACCAGGAAGGGAATGGACTACTCTAAATGGTCCAGTCCTGCCAGGGAGGCATTTGAGGTGGGAGTGGGGGCTGTATTGTTGCAAGGTTCGTCTCCTGGTAAATGCCAACCATGTGCTTATTTATCTAAGAAACTGACATTTGCTGAGAACAATTAAGACATTGGTAACAGTAACAATTAATTGGGCTTTTGAAGAGTGGTGTCATTTTTGGAGGGAGCATTTCACCCAGTTATGGTAATCACGGATCATAAGAATCTGGTATGTTTGGAATCGGCAAAACGCCTAACACCTCAACAACCAAGATGGGTATTGTTATTTACCAGATTTAACTTTTTTGTCACATATAGGCCAGGGAACAAAAACATTAAGCCAGAGGCCTTATCTCATTGCTTTCCTGGGGGAGGAAATAAGTCTGAACCAGTACCTATTCTTCAAAAAGGGGTGGTTATGGTGTCTATGTGCTCCGATATGGAAAGAGAGGTTATTGACGCTCAGGGGGATGCCTCTGCTGCCTGTCCATTTCATAAACTGTTTGTTTGTGTTAATCTCCATCTTAGAGTCTTTAGCAAACATCACGATTCAGTGTTGGCCGGACACACTGGTAATAAAGCCACTGCTGATCTTCTTACTCTGAGTTTTTGGTGGCCAGGTGGTCATCAGGATGCCCAGGAGTATGTAGCCGCCTGTAAGGTCTGTGCATGTTATAAGACCTCTCATACTCGCCCATCGGGGGCTCTCCAACCGTTGGACATTCCCAGTAGACATTGGAGTCACCTGTTGGTTGATTTTATCACAGATCTTCCCGTGTCAGTAAGGAATACTGTAATACTGGTGGTGGTAGATAGATTAATTAAAATGTCTCATTTTATCACTTTACTAGCTTTACCAAACGCCAAATTCTTGGTGCAAGTTTCGTCAGGGAAATAGTTTCTGATTGTTTCTGATCGGCGTGTGCAGTTTGTCTCCAAGTTTTGTTACGCATTTTGCACCTGTCTGGGGATCCATTTGCCATTTTCTTCCACATTTTGCCCGCAGTCTAATGGGCAGACTGAACGGGTTAACCAGAATCTAGAGACTTATTTTAGGTGTTTTGTATCTGAAAATCAGGAGGACTGGGTTAGCTATTTACCGTTAGCCGAATTCGCTAAATATAAGAGTGTGGCTGATCGGAGATGTTTAGTGAGTCCGAACCTGTGTGTTGGTGACTTGGTGTGGCTGTCCTCTAGGAACATTAAGCTGAAGGTTCCATCTTGTAAACTGGGTGCCAGGTTTATCAGTCCTTATAAGATTATAGCCATCATCAATCCTGTAGGATTTCGCTTTGCTTAACTGCCTATCTTTTAGGATCCATAATGTATTTAATTGATCTCCCTCAAAAAATATGTTGCATCTTCAGTACCATCACCTCTACCACCATCTGTTGTCACTGTGGATGGAAACTTGGAGTTTCAGATTGTGAAAATCTTGGATTCTTGGCTTGTTCATCGATTGCTTCAGTATCTGGTACATTGGAGGGAGTACGGTCCTGAGGGAAGGATGTGGGTACCAGCATCTGATGTTCATGCCGCCAGACTGGTCCAGGCTTTTCATGTGGCACACCCCAATAAATCTGGTCCTGAGGTTCCAGAGGTCCATCATAGAAGGGGTAGTATTGTCCCGGGGTTACTGTGACAGTTTGGCGTCTGAAGACCACAATGTCTGATTGCTCCTACTCCAGTGCGAAGAAGAAACACTTCTTCATTTTAGTGGGGTGTATTCCTTCTGGCAGAAGAGGGGTTAATCAGCCATGTTGGAAATCTCTGTGCTTGCAGTTGAGCTCAGTTGGCAACTCTTTTGCCCTTTATAATCTGGGTTTTGATACAAATCCTTGGCAGAGATACTCTTTGCTGTATGGCTTGAGGGAGAGGTGTTCATTTGAGAAGGAGTGTTGGTGGAAGTTATCTGTGACTGCTGCTTGGTTTTTAAGTGTGGTAATTCCCTATCCTTCTCTATTTTGGTTTATTCCCCTACCTCCACTCCCCGGTGCATTCCTCTTTTATATGTGAGTGAATATTTTGTATGCCTGGAGTTTTCTGTTAACCTTTGTTTGTGTTGCTTTGTTTGTCGGGTTGGTGTACTATGGTGCACAGTAGTTCCCCTCTTCCCTGGATGGGGAAGAAAACAGACAGAAAGCTAATAGATAAGGCAAGGGTGGAGTCCTTTGCATCTTCACCTTCATAAGTTTCCAGGGAAGTAGGGCGAGCTAGGGCGCCCCCTAGTGTTAGGGACAGAAAACGAGCTCCTGGTCCCGAGTCACTCGACAGCTGTGTTGTGACAGGTGCCTGCAGGTTGGACTGCATTTTCCCAATAACAGATTCCTTTTAAACTCATTCCAGTCAATACCAAATGATTGTTCCTGGCCCAGTATATAAAGATTGTGTTCATATAATGAACATTTCTACAACTGTTTTCAAATAACTAGTTTTTAAATTCAAAATATCTTTCCTGGGTTTTTAGATGGAGATTGGTGCCTTGCATGTAAGGATTCATGCAGATGTTCAAAGAAATACAGTCATGGCCAAAAGTGTTGGAACCCTTGAAATTGTACCAGATAATAAAGTACAGGATGGGCCATTTATATGGATACACCTAAATATAATGGGAATGGTTGGCAATATCAACTTCCTGTTTGTGGCACATTAGTAAATGGGAGGGGGAAAACTTTTCCAGATGGGTGGTGACCAAGGCGGCCATTTTGAAGTTGGCCATTTTGTATCCAACTTTATTTTTTTCAATGAGAAGAGGGTCATGTGACACATCAAACTTATTGAGAATTTCACAAGAAAAACAATGGTGTGCTTGGTTTTAACATAACTTAATGTGCACATCTCTTATCTTCACAGCATAGACCACCACATTATGGGAGTCAGGTCTGAGCATTCCTACATGAACAGCTTCCTGGATAGTGGATTGGTCATCGTGGGCCAGTTGAATGGCCACCAAGTTCTTCCGGTCTGACCCCCTAAGACTTTTATCTTTGGGGTCATCTGAAGGCAATTGTCTATGCTGTGAAGATATGAGATGTGCAGCATCTGAAACAATGGATACTGGAAGCCTGTGTTAGCATTTCTTCTGTGGTGTTGCTATCAGTGTGTCAAGAGTGGGAGAAGAGGGTTGCATTGGCAATCCAACACAATGGGCAGCACTTTGAACACAGTTTATAAGTAGTCATAAACTTGTAAATAACTCATGAAAGACTAAAGTTACGTTGCAACCAAGCACACCATTGTTTTCTTGTGAAATTCTCAATAAGTTTGATGTGTCACATGACCCTCTTCCCATTGAAAAAAATAAAGTTGGATCCAAAATGGACAACTTTAAAATGGCCGCCATGGTCACCACCCATCTTGAAAAGTTTTCCCCTACCAATATACTAATGTGCCACAAACAGAAAGTTGATATCACAAACCACTCCCATTTTATTTTGGTATATCCATATAAATGTCCCACCCTGTATTTCTACAGGAAAATTATTGCAATGGTATATGTTTTTTTACACGTTTATTTCATTTATGTGTATTGGAAGAACACAAAAAAAGCAAGTTGGACATAATTTCAAACTAAATCCCCAAAACTGGCTTTGCAAAACTGTTGACACCTTTCTAAAGTAAGCAACATTCAAGCATGTGATGCTCGTTCAAACTCATCTGTGGCAAGCAACAGTTGTGGTCAATATGAATATCAAATATAAATCCTATAAAATAAGGAAGTACCAAAAATAGAATGTATAGGTAAACCGTAGAATGCTAAAAACGAGTGTCACTCCCTGATGATGTTCTTGCCTTTATGGGGTTTTTTATGCATGATTATTTGCTAAATAGAGTGAGTATTTAATATACATTTGTTCTTCCTTTTTTTAATACTTCTTTTGAGGTTCTCAATATGAAAATCACACCTAAAACTAGATAAAAGGGGGAGAAGTTGACTCAAGCTTTGCATTGTGCCTGTGTGTGGCACGCTAAGCATGGAGAACTGAAAGAGGAGAAGAGAATTGTCTGAGTACTTTAGATCTAAAATTGTTGAAAAATATCAACAATTTGAAGGTACAATTCCATCTCCAGAGATATAGATGTTCTTTAATTCACAGTTCACAAAGTAATCAAGAAGTTTACAACCCATGGCACTGTAGCTATTCTCCATGGAAGTAGCTGGCAGGGAAAAATTCATAAAAGGTTGCAACACTGAATGATGGTTAATTAAGCAGCCTCAATCAAGTTCCAAAGAAATTCATTCTGTTCTGCAGACTTAGCTAGCCCTGACACTGATACACCCTATCTGTTGACATTGGAAGGAAATGAAATGCTATAGCAGGAGACCAAGGAAAACCTCACTGCTGACAAAGTTACATAAAAAGGCTAGACTGCAGTTTGCCAAAATGTATGTGAGTAACCAAAAATCAGCTTAGGTTCCTCTGTATGTTTGATAACCAGCCAGTCAAAACTCACAGCTGGGGGCAACCCTCAGCTGTCAGCTTCAGCAAGTCTGATTATCAAGAATAGAGGGGTGGCCACTCTGATTTTTTTTAACAATTTAAATAAATAATTAAGAAAAATGGCGTGGGGTCCCCTCTTTTTTGACAAGCAGCCTTGCTAAAGCAGACAGCTGGGGAATGAGAGGTTTCTGCATGTGTGCATGACAGGTCTTAACATCATGCCGCTGCTGACCTTACATGCACTTGCTACAGGACTCTCTTGGGTGCCATCTCTGGAAGTTCGGCACATTACGAGAGGACCAAAGATTCCAATGCAAATGAAAGGGATCCGAAGGTATGGCAAAGACCAGATGGCTGACGATGAGTAGAAGAGGGGACTGATAAGGTGGGTATATGCATTTTCTTTTTTTTTTTACAATATTATGTTTTTATGCAATAATATTAAGGCATAATAAGCCTAATAAAGGATGTTAAATTACCTGGGAATTTGAATTTGCAGGAACCAGTGATTTAGAATTTTGGTTATCTGCTAATCTTTAACAGAGTGCTTGTGTAACCATCGCAAGATCCAGGCAGATTTTTAATAACAAAGGGTAAACAATTCACAGAGAGCCAGCGGACAAATTGACAGCCACCAGGAGGTGAAAAAGAAAAAACTTCAATACATTTAAAATAATCTTTCAGAATTTTTAATATTGTATAAAAAGGAATTGACTTCAATTTGAAAATATTATATTCATTAAGAAGAATATGCCTCGTCTAATACAAAAAATTAGTTAATATTACCTTTGCGACAAATTCTTGTACATTCTTCATTCTTTTATTAAGAATATAAAACAAACTTAGCATAAAATCTTTGCAAAACATATACAACTTATTTCAAGTCATTATACTGAATGTTTTACCATCTGTATATGCCTGGGATGTAATCCAGAGACTATAAGCTTCACTGATTATTCAGCCGTTTATTGGCAATTTGGACAAGTGTCATGTTTCTAATGACAAAGCCAAAGTGATCAAGGATAATCGCTTAGCTGATCGAGAATAGACACATATATAGGATTATATTATTTACTTTGTATCTGTTTCATAGATAGTAAAGTCACACAGTAAATCTTAAAAAAAGTGGCATACATGTAAGGAAGAGTTAACCTGTGGTCAGATATAGGAAAAAAAAATATATTGAATAACAATCCATCAGTGCAAAATCACCAGTGGGGTCATCAATGGAATATGAATACTTAGAGTAAACAAAAACTAAGGCAACACTAGAAATTATGCCAGAACGGGTATTAAAGCAGTCCAGAGAAAGTTCAATTCCGACTTGAAGACTATACAAGAGATTTCAAGCAGATCAGTATCACAAACGCAACGCCCCCAAGGTCAAAGTGTATACTATCAATAAAATGGTTGAGATCTAGAAACTAATATCTAACAAAAGAATCATAAGCTAGATGGGGAAAATACAGTGCTTCTCTCAATTGATTTAATTGGCATATATACACTGCTCAAAAAAAATAAAGGGAACACTAAAATACCACATCCTAGATATCTCTGAATGAAATATTCCAGTTGCAAATTTTTATTCATTGCATAGTGGAATGTGTTCAGAAAAATAAAACATAACAATTATCAATGTAAATCAAAATATATATCCCATGGAGGTCTGGATTAGGAGTGAAACTAAAAATCAAAGTGGAAAATCAAATTACAGGCTGATCTAACTTCAGTCGAAATGCCTCATGACAAGGAAAAGATGCTCAGTATTGTGTGAGGCCTCCACGTGCCTGTATGACCTCCCTACTGTACAATGCCTGAGCATGCTTATGATGAGGCGATGGATGGTCTCCTGAGGGATCTCCTTCCAGACCTGGACTGAAGCATTCGCCAACTCCTGGACAGTCTGGGGTGCAACATGACATTGGTGGATGGAGCGACACATGATGTCCCAGATGTACGTAATCGGATTGAGGTCTGGGGAATGGGCGGGCCAGTCCTTAGCTTCAATGCCTTCATCTTGCAGGAACTGCTGACACACTCCAGCCACATGAGGTCTGGCGTTGTCCTGCATTAGGAGGAACCCAGGGCCAACCGCACCAGCATATGGTCTCACAAGGGGTCTGAGGATCTCATCTCGTTACCTAATGGCAGACAGGCTACCTCTGGCCAGCACATAGAGGGCTGTGCGGTCATCCAAAGAAATGCCCCCCCACACCAATACTGAGCCACTGCCAAACCAGTCATGCTGAAGGATGTTGAAGGCAGATCACTCTCCACGGCATCTCCAGACTCTGTCACATGTGCTCAGTGTGAACCTGCTTTCATCTGTGAAGAGCACAGGGTGCCAGAGGCGAATTTGCCAATCCTGGTGTTCTGTGGCAAATACCAAGTGTCCTGTGCGGTTTTGGGCTGTGAGCACAACCCCCATCTGTGGATGTCAAGTACTCAGACCATCTTCATGGAGTTGGTTTCTAACCATTTGTGCAGATGCATTGTTACACCCGGTCAGGTTCCCGTACCTTCGCAGGGTCCCCGTCGGGACTCCGGCTCTGTGCCGGCTCCACATTGTCCGGACGGGACCTCTGCTTCTCCTCCCTCCTCTGCTCCTTGGTGTGCAGCCAGCAGGTCCTCGTGCTGTGTGCTTAGGTCACATGCGCGCTCACTCCTGATCTCTTAAAGAGACAGCGTGCATTTTTCAAAAGGTGCGTCTGACCAATGGCTTGTGAATGATTGCTATTTCTAGTTCCTCCACCATAGGGAGGGTGCCGGAGCAATAAGTATCCTCAGCTGCTAACTTCCTTTTCCTGCTAGCATGTGCTTCTGTTCTGAAGTCTCTGTCAGTGCTTCGCTTATGCTGTTTGTCTCCACAGACTATCTGCTACCTGTTACCTGGCTATTCTGGACGATCTCCAGTCTGCTTACTCCGGTTCCGTCTCATCCCGCCATTCAGTCACCTGAACCTCAGGACAACATCGGTACCACTGGAACCAGTCTCTACCCGTACCCCTGGTATCTACCGGTTAGCTCTAAGTCAGCTGCTAACCCTGTTTGTCCATCGGTCCCGCTTGGTCAGCTACCACGAGTCCAGGGTCTAACTGGAGGTAGCACCTGTGTCCTCAGGTGTCCCATTCTGACCCTGTTCGTGAGGTCTTACTACGGGTGTCTGGGGCTCACGTAGTCACGCCCCCTTCGGAGCCCCCCCAGACCGTGGTCCAGAGGTTCCACACTCTATGACAATGAAAACAAATGTGAACTTTACCACCTCTGCCTCCGTTTCCATTCGCTACAAATTGCTTCGACCATGGAACCCGCTGGATCCCAGGTACCACTGGCCATGGAGCTATGTCTGGAGGTTACCCGTCTGAGGAGTCAATAGGACAAGCTTATGATTTTTTTGCACAACTGGTGTACTCGCATGGAATCCCTGGTCTCTTCGCCTGCACCCGACTCTACTACTGGCATCCAGGTATCTAGCTGCAAAACAAGTAGAGGTCCTCGCTTGGCAGCTCCCACTCACTTCCATGGCGACCCCGTTCAGTGTCAGGGGTTCATTAATCAGTGCATGCTGCACTTTGAATTCCTGGGGCATATGTTTGCTTCTGATCGGGCCAAGGTGGGCTTCATCATGTCTCACCTTGACGGAGAGGCTCTCGCCTGGCTGAATCCGCTGTGGGAGAGAATGGACCCTCTGGTTACTAATCTTCAGTCTTTTCTCGAGGCATTCCGCAGGACCTTTGATTAACCTGGTCATGCTACGTCGACAGCTTTGGCTCTTCTTCGACTACTCCAGGAGGCTTTTACTGTTGCTCAGTATGCAGTGTGGTTCCATACCTTCTCGTCTGAATTATCCTGGAACAATGAGGTCTTGGTGGCTATCTTCTGGGAAGGTCTTTCTGGAAGAATTAAAGAAGAGCTGGTGGGATGGGACATGCCTACAACACTGGATGACCTAATTTCTCTGGTAGTCCGGATTGACTTATGGTTTCAAGAACGATCCAGGGAGATCGTACGTGAAAAATCTTCCTACCACCTTGTTGATAGTACTCTAGAATCAGCGAGTTCTCTGACTTCGATCTCCTTGCCCATGGCTATGGGAGTAGATTGGGTAAGCTTGGGTAATCGCCACCAGGAGGCGCATCGCCAGGAGGAGAGCTGTTTAGGCAATTCCAAAGAAGCTGGAAGATCCAGTGCATAGGGTCTGTAGGAGAGGCAGTCCTTGGTAAGGTTCATCTCTTTCCACTACTACAAATAACAGTTTCCGTGGTCTTTGCACGGTAAAAGTTTCTGAACTCTGTCACCTCGACTCTGGAGCTGCCGGAAAACTCATTCAGCAGGCGGTCGTGGATCGTTATCACATACCAGTTCAACGCCTTCCAGAACCATTGCAGGTGACATCCGTGGATGGCAAACCCCTGTCCTTGTCCATTTGGTTCCAGACTGAGCCAGTGGAGCTCCGGGTAGGTTTAACACATTCAGAAAGAATTTGCTTTTATGTCCTGCCTGGTTCTTCTTACCCCTTGCTTTTAGGTCTACCCTGGCTTCGGATGCATGAACCAGTCTTAAATTGGAAGACGGGAGAGGTTCTGCACTGGGGTGACTCCTGCTTGGATAGATGTATCATTCCGGTGTGACCTGTTCATCCTTCAATTCAGCCCACTGCTCTGCCGGGTCTACCCTCTTCTTACTGGGCCTTTGCAGGCATCTTTGGAAAAAAGGAGGCAGAGAAATTAACTCCTCACAGGTTGTATGATTGCCCGATTGATCTGCTCCCCGGAATGTCTCCTCCTTGGGGGCGAATCTATCCTCTTTCTCAAACAGAGACCCAGTCCATGTCGGACTACATTCAGGAGAACCTGGCCAGAGGAGTTATCCCGAAGTCTTCTTCGCCAGCTGGAGCAGGATTCTTCTTCGTGAAGAAAAAATATGGATTTCTTTGGCCCTGTATCGATTACAGAGGGCTGAACCAGATTACGGTAAATAACAGGTATCGTGGAGATCTGGTTTGGCTGATTGAGAGGCGTCTGTCCGGGATCCAAGAAGTATCGTTTCTCCTTGCAGAGAGTGACAAGGCTCGTTAAAGGGTCGACATTGACTGTTAGGATTGTTACTTCCAATAGGTGGCACTAGAGTTCTAGTCCTCTTCTTCTCTGAAAAGACAATTTGCATATTTCCCAGATGAGCATTACGGCTTTAAGTCTCCTCACCTCGACATGCTTAACATGTTACTCTTGCAAGGAGAAATTATACTTCTTGGATCCGGGTCAGACGCTTCTCAATCAGCCAAACCAGATGACCATCTAAGTGATAATGCAACTACCAGAGCCTCTAGTTTTCAGTCATAGGCACAGTGCTGAAAGTGATTATTGTGATCCCTCAAAGCATCTCTCACTGTACTGTGTGCTGCAACTGCAAGCATGCACTAGCATTTTGATAGACAGACTGGTAGCATATCAAACTGATTGCAGCCATCGCTCACACTACAGTATAACTGAAAGCTCAGGGGTCAAGTGAGGAAACAAGTTCACTTTGTCCGGTATCCCCACTTTCACTAAGATGGTCACACAGCATTGTAACATTATTGTATCTTCATGTAAATAGTGATTTTAAAGATGACAGGTTCTCTTAAAATATTGGAAAAAGATTAACCCCTTACCATTTCACCAATGTTCTGTGTGAAACAGTACATACATGACAATGGTAAATTATACTTTTCAAATTTTGCTAATTACAACTGATTATCTCTTTTAAAATATTTTAAAATAAGTGTATTATTCTTTTATTAATTTTATACATTTTGTCATTTTCATGACTAAATTTGGATTGATTGTTATGAACATGCTATTATACTTACAGACTATAATTAATAGATTTTTTCCTCTATATTTCTTAGCTTCTCGACATCATTTGAATGCCCCCTTATCTATATAAGTGCACTGAAAGAATTCAAGCGTCTTTCCTTTGCATAGCATTATATTTGAAGACATGTTCCAGCCTTTTAGTGGAGTTTAGCTGACCTAATCTGTGCATATAATATGAGAAATAAAGGTGGCTTAACAATCATTTCCACAGTGAATACATGGAATGCTGTACATGAATATTAAACAGATGATTTTCATGATTTCAGCTGATGGAGCTGATGAAGTTACAGTTTCTACTGGACCAATATGATTTCTAATTATATTCTTCTTTTTATCCCCTTAATGTATCCATCATGGAGCGGGCTAGGGTGTTTGAAGTTAGCTCAGTTGCTGAACCCACGCAAATCATGGCAGACGCAAGCTAAGCTAAATAGACTGCATCTGTGCCTAACAGTCTGGCCGCAGATGTTGTCTGAGTCTAAGGCTGATGTTCTCTGTTAGAGCTAGCAGAATGCACCAAATAATAAAGAGGTAGATATGAGGTGCATTTGCAGCCCGGGGTCCACCGTGCAGAGATGGTACCTGCTGCTGAGTAATGGCGGATGGACACTTGCTCACACGTGGGTTACACTTCACCCAGTGTGAATGGAGGCGAACTCTGTTGCTTCACAGAGTTGCCAAAATATGCTGCGCCCTATTAGCAGTCACAGGGTGCCGCTGCAAGACACTAGTGGGATCCCTATGAATCACCCCCACTAAACTGGTGATTGGACTTGCTCTGACCTCCGGTGGCTTTTGAGCCCGCGCCTGAGGATGCCCCGAGTCAGATGCAGAGTCCAAGCGGGAATTCCCACCCTACACTGACAGGCTGTCAGGAAAGCGCACTGATTGTGCATGGTGCCGTACAGACGGGCACTGCAAAATGGCACTGTAAAGTGTGCTACATGTGCAGGTAGTACTGTCGGGCACTAGATAGCTTCCACCATTCGCGAGCAGCCAACAACACAAGGAATGGGAATGATTAAGGAGCTTTCATCCATCGACAGTCATTCATCGACATAGACATTATCAAGTTTATACTAGCACATGGCCATGCGAACCTTTTACAGCAGAAGCTCTCCGGGACCTTCCTAGTGATCCAATAGGAGCCTCTACAGGACCTGAGCATGTGACCCCCGACCTCCAATGAAATGTCGTCCCTTGGCCATGCTCAATAGAGAAAAAGCTGGACCTTATCCCAGGAGCATCTGCTCGCCGCTGATCAGTGCAGGTTACAATGGCTGGACCTGGAAAGGCAGCAGTAACCAAGCACACAGTATCTGCCTGAGCCAGATGCTGGGACTGACATCTCTGCTGAGCAGGCTCCACTGTGGCTGAAGCAGAATGGGAGACCACAGTGGACATGGTTCGAGATTCCCCCTGTGCAGCAGTGGGAACTCGACACCTAACAGTTCTATGTGTCTAATTTGGCTAGCACAGTAAACGCCGTAAATCAGAAAAAAAAATGCCAGAATTGTGTTTTTTCAGACTTCGCACTTCCATAAAAGGAAAGTTAAAAAGTGATCAAAACATTGACTCTACCCCAAAATGATGTCTATAAAACCAACAACATATTGCATTCAGACAGAAAGGAATTTATTTATTGTTTTACAAACTTCTGATTTGTTTTTTGCTATTTAAATAAGAAAGAAATCTATGAAAGTTTGGCATTGTCGTAACTGTTCTGAACTGAAGAATCATGTTTTGACGTAATTTTTACCATAGAATGAACATCTTAAAAAGAAAACCCTCAAACTATGGCAGAATTGCATTTTTTCATAATTTCATCCCATTTGGAATTTTTCATGATTTTCAGTGTATTGTAAGGTATAACAAATCATGTAATTTTAAAACTACAACTTGTTTGTCAAAAAACAAGCCCTCATATGTCTGTGTTCATGGAAAAATAAAACTTTATAGCTTTTAGAAGGTGAGAAAAAGGAGAGGAAAATGAAAGGGATTAAGGGGTTAATTTCAACATTACTGAAGAGAATCTACCAGTTATCTTTAAGGTATACGTCATTTCATAAGGATATACTCTATTATGACATTTTGAAAAGCTAAAATTTCCAACGTCTCAAAACAAAAAAAAAAATCAGAGAAGTGATTGATGTTGTGGCAAATTGCTAACATTACAAGTGGCATTCATCCTTTTCTACTTCTTGACAATTTATGTATCATTAGTTACATCTTCATTTTTTTATTTTTTGCTTTGTTTGGGTAACATTGTATTTTACTAGACACTATGGAGAAATGCAATGTATTAAATTTAGAGAAAAGATAATTAACCCTTAAGCAATGGACTTCAAGGTTTTACAGCTGTGTTTACAGATGTTGGCTTTACTATACTTTATTTAATTATGAGTTTATTTTAATATGTATACACGTAGTTCAAAGTAATGTTTTTAGTTCCACTGTAGGTTGTAATGACATGTTAAAACCATTAATTTGCAACTAAGCACCTGTTTTATTAACTATTGTAAATGGTGGTTGGCAATTAGCCATGTTAATAAACATTAGGAGTATTATATTACTAAAGAATGAATGGATAAATTGTAATCATTCTAAATATTTCTTTATATAGTAAATGGAAGGAGCCAAATAGATTTTAAACTCATGTGGTACAAATATACATTTTGGTCTGTTTTTTTTCGAGGAATAAAATAAGTAACAGGGAGTGTGCATTTTCTTCAAAGGATATTGATTAATAATCACATTCTGTTTCTGAAGCTGGTCCATGATAGTGGTGAGAATCTGGCAACCCATGTAGCACAAATGACCTCCTTGATCTCTCATTGTGTCCCAGGCACCTAGTCTTTAATGTACATAATATATAATGTGTGCATTGCACAGCTTTGTGATTCTTTGTATTATAATTTCCAGCAAAAAAATATTTAAAAAAATAAACTGCGCAGTAATGATTTAACTTAATTCCCATAATCTCTTCTTAAAATTATAACCTAGCTCCCACACTCATATGTATCAAATAATATGCTTATGAGTGAAACCTTTAATTATTGGCATACAATCTTATATATTTCAAAGAGTTTTGCTCATAAATAAACAGAAAGATATCAAAAATACAAAAATGTAACACCTAGTATGTGCGTGTGTGACAATTTTTACAAATTGTGACATACACAATTTTTTCCAAACTAAAGGATGCACTTTAAAATAAATGCATCCCAGGTTTAAATTGCAGAAAAATTAGGAAAAACCAAAACATATTCCAACTTATCAAATATTCCCTGGTGGTGTAGAGGGGATGGGTTAATATTAGTGATGAGCGAACATACTCGTTACTCGAGATTTCCCAAGCACGCTCGGGTGACTTCCGAGTATTTTTTAGTGCTCGGAGATTTAGTTTTCATCGCCTCAGCTGAATGATTTACAGCTATTAGCCAGGCTAAGTACATGTGGGGGTTGTCTGGTTTCTAGGGAATCCCCACATGTAATCAAGCAGGCTAGTAGCTTTAAATCATCCAGCTGCGGCGGAAAAAACTAAATCTCCGAGCACTAAAAAATACTTGGAGGACACCCGAGCATGCTCTGGAAATCTCGAGTAATGAGTATAGTCGCTCATCACTAGTTAATATAACTAATTTTAATGCAGTAAAGTAGAATAATTAAGTAATAAATCTATTAATAGTGTTTCTCTGCAGCACGTGTATTATACTCATATAAAGCTAGAACATCCACATTTATTTACACACCCTCTCTGAAACACACATATATACACAACACTGTTACATGTAGAGTACATACACATTATTATTATTATTATTACTTATTGTTATAGCGCCATTTATTCCATGGCGCTTTACATGTGAGGAGGGGTATACATAATAAAAACAAGTACAATAATCTTAAACAATACAAGTCATAACTGGTACAGGAGGAGAGAAGACCCTGCCCGCGAGGGCTCACAATCTACAAGGGATGGGTGAGAATACAGTAGGTGAGGATAGAGCTCGTCATGCAGCGGTTTGGTTGATCGGTGGTTACTTTCATCTCTGCTGTATACACATGCATTGTTAAATACAAACAACTCTCATACATACATACACACACATAGCCCTGCTACATACACACACAGTTGTCACATATACTCAGCTCCCCTACAAAAACACACCCAGCTCTGCTACATGCACACATAGCTCTCTTACATACATACACATCTCTGCTAATTACACATTTACATACAACTTCAATTACAAAAAGATTGGAAGGTGTGTAAAATGTAATGAAAACTAGAATATGATAAGTTGGAATTCTAATATAGCCATATTTTATTCACAAAAGAACATAAAACATGTATCAGAAGTTGAAAGTTAGACATTATCCAATTGTATTTGAAAAAATTAACACATTTAGAAAGTGATAGCAGCACTACATCTCAAAAAAGTTGATATAGGGTTAGCAAAAGGAATGAAAAGTAAGTGGTACTGAGTAGGGTTGAGTGACTTTCATTTTTTTAAGATCGAGTCGGGTTTTGTGAAACCCGACTTTGTCCAGAGTCGAGTCGAGTGCAGTCTGCCGATTATCGCTGAAAGTCGGGGATCGACCGAAACACGAAACCCAATGCAAGTCAATGGGGAAGCATAGTCGGCAGTGAGTGGAGGCCAGGAAAACACCTACAGTGCCCATTTTAATGCCAAAAACATCCATTCTTGTTTCTGAAGCTTGTCAATCTTAATTAACTTTATAATAATAGTTGGGCATTGGAAATTGAGGGTCATTTGGCAAAAGTTGTGGGGGGAGTAGGGCTGGCTCAAGTTTTTCGTGGGCCCAGGAAACGCGGACTACGTCACGGCAGTGGAGCAGGGAGAGGTAAGTATTTCAACGTTGCAAGTGCTGTGATCCTGAGCAAGCAGGGGGGGCCCACTCGTTCGCATTGGCACTGGCACAGGGCCCCTCAAAGTACGGCGGTGTGTTTGAATGGCGGGGGCGCCTCCCACCAGCAGCGACACTTTTGCGTACTCTGAGGGGCCCTGTGCCAGTGACGTCGCCAACGAGTATGCCCCCCCCCACCTGATGAAGGAACCTGCACTTTCATCTGCACCTTCCTCTTTGTCCCTGTGTAAGGTGGTATAACATGCGGGAAGGGGAACCCTACTTTCAGCAGGGTCAGATTCTGGCTGTGTAGAGTGCAAGGGGAATGTAGTGGTCTAGGTCAATGTACCAGCAGACTCATCTAGCAGTGGCTGGGCAATGGGCAGGATGAAGAGGAAACAGATATAGGGCCAAAGAATAAAGTAGGCTAAATGCAGTTCAAAATTGGTAACAGGACTAAACAGGCGGCATTGCTTTGTTCAGTGGAGTAGCAAACCCAAGAGCAGCAGACACTGTTTCAAGGGCCCAACCACACTAGTAGGCCAAATGCAGTTTAATATCTGATAGTATAGGCCGAAAGCCAGAAGGTAGAAGCTCAGCTTTATTCAGTTGAGGACAACGCCAGGCAGGGGCAGACACCGTTAGTAGGCAGGAACCACCAATTTTTTAAAAAACAGCAGTTAATCAGAGCCAGAAGGTAGAAGCTCAGCTTTATTCAGTTGATGACAACACCAGGGAGGGGCAGACACCGTTAGTAGGCAGGAACCACCAATTTTTTAAAAAACAGCAGTTAATCAGAGCCAGAAGGTAGAAGCTCAGCTTTATTCAGTTGAGGACAAACACCAGGGAGCAGCAAACAGAGGTTTTAGGCCCCATCCAGCAATTAAAAAAAAAAAAAAACTTAATCAGAGCCAGAAGGTAGAAGCTCAGCTTTATTCAGTTGAGGACAACACCAGGCAGGGGCAGACACCGTTAGTAGGCCGGAACCACCAATTTTTAAAAAAACAGCAGTTAATCAGAGCCAGAAGGTAGAAGCTCAGCTTTATTCAGTTGAGGACAACACCAGGCAGGGGCAGGCACCGTTAGTAGGCCGGAACCACCAATTTTTAAAAAAACAGCAGTTAATCAGAGCCAGAAGCTAGAAGCTCAGCTTTATTCAGTTGAGGACAAACACCAGGGAGCAGCAAACAGAGGTATTAGGCCCCATCCAGCAATTTAAAAAAAAAAAAAAAAAAACTTAATCAGAGCCAGAAGGTAGAAGCTCAGCTTTATTCAGTTGAGGACAAACACCAGGGAGCAGCAATCAGAGGTATTAGGCCCCATCCAGCAATTAAAAAAAAAAAAAAACTTAATCAGAGCCAGAAGGTAGAAGCTCAGCTTTATTCAGTTGAGGACAACACCAGGCAGGGGCAGACACCGTTAGTAGGCCGGAACCACCAATTTTTTAAAAAACAGCAGTTAATCAGAGCCAGAAGGTAGAAGCTCAGCTTTATTCAGTTGAGGGCAACACCAGGGAGGGGCAGACACCGTTAGTAGGCAGGAACCACCAATTTTTTAAAAAACAGCAGTTAATCAGAGCCAGAAGGTAGAAGCTCAGCTTTATTCAGTTGAGGACAACACCAGGCAGGGGCAGGCACCGTTAGTAGGCCGGAACCACCAATTTTTTAAAAAACAGCAGTTAATCAGAGCCAGAAGGTAGAAGCTCAGCTTTACTCAGTTGAGGACAAACACCAGGGAGCAGCAAACAGAGGTATTAGGCCCCATCCAGCAATTAAAAAAAAACAAAAAAAAACTTAACCCCTTAATCCCATATGACGTACTATACCGTCGAGGTGGGGTGGGCCTTAATTCCCAGTGACGGGATAGTACGTCATACGCGATCGGCCGCGCTCACGGGGGGAGCGCGGCCGATCGCGGCCGGGTGTCGGCTGCATATCGCAGCTGACATCCGGCACTATGTGCCAGGAGCGGTCACGGACCGCCCCCGGCACATTAACCCCCGGCACACCGCGATCAAACATGATCGCGGTGTACCGGCGGTACAGGGAAGCATCGCGCAGGGAGGGGGCTCCCTGCGGGCTTCCCTGAGACGATCGGTACAAGGTGATGTACTCACCTCGTACCGAAAGTCTTCTCCCTGCAGGCCCCGGATCCAAAATGGCCGAGGGGCTGTATCCGGGTCCTGCAGGGAGCACTTCCGGGTCGGAGCAGGCTGCAGATGAAAGCTGCAGCCTGCTCCGATGAAAGGATGATCGCAGATCTGATAGAGTGCTGTGCACACTATCAGATCTGCGATCTGTGATGTCCCCCCCTGGGACAAAGTAAAAAAGTAAAAAAAAAAATTTCCACATGTGTAAAAAAAAAAAAAAATAATTCCTAAATAAATAATAATAAAAAAAAAAATATTATTCCCATAAATACATTTCTTTATCTAAAAAAACAAACAAAAACAATAAAAGTACACATATTTAGTATCGCCGCGTCCGTAACAACCCAACCTATAAAACTAACCCACTAGTTAACCCCTTCAGTAAACACCGTAAGAAAAAAAAAAAAAAAACGAGGCAAAAAACAACGCTTTATTACCATACCGCCGAACAAAAAGTGGAATAACACGCGATCAAAAAGACGGATATAAATAACCATGTTACCGCTGAAAACGTCATCTTGTCCCGCAAAAAACGAGCCGCCATACAGCATCATCAGCAAAAAAATAAAAAAGTTATAGTCCTCAGAATAAAGCGATGCCAAAATAATTATTTTTTCTATAAAATAGTTTTTATCGTATAAAAGCGTCAAAACATAAAAAAATGATATAAATGAGGTATCGCTGTAATCGTACTGACCCGATGAATAAAACTGCTTTATCAATTTTACCAAGCGCAGAACGGTATAAACGCCTCTCCCAAAAGAAATTCATGAATAGCTGGTTTTTGGTTATTCTGCCTCACAAAAATCGGAATAAAAAGTGATAAAAAATGGTCACGTGTCCGAAAATGTTACCAATAAAAACGTCAACTCGTCCCACAAAAAACAAGACCTCACATGACTCTGTGGACCAAAATGTGGAAAAATTATAGGTCTCAAAATGTGGAGACGCAAAAACTTTTTTGCTATAAAAAGCGTCTTTTAGTCTGGTTTCACACTTGCGTTTTTATCTGCATGCATTTTTTTAAAAAACCGCATGTGTGAAAAAATGCATGTAAACGCGGTAAAACGCATGCGTTTTTATAGAAAAACACAAGAAAACAAGAAAAAAACAAAAAACCCTAACCCTACCCCTAACCCTACCCCTAACCTGAAATACGTGGCACTGAAATACGTGGCACTGAAATATACGTTTATATACGTATATACGTATATAAGTGCCACGATATTTCAGTGGCCACGTATTTAAGTGCCACGTATTTAAGTGCCACGTATTTACGTGCCACGTATTTACGTGCCACGTATTTTTCAGTGCCTGAAATACGTGGCACTGAAATACGTGGCACTGAAATATCGTGGCACTGAAATATCGTGGCACTGAAGTATTTATGTGCCACGTATTTTTCAGTGCCTGAAATACGTGGCACTGAAATACATGGCACTGAAATACGTGGCACTGAAATACGTGGCACTGAAATATTGTGGCACTGAAATATCGTGGCACTTAAATACGTGGCACTTAAATACGTGGCACTTAAATACGTGGCACTTATATACGTGGCACTTATATACGTGGCACTTATATACGTGGCACTTATGACTGTCAGAAAATGTTCAGTAAACGGTTAGGGGTAGGGTTTCAGGTAGAATTGGGGAGTTTCCACTGTTCAGGCACATCAGGGGCTCTCCAAACGTGACATGGCGTCCAATCTCAATTCCAGCCAATTCTGCGTTGAAAAAGTAAAACAGTGCTCCTTCCCTTCCGAGCTCTCCCGTGCATCCAAAAAGGGGTTTACCCCAACATATGGGGTATCAGCGTACTAGGGACAAATTGAACAACAACTTCTGGGGTCCAAGTTCTCTTGTTATCCTTGGGAAAATAAAAATTTGGGGGGCTAAAAATCATTTTTGTGGGAAAAAAATATGTTTTATTTTCACGGCTCTGCGTTGTAAACTGTAGTGAAACACTTGGGGGTTCAAAGTTCTCACAACACATCTAGATAAGTTCCTTGGGAGGTCTAGTTTCCAATATGGGGTCACTTGTGGGGGGTTTGTACTATTTGGGTACATCAGGGGCTCTGCAAATGCAACGTGACGCCTGCAGACCAATCCATTTAAGTCTGCATTCCAAATGGCGCTCCTTCCCTTCCGAGCTCTGTCATGCGCCCAAACAGTGGTTCCCCCCCACATAGGGGGTATCAGCGTACTCAGGACAAATTGGACAACAACTTTTAGGGTCCAATTTATCCTGATACCCTTGTGAAAATACAAAACTGGGGGCTAAAAAATCATTTTTGTGAAAAAGAAAAATAATTTTTATTTTCACGGCTCTGCGTTATAAACTGTAGTGAAACACTTGGGGGTTCAAAGTTCTCACAACACATCTAGATAAGTTCCTTGGGGGGTCTAGTTTCCAATATGGGGTCACTTGTGGGGGGTTTGTACTGTTTGGGTACATCAGGGGCTCTGCAAATGCAACGTGACGCCTGCAGGCCAATCCATTTAAGTCTGAATTCCAAACGGCGCTCCTTCCCTTCCGAGCTCTGTCATGCGCCCAAACAGTGGTTCCCCCCCACATAGGGGGTATCAGCGTACTCAGGACAAATTGGACAACAACTTTTGGGGTCCAATTTATCCTGATACCCTTGTGAAAATACAAAACTGGGGGCTAAAAAATTATTTTTGTGAAAAAAAAAAATAATTTTTATTTTCACGGCTCTGCGTTATAAACTGTAGTGAAACACTTGGGGGTTCAAAGCTCTCAAAACACATCTAGATAAGTTCCTTAGGGGGTCTACTTTCCAAAATGGTGTCACTTGTGGGGGGGTTTAATGTTTAGGCACATCAGGGGCTCTCCAAACGCAACATGGCATCCCATCTTAATTCCAGTCAATTTTGCATTGAAAAGTAAAATAGCGCTTCTTCCCTTCTGAGCTCTGCTACGCGCCCAAACAATGGTTTACACCCACATATGGGGTATCGTCGTACTCAGGACAAATTGTACAACAACTTTTGTGGTCTAATTTCTTCTATTACCCTTGGGGAAATAAAAAAATGGGGGTGAAAAGATCATTTTTGTGAAAAAATATGATTTTTTATTTTTACGGCTCTGCATTATAAACTTCTGTGAAGCACTTGTTGGGTCAAAGTGCTCAACACACATCTAGATAAGTTCCTTAAGGGGTCTACTTTCCAAAATGGTGTCACTTGTGGGGGGTTTCAATGTTTAGGCACATTAGGGGCTCTCCAAACGCAACATGGCGTCCCATCTCAATTCCAGTCAATTTTGCATTGAAAAGTCAAATGGCGCTCCTTCCCTTCCGAGCTCTGCCCTGCGCCCAAACAATGGTTTACACCCACATATGGGGTATCAGCGTACTCAGGACAAATTGCACAACAATTTTTGTTGTCCAATTTCTTCTCTCACCCTTGGGAAAATAAAAAATTGGGGGTGAAAAGATAATTTTTGTGAAAAAATATGATTTTTTATTTTTACGGCTCTGCATTATAAACTTCTGTAAAGCACTTGTTGGGTCAAAGTGCTCACCACACATCTAGATAAGTTCCTTAGGGGGTCTACTTTCCAAAATGGTGTCACTTGTGGGGGGTTTCAATGTTTAGGCACATCAGGGGCTCTCCAAATGCAACATGGCGTCCCATCTCAATTCCAGTCAATTTTGCATTGAAAAGTCAAATGGCGCTCCTTTGCTTCCAAGCTCTGCCATGCGCCCAAACTGTGGTTTACCCCCACATATGGGGTATCAGCGTACTCAGGACAAATTGTACAACAACTTTTGGGGTCTATTTTCTCCTGTTACCCTTGGTAAAATAAAACAAATTGGAGCTGAAATAAATTTTGTGTGAAAAAAAGTTAAATGTTCATTTTTATTTAAACATTCCAAAAATTCCTGTGAAACACCTGAAGGGTTAATAAACTTCTTGAAAGTGGTTTTGAGTACCTTGAGGGGTGCAGTTTTTAGAATGGTGTCACACTTGGGTATTTTCTATCATATAGACCCGTCAAAATGACTTCAAATGAGATGTGGTCCCTAAAAAAAAATGGTGTTGTAAAAATGAGAAATTGCTGGTCAACTTTTAACCCTTATAACTCCGTCACAAAAAAAAATTTTGGTTCCAAAATTGTGCTGATGTAAAGTAGACATGTGGGAAATGTTATTTATTAAGTATTTTGTGTGACATATGTCTGTGATTTAAGGGCATAAAAATTCAAAGTTGGAAAATTGCGAAATTTTCAAAATTTTCGCCAAATATTCGTTTTTTTCACAAATAAACGCAAGTTATATCGAAGAAATTTTACCACTAACATGAAGAACAATATGTCACGAGAAAACAATGTCAGAATCGCCAAGATCCGTTGAAGCGTTCCAGAGTTATAACCTCATAAATTGACAGTGGTCAGAATTGTAAAAATTGGCCCGGTCATTAACGTGCAAACCACCCTCGGGGCTTAAGGGGTTAATCAGAGCCAGAAGGTAGAAGCTCAGCTTTATTCAGTTGAGGACAACACCAGGCAGGGGCAGACACCGTTAGTAGGCCGGAACCTCCAATTTTTAAAAAAACAGCAGTTAATCAGAGCCAGAAGGTAGAAGCTCAGCTTTATTCAGTTGAGGACAAACACCAGGGAGCAGCAAACAGAGGTATTAGGCCCCATCCAGCAATTAAAAAAAAAAAAAAAAAAAAAACTTAATCAGAGCCAGAAGGTAGAAGCTCAGCTTTATTCAGTTGAGGACAACACCAGGCAGGGGCAGACACCGTTAGTAGGCCGGAACCACCAATTTTTTAAAAAACAGCAGTTAATCAGAGCCAGAAGGTAGAAGCTCAGCTTTATTCAGTTGAGGACAACACCAGGCAGGGGCAGGCACCGTTAGTAGGCCGGAACCACCAATTTTTAAAAAAACAGCAGTTAATCAGAGCCAGAAGCTAGAAGCTCAGCTTTATTCAGTTGAGGACAAACACCAGGGAGCAGCAAACAGAGGTATTAGGCCCCATCCAGCAATTTAAAAAAAAAAAAAAAAAAAAACTTAATCAGAGCCAGAAGGTAGAAGCTCAGCTTTATTCAGTTGAGGACAAACACCAGGGAGCAGCAAACAGAGGTATTAGGCCCCATCCAGCGATTAAAAAAAAAAAAAAACTTAATCAGAGCCAGAAGGTAGAAGCTCAGCTTTATTCAGTTGAGGACAACACCAGGCAGGGGCAGACACCGTTAGTAGGCCGGAACCACCAATTTTTTAAAAAACAGCAGTTAATCAGAGCCAGAAGGTAGAAGCTCAGCTTTATTCAGTTGAGGGCAACACCAGGGAGGGGCAGACACCGTTAGTAGGCCGGAACCACCAATTTTTAAAAAAGCAGCAGTTAATCAGAGCCAGAAGGTAGAAGCTCAGCATTATTCAGTTGAGGGCAACACCAGGGAGGGGCAGACACCGTTAGTAGGCCGGAACCACCAATTTTTAAAAAAACAGCAGTAAATCAGAGCCAGAAGGTAGAAGCTCAGCTTTATTCAGTTGAGGGCAACACCAGGGAGGGGCAGACACCGTTAGTAGGCAGGAACCACCAATTTTTAAAAAAACAGCAGTTAATCAGAGCCAGAAGGTAGAAGCTCAGCTTTATTCAGTTGAGGACAAACACCAGGGAGCAGCAAACAGAGGTATTAGGCCCCATCCAGCAATTAAAAAAAAAAAAAAAACTTAATCAGAGCCAGAAGGTAGAAGCTCAGCTTTATTCAGTTGAGGACAACACCAGGCAGGGGCAGACACCGTTAGTAGGCCGGAAGCACCAATTTTTTAAAAAACAGCAGTTAATCAGAGCCAGAAGGTAGAAGCTCAGCTTTATTCAGTTGAGGGCAACACCAGGGAGGGGCAGACACCGTTAGTAGGCAGGAACCACCAATTTTTTAAAAAACAGCAGTTAATCAGAGCCAGAAGGTAGAAGCTCAGCTTTATTCAGTTGAGGACAACACCAGGCAGGGGCAGGCACCGTTAGTAGGCCGGAACCACCAATTTTAAAAAAAACAACAGTTAATCAGAGCCAGAAGGTAGAAGCTCAGCTTTATTCAGTTGAGGACAAACACCAGGGAGCAGCAAACAGAGGTATTAGGCCCCATCCAGCAATTTAAAAAAAAAAAAAAAAAACTTATTTAGAGCCAGAAGGTAGAAGCTCAGCTTTATTCAGTTGAGGACAACACCAGGCAGGGGCAGACACCGTTAGTAGGCCGGAACCACCAATTTTTTAAAAAACAGCAGTTAATCAGAGCCAGAAGGTAGAAGCTCAGCTTTATTCAGTTGAGGACAACACCAGGCAGGGGCAGACACTGTTAGTAGGCCGGAACCACCAATTTTTTAAAAAACAGCAGTTAATCAGAGCCAGAAGGTAGAAGCTCAGCTTTATTCAGTTGAGGGCAACACCAGGGAGGGGCAGACACCGTTAGTAGGCCGGAACCACCAATTTTTAAAAAAGCAGCAGTTAATCAGAGCCAGAAGGTAGAAGCTCAGCTTTATTCAGTTGAGGGCAACACCAGGGAGGGGCAGACACCGTTAGTAGGCCGGAACCACCAATTTTTAAAAAAACAGCAGTTAATCAGAGCCAGAAGGTAGAAGCTCAGCTTTATTCAGTTGAGGGCAACACCAGGGAGGGGCAGACACCGTTAGTAGGCCGGAACCACCAATTTTTAAAAAAACAGCAGTTAATCAGAGCCAGAAGGTAGAAGCTCAGCTTTATTCAGTTGAGGACAAACACCAGGGAGCAGCAAACAGAGGTATTAGGCCCCATCCAGCAATTAAAAAAAAAAAAAAAAAAAACTTAATCAGAGCCAGAAGGTAGAAGCTCAGCTTTATTCAGTTGAGGACAACACCAGGCAGGGGCAGACACCGTTAGTAGGCCGGAACCACCAATTTTTAAAAAACAGCAGTTAATCTGAGCCAGAAGGTAGAAGCTCAGCTTTATTCAGTTGAGGACAACACCAGGCAGGGGCAGACACCGTTAGTAGGCCGGAACCACCAATTTTTTAAAAAACAGCAGTTAATCAGAGCCAGAAGGTAGAAGCTCAGCTTTATTCAGTTGAGGACAACACCAGGCAGGGGCAGACACCGTTAGTAGGCCGGAACCACCAATTTTTTAAAAAACAGCAGTTAATCAGAGCCAGAAGGTAGAAGCTCAGCTTTATTCAGTTGAGGGCAACACCAGGGAGGGGCAGACACCGTTAGTAGGCCGGAACCACCAATTTTTAAAAAAACAGCAGTTAATCAGAGCCAGAAGGTAGAAGCTCAGCTTTATTCAGTTGAGGACAAACACCAGGGAGCAGCAAACAGAGGTATTAGGCCCCATCCAGCAATTAAAAAAAAAAAAAAAACTTAATCAGAGCCAGAAGGTAGAAGCTCAGCTTTATTCAGTTGAGGACAACACCAGGCAGGGGCAGACACCGTTAGTAGGCCGGAACCACCAATTTTTTAAAAAACAGCAGTTAATCTGAGCCAGAAGGTAGAAGCTCAGCTTTATTCAGTTGAGGACAACACCAGGCAGGGGCAGACACCGTTAGTAGGCCGGAACCACCAATTTTTAAAAAAACAGCAGTTAATCAGAGCCAGAAGGTAGAAGCTCAGCTGTATTCAGTTGAGGACAACTTTAATTAGGGACTGCAGACAGACTTAGCAGGCTGTCCCCTGTGTGGACCATGCATCCAATACATTAACCCATTGCGCCACAAAGGACACGTAACCTTCCGTGGCCATGCCTACAGGTCCATGTGTCTGTTGTCAGGTGTACCTTTGGACTCACAGATTGACAGAATGCAAGGACAATGCGGTCTTTAACATGCTGGTGGAGGGGTGGGATGGCTTTTCTCGCAAAAGAATTGTCAACTGGGTAGCTCATAGTGTGGTACAGCGTAGTCCATCATGGCTTTATTAATATTAAAAAAAATAAAAAAATGGGCTCTATGCACTGTAAATTAGGTTCCAGGGGTACACGGGCAGCAGTGGTCTGGTCAGTGGAGGCCTAGTGGAAGGAGGGACCGCAGACAGGCTTCGAAGGCCTAATATTATAAAATGGGCTGGCTGTAGGCACTTTATAATTGGTTCCAGGGGTACACGGGCAGCAGTGGTCTGGTCAGTGGAGGCGTAGTGGAAGGAGGGACCGCAGACAGGTTTCGAAGGCCTAACACAATAAAATGGGCTGGCTGTAGGCACTTTATAATTGTTTCCAAGGGTACACGGGCAGCAGTTGTCTGGTCAGTGGAGGCCTAGTGGAAGGAGGGACCGCAGACAGGCTTCGAAGGCCTAACACAATAAAATGGGCTGGCTGTAGGCACTGTAAAATAGGTTCCAGGGGTACACGGGCAGCAGTGGTCTGGGCAGTGGAGGCCTAGTGGAAGGAGGGACCGCAGACAGGCTTCGAAGGCCTAACACAATAAAATGGGCTGGCTGTAGGCACTATTTAATTGTTTCCAAGGGTACACGGGCAGCAGTGGTCTGGTCAGTGGAGGCCTAGTGGAAGGAGGGACCGCAGACAGGCTTTGAAGGCCTAACATAATAAAATGGGCTGGCTGTAGGCACTGTAAAATAGGTTCCAGGGGTACACGGGCAGCAGTGGTCTGGGCAGTGGAGGCCTAGTGGAAGGAGGGACCGCAGACAGGCTTCGAAGGCCTAACATAATAAAATGGGCTGGCTGTAGGCACTGTAAAATAGGTTCCAGGGGTACACGGGCAGCAGTGGTCTGGTCAGTGGAGGCCTAGTGGAAGGAGGGACCGCAGACAGGCTTCGAAGGCCTAACATAATAAAATGGGCTGGCTGTAGGCACTTTATAATTGTTTCCAGGGGTACACGGGCAGCAGTGGTCTGGTCAACGGAGGCCGATTGTAATGAGTGTCTGCCAGTTAGTAGTCAAAAACAACAATTAAATGTGAATGTCTCGCATTAAAAAAAAACAAAAACACTAAAGGGTGCAATCATTAGGTTCAGGGGTGGGATCCTCTGCGTTGTTTCAGACCTACTAATTTAGCGCAAAGTATTTACTGTGGTAAATAGAGGACACTGCCCCTGACTATGTTAAGTACCATCATACATGTCAACACAATGGTATTGTCAGTGGCAGGTATGGAAGGATGTCAGTGCATAGACTAAACATTGGTGGAAGTGTGAGAGATAACTGTGGAAGTGGTAGAGCAATGTTTGACCTGGGGGTGGGTGAACTCTCTTGTGGCCGGCGGTACAGGCCCAGGGCCCCTCATGTTACAACAGTGTGTCTGATGTTGGGTGCGCACCACCACCGCCAGAGACACTTTATTGTACTATGAGGGACCCAGTAGCAATGCCGTCGACCAAAAGCAAGCACACCCACCTCTTCAGACAAACAGCAGTCTCACGGGTGCTTGCGCCAAGTCGCGATACCACGGCCCCGTGTGGGGAGTTTGGCCATTTAGGGAGGTGTAAACATGTCGTATGCTGGACAATCAGCTGCAGAAAATTAGACATTAGAAAAGTAATTCACAGTAGTCCACAGGCAAGAGCTTTTCATAGGAAAGCTAGGTGTCGGCCGGGCAAGGTGGGGCAAAAGATTTCGAAATCCAGTTGTGGTTCATTTTAATGAATGTTAGATCGTCAAAATTTTGGGTAGCCAGACGAGTCCTTTTTTCGGTTAATATTGAACCTGCAGCACTGAATACTCTTTCTGATAGGACACTTGCTGCCGGGCAAGAAAGCTCCTGCAATGCATATTCTGCCAATTCTGGCCAGGTGTCTAATTTTGATGCCCAGTAATCAAATGGGAATGACGGTTGAGGGATAACATCGATAAGGGATGAAAAATAGTTAGTAACCATACTGGACAAATGTTGTCGCCTGTCACTTTCAATTGATGCAGCAGTACCTGTCCTGTCTGCGGTCATAGCAAAATCACTCCACAACCTGGTCAGAATACCCCTCTGTCCAACGCCACTTCTGATGTGTGCACCCCTAACACTCCTAGTCTGCTGGCCCCTGGAGCTCGTGTGAGAACGATCACGTGCGCTGTGTGCTGGGAATGCCTGAAGCAAACGGTCAACAAGAGTTGATTGTTTGGTTGCTAATATTAGTTCCAAGTTCTCATGTGGCATAATATTTTGCAATTTGCCTTTATAGCGTGGATCAAGGAGGCAGGCCAACCAGTAATCGTCATCGTTCATCATTTTCGTAATGCGTGTGTCCCTTTTTAGGATACGTAAGGCATAATCCGCCATGTGGGCCAAAGTTCCAGTTGTCAAATCTCCGGTTGTGATTGGTTGAGGGGCAGTTTCATGCAAATCTACGTCCCTTGTGTCCCCCAAAAAACCAGAACCCGGCCTTGCCACGCAACCAATTTCCAGTGCCCCCGGGAAAGCTTCCTCATTAAAAATATACTCATCCCCATCATCCTCCTCGTCCTCCACCTCCTCTTCGCCCGCTAACTCATCCTGTACACTGCCCTGACCAGACAATGGCTGACTGTCATCAAGGCTTTCCTCTTCCTCTGGTGCAGACGCCTGATCCTTTATGTGCGTCAAACTTTGCATCAGCAGACACATTAGGGGGATGCTCATGCTTATTATGGCGTTGTCTGCACTAACCAGCCGTGTGCATTCCTCAAAACACTGAAGGACTTGACACGTCTTGTATCTTCGACCACTGCACACCAGACAACTCCATGTCTGCCATCCTACTGCCTGCCCGTGTATGTGTATCCTCCCACAAAAACATAACAGCCCGCCTCTGTTGGCACAGTCTCTGAAGCATGTGCAGTATTGAGTTCCACCTTGTTGCAACGTCTATGATTAGGCGATGCTGGGGAAGGTTCAAAGACCGCTGATAGGTCTGCATACGGCTGGAGTGTACAGGCGAACGTCGGATATGTGAGCAAAGTCCACGCACTTTGAGGAGCAGGTCGGAGAACCCAGGATAAGTTTTCAATAAGCACTGCACCACCAGGTTTAAGGTGTGAGCCAGGCAAGGAATGTGTTTCAGTTGGGAAAGGGAGATGGCAGCCATGAAATTCCTTCCGTTATCACTCACTACCTTGCCTGCCTCAAGATCTACTGTGCCCAGTCACGACTGCGTTTCTTGTTGCAAGAACTCGGACAGAACTTCCGCGGTGTGTCTGTTGTCGCCCAAACACTTCATAGCCAATACAGCCTGCTGACGCTTGCCAGTAGCTGGCCCATAATGGGACCACTGGTGTGCAACAGTGTCATCTGCCGATGGAGTGGTTGGCCGACTGCGGTCTGTGGAAGAGCTGTAGCTTCTGCAGGAGGACGAGGAGGAGGAGGAGGGGGTGCGAACGCCTACAGCCAACTGTTTCCTAGACCGTGGGCTAGGCACAACTGTCCCGAAATTGATGTCCCCTGTGGACCCTGCATCCACCACATTCACCCAGTGTGCCGTGATGGACACATAACGTCCCTGGCCATGCCTACTGGTCCATGCATCTGTAGTCAGGTGCACCTTTGTACTCACAGATTGCCTGAGTGCATGGACGATGCGCTGTTTAACATGCTGGTGCAGGGCTGGGATGGCTTTTCTGGAAAAAAAGTGTCGACTGGGTAGCTCGTATCGTGGTTCAGCGTACTCCATCAGGGCTTTGAAAGCTTCGCTTTCAACTAACCGGTAGGGCATCATCTCTAACGAGATTAGTCTAGCTATGTGGGCGTTAAAACCCTGTGTACGCGGATGCGATGATAAGTACTTCCTTTTTCTAACCAGAGTCTCATGTAGTGTGAGCTGGACTGGAGAGCTGGAGATCGTGGAACTTTCGGGTGTGCCGGTGGACATGGCAGACTGAGAGACGGTTGGAGACGGTATTGTTTCCGCCGGTGCCCTAGATGCAATATTTCCTCCTACAAAACTGGTGATTCCCTGACCCTGACTGCTTTTGGCTGGCAAAGAAACCTGCACAGATACTGCCGGTGGTGCGGAAAATGGTGGCCTTACAGTGACGGAAGGGATGTTGCGTTGCTGACTAGCTTCATTGGCCGAGGGTGCTACAACCTTAAGGGACATTTGGTAGTTAGTCTAGGCTTGAAAATGCATGGTGGTTAAGTGTCTATGCATGCAACTAGTATTGAGACTATTCAGATTCTGACCTCTGCTTAAGCTAGTTGAACATTTTTGACAGATGACTTTGCGCTGATCAATTGGATGTTGTTTAAAAAAATGCCAGACTGCACTCTTCCTAGCATCGGATCCCTTTTCAGGGATTGCAGACTGAGCTTTAACCGGATGGCCACGCTGTCCTCCAACAGGTTTTGGCTTTGACACGCGTTTTGGGCCAGATACAGGCCCGGCAGATGGAACCTGTTGCGATGTTGATGCCTGCTGCGGCCCCTCCTCCACCTCCGCTTCTGAACTACTGCCGCCTGCATCCTGTTCCCCCAATGGCTGCCAATCGGGGTCAACAACTGGGTCATCTATTACCTCCTCTTCGAGCTCGTGTGCAACTTCGTCTGTGTCACTGTGTCAGTCGGTGGTATAGCGTTCGTGGCGGGGCAACATAGTCTCATCAGGGTCTGATTGTGGATCAGTACCCTGAGAGGGCAATGTGGTGGTCTGAGTCAAAGGAGCAGCAGAGTACTCTGGCTGTGGCTGTGCATCAGTGCACTCCATGTCAGAATCTACTTGTAATGGGCATGGCCTGTTAAGTGTTTCACTTTCTAAGCCAGGGACGGTATGTGTAAAGAGCTCCATGGAGTAACCCGTTGTGTCGCCTGCTGCATCCTTCTCTCTTGTTGTAGTTTTTGCTGAAGAGGACAAGGAAGCGACTTGTCCCTGACCGTGAACATCCACAAGCGACGCGCTGCTTTTACATTTACCAGTTTCAGAAGAGGAGGCAAAAGAGCTAGAGGCTGAGTCTGCAATGTAAGCCAAAACTTGCTGTTGCTGCTCCGCCTTTAAAAGCGGTTTTCGTACTCCCAGAAAAGAGAGCGTTCGAGGCCTTGTGTAGCCAGATGACAAAACTGGCTCCACAGCTCCAGACTTAGGTGGAATATTTTTATCCCCACGACCACCTGATGCTCCACTACCACTACCATCATTACCAGCTGACAATGAACGCCCACGGCCACGACGACCTCTTGCACCAGACTTCCTCATTGTTTTAAAAACTTAACCAAAGTAACTTTATTTGTTGCTGTCAAACAACTTACACGGTGAGCTATAACTTCAGTATGATTTCAATATCCCTTAACAGGTTGGTGAGACCACAAGGAAAATCAGGCACAATGTTACACACTCTGTTTTCTGTGGCACCAAATCACAGAGATGCCACACACGCAGGACTGTCACTCAAGCACAAATGTCAATATTAATCTCCCACTGTTTTATTTTTTTTTCTTTTTCAGGGAGACTTTAGAAACCAAATAATAAAAAATAAATAGGCTTTCTATGGCCCACTGAGTGAGAGATGGCACACACAGGAGTCAGGAGTGGCACACAAGCAGAAAGGGCAATATTAATCTCCCACTGTTTTATTTTTTTTTTCTTTTTCAGGGAGACTTTAGAAACCAAATAATAAAAAATAAATAGGCTTTCTATGGCCCACTGAGTGAGAGATGGCACACACAGGAGTCAGGAGTGGCACACAAGCAGAAAGGGCAATATTAATCTCCCACTGTTTTATTTTTTTTTTCTTTTTCAGGGAGACTTTAGAAACCAAATAATAAAAAATAAATAGGCTTTCTATGGCCCACTGAGTGAGAGATGGCACACACAGGAGTCAGGAGTGGCACACAAGCAGAAAGGGCAATATTAATCTCCCACTGTTTTCTTTTTTTTTTCTTTTTCAGGGAGACTTTAGAAACAAAATAATAAAAAATAAATAGGCTTTCTGTGGCCCACTGAGTGAGAGATGGCACACACAGGAGTCAGGAGTGGCACACAAGCAGAAAGGGCAATATTAATCTCCCACTGTTTTATTTTTTTTTTCTTTTTCAGGGAGACTTTAGAAACCAAATAATAAAAAATAAATAGGCTTTCTATGGCCCACTGAGTGAGAGATGGCACACACAGGAGTCAGGAGTGGCACACAAGCAGAAAGGGCAATATTAATCTCCCACTGTTTTATTTTTTTATTCTTTTTCAGGGAGACTTTAGAAACCAAATAATAAAAAAATAAATAGGCTTTCTATGGCCCACTGAGTGAGAGTTGGCACACACAGGAGTCAGGAGTGGCACACAAGCCCTGACTGAGGCCAATATTTTTCTCCCACTGATTGATGTAGTGATTTTTTTTCAGGTAGATTTTAGAACCCAAATCAAGCAAAAAAATTAATAGGCTTTCTATGGCCCACTGAGTGAGAGATGGCACACACAGGAGTCAGGAGTGGCACACAAGCCCTGACTGAGGCCAATATTTTTCTCCCACTGATTGATGTAGTGTTTTTTTTTTCAGGTAGATTTTAGAACCCAAATCAAGCAAAAAAATTAATAGGCTTTCTATGGCCCACTGAGTGAGAGATGGCACACACAGGAGTCAGGAGTGGCACACAAGCCCTGACTGAGGCCAATATTTTTCTCCCACTGATTGATGTAGTGTTTTTTTTCAGGTAGATTTTAGAACCCAAATCAAGCAAAAAAATTAATAGGCTTTCTATGGCCCACTGAGTGAGAGATGGCACACACAGGAGTCAGGAGTGGCACACAAGCCCTGACTGAGGCCAATATTTTTCTCCCACTGATTGATGTAGTGTTTTTTTTTCAGGTAGATTTTAGAACCCAAATCAAGCAAAAAAATTAATAGGCTTTCTATGGCCCACTGAGTGAGAGATGGCACATACAGGTGTCAGGAGTGGCACACAAGCCCTGACTGAGGCCAATATTTTTCTCCCACTGATTGATGTAGTGATTTTTTTTCAGGTAGATTTTAGAACCCAAATCAAGCAAAAAAATTAATAGGCTTTCTATGGCCCACTGAGTGAGAGATGGCACACACAGGAGTCAGGAGTGGCACACAAGCAGAAAGGGCAATATTAATCTCCCACTGTTTTATTTTTTTTTTCTTTTTCAGGGAGACTTTAGAAACCAAATAATAAAAAATAAATAGGCTTTCTATGGCCCACTGAGTGAGAGATGGCACACACAGGAGTCAGGAGTGGCACACAAGCAGACAGGGCAATATTAATCTCCCACTGATTGATGTAGTGATTTTTTTCAGGTAGATTTTAGAACCCAAATCAAGCAAAAATATTAATAGGCTTTCTATGGCCCACTGAGTGAGAGATGGCACACACAGGAGTCAGGAGTGGCACACAAGCAGAAAGGGCAATATTAATCTCCCACTGTTTTATTTTTTTTTTCTTTTTCAGGGAGACTTTAGAAACCAAATAATAAAAAATAAATAGGCTTTCTATGGCCCACTGAGTGAGAGATGGCACACACAGGAGTCAGGAGTGGCACACAAGCAGAAAGGGCAATATTAATCTCCCACTGTTTTATCTTATTTTCTTTTTCAGGGAGACTTTAGAAACAAAATAATAAAAAATAAATAGGCTTTCTATGGCCCACTGAGTGAGAGATGGCACACACAGGAGTCAGGAGTGGCACACAAGCAGAAAGGGCAATATTAATCTCCCACTGTTTTCTTTTTTTTTTCTTTTTCAGGGAGACTTTAGAAACAAAATAATAAAAAATAAATAGGCTTTCTATGGCCCACTGAGTGAGAGATGGCACACACAGGAGTCAGGAGTGGCACACAAGCAGAAAGGGCAATATTAATCTCCCACTGATTGATGTAGTGATTTTTTTCAGGTAGATTTTAGAACCCAAATCAAGCAAAAATATTAATAGGCTTTCTATGACCCACTGAGTGAGAGATGGCACACACAGGAGTCAGGAGTGGCACACAAGCCCTGACTGAGGACAATATTTTTCTCCCACTGATTGATGTAGTGGTTTTTTTTCAGGTAGATTTTAGAACCCAAATCAAGCAAAAAAATTAATAGGCTTTCTATGGCCCACTGAGTGAGAGATGGCACACACAGGAGTCAGGAGTGGTACACAAGCCCTGACTGAGGCCAATATTTTTCTCCCACTGATTGATGTAGTGTTTTTTTTTTCAGGTAGATTTTAGAACCCAAATCAAGCAAAAAAATTAATAGGCTTTCTATGGCCCACTGAGTGAGAGATGGCACACACAGGAGTCAGGAGTGGCACACAAGCAGAAAGGGCAATATTAATCTCCCACTGTTTTATTTTTTTTTTTTTTTCAGGGAGACTTTAGAAACCAAATAATAAAAAATAAATAGGCTTTCTATGGCCCACTGAGTGAGAGATGGCACACACAGGAGTCAGGAGTGGCACACAAGCAGAAAGGGCAATATTAATCTCCCACTGTTTTCTTTTTTTTTTCTTTTTCAGGGAGACTTTAGAAACAAAATAATAAAAAATAAATAGGCTTTCTATGGCCCACTGAGTGAGAGATGGCACACACAGGAGTCAGGAGTGGCACACAAGCAGAAAGGGCAATATTAATCTCCCACTGATTGATGTAGTGATTTTTTTTCAGGTAGATTTTAGAACCCAAATCAAGCAAAAAAATTAATAGGCTTTCTATGGCCCACTGAGTGAGAGATGGCACACACAGGGATGGCACCCTAGCAGAAATGCCAATCTTAATCTCCCACAAAAAAAACCCAAAAAACTGTCCTACAATTACTATCTCCCTGCAGTAATCTCAGCCAGGTATGGCAGGCAGCAATAAGGAGTGGACTGATGCACAAATTAAATAAAAAGTGTGGACAAACAAAAAAGATAGCTGTGCAGAAAGGAAGGAACAAGAGGATATGTGCTTTGAAAAAAGCAGTTGGTTTGCACAGTGGCGTACACACAGCAATACAGCTATCAGGGAGCCTTCTAGGGCAGCCCAATGAGTTACAGCGCTGAGAGAAAAAAAAATGTAGCTTCCACTGTCCCTGCACACCAAAGGTGGTGTTGGACAGTGGAAATCGCTACAGCACAAGCGGTTTGGTGGTTAATGGACCCTGCCTAACGCTCTCCCTGCTTCTAATGAAGCGGCAGCAACCTCTCCCTAAGCTCACAGCAGCAGCAGTGAGATGGCGGTCGGCGCGAACGCCCCTTTATAGCCCCTGTGACGCCGCAGACAGCAAGCCAATCACTGCAATGCCCTTCTCTAAGATGGTGGGGACCAGGACCTATGTCATCACGCTGCTCACACTCTGCGTTCACCTTCATTGGCTGAGAAATGGCGCTTTTCACGACATTGAAACGCGACTTTGGCGCGAAAGTCGCGTACCGCATGGCCGATGCTACGCTGGGATCGGCTCGGTTTCATGAGACGCCGACTTTGCCAAAAGTTGGCGACTTTTGAAAATGAACGACCCGTTTCGCTCAACCCTAGTACTGAGGAAATACATCTAGAGTATCAATATTCAAATAACTTACATGACTGTCTATAATATAAAAGCATGTCATAGATTAGACAATGCTGCCCTCTAGTGTTATATCATCACCAGCAGCAACATATAAACTACGGGACTATAGACCATGCTGCCCCCTAGTTACTGAATCATAGAATGTTAGAGTTGGAAAGGACCTCCAGGGTTATCATGCCTAACCCCTTGCTCAATACAGGATTCACTAAACTGTCCCAAACAGATGTCTGTCCAGCCTCTGCTTGAAGACTTCCATTGAATGAGAACTCACTACCTCTCATGACAGCCTGTTCCACTCATTGATCATCCTCACTGTCAAAAAGTTTTATCTAGTATCTCATTTGTATCTTCTCTCTTTCACTTTCATCCCATTGCTTCTCGTGATTCCATGTGCAAATGAGAATAAGGATGATCCCTCTACACTGTGACATCCCTTCAGATATTTTTAGACAGCTATTAGCTCTCCCCTTCGCTTTCTTTTTTGCAAGCTAAACATTCCCAGATCCTTTAACCCTTCTTCGGAGTACATACTTTGCAGTCTGCTCACCATTCTGGTCGCTCTTTTCTGAATTTGCTTCAGTTTTTTAATGTCTTTTTTAAATTGTAGTGCCCAGAACTGGACAGGACACAGTAATCCAGGTGAAACCTGACCAAGAAGAAGTAGAGAGGGATAAATACTTCATACGATCTAGACTCTATGCTTCCCTTAATACATCCTAGAGCTATGTTTGCCTTTTTTGCTGCTGCATCACATTTTTGACTCACGTGCAGTCTCTGATCTTTTAGTTTTTTTCACACATGCTGTTGCTTAGTTCTATTCCTCCCATTCTGTACATGTAATTTTTGTTTTCTTGCTTAGATGTAAAATCTTGCATTTCTTCCCATTAAACAGTATTCTATTAGTCTCTACCCATTGTTCAAGCTTATCTACATTCTTCTGAATTCTTTCTCTGTCATCTCTGGTGCTAGCTATCCCACCTAGCTTTGCATCATCTGCAAATTTGATTAGTTTATCTTCAGTTCCCTTATCTAGATCATTTGTAAAAATTTTGAATAACAATGGGGACAGGACAGAACCTAGTGGTACTTACCATGAAACACTTCCAATTTTATGTGCAGCCATTTATCATCATTTCTTGAGTACGATCGCTGGGTCCACCTAACCATAGCCTTCTCAAACCTATACTTAGTCATTTTTCTATCCTAGAAGGAAATTAGATTAGTTTGGCATGACTTGCTTGCTACAAAATCATGCTGGCTCTGGGTAATTACTGTATTCTTATCCAAGTACTTACATACATGCTGTTTAATAATTTGTTCAAAGATTTTTCCTGGTATAGAAGTAAGGTTCATTGTCCTATAATTTCCTGGCTCAATCTTATTTCCTTTTTTGAAGAAAGGGACAACATTTGCCCTTCTCTAATCTTCTGGGACTTCTCTTGTTCTCCGGGAGTATTCAAAGATTCTTGCTACTGGTTCTGCAAAAGATATGGATAGTTAAAATCTCCCATGATCACTATACTTTTTTGAGAGAGGAGACATCTGATGTAAAAAGAGTTCATCCATATCTTCAGTCTGTACAGGTGTCCTATATTAAACACCTACAATAGTGTATTTTCTGTTGTTCTTTCCTTGTATTCTTACCCAAACAGTTTCTGAAGATCTACCATTCTCTTAAGCTTTGATCTCTGTGGAAATATACGTTTCCTAACATAAAATGCAACACCTACTCCCCTGTTGTTAATCCTGTTTCTAATAAATAAGTTGTAGACGTCAAGGTTTGTTTTCTAATCATGTGTATCATCCTGTCAAGTTTCAGAGATGCCTATGACATCATATCTTTTTTTGTGTGTTAGTTTATCGGTCACAGAGGCATCGGCTGATGAGAGAATACAACTCCCACCAGCCTATGCCTGATGCTGATAACAGAGAGAGCAGGCGATTCTGATGGGAGTATTCATCAGCAGCACCTGCGCTATAAATAAATAAATGCATTTAAAAAAATTGCATGGGTTAACCTCTATTTTTGATAACCAGCATTGCAAAATTGACAGCTGCTGGCTGCAACCCTCAGTGATCTGTTTTAGTATGACTTTTTTTATCAAGAATCGAGGGATTCATACACTATTTTTAAAATAATTTATTTTTGACAAATAGCCAAGCTAAAGCAGATGGCTGGGGTCTGGTATTCTCAGGCTGGTAAGGAGCCATGGATATTGCCCCTGACTAAAAATAGCAGACCGCAGCCACCCCAGATGTAGTATGTATGTAGTATGCATGTAGTATGTAGTATGTATGTGTTATGTATGTTGTATGTATGTTGTATGTAGTATGTATGTAGTATGTATGTATGTAGTATGTAGTATGTATGTAGTATGCATGTAGTATGCATGTAGTATGGTTGTATGGATGTATGTATGTTGTATGTATGTAGTATGTATGTTGTATGTATGTATGTTGTATGTATGTATGTAGTATGTAGTATGTAGTATGTATGTGGTATGTAGCATGTATGTTGTATGTATGTAGTATATAGTATGCTGTATGTATGTGGTATGTTGTATGTATGTTGTATGTATGTATGTTGTATGTATGTATGTATGTAGTATGTATGTAGTATGTTGTATGTAAGTATGTAGTATGTAGTATGTACATAGTATGTATGTAGTATGTATGTATGTTTTTTTGTTGTTTTTTTACGTTCAATACATTAGCCGGATGATGGGACTACTACTGTCCCATCATTGGCTAATGTGTCAATCACTGCCATTGTAGCAGGCATAGCCCGATGGCACTTGTAGTCCCATCGTACGATGCCTGCACACCCACACAGACCTCCGGCAGGCCGCACAGACCCCCGAGAGGCCTGTACAGACCCCCGGCAGGCCGCACAGACCCCGGCAGGCCGCACAGACCCCCGAAAGGCCCGTACAGACCCCCAGCATGCCTGCACAGACCCCCCACAGTCTCTCACAGACACAGTCACCGCCCACGCACTGCCCACACTCTTCCCCCCTCCGGAACAGGATGTAGAAGGAAAGAAAGGGCTTATTTTCACTCCAATATTTGTGTCCCATTGACTTGCATTGGATTTCTGGTATCGGTATCAGTATCGGAGATATCCGATATTTTTTGGATATCGGCCGATCCAATCCGATCCCGATATTTCCGAATATCGGAAGGTATCGCTTAACACTAGTTGTGAGGGGGAATTTCCATTGCTCCTTACCAGCCTGAGAGTACCAGCCCACAGCTTTCTGCTTTAGCTTGGCTTTTGTCAAAAATGAGGAAGACCCCACGCCATGTTTTAAAATGATTTATGTAAATAATTTTAAAAACTGTGTGCGGAACCATCTATTAGTGATAGTCAGCCATGATAAAGCCGAAAGCTGAGGATTTCAGCCTGCAGCTGTCAGTTTTGCCATGCTGGTTAACAAAAATAGAGGAGAACTCATGCCATTTTTAAAAAAATGTATTTATTTATTTATAGCGCAGGTACCGGCTAATGGATTCTCCCATCTGCCAATGCCTGCTCTTTCTGTTGTCAGCAACAGCAGGCATAGGCTGCTCAGGTGACCTGAGGTAAAGTTTTTACCTACAGTCACAATTACTGGTTCATGATGATAGCATGGAAAACAATTGATGTTCTGGCCCCCCATTAATCTAAATGGGGTTCTGATACTGTTCTGGTACCTGAAATGAACTTTTTTATCTGTTCGGCTAAACCCGCCGGACCCAAACATCCAGAAGCTCGCTCATCACTACTCATGAGCATGATGAAAAGTATGCATACACACCCCATTATGATAACACTATTCTGAAGTCTATTGGTCATACCCAGGGAGGCGTTATAAGAAAATCCTTAGAAACACTAGTCCTGGATAACGATGTCAAACCAGATTACTTCTGCCTCATTAACATTTACAATGCTGCCAGATTAAAGAGATTTATAACAGATCGCATGAACATATTGATATCAGATGTAACTCATTCTTCAGGAGAGAAAATAAATGACTAAGGGTATCACTTTGTTTAAGGGATCTTTCCAATGTCCCTGTCTGGTATGCGTGGTGACTAGTGTTGAGCGATACCTTCCGATATTCGAAAGTATCGATATCGGATTGGATCGGCCGATACCGGCAAAATATCGGATATCGCCGATACCGATACCCGATACCAATACAAGTCAATGGGACACAAATATCGGAAGGTATCCTGGATGGTTCCCAGGGTCTGAAGGAGAGGAAACTCTCCTTCAGGCCCTGGGATCCATATTCATGTAAAAAATAAAGAATAAAAATAAAAAATATGGATATACTCACCCCTCCAGCGGACCCTGGACCTTAGCGATGTAATCGGCAGCATCCGTTCCTAAGAATGCAGAGTGAAGGACCTTCGATGATGTCGTGGCTTGTGATTGGTCGCGTGACCGCTCATGTCACCGCTCACGCGACCAATCACAAGCCTCGACGTCATCGCAATGTATAATTTTTGGAGATGCTGTCCATTCTCTTATTCAACATAATGGGAGTAATTATCCCATCAGACGTCGCCTGCTGTCATTGTTCTCTCTCGAATATAACTCTATTCATTTACTCCTGCTTGCGCTGATCACCGGCAGAGCAGGGGAGAATGATAAGAGCCGTAACTCTAATCATTTACTCCTGCTTGCGCTGATCGCCGGCAGAGCAGGGGAGAATGATGAGAGCCGTCTTCAGCACCCAGCGTTGGGGAACAGCGCTTACTGTACAGCTTCCCCCTAGCACCGGTGCATGTAACATGGATGACATCCCAGTTTGTCATCTGTGTGCACATGTGTGGGATGTTTTGTGGCCAATGCTGATGATTAAAAACGTACATCTTAGGGTGTTTTGGCCACGGACACATGATCTGTGGAAACACACTGACATGCACAGACCCAATCACTTGAATGGGTCTGCGTATGTCAGTGTCACCACACTTAACAGAGACAGGTACCTGTGAAAGAGCCCTAATTTAGAGCCAAAGCTGCAAGGAAAGAGTATACTGTATGGTAGTAGCTGTCAGTCATGAAGTCTGTAACATTATAAATTGTCAGAGAAGCATGATAAATAATAATTGTCAGGGAAGATAAGCTCTTGGGGTGGTAGATTGATGTTTTTCTTCATCAGCTGATTAGATGTGAAAAAACGGTCATTGGATCCTATAGCTCTCCATGCACAGTGATTTTTTATTTTGATATACTTTCATCTATATTCTGAATTTCAAATGAGTAAGCACCATTCTGTGAAGGCTTTAGGTCATTTCAAAGAAAGTAATAGACATTCAGCATGGAAATTCTTTAACATACAAGAAGTATGATAGCTAGCACTGTTATAGATAAATTGCTTATATCTAAAAATAACCAATATTAGAATTTTGTACATGGGAAAACTCATGTTATTCTCAAAATGTTAGCGCAACAAAATAATAGTTTCACAACAGCACAAAATACTACATTTATCCACTTGCATTAAAATTTGTTTCTGTTGGTATTACTTTCTCTAATATTAACCAGAAGCAATTAAATAAAAACTATTCAACCAATGAATGGACATGTTTAACAACATAATAGAAAAATGGTATACAGATTTAAAGGGAACCTGGCAACTCATACATGTTGCTTGATCCATGCTTGTATCAAATACTGGCTGCTTGATTTCAGTCATGTATGTTTGAACGTATGGACTATAAAAGGGGCCAAGCTGCAAATGTGACTAGTAAAGCTAGCTACTGGCTGCTTCTTCGTGCCCATTCTCCTTAAATGACAGATTTCCATCTGCATACATTTATTGGGAGAGACTGACCTGTGAGGCCCTGCAATGGCAGGGAGAAGCATTTTGGTTAGTCTCCAGTGTGGCTTGGTCCCTGGCAGCTTTTAAAGTATATTTTTCTTCAAAACGCCATAGCCTTTCAACATACTTGTACAAGTGTGAAATCATACTTCCAATGTCTGATACATGCTGGCCATGTAAGTTTTCTTTAACCCCTTTCCGACATCAAGCATAATAGCACACCAATGTCGGAGTCCCTCCCTTTGATGTGGGCTCCGGCGGTAAGCCCACTTCTTTCCCGGTACATAAGTAGGTTAGCCCAAACACCTCGATTATGGACCAACCAAAGATAGTACCACACCAGGGAATAAGGTTTTAAAAAAACAACTTTTATTATGCAATTGTAGTGGCAACAAATAATTCATAAAAACATGTTTTACATAAAATCTCTAATGTGACCGTGCACTCCACAGGACATATATCCCAAATTGTTCAAGCTAAACTCAGTATTCCATTATTAGGTCCCTCACCTAATAAAAACCATAAAAAAATCGGGTATATCATGAATATATGAAACACATTACTATAAAGTGCAGCGTGCTAAAAAAGGATTTATATATATATATATATATATATATATATATATATATTGCACGTGTGCTTAAAATCCAAATAGTATTCATTCACTGAAAAGGTGCCATGTGCCAGTAAAATCCAAATCCGTGCTACAAAAAAAGTGCTATGTGCAAAAATCTGTAAAGCAACCGTGGGTTCTAATGCACCTGAAATCAGATCAGATAACCTAGGCAAAACAAACCATAGTGCCGTGTGCAAAAATGATCAATGTGGACTGCAAGCTGTTGGAATTTTGCCTGCACGTTCACACAACATGTGCCTAAAAATAAATAACCACCGTGCTTGGAGGGGACCAGAGAAAATTATGTAGCATAAGTACCTTGAGTAGCTGAGTCCTGTGGAGACGTACCCCAACGCGCGTTTCGGATGATTCACCTTCGTCAGGGGGTGTTAGATGATGGTGCATATGGGGTTTATAAGCTGGCGTTCACCTATCCCTGGCGCCTTCAGTGTAATCGGCGCATGCGCAGTCAGGAGGATCCGGGAACCTGCGGCCACGCCCCACGTGACCGGACGTACGGGACTGAGTACCCGACGTTGCCAAGGACACTGGGACGCAACAACAGACCCCGGATTGCAGACCGCGCATGCGCTCCACTGTAAGGTGTGCACTATGGATCACAAAAAAAAAAAAAAAAATTGGATAATCTTGGCACATGAGTCACATATATAAACTTCCCCACCAAACTGCATCTCTGTGGCAAATAGAATACATTGTGGAAACGTCATAATTGATAAGCCATAATAAATAATAAAATAAAAATGTTAAATGAACATATACATATACACATGCATACATATACATACACATAAACACGTGCACATATATGTATATATGCTCACAACCATACATATGTCCCCATAAACAATTGGCGTATCAAGTCTATTTGTTCATACAATATATGTGATGCATGACACTATCCATACATATCACACACATATACATACTCAAATAAGCGTGCGCATGCATGCGTACGTAATACAACCACACATATATATATCCCTATAAAAGATGACGTATAAATTCTATCTCCATCCATTTGTACAGTACAAGTAATGCATAACAATATTTGTATCCATATCAATATACGGAATGAGGTCTTTCTCCACAGAAGACGACGATTTCCACTTGGATCCATGTGCCACAATATTTCACCATACCGAACCCCAAGACACCCATAACAGTGAATACATCAGGTAAGTATGAATCTAAAATGCATAAAAAAATGAAATTAAAATCCAATTAAAACATGTCACAATAAAATAAATAATTCCTCAAAGAATATTGAAATAAAATAGAAATAAAAGAACTGGTACTACGAGATCAATGTCATAAGAAAGGAGCAAAGCTTAAGTTTTCATTTAGGCCCATAGGCGAGACTGTATTTAAAACCCAAATCCATCTCGTTTCCTTTTTAGATAGTGGTATTGTAATTGGTCCACCACGCTCCCCATTTTTGATGGTGTCAATGCCAATCACTTTGAATCCTGAGGGATCACAGTTGTGGTGGATTCTAAAGTGTTTTGGTATTGTTTTTAATAATCAAATATCCTCAGCTTCTTTTGCTGCCTCAATACCCAACACATGCTCACGAACACGTGTTTTGAGCTGCCTAGTGGTCATGCCCACATATATCAAGGAACACGGACATGTGGCATAGTAGATAACTGCCTTAGATGTGCAAGTTAGACTATGTTTAATTTGGAATACATTTGTCCCATCGGAATTTACAAATGTCCGTTTACTTACATAGGTTTTCTCCTATACTGTGCTCCTGAGTGGAGCGCATGCGCGGTCTGCGATCCGGGGTCTGTTGTTGCGTCCCAGTGTCCTTGGCAACGTCGGGTACTCAGTCCCGTATGTCCGGTCACGTGGGGCGTGGCCGCAGGTTCCCGGATCCTCCTGACTGCGCATGCGCCGATTACACTGAAGGCGCCAGGGATAGGTGAACGCCAGCTTATAAACCCCATATGCACCATCATCTAACACCCCCTGACGAAGGTGAATCATCCGAAACGCGCGTTGGGGTACGTCTCCACAGGACTCAGCTACTCAAGGTACTTATGGTACATAATTTTCTCTGGTCCCCTCCAAGCACGGTGGTTATTTATTTTTAGGCACATGTTGTGTGAACGTGCAGGCAAAATTCCAACAGCTTGCAGTCCACATTGATCATTTTTGCACACGGCACTATGGTTTGTTTTGCCTAGGTTATCTGATCTGATTTCAGGTGCATTAGAACCCACGGTTGCTTTACAGATTTTTGCACATAGCACTTTTTTTGTAGCACGGATTTGGATTTTACTGGCACATGGCACCTTTTCAGTGAATGAATACTATTTGGATTTTAAGCACACGTGCAATATATATATATATATATATATATATATATATATATATATATATATATATATATATATATATATATATATATATATATATATATAAATCCTTTTTTAGCACGCTGCACTTTATAGTAATGTGTTTCATATATTCATGATATACCCGATTTTTTTATGGTTTTTATTAGGTGAGGGACCTAATAATGGAATACTGAGTTTAGCTTGAACAATTTGGGATATATGTCCTGTGGAGCGCACGGTCACATTAGAGATTTTATGTAAAACATGTTTTTATGAATTATTTGTTGCCACTACAATTGCATAATAAAAGTTGTTTTTTTAAAACCTTATTCCCTGGTGTGGTACTATCTTTGGTTGGTCCATAATCGAGGTGTTTGGGCTAACCTACTTCACGTGGTGGTGGTAATCACCCACTCTGCACAAGGCATACTAAAAGGTATATAATATATATATATAATATATGTCCTTATTTTAGGATTTATTAAAATTGATAGCCGGTGGTATACTTGTGTTCTAATTAGTGTTGAGCGATACCTTCCGATATCGGAAAGTATCGGTATCGGAAAGTATCGGCCGATACCGTCAAAGTATCGGATCTAATCCGATACCGATACCCGATCCCAATGCAAGTCAATGGGACGAAAATATCGGAATTAAAATAAACCCTTTCTTTCCTTGTAGGTTAATTCTACATGAAGGAAAACAACTAAGAATAATGTAGGCTGTATTGGGGGACGTGGCGGAGACATTAAAGGCACAGAGGTTTAGCCCAATGTAATAGAATAGCAGGATTTTGGTTTTTTTTATGACGTTCGGCGGTAGAAAGATTTTGACTATGTTAATTTTTTTTTTATTTTGTCAGATATTGATGTTTCACTACTTCCACGCCCTTCACCTTCTTTTTTACTTCTCCCACACTTTCTTCTTCATTATCCTCATCATCAGCTTCTTTGACATCAACTTCTTCACCTTATTCATCTTCTTCTTCATCTTCTACCTATTATTTTTTTGGTTACATTGTTCATATTCTTTTTATTTTACTATTATCTTCATCATATTCTACTTCTTCATCATATTCTTATTTGTGACAGGCATTCCCGTAGTTGTTATCTATAAAAGTTTGAAGATTACACCTTCCGTTCTGCCTGTCACAAAACAGTTACATTTGTCCGCGTTCAGTTTGGCCTGCAGCATCAGGCTTTATCCAGGGGCACCACGAGGAGGAACGGACTCACCCCCATACACTGCTTAGTCTTCTTCTGCTTATAATTTAGATAATATTTTTTGCTCTGATATTTAGTGTTATGCTTAATGTTCTTCTGCTCTTTGTTCTGCAGCCTCTTGTTCTTCTGCTTCTCGGTCTTCCAGGTCGTCGTCGTCTCCAGGGTCGTCGTCTCCGGGGTCGTCGTCATCGGGGTGGTCTTCAGGGTCATCGTCTCCAGGGTCGTCGTCATCACGGTGGTTGTCGTCTCTGGTGTCGTCGTCATCTTAGGGGTGGTCTTCCGGGTCATCGTGTTTAGTCTCTTGAACTTGGAAATGTAGCAGAAGGTACAAGAAGGCTGAGAAAATGCCGAGAACCAGCTGATGGAACTGGAACTCGGATGGCTACCCGAAGGTCCAAGAGCCAATGGAACTACCGAGGACCAGCTGACGTTACTGGAACCCGGTTACTAAGCAGGAGGTACCCGTGCCTGAAAGCACTACCAAGGACCACCTGACGTTGGTGGAACTCGGATACCCAGAGGGAGGCACCTAAGCCAAAGGCTCTGCCCGGAACCAGCTGACGGTACTGGAACCAGGATGGGGAGCAGAAGGTACAAGAGCAAAAGACACTGCCGAGAACCAGCTGACGGTGCTGGAACCCGGATGGGTAGCCGAAGGTCCAAGAGCCAATGGAACTACCGAGGACCAGCTGACGTTACTGGAACCCGGTTACTAAGCAGGAGGTACCCGTGCCTGAAAGCACTACCAAGGACCACCTGACGTTGGTGGAACTCGGATACCCAGAGGGAGGCACCTAAGCCAAAGGCTCTGCCCAGAACCAGCTGACAGTACTGGAACCAGGATGGGGAGCAGAAGGTACAAGAGCAAGTGTCTGCGTGGCTTTTGCAGGACACGATGCCGGCTGCACAGCAGGGGAACAGCTGGCGGTGCTGAACCCCACTGACACATTGGCTGGTGTTTTTCTCTGTGCAGCTAGCAGTACCGGGCCCCAACTGGCGGTGTTAGAGCCCGGGGTCAGCAGGAGGAGGAGCAGGAGGAGGAGCAAGGGGGAGGGGAGTGTAGGCCGAAGCCTGCAGTGGCGGCAGCTTTGGGTCTGTTGTGCCTGCGTGGCGGTCGCAGGACACGTTGCCGGCTACACAGCAGGGGAACAGCTGGCGGTGCTGAACCCCACTGACACATTGGCGAGGTGTTTGGCTCTGTGCAGCCAGCACTTCCGGACAGCAACTAGCGTTGTTGGAGCCCGGGCTCTGCCGGTGGAGCAGAGTGTAGGCCGAAGCCTAATTGAACCGATTTCAAAGGTAACCTTTAACCCCCTCAGGGGTTACAAACTAGAAGAGCCACAGCTTATGCAGCAGTAGTGCCGCACAAGTCAAAGGTTGCTCTTTTAATTTTGCTCCTTGCACACGCCGAATGAAACACGTATAACATTTAGCCCTTTATACAGTCAAACTGTGTTGGAGGCGCGAGTTCCCTTTGTAATGAGACGCAGCACAGATGTCAAGAATCCCACCTTGGTGCTGGGTGCAGCCTCCTGAGCGTTGTTATTTGCTGTACAGGAGTCTGCGCTGTCGTGTTATCCCCCGGCCTAGCGCTGTTAGCGCTGCCCATCTTCTGACTTCATTTAATGTCGGCCGGTGCGGTTCGCGATGACCATGAATCCCAGCCCCGCAGTGTCTTAACATTGTTAAAACACTGCGGGGCTGGGATTCATGGCCTGGCGCAGCACATATGTTGGCCTCTCGCACTCGGGTCCTTACACCCGCTTCAGACTGTGCGGCGTCAGCTGATCCCTTATCGCATGCCACGGCCATGAAGCCGCACAGTCTGAAGAAGGCGGAAGGAGATGAGTGACAACAGGCGAAGATATGCACTGCTCATGCCCATCAATCACACCCTCGCAGTCCCAATAAATAAGACACCGAGGGGCGTTGTGTGGGTCAGGGCGGCCGCAGAGGCGCAGGCAGCCAAAGAATGATGCCAGAAGACGGGCAGCGCTACCAAGGGGGTTGCAGCGTGTCATTACAAAGGAAAGTCACACCACCGGGACGGTTAAATGGTCACACAGAGGACACATTTTAGACGTGTTTTCAGTTCCACATGTGCGAGGAGAATACGTTTATGAGCCACCTTGCACACATGCAGCATTACCGCTGTACGAGGTGGCTGTAAAACGTACAAACGCCTGGGGGAGGGGGGACAGGTTCCCTTCAATTTCAGTTCTTGTGTCTGCGTGGCTTTTGCAGGACACGATGCCGGCTGCACAGCAGGGGAACAGCTGGCGGTGCTGGACCCCACTGACACATTGGCTGGTGTTTTTCTCTGTGCAGCTAGCAGTACCGGGCCCCAACTGGCGGTGTTAGAGCCCGGGGTCAGCAGGAGGAGGAGCAGGAGGAGGAGCAAGGGGGAGGGGAGTGTAGGCCGAAGCCTGCAGTGGCGGCAGCTCTGGGTCTGTTGTGCCTGCGTGGCGGTCGCAGGACACGTTGCCGGCTACACAGCAGGGGAACAGCTGGCGGTTCTGAACCCCACTGACACATTGGCGAGGTGTTTGGCTCTGTGCAGCCAGCACTTCCGGACAGCAACTAGCGTTGTTGGAGCCCGGGCTCTGCCGGTGGAGCAGAGTGTAGGCCGAAGCCTAATTGAACCGATTTCAAAGGTAACCTTTAACCCCCCCTCAGGGGTTACAAACTAGAAGAGCCACAGCTTATGCAGCAGTAGTGCCGCACAAGTCAAAGGTTGCTCTTTTAATTTTGCTCCTTGCACACGCCGAATGAAACACGTATAACATTTAGCCCTTTATACAGTCAAACTGTGTTGGAGGCGCAAGTTCCCTTTGTAATGAGACGCAGCACAGATGTCAAGAATCCCACCTTGGTGCTGGGTGCAGCCTCCTGAGCGTTGTTATTTGCTGTACAGGAGTCTGCGCTGTCGTGTTATCCCCCGGCCTAGCGCTGTTAGCGCTGCCCATCTTCTGACCTCATTTAATGTCGGCCGGTGCGGTTCGCGATGACCATGAATCCCAGCCCCGCAGTGTCTTAACATTGTTAAAACACTGCGGGGCTGGGATTCATGGCCTGGCGCAGCACATATGTTGGCCTCTCGCACTCGGGTCCTTACACCCGCTTCAGACTGTGCGGCGTCAGCTGATCCCTTATCGCATGCCACGGCCATGAAGCCGCACAGTCTGAAGAAGGCGGAAGGAGATGAGTGACAACAGGCGAAGATATGCACTGCTCATGCCCATCAATCACACCCTCGCAGTCCCAATAAATAAGACACCGAGGGGCGTTGTGTGGGTCAGGGCGGCCGCAGAGGCGCAGGCAGCCAAAGAATGATGCCAGAAGACGGGCAGCGCTACCAAGGGGGTTGCAGCGTGTCATTACAAAGGAAAGTCACACCACCGGGACGGTTAAATGGTCACACAGAGGACACATTTTAGACGTGTTTTCAGTTCCACATGTGCGAGGAGAATACGTTTATGAGCCACCTTGCACACATGCAGCATTACCGCTGTACGAGGTGGCTGTAAAACGTACAAACGCCTGGGGGAGGGGGGACAGGTTCCCTTCAATTTCAGTTCTTGTGTCTGCGTGGCTTTTGCAGGACACGATGCCGGCTGCACAGCAGGGGAACAGCTGGCGGTGCTGGACCCCACTGACACATTGGCTGGTGTTTTTCTCTGTGCAGCTAGCAGTACCGGGCCCCAACTGGCGGTGTTAGAGCCCGGGGTCAGCAGGAGGAGGAGCAGGAGGAGGAGCAAGGGGGAGGGGAGTGTAGGCCGAAGCCTGCAGTGGCGGCAGCTTTGGGTCTGTTGTGCCTGCGTGGCGGTCGCAGGACACGTTGCCGGCTACACAGCAGGGGAACAGCTGGCGGTGCTGAACCCCACTGACACATTGGCGAGGTGTTTGGCTCTGTGCAGCCAGCACTTCCGGACAGCAACTAGCGTTGTTGGAGCCCGGGCTCTGCCGGTGGAGCAGAGTGTAGGCCGAAGCCTAATTGAACCGATTTCAAAGGTAACCTTTAACCCCCCCTCAGGGGTTACAAACTAGAAGAGCCACAGCTTATGCAGCAGTAGTGCCGCACAAGTCAAAGGTTGCTCTTTTAATTTTGCTCCTTGCACACGCCGAATGAAACACGTATAACATTTATCCCTTTATACAGTCAAACTGTGTTGGAGGCGCAAGTTCCCTTTGTAATGAGACGCAGCACAGATGTCAAGAATCCCACCTTGGTGCTGGGTGCAGCCTCCTGAGCGTTGTTATTTGTTGTACAGGGGTCTGCGCTGTCGTGTTATCCCCCGGCCTAGCGCTGTTAGCGCTGCCCATCTTCTGACCTCATTTAATGTCGGCCGGTGCGGTTCGCGATGACCATGAATCCCAGCCCCGCAGTGTCTTAACATTGTTAAAACACTGCGGGGCTGGGATTCATGGCCTGGCGCAGCACATATGTTGGCCTCTCGCACTCGGGTCCTTACACCCGCTTCAGACTGTGCGGCGTCAGCTGATCCCTTATCGCATGCCACGGCCATGAAGCCGCACAGTCTGAAGAAGGCGGAAGGAGATGAGTGACAACAGGCGAAGATATGCACTGCTCATGCCCATCAATCACACCCTCGCAGTCCCAATAAATAAGACACCGAGGGGCGTTGTGTGGGTCAGGGCGGCCGCAGAGGCGCAGGCAGCCAAAGAATGATGCCAGAAGACGGGCAGCGCTACCAAGGGGGTTGCAGCGTGTCATTACAAAGGAAAGTCACACCACCGGGACGGTTAAATGGTCACACAGAGGACACATTTTAGACGTGTTTTCAGTTCCACATGTGCGAGGAGAATACGTTTATGAGCCACCTTGCACACATGCAGCATTACCGCTGTACGAGGTGGCTGTAAAACGTACAAACGCCTGGGGGAGGGGGGACAGGTTCCCTTCAATTTCAGTTCTTGTGTCTGCGTGGCTTTTGCAGGACACGATGCCGGCTGCACAGCAGGGGAACAGCTGGCGGTGCTGGACCCCACTGACACATTGGCTGGTGTTTTTCTCTGTGCAGCTAGCAGTACCGGGCCCCAACTGGCAGTGTTAGAGCCCGGGGTCAGCAGGAGGAGGAGCAGGAGGAGGAGCAAGGGGGAGGGGAGTGTAGGCCGAAGCCTGCAGTGGCGGCAGCTTTGGGTCTGTTGTGCCTGCGTGGCGGTCGCAGGACACGTTGCCGGCTACACAGCAGGGGAACAGCTGGCGGTGCTGAACCCCACTGACACATTGGCGAGGTGTTTGGCTCTGTGCAGCCAGCACTTCCGGACAGCAACTAGCGTTGTTGGAGCCCGGGCTCTGCCGGTGGAGCAGAGTGTAGGCCGAAGCCTAATTGAACCGATTTCAAAGGTAACCTTTAACCCCCCCTCAGGGGTTACAAACTAGAAGAGCCACAGCTTATGCAGCAGTAGTGCCGCACAAGTCAAAGGTTGCTCTTTTAATTTTGCTCCTTGCACACGCCGAATGAAACACGTATAACATTTAGCCCTTTATACAGTCAAACTGTGTTGGAGGCGCGAGTTCCCTTTGTAATGAGACGCAGCACAGATGTCAAGAATCCCACCTTGGTGCTGGGTGCAGCCTCCTGAGCGTTGTTATTTGCTGTACAGGAGTCTGCGCTGTCGTGTTATCCCCCGGCCTAGCGCTGTTAGCGCTGCCCATCTTCTGACCTCATTTAATGTCGGCCGGTGCGGTTCGCGATGACCATGAATCCCAGCCCCGCAGTGTCTTAACATTGTTAAAACACTGCGGGGCTGGGATTCATGGCCTGGCGCAGCACATATGTTGGCCTCTCGCACTCGGGTCCTTACACCCGCTTCAGACTGTGCGGCGTCAGCTGATCCCTTATCGCATGCCACGGCCATGAAGCCGCACAGTCTGAAGAAGGCGGAAGGAGATGAGTGACAACAGGCGAAGATATGCACTGCTCATGCCCATCAATCACACCCTCGCAGTCCCAATAAATAAGACACCGAGGGGCGTTGTGTGGGTCAGGGCGGCCGCAGAGGCGCAGGCAGCCAAAGAATGATGCCAGAAGACGGGCAGCGCTACCAAGGGGGTTGCAGCGTGTCATTACAAAGGAAAGTCACACCACCGGGACGGTTAAATGGTCACACAGAGGACACATTTTAGACGTGTTTTCAGTTCCACATGTGCGAGGAGAATACGTTTATGAGCCACCTTGCACACATGCAGCATTACCGCTGTACGAGGTGGCTGTAAAACGTACAAACGCCTGGGGGAGGGGGGGCAGGTTCCCTTCAATTTCAGTTCTTGTGTCTGCGTGGCTTTTGCAGGACACGATGCCGGCTGCACAGCAGGGGAACAGCTGGCGGTGCTGGACCCCACTGACACATTGGCTGGTGTTTTTCTCTGTGCAGCTAGCAGTACCGGGCCCCAACTGGCGGTGTTAGAGCCCGGGGTCAGCAGGAGGAGGAGCAGGAGGAGGAGCAAGGGGGAGGGGAGTGTAGGCCGAAGCCTGCAGTGGCGGCAGCTTTGGGTCTGTTGTGCCTGCGTGGCGGTCGCAGGACACGTTGCCGGCTACACAGCAGGGGAACAGCTGGCGGTGCTGAACCCCACTGACACATTGGCGAGGTGTTTGGCTCTGTGCAGCCAGCACTTCCGGACAGCAACTAGCGTTGTTGGAGCCCGGGCTCTGCCGGTGGAGCAGAGTGTAGGCCGAAACCTAATTGAACCGATTTCAAAGGTAACCTTTAACCCCCCCTCAGGGGTTACAAACTAGAAGAGCCACAGCTTATGCAGCAGTAGTGCCGCACAAGTCAAAGGTTGCTCTTTTAATTTTGCTCCTTGCACACGCTGAAAGGAACACGTATAACATTTAGGCCCTTACACAGTCAAACTGATTTTGAGGCGTGAGTTCCCTTCGTAAAGAGACGCAGTACAGCTGGCAAAAATGCCACCTTGGTGCTTGGCGCGGCCTCCTGAGCATCGTTATTTGTTGCACAGAAGTCTGCGCTGTCGTGTTATCCCTTGGCCTTGCGCTGTTAGCGCTGCCCATCCTCTGACATCATGTAATGTCGGCCGGTGCGGTTTGCGATGACCATGAATCCCAGCCCCGCAGTGTCTTAACATTGTTAAAACACTGCGGGGCTGGGATTCATGGCCTGGTGCAGTACATATGTTCGCCTCTCGCTTGGTTTCTTACACCCGCTTCAGACTATGCGGCGTCAGCTGATCCCTTATCGCATGCCACGGCCATGAAGCCGCACAGTCCGAAGAAGGCGGAAGGAGATGAGGGACAGGCGAAGAAATGCACCGTTCATGCCCATCAATCACACCCTCGCAGTCCAAATTAATAAGACACCGAGGGGCGTTGTGTGGGGCAAGGCGGCCGCAGAGGCGCAGGCAGCCAAACAATGATGCCAGAAGACGGGCAGCGCTACCAAGGAGCTTGTTGCGTGTCAATACAAAGGAAAATCACACCTGAGGGACGTTTTAATGGTCGCAGAGGACTCATTTTAGACGTGTTCAGTTCCCCATGGGCAAGGAGACTAAGTTTCTGAGCCACCTTGCACACATGCAGCATTACTGTCGTACAAGGTGGCTGTAAAACGTAGAAACACCTGGGGGAGGGGGGACAGGTTTCCTTCAATTTCAGTTCTTGTGTCTGCGTGGCTTTTGCAGGACACGATGCCGGCTACACAGCAGGGGAACAGCTGGCGGTGCTGAACCCCACTGACACATTGGCTGGTGTTTTTCTCTGTGCAGCTAGCAGTACCGGGCCCTAACTGGCGGTGTTGGAGCCCAGGGTCAGCAGGAGGAGGAGAGGGAGCAGAGTGTAGGCCGAAGCCTGCACTGGAGCAAGTTGAAAGGGAAACTTTAACCCCCCCCCCCCAGGCGTTTGTAGCTGAAAGAGCCATCGTGTACAGCACTAATGCTGGAAAAGGTAAACTTAGCTCTTTTAATTATGGTCCTTGCACATGCTGAACCTAACACTTATGAAAAGTGTCTCCTCCTACCGTGATACCGTCCGGTAGGTGGAACTTTCCTTTGTGATGTGACGCAGCACAGCCGTCATTCTTACCCCCTTGGCGCCGTGCGCCGCCTCCTCAGCGTTGTTTGAATCAGTCCCGGAGCCTGCACTGTTAGGTTAGCCCTTGGCCATGCACAAATTTTGCGCTGCCCGTCTTCTGACATCATTTGGTGTCAGGCTGGCTGCGCCTGTGCGGCCGCGCTGGCCGAGATCCCGCCTCGTACTGTCTTCTGATTTCATCCCACTGGGGGCCTGAGATCCGTGGCCATGCGCAGTGCATATCCTCGCCTCTCACTCCCCTCCCTACGGCTTCTTCAGACTGTGCGGTGTCACGGCCGTGGCATGCTATTAGGGACCAGCTGACACCGCACAGTTTGAAGAAGCCGTAGGGAGATGAGTGAGAGGTGGAGGTTCAGATATGCACTGCGCATGTCCATGGATCTCAGGCCCCCAGTGGGATGAAATCAGAAGACAGTACGAGGCGGGATCTCGGCCAGCGCGGCCGCACAGGCGCAGCCAGCCTGACACCAAATGATGTCAGAAGACGGGCAGCGCAAAATGTGTGCATGGCCAAGGGCTAACCTAACAGCGCAGGCTCCGGGACTGATTCAAACAAAGCTGAGGAGGCGGCGCACGGCGCCAAGGGTAAGAATGACGGCTGTGCTGCGTCACATCACAAAGGAAAGTTCCACCTACCGGACGGTATCACGGTAGGAGGGGACACTTTTCATAAGTGTTAGGTTCAGCATGTGCAAGGAGCACCACGAAAAGAGGCACTTTTTCCCTTTGCATCATTACTGCTGCACAAGGTGGCTCCTTCAGTAACAAACGCCTGGGGGGGGGACAGGTTCCCTTAAATTTAACTTGTTGTGCCTGCGTGGCGGTTGCAGTACACGTTGCCGTATACACAGCAGGGGAACAGCTGGCGGTGCTGAACCCCACTAACACATTGGCGAGGTGTTTGGCTCTGTGCGTACAGCACTTCTGGACGGCAACTAGCGGTGTTGTAGCCCAGGGACAGGTGGAGGAGGAGGAGGTGGAGGAGGTAGGAGGAGGTAGGAGGGATTGCCACACACACAGCAGGGGAACAGCTGACGTTACTGAACCCCAATAACAGAGGAGGGACTGTTGGGACTGTGCGTACAGCACTACCAGGCAACAACTAGCGGTGTTGGAGCCCAGGGACAGGTGGAGGAGGAGGAGGTGGAGGAGGGATTGCCACACACACAGCAGGGGAACAGCTGACGTTACTGAACCCCAATAACAGAGGAGGGACTGTTGGGACTGTGCGTACAGCACTACCAGGCAACAACTAGCGGTGTTGTAGCCCAGGGACAGGTGGAGGAGGAGGAGGTGGAGGAGGTAGGAGGAGGTAGGAGGGATTGCCACACACACAGCAGGGGAACAGCTGACGTTACTGAACCCCAATAACAGAGGAGGGACTGTTGGGACTGTGCGTACAGCACTACCAGGCAACAACTAGCGGTGTTGGAGCCCAGGGACAGGTGGAGGAGGAGGAGGTGGAGGAGATAGGAGGGATTGCCACACACACAGCAGGGGAACAGCTGACGTTACTGAACCCCAATAACAGAGGAGGGACTGTTGGGACTGTGCGTACAGCACTACCAGGCAACAACTAGCGGTGTTGGAGCCCAGGGACAGGTGGAGGAGGAGGAGGTGGAGGAGGGATTGCCACACACACAGCAGGGGAACAGCTGACGTTACTGAACCCCAATAACAGAGGAGGGACTGTTGGGACTGTGCGTACAGCACTACCAGGCAACAACTAGCGGTGTTGTAGCCCAGGGACAGGTGGAGGAGGAGGAGGTGGAGGAGGTAGGAGGAGGTAGGAGGGATTGCCACACACACAGCAGGGGAACAGCTGACGTTACTGAACCCCAATAACAGAGGAGGGACTGTTGGGACTGTGTGTACAGCACTACCAGGCAACAACTAGCGGTGTTGGAGCCCAGGGACAGGTGGAGGAGGAGGTGGAGGAGGGATTGCCACACACACAGCAGGGGAACAGCTGACGTTACTGAACCCCAATAACAGAGGAGGGACTGTTGGGACTGTGCGTACAGCACTACCAGGCAACAACTAGCGGTGTTGTAGCCCAGGAACAGGTGGAGGAGGAGGAGGTGGAGGAGGTAGGAGGAGGTAGGAGGGATTGCCACACACACAGCAGGGGAACAGCTGACGTTACTGAACCCCAATAACAGAGGAGGGGCTGTTGGGACTGTGCGTACAGCACTACCAGGCAACAACTAGCGGTGTTGGAGCCCAGGGACAGGTGGAGGAGGTGGAGGAGGTAGGAGGGATTGCCACACACACAGCAGGGGAAAATCTGACGTTACTGAACCCCAATAACAGAGGAGGGACTGTTGGGACTGTGCGTACAGCACTACCAGGCAACAACTAGCGGTGTTGGAGCCCAGGGACAGGTGGAGGAGGAGGAGGTGGAGGAGGGATTGCCACACACACAGCAGGGGAACAGCTGACGTTACTGAACCCCAATAACAGAGGAGGGACTGTTGGGACTGTGCGTACAGCACTACCAGGCAACTACTAGCGGTGTTGTAGCCCAGGGACAGGTGGAGGAGGAGGAGGTGGAGGAGGTAGGAGGAGGTAGGAGGGATTGCCACACACACAGCAGGGGAACAGCTGACGTTACTGAACCCCAATAACAGAGGAGGGACTGTTGGGACTGTGCGTACAGCACTACCAGGCAACAACTAGCGGTGTTGGAGCCCAGGGACAGGTGGAGGAGGAGGAGGTGGAGGAGGGATTGCCACACACACAGCAGGGGAACAGCTGACGTTACTGAACCCCAATAACAGAGGAGGGACTGTTGACTGTGCGTACAGCACTACCAGGCAACAACTAGCGGTGTTGGAGCCCAGGGACAGGTGGAGGAGGAGGAGGTGGAGGAGGTAGGAGGGATTGCCACACACACAGCAGGGGAACAGCTGACGTTACTGAACCCCAATAACAGAGGAGGGACTGTTGGGACTGTGCGTACAGCACTACCAGGCAACAACTAGCGGTGTTGTAGCCCAGGGACAGGTGGAGGAGGAGGAGGTGGAGGAGGTAGGAGGAGGTAGGAGGGATTGCCACACACACAGCAGGGGAACAGCTGACGTTACTGAACCCCAATAACAGAGGAGGGACTGTTGGGACTGTGCGTACAGCACTACCAGGCAACAACTAGCGGTGTTGGAGCCCAGGGACAGGTGGAGGAGGAGGAGGTGGAGGAGGGATTGCCACACACACAGCAGGGGAACAGCTGACGTTACTGAACCCCAATAACAGAGGAGGGACTGTTGACTGTGCGTACAGCACTACCAGGCAACAACTAGCGGTGTTGGAGCCCTGGGACAGGTGGAGGAGGAGGAGGTGGAGGAGGTAGGAGGGATTGCCACACACACAGCAGGGGAACAGCTGACGTTACTGAACCCCAATAACAGAGGAGGGACTGTTGGGACTGTGCGTACAGCACTACCAGGCAACAACTAGCGGTGTTGGAGCCCAGGGACAGGTGGAGGAGGAGGAGGTGGAGGAGGGATTGCCACACACACAGCAGGGGAACAGCTGACGTTACTGAACCCCAATAACAGAGGAGGGACTGTTGGGACTGTGCGTACAGCACTACCAGGCAACAACTAGCGGTGTTGGAGCCCAGGGACAGGTGGAGGAGGAGGAGGTGGAGGAGGTAGGAGGGATTGCCACACACACAGCAGGGGAACAGCTGACGTTACTGAACCCCAATAACAGAGGAGGGACTGTTGACTGTGCGTACAGCACTACCAGGCAACAACTAGCGGTGTTGGAGCCCAGGGACAGGTGGAGGAGGAGGAGGTGGAGGAGGTAGAAGGGATTGCCACACACACAGCAGGGGAACAGCTGACGTTACTGAACCCCAATAACAGAGGAGGGACTGTTGACTGTGCGTACAGCACTACCAGGCAACAACTAGCGGTGTTGGAGCCCAGGGACAGGTGGAGGAGGAGGAGGTGGAGGAGGGATTGCCACACACACAGCAGGGGAACAGCTGACGTTACTGAACCCCAATAACAGAGGAGGGACTGTTGGGACTGTGCGTACAGCACTACCAGGCAACAACTAGCGGTGTTGGAGCCCAGGGACAGGTGGAGGAGGAGGAGGTGGAGGAGGTAGGAGGGATTGCCACACATACAGCAGGGGAACAGCTGACGTTACTGAACCCCAATAACAGAGGAGGGACTGTTGACTGTGCGTACAGCACTACCAGGCAACAACTAGCGGTGTTGGAGCCCAGGGACAGGTGGAGGAGGAGGAGGTGGAGGAGGTAGGAGGGATTGCCACACACACAGCAGGGGAACAGCTGACGTTACTGAACCCCAATAACAGAGGAGGGACTGTTGACTGTTATGATTTTCCCAATGGCAGGAAAATCAAAATAACAACGGACTAGCTCTCGGGTGATGGGAACTAAAGTGACCGTGACCTGAACCTGACACGACACTGGAAGTAGCCGGGGAGTGTTTCCTACGATGCCCTAGACACCACGCGCCAGCCGGAGATCTAACTACCCCTATCAGAGGAATATACAGGCCTGCCTTACCTCCAGAGATGAACCCCAAAAGGAGATAGCAGCCCCCCACAGATATTGATGGTGAGTCAAGAGGAAAAGACATACGTAGGATGAACAGCAGATTTAGCACAGTGAGGTCCGCTTTCTAGATAGCAGAAGTACAGGAAAGAGTCACTTCACGGTCAACTTCAAAACACTACTCAAAAACACCATCCGGAAATTACTTTAAAACTCCAGTGACAACTCATGCCACTGGAGTGGCAATTTCAGTCCACGAGAGCTTCCAGCTACAGAGAGTCACATTGCAAATAGCTGGACAAAAATAGCATAAACTAGAAACAAAATTCAACTTAGCTGAACAGGAACTTGAGGAAGGAGAATGCAACAGAATGCTACTGATACATTGTTGGCCGGCATCGGACCAGCAGCCAAGCAGCCTTAAATAGGAAACTCCCCTAATGGGTGTCAACAGGTGATCAAGGATAGAAGAAGGCAAATAAGTGGCACTACCATAAAACACCACCGGGGGAGCCCACAAACAGAATTCACAACAGTACCCAACCCTTAAGGAGGGGGCACCGAACCCTCACCAGAACCACCAGGGCAATCTGGATGAGCACTATGAAATGCACGAACCAAATCAGGAGCATGAACATCAGATGCTGTCACCCAAGAATTATCCTCCTGACCATAGCCTTTCCACTTAACCAGATACTGAAGTTTCCGTCTGGAAACACGGGAGTCCAAGATCTTTTCCACCACATACTCCAACTCACCCTCAACCAGCACAGGAGCAGGAGGATCAGCAGACGGAACAACCGGCACCTCATACCTCCGCAACAATGACCGATGAAAAACATTATGAATAGTAAAAGATGCTGGGAGGTCCAAACGAAAGGACACAGGATTGAGAACCTCCAGAATCCTATAAGGGCCGATAAACCGAGGCTTAAACTTAGGAGACGAGACCTTCATAGGAACAAATCGAGAAGACAACCAAACCAGGTCCCCAACACAAAGACGAGGACCGACACGCCGATGACGATTAGTGAACTGTTGAGTCTTCTCCTGGGACAACTTCAGATTGTCCACAACCTGTCCCCAAATCTGATGCATTCTATCAACCACAGCATCTACTCCAGGACAATCCGAAGACTCCAATTGACCGGACGAAAAGCGAGGGTGAAACCCTGAATTACAAAAAAATGGAGAAACCAAAGTGGCAGAACTGCCCGATTGTTAAGGGCAAACTCTGCCAATGGCAAAAAATCAAGCCAATCGTCCTGATCAGCGGACACAAAACACCTCAAGTAAGTCTCCAAGGTCTGATTAGTACGCTCAGTCTGGCCATTAGTCTGAGGATGGAATGCAGACGAAAAAGACAAGTCGATGCCCATCCTGGCACAGAACGCCCGCCAAAATCTAGACACAAACTGAGTACCCCTGTCAGACACTATATTCTCAGGAATACCATGCAAACGCACAACATTCTGAAAAAATAGAGGGACCAGCTCAGAGGAGGAGGGCAATTTGGGCAAAGGTACCAAGTGAACCATCTTGGAAAAACGGTCACACACCACCCAGATGACGGACATCCTACGAGAAACAGGAAGGTCAGAAATAAAGTCCATAGAGATGTGCGTCCAAGGCCTCTTAGGAATAGGCAAGGGCAACAACAACCCGCTGGCCCGTGAACAGCAGGGCTTAGCCCGAGCACAAACATCACAAGACTGCACAAAAATACGTACATCTCGAGACAAGGAAGGCCACCAGAAGGACCTAGACACCAGATCCCTGGTGCCAAAAATTCCAGGATGACCTGCCAACGCGGAAGAGTGAACCTCCGAAATAACTCTACTGGTCCAGTCATCAGGGACAAACAGTCTACCAGGCGGACAGCGATCAGGCCTATCCACCTGAAACTCCTGCAAATAGCGCCGCAGGTCTGGGGAGACAGCTGACAATATCACCCCATCCATCAGGATGCCAGTAGGTTCGGAATCACCAGGCGAGTCAGGCTCAAAACTCCTAGAGAGGGCATCCGCCCTCACATTCTTAGACCCAGGCAGATATGAAACCACAAAGTTAAATCGAGAGAAAAACAACGACCAGCGCGCCTGTCTAGGATTCAGACGCCTGGCTGACTCAAGATAAATTAGATTTTTGTGGTCAGTCAAGACCACCACCTGGTGTCTAGCACCCTCAAGCCAATGACGCCACTCCTCAAATGCCCACTTCATGGCCAAGAGCTCCCGATTTCCAACATCATAATTTCGCTCAGCGGGCGAAAACTTTCGAGAGAAAAACGCACATGGTCTCATCACTGAGCAGTCAGGACCTTTCTGCGACAAAACTGCACCTGCTCCGATCTCGGAAGCATCTACTTCAACCTGGAACGGGAGCGAAACATCAGGCTGGCGCAACACAGGAGCAGAAGAAAAGCGGCGCTTAAGCTCCCGAAAGGCCTCCACAGCCGCAGAGGACCAATTAGCAACATCAGCACCCTTCTTGGTCAAATGAGTCAAAGGTTTAGCAATGGCTAGGGTTGAGCGAAACGGGTCGATCATTTTCAAAAGTCGCCGACTTTTGGCTAAGTCGGCGTCTCATGAAACCCGATCCGACCCCTGTGCTTGTCGGCCATGCGGTACGCGACTTTCGCGCCAAAGTCGCGTTTCAATGACGCGAAAAGCGCCATTTCTCAGCCAATGAAGGTGAACGCAGAGTGTGGGCAGCGTGATGACATAGATCCTGGTCCCCACCATCTTAGAGAAGGGCATTGCAGTGATTGGCTTGCTGTCTGCGGCGTCACAGGGGCTATAAAGGGGCGTTCCCGCCGACCGCCATCTTACTGCTGCTGATCTGAGCTTAGGGACAGGTTGCTGCCGCTTCATCAGAAGCAGGGAGAGCGTTAGGCAGGGTCCACTAACCACCAAACCGCTTGTGCTGCAGCGATTTCCACTGTCCAACACCACCTTCGGTGTGCAGGAACAGTGGAAGCTATTTTTTTTTTTTTTTCCCCTCAGCGCTGTAGCTCATTGGGCTGCCCTAGAAGGCTCCGTGATAGCTGTATTGCTGTGTGTACGCCACTGTGGAAACCAACTGCTTTTTTCAAAGCACATATCCTCTTGTTCCTTCCTTTCTGCACAGCTATCTTTTTTGTTTGTCCACACTTTTTATTTAATTTGTGCATCAGTCCACTCCTATTGCTGCCTGCCATACCTGGCTTACATTACTGCAGGGAGATAGTAATTGTAGGACAGTTTTTTTTTTTTTTTTGATTTTTTTTTGGGGGAGATTAAGATTGGCATTTCTGCTACAGTGCCATCCCTGTGTGTGCCATCTCTCACTGAGTGGGCCATAGAAAGCCTATTTATTTTTTCCGTGATTTGTGTTCTAAAATCTACCTCAACACAGAAACACTACATCAATCAGTGGGAGAAAAATATTGGCCTCAGTCAGGGCTTGTGTGCCACTGCTGTGTGTGCGCTATCTCTCATTCAGTGGGCTATAGCAAGCCTATATTTTTTTTTTTTTTTTTTTTTTAATATTATTTGGTTTCAAAAGTCTCCCTGAAAAAAAAAAAAAACCTAAAAAAACAGTGGGAGAGTAATATTGCCCTTTCAGCTTGTGTGCCAGTCTTGACTCCTGGGTGTGCCACCTCTCTCCCTCTCATTCAGTGGGCCATAGAAAGCCTATTTATTTTTTTTTTTAAATATTATTGGGTTTCTAAAGTCTCCCTGAAAAAAACAAAAAATACATAAAAAAACAGTGGGAGAGTAATATTGCCCTTTCAGCTTGTGTGCCAGTCTTGACTCCTGGGTGTGCCACCTCTCTCCCTCTCATTCAGTGGGCCATAGAAAGCCTTTTTTTTTTTTGGTTTTTTTAATATTATTTGGTTTCTAAAGTCTCCCTGAAAAAAACAAAAAAAAACATAAAAAACAGTGGGAGAGTAATATTGCCCTTTCAGCTTGTGCGCCAGTCTTGACTCCTGGTTGTGCCACCTCTCTCTCTCTAATTGTGGGCCATAGAAAGCCTTTTTTTTTTTTTAAAATATTATTGGGTTTCTAAAGTCTCCCTGAAAAAACAAAAAATACATAAAAAAACAGTGGGAGAGTAATATTGCCCTTTCAGCTTGTGTGCCAGTCTTGACTCCTGGGTGTGCCACCTCTCTCCCTCTCATTCAGTGGGCCATAGAAAGCCTATTTATTTTTTTTTTTAAATATTATTCGGTTTCTAAAGTCTCCCTGAAAAAACAAAAAATACATAAAAAAACAGTGGGAGAGTAATATTGCCCTTTCAGCTTGTGTGCCAGTCTTGACTCCTGGGTGTGCCACCTCTCTCCCTTTCATTCAGTGGGCCATAGAAAGCCTATTTTTTTTTTTTTTAATATTATTTGGTTTCTAAAGTCTCCCTGAAAAAAAAAAAAAAACCTAAAAAAACAGTGGGAGAGTAATATTGCCCTTTCAGCTTGTGTGCCAGTCTTGACTCCTGGGTGTGCCACCTCTCTCCCTCTCATTCAGTGGGCCATAGAAAGCCTATTTATTTTTTTTTTTAAATATTATTGGGTTTCTAAAGTCTCCCTGAAAAAACAAAAAATACATAAAAAAACAGTGGGAGAGTAATATTGCCCTTTCAGCTTGTGTGCCAGTCTTGACTCCTGGGTGTGCCACCTCTCTCCCTCTCATTCAGTGGGCCATAGAAAGCCTTTTTTTTTTTTGGTTTTTTTAATATTATTTGGTTTCTAAAGTCTCCCTGAAAAAAACAAAAAAAACATAAAAAACAGTGGGAGAGTAATATTGCCCTTTCAGCTTGTGCGCCAGTCTTGACTCCTGGTTGTGCCACCTCTCTCTCTCTAATTGTGGGCCATAGAAAGCCTTTTTTTTTTTTTTTTTTAATATTATTTGGTTTCTAAAGTCTCCCTGAGAAAAAAAAATAAATAAATTAGGTGGGAGATTAATATTGACATTAGTGCTTGAGTGACAGTCCTGCGTGTGTGTCATCTCTGTGATTTTGTGCCACAGAAAACAGAGTGTGTAACATTGTGCCTGATTTTCCTTGTGGTCTCACCAACCTGTTAAGGGATATTGAAATCATACTGAAGTTATAGCTCACCGTGTAAGTTGTTTGATAGCAACAAATAAAGTTACTTTGGTTAAGATTTTAAAACAATGAGGAAGTCTGGTGCAAGAGGTCGTCGTGGGCGTTCATTGTCAGCTGGTAATGATGGTAGTGGTAGTGGAGCATCAGGTGGTCGTGGGGATAAAAATATTCCACCTAAGTCTGGAGCTGTGGAGCCAGTTTCGTCGTCAGGCTACACAAGGCCTCGAACGCTCTCTTTTCTGGGAGTAGGAAAACCGCTTTTAAAGGCGGAGCAGCAACAGCAAGTTTTGGCTTACATTGCAGACTCAGCCTCTAGCTCTTTTGCCTCCTCTTCCGAAACTGGTAAATGTAAAAGCAGCGCGTCGCTTGTGGATGTTCACGGTCAGGGACAAGTCGCTTCCTTGTCCTCCTCAGCAAAAACTACAACAAGAGAGAAGGATGCAGCAGGCGACACAACGGGTCACTCCATGGAGCTCTTTACACATACCGTCCCTGGCTTAGAAAGTGAAACATTTAACAGGCCATGCCCATTACAAGTATATTCTGACATGGAGTGCACTGATGCACAGCCACAGCCAGAGTACTATGCTGCTCCTTTGACTCAGACCACCACATTGCCCTCTCAGGGTACAGATCCACAATCAGACCCTGATGAGACTATGTTGCCCCGCCACGAACGCTATACCACCGACCGACACAGTGACACAGACGAAGTTGCACACGAGCTCGAAGAGGAGGTAATAGATGACCCAGTTATTGACCCCGATTGGCAGCCATTGGGGGAACAGGGTGCAGGCGGCAGTAGTTCAGAAGCGGAGGTGGAGGAGGGGCCGCAGCAGGCATCAACATCGCAACAGGTTCCATCTGCCGGGCCCGTATCTGGACCAAAACGCGTGTCAAAGCCAAAACCTGTTGGAGCACAGCGTTGCCATCCGGTTAAAGCTCAGTCTGCAATCCCTGAAAAGGGATCAGAGTCTAGGAAGAGTGCAGTCTGGCATTTTTTTAAACAACATCCAACTGATCAGCGCAAAGTCATCTGTCAAAAATGTTCAACTAGCTTAAGCAGAGGTCAGAATCTGAAAAGTCTAAATACTAGTTGCATGCATAGACACTTAACCACCATGCATTCTCAAGCCTGGACTAACTACCAAACGTCCCTCAAGGTTGTAGCACCCTCGGCCAATGAAGCTAGTCAGCAACGCAACATCCCTTCCGTCACTGTAAGGCCACCATTTTCCGCACCACCGGCAGTATCTGTGCAGGTTTCTTTGCCAGCCAAAAGCAGTCAGGGTCAGGGAATCACCAGTTTTGTAGGAGGAAATATTGCATGTAGGGCACCGGCGGAAACAATACCGTCTCCAACCGTCTCTCAGTCTGCCATGTCCACCGGCACACCCGAAAGTTCCACGATCTACAGCTCTCCAGTCCAGCTCACCCTACATGAGACTCTGGTTAGAAAAAGGAAGTACTTATCCTCGCATCCGCGTACACAGGGTTTTAACGCCCACATAGCTAGACTAATCTCGTTAGAGATGATGCCCTACCGGTTAGTTGAAAGCGAAGCTTTCAAAGCCCTGATGGAGTACGCTGAACCACGATACGAGCTACCCAGTCGACACTTTTTTTCCAGAAAAGCCATCCCAGCCCTGCACCAGCATGTTAAACAGCGCATCGTCCATGCACTCAGGCAATCTGTGAGTACAAAGGTGCACCTGACTACAGATGCATGGACCAGTAGGCATGGCCAGGGACGTTATGTGTCCATCACGGCACACTGGGTGAATGTGGTGGATGCAGGGTCCACAGGCGACATCAATTTAGGGACAGTTGTGCCTAGCCCACGGTCTAGGAAACAGTTGGCTGTAGGCGTTCGCACCCCCTCCTCCTCCTCCTCGTCCTCCTGCAGAAGCTACAGCTCTTCCACAGAACGCAGTCGGCCAACCACTCCATCGGCAGATGACACTGTTGCACACCAGTTGTCCCATTATGGGCCAGCTACTGCCAAGCGTCAGCAGGCTGTATTGGCTATGAAGTGTTTGGGCGACAACAGACACACCGCGGAAGTTCTGTCCGAGTTCTTGCAACAAGAAACGCAGTCGTGGCTGGGCACAGTAGATCTTGAGGCAGGCAAGGTAGTGAGTGATAACGGAAGGAATTTCATGGCTGCCATCTCCCTTTCCCAACTGAAACACATTCCTTGCCTGGCTCACACCTTAAACCTGGTGGTGCAGTGCTTATTGAAAACTTATCCTGGGTTCTCCGACCTGCTCCTCAAAGTGCGTGCACTTTGCTCACATATCCGACGTTCGCCTGTACACGCCAGCCGTATGCAGACCTATCAGCGGTCTTTGAACCTTCCCCAGCATCGCCTAATCATAGACGTTGCAACAAGGTGGAACTCAACACTGCACATGCTTCAGAGACTGTGCGAACAGAGGCGTGCTGTTATTTATTTGTGGGAGGATACACGGGCAGGCAGTAGGATGGCAGACATGGAGTTGTCAGGTGTGCAGTGGTCGAAGATACAAGACATGTGTCAAGTCCTTCAGTGTTTTGAGGAATGCACACGGCTGGTTAGTGCAGACAACGCCGTAATAAGCATGAGCATCCCCCTAATGCGTCTGCTGATGCAAAGTTTGACGCACATAAAGGAGCAGGCGTCTGCACCAGAGGAAGAGGGAAGCCTTGATGACAGTCAGCCATTGTCTGGTCAGGGCAGTGTACAGGACGAGGTAGCGGGCGAAGAGGAGGTGGAGGACGAGGAGGATGATGGGGATGAGTATATTTTTAATGCGGAAACTTTCACGGGGGCACAGGAAATTGGTTGCGTGTCACGGCCGGGTTCTGGTTTTTTGAGGGACACAAGTGACGTAGATTTGCCTGCAACTGCCCCTCAACCAATCACAACCGGAGATTTGACAAGTGGAACTTTGGCCCACATGGCGGATTATGCCTTACGTATCCTACAAAGGGACACACGCATTACGAAAATGATGAACGATGACGATTACTGGTTGGCCTGCCTCCTTGATCCACGCTATAAAGGCAAATTGCAAAATATTATGCCACATGAGAACTTGGAACTAATATTAGCAACCAAACAATCAACTCTTGTTGACCGTTTGCTTCAGGCATTCCCAGCACACAGCGCACGTGATCGTTCTCACACGAGCTCCAGGGGGCAGCAGACTAGGAGTGTTAGGGGTGCACACATCAGAAGTGGCGTTGGACAGAGGGGTTTTCTGACCAGGTTGTGGAGTGATTTTGCTATGACCGCAGACAGGACAGGTACTGCTGCATCAATTGAAAGTGACAGGAGACAACATTTGTCCAGTATGGTTACTAACTATTTTTCATCCCTTATCGATGTTCTCCCTCAACCGTCATTCCCATTTGATTACTGGGCCTCCAAATTAGACACCTGGCCAGAATTGGCAGAATATGCATTGCAGGAGCTTGCTTGCCCGGCAGCAAGTGTCCTATCAGAAAGAGTATTCAGTGCTGCAGGGTCAATATTAACCGAAAAAAGGACTCGTCTGGCTACCCAAAATGTTGACGATCTAACATTCATTAAAATGAACCACAACTGGATTTCAAAATCTTTTGCCCCACCTTGCCCGGCCGACACCTAGCTTTCCTATGAAAAGCTCTTGCCTGTGAATTACTTTTCTAATGTCTAATTTGCTGCTGCAGATTGTACAGCATACGACATGTTTACACCTCCCTAAATGGCCAAACTCCCCACACGGGGCCGTGGTATCGCGACTTGGCGCAAGCACCCGTGAGACTGCTGTTTGTCTGAAGAGGTGGGTGTGCTCGCTTTTGGTTGACGGCATTGCTACTGGGTCCCTCATAGTACAATGTAGTGTCTCTGGCGGTGGTGGTGCGCACCCAACGTCAGACACACCGTTGTAACATGAGTGGCCCTGGGGCGGTCCCGCCGGCCTCAAGAGAGTTCCCCCCTACCCCAGCTCAAACTGGGCTCTACTACGTGCAAAATTATGTCGCACAGCTCCACCAATCTTTAGTCTATTCGCTGACATCATTCAATGTCTGGCACTGACAATACAAATTTGTAGACATCTATGATGCAACTTAAAGTAGTCTGTGTCTGTGTCCTATATTGGCACCATTAAATAGTTACTGCCAAATTACTATGTCAGAAACACAGCAGATGAGCCCACCCCTGTACCTAAGTATGCCATCTTTTTTTTTGTTTTGGTTGTTTTGCGAGACATTAACATCTATTTATATTTTGGGAGTACTGGGACAGACACTCCTTGCACTACTCCTCCACTCAGCACCAAGCTGCCTGCCCGTGTATCCATGTAACCGCTGTAAAACTGCCATGAGCCTATTGTTTGTTATTTTAGGCCTTTGATAGCCTGTCTGCGGTCCCTACTCCTCCACTGACCACCAAGCTGCCTGCCCGTGTATCCATGTAACCGCTGTAAAACTGCCATGAGCCTATTGTTTGTTATTTTAGGCCTTTGAAGCCTTTCTGCGCTCCCTCCTTCCACTAGTCCTCCACTGACCAGACCACTGCTGCCCGTGTACCCCTGGAACCAATTTTAAAGTGCCTACAGCCAGCCCATTTTATTGTGTTAGGCCTTCGAAGCCTGTCTGCGGTCCCTCCTTCCACTAGGCCTCCACTGACCAGACCACTGCTGCCCGTGTACCCCTGGAACCAATTTTAAAGTGCCTACAGCCAGCCCATTTTATTGTGTTAGGCCTTCGAAGCCTGTCTGCGGTCCCTCCTTCCACTAGGCCTCCACTGACCAGACCACTGCTGCCCGTGTACCCCTGGAACCAATTTTAAAGTGCCTACAGCCAGCCCATTTTATTGTGTTAGGCCTTCGAAGCCTGTCTGCGGTCCATACTTCCACTAGGCCTCCACTGACCAGACCACTGCTGCCCGTGTACCCCTGGAACCAATTTTAAAGTGCCTACAGCCAGCCCATTTTATTGTGTTAGGCCTTCGAAGCCTGTCTGCGGTCCATACTTCCACTAGGCCTCCACTGACCAGACCACTGCTGCCCGTGTACCCCTGGAACCAATTTTAAAGTGCCTACAGCCAGCCCATTTTATTGTGTTAGGCCTTCGAAGCCTGTCTGCGGTCCATACTTTAAATACTCCTCCACTCACCACCAAGCTGCCTGCCCGTGTATCCATGTAACCGCTGTAAAACTGCCATGAGCCTATTGTTTGTTATGTTAGGCCTTTGATAGCCTGTCTGCGGTCCTTACTTTAAATACTCCTCCACTCACCACCTAGCTGCCTGTGTATCCATGTAACCGATGTAAAACTGCCATGACTGCCTACTGTTTGTTATTTTAGGCCTTTGATAGCCTGTCTGCAGCCCCTACTTGCAATACTCCTCCACTGACCACACCAATGCTGCCCGTGTACCCCTGGAACCTATTTAAAAGTTCATAGAGCCTAGTTATATATTTTATTTACTATTAATAAGGCCATGATGGACTACGCTGTACCACGCTACAAGCTAACCAGTCGACACTTCTTTTGCGAGAAAAGCCATCCCAACCCTCCACCAGCATGTAGAAGACCGCATTGTCCATGCACTCTGGCAATCTGTGAGTACAAAGGTGCACCTGACAACAGACGCATGGACCTGTAGGCATGGCCACGGAAGATTACGTGTCCATTACGGCGCAATGGGTTAATGTGGTGGATGCATGGTCCACAGGGGACAGCCTACTAAGTCTGTCTGCAGTCCCTAATTCAAATTGTCCTCCACTGTCTAAATCGGAACTTCCACCTTCTGGCTTTCGGCCTATAGTATCAGAAATTAAACTGCATTTGGCCTTCAACTTTGGTTAGGGCCTACTAACGGCTTCTGCCCCTCCCTGGTGTTGCCCTCAACTAAATAAAGCTGAGCTTCAACCTTCCGGCTCTCATTATGTGGTTTTAAAAAAAAAAATGGTGGTTAGGGCCTACTAACGGCTTCTGCCCCTCCCTGGTGTTGTCCTCAACTAAATAAAGCTGAGCTTCAACCTTCCGGCTCTCATTATGTGGTTTAAAAAAAAAAAATGGTGGTTAGGGCCTACTAACGGCTTCTGCCCCTCCCTGGTGTTGTCCTCAACTAAATAAAGCTGAGCTTCAACCTTCCGGCTCTCATTATGTGGTTTAAAAAAAAAAAATGGTGGTTAGGGCCTACTAACGGCTTCTGCCCCTCCCTGGTGTTGTCCTCAACTAAATAAAGCTGAGCTTCAACCTTCCGGCTCTCATTATGTGGTTTTAAAAAAAAAAATGGTGGTTAGGGCCTACTAACGGCTTCTGCCCCTCCCTGGTGTTGTCCTCAACTAAATAAAGCTGAGCTTCAACCTTCCGGCTCTCATTATGTGGTTTAAAAAAAAAAAATGGTGGTTAGGGCCTACTAACGGCTTCTGCCCCTCCCTGGTGTTGCCCTCAACTAAATAAAGCTGAGCTTCAACCTTCCGGCTCTCATTATGTGGTTTAAAAAAAAAAAATGGTGGTTAGGGCCTACTAACGGCTTCTGCCCCTCCCTGGTGTTGTCCTCAACTAAATAAAGCTGAGCTTCAACCTTCCGGCTCTCATTAAGTGGTTTTAAAAAAAAAATGGTGGTTAGGGCCTACTAACGGCTTCTGCCCCTCCCTGGTGTTGTCCTCAACTAAATAAAGCTGAGCTTCAACCTTCCGGCTCTCATTATGTGGTTTTAAAAAAAAAAAAAATGGTGGTTAGGGCCTACTAACGGCTTCTGCCCCTCCCTGGTGTTGTCCTCAACTAAATAAAGCTGAGCTTCAACCTTCCGGCTCTCATTAAGTGGTTTTAAAAAAAAAATGGTGGTTAGGGCCTACTAACGGCTTCTGCCCCTCCCTGGTGTTGTCCTCAACTAAATAAAGCTGAGCTTCAACCTTCCGGCTCTCATTATGTGGTTTTAAAAAAAAAATGGTGGTTAGGGCCTACTAACGGCTTCTGCCCCTCCCTGGTGTTGTCCTCAACTAAATAAAGCTGAGCTTCAACCTTCCGGCTCTCATTAAGTGGTTTTAAAAAAAAAAAAAATGGTGGTTAGGGCCTACTAACGGCTTCTGCCCCTCCCTGGTGTTGCCCTCAACTAAATAAAGCTGAGCTTCAACCTTCTGCTCCAAATTACCATTTTAAAAAATGCAATAGGCTTTTCCGGCCTACTAAAGGTGTCTGCCCCTCCCTGGTGTTGTCCTCAACTGAACAAAGCTGAGCTTCCACATTCTGGCTTTCGCCCTATACTATCAGATATTAAACTGCATTTGGCCTACTAGTGTGGTTAGGCCCTTGAAACAGTGTCTGCTGCTCTTGGGTTTGCTACTCCACTGAACAAAGCAATGCCGCCTGTTTAGTCCTGTTACCAATTTTGAACTGCATGTAGCCTACTTTATTCTTTGGCCCTATATCTGTTTCCTCCTCATCCTGCCCATTGCCCAGCCACTGCTAAATGAGTCTGCTGGTACATTGACCTAGACCACTACATTCCCCTTGTACTCTACACAGCCAGAATCTGTCCCTGCTGAAAGTAAGGTTCCCCTTCCCGCATGTTATACCACCTTACACAGGGACAAAGAGGAAGGTGCAGATGAAAGTGCAGGTTCCTTCATCAGGTGGGGGGGCATACTCGTTGGCGACGTCACTGGCACAGGGCCCCTCAGAGTACGCAAAAGTGTCGCTGCTGGTGGGAGGCGCCCCCGCCATGCAAACACACCGCCGTACTTTGAGGGGCCCTGTGCCAGTGGCAATGCGAACGAGTGGGCCCCCCCTGCTTGCTCAGGATCACAGCACTTGCAACTTTTAAATACTTACCTTTCCCTGCAACACCGCCGTGACGTAGTCCGCATTTCCTGGGCCCACGAAAAACTTGAGCCAGCCCTACTCCCCCCACAACTTTCCCCCAATTCCCTATGCCCAACTATTATTATACAGTTAATTAAGATTGGCAAGCTTCAGAAACAAGAATGGATGTTTTTGGCATTAAAATGGGCACTGTAGGTGTTTTCCTGGCCTCCACTCACTGCCGACTATGCTTCCCCATTGACTTGCATTGGGTTTCGTGTTTCGGTCGATCCCCGACTTTTAGCGATAATCGGCCGACTGCACTCGACTCGACTCTGGACAAAATCGGGTTTCCCAAAACCCTACTCGATCTTAAAAAAATGAAAGTCGCTCAACCCTAGCAATGGCAGAAAAACCCGCTATGAATCGGCGATAGAAATTAGCAAATCCCAAGAATTTCTGAAGACTCTTTAGAGAAGTAGGTTGTATCCAATCACAAATAGCCTGAACCTTAACAGGGTCCATCTCCATAGATGAAGGGGAAAAAATATATCCCAAAAAGGAAATTCTCTGAACCCCAAAAATACACTTTGAGCCCTTCACAAATAGAGAATTAGCTCGTAAAACCTGAAAAACTCTCCTGACCTGTTGAACATGAGATTCCCAGTCCTCCGAAAAAATCAAAATATCATCCAAATACACAATCATAAATTTATCCAGATATTCACGGAAAATATTGTGCATAAAGGACTGAAAAACGGAAGGGGCATTCGCGAGACCGAAAGGCATTACCAAATACTCAAAATGGCCTTCAGGCGTATTAAATGCGGTCTTCCACTCATCCCCCTGCTTAATCCGCACCAAATTATACGCACCACGTAGATCGATCTTAGTGAACCACTTCGCCCCCTTTATGCGAGCAAAAAGATCAGTCAGTAAAGGTAACGGGTACTGGTATTTAACTGTAATCTTATTCAGAAGTCGATAGTCGATACAAGGTCTCAATGAACCATCCTTTTTACCCACAAAGAAAAACCCTGCCCCCAGTGGAGACAAAGAGGGGCGAATATGACCCTTTTCCAAAGATTCTCTGATATACTCCCGCATAGCAGTATGTTCAGGTACAGACAAATTAAACAAGCGACCCTTAGGAAATTTACTACCGGGAATCAACTCAATAGCGCAGTCACACTCTCTGTGAGGGGGGAGAGAATCAGTTTTAGGCTCCTGAAAGACATCATAAAAATCTGACAGAAATGCTGGGATCTCAGAGGGAGTAGATGAAGAAATGGGAACCAAAGGTGCATCCCCATGAATCCCCTGACATCCCCAGCTCAGCACAGACATTGATCTCCAGTCCAAGACTGGATTATGAATTTGTAACCATGGTAATCCAAGTACTAATACGTCATGTAGATTATATAACACAAGGAAACGAATAATCTCCTGATGGTCTGGGGAAAGATGCATAGTCACTTGTGTCCAATATTGTGGTTTATTGCTAGCCAAAGGTGTAGAATCAATACCCTTTAAGGGAATAGAAACCTCCAGAGGCTCTAAATCAAACCCACAACGCTTGGCAAAGGACCAATCCATGAGACTCAGAGCGGCGCCAGAATCCACATAAGCATCCACAGTAACAGATGATAAAGTACAAATCAATGTCACGGACAAAAGAAATTTAGACTGCAAGGTACCCATAGAAAAAGATTTATCAACCTTTTTATCAACCTTCTTTATGCGTTTAGAGCATGCTGATATAACATGAGCTGGATCTCCACAATAGAAGCACAACCCATTTTTGCGCCTGTAATTCTGTCGTTCGGCTCTAGACAATACACTATCGCATTGCATATGCTCTGGTGCCTTTTCAGAGGTCACCGCCAAATGATGCACAGGTTTTTGCTCAGAAGATACCGCCATATGGTGCACAGGTTTTTGCTCAGAAGATACCGCCATATGGTGCACAGGTTTTTGCTCAAAAGATACCGCCATATGGTGCACAGATTTTTGCTCAGAAGATACCGCCATATGGTGCACAGATTTGCGCTCCCGTAAACGCCGATCAATCTGGATAGCCAATTTCATGGCATCATTCAGACCTGTAGGCACAGGGAACCCCACCATGACATCCTTCACGGCATCAGAGAGACCTTCTCTGAAATTAGCTGCTAGAGCGCACTCATTCCATTTAGTAAGCACCGACCATTTACGAAATTTTTGGCAGTATATCTCAGCTTCATCTTGCCCTTGGGAAAGAGCTATCAAGGCTTTCTCAGCCAAAATCTCTAAATTAGGTTCTTCATAAAGCAACCCCAAAGCCAGAAAAAACGCATCTACATTTAATAACGCAGGATCCCCTGGCGACAATGCAAATGCCCAACTTTGTGGGTCACCCCGCAATAGAGAAATAACAATTTTAACCTGTTGCGCAGGATCACCAGCAGAGTGAGATTTCAGAGACAAAAACAATTTACAATTCTCTCTGAAATTCAAAAAACGGGATCTGTCTCCGGTAAAAAATTCAGGCATAGGGATCTTAGGTTCAGACATTGGAGCACGTATAACAAAATCTTGTAAGTTCTGGACCTTTGTAGCCAGGTTATTCAGACCTGCAACCAAACTCTGTGGATCCATGATTCAAACAGGTGTAACCAAAGCCATTCAGAGATTAAGAGGAGAGGAAAAAAAAAAGGCTGAAGACTGCAGTTTAAGCAAGGAGTACAAATAAGCACTAAGGTGCACTTTCCAAACACAGAAGGAAAAAAAAAAAAACCTTTTCATATCCTTTCCTGCTTTAGTGCATAGTTTTAACACATGTAGGCCGGCCAAACTGTTATGATTTTCCCAATGGCAGGAAAATCAAAATAACAACGGACTAGCTCTCGGGTGATGGGAACTAAAGTGACCGTGACCTGAACCTGACACGACACTGGAAGTAGCCGGGGAGTGTTTCCTACGATGCCCTAGACACCACGCGCCAGCCGGAGATCTAACTACCCCTATCAGAGGAATATACAGGCCTGCCTTACCTCCAGAGATGAACCCCAAAAGGAGATAGCAGCCCCCCACAGATATTGATGGTGAGTCAAGAGGAAAAGACATACGTAGGATGAACAGCAGATTTAGCACAGTGAGGTCCACTTTCTAGATAGCAGAAGTACAGGAAAGAGTCACTTCACGGTCAACTTCAAAACACTACTCAAAAACACCATCCAGAAATTACTTTAAAACTCCAGTGACAACTCATGCCACTGGAGTGGCAATTTCAGTCCACGAGAGCTTCCAGCTACAGAGAGTCACATTGCAAATAGCTGGACAAAAACAGCATAAACTAGAAACAAAATTCAACTTAGCTGAACAGGAACTTGAGGCAGGAGAATGCAACAGAATGCTACTGATACATTGTTGGCCGGCATCGGACCAGCAGCCAAGCAGCCTTAAATAGGAAACTCCCCTAATGGGTGTCAACAGGTGATCAAGGATAGAAGAAGGCAAATAAGTGGCACTACCATAAAACACCACCGGGGGAGCCCACAAACAGAATTCACAACAGTTGACTGTGCGTACAGCACTACCAGGCAACAACTAGCGGTGTTGGAGCCCAGGGACAGGTGGAGGAGGAGGAGGTGGAGGAGGGATTGCCACACACACAGCAGGGGAACAGCTGACGTTACTGAACCCCAATAACAGAGGAGGGACTGTTGGGACTGTGCGTACAGCACTACCAGGCAACAACTAGCGGTGTTGGAGCCCAGGGACAGGTGGAGGAGGAGGAGGTGGAGGAGGTAGGAGGGATTGCCACACACACAGCAGGGGAACAGCTGACGTTACTGAACCCCAATAACAGAGGAGGGACTGTTGACTGTGCGTACAGCACTACCAGGCAACAACTAGCGGTGTTGGAGCCCAGGGACAGGTGGAGGAGGAGGAGGTGGAGGAGGTAGGAGGGATTGCCACACACACAGCAGGGGAACAGCTGACGTTACTGAACCCCAATAACAGAGGAGGGACTGTTGACTGTGTGTACAGCACTACCAGGCAACAACTAGCGGTGTTGGAGCCCAGGGACAGGTGGAGGAGGAGGAGGTGGAGGAGGGATTGCCACACACACAGCAGGGGAACAGCTGACGTTACTGAACCCCAATAACAGAGGAGGGACTGTTGGGACTGTGCGTACAGCACTACCAGGCAACAACTAGCGGTGTTGGAGCCCAGGGACAGGTGGAGGAGGAGGAGGTGGAGGAGGTAGGAGGGATTGCCACACACACAGCAGAGGAACAGCTGACGTTACTGAACCCCAATAACTGAGGAGGGACTGTTGACTGTGCGTACAGCACTACCAGGCAACAACTAGCGGTGTTGGAGCCCAGGGACAGGTGGAAAAGCAGAGGAACACAATGTAGGCCGAAGCCTGAGAAAGTCGAAAGGGAACCTTTAACCCCCCCCCAAGGCGTTTGTAGCTGAAAGAGCCAGCTTGTGCAGCACAAAAGATGCAAAAGGAAAACGTGGCTCTTTTCATCATGCTCCTTGCAAACACAGAACTAAACACTTATAAAATGTGTCCCCTGAAACCGTGAAACCGTCCCGGAGGTGGGACTTTCCTTCGTAATATGACGCAGCACAGCCGTCATTCCTCCCCCCCCGGGCGCCGCGCCCCGGCTCCTCAGCGTAGTTTGATTCCGTCCCACAGCCATCCTGACACCAAATGATGCCAGAAGACGGGCAGCGCTAAGTGTGCCTGGCCACGGGATAACATAACAGCGCAGGCTCCGGGACGGAATCAAACAACGCTGAGGAGCCGGGGCGCGGCGCCGGGGGGGGAGGAATGACGGCTGTGCTGCGTCATATTACGAAGGAAAGTCCCACCTCCGGGACGGTTTTACGGTATCAGTGGACACATTTTATAAGTGTTAAGTTCTGCGTGTGCAAGGAGCTAAACCAAAATAGCTACCTTTTGCACAAGGAGGCTCTTTCAGTAACAAATGCCTTGGGGGGGGGGACAGATTCCCTTACATTTCAGTTGTTGTGTCAGCGTGGCGGTCGCATGACACATTGCCAGCTACACAGCTGGGGATCAGCTGACGTTACTGAAACCCAAGAACACTGGGTCGTATGTTTTGACTGTGCAGACGGCACTTCTGAGCCTCAACTGGCGGTGTTGGAGCCCAGGAATTTAAGTTCAGGTGGTAGAAAGATGAACACAACAGGAGACCTGGATAACGTATACAGTGACCTAATTATTTAATCAGGAGGAGGAGTGGCAAATTCCTGCGAGATCCAGGCCTTGTTCATTTTCAGGAAAGTAAGCCGGTCAACGTTATCGGAGGATAGTCGCATGCGACGGTCAGTTAGTACACCACCTGCAGCACTAAAGACACGTTCCGATAATACACTGGCCGCAGGGCAAGACAGCACCTCCAATGCATACTGGCTTAGCTCTGGCCATGTATCCAGCTTTGAGACCCAAAACTTGAAAGGGGAAGAGCCGTCTGGGAGTACAGCAAGAGGGCAAGACATGTAGTCTGTCACCATCTGACGGAACCGTTGCCTCCTGCTGACTGGAGCCATCTGTGATGGTGTAGACTTTTGTGGGGGGCACAGAAAACTGTGCCACAGTTGGGCCATACTGGTCTTGCCTTGGGCAGAGGCACTGCTTCTGCTCCCTCTTTGTGCAGAGCCTCCACCACTGCCTGGACGCACTGAGCTGCTTTGGAATGCACTAGCAGCACTTCTCTCAGTTGGAATGGAGAAGATGATGGAATTGACCAGTGTGTCTTGGTACTCCCGTATTTTTCGCTCCCGGTTCAACGGTGTGATGAGGCTTTCTACGTTGTCCCGGTAGCGAGGATCGAGGAGGGTGAACACCCAATAATCAGACATGTTGAGAATGTGGGCGATGCGGCGGTCGTTTCTCAGGCACTGCAGCATGTAATCCACCATGTGCTGCAGACTGCCAACTGCCCAAGAAACGCTGTCCCCTGCTGGAGGCGTGATCTCTGCCCGCTCGTCATCACCCCACCCTCGCTGTACACACTGAGTACTGGACAATTCGGTAACTCCCTCCTCTGGACGGATGTCTTCCTCCTCCATTGACTCCTCCTCATCCTCCTCACAAACTGTCCCCTGCCTACGCGTTTGTGAGGAACCACGTGGCGCTGACTGTCCAGAAGATGATGGAAATGGTGAATCCTCATCCTCCACCTCTTCCACAACATCATCCCTTAGTGCTTGCAGTGATTTTTCAAGCAGGCAGATAAGGGGGACAGTCATGCTGACTAGTGCATCATCTGCACTCGCAATCCGCGTGGAATAATCAAAGGGACACAAAACCTGGCAGACGTCATTCATAGTGGCCCACTCTGTGGTTGTGAAGTCTGTACGGCGCTGAGTGCGACTTCTTTGCGCCTGAAGCAGCTGGTACTCCATTACAGCTTGCTGCTGCTCACACAACCGCTCCAACATATGTAACGTGGAATTCCACCTGGTAGGTAGGTCACATATGATGCGATGTTCCGGCAGGCGGTGTCGGCACTGCAGAGCCGCAATGTGCGCTTTTGCCGTGCTGGAACGCCGCAAGTGAGCACACTCTAGGCGGACCTTGTGCAGCAGTGCATCAAGATCCGGATAGTCCCTCAAAAAGCTCTGCACGACCAAATTGAGCACATGTGCCAGACATGGGATGTGAGTGAGGATGCCGAGGCCCAGAGCTGCCACCAGATTTCAGCCATTATCACACACTACCATGCCTGGCTGGAGATTCGCTGGCACAAACCACACATCGCTCTCCTGCTTGATGGCATTCCAGAGCTCCTGCGCTGTGTGGCTACGATTCCCCAAAAAAATTAATTTCAAGACGGCCTGTTGACGTTTAGCCACGGCTGTGCTCATGTCGGTCGTAACAGGTACACGTTCATCACGGGTCCATGTGGAGGTGGACTGTGACGGCTCCTGCAGCGATGATTCTGAGGAACTGGTGTAAGAGGAGGAGTCAATGCGTACAGAATGGATTCCTGCAATCCTTGGAGTGGGCAGGACACGTCCTGCGCCACTCGCACGGTCTGTACCCGGCTCAACGACATTAACCCAATGGGCAGTGAGGGAAAGGTATCGCCCCTGTCCATGTTGACTGGTCCACGCATCGGTGGTGAGGTGGACCTTGCTACTGACGGCGTTCAGTAGCGCGTGTTTTATGTGTCCCTCCACATGCTTGTGCAGGGCAGGGACGGCTTGCCTGCTGAAGTAAAAGCGGCTGGGCACATTGTACTGTGGGACTGCCAATGACATCAAGTCACGGAAGCTGTCAGTCTCCACCAGCCTGAATGACAGCATTTCCAGTGACAGAAATTTGGCAATGCCTGCAGTCAGAGCCTGTGCTCGTGGGTGGTTTGACGAGAAAGGCCGCCTTTTCTCCCATGCCTGTACTACCGATGGCTGTAGACTGGGCTGGGAGTGTGTGGATGACTGGGAAAGTGGTGCTGCGGGTGGAATTACAGCGGGTCTCTGGACAACAGGGCCAGAGGTTCTTCCACGGCGATCCTGGGAGGAAGCCGAACCAGCTGCGTGTGAGCTGGAGGAAGAGGCAACACGAGCTGAAGAGGTGGTAGCTGCCGCTGTTGGTTGGCCTAGCTCTTCAGTGTGTTTTTCTAACAACGCCGGGTGCCTGGTGCGCACATGTTTCCACATGTTGGAGGTATTGAGGCTGCTGACATTTCGACCTCTTTTTACTTTGTGATGACACACCTTGCATTTGACATAGCAAATGTCATCTGCAACTGTGTCAAAAAAGGCCCAGGCACTGCAAGTCTTGGGAGCGCCCTTTTTGGCTTTTGGAAGAGACATGCTCCTAATGGGTGCCAAAGCGGAGGCTGCAGGATCCGCAGTCTTCCCCCTCCCTCTCCCTCTTTGGGCCGTACGGGGAATCTCTTCCTCAGAGCTGCTCCCACCACCTTCCTGTCCCTCACGCCAAGATGGGTCAAGGACCTCATCATCTACACTACCCTCTGCCCCCAACTGCTCCTCCTGGGTAGTCTCAGCAGCAGAGCACGCACCAGTAAGTGGCACCTGAGTGTCATCATCAGCTGATGCGGCCTGCGATGTGGTGACCGGAGCCACTGGCCCACCCGCCTCTTCAGAGGAAGAGAGAAAAAGCTGTTGGGCATCACTGCACCCTGCCTCTTCTTCCATTTCTCCAATGCTGCTTGGCTGGCCCCCTGTTTCCAAGCCAAGAGATTCAGAGAACAGAAGTAGAGACGGCTCCTGTCCTGGGCTCTCTGTCTGCCTGGGCAATTTGGCAGGTGGTGAAGAGACAGATGGCTGCTCTCCAGTGCTCTGTGTCTGAGAGGATGTGGCACTAATTGAAGTTGATGCATTAGCTGCCATCCATCCGACAACGGCTTCAATTTGGTCTTCACGCAGCAGCGGTGTACGGTGCTCTGACACAAAGCTGCGCATGAATGACTGTTGCCTGGTGAAAGTGGGTGCTGATGAGTCACCGGTGCCCGCAGCAGGCACAGAATCCCCACGTCCCCTCCCTGCTCCGCGCCCACGCCCACGTGCCTTACTCACTGCCTTCTTCATCTTGGTTGACTGATAAAGATAAGCAGAAAAGTACTAACGGCTTTGTGTGCTTATTCCTGAGCAACTCCTCCTAACAGGTATAAGAAACACTAATTTTCTAAAGTGTGGACTAGACTTTAATATGAGCTAATGTGGCCTACACAAATGTAAAGTGGTGTAACTGGTGTGTTTGGTGAACTTTATTATTTATTTATTTTTTGGGGGCTAAACTGACAACGGATAGAGCTGCAGTCAAACGGAGACCGTGCAGACAGACGTAAACGGCGCTGCAAGGCCCAAAAACCCTCCTCTACGTTATCCTATGTAGTGTTTTTCCACAAGTTAGCTGGAGACGGGTGGAAAGACACTAATAGGATTTTTTGGAAAAAATGTGCAGCAGCCTGCACTACTTAAAACAAAATGAAAATTGATTTGGCGGTATGACGCAGTGAAGAACCCTGAGCTGGAGACAACCAGGCTATGGCTGCTCACAGACTACAGGGCGAGCTGCAGTCACACGGAGACCGTGCAGACAGCCGTAAACGGCGCTGCAAGGCCCAAAAACCCTCCTCTACGTTATCCTATGTAGTGTTTTTCCACAAATTAGCTGGAGACGGGTGGAAAGACACTAATAGGAATTTTTTGAAAAAATGTGCAGCAGCCTGCACTACTTAAAACAAAATGAAAATTGATTGGCGGTATGACGCAGTGAACAACCCTGAGCTGGAGACAACCAGGCTATGGCTGCTCACAGACTACAGGGCGAGCTGCAGTCACACAGAGACCGTGCAGACAGCCGTAAACGGCGCTGCAAGGCCCAAAAACCCTCCTCTACGTTATCCTATGTAGTGTTTTTCCACAAATTAGCTGGAGACGGGTGGAAAGACACTAATAGGATTTTTTTTAATAAATTAGCAGCAAACTACACTACTTGAAAAAAAAAAAAAAAAAGAACAGTATGAGGCAATGAACCACCCTCCCTGAACTGAATACAACCAGCTATGGATGGCCTATGTGGCTGCACTCAGACTAGAGAGTGGGCTGCACTCACACACACACACACACACACACAGACCTTGCAGATCGCTGTGAAAACAGCGCTACAAGGCAAAAGCAAGGTGAATAGTAGGTGAACACAGCGGTTGCTAAATTAGCCTTTGGAAAGCACAAAGAAGCAAATCGCTATCTCTAAACTGTCCCTCAGTCAGCAAACAGCGTCCTGTCACTAATTGAATTCACAGCAGAGTGATCGCAAAATGGCGCCAGCGACTTTTAAACTGCATCATGACATAATTTCAGCAGCCAATCACAGCCTTGCCAGTAGTTTCATGCCCTCCATGCTAAACAGGATGTGCCCACACTTGGAATCATTCTCATTGGCTGAATTTCTGCATTTTGAATCTTGGAACTTCCGATTCCGGTATCCGATACGCGGCAAGTATCGGAATCCCGGTATCGGAATTCCGATACCGCAAGTATCGGCCGATACCCGATACTTGCGGTATCGGAATGCTCAACACTAGTTCTAATACAATTTAACCTTACTGTGTTTCGCACAGGCCCCTTTTTCCCTTCACTGTGAGTATGGACTTCAAAACCAGGGAGGTATCCTGGCAGGGACAGATCAATGAGGTCTTTTCAAATAACGATGTGGCAACCCAAATAACTGGTACTTCACAATTTGAGGAGATGTTTAAAGCAATAAAAAATTTAGCATTTAAGAGAACCCGCTCATGGTGGAATAGAGCCTTCTTAGATAACTACATCCAGCATCACCTTATACCGAGGGGTTTACGTATACATGTTACCCCAGCCTTCCCTGTAAGTGATGAGGAATTTATCAAAAATTGGGAGGAGGTATGTAATTCTGCATCAAAACAACTTATGGAGTTATTGGTAAAACATCATTCCAAGAATTTATTGGAAGTGGACAAAATACTGGATGAAATGTTCATCAAGGCCAAAGCATGCCTACCAAATGACCAAATTTCATCTATGGATGGCCAACTTGAAAAATTGATGGATCAATGGATTAAAGAAATCCGAATAAACCAGACAAAAAAACTAGTACGAGATCAGAAGGACTTCTCAAGTGGAAAGATCTATAGATGGCGGAAGGAAAATGTGGATAGTAGGAGCCGGAATCTTTCTGTATCCTCAAACACTGCAGCTGTGGATATATCTGGTGCCTCCTCTTCCGCCTCTGGGTTTACGGCCGCAGCATCTACACCTAAACGCAAACGTGAGCCACGGTATACAACAGCTAAACGGAATTTTGGACAATCTCCTGAGAGATTTGGTAACACTTTAAAGGTGATTAATTTGAGTTCTCATGTGTTGTCATTAAATGAGATTGATATTTTGCAAAGAGGGCTGATGTTCTGTCCAGCAGCCAATTTTGATAAATTTGAGGCTGTTAAAGATTTGCATTTATTTGCACGTAAACTCTTGTTTAAAAAGCACTTTCATAATGAGGACACGTTGCGGTTATTCCCCACAGAGGCGGAACAGGAGGCATTAGCTGCCCTGGAGGAATTGGCTCAGGAACACAAAGAGATAATAGGAGGTAAGGTTCCACTGTCCATTCGTCCTAAATCACGCAAATTCCCACCCTTGTCAGCTTGTCCTACTCTGGAGGTGTTTGTGAAAACGGTAAGTAGGGCGTTTGATAAAATTCCTAAATTTCCTCAGAGTGATAATTTGAATGTGATTGAAAAAGTCGCCTTAAAAAATTTACAAAATATGAAGGATGTAATATTTAAACCAGCTGACAAGGGTGGGAACGTAGTTGTATGGCCCAAGAATCTCTATGAAAAAGAGGCCTTTCGCCAACTTAGGAACGATATATGTTATAGGAAAATGACATTCAATCCACTGATAAAATTTCAGGGCGAACTTCTGGGGATACTTCGTGAGGCCTATGAGGGAAAAGTGATCTCTAAGGATCTATTTTTGGCTCTTCAAGTGACGGAACCTACTGTGCCAACCATGTATCTACTACCTAAGGTCCACAAAGATTGTAATAACCCACCTGGGAGACCTATAATCTCAGGTTGTGGTAATTACATAGAGAAAGTAAATAAATTTGTGGATGAAAAATTAAAACCACTGGTTGAAGAGCTTCCATCTTTTATAAAAGATACTAATGAGTTTTTAAAAAAAGTAGATGGCCTATATGTTGGCACAGATTCTTTGTTGGTATCCTGTGATGTTGAAAGCTTATACACGAATATCAGACATAGTGATGGGGTTCAAGCTGTGAAATATTTTCTTGAGTCATCTGTGTTACCCATATCAATGAGACAGTTCATTACCCAGTTGCTGGAATTTTCACTTACAAGGAATTTCTTTCTGTTCAAGGGGTCCCTATACCTAGAGCTCCAGGGCACTGCAATGGGCGCGGCTTTTGCGCCCAGTTATGCAAATCTATTCCTGGGGCTGTGGGAGAGAGACCTCTTGATGTCAGGATCCGGGTCGTCAATGGATCGCATCCCAATGTGGGTAAGATTCATTGACGACATATTCTTCATATGGCAAGGTTCAGTTGAGTCCCTTAAAGACTTTATGGTGGAATTGAATCAGAATTCTCGTAACTTAAAGTTGACTTATAAATATGATACAAATTTGATGGAATTTTTAGATGTTAGTGTATATAGGAATCGTGAGAACTGTTTGGAGACTAGGATGTTTCGTAAGGAGACGGCTGTGAATGCACTCCTACATGCAACATCCGCACATCCTCCCACAATGATTAATTCCATCCCGATTGGTCAATTCCTGCGGCTGAGGAGAATTTGCTCTGAGGATGTTGAATTTGAGAAACAAGCATCTGAACTCAAAGAGAGATTCCTTGAATGGGGGTACAGCCGCCGTTCAGTAAAGAAGGGATATAACCGGGCTAAAAATATTTCACGGCACCAGGCACTTTATGGAACGAAACCAACTAAAACCAACCAAGTAGTTAGATATATAACACAGTACCATGGACAAAGTGAAATGATAAGATCACAGTTGAGTAAGTCATGGGGAATTTTAAAGGCGGATCCGATTTTATCCAAATATATAGGGGAGAAACCCATCATTACCTATAGGAGGGCAAGGAATTTAAAAGAGTGTTTGGTGAAGAGTCATTATCCATATGACCAGACTTTGCCTTCATTCCTGGATAATACAAGACAGACTCTAGGAAGTAGGCCTTGTGGTAAGTGCGTGGCGTGCCCAAATGTAGCAAGAGAACGGACATTTGTAAATTCCGATGGGACAAATGTATTCCAAATTAAACATAGTCTAACTTGCACATCTAAGGCAGTTATCTACTATGCCACATGTCCGTGTTCCTTGATATATGTGGGCATGACCACTAGGCAGCTCAAAACACGTGTTCGTGAGCATGTGTTGGGTATTGAGGCAGCAAAAGAAGCTGAGGATATTTCATTATTAAAAACAATACCAAAACACTTTAGAATCCACCACAACTGTGATCCCTCAGGATTCAAAGTGATTGGCATTGACACCATCAAAAATGGGGAGCGTGGTGGACCAATTACAATACCACTATCTAAAAAGGAAACGAGATGGATTTGGGTTTTAAATACAGTCTCGCCTATGGGCCTAAATGAAAACTTAAGCTTTGCTCCTTTCTTATGACATTGATCTCGTAGTACCAGTTCTTTTATTTCTATTTTATTTCAATATTCTTTGAGGAATTATTTATTTTATTGTGACATGTTTTAATTGGATTTTAATTTCATTTTTTTATGCATTTTAGATTCATACTTACCTGATGTATTCACTGTTATGGGTGTCTTGGGGTTCGGTATGGTGAAATATTGTGGCACATGGATCCAAGTGGAAATCGTCGTCTTCTGTGGAGAAAGACCTCATTCCGTATATTGATATGGATACAAATATTGTTATGCATTACTTGTACTGTACAAATGGATGGAGATAGAATTTATACGTCATCTTTTATAGGGATATATATATGTGTGGTTGTATTACGTACGCATGCATGCGCACGCTTATTTGAGTATGTATATGTGTGTGATATGTATGGATAGTGTCATGCATCACATATATTGTATGAACAAATAGACTTGATACGCCAATTGTTTATGGGGACATATGTATGGTTGTGAGCATATATACATATATGTGCACGTGTTTATGTGTATGTATATGTATGCATGTGTATATGTATATGTTCATTTAACATTTTTATTTTATTATTTATTATGGCTTATCAATTATGACGTTTCCACAATGTATTCTATTTCCCACAGAGATGCAGTTTGGTGGGGAAGTTTATATATGTGACTCATGTGCCAAGATTATCCAATTTTTTTTTTTTTTTGTGATCCATAGTGCACACCTTACAGCGCATACCAGCATAGAATAGTATATTTGGCTTATTGTATTTCATGTTTGCACCGTATAGTTCCGCGGTGTTTATAGTAATCTTTAGATACTATGGTTGATGGTATGTTAATATATGCACCCCTCCTTATGATATAGTCACCCTAACAGTGTAGGTTTACTTACATAGGTTTTCTCCTATACTGTGCTCCTGAGTGGAGCGCATGCGCGGTCTGCGATCCGGGGTCTGTTGTTGCGTCCCAGTGTCCTTGGCAACGTCGGGTACTCAGTCCCGTACGTCCGGTCACGTGGGGCGTGGCCGCAGGTTCCTGGATCCTCCTGACTGCGCATGCGCCGATTACACTGAAGGCGCCAGGGATAGGTGAACGCCAGCTTATAAACCCCATATGCACCATCATCTAACACCCCCTGACGAAGGTGAATCATCCGAAATGCGCGTTGGGGTACGTCTCCACAGGACTCAGCTACTCAAGGTACTTATGGTACATAATTTTCTCTGGTCCCCTCCAAGCACGGTGGTTATTTATTTTTAGGCACATGTTGTGTGAACGTGCAGGCAAAATTCCAACAGCTTGCAGTCCACATTGATCATTTTTGCACACGGCACTATGGTTTGTTTTGCCTAGGTTATCTGATCTGATTTCAGGTGCATTAGAACCCACGGTTGCTTTACAGATTTTTGCACATAGCACTTTTTTTGTAGCACGGATTTGGATTTTACTGGCACATGGCACCTTTTCAGTGAATGAATACTATTTGGATTTTAAGCACACGTGCAATATATATATATATATATAAAAATCCTTTTTTAGCACGCTGCACTTTATAGTAATGTGTTTCATATATTCATGATATACCCGATTTTTTTATGGTTTTTATTAGGTGAGGGACCTAATAATGGAATACTGAGTTTAGCTTGAACAATTTGGGATATATGTCCTGTGGAGCGCACGGTCACATTAGAGATTTTATGTAAAACATGTTTTTATGAATTATTTGTTGCCACTACAATTGCATAATAAAAGTTGTTTTTTTAAAACCTTATTCCCTGGTGTGGTACTATCTTTGGTTGGTCCATAATCGAGGTGTTTGGGCTAACCTACTTCACGTGGTGGTGGTAATCACCCACTCTGCACAAGGCATACTAAAAGGTATATAATATATATATATATATATATAATATATGTCCTTATTTTAGGATTTATTAAAATTGATAGCCGGTGGTATACTTGTGTTCTAATACAATTTTCCCGGTACATGTCAGCTGTTTTGAACAGCTGACATGTGCTAGGAATATCTGCGGGTGGAATCACGATCCACCCGCGGCTATTAACCCGTTAAATGACGCTGTCAAATGCTGACAGCGGCATTCAACCCCCATTGCCGGCCATGGGGCTGGAAATCCGCCTAACGGTCACCCCCATCATGTGATCGTGGGTCACCGGTTCACTAACATAAAAACCAGAGGTCTCCGACCTCTATGATTATTACTGATGGATTGCTGTGAGTGCCACCCAGTAGTCGGCGCTCATAGCAAGTGAGTAATTCTACTACATAGAGGCAATATGATCCTCACTTTCATGTAGGAGAGCCAATCGTGTTGTGGCAGCTTCCAGTCTCCCATAGAGACTACTGAAGCATGCCAAAGTAAAATATACACATATTTGGTATCGCTGCATTTAGAATTGCCCGATCTATCAATTAAAAAAAGACTTTTGGCAAAGTCGGCGTCTCATGAAACCGAGCCGATCCCTGTGTGGGGTCTGCCATGCGGTACGTGACTTTCGCTCCAAAGTCGCGTTTCAATGACACTAAAAGCGCCATTTCTCAGCCAATGAAGGTGGACGCAGAGTGTGGGCAGCGTGATGACATAGATCTCAGTCCCCACCATCTTAGAGAAGGGCATTGCAGTGATTGGCTTGCTTTCTGCGGCGTCACAGGGGCTATAAAGGGGCGTTCCCGCCGACCGCCATCTTACTGCTGCTGATCTTAGCGTAGGGAGAGGTTGCTGCAGCTTCTTCGGAAGCAGGGATAGTGATAGGCAGGGTACATAAAGCTACAAACCGCTTGTGCTGTAGCGATTTCCACTGTCCAACACCACCTTTTGATTGCAGGGACAGTGGAAGCTACATTTTTTTTTCCTCAGTGCTGTAGCTCATTGGGCTGCACTAGAAGGCTCCCTGACCCTGATAGCTGCGTTGCTGTGCCTGTGTGTGTACGACGCTGTGCAAACCAACTGCTTTTTTCAAAGCACAAATCCTGTTTTTCCTTCCTTTCTGCACAGCTATCTTGTGTGTTTGTCCACACTTTTGTGTGCAGCAGTCCTTTTTATAGCTGCCTGCCATACTTTTCTGAGATAACTGCAGGGAGATAAATATTGGCAAGTCTGCCTCCGTGCCATTGCTGTGTGTGGTATCTGTCTCTCATTGTGTGGCACCGAAAACACTGTGTAATACTTGGCCATTTTTTTTGGGGGGGGTACATTCTCCCTTTTCCCAAAAAAAAATTAGTGGGAGATAAATATTGGCAAGTCTGCCTCCGTGCCATTGCTGTGTGTGGCATCTGTCTCTCATTGTGTGCCACCGAAAACCAGTGTGTGATACTTGGCCATTTTTTTTTTTTGTTTTTGGGTACATTCTCCCTTTTCAAAAAAAATAATTAGTGGGAGATAAATATTCGCCAGTCTGCCTCCGTGCCAGTCCTGTGTGTGGCATCTGTCTCTCATTGTGTGCCACCAAAAACCAGTGTGTGATACTTGGCCATTTTTTTTGTTTTTGGGTACATTCTCCCTTTTCAAAAAAAAATAATTAGTGGGAGATAAATATTGGCAAGTCTGCCTCCGTGCCATTGCTGTGGGTGGCATCTCTCTCTCATTGTGTGCCACCGAAAACCACTGTGTAATACTGGGCCTTTTTTTTTGGGGGGGGGGGTAAATTCTCCCTTTTAAAAAAAAAATAATTAGTGGGAGATAAATATTGGCAAGTCTGCTTGAGTGCTGCTCCTGTGTGTGCCATATGTCTCAAATTATTGGGGCACAGAAAGCCTAGTGTGTAACATTGGGCCTGATTTTCCTTTCAGTGTCAGGCACCTATAAAGGTATATATAAATCCTACAGAAGTTTGAGTTCACCTTATAAGTTGTTTTACAGTAACAAATAGCGTTACTTTGGTTACGTTTTGCAAACAATGAGGAAGTCTAGTGGAAGAGGTCGTGGCCGTGGGTGGTCATTGTCAGCTGGTAATGATGGTAGTGGTGGTGGAGCATCAGGTGGTCATGGTAAAAGCAGTACAGCACCTAAGTCTCGAGTTGTTGAGCCAAAAACGTCGTCTGCCTACACAAGGCCTCGAACGCTCTCTTTTCTGGGAGTAGGAAAACCACTTTTGAAGCCGGAGCAGGAGGAACAAGTATTGGCTTTCATTGCTCACTCTGCCTCTAGCTCTTTCGCCTCCTCCTCGGAAAGTGCCAAATGTCAGAGCAGTGCATCATCAGTGGATGCTCCCGGTCAGGAACAAGTCGCTTCCTTGTGTCCTTCACCCAGACACAACAGGTTACTCTATGGAGCTCTTTACACATACCGTTCCTGGGTTAGACAGTGAAACAGTTAACAGGCCATGCCCATTAGAAGTTGAATCGGACATGGAGTGCACAGATGCACAGCCACAGCCAGATTACTATGCTGTTCCTTTGACTCAGACCAGAACATTGCCCTCGCAGTGTACTGAGGCAGAATCAAACCCAGCGGAGACTATGGTGCCTCGTCACGAACGCTATACCACCGGCTTACACGGTGACACAGACGAAGTTGCACACGACATAGAAGAGGAGGTCATAGATGACCCAGTTGTTGACCCCGATTGGCAGCCATTGGGGGAACAGGGTGCAGGCGGCAGTAGTTCAGAAGTGGAGGAGGAGGAGCCGCAGCAGGCATCAACATCACAACAGGTTCCATCTACAGTGCCCGTATCTGGCCAAAAACGCGTGGCAAAACCAAAACCTGTTGGAGGACAGCGTGGCCATCCGGTTAAAGAAGCTCAGTCTGCAATGCCTGAAAAGTTATCCGATAGTAGAAAGAGTGCAGTCTGGCATTTTTTTAAACAACATCCAAATGATCAGCGCAAAGTCATCTGTCAAAAATGTTCAACTACCTTAAGCAGAGGTCAGAATCTTAAAAGTCTAAATACAAGTTGCATGCATAGACATTTATCCACCATGCATTTGCAAGCCTGGAATAACTACCAAATGTCCCTAAAGGTTGCAGCACCCTCGGCCAATGAAGCTAGTCAGCAACGCTACATCCCTTCCCTCACTGTAAACCCACCATTTCCCGCACCACCGGCAGTATCTGTGCAGCTTTCGTCGCCAGGCCAAAGCAGTCAGGGAATCACCAGGTTTGCAGTAGGAAATACTGCATGTAGGGCACCGGCAAGAATACCATCTCCAACCCTCTCTCACTCACCCATGTCCACCGGCACCACCGCTAGTTCCACGATCTCCAGCTCTCCAGTCCAGCTCACCCTACATGAGAATCTTGTTAGGAAAAGGAAGTACTCATCCTCGCATCCGCGTACACAGGGTTTGAACGCCCACATTGCTAGACTAATCTCATTAGAGATGATGCCCTACCGGTTAGTTGAAAGCGAAGCTTTCAAAGCGCTGATGGACTACGCTGTACCACGCTACGAGCTACCCAGTCGGCACTTCTTTTCTAGAAAAGCCATCCCAGCCCTCCAACAGCATGTTAAAGACCGCATCGTCCATGCACTCAGGCAGTCTGTGACTACAAAGGTGCACCTGACAACAGATGCATGGACCAGTAGGCATGGCCAGGGACGTTATGTGTCCATCACACTGGGTGAATGTGGTGGATGCAGGGTCCACAGGGGACAGCAATATTGGGACAGTTTTGCCTAGTCCACGGTCAAGGAAAGAGTTGGCTGTAGGCGTTCACCCCCCCTCCTCCTCTTCCTCCTCCTCAAGCAGAAGCGAGAGCTCGTCCACACACCGCAGTCGCACATCCACTCCATCCGCAGCTGCCACTGTTGCACACCAGGTGTGCCATTATGGGACAGCTAGTGGCAAGCATCAGCAGGCTGTATTGGCAATGAAGTGTTTGGGCGACAACAGACACACCGCGGAAGTTCTGTCCGAGTTCTTGCAGAATCAAACTCAGTCATGGCTGGGCACTGTACATCTTGAGGCAGGCAAGGTTGTGAGTGATAACGGAAGGAATTTCATGGCTGCCATAGCCCTTTCCCAACTGAAACACATTCCTTGCCTGGCTCACACCTTAAACCTGGTGGTGCAGTGCTTCCTGAAAAGTTATCCGGGGTTACCCGACCTGCTCCTCAAAGTGCGCAGACTTTGCTCGCATATCCGCCGTTCGCCCGTACACTCCAACCGTATGCAGAACTATCAGCGGTCTTTGAACCTTCCCCAGCAACGCCTAATCATCGACATTTCAACAAGGTGGAACTCCACACTGCACATGCTTCAGAGACTGTGCGAACAGAGGCGTGCTGTTATGTTTTTGTGGGAGGATACACATACACGGGCAGGCAGTTGGATGGCAGACATGGAGTTGTCAGGTGTGCAGTGGTCGAAGCTACAAGACCTGTGTCAATTCCTTCAGTGTTTTGAGGAATGCACACGGCTGGTTAGTGCAGACAACGCCTTAATAAGCATGAGCATCCCCCTAATGCGTCTGTTGATGCAAAGTTTGACGCACATAAAGGAGCAGGCGTCTGCAGCCGAGGAAGAGGAAAGCCTTGATGACAGTCAGCCATTGTCTGGTCAGGGCCGTGTAGAGGACGCGGCAGCGGGCGAAGAGGAGGAGGAGGACGAGGAGGATGATGGGGATGAGTACTTTTTGAATGAGGAAGCTTCTCCTGGGCCAACAGAAATTAGTGGCGTTGCAAGGCTGGGTTCTGTTTTTTTAAGGGAGACAGGTGACGTAGATTTGCCTGTAACAGCCCCTCCAACCAGCACAACCGCAGATTTGACAACTGGAACTTTGGCCCACATGGCGGATTATGCCTTACGTATCCTCAAAAGGGACACACGCATTATTAAAATGATGAGCGATGATGATTATTGGTTGGCCTGCATCCTTGACTCTCGCTATAAAGGCAAATTGCAAAATATTATGCCACATGAGAACCTCGAACAAATATTAGCAACCAAACAAGCTACTCTTGTAGACCGTTTGATTCAGGCATTCCCAGCACACAGCGCCGGTGATGGTTCTCAGTCTCACACAAGCTGCAGGGGGCTACATGGCAGAGGTGTTAGAGGTGCACAAATCAGAAGTGGCGTTGGACAGAGGGGTTTTCTGACCAGGTTGTGGAGTGATTTCGCAATGACCGCAGACAGGACAGGTACTGCAGCATCTATTCAAAGTGACAGGAGACAACATTTGTCCAGTATGGTTACTAACTATTTTTCTTCCCTTATCGATGTTCTCCCTCAACCGTCATTCCCATTTGATTACTGGGCATCAAAATTAGACACCTGGCCTGAATTGGCAGAATATGCGTTGCAGGAGCTTGCTTGCCCAGCAGCTAGTGTGCTATCAGAAAGAGTATTCAGTGCTGCTGGTTCAATATTAACCGAAAAAAGGACTCGTCTGGCTACCCAAAATGTGGGTGATCTCACCTTCATTAAAATGAACCACTCCTGGATTTCAAATTATTTTGCCCCACCTTTCCCGGCTGACACCTAGCTTTCCTATAAAAAGGTCTTGCTTGTGGACTGGTCTTACTGAGTGTTCCAATCTGTTAATTTGCAGCAGCTGTTTGTCCAGCATATGACATGTTTACACCTCCCCCAATGGGAAAAATCCCCCCACGGGGCCGTTGTCTCGCCACTTGGCGCAAGCACCCATTACAGTGCTGATTGTCTGAAGAGGTGGGTGTGCCCGCTTTTGGTTGACGGCACTGCCACTGGGTCCCTCATAGTACAATGTAGTGTCTCTGGCGGTGGTGGTGCGCACCCAACGTCAGACACACCATTGTAACATGAGGGGCCCTGGGGCGGTACCGCCGGCCACAAGAGAGTTCCCCCCCCCAGCTCAAACTGTGCTCTACCACGTGCAAAATTATCTCGCACAGCTCCACCAATGTTTAGTCTATGCACTGAAATCATTCAATGCCTGGCACTGACAAACAATACCAATTTGTTTGCATCTATGATGCTAGTTAAAGTAGCCTGGGTCAGTGTCCTATATTGACACTAGTAAATACTAATTTACTGCCAAATTACTTTGTCATAAACTCTGCAGTTGAGCCCACCCCTGTACCTAAGCATGACACCCTTTTTTTACTTATAGTTGTTTTGCGAGACATTAACATCTATTTATTTTTTTGGAGTACTAACTGTGTCAGACACTCCTTGCAATACTCCTCCACTGACCACAATGCTGCCTGCCTGTGCATCCATGTAACCGATATAAAACTGCCATGAGCCTATTGTTTGTTATTTTAGGCCTTTGATAGCCTGTCTGCGGTCCCTACTTGCATTACTCCTCCACTGACCACAATGCTGCCTGCCTGTGCATCCATGTAACCGATGTAAAACTGCCATGAGCCTATTGTTTGTTATTTTAGGCCTTTGATAGCCTGTCTGTGGTCCCTACTTGCATTACTCCTCCACTGACCACAATGCTGCCTGCCTGTGTATCCATGTAACCGATGTAAAACTGCCATGAGCCTATTGTTTGTTATTTTAGGCCTTTGATAGCCTGTCTGCGGTCCCTACTTGCATTACTCCTCCACTGACCACAATGCTGCCTGCCTGTGTATCCATGTAACCGATGTAAAACTGCCATGAGCCTATTGTTTGTTAGTTTAGGCCTTTGATAGCCTGTCTGCGGTCCCTACTTGCATTACTCCTCCACTGACCACAATGCTGCCTGCCTGTGTATCCATGTAACCGATGTAAAACTGCCATGAGCCTATTGTTTGTTATTTTAGGCCTTTGATAGCCTGTCTGCGGTCCCTACTTGCATTACTCCTCCACTGACCACAATGCTGCCTGCCTGTGTATCCATGTAACCGATGTAAAACTGCCATGAGCCTATTGTTTGTTATTTTAGGCCTTTGATAGCCTGTCTGCGGTCCCTACTTGCATTACTCCTCCACTGACCACAATGCTGCCTGCCTGTGTATCCATGTAACCGATCTAAAACTGCCATGAGCCTATTGTTTGTTATTTTAGGCCTTTGATAGCCTGTCTGTGGTCCCTACTTGCATTACTCCTCCACTGACCACAATGCTGCCTGCCTGTGTATCCATGTAACCGATGTAAAACTGCCATGAGCCTATTGTTTGTTATTTTAGGCCTTTGATAGCCTGTCTGCGGTCCCTACTTGCATTACTCCTCCACTGACCACAATGCTGCCTGCCTGTGTATCCATGTAACCGATGTAAAACTGCCATGAGCCTATTGTTTGTTATTTTAGGCCTTTGATAGCCTGTCTGCGGTCCCTACTTGCATTACTCCTCCACTGACCACACCAATGCTGCCCGTTTACCCCTGGAACCTATTTTACAGTGCATAGAGCCTATTTTTTTATTTTATTTAATATTAATAAAGCCATGATGGACTACGCTGTACCACGCAATGGGCTACCCAGTTGACAATTCTTTTGCTAGAAAAGCCATCCCACCCCTCCACCAGCATGTAAAAGACCGCATTGTCCATGCACTATGTCAATCTGTGAGTCCAAAGGTACACCTGACAACAGACACATGGACCTGTAGGCATGGCCACGGTAGGTTACGTGTCCTTTGTGGCGCAATGGGTTAATGTATTGGATGCATGGTCCACACAGGGGACAGCCTGGTAAGTCTGTCTGCAGTCCCTAATTCAAGTTGTCCTCAAATGAATAAATGTGAGCTTCAACCTTCTGGCTCTCATTAAGTGCTGTTGTTTAAAAAAAATTGGTGTTTAGGGCCTACTAACGGTGTCTGCCCCTGCCTGGTGTTTGTCCTCAACTGAATACAGCTGAGCTTCAACCTTCTGGCTTTCGGCCTATAGTATCAGATATTAAACTGCATTTGGCCTTCAACTTTGGTTACGGCCTACTAACGGTGTCTGCCCCTCCCTGGTGTTGACCTCAACTGAATACAGCTGAGCTTCAACCTTCTGGCTCTCATTAAGTGCTGTTTTTTTTTTTAAAAAAAATGGTGTTTAGGGCCTACTAACGGTGTCTGCCCCTCCCTGGTGTTGACCTCAACTGAATACAGCTGAGCTTCAACCTTCTGGCTCTAATATATATATATATATATATATATATATATATATATATATATATATATATATATATATATATATATATATATATATATATATATACATACATATATATATATATACATACATATATATATATATATATATATATATATATATATATATATATTTTTTTTTAAGGGCTGGTTGGGGCCTAATAGCTCTGTTTGCTGCTCCCTGGTGTTTTCCCTCAACTGAATAAAGCTGAGCTTCAACCTTCTGGCTCTCATTAAGTGCTGTTTTTTTTTTAAAAAAAATGGTGTTTAGGGCCTACTAATGGTGTCTGCCCCACCCTGGTGTTGACCTCAACTGAATACAGCTGAGCTTCAACCTTCTGGCTCTAATATATATATATATATATATGTAGATAGATATATATATATATATATATATATATATATATATATATATATATATTTTTTTTTTTTTTTTAAGGGCTGGTTGGGGCCTAATAGCTCTGTTTGCTGCTCCCTGGTGTTTTCCCTCAACTGAATAAAGCTGAGCTTCAACCTTCTGGCTCTCATTAAGTGCTGTTTTTTTAAAAAAAAAAATGGTGTTTAGGACCTACTAACGGTGTCTGCCCCTCCCTGGTGTTTGTCCTCAACTGAATAAAGCTGAGCTTCTACCTTCTGGCTCTCATTAAGTGCTGTTTTTTTTTAAAAAAATGGTGTTTAGGGCCTACTAACGGTGTCTGCCCCTCCCTGGTGTTTGCCCTCAACTGAATACAGCTGAGCTTCAACCTTCTGGCTTTCGGCCTATAGTATCAGATATTAAACTGCATTTGGCCTTCAACTTTGGTTACGGCCTACTAACGGTGTCTGCCCCTCCCTGGTGTTGACCTCAACTGAATACAGTTGAGCTTCAACCTTCTGGCTTTCGGCCTATAGTATCAGATATTAAACTGCATTTGGCCTTCAACTTTGGTTATGGCCTACTAACGGTGTCTGCCCCTCCCTGGTGTTGACCTCAACTGAATACAGTTGAGCTTCAACCTTCTGGCTTTCAGCCTATAGTATCAGATATTAAACTGCATTTGACCTTCAACTTTGGTTACGGCCTACTATCGGTGTCTGCCCCTCCCTGGTGTTGACCTCAACTGAATACAGCTGAGCTTCAACCTTCTGGCTCTAATATATACACTCACTGGCCACTTTATTAGGTACACCTGTCCAACTTCTTGTTAACACTTAATTTCTAATCAGCCAATCACATGGCGGCAACTCAGTGCATTTAGGCATGTAGACATGGTCAAGACAATCTCCTGCAGTTCAAACCGAGCATCAGTATGGGGAAGAAAGGTGATTTGAGTGCCTTTGAACGTGGCATGGTTGTTGGTGCCAGAAGGGCTGGTCTGAGTATTTCAGAAACTGCTGATCTACTGGGATTTTCACGCACAACCATCTCTAGGGTTTACAGAGAATGGTCCGAAAAAGAAAAAAAATCCAGTGAGCGGCAGTTCTGTGGGCGGAAATGCCTTGTTGATGCCAGAGGTCAGAGGAGAATGGGCAGACTGGTTCGAGCTGATAGAAAGGCAACAGTGACTCAAATCGCCACCCGTTACAACCAAGGTAGGCCTAAGAGCATCTCTGAACGCACAGTGTGTCGAACTTTGAGGCAGATGGGCTACAGCAGCAGAAGACCACACCGGGTACCACTCCTTTCAGCTAAGAACAGGAAACTGAGGCTACAATTTGTACAAGCTCATCGAAATTGGACAGTAGAAGATTGGAAAAACGTTGCTTGGTCTGATGAGTCTCGATTTCTGCTGCGACATTCGGATGGTAGGGTCAGAATTTGGCGTAAACAACATGAAAGCATGGATCCATCCTGCCTTGTATGGAGCATCTTTGGGATGTGCAGCCGACAAATCTGCGGCAACTGTGTGATGCCATCATATCAATATGGACCAAAATCTCTGAGGAATGCTTCCAGCACCTTGTTGAATCTATGCCACGAAGAATTGAGGCAGTTCTGAAGGCAAAAGGGGGTCCAACCCGTTACTAGCATGGTGTACCTAATAAAGTGGCCGGTGAGTGAATATATATATATATATATATATATATATATATTTTTTTTTTTTTTTAAGTGCTGGTTGGGGCCTAATAGCTCTGTTTGCTGCTCCCTGGTGTTTTCCCTCAACTGAATAAAGCTGAGCTTCAACCTTCTGGCTCTCATTAAGTGCTGTTTTTTTTTAAAAAAAAGGGTGTTTAGGGCCTACTAACGGTGTCTGCCCCTGCCTGGTGTTTGTCCTCAACTGAATAAAGCTGAGCTTCTACCTTCTGGCTCTCATTAAGTGCTGTTTTTTTAAAAAAAAATGGTGTTTAGGGCCTACTAACGGTGTGTGCCCCTCCCTGGTGTTTGCACTCAACTGAATACAGCTGAGCTTCAACCTTCTGGCTTTCGGCCTATAGTATCAGATATTAAACTGCATTTGGCCTTCAACTTTGGTTATGGCCTACTAACGGTGTCTGCCCCTCCCTGGTGTTGACCTCAACTGAATACAGCTGAGCTTCAACGTTCTGGCTTTCGGCCTATAGTATCAGATATTAAACTGCATTTGACCTTCAACTTTGGTTACAGCCTACTAACAGTGTCTGCCCCTCCCTGGTGTTGAGTCTGACCTCAACTGAATACAGCTGAGCTTCAACCTTCTGGCTTTCGGCCTATAGTATCAGATATTAAACTGCATTTGACCTTCAACTCTGGTTACGGCCTACTAACGGTGTCTGCCCCTCCCTGGCGTTGAGTCTGACCTCAACTGAACACAGCTGAGCTTCAACCTTCTGGCTCTCATTAAGTGCTGTTTTTTAAAAAGCTTGGTGGTTACGGCCTACTAACGGGGTCTGCCCCTCCATGTTGTTTGTCCTCAACTGAATAAAGCTGAGCTTCAACCTTCTGGATTTTGGCCTACAGTAGCAGATATTAAACTGCATTTGGCCTACTAGTGTGGTTGGGCCCTTAAAACAGTTTCTGCTGCTCTTGGGTTTGCTACTCCACTGAACAAAGCAATGCCGCCTGTTTAGTCCTGTTACCAATTTTGAACTGCATTTAGCCTACTTTATTCTTTGGCCCTATATCTGTTTCCTCCTCATCCTGCCCATTGCCCAGACACTGCTAGATGAGTCTGCTGGTACATTGACCTAGACCACTTCATTCCCATTGCACTCTACACAGCCAGAATCTGACCCTGCTGAAAGTAAGGTTCCCTGTTGTGATTCGGTTCGTGGGCTCCCCCGGTGGTCTCTTGTGGTACTGGTGTCCTGCAAGCTTTGCCTTCTCAGTTCACCTGTTCCTATCAGGATGTGGGAGTATCCTATTTAACCTTGCTCCTCAGTCATTCTAATGCTGGCCATCAATGTATCCAGAGTGATTCTGTTGCATGTTCCTGCTCCCAGTTTTCTGCTCAGCTAAGTTGGACACTTTAGTCCTTAAGTCTATTTTTGTATGTTTTGTCCAGTTTGCACTTATGTGAATCTCTGCAGCTGGAAGCTCTTGTTGGGCTGAAATTACCACTCCAGTGGCATGAGTTGTCACATGAGTTAAGGTAATTTCAGGATGGTGTTTTGAAGGGTTTTGCAGCTGACCGCGAAGTCCTCTGTTGTATCTTTCTGCTATTTAGTTAGCGGGCCTCTCTGTGCTAAATCTGCTTTCATACTACGTGTGTCTTTTCATCTGCTCTCACCGTTATTATATGTGGGGGGCTGCTATCTCCTGTGGGGACATTCTCTGGAGGCAAGCCAGGACTGTGTTTTCTTCTACCAGGGGTAGTTAGTTCTCCGGCTGGCGCGCGGCATCTAGAGACAACGCAGGAATGCCCCCTGGCCACTTCTAGTGTGGTGTGTAGGTTTAGCATCGCGGTCAGCTCTAGTTTCCATCACCCGAGAGCTTGTCCGTTTATTCTATGCTTCTGATGTTTCCTTGCCATTGGAAACCATAACAGTATGGCCAGCCCAAATGTTTAATCTATAGGCTGAAGCAGGAGAGAAAAGGAACTGTGTGAAACCTTTTTTTTTTTTTTTTCCTTCCTCTGAAGTTGCACTCCAGCTCTAATTGCAGTCTCCTGTTTTCCTCTCCTCTTAACCCCTGAATGGCTCAGACTTTATCTGTTGAAATATGGATCCCCAGAGTCTGGCTACCAATTTGAATAATCTTGCCTCTAAAGTTCAGAATATACAAGATTTTTTGTTACATGCTCCTCGGTCTGAACCTAAAATTCCTATACCGGAGTTTTTTTCTGGAGATCGATCTTGTTTTCTAAATTTTAAATACAATTGTAAATTGTTTCTTTCGCTGAGATCTCATTCTGCTGGAGATCCTGCCCAGCAAGTAAAAATTGTTATTTCTTTACTGCGGGGTGACCCCCAAAATTGGGCATTTTCATTGGCACCAGGGGATCCTGCGTTGCTCAATGTGGATGCGTTTTTTCTGGCTTTGGGGTTGCTTTATGAGGAACCAAATTTGGAGATTCAGGCTGAGAAAGCCCTAATAGCCCTCTCTCAGGGGCAAGATGAAGCCGAAATATATTGCCAAAAATTTTGAAAATGGTCTGTGCTTACTCAGTGGAATGAGTGCGCTCTGGCGGCAATTTTCAGAGAAGGTCTCTCTGATGCTGTAAAAGACGTCATGGTGGGGTTTCCTGCGCCTACTGGTCTGAATGAGTCCATGACAATGGCAATTCAGATTGATCGGCGTTTACGGGAACGCAAACCTGTGCACCAGTTGGCAGTGTCTTCTGAAGAGGCACCACAGAGTATGCAATGTGATAGCTTTCTGTCCAGAAGCGAACGACAGATTTATAGGCGCAAAAATCATTTGTGCTTCTATTGTGGAAATTCTACTCATGTTATATCAGCATGCTCTAAACGAACAAAGAAAGTTGATAAATCCTCTGCTATTGGCACTTTGCAGTCCAAGTTTATTTTGTCTGTAACTCTAATTTGTTCGTTATCTTCTATTGTTGCGGATGCGTATGTGGATTCTGGCGCCGCTTTGAGTCTTATGGATTGGTTCTTTGCCAGGCGCTGTGGGTTTGATCTAGAGCCTCTGGAAGTTCCTATACCTTTAAAGGGTATTGATTCTACACCATTGGCTAGTAATAAACCACAATACTGGACACAAGTGACTATGCGTATGACTCCAGACCATCAAGAGGTGATTCGCTTCCTTGTACTGTATAATCTACATGATGTGTTGGTGCTGGGATTGCCATGGTTGCAAACTCATAACCCAGTCCTTGACTGGAAAACAATGTCTGTACTAAGCTTGGGGTGTCAGGGAAATCATGGGGACACATCTTTGGTCTCCATTGCTTCATCTATTCCCTCTGAAATTCCTGAGTTTTTGTCTGATTATCGTGAGGTTTTTGAGGAATCTACTCTTAATTCTCTTCCTCCTCACAGAGATTGCGATTGCGCCATAGATTTGATCCCTGGCAGTAAATTTCCTAAGGGTCGTCTATTCAATCTGTCTGTACCTGAACATGCTGCCATGCAAGAGTATATTAGGGAGTCCTTGGAAAAGGGACATATTCGTCCTTCTTCGTCTCCTCTTGGAGCGGGGTTCTTTTTCGTAGCTAAAAGCGATGGTTCTTTGAGACCTTGTATTGATTATAGACTCTTGAATAAGATCACAGTCAAGTATCAGTATCCTTTGCCATTGCTGACAGATTTATTTGCTCGCATTGAGGGGGCGAAGTGGTTCTCTAAGATTGATCTTCGCGGTGCGTATAATTTGGTGCGAATTAAGCAGGGGGATGAGTGGAAAACCGCATTTAATACGCCCGAGGGCCATTTTGAGTATTTGGTGATGCCTTTTGGTCTGTCAAATGCCCCTTCGGTCTTTCAGTCTTTTATGCACAATATTTTCCGTGAATATCTGGATACATTTATGATTGTGTATTTGGACGATATCTTGATTTTTTCGGATGACTGGGAATCTCATGTTCAACAAGTTAGGAGGGTTTTTCAGGTTTTGCGGACCAATTCTCTGTTTGTTAAAGGTTCAAAGTGTGTTTTTGGGGTTCAGAAGATTTCTTTTTTGGGGTACATTTTTTCCCCCTCTTCTATTGAGATGGATCCTGTGAAGGTTCGGGCTATTTGTGACTGGACGCAACCGACTTCTCTTAAGGGCCTTCAGAAATTTTTGGGCTTTGCTAACTTTTATCGTCAATTCATAACTGGTTTTTCTAGCGTTGTCAGGCCTTTGACTGATTTGACTAAAAAGGGTGCTGATGTTGCAGATTGGTCTCCTGCTGCTGTGGAGGCCTTTCGGGAGCTTAAGCGCCGTTTTTCTTCTGCTCCGGTGTTGTGCCAGCCTGATGTTTCTCTTCCTTTTCAGGTGGAAGTTGATGCTTCCGAGATCGGAGCGGGGGCGGTTTTGTCGCAGAAAAGTTCAGATTGTTCAGTGATGAGACCTTGTGCGTTCTTTTCTCGAAAATTTTCGCCCGCCGAGCGAAATTATGACGTCGGTAATCGGGAGCTTTTGGCGATGAAGTGGGCATTCGAGGAGTGGCGTCATTGGCTTGAGGGTGCTAAACATCAGGTGGTGGTCTTGACTGATCACAAAAATTTGATTTATCTTGAGTCGGCCAGACGTCTGAATCCTAGACAGGCGCGCTGGTCGTTGTTTTTCTCCCGGTTTAATTTTGTGGTTTCGTATCTGCCAGGTACTAAGAATGTGAAGGCGGATGCCCTTTCTAGGAGTTTTGAACCTGATTCCCCTGGTGATTCTAAACCTACGGGTATACTTAAGGATGGGGTGATATTGTCTGCTGTCTTCCCAGACCTGCTACGTGCTTTACAAGAGTTTCAGGCGGATCGGCCTGATCGTTGTCCGCCTGGTAGATTGTTTGTGCCGGATGAGTGGACCAATAGAGTCATCTCGGAGGTTCATTCTTCTGCGTTGGCAGGTCATCCGGGAATTTTTGGTACCAGAGATTTGGTGGCTAGGTCCTTCTGGTGGCCTTCCCTGTCTCGGAACGTGCGTACTTTTGTGCAGTCTTGCGATGTTTGTGCTCGGGCCAAGCCTTGTTGTTCTCGGGCTAGTGGGTTGTTGTTGCCCTTGCCTGTTCCTAAGAGGCCTTGGACACACATCTCTATGGATTTTATTTCTGATCTCCCTGTTTCTCAGAAGATGTCCGTCATTTGGGTGGTGTGTGACCGCTTTTCTAAGATGGTTCATTTGGTGCCCTTGCCCAAGCTACCTTCCTCATCTGAGTTGGTGCCCCTGTTTTTTCAGAATGTGGTTCGGCTGCATGGTATTCCGGAGAATATCGTTTCCGACAGGGGATCCCAGTTTGTGTCCAGATTTTGGCGGGCGTTTTGTGCCAGGATGGGCATTGATTTGTCTTTTTCGTCTGCATTTCATCCCCAGACAAATGGCCAGACGGAACGTACTAATCAGACCTTGGAGACTTATTTGAGGTGTTTCGTGTCTGCTGATCAGGATGACTGGGTCTCCTTTTTGCCGTTGGCTGAGTTTGCCCTTAATAATCGGGCCAGTTCTGCCACTTTGGTCTCCCCTTACTTTTGCAATTCAGGGTTCCATCCTCGTTTTTCATCTGGTCAGGTGGAGTCTTCGGATTGTCCTGGAGTGGATACCATGGTGGATAGGTTGCATCGTATTTGGGGGCAGGTGGTGGACAATTTGGAGTTGTCCCAGGAGAGGACTCAACGTTTTGCTAATCGCCATCGTCGTGTTGGTCCTCGTCTTCGTGTTGGGGACTTGGTGTGGTTGTCCTCCCGTTTTGTCCCTATGAGGGTCTCTTCTCCTAAGTTTAAGCCTCGGTTCATCGGTCCTTATAAGATTTTGGAAATTCTTAACACTGTGTCTTTTCGTTTGGACCTCCCAGCATCCTTTGCTATCCATAATGTCTTCCATCGGTCATTATTGCGGAGGTATGAGGTACCACTTGTGCCTTCTGTTGAGCCTCCTGCTCCTGTGCTGGTTGAGGGTGAATTGGAGTACATGGTGGAGAAAATCTTGGACTCCCGTGTTTCCAGACGGAGACTTCAATATCTGGTGAAATGGAAGGGCTACGGTCAAGAGGATAATTCTTGGGTTACAGCTTCTGATGTTCATGCTTCTGATTTGGTCCGTGCCTTTCATAGGGCTCATCCAGATCACCCTGGTGGTTCTTGTGAGGGTTCAGTGCCCCCTCCTTAAGGGGGGGTACTGTTGTGATTCGGTTCGTGGGCTCCCCCGGTGGTCTCTTGTGGTACTGGTGTCCTGCAAGCTTTGCCTTCTCAGTTCACCTGTTCCTATCAGGATGTGGGAGTATCCTATTTAACCTTGCTCCTCAGTCATTCTAATGCTGGCCATCAATGTATCCAGAGTGATTCTGTTGCATGTTCCTGCTCCCAGTTTTCTGCTCAGCTAAGTTGGACACTTTAGTCCTTAAGTCTATTTTTGTATGTTTTGTCCAGTTTGCACTTATGTGAATCTCTGCAGCTGGAAGCTCTTGTTGGGCTGAAATTACCACTCCAGTGGCATGAGTTGTCACATGAGTTAAGGTAATTTCAGGATGGTGTTTTGAAGGGTTTTGCAGCTGACCGTGAAGTCCTCTGTTGTATCTTTCTGCTATTTAGTTAGCGGGCCTCTCTGTGCTAAATCTGCTTTCATACTACGTGTGTCTTTTCATCTGCTCTCACCGTTATTATATGTGGGGGGCTGCTATCTCCTGTGGGGACATTCTCTGGAGGCAAGCCAGGACTGTGTTTTCTTCTACCAGGGGTAGTTAGTTCTCCGGCTGGCGCGCGGCATCTAGAGACAACGCAGGAATGCCCCCTGGCTACTTCTAGTGTGGTGTGTAGGTTTAGCATCGCGGTCAGCTCTAGTTTCCATCACCCGAGAGCTTGTCCGTTTATTCTATGCTTCTGATGTTTCCTTGCCATTGGAAACCATAACAGTTCCCCTTCCCGCATGTTATACCACCTTACACAGGGACAAAGAGGAAGGTGCAGATGAAAGTGCAGGTTCCTTCATCAGGTGGGGGGGCATACTCGTTGGTGACGTCACGGGCACAGGGCCCCTCAGAGTACGCAAAAGTGTCGCTGCTGGTGGGAACCGCCCCCGCCATGCAAACACACCGCTGTACTTTGAGGGGCCCTGTGCCAGTGCCAATGCGAACGAGTGGGCACCCCCTGCTTGCTCAGGATCACAGCACTTGCAACGTTGAAATACTTACCTCTCCCTGCTCCACAGCCGTGACGTAGTCCACATTTCCTGGGCCCACTAAAGCCTTGAACCAGCCCTACCCCCCACAACTTTTGCCAAATGACCCCCAATTTCCTCTGCCCAACTATTATTATAAAGTTAATTAAGATTGACAAGCTTCAGAAACAAGAATGGATGTTTTTGGCATTAAAATGGGCACTGTAGGTGTTTTCCTGGCCTCCACGCACTGCCGACTATGCTTCCCCATTGACTTGCATTGGGTTTCGTGTTTCGGTCGATCCCCGACTTTTAGCGATAATCGGCCGACTGCACGCGACTCGACTCTGGACAAAGTCGGGTTTCACAAAACCCGACTCGATCTTTAAAAAATGAAAGTCGCTCAACCCTACTGATCACTAAACAGTGTAGCGTGAAAAAAAGTCAAAACGCCAGAATCCCTTTTTTTGTCACCGCAACATTGAATTAAAATGCAATAACGGGTTATCAAAAGATTATACCTGCACCACAATGGTAAATAGATCAATGGCTGCACTCAAAATTTACTGTGCTAAAGCAGGGAAATGGGCAATACATGAAATGTGAATAGCATAATGGCTTGTGAAATTTATGAAAAAACACATGAGATTCTTAGCACAACATTTGGCCAAAAGTTGTGAGCCCATCCACTAAACGTCAAGGTAATCTCAGATCGGATGGGTAACTAACCTGTCTGCCTAGTGTGAACACTTACCTATGGCTAACAACATGGTAAAGCCTGCTTTTATAGGAAGCTCATGTGACGCCCGTGAGACCGAGGTACCCAGCACCAGATCAATGAGTTCCGTCTCTTGAGGGGGATGTCACTAGTGGCTTGACCCGGTGCTGTGGCCTCAGGCGATGCACAATGTAAGGGATATCATGAAGGAACAGGCACTTACTTGATCAGCAGCAGGTCCTTTCAGTTGTGATGACCCCGATCCTGGATCGATGGCTATTGTCCAAATGAAAGACTGAGGCGCTGAAACGTTTAACCAGTTTACTTTAACAAAAAGGGATTTGCAACCAATACTGTCAACGGAGTCTGTTTAAGAACTCTGAATTACTTTGATCCTGTCAGGATTTCCACCTCTTATTATGCGCAGTTTCTGTATGGCCCTGCTGCTGTATGTGAACTGGCTGCCGACCCAATCTGTCTCTTCTGTGCTCTGGTTCGACAGACAACCCGAGTCCTTTTTTTTTGTCGGCTTACCCCCTCTGGGAGTCCTGCTGAACTCTGTGTCTGTTGATGTGTCTTACCCTGGTGAAGTTGATATCACCTCACTTCCTTCCGGTTGCTGTATTATATCTAATGAATATAGCCACGGATCCGGTATCCGTCTCTGCGCCTATTCTGGGTAGAGGTTATTGCTACCCGGTTCTCACAATGTCCTTTTTCTCTATTCTTCTTTTCCTACTATGGGTATTACAGGCCTATGATCCGTCATAGGGCTGTTAGGAGTTCAGTTATACGACCTCTCACTTTCAGCTCCTCAACCCAACTGCCAATCCTTTTCTCAGACCAGAATAGATCAAGGGGAGTCTCTGGAGCTCCCCCTTCTGGCCGGAGATGGTAGTGCAGTCTTGCTATTTTAATATTTGTATTTGGTGTCAATAACTATTTTTGTGGCAAATACCCCTAGGGGCGCCACACTCAGAACCAACTGTGTTTAGATGTAATTAAAATCACAGCATGGTGAAGGGTGGGGCATTCAAGTCAGAAAAAATAGTACATAGTAAATATAGGAAAACTGACTGAACAGCAAACTAGTCTGAACTGGTGCATAACCAAAAAAAGTCATATAGCAAATAGATCAATGGCTGCACTCAAAATTTACTGTGCTAAGGCAAGGAAATGTGCAATACATGAAGTGTGAATAGCATAATGGCTTGTGAAATTTATGAAAAAACACATAAGATTCTTAGCACAAGATTTGGCCAAAAGTTGTGCGCCCATCCACCAAACATCAAGGTAATCTCAGAACGGATGGGTACCTGAGCTGACTGCCTAGTGTGAACACTTACCTATGGCTAATAACATGGTAAAGCCTGCTTTTATAGGAAGCTCAGAACCAACTGTGTTTAGATGTAATTATAATCACAGCATGGTGAAGGGCGGGGCGTTCAAGTCAGAAAAAATAGTACATAGTAAATATAGTAAAACTGACTGAACAGCAAACTAGTCTGAACTGGTGCATAACCAAAAAAAGTTGCTGTTTGCTGTTCAGTCAGTTTTCCTATATTTACTATGTACTATTTTTTTCTGACTTGAACGCCCCAGCCTTCACCATGCTGTGATTTTAATTACATCTAAACACAGTTGGTTCCGACCTTCCTATAAATGCAGGCTTTACCATGTTATTAGCCATAGGTAAGTGTTCACACTAGGCAGTCAGCTCAGGTACCCATCCGTTCTGAGATTACCTTGACGTTTGGTGGATGGGCTCACAACTTTTGGCCAAATCTTGTGCTAAGAATCTCATGTGTTTTTTCATAAATTTCACAAGCCATTATGCTATTCACATTTCATGTATCGCACATTTCCTTGCCTTAGCACAGTAAATTTTGAGTGCAGCCATTGATCTATTTGCTATATGACTATTTTTGGTTATGCACCAGTTCAGACTAGTTTGCTGTTCAGTCAGTTTTCCTATATTTACTATGTACTATTTTTCTCTGACTTGAATGCCCCTCCTTTCACCATGCTATGATTTTATTTACATCTAAACACAGTTGGTTCTGAGCTTCCTATAAAAGCAGGCTTTACCATGTTATTAGCCATAGGTAAGTGTTTACACTAGGCAGTCAGCTCAGGTACCCATCCGTTCTGAGATTACCTTGACGATTGGTGGATGGGCTCACAACTTTTGGCCAAATCTTGCGCTAAGAATCTCATGTGTTTTTTCATAAATTTCACAAGGCATTATGCTATTCACATTTCCTGTATCGCACATTTCCTTGCCTTAGCACAGTAAATTTTGAGTGCAGCCATTGATCTATTTGCTTTATGACTATTTTTGGTTATGCACCAGTTCAGACTAGTTTGCTGTTCAGTCTGTTTTCCTATATTTACTATGTACTATTTTTTCTGACTTGAACGCCCTGCCCTTCAACATGCTGTGATTTTAATTACATCTAAACACAGTTGGTTCTGAGCTTCCTATAAAAGCGGGCTTTACCATATTATTAGCCATAGGTAAGTGTTCACACTAGGCAGTCAGCTCAGGTACCCATCCGTTCTGAGTTTACCTTGACGTTTGGTGGATGGGCTCACAACTTTTGGCCAAATCTTGTGCTAAGAATCTCATTTGTTTTTTCATAAATTTCACAAGCCATTATGCTATTCACATTTCATGTATTGCACATTTCCTTGCTTTAGCACAGTAAATTTTGAGTGCAGCCATTGATCTATTTGTTATATGACTTTTTTTGGTTATGCACCAGTTCAGACTAGTTTGCTGTTCAGTCAGTTTTCCTATATTTACTATGTACTATTTTTTCTGACTTGAACCCCCGCCCTTCACCATGCTGTGATTTTAATTACATCTAAACACAGTTGGTTCTGAGCTTCCTATAAAAGCGGGCTTTACCATATTATTAGCCATAGGTAAGTGTTCACACTAGGCAGTCAGCTCAGGTACCCATCCGTTCTGAGTTTACCTTGACGTTTGGTGGATGGGCTCACAACTTTTGGCCAAATCTTGTGCTAAGAATCTCATTTGTTTTTTCATAAATCTCACAAGCCATTAAGCTATTCACATTTCATGTATTGCACATTTCCTTGCTTTAGCACAGTAAATTTTGAGTGCAGCCATTGATCTATTTGTTATATGACTTTTTTTGGTTATGCACCAGTTCAGACTAGTTTGCTGTTCAGTCAGTTTTCCTATATTTACTATGTACTATTTTTTCTGACTTGAACCCCCGCCCTTCACCATGCTGTGATTTTAATTACATCTAAACACAGTTGGTTCTGAGCTTCCTGTAAAAGCGGGCTTTACCATATTATTAGCCATAGGTAAGTGTTCACACTAGGCAGTCAGTTCAGGTACCCATCCGTTCTGAGTTTACCTTGACGTTTGGTGGATGGGCTCACAACTTTTGGCCAAATCTTGTGCTAAGAATCTCATGTGTTTTTTCATAAATTTCACAAGCCATTATGCTATTCACATTTCATGTATTGCACATTTCCTTGCTTTAGCACAGTACATTTTGAGTGCAGCCATTGATCTATTTGCTATATGACTTTTTTTGGTTATGCACCAGTTCAGACTAGTTTGCTGTTCAGTCAGTTTTCCTATATTTACTATGTACTATTTTTTCAGACCTGAACGCCCCACCCTTCACCATGCTGTGATTTTAATTACATCTAAACACAGTTGGTTCTGAGCTTCCTATAAAAGCAGGCTTTACCATGTTATTAGCCATAGGTAAGTGTTTACACTAGGCAGTCAGCTCAGGTACCCATCCGTTCTGAGATTACCTTGACGTTTGGTGGATGGGCTCACAACTTTTGGCCAAATCTTGTGCTAAGAATCTCATGTGTTTTTTCATAAATTTCACAAGCCATTATGCTATTCACATTTCATGTATCGCACATTTCCTTGCCTTAGCACAGTAAATTTTGAGTGCAGCCATTGATCTATTTGCTATATGACTATTTTTGGTTATGCACCAGTTCAGACTAGTTTGCTGTTCAGTCTGTTTTCCTATATTTACTATGTACTATTTTTTCTGACTTGAACGCCCCGCCCTTCAACATGCTGTGATTTTAATTACATCTAAACACAGTTGGTTCTGAGCTTCCTATAAAAGCGGGCTTTACCATATTATTAGCCATAGGTAAGTGTTCACACTAGGCAGTCAGCTCAGGTACCCATCCGTTCTGAGTTTACCTTGACGTTTGGTGGATGGGCTCACAACTTTTGGCCAAATCTTGTGCTAAGAATCTCATGTGTTTTTTCATAAATTTCACAAGCCATTATGCTATTCACATTTCATGTATTGCACATTTCCTTGCTTTAGCACAGTACATTTTGAGTGCAGCCATTGATCTATTTGCTATATGACTTTTTTTGGTTATGCACCAGTTCAGACTAGTTTGCTGTTCAGTCAGTTTTCCTATATTTACTATGTACTATTTTTTCAGACCTGAACGCCCCACCCTTCACCATGCTGTGATTTTAATTACATCTAAACACAGTTGGTTCTGAGCTTCCTATAAAAGCAGGCTTTACCATGTTATTAGCCATAGGTAAGTGTTCACACTAGGCAGTCAGCTCAGGTACCCATCCGTTCTGAGATTACCTTGACGTTTGGTGGATGGGCTCACAACTTTTGGCCAAATCTTGTACTAAGAATCTCATGTGTTTTTTCATAAATTTCACAAGCCATTATGCTATTCACATTTCATGCATCGCACATTTCCTTGCCTAAGCACAGTAAATTTTGAGTGCAGCCATTGATCTATTTGCTATATGACTATTTTTGGTTATGCACCAGTTCAGACTAGTTTGCTGTTCAGTCTGTTTTCCTATATTTACTATGTACTATTTGTTCTGACTTGAACGCCCCGCCCTTCAACATGCTGTGATTTTAATTACATCTAAACACAGTTGGTTCTGAGCTTCCTATAAAAGCGGGCTTTACCATATTATTAGCCATAGGTAAGTGTTCACACTAGGCAGTCAGCTCAGGTACCCATCCGTTCTGAGTTTACCTTGACGTTTGGTGGATGGGCTCACAACTTTTGGCCAAATCTTGTGCTAAGAATCTCATTTGTTTTTTCATAAATTTCACAAGCCATTATGCTATTCACATTTCATGTATTGCACATTTCCTTGCTTTAGCACAGTAAATTTTGAGTGCAGCCATTGATCTATTTGTTATATGACTTTTTTTTGGTTATGCACCAGTTCAGACTAGTTTGCTGTTCAGTCAGTTTTCCTATATTTACTATTTACTATTTTTTCTGACTTGAACCCCCGCCCTTCACCATGCTGTGATTTTAATTACATCTAAACACAGTTGGTTCTGAGCTTCCTATAAAAGCGGGCTTTACCATATTATTAGCCATAGGTAAGTGTTCACACTAGGCAGTCAGCTCAGGTACCCATCCGTTCTGAGTTTACCTTGACGTTTGGTGGATGGGCTCACAACTTTTGGCCAAATCTTGTGCTAAGAATCTCATTTGTTTTTTCATAAATTTCACAAGCCATTATGCTATTCACATTTCATGTATTGCACATTTCCTTGCTTTAGCACAGTAAATTTTGAGTGCAGCCATTGATCTATTTGTTATATGACTTTTTTTTGGTTATGCACCAGTTCAGACTAGTTTGCTGTTCAGTCAGTTTTCTCATATTTACTATTTACTATTTTTTCTGACTTGAACCCCCGCCCTTCACCATGCTGTGATTTTAATTACATCTAAACACAGTTGGTTCTGAGCTTCCTATAAAAGCAGGCTTTACCATGTTATTAGCCATAGGTAAGTGTTCACACTATTCAGTCAGCTCAGGTACCCATCCGTTCTGAGATTACCTTGACGTTTGGTGGATGGGCTCACAACTTTTGGCCAAATCTTGTGCTAAGAATCTCATGTGTTTTTTCATAAATTTCACAAGCCATTATGCTATTCACATTTCATGTATTGCACATTTCCTTGCTTTAGCACAGTAAATTTTGAGTGCAGCCATTGATCTATTTGCTATATGACTATTTTTGGTTATGCACCAGTTCAGACTAGTTTGCTGTTCAGTTTTCCTATATTTACTATGTACTATTTTTTCTGACCTGAACGCCCCACCCTTCACCATGCTGTGATTTTAATTACATCTAAACACAGTTGGTTCTGAGCTTCCTATAAAAGCAGGATTTACCATGTTATTAGCCATAGGTAAGTGTTCACACTAGGCAGTCAGCTCAGGTACCCATCCGTTCTGAGATTACCTTGACGTTTGGTGGATGGGCTCACAACTTTTGGCCAAATCTTGTGCTAAGAATCTCATGTGTTTTTTCATAAATTTCACAAGCCATTATGCTATTCACATTTCATGTATTGCACATTTCCTTGCTTTAGCACAGTACATTTTGAGTGCAGCCATTGATCTATTTGCTATATGACTTTTTTTGGTTATGCACCAGTTCAGACTAGTTTGCTGTTCAGTCAGTTTTCCTATATTTACTATGTACTATTTTTTCAGACCTGAACGCCCAACCCTTCACCATGCTGTGATTTTAATTACATCTAAACACAGTTGGTTCTGAGCTTCCTATAAAAGCAGGCTTTACCATGTTATTAGCCATAGGTAAGTGTTCACACTAGGCAGTCAGCTCAGGTACCCATCCGTTCTGAGATTACCTTGACGTTTGGTGGATGGGCTCACAACTTTTGGCCAAATCTTGTGCTAAGAATCTCATGTGTTTTTTCATAAATTTCACAAGCCATTATGCTATTCACATTTCATATATTGCACATTTCCTTGCTTTAGCACAGTAAATTTTGAGTGCAGCCATTGATCTATTTGCTATATGACTTTTTTTGGTTATGCACCAGTTCAGACTAGTTTGCTGTTCAGTCAGTTTTCCTATATTTACTATTTACTATTTTTTCTGACTTGAACCCCCGCCCTTCACCATGCTGTGATTTTAATTACATCTAAACACAGTTGGTTCTGAGCTTCCTATAAAAGCGGGCTTTACCATATTATTAGCCATAGGTAAGTGTTCACACTAGGCAGTCAGCTCAGGTACCCATCCGTTCTGAGTTTACCTTGACGTTTGGTGGATGGGCTCACAACTTTTGGCCAAATCTTGTGCTAAGAATCTCATTTGTTTTTTCATAAATTTCACAAGCCATTATGCTATTCACATTTCATGTATTGCACATTTCCTTGCTTTAGCACAGTAAATTTTGAGTGCAGCCATTGATCTATTTGTTATATGACTTTTTTTTGGTTATGCACCAGTTCAGACTAGTTTGCTGTTCAGTCAGTTTTCTCATATTTACTATTTACTATTTTTTCTGACTTGAACCCCCGCCCTTCACCATGCTGTGATTTTAATTACATCTAAACACAGTTGGTTCTGAGCTTCCTATAAAAGCAGGCTTTACCATGTTATTAGCCATAGGTAAGTGTTCACACTATTCAGTCAGCTCAGGTACCCATCCGTTCTGAGATTACCTTGACGTTTGGTGGATGGGCTCACAACTTTTGGCCAAATCTTGTGCTAAGAATCTCATGTGTTTTTTCATAAATTTCACAAGCCATTATGCTATTCACATTTCATGTATTGCACATTTCCTTGCTTTAGCACAGTAAATTTTGAGTGCAGCCATTGATCTATTTGCTATATGACTATTTTTGGTTATGCACCAGTTCAGACTAGTTTGCTGTTCAGTTTTCCTATATTTACTATGTACTATTTTTTCTGACCTGAACGCCCCACCCTTCACCATGCTGTGATTTTAATTACATCTAAACACAGTTGGTTCTGAGCTTCCTATAAAAGCAGGATTTACCATGTTATTAGCCATAGGTAAGTGTTCACACTAGGCAGTCAGCTCAGGTACCCATCCGTTCTGAGATTACCTTGACGTTTGGTGGATGGGCTCACAACTTTTGGCCAAATCTTGTGCTAAGAATCTCATGTGTTTTTTCATAAATTTCACAAGCCATTATGCTATTCACATTTCATGTATTGCACATTTCCTTGCTTTAGCACAGTACATTTTGAGTGCAGCCATTGATCTATTTGCTATATGACTTTTTTTGGTTATGCACCAGTTCAGACTAGTTTGCTGTTCAGTCAGTTTTCCTATATTTACTATGTACTATTTTTTCAGACCTGAACGCCCAACCCTTCACCATGCTGTGATTTTAATTACATCTAAACACAGTTGGTTCTGAGCTTCCTATAAAAGCAGGCTTTACCATGTTATTAGCCATAGGTAAGTGTTCACACTAGGCAGTCAGCTCAGGTACCCATCCGTTCTGAGATTACCTTGACGTTTGGTGGATGGGCTCACAACTTTTGGCCAAATCTTGTGCTAAGAATCTCATGTGTTTTTTCATAAATTTCACAAGCCATTATGCTATTCACATTTCATATATTGCACATTTCCTTGCTTTAGCACAGTAAATTTTGAGTGCAGCCATTGATCTATTTGCTATATGACTTTTTTTGGTTATGCACCAGTTCAGACTAGTTTGCTGTTCAGTCAGTTTTCCTATATTTACTATGCACCGCAATGGTGTTATTAAAAACATCAGCTCAGCCTGCAAAAAATATGCCCTTACCCAACCCAATATCATGAAAAATGAAGACGCTACGGGTATCAGAAAATGGCAGATTTTTTTTCTTTTTTTTAACAAAGTTTGGATTTAGCATTTAGTGGGATTGCACTTTTTTTGCAATTTCACTGTACTTGGAATTTTTTTTCCCTTTTTGGTGTTGTTCAAAAGTACAACTTGTCCTGTAAAAATCAAGCCCTCACACGGCCATTCTGATGGAAAAATAAAAATGTTATAGCTCTGGGAAGAAGGGGAGCAAAAAATGAAAACGCAAAAATGAAAATACCACCGTGGTTAAGGGGTTAATGTGAATTTAGGGAGCTCAGAATTTCAGACTCATCTTAGATTAAATAGGTTAAATTTCTAACACTTTATTGTCTTAAACTGCCATCACTACTACTATTACCAAATTTACAGACTTAACAAAGAAAAAGATACTAAGTATTAAAGCTGCTCAAAGTAAAGCTTTGACCATACAAACCAAGGAACGTGAAGAAAAAGGGTGTGGTTGGAGCTTACCAGGCTTGTAAGATTTGAGTCCATGGGAGGCAAAACTGGTGGGTGCCCTGTCTTCAGCTAGTGCACAACAGCTACAATAGAAGGAAAAAAGAGGGAGAGTGACAATTTATTAGTAAAATCCTTGTTTTATTGAGCAGCTGGAAGTGCTGCTCTCCCTATTATAACCAATGAATGGTGTAAGCCTGATGATCTCACACTTTTTCTTTTTTTAAAGCTGATGCCTTAATTTCTTCATTCTTTAGTGCTGTTTACCTGTGTTCAAAATATCCACTACTGCCTCGGCCTATACTATGCACAGCATGCTTAGGAAGTCTGAGAAACACTTCTGTTGGACTGTACTTCCTAGTCATGCTGTGCTTTGGGTGTTCAGAGGCTTTTGCAATCATCTAGCTAACAAATGTTGACTGTGTATGGTCAAAGTTTTACTTTGGAAAGAAATAATACTTTAAGTTGGCAAAATTACATTAAATAAGACATTTTTCTACAACTTCATATAGATCATTTTTTTGTCAAGAGAAAAGCCAATGTTTAAGCCAGTTTTCTTTGAAAAATTGCAATATTTTTGCAAAAAGTTGCTCAAAAATTTTACAACTTTGGCCATTTCATACCAGTTCCGCCAAAGTGGGAAGAGTATAAATGCTGTATGGCAACACCAGCTGCCAAATTTATCAAAGGCTACAACTTTATCTATGCCAGAAATGTTAATCTATCCTGTGACTAGAGTAGCATTAATGGTCAGGTGCATAAAGGTGTATGTCACTGAGAAGATGCAGCAAAATCATTAAATGGAACCTGTGATATGGTGTCAATCTGCAGCTTAACAGTGTTATTTTGCTGTCCGATGTCTGCACGCAACCGAATGCAGCGGAAAAATGATCTTTATTCGGTCATGGAGGTGGGGAGGCGCCAGTTCAGTCACCGCTCTGGGTATACAGAGCGGTGACTGTAATTGCACCACAGGCCCTGACTGACAGCCCGACGAAATGCAAAGCATGTGTCAGTCTGGGCTGGGCACTTGGTTACAGCGCCGCTCTATGTACTCAGAGGGTGACTGAACCTGCGCTGGCATTGCCCCCTTGACCAAATATCGAATGCTGGCAAGGATAATAAAGATAATTTTCTCCCAGCTGCATTCTGCTGTGTGCAGGTGCTAGACAGCATCATAATGCTCTTAGTCAGCAGATTAGTCACATATCTGCAGGGTAACAGTGGTATTCCTGATACAACAAAAAAAATTCCCATATGTATAATACCGGTGGGAATATGAAGAGATCCATTACAAATGAAAATAAAATTCAACTTTATTAACCCGTTAACGACCGCCGATATGCCTTTTCATGACGATATGCCTCTTCACGACGACAATTAAGAGTACTTAAGCCACAGTGCCAATAATTAACAGCGCTGTGGAAAAAGTGTATAGCGCACCCCAGAGTCGGAATTTCCCCAGGGTCTCGGCTGCCAGGGGCAGCTGAGACCCCACAGAACATGATTCGGGTCACTTTTTAAAGAACCCGCTGTTGCAGTCGACCGCAAAAAAGAAAAAAAAAGTCAGATTCTCTATTTAATGTCTCTCTCCTCTGATGTCATCGCACATCAGAGAGAGAAATAGGGTCCCCTGGACCCCCGATCGGCTCCCTGTATCTCTGGAGTCCAGGAATCCCCTCGTGATGTCCCCTGGAGTCTTCTTCTGGGAGAAAATGGCACCCAGCAACAATAGGAAAATGTTCCTATTAGTTCATTTTGATCAGTGATAGACACTATCATAGTGATCAAAATAAAAAAAATAGTAGTTAAAACCCCCTTTTATCACCCCATTAGATAGGGAAAAATAATGAAATAAAAAAATAAATTTATTTCCATTTTTCCATAAGGGTTAGAGTTGGGCTAAAGTTAGGGTTAGGGTTAAGGCTAGGGCTAGGTTTAGGGATAGGGCTAGGGTTAGAGTTAGGGATAGGGTTAGGGCTAATGTTAGGGTTAGGATTGGGATTAGGGTTAGGGGTGTGTTAGGGTTAGGTTTATGGTTAGGGTTGGGATTAGGGTTAGGGGTGTGTTGGGATTAGGTTTGTGGTTAGGGTTGGGATTAGGGTTAGGGGTGTGTTGGAGTTCGGTATGGAGTTAGAATTGGGGGGTTTCCACTGTTTAGGTACATCAGGGGGTCTCCAAACGCGACATGGTGCCATCATTGATTCCAGCCAATATTGTGTTCAATAAGTCAAATGGTGCTCCCTCCCTTCTGAGCCCTGCCATGCACCCAAACAGTGACTTTCACCCACATATGGGGTATCGGCGTACTCAGGAGAAATAGCACAACAAATTTTGTGGTTCATTTTATCCTGATAACCTTGTGAAAATAAAAAAAATAGTTCCAAAATAAATTTTTGGTGAAAAAAGTAAAATGTTCATTTTTTTCCTTCCACAATTCTTTAGTTCTCGTGAAGCACCTGAAGGGCTAATCAACTTCTTGGATGTGGTTTTTGCACCGTGAGGGGTGCAGTTTTTAGAATGGTGTTACTTTTGAGTATTTTCTGTTATATTGACCCCTCAAAGTCACTTCAAATGTGAGGTGGTCCCTAAAAAATGGTTTTGTAAATTTTGCTGGAAAAATGAGAGATCGCTGGTCAACTTTCATCCCTTATAACGTGCTAACAAAAAAAATTGTTTCCAAAATTGTGCTTATGTAATGTAGACATGTTGGATATGTTATTTATTAAGTATTTTGTGTGACACCACTCTCTGATTTAAGAGCATAAAAATTCAAAGTTTGAAAATTGCAAAGTTTTCAAAATTTTCACCATATTTCCATTGTTTTAATAAATAAACCGAAGTCATATTAAATAAATCCACTACCATGAAGTACAATATGTCATGAAAAAAATAATCTCAAAATCAGTCAGATCAGTTGAATCATTCCGGAGTTATAGCCATATAAAGTGTCAGTCATCAGAATTGTAAAAATTGTCTTGGTCATTAAGCATCACATTGGCTCTGTCACTAAGGGGTTAAATATCAATAAAAAATAACATATAATAGCGCAAAATACCATCAAGGCATGCCAAGCTGAAAAAGAAGAGGAAATATTGCACAAAAATAGATTTAAGTTTTGCCGCCCACGGAAGATGCTGGTGGCGAAATGCGCATCGGGGTGAAGGGATTCCGAGAAGATCTTCAGGACCTCTAGCTATCGGTAATGCTACCTCTATTTTCAGGAATATAACTATCTTGGGTAGGATTAACTATCTTTTTTACAGGTATTATAACATGAATATTGCATCTGATGTTGGGGTATCATGAAATTTTGGGATAGGTACTGCCTTATGTCCTAATTACTTAGTGGCATTTGCTTATGAGGGGAAACTGTGGGGATATTGTTCACATGTTATTTTGCATTGGTCATTAGTTGAACTTATGAAGGGTAACTATATTGAGATATAGCTTAAGTATAGTCTCATTTATTAGTATAATTCTTGCTTTACATATGATGACCCATAATTTGCATTTTATTGGTTACTTAAATCTGTTTTGGTACAATATTTCCACTTCTTTTTTGGCTTGGTGTCCCTTGATGGTTTTTTGCTTTTTTATATGGTATTTTTAATTGATATTTAATAAAGTTGAATTTTATATTAGTTTGCATTGAATCTCTTCATATTCCCACGGGTATTATACAGTGGGTATGGAAAGTATTCATACCCCTTTAAATTTTTCATTCTTTGTTTCATTGCAGCCATTTGGTAAATTTAAAAAGTTAATTTTTTCACATTAATGTACACTTTGAGCCCCATCTTGACTGAAAAAAACAGAAATGTAGAAATTTTAGCAAATGTAATAAAAAATAAAAACTGAAATATCACATGGTCATAAGTATTTAGACCCTTTACTCAGACACTCATGCTGTCTATTTCTTTGTGATACTCCTTGAGATGGTTCTACTCCTTCATCCAGCTGTGTTTAAGTAAACTGATAGGACTTGATTTGGAAAGGCAAACACCGGTCTATATAAGACCTCACAGCTCACAGTGCATGTCAGACCAAATGAGAATCATGAGGTCAAAAGAACTGGCCAAGAGCTCAGAGACAAAATTGTGGCAAGGCACAGATCTTTCCAAGGTTACAACAGAATTTCTGCAGTACTCAAAGTTCCTATGAGCACAGTGGCCTCTATAATCCTTAAATGGAAGAAGTTTGGGACCACCAGAATTCTTTCTAGACCTGGCCATCCAGCCAAACTGAGCAAGCATGGGAGAAGAGCCTTGGTGAAAGAGGTAAAGAAGAACCCAAAGATCACTGTGGCTGAGCTCCAGAGGTGCAGTAGGGAGATGGGAAAAAGTTCCACAAAGTCAAGTATCACTGCAGCCCTCCACCAGTTAGGCCTCTATGGCAGTGTGGCCCAACGAAAACCTATCCTCAGTGCAAGACATATGAAAGCCTGCACAGAGTTTGCTAAAAAACACATGAAGTACTCCTAGACTATGAGAAATAAGATTCTTTCGTCTGATGAGACGAAGATAGACCTTTTTGGTGAAAAATCTAAGCAGTATTTGTGGAGATAACAAGGCAATGCTCTTCATCTGCCCAATACTATCCCGACGGTGAAACATGGTGGTGACAGCCTCATGATGTGGGGGTGTTTTTCAGCTGCAGGGACAGGATGACTGGTTGTCATTGAAGGAAACATGAATGCAGCCAAGTACAGAGATATCCTGGATGAAAACCACTCCCGGGGTGCTCTGGACCTCAAACTTGGCCAAAGGTTCACCTTCCAACAAGACAATGACCCTAAGCAGACAGCTAAAATAACAAAGGAGTGGCTTCAGAACAACTCTGTGACCATTCTTGACTGGCCCAGAAAAAGCCCTAACCTAAACCCAATTAAGCGTCTCTGGAGAGACATAAAAAATGGCTGTCCACCAACGTTCACGATCCAACCTAACGGAACTGGGAGGATCTGTAAGGAAGAATGGCAGAGGATCCCCAAATCTAGGTGTGAAAAACTTGTTGCATCGCTCTCAAGAAGACTCATGGTTGTACTAGCTCAAAAGGGTGCTTCTACTCAATACTGAGCAAAGGGTCTGAATACTTATGACCATGTGATATTCAGTTGTTCTTTTTTAATAAATTTGCAAACATTTCCACATTTCTGCTTTTTTCAGTCAAGATGGGGTGCAGATACATTAATGAGAAAAAATGAACTTTTTGAATTTACCAAATGGCTGCAATGAGTGAAAAATTTAAAGGGGTATGGATACTTTCCATACCCACTGTACCTATGGGAAGTTGTTGTTGTTGCATCTTGATGAAGTGCCTTCTAAAATTTGGACAAATGTTTTTGATATACCGTAAGTGTTATTCCTGATGACAGGTTCCCTTTAAGTGACATGTGCCGCTTAATGAATTTGGTGTATTTAACCTCACCATGCCCCTCATTAAGACTAATGTGTACAATTCCAGTCTAATTTAGTCTTCCACTTGGTTTTGACTTTACTGTTTTTTGGTTCTTCTGTGTGGCTTCACTTTTGTGCAAAATGACTATATTGTGCAAAATATTATATATGACTCATAGTTCATTATTTTTTAGTAGTTCTCTAAAACTCACAAATAGAAATAACTAAATGAGTTTGTATTAATCTGTCATCTTTTTTGGGATTCATCTGTTTTATAGCTATTGTTTCGCTTGAAGGGTGTAGTTACAATCAAGTTGCATAACCAATTATTTTATCTGTCTCATATTTCTTGTAAAGTAAAAGTGTTTCTTCAAGATACAATTTATAACAAAAGTTATTTTGTGTTAGAAAGACCATTATAATTGGTCATAGAACCGACAAAACAAAATGACAACTTGGACTAATTAAAAATGAAGGCTAAAGACAGATGAGCGTCATGCAGGGCTGGTATGAGGGGTAGGCAGGGTGGGCACCTGCCTAGAGTGCCACCCTCTGCCTTCCCTAATGGGCACACTTTAAAAAAAAATTGCTGAATGTGCACAGTTGCCCAACACCTTCCTCCAGCTGCAGACAATCAGCACAGTGATGGCTGTGACAGGGGAGCTGTGTCAGTCACTGACACCACTCACCTCTCCTTCTGCCTGTGCACCGACCGTTGCTCCCTTCCCACACTCAAATACAGTATATTTTCGTCTATCAGACACAAATGCAATTGCTGTGTTTCTGCCCAGGACAGGAGCTGAGGAGCTGTTATCTCCCATGCTTTGCCAGGATCTCCATTAAAACGCAAGCCACTTCTGGCCTGCACCTTGCTCGAGTATGTGCATGCACTAGACATCAGGCAGCATGATGGAGTGATGTCAACTTGCTGTCCAGCGCCAAATGCTGCCCTTCACAGAAGTGTAGATGGTGCACGGGAGCCCATTACTGTGCAGGGGGGGGCATAAAATCAGGGGAGGAACTGTGCTGACAGGGAGTTAAAATGAGGAGAGAGGCTGTGCTGGGGGGGCTGAAATAACATGAGGGGAGGGGCTGTGCTGATGGAGGAATAAAATGAGGGACTGTGCAGAAGGAGGGAATAAACTGAGGGGCTGTGCTGATGGAGGGAATAAATAGTGGGGCTGTGCTGATGGGGGAATAAACTGAGGGGCTGTGCTGATTTGGGAGTAAACAAAGGGGCTGTGCTGGTAAGGGGAATAAGCTGAATGGATGTGCAAAAGGAGGGAATAAACTGAGGGGCTGTGCTAATAGGGGGGAAAGTTGAGGGGTTGGCAGATAAGGGAAATAAAATAATGGGCTGTTCAGAGGAGGCATAAAATGAGGGACCGTGCAGGGGCTATGAAATTAGAGGCAGTGAGGGAGGACCAAGAAATGAGGGGCTGTGTGGGGGCCATGGAATAAGGGTATATGCATTTGGGCCATGAAAGGGGAGCTGTGAATGTAAACACTGTAAATAGAGCAATGGAGGTCATTATACTGAGGGCTGCAGTGACCATACTGGATAGGGGACTGTGGTGGATATCATACTGTTTTACTGTTTAGGGTGTTGTTTGTGGGCCATAATACTGTAAATTAAGTCCTATGGGGACCATCATAGTATGCAGGGGGATTGTTTTGGACATCATACTATTTAACGGAGTCTGTGTTGGACATCATACTATTTATGGGGAGCTGTGATGGTGACCATGCTATAAATTGGGGGATTGGTGTGGAATTCATACCTTATGGGCAGCTGTGGCAACTATCATACTGTGTAGGAGGATAATGTGTGGAATTGGTTACAGTTTGAAGAGGGCAGTGTGGTAGGTAGTATGAGGGCATAGTGTGAAAATGGGCACAAAATGGATATGGAGAGGTGACAGCATGAAATGGAGGCACAATATGGAGAGGGAGACATGGTGGGGGTAGCGTGGAGATGTAGAAAGTAATGAAAAATTAGAGAAGGGACAGCCATGGTATATTACATGGTTCATAAGGTTGGATGGTGTGGCAGTTATAGCTGATAATTGCAGACAGTTTGGAGGTCATATACAATAAGAATGTCACGTATCCAAACCCTCGGTGTGTCTGGGATGCAATTACTGACAGCTCGGTCGTCCAATCCAGTACAGGGGCATGCTGACACTGTCAGTACTTTGATTGACAGTTTGGCCATCCAATTTGGTACACGGGCTTGTTGAGCTGTCAGTGTGTTGATTGACAGCTTGACTATCTGATCTGTGACTGGGAGGCTTCAGCTGTCTCCAAGTGTTCACTATCCCAGGTGATTGCCATGCTTCTTAACTGAGCTGCTTCTCACAGAACTCTGACAGATGTACATTCAGTTTGTAAGGTTTGTGTTCCATGTGCGTTGAGTTTTGTATGCTTGATCATTTGCTGCCTGACCTTGGACTTTTTTCTGACCATCCGACTGTTTAACCCCTTCTACTGTGAACCCCTATCTTCCAAGCATTCTGACCTTGGAACGTTACCTGACCTCGCTTTTGTCTCTTCCTTCTGTTTAGGATGTACTCTCCTGGTTTCTGACCTTTGACTCCTTGACCATTCTGACTCACGGCTTGGCCATGAGAATTGACTAGCCTAGCAAGGATGCTTATTTAGGTTATAATATGAAAAAATATTTTTATGCAGAGGGAATTTTAAGACACTGTTATTTTTAAGGTCATTGTGTTGGGATGTTCTGCAAAAGACAGAAGAAAAGGGAGGTTTGCAAAGACTAGATGAGGATATGAAAAGTTATCATGGCATCTAGATAAGATGGAAAGAAAGAGACAACTTGAGAGAAGATGTACTGTAATCTATAAGGTACCTAGATGCAAATGTTTATTTGTGATCCTGATTCATTCTCATCAGTACTGTGGTTACTGTATAGTCCGAAGACTAATGATGGCTGTTAATAACAACTCCCAGTATCTCCTTACCATTGTTAAGGTCACACTGGGAGTTGTAGGGTTGTAGATTCATGCAATACAATTGTTTATGGGGCAGACTTTATATTACAATTGATCATTGTACTAAGCTTGGTTGGTTTTTGTATTTAAGTACTCTTGGTTCTAGGCATGTATACATGTACTTATGGTGGTTCTTGTGATGTTTTCATGAACTGATGGAGGTTCTAGTGGTGTATAAATGTACTGATGATGCTTCTGGTGGCATAGTCAAATACTGATGGTGGTGCAACATGATCTTTTACAGCAAGTTACCACTAGATGAGAAGAGATTCCTTCCAAAAGTAATATAAAAACATAATATTTTATTAATCACAAACATAAAACATATCATATAAAAAGACAGGGCAAAGACCTACAAAAGACAAAAGGGGGGGGGGTAATACAGTAAGAATTTAAAGTAGCCCAGTGGAGGTATAAAAATAACCAGACCTGTAATCAATTATATAAGGAGGAGTTTGTATGTTCTCCCCGTGTTTGCGTGGGTTTCCTCCGGGCACTGTGGTTTCCTCCCACATTCCAAAGACATACTGATAGGGAATTTAGATTGTGAGCCCCAACGGGGACAGTGATGATAATGTGTGCAAACTGTAAAGCGCTGCGGAATATGTTAGCGCTATATAAAAATAAAGATTATTATTATTATATAAAATAACCAGCATAATGACAATAGCTTACTTACTAATTTATAACTAGGCCGATTCTATAAACATTGATAAAAGCTGGTTACTAAATAATTGCTAGTTAAGTTATAACATTGGGAATTATATAAGTCCCCATATATAGCTGAGCAAAAAAAACCAAAGCGGAGTGAAGAGCATAATTTAACTAAAGTGCCAGTGCATATGTCTGTATAGGTATTAGTCCTGCATTTTATCACTCCACGCCCCTGGAAGAAGCAAGCAGCGAAAAGGCACAGGTTGGGTGTGAGGGGAACACAGCTCCTCCTACGAATGACTCACCTTAATTTACTGTAATATACTCTTTCCTTTCACGTATAGCAACTTTGCTATGTGTGTCAGGCTAATTGATTCTTGTAGGAATGTGATTTTAAGTGGAGTGATAAAATGCAAGACCAATACCTATACAGACGTATGCACTGGCACTTTAGTTACAAGGGAAGGGTAGATCTGCATTATGGGTTCCATTACCTTAGTCCCTGAGCCAATCCTTTGCTTTGGGGTGGGGGGGTACCACTCTGCCTAATGCACCAAAATACCTTTCTTTCAATTAAAGGACTTTATTCTGGCAGTGTATTTTTTACAACATGACAATGGGGTTAGTAATGGGGCAGTATTATAGATGCCACTCCAATACTAAAAAACAGCTGACATCAATCTCAAACTTATTACCCCACTTGCAACCACACCAGGGCAAGTGGGAAGATTCTAAGCTCCAGATTTGGTGCATCTTATAGATGCGCCATTTCTGAGGTGGCTAAGAGCTGATGATCTTAGTCTGTGAGGGGGCCAATATCCATGGCTCCTTTTTAGCCTATTAATATTAGCCCGCAGCTGTTTTCCTTACCTTTGCTGGTTATTAATTATAGGAGGGGCCCCACATAATTTATTTGGGAGGCCCACTATTTTAATAACCAATAAAGGCTAAGTAGATAGTTATGAGCTGATATTAATAGCCTAGGATGCTCCATGTTTGTTTCCCCTTCCAAGGCTATACATATCAGCACTTAGCTTTTGGCTTTCCACTGCTGATAATTAAAAATTTGAGGACCACACGCCATTTTTTAAATGTATTTAATTATGAGTAGTGTTGAGCGATACCTTCCGATATTTGAAAGTATCGGTATCAGATTGGATCGGCCGATATCCAAAAAATATCAGATATCGCCGATACCGATACCCGATACCAATACAAGTCAATGGGACACAAATATTGGAAGTGATCCTGGATGGTTCCCAGGGTCTGAAGGAGAGGAAGCTCTCCTTCAGGCCCTGGGATCCATATTCATGTAAAAAATAAAGAATAAAAATAAAAAAATATGGATATACTCACCCCTCAGATGGCCCTGGCTGTCACCGCTGCAAGCGTCTGCCTCCGTTCCTAAGAATGCAGAGTGAAGGACCTTCGATGACGTCGCGGCTTGTGATTGGTCGCGTGACCGCTCATGTGACCGCTCACGCGACCAATCACAAGCCGCGACGTCATCGCAGGTCCTACACTCACTGCATTCTTAGGAACGGAGGCAGATGCTTGCACCGGTGACAGCCAGGGCCCGTCCGAGGGTGAGTATATCCATATTTTTTATTTTTATACTTTATTTTTTGCATGAATATGGATCCCAGGGCCTGAAGGAGAGTCTCCTCTCCTCCAGACCCTGAGAACCATACGCACCGCACACGCCTGGGAACTTATAGGAACTTCCGATTTCGATTTCTGATATCACAAAAATATCCGAACTCGGTATCGGAATTCCGATACAGCGAATATCGGCCGATACCCGATATTTGCAGTATCGGAATGCTCAACACTAATTATGAGCTTAATGCATGTACAGTAAGCTGCACTGCACTGATTATATCTCAATTACATCTATTTATATATAGCTAGCTTTCTATCATTTATCTACAGTATATTTGTATCTAAGATTGTTTTATTAGCTTCTAAACTATCTTGAAATGACACAGAGAATCCCTAAATGTAAAAGATGATGTTAAAAACGCATTGCATAAGGATTGCATGCGCATGTTATCCAGATGCTAGCTGAGAAAAATCGCATTGTACTTGCATGGCACTCGTTCGACTTTTCGTGACCAACATCGGTTTGATTTTCTAAACACAGATGAGTATGAGCCCTAAGTAACATTTCTGGTAAGGTGCACAGACACGCTGTCCCTAATGCTAGGGGGCACCCTAGCTCACCCTGCTCCCCGGATTACTTCTGATGGTGAAGATGCTGGAGCCACATACCTTACCTTAGTGCCTGAATCAGCCCTCAATCTGAACCCTTCCCCACCCAGGGAATAGTGAAGAAGTAGTATAACTTAGTACACCAACTGTTAGGGGTCGAATTCCAACCTCTGCACAGGGGGAATCTCGGGGCATCTCCGCTGCGGTCTCCCATTCTTCTCCTGCCGCAGTGGAGCCTGCTCAGCGGAGACGTCTTGCTCACTCTGACTCTGTGCAAAGGGTTACTGCTGCTTTTCCAGCTTCTGCCATTGAAGCGAGTGCTGGGCAGTGGCGAGCAGATGCTTTTGGGACTATGTCCTGCTTTTCTCCTTCTGAGCATGCCCAGGGTAAGATCTCTCATTGGAGATCGAGGGTCACATGCTTGGATACTGCAACAAAGCCCATTGGTTCTCCAGGAAGGTCCTGCAGGTGCCCAGGCTCTGTGGCAGCCTCTCATTGGTCCTTATAGAAATGTCTTGTACTTGCTGCAGCTATATAAGGTTCGCATGGCCGCACGGCCATGCGCTAGTATCAATGCAAGTTATGTGTTTTGCGCCAATGTGGTCATGCTTGTGTGGATTCAGGGACCCGGCTGAAATAAGCCACCTAGAATACCGGCTCCTCCGGTGAGGAGATTGTATGTTTGCCTCCTTGACTGCATGACCACAAGCTGCTTTCCGCTCAGCATTTACTGTGTATTCCTGTGGAGTTTAACAGGACACAGCTCTTTCTTTGTAGCGACTCTGTGAAGCAACAGAGATCACTTCTACTGCCATATAGTGCCGCCGTTTGCCAGCAGCAGGTTGTTTTCCTGCATGGTGGACCCCGGGCTGCGAACGCACCAAGTAACATCTCTATATTTACTCGATGCGTTCCGCCAGCCCTAACACCAACCAGACTAACAAGGTAATAAAAACAAGTCTAAAGGAAAATACCAGACATGCCAAATACACTCACACAAATAACAGAGGAATGCACTGGAAAATGGAGGATGGGGTTAAACCAAAGTATGAGAAGAAAGGGAATTATCACACACTCTAAACCTAGCATCAGTCATGATATAAATTCACAAAATGCCTTTTTGCAATAATAACCACTAACAACCTAGTAGCACAAGCTACTCTGACAATGAGTGCTAGCCAAGGCCCAGTTTATATGGGAGAAAGGAGTGGCTGACAGTGCACAGCTGAGAGCCTAAATGCTTCAGGAGCTCTCAATTGAGCAGATTAACCCCTACACTACCAACATAAATTTACACGGTTTAATATGAAAGTGACGTGTTTCCAATCAGTGCAGGAGTAGGAGATATCAGACTCTGTGGTGTTCTGGCTCCTCTCTGTCGCGTTAAACCCATGACACATACAGGCCACTGCTATGTTGCGCCAAATTTGTTAGTGGTCATAGTTTCTGCAAGCATCTCATTAAGATAGGAGTACAAAATGTTTGTTTTAATTAATCAAATCCCAAGTTTTTATGCATTTTAGCTTATAAAATTCAGATAAACCTGTACATTTATTTTGAAATCTACTTTATATAGATACATTGTATCTGAAACAAGAAAAGAGTCTTTGCTATTTTTACACTTAATAAAAATGCTAAAGGCATGGTTTTACAGACATCATGCAGAATTCAATTCATTTTTTATTTCATCAAGCTGCCATTGGCAAAACTGATGGATGGATTATTAAAAGGTAAATAACTAAATAAAGATGTTTTGAAAAAATTTGAATGTTGTGAATATTATGAAAAAGTGATTTAACACATTCAACACAACGCAAAGTTACTTTAATGATGTATGTTGTAATGCATTCCATTTACAGTAACTTATTGTTTCTATCCCTAAACATTTTACACTTCGAAATGATTTTATGAGTTAATCACATTTGGCTATATAGCTGGAAGTGTGGTTATAGGGAGAGAATTAAGTTTTAGTCTCTTTGCAGTCTTTCATTTCCTGTTCTTAGAGTGGTACAAGCTATTTATCTACAAGTTTTCCACAATATGTGAAGGTAAATAGCTGTTTTATAGTTGACATGTTCCCTTTAAAAACTTTCTGAAAATTCACAGTAGTGACCTACTAAATGCTTTGGTTTAGAAGCTTCAGTGAAGCTTCTAAGGACAATGAAAAGCTTGAGACCACTTGACACACAACTCCCCAAAGACAAAACAAAATAGCATACATGAAACAAAAATAACATCCATCACAAATGCCTCATTATTTTTAAAGGGTAAACATAAACTCTTCATAAAGAATATGTATTCTATTAATAAGCTAGAATTAATCTAGGATGAATAATTAATGAGTCTGAACTAGCAACGGTGATGCAATTGTATTACTATATTATGTTATTTGACATTGAAGTTATTATAGTAAAGTGTTCTCAAACTACTCTATATATGAAACGCAAATACTTTGGTAACACACGATTGCTTCTACTATACGGTTCTAAGCACAGTTTTCATTCAGTCATGCAATTTGCCCTTATGTGATAGAGCTTTCATTTAACAGACAATGTGCTAACAAAAACCTACAGAAAAGCTTTAACATGAAATTAAAGAAAACTAATTGAAAAAGAAAACATTCATAATAACTTGTGCCATTACAAAGTAGCTATCATTTTTTTTTTTCATAAATCAATAGTACACATGAAAATAAAAAACTTTGTAATACAGGTGCCTCTCACAAAAGGCTTAATGGCTTAGGAAGCCTTTGCAGGTGTTTTGTTAATTATTTTAATTTACTGAGATAATAACTTTTGGGTTTATTGGCTGTAAGCCATAATTATCAATATTAACAGAAATAAAGACTTGAAATAGATCACTCTGTTTGTAATGGCTGTATGCAATATATGAGTTTCACTTTTTGTATTGAAGAACCAAAATAAATTAACTTTGTGATGATATTCTAATTTTGTGAGAAGCACCTGCATATCTTTTTAAAGAAATCTGCCTATTCTTCTGCACTTATTACATGCATTTTTAGTTCATTACCATGCATATGCTTCTTTTACTTGTGGATTTTTCTCATCCAGTTAAAGTCTATGGGACAATCTGTAAATAAAACACATATTTATTACAACAGAAATTGATGTAAAAAATGCACCTCGGGTTAGTTTACGTTGCATAAAAAAAGCACAGTGGACATGACATTTTCTATAAATTCTATTTACTTTGTTGGAACAAGCATGTTTTCCTAGGAAGGATTTGAACTCGGAACCCCGGCACTAAACACTGATGATTAAGCTTAATTTTCTGCGGAACAGATAGAGTGAGTAAAACACTAACTGTGTGATTTTATAGGGATTATATGACATCCCCAGCAAGTCTATTTGGTTAGTTTATACTGTCAATTTCAGCTTTAATTACTGCTGACTTCAACCACTAAAATTCATAGATACATAGCACCTGTATTTAACTAGCTAAAGGATCCTCTGATGCCCCCAGGCTTCGAAATACTGATTGCTGTAGGAATTCCACCAATTCCTTCTACCGCAGCTTGCAGTTTACTCTGTGTGTGCTTACCAAAACCAGAGTGCTGCTATTCCAATCAACTGTAATTATCACTGCTCTTATCTCAAGTTGAACATACCATGAAAGTAGTGCTTCTGTTATCTAGTCTAATATTGATTGACTATAACACATTAGAATTGTTTTTATATATACCTTTCCTCTGTTTACCAGAACATCTCAGGCTAGGTGCTGTGCTGTGATTGGTGAAGCACCTGCCCCTGTACTGTCTACTGCAGAAAAAGGAAAATATGAACAAAGATCTTATTGCAGGGAGAGCTGCTGCTGAGATAGGGTCAGATTTGGGGATTTCTTAGTCAGTGTGGGGTCTACACCCTAAACTACCCAAATCCAGCTAAACCAACAGTCCTTCTAAGGACTAATTCCGGAGTACATAGGTTGCAGTGTTAGGTAGGCAGGGAGTGTACGTCGCTCTATACCTAGAAAACCTACAACATAGTCCTCAGTGCCAAAAAGAGGACACACCCCTAAGCAAAAAACATGAAACCAACATACAAATAGGATGGATAAATAGATGATATCAGAAAAAATTTAAAATGGTTTTAACATATCATGTACTGGAAAGCAGGAAAAAATACAAATGCGATGAAATTGCAAAAAAGTGCAATCCCACAGTTATTTTTTGGATTTTTTCACCATGTTTACTAAATGCTAAAACTGACCTGCCATTATTTTTTAATTTAAGTGGTGAATTTTTTTTCAAAGTTTGTTTAAAAAAAAAATTGAACCATTTTACAATACCCATAGCACCTCAAGTTTTCGTGATCTTGAGTTGGGTGAGGGCTTATTTTTTGCATGCTGAGCTGACATTTTAAATACCATTTTGGTGCTGATAAGATCTTTTGATTACCCATTATTGCATTTAAATGCAATGTGGCGGCAACCAAAAAACATAATTCTGGCGTTTTGACATTTTTTCTTGTTACGCTGTTTAATGATTCAGGTAATTCTTTTTTTATATTGATAGAAATGCTCACTTGCTATGAGCGGTGACCACTGGGCGGCTCTCATAGCAATCTGGCTATGACAACCATAGACGTCTGCTGGAGACCTCTGGTTGTCATTCCAACCTATTGGTGACCCACTATCTAGTGACAATGTCACCGATGGGCGGGATTTCATGCGTGCTTGCCGGAAGCACAAGTTAAATGCCGCTGTCAGATATTGACAGTGGCATTTGACTAGTTAGCAGCCATGGGTGGATCACGATTCCACCCATGGCTGTTGTGGGCACATGTCAGCTGTATGTATCAGCTGTCAGGTGCCCGGAAAGGTGCGAGCTCAGCGCCAGAGCCAGCACCAAACAGGGGGAGTCCAACATCAGCGTACTATTATGCCTGTTGTGAGAAAAGGGTTAAACTAGCTGTGATAGTCCCCCCTTATTGGCAGTGCTAGATCATAAGATGTGATAGTTGCAGGGTAGTGTCTACCAACATTAGCTCTATCTGTGATTCTTCAGCAGTGTGTGAAAAGGTGCCTGGAATTTTTTTTTAATCTAATCAAATTGCAAACTGTTTAAATTCACAAGGATCTTTGAACATCAGTAAATTCAACTCAACAACGATTCTCCATGGATTGATCCATTCTATTGTCTTTATTTCATGCACATTGGTGATTTTAAGACAATTAAGATTGTTTAGGTGCCTTTTCAACATGTACATTGTTATAAGAAAAGAATAGTTAGATATTTCATTGATCTGTCATTGATGTTAAAAGCGGCAATACACGGTATTAAGAAATGGGGTATGTAAACTTTTGATCAGGGTCATTTTGATGTTTTGGGTTGTCATTATGATTTAAAAAGAGAAAACACAGTAGTTTGACAATAAATGGTTTCACCCAACCACTAAACATGAGTGAAGAAAACGTTTTGGTGTCATCATTCATATTCTCTGAAAAAAAGCCAAGAAAGCAAAAATTCTGCTGGGGTATGTAACCTTTTGAGCACAATTGTACATGCATCTGAAACTGGATCCTTTCGTCTTCTCCTGCGTAAAAAAACAACCAACATTTTTGATAATTTTGCCACAAATAGGAATACAGTCCAGCTTGCAGTAACAGCAGCTGTTTAATGAAGAATCATGCATTAAATAAGAGAGAACTGTCCAGGCTGCAAGGGTTCAGATATTAAGTAGCCTTAAATATACTTCATAGATTCATGATTTTTTTAAATGTAGCCCGAAGTTATGTTGGCTTCAGTTTGACATATTATAATAACGACTAAATAGTTATTTTATATTCTCTGCAGTACTGGATGGAGTCATTCCTTATAATCCATTTATACTTTCTGTTTTTATGTGATTACAAAAGCAATTATATCTAATCTCAAGCCATGTATAAATGACAACCAAACTTATGTTCATAGATTGTGTTCAGTTAGTACAATCAGTGGTGTTTGCTTGCCAATAGAAAAGTCTTTTAGTAGGACAGATGAACATCAATTGCAATGTAAACAGTATTTTTAAGATTTAACTATATATATGCACAGCCTTTTTAGATATAAAAGTACGAAGATGAAGTGGTAGGCTTTAAAGATTTACAATAATTCACGCCAGCGTATAAGCCACTAGAAGCATTGCCAAGCCGTTTGGTTCCAATAAAATTGCTAATCCGCTAACAATCAAATGTATTTCATTAAATGCCCAAGTTTGATTATCGCTCACAAACAAATTCTCTTGAATATACAAACATTAATCATAAATGATGTATTAGAAGAAATTATCTCTGAGGATTTGTGAAGGCTCGTGAAAGTACAGCCTATGTCAATCATACATTATGTTCCTGATGGAATTGTTTGTCATGCTTAGCTGTTCCTGAGATTTGCTTTCTAAATACAAAACATGAACAATGTCACTGCTCAAAGGAGGGAATGAGGGACTAATTAACACTAAAGTATTAACATGTTTAACTTTGTTAAATTTTGTTATCAATTTCACTAGGGATCTATTAAAATCTCATTGCTTAGTAAATTCATTACTAAAAAAAACATAATTGTACAAACCTGATTCACTGACAAAATTAACTATAAATATAAGCTTAACCCCTTTCTGACATCGGACGTACTATCCCGTCGAGGTGGGGAGGGCCCGTATGACCACCGACGGGATAGTACATCCAGCGCGATCGGCGGCGCGCACGGGGGGAGCGCGGCCGATCGCGGCCGGGTGTCAGCTGCCTATCGCAGCTGACATCCGGCACTATGTGCCAGGAGTGGTCACGGACCGCTCCCGGCACATTAACCCCCGGCACACCGCGATCAAACATGATCGCGATGTGCCGACGGTGCAGGGAAGCATCGCGCAGGGAGGGGGCTCCCTGCGGGATTCCCTGAGCCCCCCGCAGCAACGCGATGTGATCGCGTTGCTGCGAGGGTCTTACCTCCCTCCCTGCCTGCTCCAGACCCGGATCCAAGATGGCCGCGGATCCGGGTCCTGCAGGGAGTGAAGGTGGCTTCACAGAAGCCTGCTCAGAGCAGGCACTGTGAAGCAGCCTGCACTTCTCTCAAATCGGTGATCTGTCAGAGTGCTATGCAAACTGGCAGATCACCGATCTGTATTGTCCCCCCCTGGGGCAAAGTAAAAAAGTAAAAAAAAAAATTTCCAAATGTGTAAAAAAAAATAAAAAAAAATATTCCAAAATAATGAAAAAAATATATGTATATTATTCCCATAAATACATTTCTTTATCTAAATAAAAAAAACAAAACAATAAAAGTACACATATTTAGTATCGCCGCATCCGTAACGACCCGACCTATAAAACTGGCCCACTAGTTAACCCCTTCAGTAAACACCGTAAGAAAAAAAAAAAACGAGGCAAAAAACAACGTTTTATTATCATACCGCCGAACAAAAAGTAGAATAACACGCGATCAAAAAGACAGATATAAATAACCATGGTACCGCTGAAAGCGTCATCTTGTCCCGCAAATAACGAGCTGCCATACAGCATGATCAGCAAAAAAATAAAAAAGTTATAGTCCTGAGAATAAAGCGATGCAAAAATAATTATTTTTTCCATAAAATAGTTTTTATCGTATAAAAGCGCCAAAACATAAAAAATAATATAAATGAGATATCACTGTAATCGTACTGACCCGACAAATAAAACTGCTTTATCAATTTTACCAAACGCGGAACGGTATAAACGCCTCTCCCAAAAGAAATTCATGAATAGCTGGTTTTTGGTCATTCTGCCTCACAAAAATCGGAATAAAAAGCGATCAAAAAATGTGACGTGCCCAAAAATGTTACCAATAAAAACGTCAACTCGTCCCGCAAAAAACAAGACCTCACATGACTCTGTGGACCAAAATATGGAAAATTTATAGCTCTCAAAATGTGGTAACGCAAAAAATATTTTTTGCAATAAAAAGAGTCTTTCAGTGTGTGACGGCTGCCAATCATAAAAATCCGCTAAATAACCCGCTATAAAAGTAAATCAAACCCCCCTTCATCACCCCCTTAGTTAGGGAAATATAAAAAAAATGTATTTATTTCCATTTTCCCATTAGGGCTAGGGTTAGGGCTAGGTTGGGGCTAGGGTTAAGGCTACAGTTAGGGTTGGGGCTAAAGTCAGGGTTAGGGTTGGGGCTAAAGTTACGGTTAGGATTTAGATTACATTTACGGTTGGGAATAGGGTTGGGATTAGGGTTAGGGGTGTGTCAGGGTTAGAGGTGTGGTTAGGGTTACCATTGGGATTAGGGTTAGGGGTGTGTTTGGATTAGGGTTTCAGTTACAATTGGGGGGTTTCCACTGTTTCAGCACATCAGGGGCTCTCCAAACGCGACATGGCGTCCGATCTCAATTTCAGCCAATTCTGCGTTGAAAAAGTAAAACAGTGCTCCTTCCCTTCCGAGCTCTCCCGTGTGCCCAAACAGGGGTTTACCCCAACATATGGGGTATCAGCGTACTCAGGACAAATAGGACAACAACCTTTGGGGTCCAATTTCTCCTGTTAGCCCTGGGAAAATACAAAACTGGGGGCTAAAATATAATTTTTGTGGGAAAAAAAAGGATTTTTTATTTTCACGGCTCTGCGTTATAAACTGTAGTGAAACACTTGGGGGTTCAAATTTTTTACAACACATCTAGATAAGTTCCTTGGGGGGTCTAGTTTCCAAAATGGGGTCACTTGTGTGGGGCTTCTACTGTTTAGGTACATTAGGGGCTCTGCAAACGCAATGTGATGCCTGCAGACCATTCCATCTAAGTCTGCATTCCAAATGGCGCTCCTTCCCTTCCGAGCCCTCCCATGCATCCAAACGGTGGTTCCCCCCACATATGGGGTATCAGCGCACTCAGGACAAATTGGACAACAACTTTTGGGGTCCAATTTCTCCTGTTACCCTCGGGAAAATACAAAACTGGGGGCTGAAAAATAATTTTTGTGGGAAAAAATGTTTGTTTTATTTTTACGGCTCTGCATTATAAACTTCTGTGAAGCCCTTGGTGGGTCAAAGCACTCACCACACATCTAGATAAGTTCCTTAGGGGGTCTACTTTCCAACATGGTGTCACTTGTGGGGGGTTTCTACTGTTTAGGTACATTAGGGGCTCTGCAAACGCAATGTGACGCCTGCAGACCATTCCATCTAAGTCTGCATTCCAAATGGCGCTCCTTTACTTCCGAGCCCTTCCATGCATCCAAACGGTGGTTCCCCCCCACATATGGGGTATCAGCGCACTCAGGACAAATTGGACAACAACTTTTGGGGACCAATTTCCCCTGTTACCCTCGGGAAAATACAAAACTGGGGTCTAAAAAATAATTTTTGTGGGAAAAAATGTTTGTTTTATTTTTATGGCTCTGCATTATAAACTTCTGTGAAGCCCTTGGTGGGTCAAAGCGCTCACCACACATCTAGATAAGTTCCTTAGCGGGTCTACTTTCCAACATGGTGTCACTTGTGGGGGGTTTCTACTGTTTAGGTACATTAGAGACTCTGCAAACGCAATGTGACGCCTGCAGACCATTCCATCTAAGTCTGCATTCCAAATGGCGCTCCTTCCCTTCCGAGCCCTCCCATGCGCCCAAACAGTGGTTCTTCCCACATATGGTGTATCATCGCACTCAGGACAACTTGGACAACAAATTTTGGGGTCCAATTTCTCCTGCTACCCTCGGGAAAATACAAAACTGGGGGCTAAAAAAATAATTTTTGTGGGAAAAAATTTTTGTTTTATTTTTACGGCTCTGCATTATTAACTTCTGTGAAGCACTTGGTGGGTCAAAGTGCTCACCACACCTCTAGATAAGTTCCTTAGGGGGTCTACTTTCCAAAATGGTGTCACTTGTGGGGGGTTTCAATGTTTAGGCACATCAGGGGCTCCCCAAACGCAACATGGCATCCCATCTCAATTCCAGTCAATTTTGCATTGAAAAGTCAAATGGCGCTCCTTCGCTTCCGAGCTCTGTCATGCGCACAAACAGTGGTTTACCCCCACATATGGGGTATCGGCGTACTCAGGACAAATTGTACAACAACTTTTGTGGTCCATTTTCTCCTGTTACCCTTGGTAAAATAAAACAAATTGGAGCTGAAGTAAATTTTTTGTGAAAAAAAGTTAAATGTTCATTTTTATTTAAACATTCCAAAAATTCCTGTGAAGCACCAGAAGGGTTAATAAACTTCTTGAATATGGTTTTGAGCACCTTTAGGGGTGCAGTTTTTAGAATGGTGTCACACTTGGGTATTTTCTATCATATAGACCCCTCAAAATGACTTCAAATGAGATGTGGTCCCTAAAAAAAAATGGTGTTGTAAAAATGAGAAATTGCTGGTCAACTTTTAACCCTTATAACTCCCTAACAAAAAAAAAATTTGGTTCCAAAATTGTGCTGGTGTAAAGTAGACATGTGGGAAATGTTAATTATTAAGTATTTTGTGTGACATATCTCTGTGATTTAAGGGCATAAAAATTCAAATTTGGAAAATTGCAAAATTTTCCAAATTTTCGCCAAATTTCCATTTTTTTTGCAAATAAACACAGGTAATATCAAAGAAATTTTACCACTATCATGAAGTACAATATGTCACGAGAAAACAATGTCATAATCGCCAAGATCCGTTGAAGCGTTCCAGAGTTATAACCTCATAAAGGGACAGTGGTCAGAATTGTAAAAATTGGCCCGGTCATTAACGTGCAAACCACTCTTGGGGGTGAAGGGGTTAATGAACACCTTTCCGTTGACACGGGCTGACCAATCCATGTTCAGCATTTACCAGGCACTGGCTATAGTATTCCAGCCTAGTATATGTGAATCTGACACATTTCGGCATTTCAGCACAAAACAAGCTTTAATGTATGTTATTGGAATTTTAGGTGATATACTATCACAAGGTAGCAAGTATTTGGGAACTGTAAAGAAAATGATGCAAGGTTTTCTAATTATTTAAAAAATATAAATCTGAAAATTGTTACATAAAATTGTATTCAGCGCCCTGAGTAAATACTTGTAGGACCACCTTTCGTAGCAAATACTGCTCCAAGTCTTTTGGGGTATATCACTATCAGCTTTGCACATCTAGAGATTTTTTGCCCATTCTTCTGAACTAGCTTTAGTTCAGTGACATTGTATGGCTAGTGCCTGTGAGCAACATTTTTTTTTTTTAAATCTTGTGTCTTGACAAAGATTCTCAATGGGATTTACTGTAGGTCTGGACTTTGACTGGTCCATTCACATACATGAATACGCTTTGATCTGTAACCTTCCAGAATGAATATGCATATATTTATAACAGTATTTATCTATAGAACAGCACTGTGGCTATAGGTAAATAAAAAAAAATTCTCATTACATGCTTTTTTTAATATAAAATATCAATTGTTTAGAAACAGGCGGTCAGTGGGTGCTCTCGTCCGCTGGCCAGCGATGCATGGACCAGAGCTCATCCCAATTAAATCCTGCTCTCCTTTTTCTGTGGGCATAATGCTACCTAAATAACACAGGGTGAGGGTAACGCCGCATGGTAATACTTTATTGAACCACCAAACAGACAAAAACATATAGAACGTCCCAGAAAATACACACAATGGTGCAAATTACAGTGTTTCACCCTTCCTCTGACTCGCCGGGATTAGAGCAGTTGCGGTCCTACAGCTTCCGTGGCCCACTACCCCCCACGAGTGGCAACCTGCTTTTGGTGGGCACCCACAGAGAAGAGGTAACAACAATCTTAGGAAGCTGATACTCCATTGAGGCACCTGACCAGGTGACCTGATTGTCCCAACCTGGGTTCTCAAAATATATTTGAGGGTTCAATGATGGTCAATGGAGCAGATCTGTATTCTTCCAGCCAGCGCCATGGTCCTTTCAGCTAGCATTCAGTAGAAAGTTTAAGCTGTCTCCCTCTGGATGGAGCCATATGCTCCTGGCTTTGGTTTTTGTAAAGTCTCTCTCTGATTTTTCTTGTAGAACATTAGAAATCCCTTTTTATACCCACATCTGTGGTTCAGGTCATCATCCACAGGTCAGAGGGGAGGTGGAATGAGTTTATCTCTCATATTTTGAGTTTTTAATCAATCTGCATAGGTAGTCCTTCTATGTTTTGTTGTTCAAGAATCTAGCTATCCTGGTAAAATGTGTAATCAAATTAGGCTTGTATGAACAATAGTTTACTTCTTGACCAACCAAATAAAAACACAAATTCAGAAGTCAACTTGAAGATAATGGCGTATTTCATCTGGCCTACTGAAAATAGATGTCTGGATAATCAAGATTAAATGCTGTGTTGTCACTTTGCTCCTCCATCTTAATTGTATAGATGTGATAGGATTCCAATCATCCCTCTCCACATATCGGGGACAGTCCATCAGCATGTCTTAAAGCAAAGACATGAGTTAAAGAGGTCTCACCTTCATGAGAATGAAACTTTGTATCATTCAGTTTCTTTAAAGCATATTTCATGTCCTCCTTGCTAAAAACCAAACACATAATTGTTGAGAACCGACTAGTATCCATTGCGTCCACACATGGTGTCCTCCACATCCCATAGCTCCTGGATTAACCACGATCAAGTGTCGATGGCCTGATATTCAATCCATCTAAGCTGGCACAGCTCCTGTAGCTGCAGTTTCTTGTTGCGGTTATACATCCACTCTAGTCCTCTTACCAAAGCAGAACTGGTGGGTTTGGACATAGTGACATCCGAAACTGATGTGTGTGCCTCATCTATGGTCTACTGGGTCTGTCTATATGCCTCCCTGGTTGTGGAGCCCCTGGATGGTATCTGCAAACACTCCACCAAATGTGGAGACTAGGGTTGAGCGAAACGGGTCGGCCATTTTCAGAAGTCGCCGACTTTTGGCAAAGTCGGGTTTCATGAAACCCGACCCGACCCCTGTGGGGGGTCGGCCATGAGGTTGGCGATCTTCTGAATCGGGTATCGGAATTCCGATACCGAGTTCCGATATGTTTGCGATATCGGGAATCGGTATCGGAATCCATGTTTAAGTGTTAAATAAAGAATCAAAATAAAAAATATTGATATACTCACCCTCGGACGCGCCCTGGTACTAAGCGGCAGGCTTCCTTCCTAAGAATGAGCGCGTGAATGACCTGCGGTGACGTCGCGGCTTGTGATTGGTCACGAGCGGTCACATGGACAAGCCGCGACGTCATCTAAGGTCCTTCACGCGCTCATTCTTAGGAAGGAAGGCTGCCGGAAAGAAGCAGGGCGCGTCCGAGGGTGAGTATATACCTAATATACCAATATTTTCTGTAACCACCCTTAGCTTTTAGAATAACATTAAAGCATCATTTTTTTCTATGTACAGATGCATAAGGTTATTGAAGGAACTTGTAAAAGAGGTTGTTCAAAACATCTTGGAAAAATAACCATAGATCTCCTGTGGATGAAGGCTTGTGCAAATCCTTGTGACTCTTCATATAATACAAGACAATTAATGATGTTGAAATCAGAGCTCTGTGGGGACCATGTAATCACTTCTAAGACTCTTTGTTCTTCATGTTGAAGACTATGCTCAATGGTATATGCTTTATGTTTGGGGTTTTTGTCCTACTGAAGGATGCATTTTCAGCTTATCAGATGCCTCGTTGATGGTATTACAAGATGGATATGTGATTCTCAGTATTGAAGACACCATTAATCATAACTAAATCTCCAACACCATTTGAAATTCTGCCAGTTCTGAGCTGATTACATGGTTGAACGTATTCTGATTTCAAAGCATGAAATGTCTTTTATTTACTAAACTAAGTGTATTTGTACAAACACAGCACCTATGTTCCTTAACCCCTTTCTGACATCGGACGGACTATACCGTCGAGGAGGGGTGGGCCCGTATGACCACCGATGGGATAGTATGTCCAGCGCGATCGGCCGCGTTCACGGAGGGAGCGCAGCCGATCACGGCAGGGTGTCAGCTGACTATCGCAGCTGACATCCGGCACTATGTGCCAGGAGCGGTCACGGACCACCCCCGGCACTTTAACCAAACATGATCGCAGTGTTCTGGCAGTATAGGGAAGCATCGCGCAGGGAGGGGGCTCCCTGCAGACTTCCCTGAGACCCCCGGAGCAACGCGATGTAATTGCGTTGCTCCGAGGGTCTCTTTCCTCCTCCTCCCTGCAGCTGGCCCAGATCCAAGATGGCTGCAGCATCCGGGTCCTGCAGGGAGGTGGCTTCACTGCGCCTGCTCAGAGCAGGTGCCGGGAAGCCTCCACGAGTTGTGCACGTCAGATCACCGATCTGACACAGTGCACAGCAAAGTGTCAGATCGGCGATCTTACACTATAACATCACGCCCCACCCGGGGCAATGTTATATTCTATAACGCCATGTATTATGGAGGTTAAAAAAATAAAATTCACATGTGTAAAAAGAAAAAAAAAATTCCCCCAAAAAATGCAAAAAAAAAAATTGTTCCTATAAATACATTTCATTATCTAAATAAAAAAACAAACAATAAAAGTACACATATTTAGTATCGCCGCGTCCGTAGTGACCCAACCTATAAAACTGTCCCACTAATTAACCTCTTCAGTGAACACCGTAAAAATAAAAAAAAAATATGAGGCAAAAAACAACGCTTTATTATCATACCGCCAAATAAAAAGTGGAATAACACGCGATCAAAAAGATGGATATAAATATCCGTGGTACCACTGAAAACATCATACTGTCCCACAAAAAACGAGCTGCCATAAAGCATCATCAAAGAAAAGATAAAAAAGTTATAGTCCTCAGAATAAAGCGATGCACAAATAATTATTTTTTCTATAAAATAGTTTTTATACCATAAATGCAACAAAACATAAAAAAATGATATAAATGAGGTATCGTTGTAGTCATACTGACCAGAACTGCTTTATCCATTTTACCAAACGCAAAACGGTATAAACGCCTCCCCCAAAAGAAATTCATGAATAGCTGGTTTTTGGTCATTCTGCCTCACAAAAATCAGAATAAATAGCGATCAAAAAATGTCACGTGCCCGAATATGTTACAAATAAAAACGTCAACTCGTCCTGCAAAAAACAAGACCTCATATGACTCTGTGGACCAAAATATGGAAAAATTATAGCTCTCAAAATGTGGTAACACAAAAAATATTTTTTGCAATAAAAAGCGTCTTTCAGTGTGTAACGGCTGCCAATCATAAAAATCTGCTAAAAAACAGCTATAAAAGTAAATCAAACCCCCCTTCATCACCCCCTTAGTTAGCAAAAAAATAAAAAATTAAAAAAATGTATTTATTTCCATTTTCCAATTAGGGTTAGGATTAGGGCTAGGGTTAGGGTTAGGGCTAGGGTTAGGGCTAGGGATAGGGATAGGGTTAGGAGTAGGGTTAAGGTTAGGGCTAGGGTTAGTGTTAGGGCTAGGGTTGGGGCTAAAGTTAGGGTTAGGGTTGGGGCTAAAGTTAGGGTTAGGGTTTGGGTTACATTTACGGTTGGGATTAGGGTTGGGATTAGAGTTAGGGGTGTGTCAGAGTTAAGGATGTGGTTAGGGTTACCTTTGGGATTAGGGATAGGGATGTGCTTGGATTAGGGTTTCAGTTATAATTGGGGGTTTTCACTGTTTAGGCACATCAGGGGCTCTCCAAACGCGACATGGCATCTGATCTCAATTCCAGCCAATTCTGCGTTGAAATAGTAAAACACTGCTCTTTCCCTTCCGAGCTCTCCCATGCGCCCAAACAGGGGTTCACCCCAACATATGGGGTATCAGTGTACTCAGCACACATTGGACAACAACTTTTCAGGTTCAATTTCTCCTGTTACCCTTGGTAAAATACAAAACTGGGGGCTAAAAATAATTTTTGTGGAAAAAAAAGGATTTTTTATTTTCACGGCTCTGCGTTATAAACTGTAGTGAAGCACTTGGGGGTTCAAAGTTCTCACAACACATCTAAATGTTTCTACTGTTTAGGTACATTAGGGGCTCTGCAAACGCAATGTGACGCCTGCAGACCAATCCATCTAAGTCTGCATTCCAAATGACGCTCCTTCCCTTCTGAGCTCTGCCATGTGCTCAAATGGTGGTTCCCCCCACATGTGGGGTATCAGCGTACTCAGGACAAATTGGACAACAACTTTTGGGGTCTAATTTCAACTGTTACCCTTGGAAAAATACAAAACTGGGGGCTAAATATAATTTTTGTGGAAAAAAAATAAATTTTTATCTTCACGGCTCTGCGTTATGAACTGTAGTGAAACACTTGGGGGTTCAAAGCTCTCACAACACATCTAGATCAGTTCCTTAGGGGGTCTACTTTCCAAAATAGTGTCACTTGTGGGGGGTTTCAATGTTTAGGCACATCAGTGGCTCTCCAAACGCAACATGGCGTCCCATCTCAATTCCTGTCAATTTTGCATTGAAACGTCAAACGGCGCTCCTTCCTTTCCGAGCTCTCCCATGCGCCCAAACAGTGGTTTACCCCCACATATGGGGTATCAGCATACTCAGGACAAATTGTACAACAACTTTTGGGGTCCAATTTCTTCTCTTGCCCTTGGGAAAATAAAAAATTGGGGGCGAAAAAATCATTTTTGTGAAAAAATATGATTTTTTATTTTTACGGCTCTGCATTATAAACTTCTGTGAATCACTTAATGGGTCAAAGTGCTCACCACACATCTAGATAAGTTCCATATGGGTTCTACTTTCCAAAATGGTGTCACGTTTGGGAGGTTTCAATGTTTAGGCACATCAGGAGCTCTCCAAACGCAACATGGCGTCCCATCTCAATTCCAGTCAATTTTGCATTGAAAAGTCAAATGGCGCTCCTTCGCTTCCGAGCTCTACCATGCGCCCAAACAGTGGTTTACCCCCACATATGGGGTATCAGCATACTCAGGACAAATTGTTCAACAACTTTTGGGGTCCATTTTCTCCTGTTACCCTTGGTAAAATAAAACAAATTGGAGCTGAAATAAATTTTTTGTGAAAAAAAGTAAAATGTTCATTTTTATTTAAACATTCCAAAAATTCCTGTGAAACACCTGAAGGGTTAATAAATTTATTGAATGTGGTTTTGAGTACCTTGAGGGGTGCAATTTTTAGAATTGTGTCACACTTGGTTATTTTTTATCATATAGACCCCTCAAAATGACTTCAAATGAGATGCGGTCCCTAAAAAAAATGGTGTTGTAAAAATGAGAAATTGCTGGTCAAATTTTAACCCTTATAACTCCCTAACAAAAAAAAATTTGGTTCCAAAATTGTGCTGGTGTAAAGTAGACATGTGGGAAATGTTACTTATTAAGTATTTTGTGTGACATATCTCTGTGATTTTATTGCATAAAAATTCAAAGTTGGACAATTGCGAAATTTTCAAAATTTTCGCCAAATTTCCATTTTTTTCACAAATAAACGCAGGTAATATCAAATAAGTTTTATCACTATCATGAAGTACAATATGTCATGAGAGAACAATGCCAGAATCACTGAGATCCGTTGAAGCATTCCAGAGTTATAACCTCATAAAGGGACAGTGGTCAGAATTGTAAAAATTGGCCCGATCATTAACGTGCAACCACCCTTGGGGTTAAAGGGGTTAATGTTGCCTATTGCTTGGTGTCCTCTATGCAAACAAATACAGGCAGATACAGTAGAGAAATTAAGTATTTGAAACACTGTCGATTTTGCAAGTTTTCCCACCTACAAAAAATGGAGAGGTCTGTAATTTTTATCGTAGGTACACTACAATTGTGAGATACAGAATCTTAAATTAAAAAAAAGCAGAAAATCACATTGTATGATTTTCAAATAATTGAATAGTATTTTATTGCATGAAGTATTTGATCACCTACCAACCAGTAAGGACTTTGGCTCACAAAGACCTGTTAATTTTTCTTTTGAAGCCCTTCTACTCTGCACTCATTACCTGTATTAATTGCAGCTGTTGGAACTTGTTACCTCTATAAAAGACAACTGTCCACACACTTAATCAATCATACTCTAACCTCTTCACCATGGTTCAGACCAAAGAGCTATCTAAGGACACCAGGGACAAAATTGTAGTCCTGCACAAGGTACAGAACAATAGGCAAGCAGATGGTGAGAAGGCAACAACTGTTGGAACAATTATTATAAAATGGAAGAATCACAAGATAGCTATCAATCTTCTTCGGTCTGGGTCTCCATGAGGGATCTCGCCTCGTGGGGTAAGGATGATTCTGAGAAAGCTCAGGAATCAGCCCATAACTACATGGGAGGACCTGGTCAATGACCTGAATAGAGCTGGGACCACAGTCTAAAACATAACTATTAGTAACACACCACGCCATCATGGAATAAAATTTTGCAGGGCACGCAAGGTCCCCCTGCTGCCAATGACAATCTGGATGATCCAGAGGAAGCATGGGAGAAGGCTATTTCATCAGATGACACCAAAATATAACGTTTTGGTATCAACTCCATTTTGGGGAAGAAAAAGGATGAGTGCAACTACAAGAACGCCATAATAATTGTGAAGCATTGTGGGGAAAACATCATACTTTTGGATTGCTTTTCTGCAAAGGAGATAGGATGACTGCACTGTATTAAAGGGAGGATGGATGGGGTCATGTATGGGTCTTGGCTGGGTCTTCCAGCATGACAATGACCTGAAACACACAGCTAAAGCAACTAAGGAAGTGACTCAGTGAGAAAAATTTCAAGGTCCTGGAATGGCCTAGCCAGTCTCCAAACCTAAAAACAATATACAATTTTTGGAGGGAGCTTAAACTTAAATGTTGCCCATGAGCAGCCCCAAAACCTGAAAGATCTGGAGAAAATCTGTATGAAGGAGTGGGCCAAAATCCCTGCGGCAGTGTGCACAAACTTGGTCAAGAACTACAGGAAGCATCTGACCTCTTTAATTGCAAAGAAAGGTTTTGGTATCAATTATTAGGTTCTGTTTTTCTATTGTATCAAACACTTATTTATTTAAGTAAAATGCAAACTAATTATCTAAGAATCATACAATTAAACAATAACATCAGGGATGCAATTGACTGGTTCCAAATTTATTCTGCAACAGTACAATGACCCTTAAACATACATCCAATGTCATGAAGAACTATCTTCAACATAAAGAAGAACAACAACAACTAGATGGGATTATATGGCCCCCACAGGGCCCTTATGTCAGCATCACCAAGTCTATCATGAATTACATGAAAAGACAGGTTTTGCACAAGCCTATAGTGTTTTATAGTTTCATAGGTGTGAAGAAACCGGACTATATCTTAATTACCCAGATGACTATTTTTAGCAAACCAAGAAAAAAATGCTGTTATCTATACTTTTGCTTGTGTAAACCTGTAATAGTGACTTGTAAGTTGATATTTCATATAACATATTGAGCGCTTACCTTTGATGACTATTTATGTTTCCTGACATGCTAATTATGCACTGTATTATGGAGCCACTTTATTGACTTCGAAAGCAGAGAGGGAAAAACTATGCAAATAGATAATCAAGTAATGCTGCTTGATCTCATCATCACTGTTCCCTTTATCTTGATGCTGGACTGAAGTACACTGGGTAAATCTAAAAATAGGTTTCATGTCTCTGTATAAAGAGACTCAGAGAAAGAGAGATGGAGAAAGAGACAGTCAGAGATTTTGCCAAGACATATGCATCCAAAGGACCGGAGACAGGACAGAAGCCAATATCATGGTACCATCATGAGGGACATGGACCTATCATTCTACAGGAAACAAACTACGGGGTTTTAAGCTCTGGTTGGAAGAATACAGATCTGCTCCATTGACCATCACTGGACCATGGATATGCTTGGAGAAAGCAAGGATTGGGACCCGCTGGTCACCTGGCTCCCTAGACATATCCGGATAAGCCAGGTTGTGACTCTCATGTCAACTGGCCTTGTACCTCCTATGGTCTCAATGGACTGTGGTTACCTCCTCTCTGTGTGTGCACCACAGGTGGGGTAGCCAACCCTGGCAGCTCTGATGTAACATTTGCCACTATCCTGACAGGTCAGCGGAAGGGTTAGACTCTGTAATGTGCACCATCTTGTGGAATTTTGCTGGGACTGTTCTATGTGTTATATGCCTGTGTTGTGGTTCAATAAAGCATTGCCACACTGTTTTACCATCACCCTGTTTTGTCGGAGTAGCGTTATGCCCACATTATAAGAAGAGCGGGTGTTCTGTGGGACAATCCTTGGACCATGTGGTTTTGACTAGCAGACAAGTGGCACTCGCCGATCCCTCATGTCTTCACAATAGGTTTTAAGGTTGAAGGTAGACTTACGTCAATTGAGTGCATTCTCTTTTGCATTTTGTATGAAATAAGCATGAAAGTAAGGTTAACCCATAACATGAAAGTAAGGTTAATAATATAAATTTAATTACAAAATTTTACTTACATTTGTTAAAACAAAAATTAATACACCCTAAATTAAAAATAACTACATCTAGTGTATTGTATGACCTACATGATTTTAAAGGACTGCATCAAGCCTTCTTGGCATGGAATGAATAAGTTGGTGACCTACTGCAACATCTATCTTTTTGCATTCTTCAAGAATGACTTAATTTAGGTCATAGATTCTGGATGGAGAGTGATGCTCAACGTAGCTGTTTAGAATTCCCAATATGCTTTTGATCCGATCAAGAGACATACTTGGCCACAGAATCACTTTCACCCTATTTTTCTTCATAAATGCATCAGTGTCCTTAGATTTGTGTTCTGAGCATTGTAATGTTAAAAAAGTGCACATTGACCAAGGGCATGGAGTGATTGCAGCATCTTCTCTTTCAATATAGAGCAGTACATCTGTGAATTCATGATGCCAACAATAAAAGATCACTGCCCAAAACCAGTAGCTCTCATGCAGCCTTTCATAAGGACAATGCCACCACCATGGTTCACTGTAGGCACCATGCATTTTTGAATGTATTCATCAACTTTATGACGCATTACAATTTTGAAGGCATCAGTTCCAAAAACATTTATCTTGGTCTCATTGCTCCAGAGTATAGAGTCCCTGTAGTCTTCATATTTTTCCAGCATGGGCAGTGGCAAATAATAGGCCGGCTTTTTCATACTTGGGCTTTGTGAGAAGCTTCTTTCTTGAAAGACAATTATGCATGCTATTCTCTGCAGTGTACACTATATTGTGTTTTGGGAAACACTCACCCAAATTTGGCTTCCTACTTCTTTAGTTATCTGCAGTGAACTTGCACATTAATTTTCTTCAACAGTTCTCACCAGAATATGCTCCTTTGTGAGCCTTAACCTCTGTGGTCGGCCTGGACTTCTTTATTAGATGGTTGCAGTTGCATGGTTGCATGGTTGCATGACCTTCGTTTAGCTTTCACCTTTTGCATATAAATGAATAATCTTGTTTCTCACAGCTTGAGATATTTCTATTCCACGTGGTGCCACTGATGATGGCATAAATTGGGAAGGGATTTTCTTTAAATAACACCTTTTTATAGTCGACTGACTGCTGGAAACATAATAAGATAAGAATTGGAATTAAGCTTATCTCCTAAGCTTTTCTTTTGGGTGTACTCACTTTTGCAACATGGTCTTGAATAAATTTGTTAGGAACATTGCTTATTTGAGTTTGCAAAAATAAATATTGCTTACAATCAATGACCTACATATGTGGAGTTTTTTGTAGTATGGCATCTCATAGGAAATGTGGATTCTGAAAGGAAACTAAAGGTTTTCTGACAAATCTGTTGGGAGTGTAATCATTTTGCTGAGCACAATATTATATATAATATAAAATATTATAGATTGTAAGCAGTCGAGAAGGTAGCAAGGAGAGAGGTGGGAGGACAGTTCAAGATGGACGTGTTGTACCAGTAGTTTTGAAGCATAGCGGAGAAGTGATATGGGGCGCTAGCTAGATACAGAGGATGGGTTAAGAGTGGGCTTTTTGAGGATAGGTGTGATTGAGGCATGTTTAAAGTTTGATGGGAAAACACCAGTTGTTAATCATAGGTTGAAGAGATGGGTTAGGGTTTGGATGATGACTGTGATGAGGTTTTGGATGGGTTAAGTGAACAGGTGGCAAGAAGTTACCTTGAGAGTAGAGTGGAGAGTTGATCTTCTGTAATGGTGGAGAAGTTGGTTTTGGAGGAAGAGGGCTGCGCAGTTAGGAGGAAGGGCTATGGGGATTGTTGACCAAAACTATCTCTGATGATATCAATTTTCTGCTTGAAAAATGAGGCAAAGTCTTCAGCCAAGATGAGTGGAGAGGGAGGGGGCGCTGGGGGATGGAGAAGAGAATTGAAAGAGTTGAATAACTGTTTAGGGTTGTGACACAGGGAGGATACGAGAGATGAGAAGTAGGTTGTGGTCAGAAAGAGGAAGAGGTGAGTTAGAGAGGTTAGACAGGGAGCATATTCAGGTGAAGATGAGGTCCAGTGTGTGGCCATCTTTGTGAGTGGCTGCAGAAGACCACTGATTGAGGCCGAAGGAGGAAGTGAGAGATAGAAGTTTAGTGGCAGCTGAGAGGGAAGTGTCAATGGAAATATTGAAGTCACCCAAGATGAAGAAGGAAATGAAGTAGCCAGGTGGTGAAGTGGTGAAAGAAGATGGTGGCTGGCCATAGGGGGTTGGTAAATGACATCCAGTTGGAAATTGGAGGGGGAGTAGATGTGCACAGAGTGCACCTTAAAGGAAGGGGGGTTAATAGTGAGTGGCAGTGGGAATTGGGTATTTGAACATTTATCTGACAGGAGAAAACCAACTCCTTTACATGGAAACCCCGATGTAAGCGCTCAGCACAGAATGTTAGGGGTCGAGTTCCCGCCTCTGCACAGGGGGAATCTTGGGCCATCTCCGCTGCGGTCTCCCATTCTTCTCCTGCCACAGTGGAGCCTGCTCAGAGGAGACGTCGGTCCCAGCGTCTCGCTCAGTCTGACTCTGTACAAAGGGTTACTGCTGCTTTTCCAGATTCTGCCATTAAAGCCAGTGCTTGGCAACGGCGAGCAGACACTTCTGGGACTAAGTCCTGCTTTTCTCGTTCTGAGCATGCCCAGAGTAAGATCTCTCAGTGGAGATCGAGGGTCAAATATTCAGATACTGCAGCTAAATCCATTGGTCCTCCAGGAAGATCCTGAACGTGCGCAGGCTCTGTAGCAGCCTCTCATTGGTCCTTCTAGGAAGGTCCTGTACTTGCTGCAGCTATTTAAGGCTCTCATGACCGCACGGCCATGCGCTAGTATTGAATCAGTTATGTGCATGCGCCAGTGTGGTCACATTTATGTGTGTTCAGGGACTCGGCTGAAATAAGCCCCTAGAATGCCGGCACCTCCGGTGAGGAAATTGTGTGTGTGGATTTAGGGCCCCGGCAGTAATAAGCCCCTAGAATACCGGCTCCTCCGGTGAGGAGATTGTATGTTTGTGTTGACACACACTGCCATCAGCTCGGCAGTTGCTGGATACTCCTGTGAAGTCAACAGGGTTCCGCGTTCCTTAGTTACCAAGGTCTCAGCTGCTGACTCGGGGCATTCTCAGGAATTGGCACTTTAGCCACCGAGGGTCAGAGTGAGATCTGGCACATCGTCTCTGTGAAGTAACAGAGTTCGCTTCAACCACCATAAAGGGCCGCCATTTGCCAGCAGCAGGTCCTCTCCTGCACGGTGGACCCCGGGCTTCGAACGCACCAAATAATATCTCTCAATTTACTCAGTGCGTTCCGCCAGCCCTAACAGAATACTAGTGCCAGGGTCTGGCTAGTAAATGGCGGACATTCAGCAGTCCTTGCGGTACATCCAGCAGCTGGAGGGTAGGTTGGCGGCTCTCGAGAGCACAACCTCAGCTGTGGATGTTACCGCAGCTGCTGTACAGGCTGCTGGCATGGCTGCAGCAACCTTGTCCACTTCCACCCTTGTTCCGACATTATCTCGCCTCTTGCTGCCAGAAAATTTTCTGGAGATAGTAAATCTTGTAGGGGTTTCATGAGTCAGTGCTCTATATACCTCGAGCTCCTGGCTGCACGTTTTTCCACAGAGCGGGCAAAGGTGGGATTTATTGTATTTCTGTTGTCGGACAGGGCGCTGGAATGGGCTACGCCGCTGTGGGAGCGTGGCGATCATGTGGTGCAGAGTGCTCCGCTGTTCCTGAGCACTCTGAAGCAGGTCTTTTTAGGACCTCGAGTCACCCATGACACGGCGCTCCAACTGCTGCCATTGACTCAGGGTTCATCCTTGGTCAGCCATTTTGCCGTCCACTTCCATACCCTAGCATCTGAGCTGGAGTGGTCGGATAAAGCCCTTATCCCCGTATTTTGGAGGGGGCTGGCTGACCACGTGAAGGATGCTCTGGCCACTAGGGAGATTCCTGCCACACTGGAGGAGTTAATAGCTGTCTTCACTCATATTGACCTCTGTTTTAACGAGCGTAGGTTAAAGCGAGCCCAGTGTAGGCAGAGGTTTCGGCTGGCTCCCACCTTTGCCAAACCTCTGGAATCTCCTGTCCTGGTCCCTGAGTCACATGAGGCCATGGAAGTGTCATGAGCGGGATCTAAGTCCCAGACCGCTTCTGCACTCAAGGTCTGTCATGTTTGCCAGCAGTCAGGACATCTTGCCACCAGATGTTCCCAGCGGTCCAGGAAACATCAGCATCTAATGGTAGTAGGTGGAGGTACACTAGACACGCAGACATTTGCCTCCAAATTGTCCTTTAAGGGGACAATTACTATAGGGTCATCCACCCACTCGGTAGAGCTCTGGATGGATTCTGGGGCGGATGGCAATTTTATGTCTTCTGCCTTCGCCCAACATCACACAATACCCCTGGTAATGCCAGCTCAACCATTAACGGTACGAGTGGTGAATGGGTTGACACTGCCCTCACAGATAACACACCAGACCATCCCTTTTACTCTGTCCATGTCACCATCCCATCAGGAGATTATATCTCTGCTCGTCATTCCGGAGGGAATTGATGAGGTCCTGTTGGGGATACCTTGGCTACGGTACCACTCTCCTCATATCGAGTGGTCCTCAGGCAGAATTCTGGGATGGGGTGAATCTTGTGGGGGTGGGTGTCAGAGGGAATGCGTTCAGGTTGCTACTACTGAGGTACCCGCAGATCTATCCTCTCTGCCCAAGCAATATTGGCCCTATGCAGATGTTCTCCAAAAAGGCGGCGGAGACCCTTCCACCCCATCGCCCCTATGACTGTCCTATTGATCTCTTGCCTGGTGCTCAGCCTCCCCGGGGTCGAGTCTATCCGTTATCTCTCCCGGAGACGGAGGCAATGTCTCAGTACATTCAAGAGAATCTGGCAAGAGGGTTCATCAGGAAGTCAGTGTCACCTGCAGGGGCTGGGTTCTTCTTCGTACAGAAGAAGAGTGGGGAACTACGTCCATGCATAGATTACAGGGGTCTTAACGCCATCACCGTTAAGAATAAGTATCCTCTGCCCCTGATTTCGGAGCTCTTTGATAGGCTTCGGGGAGCAAGGGTATTCACAAAATTAGATCTGCGGGGTGCTTACAACCTGATTTGCATCTGTGAGGGGGACAAATGGAAGACGGCTTTTAACACCAGGGATGGGCACTATGAATATCTGGTGATGCCCTTCAGGCTCTGCAATGCCACAGCCATTTTCCAAAACTTTGTTAATGATATCTTCCAGGATATGCTCTCCACCTCGGTCGTAGTCTATTTGGATGATATTCTCATCTACTCTCCAGATATTGACTCCCACCGGAGAGATGTTGGCAGAGTCTTCGACCTCTTACGGGCAAATTCCCTCTATTCAAAGTTGGAGAAGTGTATGTTTGAGCAGGAGTATTTACCTTTCCTGGGCTATATCATCTCCGCCCAGGGATTGGCTATGCATCCTGCCAAACTACAGGCTGTGATGGACTGGCAGGAACCCCATTCTCTTAAAGCGGTGCAGTGCTTTATGGGGTTCATTAATTACTATCGCCAGTTCATTTTCCACTTCTCCACTTTGGTAGCTCCCTTGGTAGCCCTCTCCAAGAAGGGAGCAAATCCCAAATTGTTGTCTGAAGAGGTCTCCAAGGCCTTCTCTTCTATTAAGTCACATTTTGCTAGCGCTCCCATCCTACATCGCCCCGATGTAGATAAGCCATTTATCATGGAGGTGGATGCCTCATCCGTTGGTGTTGGAGCAGTCCTTTTCCAAAAGGATGCTCAAGGTCGGAAGCATCCTTGCTTCTTCTTCTCAAAGACCTTCACACGGGCGGAGAGGAATTATTCCATTGGGGACAGGGAGTTGCTAGCCATGAAGTTGGCTTTCTCTGAGTGGAGACATCTCTTGGAGGGGGCTCGCTTTCCCTTTCAAGTATTCACAGACCACAAGAATTTGGTTTATTTACTGACCTCCCAGTGGCTAAATTCTCGCCAGGCCAGATGGTCCTTGTTCTTCTCTCGGTTTCATTTCACCCTTCATTTTCTTTCCAGGGAGAAGAACATTCGTGCCGACGCTCTCTCTCACTCCATGGTATCATCTGAGGAGGAGGAAGAGGAGCCTCGGCTTATTGTCCCTTCCGAGAGCCTGAGAACTGTGGCTCCGGTTTCGCTAGAGTCTGTGCCTCCGGGCAAGACTTTTGTACCATCCAGTTTGCGTCCGGAGGTTCTCTCTTGGGCTCACTCATCTAGGGTGGGTGGACATTTTGGGACCAAAAGGACATCTTAGTTACTGGCGAGGACATATTGGTGGCCTCATATGGTCCGTGACGTCGCAGACTATGTTCGGGCATGTGTCTCCTGCGCTAAGAACAAGTCTCCTCGTCAACGGCCAGCTGGGTTGCTTCACCCTCTGCCAGTGGCAGATAGGCCCTGGGAGATGGTCAGGATGGATTTTGTGGTGGGCTTACCCAAGTCTCGTAGCTGCACCATTATCTGGGAGATTACCGACCATTTTTCCCAAATGGTGCACTTGGTGCCTCTTCCACAGCTACCTTCTGCACGGGCTCTGGCGGCGTTGTTTATCAAACACATATTTCACCTACACGGTATGCCAGACAAAATTGTCAGTGACCGGGGTCCCCAGTTTGTGTCTCGATTCTGGAGAGAGCTTTGTCAACAACTCAGCATTGAGTTGAATCTCTCCTCAGCATATCATCTCAAGACGAATGGGTTGGTAGAGAGAGCCAACCAGACCATGGTCACATATCTGCGACATTTTGTCTCTGCCAGGCAGTATGACTTGGCATCCTTGCTACCATGGGTGGAGTTTGCGCTTAACAACACTGTAGCCGACTCCACCGGTCAAACTCCTTTCCTCCTTAATTACGGCCAGCATCCGTGGGTTCCTGTGCCTATGCCCGTGTCTTCTGCTGACTCCAGGGTGGCAGACTGGGCAGTGGAGGCATGGGACATTTGGGACCGCACTCAGGATGCCATCTGGGCCTCCAAGGAGAGAATGAGGTCCTCCACCAATGCACATCGGCGCCCTGCTCCGACCTTTGCTCCTGGCGACTTAGTGTGGCTCTCCGCCCGTAACATCAGGCTGCGTGTTGAGTCCACTAAGTTTGCAACTCGCTACCTGGGTCCCTTCAAGGTCCTCGAACAGGTTAACCCTGTGGTCTACGTCTGGCCCTTCCTCCATGCCTAGGTATCACCAACACCTTTCATGTGTCCCTCCTTAAGCACGTATACATGTCCCAGTTTTCTGAGTCATCTGCCGGGACATCGGGTTCGTCTACGGACGATTACGAGGTGAACACTATTTTGGGGTGCAAGGTGGTACATGGCAAAAAATTTTATTTGGTGGACAGGAAGGGTTATGGTCCTGAGGACAGATCCTGGGTGCCTGCTGAGCACGTCCAGGCTCCGCAGCTCATTGCTGCCTTTGAGCATAGAGAGGCCCAGGGATGGGGGCCCTAGGAGGGGGGTAATGTTAGGGGTTGAGTTCCCGCCTCTGCACAGGGGGAATCTCGGGCCATCTCCGCTGCAGTCTCCCATTCTTCAGTGGAGCCTGCTCAACGGAGACGTCGGTCCCAGCGTCTCGCTCAGTCTGACTCTGTACAAATGGTTACTGCTGCTTTTCCAGCTTCTGCCATTAAAGCCAGTGCTGGGCAGCGGTGAGCAGATGCTTCTGGGACTAAGTCCTGTTTTTCTCGTTCTGAGCATGCCCAGAGTAAGATCTCTCAGTGGAGATCGAGGGTCACATGTTCAGATACTGCAGCTAAATCCATTGGTCCTCCAGGAAGGTCCTGAAGGTGCTCAGGCTTTGTAGCAGCCTCTCATTGGTCCTTCTAGGAAGGTCCTGTACTTGCTGCAGCTATTTAAGGCTCTCATGACCGCACGGCCATGCGCTAGTATTGAATCAGTTATGTGCATGCGCCAGTGTGGTCACATTTATGTGTGTTCAGGGACTCGGCTGAAATAAGCCCCTAGAATGCCGGCACCTCCGGTGAGGAAATTGTGTGTGTGGATTTAGGGCCCCGGCAGTAATAAGCCCCTAGAATACCGGCTCCTCCGGTGAGGAGATTGTATGTTTGTGTTGACACACACTGCCATCAGCTCGGCAGTTGCTGGATACTCCTGTGAAGTCAACAGGGTTCCGCGTTCCTTAGTTACCAAGGTCTCAGCTGCTGACTCGGGGCATTCTCAGGAATTGGCACTTTAGCCACCGAGGGTCAGAGTGAGATCTGGCACATCGTCTCTGTGAAGTAACAGAGTTCGCTTCAACCACCATAAAGGGCCGCCATTTGCCAGCAGCAGGTCCTCTCCTGCACGGTGGACCCCGGGCTTCGAACGCACCAAATAATATCTCTCAATTTACTCAGTGCGTTCCGCCAGCCCTAACAGAATACTAGTGCCAGGGTCTGGCTAGTAAATGGCGGACATTCAGCAGTCCTTGCGGTACATCCAGCAGCTGGAGGGTAGGTTGGCGGCTCTCGAGAGCACAACCTCAGCTGTGGATGTTACCGCAGCTGCTGTACAGGCTGCTGGCATGGCTGCAGCAACCTTGTCCACTTCCACCCTTGTTCCGACATTATCTCGCCTCTTGCTGCCAGAAAATTTTCTGGAGATAGTAAATCTTGTAGGGGTTTCATGAGTCAGTGCTCTATATACCTCGAGCTCCTGGCTGCACGTTTTTCCACAGAGCGGGCAAAGGTGGGATTTATTGTATTTCTGTTGTCGGACAGGGCGCTGGAATGGGCTACGCCGCTGTGGGAGCGTGGCGATCATGTGGTGCAGAGTGCTCCGCTGTTCCTGAGCACTCTGAAGCAGGTCTTTTTAGGACCTCGAGTCACCCATGACACGGCGCTCCAACTGCTGCCATTGACTCAGGGTTCATCCTTGGTCAGCCATTTTGCCGTCCACTTCCATACCCTAGCATCTGAGCTGGAGTGGTCGGATAAAGCCCTTATCCCCGTATTTTGGAGGGGGCTGGCTGACCACGTGAAGGATGCTCTGGCCACTAGGGAGATTCCTGCCACACTGGAGGAGTTAATAGCTGTCTTCACTCATATTGACCTCTGTTTTAACGAGCGTAGGTTAAAGCGAGCCCAGTGTAGGCAGAGGTTTCGGCTGGCTCCCACCTTTGCCAAACCTCTGGAATCTCCTGTCCTGGTCCCTGAGTCACATGAGGCCATGGAAGTGTCATGAGCGGGATCTAAGTCCCAGACCGCTTCTGCACTCAAGGTCTGTCATGTTTGCCAGCAGTCAGGACATCTTGCCACCAGATGTTCCCAGCGGTCCAGGAAACATCAGCATCTAATGGTAGTAGGTGGAGGTACACTAGACACGCAGACATTTGCCTCCAAATTGTCCTTTAAGGGGACAATTACTATAGGGTCATCCACCCACTCGGTAGAGCTCTGGATGGATTCTGGGGCGGATGGCAATTTTATGTCTTCTGCCTTCGCCCAACATCACACAATACCCCTGGTAATGCCAGCTCAACCATTAACGGTACGAGTGGTGAATGGGTTGACACTGCCCTCACAGATAACACACCAGACCATCCCTTTTACTCTGTCCATGTCACCATCCCATCAGGAGATTATATCTCTGCTCGTCATTCCGGAGGGAATTGATGAGGTCCTGTTGGGGATACCTTGGCTACGGTACCACTCTCCTCATATCGAGTGGTCCTCAGGCAGAATTCTGGGATGGGGTGAATCTTGTGGGGGTGGGTGTCAGAGGGAATGCGTTCAGGTTGCTACTACTGAGGTACCCGCAGATCTATCCTCTCTGCCCAAGCAATATTGGCCCTATGCAGATGTTCTCCAAAAAGGCGGCGGAGACCCTTCCACCCCATCGCCCCTATGACTGTCCTATTGATCTCTTGCCTGGTGCTCAGCCTCCCCGGGGTCGAGTCTATCCGTTATCTCTCCCGGAGACGGAGGCAATGTCTCAGTACATTCAAGAGAATCTGGCAAGAGGGTTCATCAGGAAGTCAGTGTCACCTGCAGGGGCTGGGTTCTTCTTCGTACAGAAGAAGAGTGGGGAACTACGTCCATGCATAGATTACAGGGGTCTTAACGCCATCACCGTTAAGAATAAGTATCCTCTGCCCCTGATTTCGGAGCTCTTTGATAGGCTTCGGGGAGCAAGGGTATTCACAAAATTAGATCTGCGGGGTGCTTACAACCTGATTTGCATCTGTGAGGGGGACAAATGGAAGACGGCTTTTAACACCAGGGATGGGCACTATGAATATCTGGTGATGCCCTTCAGGCTCTGCAATGCCACAGCCATTTTCCAAAACTTTGTTAATGATATCTTCCAGGATATGCTCTCCACCTCGGTCGTAGTCTATTTGGATGATATTCTCATCTACTCTCCAGATATTGACTCCCACCGGAGAGATGTTGGCAGAGTCTTCGACCTCTTACGGGCAAATTCCCTCTATTCAAAGTTGGAGAAGTGTATGTTTGAGCAGGAGTATTTACCTTTCCTGGGCTATATCATCTCCGCCCAGGGATTGGCTATGCATCCTGCCAAACTACAGGCTGTGATGGACTGGCAGGAACCCCATTCTCTTAAAGCGGTGCAGTGCTTTATGGGGTTCATTAATTACTATCGCCAGTTCATTTTCCACTTCTCCACTTTGGTAGCTCCCTTGGTAGCCCTCTCCAAGAAGGGAGCAAATCCCAAATTGTTGTCTGAAGAGGTCTCCAAGGCCTTCTCTTCTATTAAGTCACATTTTGCTAGCGCTCCCATCCTACATCGCCCCGATGTAGATAAGCCATTTATCATGGAGGTGGATGCCTCATCCGTTGGTGTTGGAGCAGTCCTTTTCCAAAAGGATGCTCAAGGTCGGAAGCATCCTTGCTTCTTCTTCTCAAAGACCTTCACACGGGCGGAGAGGAATTATTCCATTGGGGACAGGGAGTTGCTAGCCATGAAGTTGGCTTTCTCTGAGTGGAGACATCTCTTGGAGGGGGCTCGCTTTCCCTTTCAAGTATTCACAGACCACAAGAATTTGGTTTATTTACTGACCTCCCAGTGGCTAAATTCTCGCCAGGCCAGATGGTCCTTGTTCTTCTCTCGGTTTCATTTCACCCTTCATTTTCTTTCCAGGGAGAAGAACATTCGTGCCGATGCTCTCTCTCACTCCATGGTATCATCTGAGGAGGAGGAAGAGGAGCCTCGGCTTATTGTCCCTTCCGAGAGCCTGAGAACTGTGGCTCCGGTTTCGCTAGAGTCTGTGCCTCCGGGCAAGACTTTTGTACCATCCAGTTTGCGTCCGGAGGTTCTCTCTTGGGCTCACTCATCTAGGGTGGGTGGACATTTTGGGACCAAAAGGACATCTTAGTTACTGGCGAGGACATATTGGTGGCCTCATATGGTCCGTGACGTCGCAGACTATGTTCGGGCATGTGTCTCCTGCGCTAAGAACAAGTCTCCTCGTCAACGGCCAGCTGGGTTGCTTCACCCTCTGCCAGTGGCAGATAGGCCCTGGGAGATGGTCAGGATGGATTTTGTGGTGGGCTTACCCAAGTCTCGTAGCTGCACCATTATCTGGGAGATTACCGACCATTTTTCCCAAATGGTGCACTTGGTGCCTCTTCCACAGCTACCTTCTGCACGGGCTCTGGCGGCGTTGTTTATCAAACACATATTTCACCTACACGGTATGCCAGACAAAATTGTCAGTGACCGGGGTCCCCAGTTTGTGTCTCGATTCTGGAGAGAGCTTTGTCAACAACTCAGCATTGAGTTGAATCTCTCCTCAGCATATCATCTCAAGACGAATGGGTTGGTAGAGAGAGCCAACCAGACCATGGTCACATATCTGCGACATTTTGTCTCTGCCAGGCAGTATGACTTGGCATCCTTGCTACCATGGGTGGAGTTTGCGCTTAACAACACTGTAGCCGACTCCACCGGTCAAACTCCTTTCCTCCTTAATTACGGCCAGCATCCGTGGGTTCCTGTGCCTATGCCCGTGTCTTCTGCTGACTCCAGGGTGGCAGACTGGGCAGTGGAGGCATGGGACATTTGGGACCGCACTCAGGATGCCATCTGGGCCTCCAAGGAGAGAATGAGGTCCTCCACCAATGCACATCGGCGCCCTGCTCCGACCTTTGCTCCTGGCGACTTAGTGTGGCTCTCCGCCCGTAACATCAGGCTGCGTGTTGAGTCCACTAAGTTTGCAACTCGCTACCTGGGTCCCTTCAAGGTCCTCGAACAGGTTAACCCTGTGGTCTACGTCTGGCCCTTCCTCCATGCCTAGGTATCACCAACACCTTTCATGTGTCCCTCCTTAAGCACGTATACATGTCCCAGTTTTCTGAGTCATCTGCCGGGACATCGGGTTCGTCTACGGACGATTACGAGGTGAACACTATTTTGGGGTGCAAGGTGGTACATGGCAAAAAATTTTATTTGGTGGACAGGAAGGGTTATGGTCCTGAGGACAGATCCTGGGTGCCTGCTGAGCACGTCCAGGCTCCGCAGCTCATTGCTGCCTTTGAGCATAGAGAGGCCCAGGGAGGGGGGCCCTAGGAGGGGGGTAATGTTAGGGGTTGAGTTCCCGCCTCTGCACAGGGGGAATCTCGGGCCATCTCCGCTGCAGTCTCCCATTCTTCAGTGGAGCCTGCTCAACGGAGACGTCGGTCCCAGCGTCTCGCTCAGTCTGACTCTGTACAAATGGTTACTGCTGCTTTTCCAGCTTCTGCCATTAAAGCCAGTGCTGGGCAGCGGTGAGCAGATGCTTCTGGGACTAAGTCCTGTTTTTCTCGTTCTGAGCATGCCCAGAGTAAGATCTCTCAGTGGAGATCGAGGGTCACATGTTCAGATACTGCAGCTAAATCCATTGGTCCTCCAGGAAGGTCCTGAAGGTGCTCAGGCTTTGTAGCAGCCTCTCATTGGTCCTTCTAGGAAGGTCCTGTACTTACTGCAGCTATTTAAGGCTCTCATGACCGCACGGCCATGCGCTAGTATTGAATCAGTTATGTGCATGTGCCAGTGTGGTCACATTTATGTGTGTTCAGGGACTCGGCTGAAATAAGCCGCTAGAATGCCGGCACCTCCGGCAAGGAGATTGTGTGCATGGATTTAAGGCCCCAGCTGAAATAAGCCCCTAGAATACCGGCTCCTCCGGTGAGGAGATTGTGTGTTTGTGTTGCCACACACTGCCATCAGCTCGGCAGTTGCTGGATACTCCTGTGAAGTCAACAGGGTTCCGAGTTCCTTAGTTACCAAGGTCTCAGCTGCTGACTCAGGGCATTCTCAGGTGTGGGCACTATAGCCACCGAGGGTCAGAGTGAGATCCGGCACAGCGTCTCTGTGAAGTAACAGAGTTCGCTTCTACCGCCATAAAGGGCCGCCATATGCCAGCAGCAGGTCCTCTCCTGCACGGTGGACCTCGGGCTGCGAACGCACCAAATAATATCTCTCAATTTACTTGGTGCGTTCCTCCAGCCCTAACACAGAGTGCATGATAAATATGACCCAAGCCTTACTGCGATCATGGAGGCAGAATGAAAAAATCAACAGCATGTGAAGAATTGGTTTTATTTATTGTTTACCTTGTTCCTCATGCAGTATAAGTGATTAGGAGACTTTATTCTTCGGGTCGGAGCGATGCCAGATTTATATCAGGTTTTTATTAGTGATGAACGAACGTGCTCGCCACTACTCGGTACTCGCCCGAGTATCATTATACTCGGTATACTCGTCGAGCACCGAGTATTACCGGGATTATTTGGCGGGAGCTCGGGTCTCCACGCTATATTTTTGGTGGACTTTACTGTAGAGACCCAATCAACATGCAGGGATTGTCTGCAAGGCACTGTAACACCGCAGCCATCTTTGTTGTGGTCTTGCAGTGACTGGCTGGCTGCACAGCATCATCAGATCTATAAGAGACCTGGCACTACCCTACTCGCCGCATTCTGCTCTGGACTTAGCTAGTGTAGTGTAGAGAGCTTCTGCTGAGATAGGGTCAGAATCGTTCTTTTAATATAGGTCTGCTAGTTTTCAGTCCACAAATCCTGAGAAACCAACAGTCCTTTGTAGGGCTAATTCAGGGGTACAGAGATTGCAGTGCTAGGTAGGCATGGGAGTCTATGTGAACATATCCACATCAGTGCAAGGCCTGCAGGCACTGTATGTGAGTAAATAGATCTCACAGCATACCTAAAAAAGCTCCATTACTGTCTGCTGCTGCTTATTTAATATCTACCTAGCTTCAGTTACCTGGGCATTTTTTTTTGCAGCTTATACCTGCTCATTTTATTCTAAAGCAATCCATAGCCCACTTTTTTCAACATTTATTTTCTTGGTCACTCTGCAGACTACAGTCAGGTCATTGCAATAGAACAGCGTGCAAATCTAAGAATTTTCCTTTTTTTTCCCAGGCATCAGATGTCGGTGCACCAAAAAATCTGCCCTTTTTTGTACTATCTAATATTTTGTAGTGTCTTCCAACAGTTTTGGACACCATTTTGCTGCCCCAAAAATCTGTAGCTGGCCCAAAAATATTTGAATGCAGTTCTTATATTTATCACTGTGAGTTGTACGCCACACGCATCACATATATTGCGCTAAATATCTTAAAATTTTAGTACTCCAATTTTTTTTGGTGTCATAGCCAACTTATTGACACAATGTTGATGGGCCCCAAAAAATCAAGGCCAGATTTTGATCAGTCTGTTATCTCTTGCTGACGCCTGGTGTATCAGTGGTGTCAAAATCTGTGCTTTGCAGGCATACATTTCATAGTTCTTTTGGCTATCCTTGTTATACTCACTTTTTTAATATTAAAACAAAACTTTTTAACTGTCTGTTATCTCCCTCAGGTGCCCGGTGTATCTGTGGTGGAAAAATCTTAGCTTTGCAGGCATATGTTGTATAGTTCTATCTGCTAGCCTTGTTATACGCAGTATTTTTTGTTTAAAAAATATTTAACAACTTTTTTTAATCTCTCTGTTATCTCTGTCAGATGCCTGGTGTATCTGTGGTGGAAAAATCTTAGCTTTGTAGGCGTACGTTGCATAGCTCTGTCTGCTAGCCTTGCTCTACTCAGTATTTTTTGCTTAAAAAATAATTGAGAAAAAAAAATTAACTGTCTGTTTTCTCCATCAGACGCCTGGTGTATCTATGGTGGAAATATCTTAGCTTCACAGGCATAAGTTGTATAGTTCGGTCTGCTAGCCTTGTTCTACTCAGTATTTTTTGTATTCCAAAATTACCAAAAAACATACCCAAAAATGTATCCAGTCTGTTATCTCTGTCAGACTCCCGGTGTATCTGTGGTGGAAAAATCTTAGCTTTGCAGGCATATGTTGCAGAGTTCTGTCTGCTAGTCTTGTTCTACTCAGTATTTTTTGTTTAAAAAATATTTAACAAAAAAAAATAACTGTATGTTATCTCCATCAGACGCATGGTGGGTCTGTGGTGGAAAAATCTAGGCTTCGCCGGCACATGTTGCATAGTTCTGTCTGCAAGCTTTGTTCTACTCCGTATTTCTTGTTTTCCAAAATTACCACAAAATATTACTAAAAATGTATACAGTCTGTTATCTCCATCAGATGCCTGATGTATCTGTGGTGGAAAAATCTTTGCTTTGCAGGCATAGTGATCACATATAATTTTTCTCCAAATAAATCCATTTGTATTGAACTTTTCAAATATTTCAGTAGTCCACTTAAAATGGGCAAGGCAAGTGGAAAGGGACAGGGAAGTGGACGTGATGGTGCAAGCAGAAGAGGAGGCCATGGCCAAGCTGAAAGTAGGCCACAACAAATACCTACATCTTCGCGCTTGGCCTTCCTGTCTCAGTTTCTAGGGCACCACAGCACACCACTATTGAAGCAAGAGCAGTGTGAAACGGTTGTTGGATGGATATCGGATACTGCTTCCACTCACTTAGCCACCACTACCACTATGTCTTCCACACGGTCACGTCTGAGTAGCAGTAAGTGTGGACCGGATATTACTCACACTGATCCTCCTTCCTCCCACCATTTCGTGTGCCCTGAGACAACTTATCCCACACTTAGACACTCAGAAGAGCTGTTCAGTTTTCCCTTTAAAGATTTGGGACTCTGTTGTGAATTCTGCTCTTGGGCTCCCTCCGGTGGTTATAAGTGGTAGCGCTGCTGTCTGTCTTTCACAGCAGTCATCAGGTGTGTCCACTTCAGACTGGGCTATATAGTCTGGCTTCACCCTTTAGTCAGTGCCAGTTGTCCATTGTTCCTGGAGGATTCACATCCCTGCCTGGTCTCTTCTGCTTTGCAGTTCATCTCAACAAAGATAAGTTCTGGCCTGGATTTTGCTGTCCACATGCTGTGGCCTTATGGTTCAGTTCTATTCTATGTTTTGTCTTGTCCAGCTTGGTCTGTATAAGGATTTGTTTATCCAAGCTGGTATCTCTGGAGATGCAGATATACCCTCCATATCTTTAGTTAGCTGTGGAGATTTTGTATTTTCTGTGGTGGATATTTTCTAGTATTTTAATACTGACTGCATAGTAATCTGTCCTATCCTTTCCATTTAGCTAGAAGTGGCCTCCTTTGCTAAATTTTCATTTCAGGCTGTGTATGTTTTTTCCCTCTCCTCTCACAGTCAATATTTGTGGGGGGCTGCCTATCCTTTGGGGATTTTTCTCTGAGGCAAGACAGTTTTCCCTTTTCTATCTCTAGGTGTAATTAGTCCTCCGGCTGTGTCGAGATGTCTAGGGAGCGCTAGGTACATTCCACGGCTACTTCTAGTTGCGGTGTTAAGTTCAGGGTCTGCGGTCAGTACAGGTACCACCTTCTCCAGAGTACGTCTCATGCTGCTCTTAGGCCACCAGTTCATAACAGTACAACTGGCCAACAATGAGTTAACCGCATCTCAGAAGAAGGGAAGGAAAGTGCTGAGCCATTTTTTTTTTCTGTAGTCTGTTGTGTTGTTTTTTTTTCTTCCCTCTTTACCTCTGAGTGGTTCAGGAGTTCAGCGCTGATATGGATGTTCAGGGATTGGCTTCTCGTGTGGATCAACTTGCTGCTAGAGTACAGGGTATTTCTGATTATATCGTTCAGACTCCGATTGTAGAGCCTAGAATTCCAACTCCTGATTTGTTTTTTGGGGATAGGTCCAAATTTCTGAGCTTTAAAAATAACTGTAAACTGTTTTTTGCTCTGAAACCCCGTTCCTCTGGTGATCCCATCCAGCAGGTTAAAATTGTTATATCTCTGCTGCGTGGTGTGTTGTGAACTATACTTTTTGGCTCCCTCTTGTGGTCACTAGTGATTTGGCACTTGGATTGTCTTTTACCAGGTTGGTGCTCACCTGCTTCGTTAGGCCTGGGGTGTTGCTATTTAAACTTCCTGGATTCTCAGTCCAGTGCCTGGCATCGTTGTAATCAGTTCACTTCTGTTTGCTCCTGTCTTCAGGTCCTGGTTCTTTGCAAGATAAGCTAAGTCCTGCTTTCGTACTCTTGATCATTTGCATTGTTCATATTTTTTGTCCAGCTTGTACAATATGTGATTCCTGTTATTGCTGGAAGCTCTAGGGGGGCTGATATTCTCCCCCCACACCGTCAGTCGGTTTGGGGGTTCTTGGATATTCAGCGTGGATATTTTGCAAGGTTTTTTGCTGACCATATAAGTCTTCTTACTATATTCTGCTATTAGTCAGTGGGCCTCTCTTTGCTAAATCTAGTTCATTCTTACGTTTGTCTTTTCTTCTTACCTCACCGTTATTATTTGTTGGGGGCTTGTATTACTTTGGGGTCTTTTCTCTGGAGGCAAGAGAGGTCTTATTTTCCCTGATAGGGGTAGTTAGTTCTCCGGCTGGCGAGAGACGTCTAGGATCAACGTAGGCACGTTCCCCGGCTGCTGTTAGTGTTTGCGCTAGGATCAGGTATATGGTCAGCCTAGTTACCACTTCCCTATGAGCTGGTATTTCTGTTTTGCAGACTTTGCTGTAATCTTTGAGGTCCCCTGCCATTGGGATCATAACAGTATGCCAGGCCAATAAATAGTTAATGCATTGCTGAAGTGGGATTAAAAGAAAAGAAGTTCTGAGTTTTTTTTTTGTTGTTTTTTTTTTCTTCCTCCCCTTTATCTCTGAGTGGCTTGAAGCTTTGCTGCAGACATGAATTTTCAGACCTTGATTACTAGTGTGGATCAGCTTGCTGCACGTGTGCAGGGCATTCAGGATTTTGTTGTTAGCAGTCCTATGTCAGAGCCTAAGATACTTATTCCTGAGCTGTTCTCTGGAGATCGATTTAAATTTAGGAATTTTAGGAATAATTGTAAATTGTTTCTATCTTTGAAACCTCATTCGTCTGGAGATTCAGCTCAGCAAGTTAAAATTATTATCTCCTTCTTGCGTGGCGACCCTCAGGATTGGGCTTTCTCGTTAGCGCCAGGAGATCCTGCATTGGCGGATGTTGATGCATTTTTTCTGGCGCTCGGATTGCTTTATGAGGAGCCTAATCTTGAAATTCAGGCAGAAAAAACTCTACTGGCCATCTCTCAGGGCCAGGATGAAGCTGAGGTGTACTGCCAAAAATTTCGGAAATGGTCCGTGCTTACTCAATGGAATGAATGTGCTCTGGCCGCAAATTTCAGAAATGGCCTTTCTGAAGCCATTAAGAACGTGATGGTGGGTTTTACAATTCCTACAAGTCTGAATGATTCTATGGCGCTGGCTATTCAGATTGATCGGCGTTTGCGGGAGCGCAAATCCGCTAAACCTCTGGCGGTGTTGTCTGAACAGACACCTGTCTCAATGCAATGCGATAGAATCCTGACTAGAACCGAACGACAAAATCATAGACGTCAGAATGGGCTGTGTTTTTACTGTGGTGATTCTACACATGTTATATCAGCATGCTCTAAACGCCTAACCAAGGTTGTCAGTCCTGTCACCATTGGTAATTTGCAGCCTAAATTTATTTTGTCTGTGACTTTAATTTGTTCATTGTCTTCCTACCCTGTTATGGCATTTGTGGATTCAGGTGCTGCCCTGAGTCTTATGGACTTGTCGTTTGCCAAGCGCTGCGGTTTTGTCCTGGAGCCTTTAAAGGTTCCGATTCCTCTCAGAGGAATTGATGCTACGCCACTGGCGGAAAATAAACCGCAGTATTGGACACAAGTGACCATGTGCATGACTCCTGAACATCGGGAGGTGATTCGTTTTCTTGTTCTGCATAAAATGAATGATTTGGTCGTTTTAGGTCTGCCATGGTTACAGACCCATAATCCTGTTTTGGATTGGAAGGCTATGTCTGTCTCAAGTTGGGGTTGTCAGGGAATTCATTGTGATTCTCCGCCGGTGTCTATTGCTACTTCTACTCCTTCAGAAGTTCCTGAGTATTTGTGTGACTATCAGGATGTATTCAGTGAGTCCAGGTCCAGTGCTCTTCCTCCTCATAGGGACTGTGACTGCGCTATAGATTTGATTCCTGGCAGTAAATTTCCTGAGGGACGATTATTTAATTTGTCTGTACCCGAGCATGCCGCGATGCGTTCTTATGTCAAGGAGTCTTTGGAGAAGGGGCATATTCGTCCATCCTCTTCCCCTCTCGGTGCGGGATTCCTTTTTGTGGCCAAGAAAGACGGGTCTTTTAGACCTTGTATAGACTATCGGCTTCTGAATAAAATCACTGTTAAGTTTCAGTATCCGTTGCCGCTATTGTCAGACTTGTTTGCTCGGATTAAGGGCGTCAAGTGGTTCACCAAGATAGATCTTCGTGGTTCGTACAACCTTGTACGCATTAGGCAGGGAGATGAATGGAAAACTGCATTCAATACGCCCGAAGGTCATTTTGAATACTTGGTGATGCCCTTTGGGCTCTCTAATGCCCCTTCAGTGTTTCAGTCCTTTATGCATGATACCTTCCGGAAGTATCTGGATAAATTTTTGATTGTGTATCTTGATGATATTCTGGTTTTCTCGGATGATTGGGATTCTCATGTGAAGCAGGTTAGGATGGTGTTTCAGGTTTTGCGTGATAACGCTTTGTTTGTGAAGGGCTCAAAGTGTCTCTTTGGAGTGCAGAAGGTTTCCTTTTTGGGTTTTATTTTCTCCCCTTCTGCCATGGAGATGGACCCAGTCAAGGTCCGAGCTATTCATGATTGGACTCAGCCCACGTCTGTTAAGAGTCTTCAGAAGTTCTTGGGGTTCGCTAATTTCTACCGTCGCTTTATCGCTAATTTTTCTAGCGTTGTTAAACCTTTGACGGATATGACCAAGAAAGGTTCTGATGTGGCTAATTGGGCTCCTGCAGCCGTGGAGGCCTTCCAGGAGCTGAAGCGCCGGTTTACTTCGGCGCCTGTTTTGTGCCAGCCTGATGTCTCACTTCCCTTTCAGGTTGAAGTGGATGCTTCTGAGATCGGTGCTGGGGCTGTTTTGTCGCAGAGAGGCTCTGGTTGTTCTGTGATGAGACCATGTGCCTTTTTCTCTAGGAAGTTTTCGCCTGCTGAGCGGAACTATGATGTTGGTAATCGGGAGTTGTTGGCCATGAAGTGGGCATTTGAGGAGTGGCGTCATTGGCTCGAGGGTGCTAAGCATCGTGTGGTGGTCTTGACTGATAACAAAAATCTGATGTATCTCGAGTCTGCTAAGCGCCTGAATCCTAGACAGGCTCATTGGTCATTGTTTTTCTCTCGTTTTGACTTTGTGGTCTCATACCTGCCTGGTTCGAAGAATGTTAAGGCTGATGCTCTCTCTAGGAGCTTTGTGCCTGACTCTCCTGGAGTCTCGGAGCCAGCTGGTATTCTTAAAGAGGGAGTGATCGTGTCGGCCATATCTCCGGATTTGCGACGTGTGTTGCAGAGATTTCAGGCTGGTAGACCTGACTCTTGTCCACCCGACAGACTGTTTGTTCCTGATAAATGGACCAGCAGTCATTTCCGAGGTTCATTCCTCGGTGTTGGCAGGGCATCCGGGAATTTTTGGTACCCGAGATTTGGTGGCTAGGTCCTTTTGTTGGCCTTCCTTGTCACGGGATGTGCGGTCATTTGTGCAGTCCTGTGGGACTTGTGCTCGGGCTAAGCCTTGTTGTTCTCGTGCTAGCAGGTTGCTTTTGCCCTTGCCCGTCCCGAAGAGGCCTTGGACGCACATTTCCATGGATTTCATTTCTGATCTTCCAGTGTCTCGGGGAATGTCTGTCATCTGGGTGGTGTGTGATCGTTTTTCCAAGATGGTCCATTTGGTACCCTTGCCTAAGTTGCCTTCCTCTTCCGATCTGGTTCCTTTGTTTTTTCAGAATGTGGTTCGTTTACACGGCATTCCGGAGAATATCGTGTCCGACAGAGGATCCCAGTTTGTGTCCAGATTCTGGCGATCTTTTTGTGCTAAGATGGGCATTGATTTGTCGTTTTCATCTGCCTTCCATCCTCAGACTAATGGTCAGATGGAGCAAACTAATCAGACACTGGAGGCTTATTTGAGATGTTTTGTTTCTGCAGACTAGGATGATTGGGTGACCTTCTTGCCATTGGCGGAGTTTGCCCTTAATAATCGGGCTGGTTCCGCTACTTTGGTTTCGCCATTCTTCTGCAACTCTGGTTTTCATCCTCGTTTCTCCTCGGGTCATGTTGAGTCTTCTGACTGTCCTGGGGTGGATTCCGTGGTGGATAGGTTGCAGCGGATTTGGAATCATGTGGTGGACAACTTGAAGTTGTCACAGGAGAAGGCTCAGCGTTTTGCCAACCGCCGCCGCGGTGTGGGCCCCCGACTTCGTGTTGGGGATTTGGTTTGGTTGTCTTCTCGGTATGTCCCTCTGAAGGTTTCCTCTCCTAAGTTTAAGCCTCACTTTATTGGTCCTTATAAAATTTTGGAAGTTCTTAACCCGGTTTCTTTTCGTTTGGATCTTCCGGTGTCGTTTGCCATTCACAACGTGTTCCATAGGTCTTTGTTACGGCGGTACGTTGTGCCTGTGGTTCCTGCTGTTGAGCCTCCTGCTCCGGTGTTGGTTGAGGGCGAGTTGGAGTACGTGGTGGAGAAGATCTTGGATTCTCGTCTCTCTAGACGGAGGCTCCAGTATTTGGTCAAATGGAAGGGCTATGGTTAGGAGGATAATTCCTGGGTGGCCGCCTCTGATGTTCATGCGGCCGATTTGGTTCGTGCCTTCCACGCTGCTCATCCTGGTCGCCCTGGTGGTCTTGGTGAGGGTTCGGTGACCCCTCCTTAAAGGGGGGGTACTGTTGTGAACTATACTTTTTGGCTCCCTCTTGTGGTCACTAGTGATTTGGCACTTGGATTGTCTTTTACCAGGTTGGTGCTCACCTGCTTCGTTAGGCCTGGGGTGTTGCTATTTAAACTTCCTGGATTCTCAGTCCAGTGCCTGGCATCATTGTAATCAGTTCACTTCTGTTTGCTCCTGTCTTCAGGTCCTGGTTCTTTGCAAGATAAGCTAAGTCCTGCTTTCGTACTCTTGATCATTTGCATTGTTCATATTTTTTGTCCAGCTTGTACAATATGTGATTCCTGTTATTGCTGGAAGCTCTAGGGGGGCTGATATTCTCCCCCCACACCGTCAGTCGGTTTGGGGGTTCTTGGATATTCAGCGTGGATATTTTGCAAGGTTTTTTGCTGACCATATAAGTCTTCTTACTATATTCTGCTATTAGTCAGTGGGCCTCTCTTTGCTAAATCTAGTTCATTCTTACGTTTGTCTTTTCTTCTTACCTCACCGTTATTATTTGTTGGGGGCTTGTATTACTTTGGGGTCTTTTCTCTGGAGGCAAGAGAGGTCTTATTTTCCCTGATAGGGGTAGTTAGTTCTCCGGCTGGCGAGAGACGTCTAGGATCAACGTAGGCACGTTCCCCGGCTGCTGTTAGTGTTTGCGCTAGGATCAGGTATATGGTAAGCCTAGTTACCACTTCCCTATGAGCTGGTATTTCTGTTTTGCAGACTTTGCTGTAATCTTTGAGGTCCCCTGCCATTGGGATCATAACAGTGGTGACCCCCAGGATTGGGCATTTGCCCTGGAACCAGGGAATCCGGCGTTGTTTAATGTAGACACCTTTTTTCAGGCGCTTGGGTTATTGTATGACAAACTTAATTCAGTGGATCATGCTGAGAAGACCTTGTTGGCCCTGTCTCAGGGTCAAGAAGCGGCAGGATCATATTGCCAGAAGTTTAGAAAATGGTCTGTACTGACTAAATGGAATGAGGATGCCTTGGCGGCAATCTTCAGAAAGGGTCTTTCTGAATCCGTTAAAGATGTTATGGTGGGGTTCCCCACGCCTGCTGGTCTGAGTGATTCTATGTCTCTGGCCATTCAGATTGATCGGCGCTTGCGCGAGCGCAGAGTTGTGCACACTATGGCATTGTCTTCCGAGCGGAGTCCTGAGCCTATGCAGTGCGATAGGATTGTGTCTAGAGCTGAACGACAAGATTTCAGACGTCAGAATAGGTTGTGTTTTTACTGCGGCAATTCTGCTCATGTTATTTCTGATTGCCCTAAGCGTACTAAGAGAATCGCTAGTTCTGTTACCATCAGTACTGTACAACCTAAATTTCTGTTATCTGTGACCCTGATCTGCTCATTATCGTCATTTTCTGTCATGGCATTTGTGGATTCAGGCGCCGCTCTAAATTTAATGGACTTAGAATTTGCCAGGCGTTGTGGTTTCCACTTGCAGTCTTTGCAGAGTCCTATTCCTTTGAGGGGTATTGAAGCTACACCGTTGGCTAAAAATAAACCTCACTTTTGGACACAGCTGACCATGTGCATGGCGCCAGCCCATCAGGAAGATTGTCGTTTTCTGCTGTTGCATAATTTGCATGATGCTGTTGTGCTGGGTTTCCCATGGTTACAGGTGCATAATCCGGTATTAGATTGGAAATCTATGTCTGTGACTAGTTGGGGTTGTCAGGGGGTTCATGGTGAGGTTCCTTTGATGTCAATTGCCTCTTCCCCCTCTTCTGAAATTCCTGAGTTTTTGTCAGATTTCCAGGATGTATTCAATGAGCCCAAGTCCAGTTCCCTTCCACCGCATAGGGACTGTGATTGTGCTATTGACTTGATTCCAGGCTGTAAGTTCCCTATGGGCCGACTTTTCAACCTGTCTGTGCCAGAATATACCGCCATGCGGAGCTATGTTAAGGAGTCCTTGGAGAAGGGGCATATTCGGCCATCTTCTTCACCATTGGGAGCAGGTTTTTTTTTTGTTGCCAAAAAAGATGGCTCCTTGAGACCCTGTATTGATTATCGCCTCTTGAATAAGATCACGGTCAAATTCCAATACCCTTTGCCTTTGCTTTCTGATCTGTTTGCTAGGATTAAGGGGGCTAGTTGGTTTACTAAGATTGACCTTCAACGGGCATATAATCTTGTTTGTATTAAGCAGGGTGACAAATGGAAAACTGCGTTTAATACGCCCAAAGGCCATTTTGAATACCTTGTGATGCCATTCGGACTCTCTAATGCTCCATCTGTGTTTCAGTCCTTCATGCATGATATATTTCGGAATTATCTTGATAAATTCATGATTGTATATTTGGATGATATTTTGATTTTTTCAGATGATTGGGAGTCTCATGTGAAACAAGTCAGGATGGTATTTCAGATCCTTCGTGATAATGCCTTGTTTGTGAAGGGGTCTAAGTGCCTCTTTGGAGTACAGAAGATTTCTTTTTTGGGCTTCATTTTTTCTCCCTCATCTATAGAAATGGATCCGGTTAAGGTTCTGGCCATTCATGATTGAATCCAGCCCACATCCGTGAAGAGCCTTCAGAAATTTTTGGGCTTTGCTAATTTTTATCGCCGTTTCATTGCCAACTTCTCCAGTGTGGTTAAACCCCTGACCGATTTGACGAAGAAAGGCGCTGATGTGACGAATTGGTACTCTGCGGCTGTTTCTACCTTTCAGGAGCTTAAACGCCGATTTACTTCTGCCCCTGTGTTGCGTCAGCCGGATGTTTCTCTTCCTTTTCAGGTTGAGGTTGATGCTTCTGAGATTGGGGCAGGGGCCGTTTTGTCTCAGAGGAATTCTGATGGTTCCTTGATGAAACCGTGTGCCTTCTTTTCTCGAAAGTTTTTGCCAGCCGAACGTAATTATGATGTCGGCAATCGTGAGTTGTTGGCTATGAAGTGGGCATTTGAGGAGTGGCGACATTGGCTTGAGGGGGCCAAGCACCGTATTGTGGTCTTGACCGATCATAAGAATCTGATTTATCTTGAGTCTGCCAAACGGCTGAATCCTAGACAGGCCCGATGGTCCCTGTTTTTCTCCCGTTTTGATTTTGTGGTCTCGTATCTTCCGGGTTCTAAGAATGTTAAGGCTGATGCCCTCTCTAGGAGCTTTTTGCCTGATTCTCCTGGGGTCCTTGAGCCGGTCGGTATTCTGAAAGAAGGGGTGATTCTTTCTGCCATCTCCCCTGATTTACGACGGGTTCTTCAGGAATTTCAGGCTGATAAACCTGACCGCTGTCCAGTGGGGAAATTGTTTGTTTCTGACAGATGGACTAGTAAAGTGATTTCGGAGGTTCATTGTTCTGTGTTAGCTGGGCATCCTGGGATTTTTGGTACCAGAGATTTGGTTGGTAGGTCCTTTTGGTGGCCTTCTTTATCACGGGATGTGCGTTCTTTTGTGCAGTCCTGTGGGACTTGTGCGCGGGCCAAGCCTTGCTGTTCCCGCGCTAGTGGGTTGCTTTTGCCTTTGCCGCATATTTCTATGGATTTTATTTTGGATCTTCCGGTTTCCCAGAGGATGTCAGTTATCTTGGTGGTTTGTGACCGGTTTTCTAAGATGGTTCATTTGGTACCTTTACTTAAATTGCCTTCCTCTTCTGATTTGGTTCCATTGTTTTTTCAGCATGTGGTTCGTTTGCATGGCATTCCGGAGAATATTATGTCCGATAGAGGTTCCCAGTTTGTTTCTAGGTTTTGGCGGGCCTTTTGTGCAAGGCTGGGCATAGATTTGTCTTTTTCTTCCGCATTTCATCCTCAGACAAATGGCCAAACCGAGCAAACTAATTAGACTTTGGAAACTTATTTGAGATGCTTTGTGTCTGCTGATCAGGATGATTGGGTGGCTTTCTTGCCATTGGCCGAGTTTGCCCTTAATAATCGGGCTAGTTCTGCTACATTGGTTTCACCCTTCTTTTGTAACTATGGTTTTCATCCTCGTTTTTCTTTGGGGCAGGTGGAGCCTTCTGATTGTCCTGGGGTGGACTCTGTGGTTGACAGGTTGCAGCAAATTTGGGCTCATGTTGTTGACAATTTGGTGTTGTCTCAGGAGGGGGCTCAGCGTTTTGCTAACCGTCGTCGGTGTGTTGATTCCCGGCTTCGGGTTGGGGATTTGGTCTGGTTGTCTTCCCGTCATATCCCTATGAAGGTTTCTTCCCCTAAGTTCAAGCCTCGGTTTATTGGTCCTTATAGGATTTCTGAGATTATCAATCCTGTGTCTTTTCGTTTGGCCCTTCCAGCCTCTTTTTCCATCCGTAATGTTTTTCATAGATCTTTGTTGCGGAAACACGTGGTGCCCGTGGTTCCCTCTGTTGATCCTCCTGCCCCAGTGTTGTTGATTGATGGAGAGTTGGAGTATGTTGTGGAGAAGATCTTGGATTCTCATTTTTCTAGGCGGAGGCTTCAGTATCTTGTCAAGTGGAAGGGTTATGGCCAGGAGGATAATTCTTGGGTTGTTGCCTCCGATGTTCATGCTGACGATTTGGTTCGTGCCTTCCATTTGGCTCGTCCTGATTAGCCTGGGGGCTCTGGTGAGGGTTCAGTGACCCCTCCTCAAGGGGGGGTACTGTTGTGAATTCTGCTCTTGGGCTCCCTCCGGTGGTTATAAGTGGTAGCGCTGCTGTCTGTCTTTCACAGCAGTCATCAGGTGTGTCCACTTCAGACTGGGCTATTTAGTCTGGCTTCCCCCTTTAGTCAGTGCCAGTTGTCCATTGTTCCTGGAGGTTTCACAACCCTGCCTGGTCTCTTCTGCTTTGCAGTTCATTTCAACAAAGATAAGTTCTGGCCTGGATTTTGCTGTCCACATGCTGTGGCCTTATGGTTCAGTTCTATTCTATGTTTTGTCTTGTCCAGCTTGGTCTGTATAAGGATTTGTTTATCCAAGCTGGTATCTCTGGAGATGCAGATATACCCTCCATATCTTTAGTTAGCTGTGGAGATTTTGTATTTTCTGTGGTGGATATTTTCTAGTATTTTAATACTGACCGCATAGTACTCTGTCCTATCCTTTCTATTTAGCTAGAAGTGGCCTCCTTTGCTAAATTCTCATTTCAGTCTGTGTATGTTTTTTCCCTCTCCTCTCACAGTCAATATTTGTGGGGGGCTGCCTATCCTTTGGGGATTTTTCTCTGAGGCAAGATAGTTTTCCCTTTTCTATCTCTAGGTGTAATTAGTCCTCCGGCTGTGTCAAGATGTCTAGGGAGCGCTAGGTACATTCCACGGCTACTTCTAGTTGCGGTGTTAAGTTCAGGGTCTGCGGTCAGTACAGGTAACACCTTCTCAAGAGTATGTCTCATGCTGCTCCTAGGCCACCAGTTCATAACAGGACTCTCGGCAGGTCACGTTGAAGTGGGGCCACATGATATCGCATGTAGCAATGCCCAAAGATTTGAAGAGCCACGGTCACACATAGGCGATGGTGCAAAAGTGTCACAAGAGGTGGAGGATGATGAGACACAGTTGCCAGAAAGTCAAGAGTAGGAGCAGGGTGTGGATGTGGAAGACAAGGTGGTGGATGACATAGTGACTGACCCAGCCTGGCAGGAGGACATGCAGAGCGAGGACAGCAGCAGACATGGGGCAGGAGGCACAGCACTCCAACAGGCAGGAAGAAGCAGTGAGGTGGCCACAGACAGAAGGCGTGTATCCGTTCCCCGTAACACCAACATGAGGGAAGTAGCCATTCCTACTGTTAGATCTTCCTGAGTCTGGTTGTTTTTTAAAGACTGCTGATAACCCCAAACAGGCCATTTGCAGCACCTGCCATGCCCGCATCAGCAGGGATAGCAAAACAACCAGCCTGACCACCACCAGCATGATCAGGCACATGGCAGCAAATCACCCGACTTTGTGGATCGAACCCCAGGCTTTAGGAACACTGTCTGAAGGTAACACCACTGCTTTTTCCACTGTTTTGCGTAGAAGCCAATCCCCAGTCCACCGTGCATGTGAAGATGCCTCTGGCCCTGCACCTGTTGTTGCCCACAGTCAAGCAACACCATCATCAAGCCCGTCCATGTCCTTGACCAAGCGCAGCTTTCAGTTGTCTATACCCCAGTGATTGTAACACAAGCGGAAATACCCAGCCAATGCCCCATAGGCCACAGTACTAAATTCTCACATTTCTCATCTGCTACTTTCATGTGCTATATAAGGTACTACAAGCACAGCTCTCCTACCATCTGTTCAGCGGGGATGGCCTGAGGACAGGGTGGAGGCACAGAGGCAAGGGGTGCGGTCACAAGAAGTGCAATGTTTGGGAAGATGCCTAGGGAGTACCTTGCAGATCGTCCAATTTCCTCCGTGATTCCTCTTTGCCATTAATTATTGGGTATCCAAGCTGGACACGTGGCATTAACTGGCTCTCTACGCCTTGGAGGTCGTGGCCTGCCCTGCAGTTAACGTTCTGTCAGAGCATGTTTTTAGTGCCACTGGTGGAATTATCCACCTGTTAACTGAAAATGCTGACAAGATGACTCTTATAAAATTGGATTGGGCAAGACTTTTGTACACCACCAAGTGAAAACAGTGAAACATAACCTCTAATACATTGTCTTTTTTGTGAAGGTGTATTCTCATGTACCTCTTCACACCCACATATGGTATCCGCTTCCTGATTTGGTCTGTTTGGTGTTATCCTCCTCCTTATCCTCATCCTCATCATCCACAACCACCAGATCACCATGGTTAACGTGTTCTGTGCTGCTACAGCCAGTCCAATTTTTGTGCAAGGGTATTTTTATGATGCCCATTACTAATTTGAAACCAAAACAAATGTTACTCCCCCAGGGGGAAATGTCATAAAAATGAGATGTATGTGTATTATTCCCATTCATTCTTATATATTCAATTTTTCATATCTCTAGACCACCCTCTAATGAGCTAGTGTATACCTCTACAATCGAAAAATATTGAAATACTATTATATTAAATTTTAATTTAAATCCATGTCTCTGAGCTGTTGTTTGGGGCATCCGTATCTAGTTGGACACATTCTGGCTTCATATCTGTGAACCTGTGTTCGCCCCTCCCTTTTGTTATTCTCTTTCATAGTTGGATTCACATTTCTTATTTATTTGTTTGATTTCAGTATGATTTATCATTATGTCTCCTCATTCTCCACCCCTAGATCACCAGGGTTAACGTGTTCTGTGCTGCTGCAGCCAGTCCAATTTTTGTCAAGGGTGTCTATGATGCCCATAAAATATTTTAAAAAAATGTACCCCCATGGGGAAATGTTTGTCAGTCCATGCACTTCGTGTATGGGCATTACAAGTCTAGGGGACCCGCTCCTTAGCATTGGGCTTAGTTTTTAATGAGGCCATTCTCAGCGTGTCATCATTCTCTGCCACGAGTACACCATGGTGAACATGTTGTATGCTGCTATAGCCATTCAATTTTTGGGCAAGGGTGTCTATGATACCCATAAATCATTTTTTTAAAATGTACCCATATAGGGAAATGTTTGTCGGCCCATGCACTTCTTGTATGGGCATTACAAGTTTAGGAGTCACACTCCTTTACATTGAGCTTAGTTTTTAATGAGGACTTCATCAATATCTCCTCATGCTCCACCACTAGATCACCAGGGTTAACGTGTTCTTTGCTGCTACAGGCAGTCCAATCTTTGGCGATGGTGTCTATGATGCCCATAAAATATTTTTAATAAATGTACCCCCCATGGGGAAATGTTTGTCTGCCCATGCACTGCGTGTATGGGCATTACAAGTCTAAGAGACACAATCCTTTACATTGGGCACAGTTTGTAATGAGACCTTCCTTAACGTGTCATCATTATCCGCCACTAGAACACCATGGTGAACGTGTTGTATGCTGCTACATGCATTCAATTTTTGGGCAAGGGTGTCTATGATACCCATAAATACTTTTTTAAAAATGTACCCACCATGGTGAAATGTTTGTCAGCCCATGCATTCATGTATGGGCATTACAAGTCTAGGAGACCCACTCCTTAACATTGGGCCTAGTTTTTAATAAGGCCTTCCTCCACATATCATCATGCTCTGCCACTAAAACACCATGGTGAACATGTATGCTGCTACAGCCATTCAATTTTTGTGCAAGGGTGTTATTATGATGCCCGTTACCAATTTGAAACCAAAACAAATGTTTCTCCTCCAGGGGGAAATGTCGTAAAAATGAGATGTATGTATATTCTTCCCATTTATTCTTATATTTTCCATTTTTCATATCTCTGGACCCTCCTCTTATGACCTAGTGTATACCTCTCAAATATAAAAAAATATTGAAACACTATTATATTTTAATTTATATCCCTGTCTCCGAGCTGCTGCTAGGGACAAACATATCTAGTTGGACACATTCTGGCTTCATCTATGAACCTGGGTTCGCCCCACTCTTTTGTTATAATCTTCAATAGGTGGATTCACATTTTGTATTTATTTGTTTGATTTCAGTATGGTTTATCATTATGCCTCCTCATTCTCCACCACTAGATCACCAGGGTTAACGTGTTCTGTGCTGCTACAGCCAGTCTAATTTTTTTCAAGGGTGTCTATGATGCCCATAAAATATTATTAAAAAATGTACCCCCCCATAGGGAAATGTTTGTCAACCCATGCACTCCATGTATGGTCATTACAAGTCTAGGAGACCAGCTCCTTAGCATTGGGCCTCGTTTTTAATAATGCCTCCCTCCACATATCATCATTCTCCGCCACTAGAACACCATGGTGAGCATGTTGTATGCTGCTACAGCAATTCAATTTTTGTGCAAGGGTGTTTTTAAGATGCCCTTTAATAATTTGAAACCACAAAAAATGTTACTCCCCAGGGGGAAATGTCATAAAAATGAGATGTACATATATTCTTCCCATTTATTCTGATATTTTCCATTTTTCATATCTATGGATCATCCTTTTATAACCTAGTGTATACCTCTACAATATAAAAGTGAAATACTATTATATTTTTATTTATATCCCTGTCTCTGAGCTGTTGCTAGGGACCAATATATCTCGTTGGACACATTCTGGCTTCATACATATTAACCTGGGTTCGCTCCTCCCTTTTGTTATTTTCTTTCATAGGTGGATTCACATCCTTTATTCATTTTTTTATTTCAGTATGATTGATCATTCATTATGTCTCCTCATTCTCCGCCATTAGATATTCTCTGTGTTAACGGGTTCTGTGCTGCTACAGCCAGTCCAATTTTTGGAAAGGTTGTCAATGATGCCCATCAAATATTTTTTTTAAATGTACACCCCATGGGGAAATGTTTGTACAATTTTAGTAGTCCAAATGTTTTATTTTAGTGTTATAGCCTACATATGGACACAATTTTGATAGTCTAAAAACAATCAAGAGCACATTTTGATCACTCTGTTATCTCCGCCAGACGCACGGTGTATCTGTGGTGTCCAAATCCTTTATTTTCAGCCATGCATTGCATTTTTTGGTGTGCTACACTGCTACCCTTGGTGTATACAGTATTTTGTGTTTTTTAAAATTATAAAAAATACATCCCACATATTGAAACAGTCTGTTATCACACATCTGGTCTATCTGTGGTCTTCAAATCTTGTCTTTTCAGCCATACTTTCCAATTTTTGGTCTGATACCCTTTGTGTATACAGTATTTTGTAGTTTATAAAATTAAAAAAAATACATCCCACATATTGAAACAGACTGTTATCTCAGTCACACGTCTGGTCTGTCTGTGGTCTTCAAATCTTGGCTTTTTAGCCATACATTCCAGTTTTTGATCTGATACCCTTGGTGTATACACTATTTTGTGGTTTTAAAATTTAAAAAAGTACATCACACATATTGAAACAGTCTGCTATCTCCGTCCAACGGGCGTTTTATGTGTGGTCTAAAAATAGTTGTTTTTCATGCATACATTCCAATTTTTGGTCTGTCTAATACCCTAGGTCTATACATTATCTTGTTAAAATATATATGTGTATATATATATATATATATATATATATATATATATATATATATATATTACAGTGTGGTAGTTCTGTGACACGACTCACCTATCTGTGGTCTTCAAAGTGTGCTTTTGAGGCTTCCATTCTCTGTTTTTGGCTGTGTATTACCCTAGCTCTAAACAGTAAACACTATTTTGTGATTAATTAAAAAAAATAAATAAATACCCCCTATGGGGAAATGTTTGTCAACACATACTCTTTGTGTATGGGCATGTCAAGTCTAGGAGACCCGCTGCTTTAAATTGGACCTAGTTTTTAATAAGGCCTCTCTCCACAGCTCATCATTCACTGCCACTAGATCACCAGGGTTAACGTGTTCCATGCTGCTACAGCCAGTCAATTTTTTGGCAAGGGTGTCTATGCTCCCCATAAAAAATTGTTTCAAAAATGTACCCCCCATGAGGAAATGTTTGTCAGCCCATACACTTAGTGTATGCGCATTACGAGTCTAGGAAACCCGCTCCTTTGTAATGGGCCTTTTTTTAGGAAGCCCTCCTCCATGTTTCTTTCAAGGGGGATTGGGGGTGCATGCAAATTTGAGTCAAAGTGGCCCTTGCATTCAATGCACAAGGAAAACTGCATGGCAGGACCAACTGAAGACTGTGAAGTGGGTTTTCCTGTGGCCTTCCAGTATCTGGGTTCAAAGGCTTATTGGGGCGCATATGACTTGATAGCATGGTAGGCCTTGCATGCAATGCAACATTTTTTTCAGGAGGTCCTCCTGTACCTCTCATGAAAGGGGTATTGGGGTGCGTTGTAGTTCTTGGCAGCCCAGCCACTCACTGCATAGGTAATAACAGCATAGGAGACCCACTGTTTAATAATGGCCCTTTAAGAATATTAATGCCGCCTGATGCCCTTCTAAAAATAGGCATTTAAGAGTCCCTCCTTCAGAAATGAAACAAGATGTGACATAGTAACATAGTAACATAGTTATTAAGGTTGAAGGAAGACTTTAAGTCCATCTAGTTCAACCCATAGCCTAACCTAGCATACCTTAACATGTTGATCCAGAGGAAGGCAAAAAAAAACCATGTGGCAAAGAGTAAGCTCCACATTGGGGAAAAAAATTCCTTCCCGACTCCACATACGGCAATCAGACTAGTTCCCTGGATAAACACCCTATCAAGGAATCTAGTATATATAACCTGTAACATTATACTTTTCAAGAAAGGCATCCAGTCCCCTCTTAAATTTAAGTAATGAATCACTCATTTCAACATCACACAGCAGAGCGTTCCATAGTCTCACTGCTCTTACAGTAAAGAATCTGCATCTGTTATTATGCTTAAACCTTCTTTCCTACAGACGTAGAGGATGCCCCCTTGTCCCTATCTCAGGTCTATGATTAAAAAGATCATCAGAAAGGTCTTTGTACTGTCCGCTCATATATTTATACATTAAAATAAGATCACCCCTTAGCCTTCATTTTTCCAAACTAAATAGCCCCAAGTGTAATAATCTATCTTGGTATTGCAGACCCCCCAGTCCTCTAATAACCTTGGTCGCTCTTCTCTGCACCCGCTCTAGTTCAGCTATGTCTTTCTTATACACCAGAGACCAGAACTGTAAACAGTATTCTAAGTGTGGTCGAACTAGTGACTTGTATAGAGGTAAAATTATGTTCTCCTCATGAGCATCTATGCCTCTTTGAATGCATTCCATTATTTTATTTGCCTTTGTAGCAGCTGCCTGACACTGGCCACTAAATGTGAGTTTGTCATCCACCCATACTCCCAGGTCTTTTTCATTGACGGTTTTGCCCAGAGGTTTAGAATTAAGTACATAGTTATACATCCTATTACTTCTACACAAGTGCATGACCTTACATTTATCCCCATTAAAGATCATTTGCCATTTATCAGCACAAGCTTCTAGTTTACATAAATCATCCTGTAGTATAAAATTGTCCACCTTTGTATTTATTACCCTGCAGGGTTTAGTGTCATCTGCAAATATTGAAATTCTACTCTGTATGCCCCCTACAAGGTCATTAATAAATATGTTAAAAAGAAGAGGGCCCAATACTGACCCCTGTGGTACCCCACTGCTAACCGCAACCCAGTCCGATTGTGCTTTATTAATAACTTCCCTTTGTTTCCTATCCCTGAGCCAGCTCTTAACCCACTTACACGTATTTTCCCCTATCCCCATTATTCTCATTTTATGTATCAACCTTTTGTGTGGCATCGTATCAAAAGCTTTTGAAAAGTCCATATACACTACGTCCACTGGGTTCCCTTGGTCCAGTCCAGAACTTACCTCTTCATAGAAATTGATCAGATTAGTCTGACAGGAACCGTCCCTAGTAAACCCATGTTGATATTGGGTCATGAGGTTATTCCTCTTCAAGTACTGCAGCATTGCATCCCTTAGAATACACTCCAGGATTTTACCCACAGTAGAGGTTAAGCTTAGTGGCCTATAATTTTTAAGTTCAGTTTTTGTCCCCTTTTTGAATATTGGCACATTTGCTATACGCCAGTCCTGTGGTACAGACCCTGTTATTATGGAGTCTTTAAAGATAAAAAAAATTATGGTCTATCAATGACTGTACTTAATTCCTGCTGTACTCGGGGGTGTATCCCATCCGGACCCTGAGATTTGTCAATTTTAGTGATTTTTAGACGCCGCCATACTTCCTGCTGTGTTAAGCATATCAGTTTCCTCCTATTTCTAGTGGGTTTATTTCCATATTTCCATACGGTATATATTGTGCCCAGGTTCTATCCAGGATGCTAATAAATGTCTCCCATTTTCTTTGTGTATTTTTATGTCTCAGAATATCGTCCCAGTTAATTGCACCAAGATCCTCACTCATCCGTTGGAAATTTGCCCTCCTGAAGTTTAGTGTCCTTGTAACCCCTCTGCTACACATCTTATTAAATTATACATGAAAATTATTATTTTGTGATCACTATTCCCCAAGTGACCCCCAACCCTTATATTTGCTATGCGGTCTGGTCTGTTGGTTAATATTAGGTCTAGCAGTGCCCCCCTTCTTGTTGGGTCCTGAACCAGTTGTGAAAGGTAATTGTCTCTCATAGTTGTCAAAAACCGATTACCTTTGCTGGAACTGCAGGATTCTGTTCCCCAATCTATTTCAGGGTAGTTGAAGTCCCCCATAATAATGACTTCTCCTGGAGTCGCAGCTTCATCTATTTGCTTTATGAGGATATTCTCTGTTGCTTCCATTATTTTTGGAGACTTATAACAAACCCCTATCAGTAATTTATTATTTTTTCTCCCTCCCCATATCTCCACACACAGGGACCTTACATTTTCATTAGATTCACCTATATTATCACGCAGGATGGGTTTTAAGGATGATTTTACATATAGACACACACCTCCCCCTCACTTATCCGTTCGGTCAGTTCTGAACAGACTATAACCCTGCAAGTTAACAGCTCAGTCATGGCTCTCATCCAGCCATGTTTCAGATATCCCCACCATGTCATAATTTTGCTCCAACAACATTAATTCTAATTCGTCCATTTTGTTGGCTAGGCATCTGGTATTAGTATACATACACTTTATGTATTTCTCTGTACCTCTATTCTTTCTTAAATTATTAATTGTTCTAACCCCACCCCCCATGCTACTACCACCCCCAACTTCCTTATTTGTGCCCATGTCTCTATCTGCACTATCTTCCCCTCCTATAAAATGAATACCCTCCCCCATTCCCTAGTTTAAACACTCCTCCAACCTTCTAGCCATTCTCTCCCACAGCACAGCTGCACCATCCCCATTGAGGTGCAGCCCGTACCTAGCGTAGAACATGTAGCCAACTGAGAAGTCAGCCCAGTTCTGCAGGAACCCAAACCCCTCCTTCCTACACCAATTCTTGAGCCACTTATTAACCTCCCTAATCTCCCGTTGCCTCTGGCGTGGCACATGGTACATGCAGTATTTCAGAAAATACCACATTGGAGGTCCTTGCTTTCAGCTTGCAGCCTAATTCCCTGAAATCATCTTTAAGGACCTTCCACCTACTTCTAACTTTGTCATTTGTGCCAATGTGCACCATGACCGCTGGGTCCTCACCAGCCCCTCCCAGTAATCTGTCAACCCGATCAGCGATGTGTCGAACTCGAGCACCAGGTAGGCAGCACACCATTCGACGATCGTTGTCTTTGTGACAGATTGCCCTATCTGTTCCCCTAATAATTGAGTCCCCCATTACCAGCACCTGTCTGGCCTGCCCTGCTCTCCTATTTCCCTCCTTACTGGAGCAGTCACTCCTCCGGCTTTCAGAGGACATGCCTGGCTGCAGAAGTGCTACCCCTGTACTGCCACCCCCCTCATCTGCCAACTTAGCAAACTTATTGGGGTGTACCAGATCAGGACTAGCCTTCCTGGCACTCTTCCCTCTACCTGGCCTTCTAAATGTCACCCAGCTTGCTACTTCACTGTCCTGCAGCTCCATCCTACCATCCCCCCTCATCTATCCCATTGAGCATCTGCTCCGTGAGCAGAAGACTCCTCTCCATATTGTCTATGGATCTCAGTGTTGCCAGCTGCACATTTAGATACAGAATCTGGGCTTCCAAATGCTCAATGTGCTCACATCTCGCACAGCAGTATGCACCCTCGACCGGCTGATCAAGGACTGCATACATGTGGCAAGATGTGCACTGGATGGCATTAACAATAGAGGAGCACATTTCCTAATGGGGATTGCACCAGACAAAAGTGATAAATAAAAATAAATACAAAGTATTAATAAAATACAGACAGCAATTCCTCCCTCGGAAACTCCCTGAATCCAAAGTCACCGAATCACAAGTCACACTTACCGCCGTTCATACTTACGCTCAGGTCGCACTCAGCTCGATCACACTCGCTAAGCTGAAGATTTAAAGATTTTTTTCTTTTTCCCCTCTGCAGCAATCCACCTTGCTGTTTAATGCACTTCCAAAAAGCTAGCTGTCTGGTGTGCAGTGGTCGAAGCTACAAGACCTCTGTCAAGTCTTTCAGTGTTTTGAGGAATGCACATGGCTGGTAAGTGCAGACGATGCCATCATAAGCATGAGCATCCCACTAATGCATCTGCTGATGCAAAGTTTGATGCACATTAAGGAGCAGGTGTCTGCAGCCGAGGAGGAGGGAAGCCTTGATGACAGTCTGCCATTGTCTGCTCAGGGAACTCTCCTGGACGAGGTGGCGGACGAAGAGGAGGAGGAGGATGATGGGGATGAATATTTATGGGAGGAGGATGCTTCTTAGGGGGCAATAGAAACTGGTGGCATTGCAAGGTCAGGTACAGGGTTTTTGCGGGACACAAGTGATGTTGATTTGCAAGAAATTGCTCCTCAACCCAGCACAAGCAGTGAATTGACACCTGGAACATTGGCCCACATGGCTGAGTATGCCTTGCGTATCCTAAAAAGGGACCCCCACATTATCAAAATGATGACCGATGACGATTACTGGTTGGACTGCCTCCTGGATCCACGATATAAAGGAAAATTACAAAATATCATGCCACATGAGAACCTTGAGCAAATATTGGCTACCAAACAAGCAACTCTTGTAGACCGTTTGGTTCAGGCATTCCCAGCACACAGCAGCGGTGATGGTTCTCACACGAGCCGTAGGGGGCAACATGGCAGAGGTGTTAGAGGTGCACAAATCCAAAGTGGCATTGGACAGAGGGGTTTTATGACCAGGTTGTGGAGAGATTTCGCAATGACCGCTGACACGACAGGTACTGCTGCTTCGATTCAAAGTGACAGGAGACAGCATTTTTCCAGTATGGTTACGAAGTACTTTTCCTCCCTCATCGATGTTCTCCCTCACAGGTCATTCCCCTTTGATTACTGGGCATCTAAAATAGACACCTGGCCTGAATTGGCAGAATATGCATTACAGGAGCTCGCTTGCCCTGCTGGTAGTGTGCTATCCGAAAGAGTCTTCAGTGCTGCTGGTTCAATAATGACCGAAAAAAAGACACATCTGGCTACCCGAAATGTTGATGATCTAACCTTCATTAAAATAAACCAATCATGGATTTCATATTATGTGGCCCCACCTTCCCCTGCTGACAAGTTGCTTGCCTGAAAAATGTCTTTCTTTTGGCCTCCTCTTACTGACTGTTTCAATTCCTCCATTTGCAGCTGCTGAATGTCCACCATAGGCCATTTTTATACCTCCCTAAATGGGCTGACTCCCCCCACAGGGCCGTGGTCACCACCTGGCGCAAGCACCCGTGCGAGTGCTGTTTGCCTGGACAGGTGGGTGTGCCCACTCTTGGGCGATGGCACTGGCACAGGGTCCCTCATAGCACAATGAAGTGTCTCTGATGATGGTGGTGCACAACCAACGTCAGACACACCGTCGTAATATGAGCGGCCCTGTGCCAGTACCGCCGCCCACGAGAGAGTGTTCCCCCCCAGCTTGAACAGTGCTCCACCACTTGCAATACTTACCTCTCCCTGCTCCACCACTGTGTAGTCTGTGCTGTTAAATCCTTCAATGACACTGCCAATACAAATTTGTTGAAATGATAGATGATAGTTAAAACATACAGGGGCCCTGGCCTCCATTTAGACCAGTTAATACTTTGCGCCAACTACCACTGTCTGCAAGTCAGCAGAGGAGCCCACCCCTGTACCTAGCTATGCCACCTGTTTATTTATGAACAATTGCTTGGCAGACATTTAGCCTACTTTATTATTAGAGCCTTCTAACTGTGTCTGCCGCTCATTACAGTTGTCCTCCGCTGAACAAAGCAATGCCGCCAGTTTAGTCCTGTTACCAATTTTGAACTGCATTAAGCCTACTTAATTGTTTGGGCCTACAAACTGTGTCTGCCGCTCATTACTGTTGTCCTCCACTGAACAAAGCAATGCCGCCTATTTAGTCCTGTTACCAATTTTGAACTGCATTTCGCCCACTTTATTATTTGGGCCTACTAACTGTGTCTGCCACTCCTTACAGTTGTCCTCCGCTGAAGAAAGCAATGCCGCCATTTTAGTCCTGTTACCAATTTTGAACTGCATTTAGCCTACTTAATTATTTGGGCCTATATCTGTGTTTCCTCCTCATCCTGCCCATTGCAAAGCCACTGCTAGATGAGTCTGCTGGTACATTGACCCAGACCACTACATTCCCCTTGCACTCTACACAGCCAGAATCTGACCCTGCTGAAAGTAAGGTTCCCCTTCCCGCATACTATACCACCTTACACGGGGACAAAGAGGAAGGTGCAGATGAAAGTGCAGGTTCCTTCATCAGGTGGGGGGGCATACTCGTTGGCGAAATCACTGGCACAGGGCCCCTCATAGTACGCAAAAATGTCTCTGCCGGTGGGAGGTGCCACCCGCCGTCAAACACATCGCCATACTATGAGGGGTGCTGTGCCAGTGCCAATGCCAACGAGTGGGCCCCCCCTGCTTGCTCAGGATCACAGCACTTGCAATGTTGAAATACTTACCTCTCCCTGCTCCACTGCCGTGACGTATTCCGCATTTCCTGGGCCCACGAAAATCTTGAGCCAGCCCTACCCCCCCACAACTTTAGCCAAATGACCCCCAGTTTTCAATGCCTAACTATTATTATAAAGTAAATTAAGATTGACAAGCTTCAGTAATAAGAATTGATGCTTTTGGCATTAAAATGGGCACTGTAAGTGTTTTCCTGTCCTCCACTTACTGCCGACTTTGATTCCCCATTGACTTGCATTGGGTTTCGTGTTTCAGTCAGCCCCCGACTTTACGCAATAATCGGCCGATTTCACCCGACCCGACTTTTGACAAAGTCAGGTTTCGCGAAACCCAACTTGATCCGAAAAAAGTAAAAGTTGCTCAACTCTAATATTAACTCCTCCAGTGTGGCAGGAATCTCCTTAGCTGCCAGAGCATCCTTCACGTGGTCAGCCAGCCCCCTCCAAAATATTGGGATAAGGGTTTTATCTGATCACTCCAACTCAGATGCTAGGGTATGGAAGTGAATGGCAAAATGGCTGACCTAGGATGATGTTGTGAATTCCGCTCTTGGGCTCCCTCCGGTGGTTATAAGTAGCATGTTTGTGAGTTCTGCTCTTGGGCTCCCTCCTGTGGTTTTGAGTGGTATGGCTGCTTCTTGGATTTAGCATAAGCAGCTGTTTTCACTGATCGTCTTTCTGGTTTTGCTATATTAGTCTGGCCTTTTCCCTAATTCAATGCCAGTTGTCAATTGTTGAGCTTGGAGTCATGGCTCTCTGAGGATTTCCCTGTCACTCTGACCATTTCAGCAAAGCTAAGTCCCTGCTTGTCTTTTTGCAGCAGTTCACTTGTTGTGGACTTTGTTGTTTAGCACTTTCTATGTTTTGCTCATTTGTCCAGCTTATCAGTATGTATCTAGTCAGCTAAGCTGGAAGCTCTGGGCAGCAGAGTTTGCCCTCCACACCTTTAGTCAGGTGTGGAGATTTTTGCATTTCTCTGCGGTGGACTTTTTCTAGTTTTTATTACTGACCGCACAGTGTTCTGTCCTGTACTAATTCTTTCTAGCTAGTAGTGGCCTCCTTTGCTAAATCTTGTTTCATACTACGTATGTCATTTCCTTCTCCTCTCACAGTCATTATTTGTGGGGGGCTGTCCTATCCTTTGGGGATTTTCTCTGAGGCAAGATAGCTTTCCTGCTTCTACCTTTAGGGGTAGTTAGATCTCCGGCTGTGACGAGGTGTCCAGGGAGTGACAGGAACATCAAACGGCTACTGCTAGTGTCTGTGTTAAGATCAGGAACTGCGGTCGGTATAGTTACCACCTGCTCAGAGCTAGTCACATGTCGCTCCTTAATCACCAGACCATAACAGTACAACTGGCCAAAAATGAGCTGAATGCATCTCAAAAGAAGGAAAAGAAAAAGAGTTCTGAGCCATTTTTGTCTCCAGCAAGATGGTGCCGAATGCTGCTACTTTGCAGGTGTGTCCGGCACCATTTTGAGACAGATTTTTATTATTAACTTATTTATAGCATCCAATAAAATAAATAGATGCACATTATATATATGATCATGCTGCACCGCCATCACCTGCTTGCTGAAGGTGATTTTTTTTTTCAAAATATATAATAATCAGTATGGAAAATAGGAGGCAGGTTACTGAAGGATCAGTGACCCGTTATAAGCCATCAGTATGAATATCCACTCAGAGCACCACGAGAATCTCATTAACTCAAAACTGAATATAAAGATTAAACAACAACAACCACAAGACGGATTTCATCAACCAAGGTATCATTTTAATCAGTGTAACAAGACCAACCTGACACTTTCTGTAGGTTACTGGGCAAAATCCTGCTGGCAAAACTGAAAACATGGGACCACACACCTTTTGGTATAAGTGCAATGTGAAGGCGTACGTTCGCACTGTGGTCATATACAAACAAAAATAACCTAGAATTAATACAATGAATGATTACCCTGCAGTAAGTAAGATACTAATGAACCCTGCAACATTGATTGATCTACATTTTGCCCTTCTATTTGGAAACATGATCATTTCACATTTTGTCCTAATCATGTACAGATTACCTATTCTATTCCTAATAGTAGATTATTTACTGGGTTAAAATGTTCAATACACAACACTGGGGGACTTAGTGGCTAAGCTACATTATCATTTTCACTGCATTAACACTATCATAACCTTAATAAATAGTCTCTATATAAATATTATTCTCTTGATTGTATTTTACTTAATGTCAAGCAAAGCAGTATCTGTTATTAGCCCCTTTGTCCTTACTTTTGTTTTCCCTCATGTCTCAAACTTCTCAATTAATTTGATGTGACAGCAATGTAGTTATCATAAGTTCAAAACCAAAAAGCCAGCACTCTGCATGTTCTTCTATTCTTTGTATGAAGAAAAAACTAATCAAACATATTGTTCGAGTCTTTTCTGGTATTAAAGCATAAGTACAGAAGAGAGTACTTTGTTCAATTTCTGCTGTCATTATTCACTGTGTGAACAGTAGTGTACAATTCATTCATTGGGTATTAGATATGGTAGCTTATAAAGAGAACTTGATTGAAAGTGTTTGAAACGATGACACGTTTTCAAAAAGGAAAAATGAAATAGCAAATTGTTAAGAATTACTTAAACACTGAGGACCTTTGTAAAATGATTTGCTATGAAATATTGTGGAGGATAATAAAATAAGAAGCTATTCTATGCAGATATGAAATGTAATTCCCATTACTAAAACCAAATGTTTTTGATCATTAAACTTTACAGATTGGGTGCACTTTTTATTTCATTTTTACAGATATATTTCTATTTGCTCTCTAGCTAATTGTGTATTACAATTTGTTCTTTAATGAAAAATGTCCCCTGAACTGCAAAAGTATCACGTTCTACCTGTCTTGCTAATTTCACACTTGTTCACAAATATTGGCTTGTAATACAAGTGATGCTGTCTCTCTTGACACTTTGAAATGGATACTTTGATTATGGTATGGAACTGTGATCTGAGCAATACACGATTAAAATGTACTTTTTTTCATTGTAAGAACACATTGAACACTTGCTGACTGCCTGATGATAATATAGACCAAGATGGTCAAGACAAAGCTCTGCAATGCAATTTATTAATACAAAGTCTACACATGTACAGTTAATGTGAGGTTACATAGGGTAGAGCAGGGAGATCAGTTTCATTCAAATATACAAAATCAACTTGCACCTGTTGCATAGAGCATGTATATTCATCACTCTGTCCTTTTATAAGATGATAATATCAAAGACAAAAAATAAAAAATTCGATATGCTAGATATTCGTTCCATACTTCCAGATAGAGCAAGCTTAGCAAACTTCCATCATATTCATCAATGATGTTTATCAGTTCGTAGAGGAATTGCAGTAACTGAAGGGAAAACTCCCCCAAAATATAACACAGGGCTTCAGTTGATCAATCTGTCTACATCTCATGATGGTCAAGATCTTAATATTCACCACAACCTCACTCTCAGATAGCTTTACAGTGAGGGTGAATATGGTGGATCTTTGCTATATTTGTTACAACTGGAAACAGGGCCGGCGTCAGCACCCGGCGCACCCGGGCAAGTGCCGGGGCCCTGACAAGACAGGGGGGCCCACTCACGCAGTCATACATCCATCTGGCCGCTTTAACCCTTTCTACCCTTTCAATTTGCCCTGCCTGGCACAAGCATCTTCTCAGTCAGTGCACGGCCAGGCACATAGGGGTTAAGGACACAGCCAGCGTGACATTGTGGGCGGAGAGTTCTCCTGCTCTGCTCTCCTGGCTGTGTGCACTGTGCAGTGCTGAACTAATCAGGCACAGGCAGATTCCGGACTGGAGGAGCTGCTACCGGCACCTGAGTGAGTGCCATGCTATATCGCTGTATATTCTGACAGTCTGGGTGACCTGGGGGGGCGGCCATGGGCTGGGTGGCTGCAGCTGACATATATATATATATATATATATATATATATATATATATATATATACACTACAGCAGCCGCCCAGCCCAGGCCCCCAGCACAGCCTGTATAGATACAGTGTATATAACATATATACAGGACAGGTGCTGGGGGCCTGGGCTGGGCGGCTGTTGAAGTATATACACCGCACAGTACCTCTCCCCTGTATATATACACCGCACAGTACCTCTCCCCTGTATATATACACCGCACAGTACCTCTCCCCTGTATATATACACCGCACAGTAGCTCTCCCCTGTATATATACACCGCACAGTACCTCTCCCCTGTATATATACACTGCACAGTACCTCTCCCCTGTATATATACACCGCACAGTACCTTTCCCCTGTATATATACACTGCACAGTACCTCTCCCCTGTATATATACACTGCACAGTACCTCTCCCCTGTATATATACACTGCACAGTACCACTCCTCCTGTATATATACACCGCACAGTACCTCTCCCCTGTATATATACACCGCACAGTACCTCTCCCCTGTATATATACACTGCACAGTACCACTCCCCTCTATATAGGGGCGTAACTACCGCGGTCACAGCGGTCGCCATTGCGACCTGGCCCCGCAGGTCAGGGGCCCAGGGCCGGCCCCTGACCTGCGGGGCCGGACTGGCCATCGGGCACTTCTGGCAAATGCCAGAAGAGCCGGTGCCAGTAGTGGGCCACCCGCTGTACTGTTCCCCCCCGCCAGTGCCGCCGCCGCATTTAACTATACCGGCGTCTATGACACCGGTATAGTTCAATGCAATGATGTCGGAGAGAGCGTCTCCTGACGCTCCCTCTCACATCATTCCCCGCTCTGCCTCTGACAGTACACTGCAGGTGCGCGATGACGTCATATCATCGCGCACCTGCTGTGTCCTGCGCAGACTGCAGCCACCGAGACAGGAGCAGGGACGAGCAGCGCGGGCAAAAGGAAAGGTGAGGAGAGTGTTTTTTTTTTTCTTTTTAACCGGACTGTGGGGCCATTATCGGGGGTGGTGGGATGAGATGTGGGCTGTGCTCTATATACCCCTGTGCGGGCTGTGCTGTATATACCACTGTGCGGGCTGTGCTCTATATACCCCTGTGCGGGCTGTGCTGTATATACCCCTGTGCGGGCTGTGCTCTATATACCCCTGTGCGGGCTGTGCTGTATATATCCCTGTGCGGGCTGTGCTGTATATACCACTGTGCGGGCTGTGCTCTATATACCCCTGTGTGGGCTGTGCTCTATATACCCCTGTGCGGGCTGTGCTGTATATACCCCTGTGCGGGCTGTGCTCTATATACCCCTGTGCGGGCTGTGCTGTATATATCCCTGTGCGGGCTGTGCTGTAAATATCCCTGTGCGGGCTGTGCTCTATATACCACTGTGCGGGCTGTGCTGGATATACCACTGTGCGGGCTGTGCTGGATATACCACTGTGCGGGCTGTGCTCTATATACCACTGTGCGGGCTGTGCTCTATATACCACTGTGCGGGCTGTGCTGGATATACCACTGTGCGGGCTGTGCTGGATATACCACTGTGCGGGCTGTGCTGGATATACCACTGTTCGGGCTGTGCTGGATATACCACTGTGCGGGCTGTGCTGGATATACCACTGTGCGGGCTGTCCTGGATATACCACTGTGCGGGCTGTGCTCTATATACCACTGTGCGGGCTGTGCTGGATATACCACTGTGCGGGATATACCACTGTGCGGGCTGTGCTGACACCCAACACCATGTTGCAGTGCAGGAGATTCCTGCAACAGTCCGAGGCGTATCTAGGGGAATGTGGGGGGGGAGCCAATTTGGAAGTTCGCACCGGGGCCCATAGCTTTGTAGTTACGCCACTGCCTCTATATATACTCCGCACAGTACCTCTCCCCTGTATATATACTCTGCACAGTACCACTCCTCCTGTATATATACACCGCACAGTACCACTCCTCCTGTATATATACACTGCACAGTACCACTCCTCCTGTCCTGTATATATACACTGCAGAATTTACAATAGCTATCCCTCATGTAAGAAGTGAAATCTGGCATTGTACTATACCTATATTTCTCTGCTGTATCTGGGCATCATGAATCGTGGTATGTGTTAAAGGGGGGGGGGGGGCACTGAGACTCTTTCGCCCAGAGCCCTCAAAATCCTGGAGCCGGCCCTGACTGGAAATATGAAATTAGTCTCTAATATAATAACATTTTTTAAGCATATCAAAATATATTATAGTGTCATGTGTATTGCTTTGATATTATTCTAGAGCAGACTGAGTCAAAGAAAGCTGGTGTATCTAGAAAATAGGAATGATTAATTGATGTATTGACGGCCATCTTCTTGATGATAATCTTCCTATGTGTTCGGGTGTTATGTTGGACATGTCAGTGTTCAATGGCTACATAAACAAAAACAACTTTCATGCTGCGGCCCTTTTTCGTTTTTGTGTTTTCGTTTTTCGCTCCCCTCCTTCCCAGAGCCATAACTTTTTTTATTTTTCCATCAATATGGCCATGTGAGGGCTTGTTTTTTGCAGGACGAGTTGTACTTTTGAAAGTCATCATTGGTTTTACCATGTCTTGTACTAGAAAATGGGAAAAAAATTCCAAGTGTGGTGAAATTGCAAAAAAAGTGCAATCCCACACTTGTCTTTTGTTTGGCTTTTTTGCTAGGTTCACTAAATGCTAAAACTGACCTGCCATTATGATTCTCCAGGTCATTACAAGTTCATAGACACCAAACATGTCTAGGTTATTTTTTATCTAAGTGGTGAAAACAAATTCCAATCTTTGCTAAAAAAAAGGCGCCATTTTCTGATACCCGTAGCGTCTCCAATTTTCGTGATCTGGGGTCGAGTGAGGGCTTATTTTTTGCGTGCCGAGCTGACGTTTTTAATGATACCACATTTGTGTAGATACATTCTTTTGATCGCCCGTTATTGCATTTTAATGCAATGTCCTGGTGACCAAAAAAACGTAATTCTGGCGTTTCAAATTTTTTTCTCTCTACGCTGTTTAGCGATCAGGTTAATGCTTTTTTTATTGATAGATCGGGCGATTGTGAACGCGGCAATACCAAATATGTGTAGATTTGATTTTTTTTATTGTTTTATTTTGGATGGGGCGAAAGGGGGGTGATTTAAACTTTCATATTTTTTTATTTTTTTCATATTTTTAAAAACTTTTTTTTACTTTTGCCATGCTCCAATAGCCTCCATGGGAGTCTAGAAGCTGGCACCACTCGAGTGGCTCTGCTACATAGCAGCGATCTGTTGTTTGCTGCTATGTAGCAGAAACGCAGGTGTGCTGTGAGCGCCGACCACAGGGGGCGCTGACAGCAGGCCGGCATTAATAACCATAGAGGTCTCAAGGACCTCTATGTTACCATCCTGATGCATCGCCGACCCCCGATCATGTGACGGGGGTCGGCGATGAGGTCATTTCCGGCCGCCCGGCCGGAAGCGCCGGTTAAATGCCGCTGTCTGCATTTGACAGTGGCATTTAACAAGTTAATAGCAGTGGGTGAATCGCAATTTCACCCGCCGCTATTGTGCGCACATGTCAGCTGTACAAAACAGCTGACATGTCGCGACTTTGATGTGGGCTCACCGCTGGAGCCCATATCAAAGGGGGAGACACGACATGCTCTGTAATAGTACGGCGCATGTCGTGAAGGGGTTAAGTTATGGCAGGCCCGAACAACATACGAGCTCTCCAGGAGACACAGCTCCCTTCTTCATGTAGTTGAATGTATTCGAGTCTACAAGATACAAATTTATTTAAATACTGTGTTACGCAGAGCGACTGTCAGTCCTGTCCCCAACATGCAACAGCGTGATGAGGTCAGCAGTGTTCTTACCTTATCATACTACTGCTGGTACCAGGGCCACAGAACTGGTGAGGATGCAGCGGGCACTGGTAATCGCTCCAGGAGGAGCCAAAGATTAAATGTGTTTTCATTTCAGATGAGCGTACTGGGGGAGGGAAGGTAAGGATTGGAGTTACTATAAGGGTACATTAGAGTGCAATGGAGCACATTATAAAGCAACTGGAGGATTGTGAAAAGGGGCATAGTACAAAGAGGAACAGTGGGGCTATTATGCAGAGGTACATTGTGGGTGAGATATGTAAAGGGGCAGTTTTGAGGATATTATGGAGAGGGGCATTGTGGGTGAGATATAGAATGGGGCAGTTTTGGCATGATATTTTGGAGAGGGGCAGTGTGTGATGGGGGATATTATGGAGATTAGCAGCTTGAGGGGATATTTTGTGCGCATGAGGGGATAATTTGTGCAGGGCGCATACTGAGGGGCAATTATTTATTTAGGTGCACAGCATCAGAGATATTTTAATTTATGGGGCAATACAATGATACTTTTATTTTTAAGGGCATAATTTTGGAAAGTGCAGCTGAAGATGGAGAAGAGGGAAATTTGCAAAGACGATCTTTGAGCGTGGAATCTCATCATGGCATAGGGACAAAATAGAAAAGAAGGATAACTACTCCAATAAGAGAAGACTATGTAGAGTGGTTCCTGTTTGGTCAACAGTTTGATGATGACTGATGACAACAGCTCCCAGTATCTCCTTACCATTGTTAATGACACACTAGGAATTACAGGTTAATGGGATACAATTGTATATGGGTATGATCTGACACTGCAGTTGATTGCTGGATTTAGCATGGTGTTATATATATGTATTGATGGTGCTTCTGGTGCTGCATTCATGTACTGATAGTGGTTCTGACAGTACATTCATGTGCTGACTGTAGTTTCTGGTGCTGCATTCATATACTGATGGTAGTTTCTGTCTCTTCAATCACTAATTGTGGTTCTGGCTTTGCATTCATGTATGGGAGGTGGTTTTGGCTCTGCATTCATGTACTGATGTGGTTCTAGTGCTGAATTCATGTAATGATGGTGGTTCTGGTGTCACACTCATGTGCGACAGTGGTTCTGATTTTGAACACATGTAGAAAACCATATTGTGCTTCATAGCTATTTAAAAGTTTAAAAATCCTCAAAACCTAGAGATTTGAGAATATGAGGATTTCTTCAATTCCTTCTCAAATACTCAAAACTTGGCTCTACTGATGTATTAATGTGCTGATGGTGGTTCTAGTGATGTATTCATGCAAGCATCCCTTTAAATTATTTTGTAGATTTTGGGATTGTTTCAGTACTCAAAAACAAAATATATAGGAATCAAAAAACTCTAGTGTGTGCACATATAATCCCTTAAAACTTTACTTTTATTTCTACTCAATATAAAACCCATACCCAGTATAAAAGAACTAAGTATAGATACCACATATATAGAAACAACTCACCAGATTAAATTAACTATTATGGTCCTAGAAAAACCTACTGCTCACGCCTGCCTTACTGTGGAGGTTGGCACCCTAAGAAATGATTTTTTGGCGCCCCCACTCAACGCTGGCTATCCCTTTCTCCCCTACAATATCCCTCTCAATACAGGTGGGAAAACAATATAGCTAAGAGCAGTGGTGAAACACAGACAAATAAATAAAATAAATAAACAAACAGATAAACCATCATTTAGACCTAAATAGGTACCTCCAAATAATATAACAACGTTCCCAACACAACGCATATAATGCGCATATGATACCCTGTAATGTCAAAAGATATTCCAATCAGGCGATAGCTATCATGATTCTAAGCTCATTAGCGATATAGATATATAGTCAATTCAGTCAACTCCATAGCCAGACAGCAATTAAAGGCCCAATATATGCAAAAAGAAGATTTCTCTTAATAAATAATTAGGGTAACTTAGTGTGTGACGGTGGAAGTGATATGCCATACATCTACAGAGCATCCGGCACCATGAATATCACTTCCTCCTGATGAACCGTGAGAACGGGGAAACACGTCTGGTGACACCGACACATGCTAAGTTACCCTAATTATTTATTAAGAGAAATCTTCTTTTGGCATATATCGGGCCTTTAATTGCTGACTGGCTATGGAGTTGACTGAATTGACTATATATCGCTGATGGGCTTAGAATCATGACAGCTATCGCCTGACTGGAATATCTTTTGACATTACAGGGTATCATATGCACATTATATGCGTTGTGTTGGGAACGTTGTTATATTATTTGGAGGTACCTATTTAGGTCTAAATGATGGTTTATCTGTTTATTTACTTGATTTATTTGTCTGTGTTTCACCACTGCTCTTAGCTATATTGTTTTCCCACCTGTATTGAGAGGGATATTGTAGGGGAGAAAGGGATAGCCAGCGTTGAGTGGGGGCACCAAAAAATTGTTTCTTAGGGTGCCAACCTCCACAGTAAGGCAGGTGTGAGCAGTAGGTTTATCTAGGACCATAATAGGTACCGTATATACTGGAGTATAAGCCGAGATTTTCAGCCCAAATTTTGGGGCTGAAAGTGCCCCTCTCGGCTTATACTCGAGTCATGATCGGTGGTGGGGTCGGCGGGTGAGCACTGTCATATACTCACCTAGTCCCGGCATTCCTGTCGCTCCCCCTGCCTGTCACACTGTCTTCGGTGCCGCAGCCTCTTCCCCTGAGCGGTCACGTGGGACCGCTCATTAGAGAAATGAATAGGCTGCTCCACCTCCCATAGGGGCGGAGCCGCCTATTCATTTCTCTAATGAAGCGGTGCCGGTGACCGCTGATAGAGAAAGAGGCTGCGGCACCGAAGACAGGCAGGGGGAAGGAGCGGGACGCCGGGAGCAGGTAAGTATGACATATTCACCTGTCCTCGTTCCACACGCCGGGCGTCGTGCCATCTTCCCGGCGTCTCTCCGCTCTGACTGTTCAGGCAGAGGGCGCGATGACGTATATAGTGTGCGCGCCGCCCTCTGCCTGATCAGTCAGTGCAGAGAGACGCCGGGAAGATGGCGCCTAGGAGCTGCAAGCAAGACAGGTGAGTATGTTTTTTTTTTTTTTTATTGCAGCAGCAGCAACAGCTATGGGGCAATAATGGACGGTGCAGAGCACTATATGGCACAGCTATGGGGCAATGGTGCAGAGCACTATATGGCACAGCTATGGGGCAACGGTGCAGAGCACTATATGGCACAGCTATGGGGCAATGGTGCAGAGCACTATATGGCACAGCTATGGGGCAATGGTGCAGAACACTACATGGCACAGCTATGGGGCAATGGTGCAGAGCACTACATGGCACAGCTATGGGGCAATGGTGCAGAGCACTATATGGCACAGCTATGGGGCAATAATGAACGGTGCAGAGCACTGTATGGCACAGCTATGGGGCAATGGAGCAGAGCACTATATGGCACAGCTATGGGGCAACGGTGAAGAGCACTATATGGCACAGCTATGGGGCAATGGTGCAGAGCACTATATGGCACAGCTATGGGGCAATGGTGCAGAGCACTACATGGCACAGCTATGGGGCAATGGTGCAGAGCACTACATGGCACAGCTATGGGGCAATGGTGCAGAGCACTATATGGCACAGCTATGGGGCAATGGTGCAGAGCACTATATGGCACAGCTATGGGGCAATGGTGCAGAGCACTATATGGCACAGCTATGGGGCAATAATGGACGGTGCAGAGCCCTATATGGCACAGCTATGGGGCAATGGTGCAGAGCACTACATGGCACAGCTATGGGGCAATGGTGCAGAGCACTACATGGCACAGCTATGGGGCAATGGTGCAGAGCACTACATGGCACAGCTATGGGGCAATGGTGCAGAGCACTATATGGCACAGCTATGGGGCAATAATGAACGGTGCAGAGCACTGTATGGCACAGCTATTGGGCAATGGTGCAGAGCACTATATGGCACAGCTATGGGGCAATGGAGCAGAGCACTATATGGCACAGCTATGGGGCAACGGTGCAGAGCACTACATGGCACAGCTATGGGGCAATGGAGCAGAGCACTATATGGCACAGCTATGGGGCAACGGTGAAGAGCACTATATGGCACAGCTATGGGGCAATGGTGCAGAGCACTATATGGCACAGCTATGGGGCAATGGTGCAGAGCACTACATGGCACAGCTATGGGGCAATGGTGCAGAGCACTACATGGCACAGCTATGGGGCAATGGTGCAGAGCACTATATGGCACAGCTATGGGGCAATGGTGCAGAGCACTATATGGCACAGCTATGGGGCAATGGTGCAGAGCACTATATGGCACAGCTATGGGGCAATAATGGACGGTGCAGAGCACTATATGGCACAGCTATGGGGCAATGGTGCAGAGCACTACATGGCACAGCTATGGGGCAATGGTGCAGAGCACTATATGGCACAGCTATGGGGCAATGGTGCAGAGCACTATATGGCACAGCTATGGGGCAACGGTGCAGAGCACTATATGGCACAGCTATGGGGCAATGGTGCAGAGCACAATATGGCACAGCTATGGGGCAATGGTGCAGAGCACTACATGGCACAGCTATGGGGCAATGGTGCAGAGCACTACATGGCACAGCTATGGGGCAATGGTGCAGAGCACTATATGGCACAGCTATGGGGCAATGGTGCAGAGCACTATATGGCACAGCTATGGGGCAATGGTGCAGAGCACTATATGGCACAGCTATGGGGCAATAATGGACGGTGCAGAGCACTATATGGCACAGCTATGGGGCAATGGTGCAGAGCACTATATGGCACAGCTATGGGGCAACGGTGCAGAGCATTATATATATGGCACAGCTATGGGGCAACGGTGCAGAGCATTATATATATGGCACAGCTATGGGGCAACAGTGCAGAGCACTATATGGCACAGCTATGGGGCAACGGTGCAGAGCATTATATATATGGCACAGCTATGGGGCAACGGTGCAGAGCATTGTCTATATGGCACAGCTTTATGTGGAGTATCTATGGGGCAATGGTGCACAGCATTGTATATATGGCACAGCTTTATGTGGAGCATCTATGGGGCCATAATGAACGGTGCAGAGCATTATATATGGCACAGCTTTATGTGGAGCATCTATGGGGCCATAATGAACGGTATGGAGTATATATTTTTAATTTTGAAATTCACCGGTACCTGCTGCATTTTCCACCCTAGGCTTATACTCGAGTCAATAAGTTTTCCCAGTTTTTTGTGGCAAAATTAGGGGGGTCGGCTTATACTCGGGTCGGCTTATACTCGAGTATATACGGTAATTTAATCTGGTAACTTGTTTCTATATATGTGGTATCTATACTTAGTTCTTTTATACTCGGTCTGGGTTTTATATTGAGTAGAAATAAAAGTAAAGTTTTAAGGGATTATATGTGCACACACTATAATAATAATCTTTATTTTTATATAGCGCTAACATATTACGCAGCGCTTTACAGTTTGTACACATTATCATCGCTGTCCCCGATGGGGCTCACAATCTAAATTCCCTATCAGTATGTCTTTGGAATGTGGGAGGAAACCGGAGTGCCCGGAGGAAACCCACGCAAACACAGAGAGAACATACAAACTCTTTGCAGATGTTGTCCAAGGTGGGATTAGAACCCAGGACTTCAGCGCTGCAAGGCTGCTGTGCTAACCACTGCGCCACCGTGCTGCCCTAGATTGTTTCAGTATGGCAATGTGCACACCCACTACAAAGAAGGGGATTTGTAAGAGCCAGAATTGTTGTTTGTTGGTAAATGGTCAAATTTTTTTTTTCACGCAATAAAATGCAATGTAATTATGTAAGAACAATACAAGTAGATTTTCTAGTTTTTATGTTTAGATTCTGTCTCTCACAGTTGAAGTGTACCTACGATAAAAATGACAGATCTCTCCATTCTTTGTAAGTGAGAAAACTTGCAAAATCGTCAGTGTATCAAATGCTTTTTTTTCCCAGTGTAGCTGCTTGGGTTTGGCATGTTGTGGATCTGATAGACAGATTGCTGGGTGGGGTTGTGTGAAACCCAGCAGTCAATTTGAAGAAAAGAGAAAGAAGTGTGTATGCAGGCTAGGATCACCTTAAATTAACAAGCAAATAGAATTTTATTATCATAGAAAATAAGCAAGACAAAAAGCACACACATTTGAAAACAATTAAAAAGATAAGAAAAGGCTAAACATAAGCAACAGCTGGAAGGCCATGTAAGGCCCCTCCAGACTCCTCCACTATGTGCACCAGGGTATAGCAAGGTAATGCTCACTATAGATAATGTATGCTAAGAACTGAACAGTAAAATAAACAATCCTTAATTATTACAGCACCCAAACAAAAGGTTACTAAATGAAAGAATAACTAGGGCAGAAAAAAGTGTCCCAATAGTGGGGGACACAAAAGCATACATGGAAGAACCATAAATGAACAGAAAAAGCGAGGCTGTAGGAAACCTGATGATAAAAATCTAAGGGTCATCCGGTCACATCATGGTATGTAGAGGGAAGAGAGCCCCACTCGTATCCACACACAGTGTGTGGCCAGTGATCTCACTTTTATATATTGTTTAGTTGTGCTCTCAGTTTCATCCCGTAAACCCAGGAGTCATGGTACACATCAGTACCAATGACAAAGTTAGAGTCAGGTGGAAGGTCCCTAGGAACAATTACACGGAACTGGGAGAGAAAATGAAGGCTGGGACCTCCAAGATAGTGTTTTCAGAAATACTGCAGGTGCCATGAGCATCATTAGAAAGACAAAGGGATCTTAGGGAGATACATATGTGGCTTAGTACTTGATACAGGAAGAAAGGATTTACGAAACAATACTGCTTTTGACACTGCAGGGTTAGAGGTAGGGATTCAGACACAGTAAAGGTACCGTCACATTAAGCGACGCTGCAGCGATATAGACAACGATGCCGATCGCTGCAGCGTCGCTGTTTTGTCGTTGTGTGGTTGCTGGAAAGCTGTCACACAGACAGCTCTCCAGCGACCAACGATGCCGTAGTCCCCGGGTAACCAGGGTAAAAATCGGGTTACTAAGCGCAGGGCCGCGCTTAGTAACCGATGTTTACCCTGGTTACCAGTGTAAATGTAAAAAAAACCAAACACAACATACTTACATTCCGGTGTCTGTCGCGTTCCCCGGCGTCCGCTTCCCTGCACTGTGTAAGCACCGGCCCTAAAGCAGAGCGGTGACGTCACCGCTGTGCTCTGCTTTACGGCCGGCCGGCGCTGACACATTCAGTGCAGGGAAGCGGACGCCGGGGGACCCGACAGACACCGGAATGTAAGTATGTAGTGTTTTTTTTTTTTTACATTTACACTGGTAACCAGGGTAAACATCGGGTTACTAAGCGCTGCCCTGCGCTTAGTAACTCGATGTTTACCCTGGTTACCAGTGAAGACATCGCTGAATACGCATCACACACGCCGACTCAGCGATGTCAGTGGGTTATCCAGCGACGAAATAAGGTGCTGGCCTTCTAGCTCCGACCAATGATGTCACAGCAGGATCCTGATCACTGCGGCGTGTCAAACACAACGATATCGCTATCCAGGACGCTGCAACGTCACGGATCGCTATCGTTGTTAAGTTGTTCAGTGTGAAGGTACCTTAAGTATGGATGCAGATACTAATTCAGACACTGATAAATTCACAGACAGGTCCAGATTTTAACATAAAAGGTTCAGGGAAAGATCCACATTTAGATACAAACACATTTATGGATAGGTCCTGTGTCATGCTCGTGCCCTGACTAGGTGGCGCGACCGAGGATTGTGGCCCCACTGTGCCACAAACCAGATTACTCTAGAAGAGGCATGACTAAGCAGCTACCTTGGTGTTCACTGGAGCCTCTAGTACTGAGGTCAGGCTTGTGCGGCAGGAGCTGCCAAGTACCACTCCAGGGCGGTGTCTGGCTGTAGCAGCTGATCCCAATGAGTGACAAAACACAAGTGACAGGTGAGAGCAAGTACAAATGAGCACAACTGGTACTCTGGTGGGCACGGCTGGCACTCTGGAAGGCAGGTGGTAACGGCTGGACTCTGGCAGGCAGGCGGGCACGGCTGGCACTCTGGCAGGCAGGCAGGCACAGCTGGCACTCTGGCAAGCAGGCAGGCACGGAACACACTGGAGGAATTGGGATGGTAGGGCAGGAACACAGACAGGTAGGAGTAGGGAACAGATAGGAACCAGTTCAGACTGGAGGGACAGGAACTGTTATGAACCAGTTCAGACAGGAACTGCTTCAGGAGACATGGGAACACAGGCAAGTACAAGTGGGATAAGGGCTCGAGTAGTAACCAGTACTCTCACCAAGAGTAGCCTTTCCTACAGAACCAAGGCTTCAGAGTGCTTCAGACTTCTCATGACATAGACAGGTGCAGTGTTCCATACAACCTCTGCAATCACCTAATCTCTTGGTATGTTGAAGTCTAGATTGCTGCTCAAACAGCAAAACTGGTCAAATTGCATGGGTTCAGAGCAGACAGCCGTTCCAGGTGGCTGGTGAAGAAGTGGTCTTTGGAAGGATGGAGCTAGACTTGTCAGTTTCCTCACATGCATCACTACTAGGGTTGAGCCAAACGGGTCGGCCATTTTCCGAAGTCGCCGACTTTTGGCAAAGTCGGGTTTCATGAAACCCGAAATAAAAAATATTGATATACTCACCCTCTGACGCGCCCTGGTACTAACCAGCAGGCTTCCTTCCTAAGAATGAGCGCGTGAATGACCTGCGGTGACGTTGTGGCTTGTGATTGGTCGCGAGCGGGCACATGGACAAGCCGCGACGTCATCTAAGGTCCTTCACGCGCTCATTCTTAGGAAGGAAGGCTGCCGGAAAGAAGCAGGGCGCGTCCGAGGGTGAGTATATACCTAATAGGAATATACTCACCCTCGGACGCGCCCTGCTTCTTTCCGGCAGCCTTCCTTCCTAAGAATGAGCGCGTGAAGGACCTTAGATGACGTCGCGGCTTGTCCATGTGACCGCTCGCGACCAATCACAAGCCGCGACGTCACCGCAGGTCATTCACGCGCTCATTCTTAGGGAGGAAGCCTGCCGATTTCACTCGACCCGACTTTTGAGAAAGTCGGGTTTCGTGAAACCTGACCCGATCCTATAAAAATAAAAGTCGCTCAACCCTAATCACTACTTCAGTCTGCTCCTGGAAGCTGGGAAGGGAAGATATAGCAGAAGATTTTAGACTTGGCTCATCGAAAACTTTTCGGAAGGCCACTAGGAAGGCCTATAGATTCAAGATGACAGGGTCTTCTCCCTCCCACAAGGCGTAAAATAGAAATCAAGCTTGCACAGTTATCTACTGAAACACATATCCCTAGACACATTAAATAAATCCCCCAATTTTTTATAAACGCTTCAATGCCATAAAGAAAAAAAACATACCAGGCTCACTATGTACATACTGTAGTCTATAGACAGTAAGCTGCTTATCACAGGAGGGGGCAGAGTTAGACTAGCATGCACATGTGGCTTTAGCTGCTATAGTCCAGGCAATGATAATCACAAGTTAATAATACTTTCAGTGTAAGGAAACAGCACATAACCTGACCTGTTACACACCTTTGAAATCTCATGCTGTCCTCAGCAAAAAATGTGTCTCTAAATGTGAAAAAAAATATTTTCCATTCAAAAATCTATATATAGGAGAAAAGGTGGTGATTTGAAGTTTTATGGGTTTTTTTTCATATTTTTTTTTAAACTTTTTTTTACTTTCCATTGTTTTTATAAGTCCCTTAAAGCTGTAATCATCTGATCACTTGTGCTATGTAAAATTAGCAAACTAGTGGAATACATATTCCCCATCTCTTCACAATGCCGTTAAAAACATGCCCATTTGAATTTTGGGCTTTGCACGCCACCACCACCATGTCCACCACCATGTCATTATGAGGCACTTGCTGACAATTAGCAGAGTGCCAGCAGGTGCTGTGAAACTTGAGATTGGTAAGGGCCCTCAGGTGGCCCTATATCATACATTTGGGAGAGCACTCACTCCTATATTTGGGAGGTCCCTCCCTCATGCCAAATACTTAGCCAGATAGTGGAATACATATTCCCCATCACTTTACATTGCCAGCTAAAACATGTCCATTTTAATTTTGGGCTTTGCCCACCACTGCCACCATGCCATGTCATTATGCGGCCCTCACTGACAATTAGCAGAGAGCTAGCAGGTGCTGTGAAACCTGCAATTTGTAGGCTCCACAGTTCATTTTTGCCACCAGATCCCAATAGAACAACTGTCATAGCGGGTGAAGCCGCTGCAAGATTATTCTTATACAGGAGTTGTTGGAGCTGTATGATCAATGTCAGTAAATTGGATTCTACCAGACACCAAAAGCATTAGAATTAAATTCTGAGTACAGTGTATGGAAGCGAGGGCCTGTATTGTGCTCAGTCTGTCAGGCCTGAAACCCATGACAGGAACATGCACAAGCCTCATTTTACTTGGAAGAAGCCTCCTCAAGGGAAAGAGACAGGAGTATTATTGACCAATCTGCATAAGCCTAAGCATTTTTTATTGGTTTAATAAATAGCGTATCTTTATCTAGCAGTTGTGCGACTATGGCAAAGCCTGCAGAGATATAATCAAACGTGACTATTGGTCTCTAATTTTCATGAGTCTGCTGTTGTCATGTGTAATAAGGCTGATGGTTAAAACAAATTGCCACACATTGCTTGATATATTGAATTTGATCATAACACCTCTGTGAGGGTACTTATCAAAAATAAAGCCAGGAAATGTTTTATCATAAGCTTAAACCATTCAATATGAGAGAGCGTGATGTTAAGGGATGTGGTCATGCCCGCCAAGGTCATGTTGCGGATCAGAAGTTGACTGGAACTCATTCTAGCTTCCTGTCTAAATGTGGTCAGCGCAGTACACCACTGATGAACCCGGAAAATTGCCAGGATGTCGTGGGTTGGATGGTAGACTTCAAAATGTTGACAAGCAGCACCACAAAGTCTTCTACATGGTCCAGTCTCAGTAGCCAAGAGGCTGGGCCTCTGAATCCTCAACCTGGTCCACCTTCCTCCCACCATCAAGAGTCTCAGGAGATATATGACCCCAACACTGACATCTCTGAGGAACTGTTTATGTTCCCTAGAAATTTGTCAGGCCTCTCAATATGTACCATTAAAGAGGGTCATGAGGAGCTGGAGTGCAGAGTTGCCCAAACAATAAAGTATCCATGGCCAGGAGAAAGCCATTTTGGGAAAGGTCAATTCATGTCTGAAGAGGTGGATGATAATCATGATGCACAGTTGCTATCAGGTCAACCTAAAAGCGCAACGCAGAAGGAGGATCAGATTGAGGACTTGGAAGATGACGTGGTTGATGATGAGGCCACTGATCCAACCTGGCACGTTGACATGCCTAAGCGAACACAGCAGTGCAGACAGGGTCGCACAAAAACAGGAAAGAAGAGGTAGTGGTATGACCAGAGGGAGAACTCGGTCAACTGTTCCACAGAGACCCTTGCACTCGGCTAGATAACAGGCCAAGGGTGTGTTGTTCCACTGTATGGTAGTTTTTCTGAAATTCCTTCAAACAGAACAACTGTAATTTGCATCATCTGCCAAGCAAAGGTATGAAGAGGCAAGAATACTGCTAACCTGAGCACCACCAGCATGCAAAAGCACATGGCAGCCAAGCACCCCAGTAGATAGACGGAATGCCTGGGTACACAATCATCTGATGGAGAAAACATTGCCCCTTCCCCTGTGTTATGGCCCTCCCAATCTGCTGTCCATGAAGCAGGCGCTGACGCCTCCTGCCCACAACCTGAATTTGCACAGACACAACAGTCAGCAACCACGTCCAGTTTGTTGTCCCAGCACAGCGTTCACTTGTCCCTGCCCCAGAAAGCAGAAATACCGACCCACCCACTCACAGGAAAAAATGCTAAACTCCCACATAGCCAGATTGGTAGCCCTGGATATGTTGCCATTTTGACTTGTGAGAACTTTCCATGACCTCTTGGTGGTGGCAGCCCTACGGTACTCGATTACCATCCGACACTATTTTTCCCGGTATGCCATCAACGTGTTACATTAGCACGTGTTACACAATATCAGCCATGCTCTGGCCAACACAGTCACAGGGGAGGTCTACTTTACTACAGTCACATGGACAAATAATCCTTCCTACGATTTGATATGTTATCTTTTCCCATCTTCACTGTGCTCTGGGTCTTCCAGTCTAAAGAAGACGTCTTATATAATGGCGCACATCGTGATGCCATAACGTATGTTGCCTACGTGGGTGGTTCACGCCATGACTTCTCGACTTGCAGAATGATGTTGAAAAACTTTTCATCCCTGGAAACCTTGCCCCAGAATAAAGATGTCTGCAGAGGATGTTATACCCTTTTTCATTTTTTTTTAAAAACCATACGTTTATTGTGCTCTCAGTACTATTCAGGAGTTTCTAATTGGAATAATTTAAAAAAAAGTTGATGTTTAGACGCTGTTTTTGTTTTCCTACCAGAAGGGCCACAAAATGTGTCTAGTAAATGTGTTCACACATGCTTAGTGACACTGGCTTATTTAAGAGTGGAATAATTCTGTCATTTTGCAAGTCTGCAAAAAAAAAAAAGAATGTATGAACTAAATGCAGTTTTTTTCACCAAATATCCAAATATTCATCAAACTCAGATTATCCACAGAAAATATGAGTTAATTTACATGTGACATCTTTTGGGGTAGAATTTCTGGGTTGAACATTTTCTGTGCATAATAGTAGCAGCATTGTGGATGTTAAAAAATATCAGCCACACACTGTACAAAAACATCTGCAGCAAAAATTATCATTATCCACCATTGCAGATTTGAAATTTGCAGCATGTTAATTTATTCTGCAAATTTCACGGCAGATCTTATCTTTTATACTGCCGATTTTCTGTTGCCAAAATTCTATGACAGGTAAGTCCCTTGTGCACATACCCATACAATTCCCCCAATATATAACATAACAAGTATATAGTATCTTATTGATTGCTTTACAGTTAGATCATATAGCACAAATGCTCTTCTTCAATCCCTATTTCATGATACCTAAATAAAGTGTTAAAGTCTTTTGTCTGAATTTCTGATTTAAACAAATTGAATGTATGGCTACCCGCATAACTGCACAGCACTACTTACCCATCTTCAGTTTCTAGGGTTTACAGACCACACACCCTGATAGCATTATTTATGCCATTTAGCCACAAGCACCCCATCCCTGTTCATCTGTCTGTCTGGAGCAGGTTACATGCACTAATTCCTGATTAGGACTCAATTTAGATGAAACATGTTCTTACATATCCTTGCACAACAGTGTCATTTTCAAAATAGACATCTTAAAGGTACAGTAACTCTTCTAATAAGTTATTTTTCTCGGATTACTTTTTCCTAGTAGCTTTACAAATATTAACTATGGAACAAAAGAATGTGCATCTGTATTTGGCAATTTATGTTTGTTTTGATGCACCAAAAAGTAATTTTTGTATAAGGGCATGAAACCCTGATCTAGGATGGAGCATTGATACAGATTCAAAAAAAACTTTTACATTTTCCATAATTTTTCCCTAAATGATACTTACAAAATTAATGCTATTCATTCCTGTTTGAAATAACAAAATATTCTATTGTGTTACAAAAAGAAATTAAATAAATTGCTACACTGTGGTACACTAAGAAATAAATGACTACAGTTTAGAACACAATTATCTCTTTCTCAGTAAAAAAGAGGCAAGTAATATTTTGCCATAAAAAATAGACCTGGCTTTGGAAACAAAATGACAATCTTTAAAGTGGTTGTCTAGGAATGTAAAAAAATCTCCAGATTTGTGAGTTATCACATAGCGTAGAGCGTGTGCTATCATGATTCTCCAATGCTGGCGCCAGTAGTGCAGTATGCCACATTCCAACTAGAAGTGTATAGCCTCACTCAATATAAGCGAATTGAGCAAAGCCATGAATGTCTAGTTGGAATGTGACCAGAAGTATGGATATCACGTACTTGTGGTCACATGACCGCCTGGTCTCATCGCCAGCACTGGAAAATCTTGACACTGCACTCTATGCCTGATGTGAGGATTAATATAGAGTGACTGCAGACTTTTGTGCCAATCCTGAACAATTCCTTTAATTAAGAGTATTTAGAAAAATATTTTAGAACGTGGACATATAGACATTGATACGTTTACTGGTATATTTCATTACATTGTGACACTAAATTTGGTAAGTTCAGCAGTTTCATTTTTTATCAACAGCACAGGTCAAGAACAATTGTTTTTGTTAATAATACACATATTTAATGTCATTTTTTAACACAGAGACACAGGAAATAACATTTTCAAGGTCATTGAAAGTTTTTGTGGGATTCAGAATAAATTCCCACATAGCCACTCAGTGTCTGAATTTCACAGCCAAAGCTTTTAACCTTTAGCCTTCTCTCCCTTAAGCTCTAATATGTCATGGTATAAAATGTGTCTTCTGAATATTTAATATATTACAGGATTGTAATAGGCAACATTAAATTCTTAGCTACAAATTAATGGGGTGAATGCACTACATTTAAATACACAAAACACATGTATAATAATCAAATGATATGATAAATTATAAAGGATATTTTCTAAAAGCATTTTAAATATTTCATTATGATGGATTATTCATATATTTCCTGTATTAACACTGTGAAGACAAGTGGCTACAGAGTTATGTAAATGATTAATGAAAATTGTAAAATGCCCAGATTTTAGTGGAAGCATAGTTTATAGATGAAGAAAAAAAAAGACAATTATGATATGTAGTATTGAGACTTGTAAATGACAGATTGTCATGAGAGCAAAAAGACATAATAAACCGCTAAATGCACTAAAGATACAGTTCAGAGCTACACAAATATATATCAGAGTGGATTGGTTCGATGCAATCTAAATCAATACAGGTTATTAGAGGTTAGGCTGGATTATCTATTTGGCACAAAAAATACCTCTCAAGCATAAAAGACTTGACTAACATAGATGTATTCTTGGAATTATGGTCCTGAAACATTTTTTCATATTTACATTTTGTACTAGTAAGTTTTCCTAAATTGGAAATAAGACAATAAATATGACTAGAGATGGGAGGACATCTGGATGTTCGGGTCCGGCCGAACAGTTACAAAAAGTCAGAGTTCTGGCACCAGAAAATTACCTGGACCCAATTCCAGACCCCATTCACTTGAATGAGGGGTCAGAACATCCAGTGTTTGCTACGCTGTTTTGAGCATGACCGCACGCCAAACACCACTTCTGATCGCTGGTAAAACGATCACCGCCAGTCAGACAGCCACGGTTCTCTTGCTGTCAAAAGACAGCATGACCATTCAGCTATGATTGGGAAATAGAAAGATTACCTCCTGTCACTAGTGGCAGCTGATGGGGCTACTCCTCCCATGAGCCGATGCCTGCTGCTGCTGCTAATAACACTGAGAGCAAGAGTGGGTGAAGAGAGTAGTCATCTTCTGGTTCCTGTGCTGTAAATAAATAATTTAAAAAAAAAACAGCATTAATTCCCCTGTATTTTTGATAACCAGCCAGGCAACACTCACGGATGCATAGGTGAGAAAAGAAAAAGTCTCACCGTGCATAGGCAAGTTCACCGCAGTTCAAATTTATCGCAGTGAAATTATTCCTTTAAACTACGGAGAACTCACTTCTGCACTGTGAGAGCTTTCTTAAAATGCAGAGGTCAGCGCAGTTCATTTGATGGCTGGGAACGCAGCCTCAGTGACCGGCAGTAACCTTGATAACGTCACAGCTAGACACTGACGCTGCATTCAAAGTAGCTCATTCACCAGTGGTTCTCAGCCTGGCTGGTCGCATCTTGGCACCGTCCAGGTTGAAATTAGGTTGAAAGTAAAAGTGTGTTTTGTTTCATTTCAAACAAAATACTTTATTTTGGCTATGTCTTTATTTAGCATATAAATATAGGATTAGTAAAGGACAGGTGACTTATTGACACCTATCCATTACTAAGCCATGGGCTTGATGTCACCGGACAATACAAAGGTGACATCAATCCCACAAATATGAACCCCACTTGCCACCGCTACAGGGCAAATGGGAAGAGCAGGGCAAAGTGCCAGAATTGGTGCATCTAATATTAATGTTATTAACGACAGCAGGCATCTGCTGATGGGAGCAGTTGTCCCATCAGCTGACACCAGTGATAGGAAGTAAACTTTATGCCTTCGATCATAGCTGCGGGCTCACGCTGTCTTTTGACAGTGTGGGAACCGTGGCTGTCAGACCAGCTGTGATGATTTTAAGGCTGTTCTGAAACGGTGTTTGCTGCACTGTAATGCACATGACAGCGTGACAAACACCTGGTGTTCTGGCAGCTGGACCCGAACAGTAACATGGACTTCCTGGTGAAGTCCATGTTCAGTGTCCGTGCCCGAACCGAAGGTGTTCAGTACAAATGCTGTACTTTAATGTTTGGGTTTAACCATCTAATTATGACTGTTGAATGCTTCAAATTCAGCTGACAGCTTTCTAATGTGTCTGATCAACTTTTCAGTCTAAGATGATAGTTGTTGGCTGAATCAGAATTCTTACCTCAGTCATTTGAGGTCTATGCAGAATAGAGGTTGAATATGACTTGATGAGAGCTTTGTATTTCACAGACAGATTTTTGAAATGTATCGTGTGCGTATAAGGCAGAAGTAGACAAAAACCAAACAGAATTGACCTTGTGTGGACAGCGATTAATTGTTTCTGAGTCTTGTATCTACTAAGATAGATGTCTAGCTAGGGACACATACAATTTCAAAATAAATTGTATGAAGTCTCTTTGCATTGACTTGTAATATATTATGTGCAGAACATAAGATCTTTTGACTTGAGTCAAGCCACAATTCTTTAAAAAATATACAATGGTGTATCATATAATAAAATATGCAAATTGCCTCTTCTGGGAAAAAGAGGACTTAACTCTATAGCACCACCTGTTGGAAGTAGCGATCCTGCAAGTCACAATCAACCCTTTTACGAGTCGTGCAATATGACTTAGGATAAAAGCCAAATCAGTATCTCAATTAGCAGACACGTTGTTTCGGGCTGTTGGCCCTCGTCAGTGCGAAGAAGATGCAGATTTGGTTTGATTTGGTGCAGATTTCTATGCAGTTTTTGGTGCAGGTTTTTGGTGCTGTTTTTGATGCAGGTTTTGGTGCAGTTTTTGATGCAGTTTTTTTGTGCAGGTTTTTGTTGCGGTTTTTGGTGTGGTTTTTCATGCGGTTTTTGATGATGTTTTTGGTGCAGTTTTTGGTGCAGGTTTTTGATGCGGTTTTTGATGCAGTTTTGATGCAGTTTTTGGTGCGGTTTTTGCACGGTTTTGATGCAGTTTTTGGAAATAAATAAATAAACAGAAAATGTGCATGACTTGAATGGAAACATGCATGAAAAAACAAATTCAGAGGCCGGATTCATCATTTCCCATCTCAGTTTCATACGTTTTTTGCCGGATCTGTCGCTGTGCGATTTTTCGCCAGACAGAAAAACCGTTCCTCTGTATATGTTTTCCGTCTGGTGGAAACAGCTTTTTTGATGGATCCTGCAAAAACGGATGAAACGTGGGGCCATCAGGCTCAATCTTGCGCTAATACAACTCTATGAGAAAAAACGGATCTGACGGAAAAAAACAGATCCTGCAAATGTGCTCGCAGGATGCATTTTTTACCCATAGACTTGTACTAGTGACGGATCGCGACGGATGGCCACACGTCGCGTCCATTGTGCAATGGATCTGTCATGTTTTGTTGGACCGTCGGCACGAAAAAACATTCGCCCCCTCCTCCCCGGACTTCAGAATGGGCAGCAGATGCGTTTAAAAACTGCATCCGCTGCCCGCGTCATGCACAAATTTCACAACGTGCGTCGGTACGTCGGCCCGACGCATAGCAACAGATCCGTACCGACGCTAGTATGAAAGAGGCCTTAATGAGCGCTGAATAAAAAATAAATGAAAAAAACCGGCGTGGGCTCCCGCGCAATTTTCTGCGCCAGAGGAGGAAAGGTGATGGCCGGGGCTAATATTTGTAACCTGGGCTATGAATATCAGCCCGTAGCTGTCTGCGTAGCCTTTACTGGCTATTAAAATAGGGGGACCCCTCAAAAAAATGACGTGGGGTCCCCGTATATTTTATAGCCAGAAAGGCTACGCAGACAGCTGCAGGCTGATATTCATAGCCTAGAGAGGGGCCATGAATATTGGCCCCCCCGGCTGCAAATACCAATCCGCAGACGCCCCAAAAATGGCGCATCTGTGAGATGCGCCATTTCCGGCACTTAGCCCCTCTTTTCCCACTCCCGTGTAGCAGTGGGATATCTATATATATAATTGTCTAAGGGTTTTTCCGTCTGTCTGTCTGTCTGTCTGTCTGTCTTTCTGTCTGTCTGTCCTGGAAATCCCGCGTCTCTGATTGGTCCAGGCCGCTAGGCCTCGACCAATCAGCGATGGGCACAGCATGGCGACGATGATGTCATAATGGAAATCCCGCGTCTCTGATTGGTCGAGGCCGCCAGGCCTCGACCAATCAGCGACGGGCACAGTATCGACGTAGATGTCATAATGGTTGCCATGGCGACGATGATGTCATAAAGGTTGCCTCGACCAATCAGCGACGGGCACAGTCTGCCGCGAATTCTGGAATCATCATTGTCCATATACTACGGGGACATGCATATTCTAGAATACCCGATGTGTTAGAATCGGGCCACAGTCTAGTCTATATATATAATTGTCTAAGGGTTTTTCCGTCTGTCTGTCTGTCTGTCTGTCTGTCTGTCTGTCTTTCTGTCTGTCTGTCCTGGAAATCCCGCGTCTCTGATTGGTCCAGGCCGCTAGGCCTCGACCAATCAGCGATGGGCACAGCATGGCGACGATGATGTCATAATGGAAATCCCGCGTCTCTGATTGGTCGAGGCCGCCAGGCCTCGACCAATCAGCGACGGGCACAGTATCGACGTAGATGTCATAATGGTTGCCATGGCGATGATGATGTCATAAAGGTTGCCTTGACCAATCAGCGACGGGAACAGTCTGCCGCGAATTCTGGAATCATCATTGTCCATATACTACGGGGACATGCATATTCTAGAATACCCGATGCGTTAGAATCGGGCCACAGTCTAGTGTGGTAATAAGGGGTTAATGTCACCTTGCTATCGTAAGGTGACATTAAGCTGGGTTAATTACGGAGAGGCGTCAATAAGATGCCTATCCATTATTAATCCAATAGTAATAAAGGGTTAATAAAACACACAGACATTAGGAAAAAAGTATTTTAATATTCTTTATTTCACCATACTTACTATACTTCAGCGCCTGCAAAAAACATAAAATAATAAACCGTATACTACCTGTCCTCCGTTGTCCAATTAATAACGAGTGTCCCACGATGATCTCCCCTATAGAACAGTGACATCTGGTGATGTCACTGCTCTATAGGACCTTCAGTGACACACTGACAGGAGTCAATGGCTCCTGCAGTGCATCACTGAACTATAGTAACCTCTGAGTCTTACTTTATGTCAATTGCTGCATGGGAAAATTTCTCACACAGCAATGGCATAAAGTGAGACTAGGGACTTTTTTTACAACGGTGGAGGAATACAGTGCGGAAGGATACCTTCTTCCCATCATATTGTTCCTGAAGCCCCTAGAGAGCGGTCACATCAGCTGATGCTGCCATTCTACATGGGAGATAGTCGTGGGACACTCGTGGATTTCTGCGGACAAGTAGTATATTGGTTGTTTGTTATTTTAATCTTTTTTACAGATGACAATGGCTTCGAGGAACAAAGTGACAAGTAATGATGAGTATGTACTCTATGTTATATGTACTGTATGTATGTATTGTATGTAATGTATGAATGTATTGTATGTAGTATGTATGTAGTATGTATGTATGTATGCTGTATGTATGTAGTATGTATGTAGTATGTATGTTGTATGTATGTAGTATGTATATAGTATGTATGTAGTATGTATGTAGCATGTATGTAGCATGTATGTAGCATGTAGTATGTATGTAGTATGTAGCATGTATGTAGCATGTATGTGGCATGTAGTATGTATGTAGTATGTATGAAGTATGTGGTATGTATGTAACATGTATGTAGCATGTAGTATGTATGTAGTATGTAGCATGTATGTAGCATGTATGTGGCATGTAGTATGTATGTAGTATGTATGAAGTATGTGGTATGTATGTAGCATGTATGTAGCATGTAGTATGTATGTAGTATGTATGTAGCATGTATGTAGCATGTATGTGGCATGTAGTATGTATGTAGCATGTATGTAGCATGTAGTATGTATGTAGTATGTATGTAGCATGTATGTAGCATGTAGTATGTATGTAGTATGTATGTAGCATGTATGTAGTATGTATGTAGCATGTATGTAGTATTTTTTTTTACATTCAACACATTAGCCGGATAATGGGACTACTACTGTCCCATCGTAGGCTAATGTGTCAATCACTGTCAGTGTAGCAGGCATCGTCCGATGGGACTTGTAGTCCCATCAGACGATGCCTGCAGACACGCACAGAGCCCTGGCAGCCCACACAGAGCCCCGGCACGCCGCACAGAGCCACGGCACGCTGCACAGAGCCCAGCATGGAGCCCCGGCAGCCCGCACAGAGCCCTGGCATGCTGCACAGAGCCCCGCACAGAGCCCTGGCATGCCGCACAAAGCCCCGCACAGAGCCCCAGTAGCCCACACAGAGTCCCGCACAGAGCCCCGGCAGCCCGCACAGAGCGCCGGTATGACACACAGAGCCCCGGCAGCCCACACAGAGTCACGGCACGCCGCACAGAGCCCCGCACAGAGCCCTGGCAGCTCGCACAGAGCCCTGGCATGCCGCTCAGAGCCCCGGCAGCCCGCACAGAGCCCCGCACAGAGCCCCGTCAGCCCGCACCTAGCCCCAGCACACCGCACAAAGCCCCGCACAGAGCCCCGGCAGCCCACACAGAGCCCTGGCACACCGCACAGAGCCCTGGCAGCCCACACCTAGCCCCGGCACACCGCACAGAGCCCCGCACAGAGCCCCGGCAGCCCATACAGAGCCCTGGCACACCACACAGAGCCTTGGCACACCACACAGAGCCCCGGCAGCCCGCACAGAGCCCCGCACAGAGCCCCGGCATCCCGCACAGAGCCCCAGCAGGCGGCACAGAGCCCCGCACAGAGCCCCAGCAGGCAGCACAGAGCCCCGGCAGCCCTCACAGAGCCCTGGCAGGCATGCACAGACCCCCCATGGTCCCACACAGACCCCGCCCACATAGAGACATGCAGTCTCCGCCCACGCACCACCCACACTCCATTATAGTGCATTATTGCACTATGGGAACTTCCGATTCCTATATACGATATCACAAAAATATCGGAACTTGGTATCGGAATTCTGATACAGCGAATGTCAGCGATACCCGATATTTGCAGTATCGGAATGCTCAACACTAGCAATAACATGTCCCAATCTCACTCACATTTAAAGACCACTTTTTTAAGCATGGACTTGAGGGTCTTTTTAAATTTTCAAACCAACCTGTCGGTTTGTGGGTGGTGCACCGACGTGCATAGCTGTTTAATCCGGAGCAGCTTGCATAGCTTCCTGGTCACCTTGAACATAAAATGAGTCCCCTGATCTGTAAGGATCACCTTTGGTAGTGCATGGTGACAAAACATTGCAAACAGCTCTCGGGCTATTAGTTTTGTCGAGGTGTGGCAAAGTGGTATCACCTCTGGGTATCTCTTGACTATGTTGATGGCCATGGGCATATTTCACTATGGGTCCCATCAGATTCATTGCTATCTGCTCAAATGGTACCTCTATAATTGGAAGAGGTACCAATGGACTCCGGAAATGGGTAGTGGGTGTGGTCAGTTGCACTCGGGACATGATTCACAATACCTCTGCATCTCAGCATAAATCCTGGGCCGAAAGAACCACTGCAGAATACGTTCTTGGGTTTTCTTTACACCTAAGTGCCCCTCCAGCATATGTGCATGTGCCATCTCTAGCTCTGCTCAACAGTATGTCTGGGGCACTACCAGCTGTTCCACCACTTCATCCTGGACTTTATCCACCCTGTATAACATATCCTGGTGAACAGCCATGCAGTGGAAAACTACCTCTGCACCCAGTTGCTGGGACACCCCATTTTTTCTATCACCCTTTTTTGTCCCGGGGACAGAGTAGGATCCTGGAGCTGAGCTGTACCGAACGTACCAGGGGCCACTTCTAGCTCAGGAATCGATGGTGTTTCCTCTACCTTTCCTGCCGATACCTCAAGGGGATACCTATCGGGGTTACACTCTGTCCATAGGTTGGTGACCTCTATGGAAGGTATCCCTGACTTGGGATCTTCGGGTTCCATGCCCAGAATAAAATTTACCCTGGGAGGGTTAGTCCTGGTCTCCCACAAGGACCAGAACAGGGGCAAGTCTCTTCCCAACACAGTCCCATATGGAAGGGTCTTCACCACTCCCACCGCATGTTTTATCTCCCCACATGGGGTGGAAAAAGTAACTTCTGCAGTAGTGTACTTTCAAGGTTCACCATGTATACACACCATGCTCACTTTCTTTACAGTGAGTTCCAAATTCGAGATCAACGACTCATGTATTAGTGTCACTAGGCTTCCTGCGTCCAGGAGGGCCTCGGCCTGGTGTCTGTTTATGCATACCTGGCACAGATGAGTCTCACCCGCTGGACTGAATGGATCCATGGGAAAATCGGCCTGGGCATAGATCGACACATGCTGAGTAAACCTGCAGTCCATGAGTTCAGCTGTCAGGGGGCTGTTGGCAGCCTCATGTCCTGGCCTTTGGCACCACCAACACCTAATAGCTGCAGCACGACTGAACCCTGAGACCAGTTTAGGGGAAACGGGTCTTTTGTCACTCTCACTTCGGGGTACCCCTCAGTATGAGCTCGGACCTGGTTGGCCCCAGCAAGGGGTTGTGCACTTTTCCCAGGGCTCCTGGGCTGATGGGGTCAAAATGAAGCAATGCCCCATATAAAGTCCTGAGTGGCCGTATACCACTCAATCGGTCCAAACACCTTATCCATAGTGCCCAGGTTCTGTTGCCCCACCCAATGCTGTACAGCTGCTGGCAGAGCCCTCACCAGCCAGTCGATCACCACACTTTCTACCATCTGAAAAGGGGTTAAGGTCTCAGACTGAAGCCATATTTTTATCAGCTCCAGCAAGTCAAATGCCTGAGACCTGGTGTTACCAGACTTTGCAAAGGACCACTGAAACACCCGCTGAGCCTGCACATATGTATAAACTCCCAGTCGGGCAAAGATCTCACCTCTCAGCTTATCATAGTCAAATGCATTGTCCTGACAGAGGTCCAATTAGGCCTTCTGGGCATCTCCCATCAGGAAGGGGGCCACCATTTCAGCCCACTAGGACATTGGCAAATTCTCCCGCTCTGCTGTGCACTCAAACACAGTGAGGAAAGCCTCTATATGGTCCTCAGGGCCCATATTCCTCAGCGCTGACCGGACTTTGTACCAGGCCTCAGAATGGATTGGTTTCGCTGGTGAGGTGCCTCTCGCAGAATCAAATTGTTGGTCTGCTGCTACTGGTATAACTCCTGCTGCTGCCACTGACTAAGGACCAGTTGCTTCAACTGTTCCTCTATTCTGTTGGCCAGCTTTTGCTGCAGCGTTAAAGCAGTCTGCTTTCTCAGTCACACATCTTGTCTATGTGTGGTCTGCAAATCTTGGCTTTTCAGGCATACATCTCAGTTTTTGGTCTGCTACCCTTGGTGTATACAGTATTTTGGTGTTTTTTACATTTTAAAAAATACAGGCCACATATTGAAACAGTCTATTATCTCAGTCACACGTATGGTCATGTTTGGTCTGCAAATCTTGGCTTTTCAGGCATATATTCCAGTTTTTGGTCTGGTATCCTTGGTGTACACAGTATTTTATTGTTTTTAAAATTGTGAAAAATAATGGCCACATATTGAAACAGTCTGTTATCTCAGTTACATGTCTGGTCTATCTGTGGTCTTCAAATCTTGGCTTTTCAGGCATACATTCCAGTTTTTGGTCTGCTACCCTTGGTGTATACAGTATTTTGTTGTTTATTAAAATTGTAAAAAGTACAGCCCACATATTGAAACAGTCTGTTATCTCAGTCACACGTTTGGTCTATCTGCGGTCTTCAAATCTTGGCTTTTCAGGCATACAATCCAGTGTTTGGTCTGCTACCCTTGGTGTATACAGTATTTTGTTGCTTTTTAAAAGTGTAAAAAGTATAGCCCACATAATGAAACAGTCTGTTATCTCAGTTACACGTCTGGTCTATCTGTGGTCTGCAAATGTTGCCATTTCAGGCATACATTCCAGTTTTTGGTCTGCTACCCTTGGTGTATACAGTATTTTGTTGTTTTTTAAAATTGAAAAAAATGCAGGAAACACATTGAAACAGTCTGTTATCTCCGTCTGATGCCCTTTCTATGTGTGGTGTAAAAATAGTTGTTTTTGATGCATACATTCCAATTTTTGGTCTGTCTAATACCTTAGGTCTATACACTATTTTGTAAAAAAAAAAAATCAACAAAAAACATATTACTGTGTGGTAGTTTAGTGACACGCCTCATCTATCTGAGGGCTACAAAGTGTGCTTTTGAGGTTTCCATTCTCCTTTTTTTGTGGTGTGTTACCCTAGCTCTAATCACTATTTAGCTATAAAAAATAAATATACAGGCCACATATTGAAGAGTCTGGTATCTCAGTCAAAAGCCAGATATATCTGTGGCCTACAAATTCTGGAATTTTGCAGCTACATTCCACTGTATTTGCGGGTTTTGACCTGATTTCTATACACTATTTTTGGGGCCAAAATTAAAACACAGGCCACATATTTTACAGTGTAGTATCTACGTGACACGCCTCATGTATAGTACAGACCAAAAGTTTGGACACACCTTCTCATTTAAAGATTTTTCTGTATTTTCATGACTATGAAAATTGTAAATTCACACTTAAGGCATCAAAACTATGAATTAACACATGTGGAATTAAATACTTAACAAAAAAGTGTGAAACAACTGAAAATCTGTCTTATATTCTAGGTTCCTCAAAGTTGCCACCTTTTGCTTTGATGACTGCTTTGCACACTCTTGGCATTCTCTTGATGAGCTTCAAGAGGTAGTCACCGGGAATGGTCTTCCAACAATCTTAAAGGAGTTCCCAGAGATGCTTAGCATTTGTTGGCTCCTTTGCCTTCACTCTGCTGTCCAGCTCACCCCAAACCATCTCGATTGGGTTCAGGTCTGGTGACTGTGGAGGCCAGATCATCTGGCGTAGCACCCCATCACTCTCCTTCTTGGTCAAATTGCCCTTACACAGCCTGGATGTGTGTTTGGGGTCATTGTAATGTTGAAAAATAAATGATGGTCCAACTAAACGCAAACCGGATGGAATAGCATGCCGCTGCAAGATGCTGTGGTAACCATGCTGGTTCAGTATGTCTTCAATTTTGAATAAATCCCCAACAGTGTCACCACTAAAGCACCCCCACACCATCATACCTATTCCTCCATGCTTCACGGTGGGAGCCAGGCATGTAGACTCCATCCGTTCACCTTTTCTGCATCACACAAAGACACGGTGGTTGGAACCAAAGATCTCAAATTTGGACTCATCAGACCAAAGCACAGATTTCCACTGGTCTAATGTCCATTCCTTGTGTTCTTTAGCCCAAACAAGTCTCTTCTGCTTGTTGTAGAGACGTGTCTGCTGCTAGATCTCTGTGTGGCATTGACCTGGTCTCTAATCTGAGCTGCTGTTAACCTGCGATTTCTGAGGCTGGTGACTCGGATAAACTTATCCTCAGAAGCAAAGGTGACGCTTCGTCTTCCTTTCCTGGGGTGGTCCTAATTGTGAGCCAGTTTTTTTGTAGGGCTTGATGGTTTTTTGCCACTGCACTAGGGGACACTTTCAAAGTTTTCCCAATTTTTTGGACTGACTGACCTTCATTTTTTAAAGTAATGATGGCCACTGGTTTTTCTTTACTTAGCTGCTTTCTTCTTGCCATAATACAAATTATAACAGTCTATTCAGTAGGACTATCAGCTGTGTATCTACCAGACTTCTGCACAACACAACTGATGGTCCCAACCCCATTTATAAGGCAAAAAATCCCACTTATTAAATCTGTCAGGGCACACCTGTGAAGTGAAAACCATTCCCGGTGACTACCTCTTGAAGTTTATCAAGAGAATGTCAGTGTGCAAAGCAATTATCAAAGCAAAAGGTGGCTACTTTGAAGAACCTAGAATATAAGACATAATTTCAGTTGTTTCACACTTTTTTGTTAAGTATATAATTCCACATGTGTTAATTCACTATTTTGATGCCTTCAGTGTGAATGTACAATTTTCATAGTCATGAAAATACAGAAAAATCTTTAAATGAGAAGGTATGTCCACACTTTTGGTCTGTACTGTATCTTTGGTCTACAAAGTGTGCTTTTCAGGCTCCTATTCACTTTTTTTGCTGTGTGATACCCTAGCTCTAAACAGTAAACACTATTTTGAGATGAATTTTTTTTTTAATTTAACTTCCATGGGGAAGTGTTTGTCAGCCCATACACTTAGTGTATGGGCGTTTTAAGTGTAGGAGACCCGCTCCTTTAAATTGGGCCTAGTTTTTAATGAGGCCTTCCTCCACATCTCATCATCCACTGCCACTAGATCACCAGGGCTAACGTGTTCTGTGCTGCTACAGCCAGTCAATTTTTTGGCAAGGGTATCTATGATGCCCATAAAAAATTGTTTAAAAAATGTAACCCTCATGGAGGAATGTTTGTCAGCCCATACACTTAGTGTATGGGCCTTATGAGTCTAGGAGACCCGCTACCCTCTAATGGGACTTTTTTTTTAGGAGGCCCTCCTCCATGTTTCTTCCAAGGGGGCATTGGGGTGCTTGCAAATTTGGGTCAAGTCGGCCCTTGCATTCAATGCATAAGGAAACTGTATGGCAGGACCAACTGAAAACTGTGAAGTGGGTTTTCCTGTGGCTGTCCAGTACCTGGGTTCAAAGGCTTATTGGGGTGCATATGACTTGATAGCAGGGCAGGCCTTGCATTCAATTCAACAATTTTTCAGGAAACCCTCCTGCGCCTCTCGTGAAAAGGGTATTTGGGTGCTTTGTAATTCTTGGCAGCCCAGCCACTCACTGCATAGGCAATAACAGCATAGGAGACACACTGTTTAATAATGGCCCTGTAAGAATATTAATACCACCTGATGCCCCTCTAAGAATAGGTTTTGTGACTTTGAGTCCCTCCTTCAGAGATGTGTCTCCTTATGTGTCACACACCACATGGCCAGTTAGGGTTGTTAAATGTTACAATGATATTTCCCAGTGAATGCATTTATATTGATTGAAAGCAATGTTAAAGTTGAAAAACGCATCAACACCACTGCGTGTGAACATAGCAAAAGTGGTGGAGGAATATTTCAGTCTGGGGTTAATTATTTTGCCTTATATACAAGTCATTGCCTTGGAAAGGATGTACCTTAACACATTTCCCAGCAAAATCCATTTTGGTTTCATTTTTTGCATGTTTTTTGGTGCACCTTTAAAAATGGCATGAAACTCGGACAACATTGCTTACAGCTGTGACCTAGGAGTCAGAAATGCTTCCAAGGGTAATCCCCATGATGTTCCTGTGTCATTTGAGCAGTGTATCCATCATTTTCAGACATTTTTATACCTTAAAAGGACCCGCAGGGGGGTCGGGGTAAAAATACTCGCATTTCTCACAGTCTTACATTGGCTCGTTGCTCGGGTCGAGTACCTGATTATTCCAATTTGCTCAACCCGATCAACGAGCACCCGAGCATGTTAGTGCTCGCTCATCACTATTCCTTACTTTTCCAGTTCTTAAGTCTGTCTTCTCATTCTAACTTCACAGATTGTCATTTACATTTGTTAGTATTCAGAGTTTTGTTTTTTTCTTTTATATTTCTTTATCATGTCAGATAAATTATGATTGCTTCACTGCTAGCAATGTAACCTACAGTATCACCTTACTTCTGAGCAATTTGTTCATACCAAATCTAAACACTTTAACTTTCTCCAATTAAGAGATACATTAAGATTATTATAATGATATGTTACAGCATAGCTGTAGTGAAAAGACATGAAAGCTGTTCTTCTTGACAATTATCTGTGAGTCATAAAATCAAATTAAATTATATCATTCTGTTAAGTTAGATGCATTATCCTAATCACTAAACATAAAACCTATAGTTAAAAAGATGTGTTAACAAGAGCCACACAAGGACTCTGTGCTGTATTTAATAAAAAAAACAGCAAGGGGGTGCTCCCAGGATTACACCTGATGGACAATAGGAGCGTTCAATACAACGGAGATCCACTCACCTGTCTGGGTTGTTCGCCCCTGCACATCCGTGGGAGAAGCCTGCGGTGAGTGGAGAGCCGGCTGTAAACTGTGGGGTGTGGAATCAAAGCTGACATGTGACTAGACCACATGACCAAAGGTCCTGCGGATCTCTAAATGATAATGCCTGTGCTGCTCCATCTGCAACTCACAAAGGAGTGTAGCTCAATGAAGGAAAGAATATACGGTCAGGCGGAGCGCTGGGCATATAGATTAGGACAGAAGGTTATAAAATGTACAAACCTTTATTAAAATGCTGAATGCACAACACGTTTCGTAGGCTGAATGCGTCTTCATCAGGTGATGGCACTGTGCTGTATTTTCCTGTCTACTTCACTTCACATTTTTTATAGTGTTGGAATTATTGGGAATGGATATGCAATGGTTTGAAAGTGCAATGATTTAGGATATGCAAACATTTTGGAGAAAAAATAGAAGTCAAGGGATGAAATAAAGTTAGACAAACATTTCTGAAATAGCACAAACTTAGGGTACTGTTACACTAAAAGACTTACCAATGATCATGACCAGCGATACGACCTGGCCGTGATCGTTTGTAAGTCATTGTGTGGTCGCTGGGGAGCTGTCACACAGACAGCTCTCTCCAGCGACCAACGATCAGGGGAAGGACTTCGGCATCGTTGAAACTGTCTTTACATACACAGCATGGAAACAAAGTTCTTACCCGTGAGCTCGTTCTGTGACGCTGTTACACTGTTTGAGCCGATAGCAATTCTTTGCTCTCCGGTGAGGTGCACGCAGCGGTGTTCCTTTTTCAAGTTCACCGGGAGATGAGGAGCACGGAGTAAGTCTGTGACACTGTCTTGCTGCTTTCGTCGGTGGCCGTTCGTAATTCCCAGATGAAATAAACGCGGCAGCGTTCCTTTTTCGGATTCACCGAGAGATGAAGAGCATAGAATAAATCTGTAACGCTGTATTGCTGCTAGCATGGGTAGCCGTTAGTTGCTCCCAGCTGCACGGCAGCGTCTTGACAGAGAAGAGTATATCCCCCCAGTGTGTGTGTTTCTAGTATACTAAACTTACTTTTAGGCTATGAACAAATTGTCAATCTGTACATTTCTGGCACAGGTTGAACATTATGTATTTGAAGAACACCATAACCATATGCATAACATGCAGAGAAGTAAATCTCAATGAAATAAAGTGATTATGATCTGAAAATATTACTGGTATTTCTTTCCTGCGGTAACCAGGAAATTGAAGCAGAGAACAGGCTGTTTTGTTCAGCAGAAAAAGTAAATAGTTGTACATGATCTCCTAAGGATTTAAGAATACAGAATGAACAGTATGTAGACAAAGACCCATTTCCTACAGAGAAGAATGAAGTCACAAAATATTTATTAGTTTTAAGTTTTCATGCATAACCTGACTTTGAAATAAACTTTTAAGCCTTCGATGTAGGTTTAACGAAATTTGAACATTATTTTTCACAAATGTTGTTTCTACAGTGCTTGGACCCATGTCGGGTACTTTAGCTTAATTACATTCACTTATATGAATGAAGGTAGTTGTAGTTAAAATAAATAATTTTTATCATAATCTATATCAGAAATTCAAGACTGGCCTTGATATTTCTGCTGCAGACTTGCAGTTTGATCTGCTAGTAGTTCAAATGCACATTATCACTGATCCTTGTGTAACTAATTGCCATAGTTTCTATGTACAATGGGGGTCATGTGACTTTGTATCCTGTACTGATGCAGATCTATGAACTCTAAGCAATTAGAGTTGAGCCAAAAGATTTGCTAGAACCTGTTCCAGAGTTTGCTAAACTTCCCATGACCTGTGGCAATCCGGATAGCTTTTCTAGCTAATAGGTCTTCATAACGTCATTATGTTGCGACACAATGAATACATGATTTCACGAGGGCCTATTTCTTTTGTGAAGAAATGTGTTTATGCCACACATAGCCATAGAATACTGTTGTGACTGCTAGATAATGGTCCTCAGCATCTTGTTTTTTCATCTCTATAAATAAACATCTGTGAGCTAAGCAGCTTGGACTCCAAATTGACACACATTACAAAAATTGATTTATTGAAGGAAACTATTTGGAGCAGGAAAAAAATGTGGATTGCTCATGTATTGTATTATAATAAGATTTTTATTCCCTTTTACCCTTTGAGAACTCCTTGGTTGAGCATTTTTGCAGCCAAACATAGCTCGATTCTTAGATTTTAAATTTGTGCTTCATCTCCCCAAAATTAGCTTTTGTAAATCTGATTAAAAAGTATTTGTGCATGGGAACAAAAGAAAATACTCCACGCAAGGGGCATGTTATACTTTCTTAATAATGGATAGGTTAGAGGTATATGGTAAATAAAATATCAACTTTTGCATCATCCGTACTGGTTCTTAAAAATTTATTCTAAAACCAATGTATGAAAACACATAAGGTATAAAAAAACGACAAAAATTGTATTCCCTATTTCTCTTAATGTAACTTGTGATTAGTACTTTTAAAAGTAAAAGACACTTGAAATAAAACATCATTGGACCAATGTACTTATAATAATAATTAGTATTATTATTTTATTTATATACATATTCCACAGCGCTTTACAAATTATAGAGGGGACTTGTACAGACAATAGACATTACAGCATAACAGAAATCACAGTTCAAAATACTGTAGATACCAGGAGGAATGAGGGCCCTGCTCGCAAGCTTACAATCTATGAAGAAAAGGGGAGACACGAGAGGTGGATGGTAACAATTGCTTTAGTTATTTGGACCAGCCATAGTGTAAGGCTCGGGTGTTCATGTAAAGCTGCATGAACCAGTTAACAGCCTAAGTATGTAGCAGTACAGACACAGAGTGCTATTAACTGCATTAAGCATATGAGAATGTGATGTGAGGAACCTGATTATGTTGTTTTTTTTTTAATGGGCCACACAGGGATGGTTAGGTTAATGCGTTGAGGCGGTAGGCCAATCTGAACAAATGAGTTTTTAGGGCATACCATTCAATATCTTTATGAGACAGCTTCTCTTTTGTCCAGAAAAACAAATACTTGATATAAATCATGGAGTGTTTCCTTCACTATGAGCTACTTTTATACTACAGTTTGCTTTTCGGTTCTGTTCTCTGCTACATTAAATGTAAAAATAATATGGACTTACTATGACCCTTGATACAAAGTCAAGGTGTTTGTAAGCATGAAAAATATGAGATATTTGTTTAGGTTTTTGCTTTAAGATTAAAAGATGCAACAACAAATTTTAGGAATGAATATTTGAGGCATTAAAATGTCAAGGTAGCCCACTGTCAGTCAATTGAAACAGCGACAATGTAGAAGAGCTGTTCGAGTTATATTTGAGCAGATCATCACGTTACATAAAATAGAGTTTTTTTAACTGAAATTGGAGGTTTTTTAGCCATGTGTCATAGTTATGTTATGAATAACGTTCTAAAATTATAAAAAAAATTTACTATTGCCACCATTTTTATTGTTAAAAAATATTTAGTTTATTTCATATATTTGTATGCTCTAAGTCTTTACACATATTAAATGTGAAAATTGACGCAACTCTAAAATTCTTGACAAAAGAAAGTTTAAGTTTCCAGATTTTAATTAGATGTTCTTATCTTTGAAAGTATTGGCAATATGGTTAAATGAATTTCTTTTAATGTTTTAATCACATTTCCAATTGAAAAGTAGTATTTAAAGAATTAAATTTTTGATATGAATGATTTGGGTTGGAAGATTAAAACATGAAGTGATTGAGAAAGTTTTAATAAGCCTCTTAGAGTTCACAATCAAATAAATAATTACAAGTTTCAACTTTTAATAAAACTGAAACGATTACAGATGCTGATAATATGAAAGTTGAAACACAGACTTAATATACCTATTTCTATTTATTCCGTGTATAATTCAATTTGAGGAAATAGAGAATATTTTTTATGCAGACTTGTATGAACTTTTATGCTTTTAAATAATATATGAATATTGAATATTAAATTTCTGGAGACACCTGCAGATGTTTTTTTCACATTAGCAGCTGTTGGGTATGAGTTATGTAAGTGCTAGGTTTTCTAAAGGAATGTGTTCTCTTAGGCTTATTTTATTATTTTTTTTCTTGTAATCAAGGATGAGAAATCTGAAAATCTTTATTCAGTCTTTTTTTTATATATGTAATAATATATATTTCAGTCGTGGTCAACTGATATTATTCCATATTTGTGCTAACATAAAAATACAAAAACAAAAAAACAACAGCCCACATACACACAAGATAAAAAATCTTGCAGGACTGCAGACAAAATATGTTCATATATAACAATTTTATTTCTTAATATTAAAACCTACAATGCTAGCTTAAAAAGTGTTTTTAACCCCTTTCTGCAAACGGATGGAATAGTACGTCCTATGGCAGAACGCACGTTTTGAAGCCGGCTCCGGCGGTGAGCCCACATCAAATCCAGGACATGTCAGCTGTTTTGAACAGCTGCCATGTGCCTGCCATAGGCGTGCAATCCGCCCACGCCTATTAACTAGTTAAATGCCACTCTCAAACTCTGACAGCAGCATTTAGCAAGCGCTTCTGGCTATCTGGATGGAAATGCGCACATCGGTAACCCCAGTCATGTGATCGGGGGTCATCGGTGCATTGGCATGACAACCAGAGGTCTTCTGAAGACCTCTATGGCTGTTGATTAGTGTTGAGCGATACCGTCCGATACTTGAAAGTATCGGTATCGGAAAGTATCGGCCGATACCGGCAAAGTATCGGATCTAATCCGATACCGATACCCGATACCAATACAAGTCAATGGGACTCATGTATCGGACGGTATTCCTGATGGTTCCCAGGGTCTGAAGGAGAGGAAACTCTCCTTCAGGCCCTGGGAACCATATTAATGTGTAAAATAAAGAATTAAAATAAAAAATATTGCTATACTCACCTCTCCGACGCAGCCTGCACCTTAACGAGGGAACCGGCAGCGTTGTTTGCTTAAAATTCACGCTTTAACTTCCTTACACGAAGTCCCGGCTTGTGATTGGTCGCGCGCCACCCATGTGGCCGGGACGCAACCAATCACAGCAAGCCGTGACGTAATTTCAGGTCCTTCAGGATTTTAAAATTACGTTCCGGCGTTGTGATTGGTTGCGTCACGGTCACATGGGCGACGCGACCAATCACAAGCCGTGACGTCACGGGAGGCTGGACACGCGCGCATTTTAAAATGCGCGCGTCTCCTGCCTCCCGTGACGTCACGGCTTGTGATTGGTCACGTCGCCCATGTGACCGCGACGCAACCAATCACAACGCCAGAACGTAATTTTAAAATCCTGAAGGACCTGAAATTACGTCACGGCTTGCTGTGATTGGTTGCGTCGCGGTCACATGGGCGACGCGACCAATCAAAAGCCGTGACTTCACGGGAGGCAGGAGACGCGCGCATTTTAAAATGCGCGCGTGTCCAGCCTCCCGTGACGTCACGGCTTGTGATTGGTCACGTCGCCCATGTGACCGCGACGCAACCAATCACAACGCCGGAACGTAATTTTAAAATCCTGAAGGACCTGAAATTACATCACGGCTTGCTGTGATTGGTTGCGTCCCGGCCACATGGGCGGCGCGCGACCAATCACAAGCCGGGACTTCGCGTAAGTAAGTTAAAGCGCGAATTTTAAGCAAACAACGCTGCCGGTTCCCTCGGTAAGGTGCAGGCTGCGTCGGAGAGGTGAGTATAGCAATATTTTTTATTTTAATTCTTTATTTTACACATTAATGTTGTTTCGATACCGATACCCGATACCACAAAAGTATCGGATCTCGGTATCGGAATTCCGATACAGCAAATATCGGCCGATACCCGATACTTGCGGTATCGGAATGCTCAACACTACTGTTGATGCCAGATTGCTATGAGCACCACCCTGTGGTCGGTGCTCATAGCAATGCTGCAATTCTACTACATAGGGGCGATCTGAGCATCGCCTCTATGTAGCAGAGGCAATGGAGTTGTGGCAGCTTCTAGCCTCCCATGGAGACTATTGAAGCATGCCAAAATAAATAAAAGGTTTTTCAAAATATGAAAAAATAAAAAATATAAAAGTTTAAATCACTCCCTTTCGCTCCATTCAAAATAAAACAATAAAAAGAAAGGATTAACCCGATCACTAAATGGCATAGTGAGAAAAGAAATGATAACTCCAGAATTACGTTTTTTTGTTGCCGCAGCATTACATTAAAATGCAATAATGGGCGATCAAAAGAATGTATCTGCACCAAAATGGTATCATTAAAAACGTCACCAACCATTCCCATTTTATGTAGGGGTATCCTTATAAATGGCCCAGCCTGTATATTATAATGCCTTGTGTGAATAATCAAGTGAATTTAAGTGCATTTATAACACAGGTCAACAAAAAAAATTTTTTTTTCTGGTGTCCAAAATATTTTAATGAATTTGGGGTATTTTTGGGGTGCTGATTCTGAATATGCTATCAGTTTTGCCAGATTGGCTCAAGTTTTTGACATTTTTGGTATCTTATTTATAGCACTTGTTGGTAAATGCGACGCATCATCTCATTAATTTATTTGGATTAGTACTTGAACTGAGCAGTTCTCAATATAGTTTTGTGTTAATTAGTGTTCTAAAAGTTTGTTCATAGCTTGATTTTTGCACTAACTTTATGTTGTTGTCTGTTTTCCAGTGAAAAGCATGAACTCATCAAGAAGAAGTTGTCTTAACGATCCAGACTCATTCTGTTACATTTGTGGTGAATACACACTGCCAAAACATAGAAGAAACATAACAGACTTCGTAAAAGAAGTGTATTTTGCCTATTTTGGGGTTATGCTTCGGGACCAAGACAAGTTTTGGGCACCACACATAGTGTGCAAAGCATGTATCGAATTATTACGAAAATGGAGCAAAGGACAAAGAAAAAGCTTCAAATTTGGTGTTCCAATGGTGTGGAGAGAGCCAAAAAATCATCATGATGACTGTTATTTCTGTGCAGTGCAAGTGCAAGGATTCAATAAGCATAAGAAACGAAAATGGGAGTAACATGGAATCTGCAAGAAGGCCTGTCCCTCATTGTGAAGATGTGCCTGTACCTGTGTTTACCATAAATAACAGTCATCATGATGATTTTTTGGCTCTCTCCACACCATTGGAACACCAAATTTGAAGCTTTTTCTTTGTCCTTTGCTCCATTTTCGTAATAATTCGATACATGCTTTGCACACTATGTGTGGTGCTCAAAACTTGTCTTGGTCCCCAAGCATAACCCCAAAATAGGCAAAATACACTTTTTTTACGAAGTCTGTTATGTTTCTTCTATGTTTTGGCAGTGTGTATTCACCACAAATGTAACAGAATGAGTCTGGATCGTTAAGACAACTTCTTCTTGATGAGTTCATGCTTTTCACTGGAAAACAGACAACAACATAAAGTTAGTGCAAAAATCAAGCTATGAACAAACTTTTAGAACACTAATTAACACAAAACTATATTGAGAACTGCTCAGTTCAAGTACTAATCCAAAGAAATTAATGAGATGATGCGTCGCATTTACCAACTAGTGCTATAAATAAGATACCAAAAATCTCAAAAACTTGAGCCAATCTGGCAAAACTGATGACATATTCAGAATCAGCACCCCAAAAATACCCTAAATTCGATGAAATATCTTTGGCACCAAAAATGCTGTTGACCAGTGTAATTTAAAGGCAAATACAATAATTAGAGTTGAGCAAATTTACTCAAGTAGAAATCAATTCTAGAAACCAAACCAAAAATTAATTCTACAAGGTTTTTACATCAACAATATTTTCCAGAATGCAGATATTTTTGTAATTTGCTCAACACAAATTCAGCAAACTGGTGGTTGGCTAGCTGTCATATTGCTAAACCATAGAGAGCCTTGCACAGTCCTAGGTGCATATCCTTACCACTTCCCCATTTTGAAATTCCAAGCATTTTCACACTAGGTAGTGACATCCAGACAATAATTGGCCCAGGTTATATCTGTGCATGTGCATTGTAAGTTCGTGATGACATTGTAGCATCAGTATGTGTGCTGTGGCCTTATGTTTCACACTCTCTGTCAGGATAAGCTTCACTCTAAGCCTATTATGTCTCTGCATATGTTTGCACTCAAGATTAGATAAAGAATTATTCCTCCAAAAAAGTTAACCCATATCTACATTCCATGGTCATTCATAAGTTTTCCAGTGATGCCCTGATCAGAGCTCTGGAAACCTGATAATGTGGCTCCATAGCCCCGTACTGAATAAAGAAGAGGTATGCATGCCTCTACTCCATTCATTATCATTGGCACTGTACCACGCTTGGGCTGTACAGCATTCGAGTATAGTACTTGACTTTCTGTAGCAGTCCTATAATCAATGAATGGAGTTAAGGTCAAGCAAGCATATCTCTGCTGCTTTCAATACAGGGCAGCAGAGCATTGTTCTTTGGGTACTAAAGCCATGATCTCGGGATCGCTAAGGGTTCCTGTGGTCAGACTTTGTGGATAGAGTATATTGCTCGTTTTGAAAAGAAAACTTGTAAAAACTTTGACTTGAAAGAAAAAAAGCCCAATGATTAAATCAAGTATACACACTAAAAAGTAAATAACAACAATAAAGCAATGTTGGTTCTTTAAACAACTATTACATTTGATGTAATTATTGAGCTCAAGGATAGTGTGCTTAATTTATTGCTTCACATCACCTCTATTTGCAAAGTAAGGCTTGGGTCACATTGCATTAGGGCAATCCGTTTAATGGATACGCTAAACGGATGCGCTAAAAATGAGCCAAAAATTGTCTTTTTGTGGTGTATTTTTGACAGCGAGTTAATGCATGCGTTAATGCATGTGGTTACATTAGGTCATTTATAGTGTCCGTTAAAGAAGTATCCCTTTATACGCATTCAGACACTGTCAATAAAGTTAGTTCTAATTTTTTTTGGCTATAAAAATGGCAGCGTTGTGTGTGGGTGGACAAATTCTCCATTTTGGAAGCATTGAGTGTACTTCAGCTTCCAGCAAGATGTTTGTGTCTCTGCTTGTAAGCTTTCACTTGATGCAGTTGCAACTTCATCGGAGAAGAATTGTTTGTCAGAGGAGATATTGGGTTCATGAAGTCAACTATGTTCAAATTCGGGATCATCCATTTAAATTTCAGCGATATCTTTGAATGACAATTGAAATGTTTGATATTCTGCTCTCACATGTCAAGGATGAGATACGTCATCAACACAGCAATTTCTGTGAAAGAATTTCTTCGGAAAAACGATTAGTGGT